>NC_064621.1:59887418-61137418 GCF_023898315.1 Schistocerca nitens | reverse complement strand
TTTAGTGCGTTCCAGCCCTGTTGACAGTGGTTGATGGTTGTCAATCTATTCACACAACACTCATGGGAGTTTACCATGTGTGCGCCGCCGATGAGCAGACATGCTAAAGACTGCCGTTTTATGAACGATGGCCATGTGCCGGCCGGTGTGGCCGTGCGGTTAAAGGCGCTTCAGTCTGGAACCGCGTGACCGCTACGGTCGCAGGTTCGAATCCTGCCTCGGGCATGGATGTGTGTGATGTCCTTAGGTTAGTTAGGTTTAATTAGTTCCAAGTTCTAGGCGACTGATGACCTCAGAAGTTAAGTCGCATAGTGCTCAGAGCCATTTGATGGCCATGTACAACACATGTTGTAATGTGTTTGTCCTCTTATGAGGTGTTCATGTACTCACATGTCATGTACTCACATTGTCAGTCATAATAGTCGTATCGGAGAAACCACTGGTTTCCGGACCTACATTTATTACCATTACTGGCGTATGGCACTGCTATCTATTCGCCCTGTACTTGTCAACACCGTGAATACGCCAAGGTCTATGCAATGCTAACCACTTATTACTAGTGTACATTGTATTCAGCTTCGAGTCTGCACTGATAAGGAATTTTTTTCTAGGTGTTTGGATCTCCGCAAACTTCGGTGTTTTATCAGCCTTTATATCGCCCCCTGGCAATGAGTCATCTATAAGTGAAGCTTATGGCTTTCTTCACGCCACGGTAGCAGCATTCGCTATGGTTATACAGCACCTAGCCGGGAGACGTCGGTTACCGCAGTGCTATCGACCACAAGGCTGAGATGTATGTTTCTTGCTCCTCCCCCGTAGTCGGTGACTTCCGGCTCGCTGTCTTCGTGTAAAGTGATGGGAGGAGGGGGAGAGAGGCCCATATATTCACAAGTGTAGATGTTAGCGCAACCGAAAATATCGAATGGATACCAAAATTTAGTTTAATATACAGACGTGTCCAAATTGTTAAGACTAAAGACATTTTTTTCTTCAAAACTTTACATTTATTACACAGTTGCATCCACATACAGACTATATTTGTAAATTCAATACTTCGTATGCATGCCTTTGTTCTTAATCAAAATTTTTATCCTCTTTGGCATAGTTTTTATTAACGTTTCATATGACATTTTAATATCATTGTCATCGTACCAGATTTCCTCTAGTTTCTCCACGAGATCTTGTTTGGTGGTTATTGTAAATCTCCTCATCCTCTGTTAGACAACAGCCCACAAATTTTCAACTGAGTTCATATCAGGACTATTCTCTGGCCAGGGCAACACTTTCAGTTGCTTTTCTTCCAAGTACTTGAAAATACTTTTGGTTTTGTGGCAAGGTGCCCCATCATGCATAAAAATGGTATCTTTGTTACGATACCACTCATTTATTTGGGGAAATGTCCTTTTCAAGGATTTCTTTATATTGTTCTTGCCTCATTGTCCCTTCAACAATGTGTAACCTGCTAGGACCTTTCACGTACATCACACTCCAGACCATAATGGAAGTTGGATGCTTCATACATTGCTGCACACATTCAGCTTTGAACTGATTTCCAGGTCTGCGACGAACATACTGGCCGCTTTCTTCCATCACAGTAAATACAGATTCATCACTTAAGCATACCAGAAGCATGTGTACAAAATTGCAAGTTAGAAAAGTTGGGAATAGTAGCATACGAGGCCTCAACAGTCCCAAAATTCAAATGTGCATTTCTTCAGTATCAATAAAACATCAAAATTTCAAGTGAAAACTCCTAACTTTAGAAATCAGACCCAGTTAATTTACCATACCACTGCACATACATTAGACCAGTCCTCACTTATCCACTCAAAAAGTTATTTAACCCACTGCAATCTTTTGGTTTTCATGGCAGGTGTGCTTTTGTTTTTCCCTTGGTCGGCATGCCTTTAAACCACATTCAAACAGCCTCCTCCTGACTGTCACATGTGAAAGTTCAACACCCAAAACTGTGAGCTGATGGCTCATGTATGTAGAAGTTGATGGTTCATTGTTGCGTGTTCGTAAGTCTTCTCATTGTTCTAGGACTGATTTTTCTTGTATGTCCACATTATCCTTTCCTGTTTGGCTTGTATTCACCACCTTTCTGCACTGAAAGTTTGATTCTGCTGACAGTTTTCTGTGCTATTCTAATTCAGTCAGCAGTTTCTTGCTGTGTAAAACGATTTTCAGCAAGAAGTGCTACTACAGCCGAAGCTTTCCGAGGTGAAACATCTTTTGTCTTCCCCATAACCTCACTTTCTTTGGAAACTCCAGGACTTATTTCTAAAACTCAAAACAAGCAAGTTTACAAGATACAGTATATAATGTCTTGTTAATGTACCAAGAAGTTGATAGAATAAATAACAAGCTAAAGTACACCACAAAAACGTAAAACATTACAGTAAACACAGTTTCAAAGCACATGTACACAGGCAACCAACACCAACACGATTTGGAGGAAAAATGACATGCTTCCAAGTGAGAAAAATTCAGTGATCTGTGAGTTGCTTCGAATGGAAATTTCGTGACATCAATCAAACCATTAAAACAAATGAATTATTACACTTTTCTCTCCTATTTTTTACACCAGAAAACTTAAAAGAGTGTCAAAAATAATCATTTAGTCTAATAATTTGAACACGTCTGTATAACAAAGACTAAGCGCCTGTCATAATTATTAGACATAAAATAAATGTTAGATATAGAATATAAAATCTTAGATATAAAATGAACTTTGATAAAACTTGAGTTTCTCAGTCCTGTGCAAAAAAATTAACAATAGTAAATTGTAAATTCTATATTCTGACATAATTGTCGTAAGGAGTGTGACCTAACCATAATTTAAATGTTTGACACTACATTAGTGAAGCCATAGTCAAGTCACAGTACATATTTGTTTCTTTAAAAAGAAAGAGTTACATTACCGGTTCAACGAACTACGTAGTCATTTGCAAATGTAACACATCAGCTGGAGAATATATATAATGGGAATTATGACCATACATCTGACAAAAATTACGAGAAACAATGAGACCAGTCAACCGAGGCAATGGTGGTACAACCAACAATGTAGAATGGGTAAGAACTACACCGTGGTGAGAATTACCCAGAATCCTTACAATGACCCTGCTGCGACACCACACTCATATGGCTGATATAAATTCACAAGTCTTAAAATGAAACACACACATGTATATTTAGTCACTGTCAGCGCGCAAACGTCCGTGAGATAAACACACACAATAGCCTCACGGTAAGCGTATCGAAGCACAGCAACATTCCATACATAATGCAGCACATAATTTTGCTATGTTTTGGAGAAAGAATCTCAAAACACAATGTACTTTCATGTAGGACTGACACACTACTAACTTGCTAACATGGCATTGCTCCATTTGCCCGGTAGCCCGTTCTGTCACTAGTGGGCATGAACGTATAATGGAAACTCAAACAAAACAGGCTAGATGGCGCCACTGTCAAGTCTTAACGGAACTAGTCTCTAGTTGAAATATAAACACAAACTGAACACTGGTACACAATGCAAACCATTGCTATACATTGTTTACAGATTTAAAATTAGCTAGCACGGCATAGTCGATAAGACATAACAAAGAAACGAAGTTTCGTCTCAGTACAGCATTATAACAACCAAAATATTCTTGTACACACGTTAGAAAATGCCAATCCCAAGCTTCCCATTAAAAGTCGTTTGTTTGAATCTTTACACAGGCAATTACAAAAACAAAATCCTATTTACTAGATATAATAACTGTGTATCGCGTATACACACTAGCTGTTATTATTATTATTATTATTTTATTATTATTGACACGAAATTGCCAGTTAAGGACCGTGTTACATATTCTATTTCATGTTCACTTTTCTTTCTCTTCTCTCGGGCTGCTCTTCTGCCTGCTGCCATTTTTGCCAGATGTTCAGCTGTTAGTTTCCTGTTGGTCTCATGTTTTGCAGCCTCCTCAAAAACCTCGAATTCAGTTATTGCCTTTCTGTACTTTCCCTATTCATTACATCCATTTCTGTAAGTCCAAGTTAACCGAGGTCTTCCTGTATTCCTTGCAACCAAGAGTTGGGTGTTTTCCTCTATTGAATTATATTGAAGATTTTCTTCGTTAATCTGCCATCATCTATCCACACCAGATGACCAAGGAACACCAGCCTTCTATTACTCATTTTCGTTGTGACTGGTTTAATAAATTGGTATATCTTCTCATTGCTCATGTTTACCCATTCTCACCAATTTTTTTGTGTCCACCAAGAACCTTCCTTAGAATTACTCTTTCCTTCTCGTCACTGTACTCGTATTGTGGTGTAATAACTTTGCATTTCGAGATTTGTTGTACAGCTTCTGTGTTAAAATGTGTACCCTCCTAAGTTTAGCTACTCGAAGTTTCACAGCTTCGTTTTCTATGCCAGTATCCGTCATTGTTTCTCCCAAATATTTAAAGTGTTTGACCCTTTCGATACATCCAGTAATTGTGTGTAATTCTTTGATTTCCTTATATTTGTTAGACATAAATTTAGCTTTTTCTTGTGATGTCCGTAAACCAAATTTAGCTGCATGCTTTGCTAAGATTTCTACTTGTTTAATTGCATCTGCTATATTTGTGGATAGAAGAGGAATATCATCTGCAAAAGCTAGTGCATGTATCGTAAGGTCTTTAACTGATCCTCCAAAAGACATTCCCTTTACTTTTTGTTGTGTGTATTCCTCCAATGTCTCCCTCATAATCTTTTCCAAAGTGATATTGAATAGTTTTGGGGAGAGTCCATCCCACTGCCTCAATCCCATTTGGATTTTAGACGGTTCAGAAATCTTGCCTAGAAATTTGACTTGGTATCTTTCAGTGCTTGCTTTACTACCTCTCTAGTTTTTCTGTCAATTCCAAATTCCTCCAGAGTTCTAATGAGGCTCTCTCTGTCTATGAAGTCATACGCTTTTCTAAAATCAATAAACGTCGTAACATATGGTTGACTAGCACGTGTTCAAATTATGTTTTTAAGGTTAATAATTTGCTCCGAACAGCTCCTCCCTTTTCTAAATTCACCTTGGTATTCTCCTATCCGTGCCTCGAGAACTGGTTCAATCCTATTTAGTAATATCTTGGAAAGGACCTTGTATGGAACGGATAGAAGGGAAATCCCCCTGTAAGTGTTCACATCTGATCTGTCACCCTTTTTGTGAAGTGGACGTATAAGTGGCGTCCTCCAATCATCTGTTACCTTCTCGGTTCTCCAAATTTCCTCAACAATTCTACCGAGGTGTAGTGGTACTGTTTCCTCACCTAGTTTCAAAAGTTCAGCTGTGATTCCATCTTCACCAGAAGACTTTTTGTTCTTGAGGGATTTTATAGCCTGACGGGCTTCATTTAGAGATGGTCGATGTGATTCTGCAGCGATTTCTTCTGGAGTTTTGAATTCCGGTTTCTCTGGAGGCACTTTGCAGTCGAGGTCTTCGAAATGGTATGCTAAAATGATGCAGTTTTCTTGGCCATTTGTGCCTAATTTCCCTGATTTTTCACGAAAATTTAAACTAGGTGATTCGTAACCTTTCAGGTGTCTTTTGAAAGATTTGTAATAGTCTCTGGATTTGTTTTGAGTGAAGTACATATGTATTTCTTGAAGGGATAGTCTTTCATACAGTCTCTTTTCGTTTCTGATTGTGTAGGAGACTATTTTTCTACCTTATCTGAACCTTTCCAGGTTGCTTTGTGTTAGATTCGATTTAAATTTTGGCCAAATCTTTTGTCTGTTTTCCAAAGCTTCATTGTACTTTTCATTCCACCAGATATTTTTCTGTTTCGTTTTGACTGGAAGAGATTCTTCTGCAGCTTTCATTATTTGAGACTTCAACTCGTCCCATGTCTCACCTTGCATGTTTGATTTGAAATAATTTTGAGTATCTGTCTCAATATTCCCGGTTTCAAAGTGCTATCTCATAAGTTTATTATAATTTCTTCCTGAATTTGGGATGAATTTAATTTTAGACTTAACAAGATAGTGATCCATATCTATTTTGGCTCCTTTCTGTACCTTAATATTTTGAATTGTCTTAAATTCTCTTCTAGGAATGGCTATGTGGTCAATTTGGAACACTACAAGGAGTTGATTTGGTGCTTTCCAAGTCTTCATCTTCTTGGGATGTTTCTTGAAGAGTGTAGTCATAATTTTCAGGTTGAAGATTCGGCAGAGTTGAAAATGGTTCAAATGGCTCTAAGCAGTATGGGACTTAACATCTGATGTCATCAGTCCCCTAGACTTAGAACTACTTAAACCTAACTAACCTAAGGACATCACACACAACGATACCCGAGGCAGGATTCGAAGCAGCGACCGTAGCAGCAGCGCAGTTCAGAACTGAAGCGCCTAGAACCATTCGGCCACAGCGGCCGGCATTTGGCAGAGTTCCACAAGTCTTATTCCATTGTTGTTTGTCCTCTCATCCGCTGGGTATTCACCAATGATGTTTTTGTATTTCTTCTCCTTGCCGAGCTGTGCATTAAAATCCCCGGGCAGAAGGATGGTACTTTCCTTCGGAATCTTCGGAATCGTGTCTTCTAATTCTTCCCAGAAACTCTGTACTTCGTTCGGATTTTTTTTATTGTCAATATTTGCTGGAGCATGACCATTTATTAGCATATACATTTTGTTTTTACATTTGATCATCAATTTTCAGAGACTGTTGGACGTAGATCTTAAGTTTCTTACGGACTGCGTTATATTTATTCTAACAAGACAGGCTGTACCTAATAGAGAACATATGGATGTGTTATGTATTTTGATCTAATAATTAAATTTAATTAAAATAGTAAGTAGTCAAATAACATGAAATTCACTAAAACTCCATGCAATACACTGTTTCTTTTTTTTTAAAAAAAATATATTACCTCTCAAATGTCATAATTTAAGTAATATCACTATTGATGAAAAAAATATAGATTAAAAATTGATTTTGTCTTACGGAGTTCCGCTAACCACTTGACCACCATGAACCCTAACACTTAGCATCTAGTTTAGATACATCCGGTACATTTTAGACGCGTAAAACTTCTCTTGCGATTTTCTCGGAACTGCCAAAGTAGTGCAGCTAACTACTTGTACGTTATGTTGTTTGAATGGCCTACTAAAGGTGTACAGAGTTCGAAGTAAATCTTTGATCCCACCGTCGTGACCTCCCCTTGTGAGATGGGACCACAACATAAATCCTTTAACAGAAACCCAAATGCCAGACAGATTCACTCTGTGTATCCTAGGAAAGTGGAACTGATCTATTAAAGAGGTGGCTCAACACCCGTCAAACTGTTTCTTGACCACTGGCTTCTTTACCTTGTTTCAATAGCAGAGATGAAGCCAGGCAGTACAGACGGAGAAACTGCACAAGAGAGCGCGAGTGTCTTACGGCAATGCTCAATAAACTCAACTGGGAGACGTTACAAGAGAAATATTTTGCGTGGCCTACAATGATTCACTTTCCGTAGACGTACTCCCTCTTTGTTTCTGTCTCGGGTTCTTCGCCGACATTTGACTGACGATTTTCCTGACGTTTCGCCAGCACGAGTGGCTGGCATTGTAAGCTTCACCCTACGTTGCTCGTGGCGACATGAAAACGAGCTCGTGGCCGAGGATCGTATGTACCTCACACAGCTCTTCCCTTTGTTCCTCTTGCTACCAGCAACGGTTGCACGGGATGCCAGGATACGATTACCTTGAGGCTTGCTCTCTAGTTGAAGCTATCGTCATGTTTGTGGATTTATATGGCTTCCCTGAACAAGCTAGCGCGGCGGCTCATGCTCAAGAAATACGAGAAGGGACCTGTTCCGCGCGTGATGCACACTTCCTCAGGAATGTCCCAACAAATTTGAGTCTGCCATCTGCGTTACCCACCGCTGGTTTCAGGTGGTCGTCCCATCTTAAATCTCTGAAGATAGATAGGCGTACTGTAGATACTTTAAGGTTCTATTAAGCTAGTGACTCATCGCCCATCGCTTATTCAAACGGAAACTTCTTTTTTTTTTCACAACTTTCCTCAGATTGATACGGCAACACCCTTTTCGTACTTTAAATGGGGAGATAGCATTGTAACACAAGCATCACAGAACAACTTAGATTTAATTTGGGAGTGAATTGTAACTTATACCAAGAGTAGAACTAATCAGTTACATTCTTCAAGTGATGCAGAAGGCCTGTTTGTGTGTTTGCCTAGCATTTTACCCAGTAAGTATTTTCTGTAGTTATAAACCTGCTAAGATTAGTTTTACGACGTCTGTTTTTTAGACGTCGAATTAACATCGTGAACCTTGACAGCGTGTCTTACACTGTGGTACATTACTCGAATTAAATGCGTTTACAAGTGCAATCATCTGTTCGTAATGACAAGCAACAGGAGCATAATGCAGCATTTGATTTTATTTCATGTTTTGAAGTGTTGTGGAATACCATGTAAAGTTAAACTCGTCTTCAGCAACTATGTATTACTAATCCGTTAATTACACTGCATTTGCAAATGTTGGTTGTAACTGTTTGTGGAAAGAATATTTTATATTCTTACTAATAATTCATAGCGAATGCTGTATAGATTCCAACAAAACTTACAGACTGGATTGACAAGACACTCCACAATCCATTTTTTTTTTTACTGAAAACATAGTTATAAGTTTCCTTTAATTTACGTCTATGCTCACAAATTTTTTGTTAACAGATTACCGGTTTCGGTCTTTAATGACCGTCATCAGGTCTGCAGCAAAAATGGGAAAAAAACATAAATACACTCGCAAACTGTCTACAGCTTAAGAACAATACACAGACCATAATGAAAAGTAGCACTGACAAAATTTACATTTGTGCGCTTTAAATATGAAGAGGCATACCTGTTTCATAAAAACTAAAATGGCTTGTGAAGCGGATGGGATGACTAAATTAGAAATCGCGGACACAGCTCTTAAGGTTGATAAGGGGTTGTCTGTTCAAAATAGTTCTAATAATTAATCACGAGAGCCGTATTTTAAAGGGTCTCAATACCAAGTTAGAGAAGGAGAAAGCAATGGTCATTCGTGCTGACAAGGGGAACACGCCAGTTCTTATATATGAAGATGACTACATCAAGAAAAACAGAAGAATTTTTTGCAGAAAACGATATAGAAATTCACAAAGACCCAACTGATAAGTTTCAGACTAATTTGCGGCGAAAGATTGACAGCTCCCAGTTTCTTCTTAACGATTATGAAAAGAAATGCTCAAAATGATGAATGTCAAAATTCCCCAGCTCAGATCTCAAGTTCCACAAAGATCGAAATCCAGTTCGTCCGACTGTGAACAATGTGTCATCACCATGCTATAAATTAAGTTCCTTAATAATAAACTTAAATCAGTTTACACGTTCAAAAATGGCTCTGTGCACTATGGGACTTAACATCAATGGTCATCAGTCCCCTAGAACTTAGAACTACTTAAACCTAACTAACCTAAGGACATCACACAACACCCAGTCATCACGAGGCAGAGAAAATCCCTGACCCCGCCGGGAATCGAACCCGGGAACCCGGGTGTGGGAAGCGAGAACGCTACCGCACGACCACGAGATGAGGACAGTTTACACGTTCAATAATTATTTTGGGGTCAAAAACAGTGCTGAGCTAGCCAATGTAATTAAGAATATACATATACCAAATAATGCGACATTAGCATGCTTGGATGTAAAAAATCTATAATAATGTCCCAGCAAAAGAAACTATTGACATTATTAGACGCAATCTCCTCTCCCACAACAAAACTAGTACTGCAGAGTGTACAGAACTAATTGAACTCCTACATTTTGTCTCAGCTTACAATTTTTTTGCCTTTAATGACAAAATTTATTATCAATAAATGTTTAATATTTATGTCATCGTCTACAATATTGCCACTAGAGCAGATGTCAACCACTGTTTCTTAACTCTTCCTCTTTTTAACAATCTTACTTTTGTCGTGTTCTTTTTCTTGCTTCTTATTATTGTAATGCCTTTTATACGTTATAAGCTTATTACAGACTTCAACTATTGTATCCCCCTTTATTTTCGCTGTTTCAATTAATTATTGAAAACTAGTGTATGCCGACATTAGCGACATCTGGTGAACTTATAACACAAACATCTTGTGGCTACTGTACGGCAGCTTGTTTTAAGCAGTAGTACTACTGACAACATGACTCGTGCATGTGATGTGACTCATATGTATTTGACGATGCTGGTGCTGATTCCGCATTTAACAGTTGACGATGGCTGTAGTACATTAGGACTTTGTTTTTATGAAACAGGTGTGCCTCTTCATATTTAAAGCGCACAAATGTAAATTTTGTCAGTACTACTTTCTATTATGAGCCATGTATTGTTCTTAAGCTGTAGACAGTTTGCGAGTGTATATGTTTTTTCCCCCATTTTTGCTGCAGATCTGATGATGGTCATTAAAGACCGAAACCGGTAATCTGTTAACAAAAAGTTTGTGACCATACACGGAAATTAGAGGAAACTTATTACATATACGGGTCACTGTTTTTTCGCGACGATGTCGCAGCTTGTGAAAACATAGTTGTCTTATTCTTTGGTACAATTTTAATCAATGTAAGGTGGAAGTTTCGTTTTTCTGAAATATGTGTTTTGATGATTATTTTAAGTGCGGAAATGCAGCAATGCAGCAAACATAATTTTTTGATAAATAATTCTGGTCGTTCGGATATTTTTGTGCACAGCTGAGTACTCTGCGACAACCTTGTGAATTCATTGTAATATCAGCTAAAATGCTACGCACTGATTCGAAGATAGGAGAAGGGTTACAAACCAGAATTGGCCTAGTTCCATCATCTTGGATTCTGACTGGCTGTTTCATTTTAATGACTCGTAAAATATTACATTGTGATCGGCTGTAAATGGAATGGGTGGGGAGGGGCTACAAACGACAATGGGCTAGTTCTGCCAGCTTGGCTTTTTGTAAATTTATTTTATGTCTACGTTTATTTTTTTATGTCTACTTTTATTTCATGTCTTCATTTATTTGTTTATTTACTGAAACTACATACTGACTGACTACCGCATTTTAATACTACGCTGTGACTGTCTGAGGAGGAGGAGGAGGAGGAGGAGGAGGAGGAGGAGGAGGAGGAGGAGGGGGGGAGGTGTATAGGGGGAGGGGGATGGAGGGGAGGGGGGGAGGGGAGGGAAAGGGAGATGGAAGGGACGGGAGACTGTGGTGAGGGAGGAGGCAGGACTTGTCACGTGTTGGTGATGACGTCATACGTACAAAGTTGGTGTGAACAAAATATGCTAGAATACTCAGTGTAAACAAAAAGCACCAGGATCGCCATATAAGTACTACTACTACTACTACTACTACTACTACTACAGCTACAGCTGTAGTAGTACCGTGGAAGTTATTCCCTGGTGTATGTCTTAGCACAGTCCTCCTTGTCAGTGTTCAGTACGGATTTCTTTCCTCGCCATTTCTGCGGAGAACCACTTCAAGTCTTATTTTCCATCTCCTCCTGACCTCTAACATGCAACTAATAAGGGAAAAGCATCGTAGTAATCCATGGAGAATAATCTTCGTTTCGGAGAGACATTGTGGGGTCTTTTTTTCCGAAATCCCATCACGTCTTTGCTGATCTTCACTTCCAGGTGGCCGAGGACGGTCTGAGGATCACCGGAGTCAAGACAGAGCTGGCAACACTCACGATCGACGACGACATCGCCTGGAGGATTACAAAGCAGTTTCTGCGGCGCAGCCTGAGCATCCCACAGTGCAAATGGCATGTGACGTTATCTGTGAGCCAGATGCCAAGGCCACCGACACATTCAACTAATTTCACGCCGATTAACTACAACACCGACGAAGACCACATCCGCCTGATGGCCGACCGGCTCCCGGTGCTCGTGGCAGACAGGGAAAACGATGACGTAATCAACGCCATCGTAGAGATGTTGGTCCTACAGCAGGTCGGCACCCGCAGCCCAGAAAACAGGAGGATGCGACCGGGTCAACAACGCGATGCTGAAGCAACTGCTGCCGAATGCAGTGCGCAGTCAGACGGCAATCTTCAACAGCATCCTCCGAACCTGCCGCTACCTACCTCCGTGGAAACGCGCGGAAGTGGTAGCCATACCAAATACAGGCAGAAACACTAGGCTGGCAAAGGACCACCGGTGCATTTTTAACTTACTGAACCACCGCCCCCCCTCCCTCCCCCCCTCTCTCCCCCCCCCTCTCTCTCTCTCTAACCTGCGCCAAAGGAACAAAGAAGCTGCCACCTGATCTACAGCTAGTGTTATCATGGAAGGCTCCATCCCCTGGCCTCGTACTGGCAAATACCTCGGCGTCACCATGGACCGACGCCTGACGTGGAAGCTTGCATATCCGAGAGCGAAGGGGTAACTGACAACACTGCGCTTACTGCACCCTTTACTGAAGCCCAAAACAACATGCAACACATTCGGCAGAAGATGAGTAGGATACCTGCCGAAACGGAAATTTTCCTTACCCCAAGAAGAATTCATCAGCGTTATTCGTAGGGAAAAAGTGTATCCGCGAGAAATAATTTATATTCACATGTCACCAATAAAATCTTTTCCTCCCAAACCGACTTCAATCAGGTAATTTTGAGCAATGATTCCATTCCAAAATAACTGACATTCTGTATGCACGATCGCCGCCTGCTATACAATGAGGCGATATGGAGATATACAGACAGCGCTAGTGTCGCGTCCACAAGGTATAGAAGGGCACGACACTGGCGGAGCTGTCATTTGTAATAACGTGATTATTTGTAATCAGGTGATTATTTAGTAACCTTGAGGTGATTCAGGTGAAAAGGCGTCGTACGCGATTATGGCCCACGATGCGAATTAACAGATTTTGAACGCGGAATAGTAGTTGGGAGCTAGACGCACGAGACATTCTATTCCAGAAATCGTTACGGAATTCAATATTCCGAGAACCACAACGTCAGGAGTGTGGCGAGAATATCAAATTTGAGGCATTACCTCTCACCTCTCGTCTGGCATGTCAGATATTCTAAGCGTGCGTCTGAGCGTTGACCAATGAGATGGCACAACGCCACCTACGTCACAAGAACGCCGTGTCCCTTCAGTACAGAGTTATGAGGCGCCATATTGGCATTCATTTCAAGCCTCTATGTACATATGCCGTTTCTGAGCACCAGCAAATTAATCACTGGAAAACCCGTTGTTAACTGTGTGATTCGTTCCAATAAAATAATGAGAAACATCATATTCGTGGCAAAAGAATTATTGTAACTTGCGTATTATGAGAGTAGGCTATTTGAAGGCAGCGACACACTGAAGATCCACTCAAAACGCAGTTCTTGGTACAATTTGTTATAATTAAATTTCAGTTAGTAACATAATTATCTACGATTAACGTTTTCAGTACGGGGTAAGATAATACGATTAAGTACAAGGAGCATGATGTTGGTTTAGCGTAATGAGTAGCGTCTCTGTCCGATAATGAGTTTTTATTGAGGCGGTGGTTCGGGTCTTAAGAATTCCAAATTTTTTCCTAACATTCGTGTTTTTATTAGGTTCTGATACTTTATTATTAGTTTAATATAAGTATATGCTATAATATTTGATGTTACGTAAATAAAGTTGACCTTTTTTTGAGGGGTGTCTTTGTTCGATTGGCTTTATCTATAGGACAGCTTGCGCTACTTGTATAAAGATATTTTGCTCCTTTTTCTTTTACGCTTCGTAATTCACATGTTGCAAAGACTCTGCTACTGGGTAGGAACAGTGATCAAGCAAGACTGACCATGGGGTTTTACTAAAATGTGGGAATGATGAAATAATGTTTATCTTATGCGGAGAAGTATTCCAAATTTGTACCGCACTGT
This sequence comes from Schistocerca nitens, assembly GCF_023898315.1. Classification (NCBI taxonomy): domain Eukaryota; kingdom Metazoa; phylum Arthropoda; class Insecta; order Orthoptera; family Acrididae; genus Schistocerca; species Schistocerca nitens. Next base: position 61,123,524 of record NC_064621.1, on the reverse strand, counting down.
TTGTAGTGGAACTTTTATAAGCCTGCGTCCTTATTGATTGGACATGGTACTTTCCTTTTCGTGGACGATGGAGGAGGTTGGTTAGGTTGTTTTGGAGAAGGAGACCAGACAGCGAGGTCATCGGTCTCATCGGATTAGGGAAGGTCGGGGAAGGAAGCCGGCCGTGCCCTTTGAAAGGAACCATCCCGGCATTTGCCTAGAGCGATTTAGGGAAATCACGGAAAACCTAAATCAGGATGGCCGGACGCGGGATTGAACCGTCGTCCTCCCGAATGCGAGTCCAGTGTCTAACCACTGCGCCACCTCGCTCGGTGACGATGGAGGAAATGTGCGTTTTAATAGAGCTAACGTGGGAATTTTACGCGCGCACATTGAGTAAACAGCGTGATTTACGAACCAGAAACATCCCTCAAACTGCCGCTGGAGTGCGTTGCGATCGCGTGTACCACGTTGGGGCCCACGTACCGTATGCACAAGTTGCATCGTTCCTGAGCGTTCAGCAGCAAGTTGAACTTGGCACGCTCAACGTTAACGTTCCACAGCACGGTCCGTGTGCCGACGGTTTTAGAGTTGTCATTGCTAAGATACAAGCAACACTGCGTGAAATAACCGCCGAAATCAATGTGGGACGTACTACGAACGTAGACGTTAGGAGAGTGCGGCGAAATTTGACAATGGCTACGGCAGCAGGCGATCGATGGGAGTGCCTTTGCTAACAGCACGACATCGCCTGCAGCGTCTCTCCTGGGCTCGTAATCATGTCGGTTGGATCCTAAACGAAAACCGTGGGCCCGTCAGGTGAGTCCTGATTTCAGTTGGCAAGAGCTGACGGTAGGGTTCGAGCGTAGCGTAGACGCCACGAGGCCATGGACCCGAGCCGTCAACAAGGCACTGTGCGACCTGGTGGTGGCTCCATAGCGGTGTGAGCCGTGTTTACGTAGAATGGACTGCGTCTTCTGGTCCTACGGAACCGATCATTAAATGGAAATGGTTATGTTCGGCTACTCGGAGACCATTTTCAGCCATTCATGGACTTCATGTTCCCAACCGGGCATCAATTGTTCGCGATTGGTTTGAAGAACATTCTGGACAATTCGAACTAATGATCTGGTCCCCAGATCGCCAAACATGAAACCTATCAAACATTTATCGGACATAGTCGAGAGGTCAGTTCGTGCACAAAATCCTGCATCGACAACACTTTCGCAATTACGGACGGCTATAGACACAGCAGGGCTCAATATTTCTGCATGCGATTGCCAGCGACTTGTTGAGTCCATGCCATGTCGAGTTGCTGCAGTAAGCCGGGCACAAGGTGGTCCGACACGGTATGAGAAAGTATCTCGTGACTTGTCACCGGAGTGCAGATTATTTATTTATTTATTTTTAAATTTTAAGCTAGCAACAGATTAGCCACGTTGGCTTGCAAGCAAGAGTAGTATTTTCCTTGTTCTTTACAAAATACGAACTTAGATAAATTAACCGTAGTCCTTTAATTAATGAGGTGATCTCCGAAAAACCAGTCATTTTCCAACGGTAAACCGCTGCACTACGCAACTGAGCAAAAAGCTAATTACGTGTAACTATTTTGTAAGTGGACAATCCTGAGTTTCCGGAGTTTACCAGATATATTCGAACAAATGCCTAAAAATGATTCGGAAATTATCATAAATAATAAAGTGATTCACGCAGATTTGTTCACAGCGCAGCTGCCACAGCAATGACCAATCCGACGATGAGCTTTTTCAAGCTTTCTATTCTCGTCAATGCTGTCATATCGGGTTGCTTCCTCATTTAACATATCATTATCACTTGCAGATCCGTTCTAGTTTCCATTCTTTCTCTGCGCGGTTTGTCTATTTTAAGTGACAGTCTCCGAAATTCTGCAGCAAGTGACTAGTTAACCGAAACCAAACGTTGAAGAGAGTGAGTGCATCCAGAACAGAAATGCACCTCTATTGCTGCAATCATTTTGTCAGCGTGGACCAAGACGAGCCAATAACATCACAGCCCCTTCAACACTCAACCGTCAATTACTTTGTTATTTTTAACGGTGTATATTCAAAAAACGAAAATAACATCGAGAACCTCCCGCGAGAATGTGCACCTCCGACGTTTAAAAACACGGCAAGCAATGGCAACATAACCATGCCTGCGCCAAGTCCCAGACTACAAATGAAAAAAAGTGTATAAAAATGAGAGCAGCGACAAATTTAAAAAATATATATATATTTAAACCAGTTAACTGAATAAAATCGCAGCCTTTTCAATGCAAGCGAAGTAGATTTTATCCGACGCGATTCGAAAGAATCTTCGGCATGTCATTCAAGTACATAAAATGTTAGCCTATGACGATGATTTGAATGAGTGATATTGTAAAGAACTTAGTCAATCAAAAGAAACTCTCAATTTTTTTTTTGTCCATTACTCGCAGATTAGGGTCCGCCAGAGTGAATGGCCGGAGGGTGCGATACTACACCGCCGTATACGAGGTTTCTAGAAAATCCACGCCTGGGAATCTCTCCTCGTTAGCTGGACGAGATAGGATGAACTGACGCCCAACGAGAATGCAGTGTGTCGGCACACACGCCTCCAAATCTCAACGAAACGTATGATTTCTCCAGCTCCAAATTTAAATGAAATTCAAATAATTATTTTATTGAAAGAAGCTAAAAATTATTTAACTGAAAGTGGAATTAAATGATTATTTTAACTGAAAATGAAATTAAATAATTATTTTAATTCAAACCGTTAGGGATACCTCACAGGAAGTGGCTAGGAACGATGTGTTCCAGTTCCAGTGTAATACTGATGCAACGGCTTTGTGTTCAGTGCGTTACTTTCTAATCGTCATATGCTCGGTTTCATGACGACAAAATCATTGTTGCTGACGCTCATGAGACTGCGAGAGTGAAGTGTTCCGGATGGAGTGTCCGTAAGGAAAGCATTGCCAAAAATTATTCTCTCCCTTCACCAGTCGGTGCATGTAAACGCCACAAACAGCTTTAATACGGATGAAATCACGGGATCCGCTTCGCTCGAAGCCCGAATGAGCTGTAACGGTACCCTGGAGCGCCATGAAGCGCGATGACCGTCGTGTTGTCTCCCTAATGGAGTCTCCCATCGGGTCAAAGCGGCCAACAGTGATGCGGGCGTAAAGTGAACAGCGGAACACGGCTCTGACGTTACGCCACCCACACAGGCAGCATGCACATCCAGACAGCGACAGCTCAAGGCACGTATTTCAGCGCTTGGGACCCGAAGTCGAACTGCCTTCTAAATAATCTGCTCATAAAAACTTACGCGTCGCTTGTACTCCTGCGAATTCGAGTGGACTTCGATTGGCAGGGAATACGGAACTAAAAAATGAGCCTTATGAAACTAAAACAAGAATCTGAATGCGAAATAACAACAACAAAAATTGCGAAAATAAAGACTGTCTGTTGGGAAGTGCTCATATCTCGACTTACACTGATGAGCCAAAATGACTACCCGATTAATAGCATTATAGTCCCATTTAGAAAGTAATACAGCGGCGTTTTTGCGTGGCATGGATTCGACAAGTCTACGGTAGGTTACCGAGGTATGAGGCACTACAAGTTACGCACAAATCACGCAAATTCCGTAAAATGCGGATCAGTTGTTTGTGGGCGCTGAGCTGCTGTCGGGCAGCTTCATTCCGTTTACGTTTGGTAGATATGGACGGCAAAGATGATGATCGGCTCATTGCGAGAAAATCCCCAATGACTACCGGCATCTCCGATGTCGGGCTCCTTCCACCTGGTGGCCACCCTCAGAGGGTTGCTCACCCGCCTTAGGTGATTGTTCACACCTCAGGTCGTACCTCCCCAACACGTGACAGAGGGAGGGATCGGCAATTTGGGAAGGTAGCAGCTCAGGCAATCAGCACTCCCTAGGCCTGGCCTATACAAGTGGGGTACGTGTGAACCCTATCTGTCGACCTGGGGCTGGAAATTACGCGTTGCCCAGTCGCCTGTTACAAGTCAGACGCCTGAGTGGAAGAAGGAGAGAAGGTGAACGAAGAAAGGAAAAAGGAACGAAAAACAGTGGTGAGACCGTTCTTACGTCAGCTACGGACAATGTGGAAGTTTCCCAAAAACACCCTAGACATGTTCCCCAAGGGAGGGGAAAAAAGGAACAGCGAAAGGATACACATGCAGCACGGAATGGAAAAGACGCTGCAAAGGCTGAGGATCCATGGTAGCCAAGCACGAACCCGCCAAAAAGCGGCGAGCCCCCTGGGGGGGGGGGGGGGGAAGAGTTCGTTTGAAGTGGTTGTATATGAAGTGTTACTGTAATAAATACGACGGGTTTTTCTGCCTGCAGTATTATTAAAGTTTAATGAACTTATTCAGTTAAGAGAGAAATTTATTGCATTAACGGAAGGACAGAAATGTTGAAAATAATCGTATAATAAAGCTTGTTATCAAGCCTCCTCACAACACATTTGCTGCAGTCCTCGTAAGGGACGTTTCTCAAAGCGAACACACCAAACGTGGGGAAAAGTGCTCCCCAACGTCACCGCAACCGCAGCGTTCTCTAGTCGCAGGTGTCTTATCTTTCAACGTCAAACATGTTAAGCATATTTAGTAATTTGCCCTCCCATTCCTTTGGAATGCATTTTAGTTTCTCAAATGGTAAAAAGCGCCTCTCCTCGTCAACGTTTACTGCAACCGTTGTTACTTTTAACATTATACAAAAACTGCTTCTGTTTCACTGTGTGTTGTTGTTGTTGTTGTTGTTGTTGTTGTTGTTGTTGTGGTCTTCAGTCCTGAGACTGGTTTGATGCAGCTTTCCATGCTACTCTATCCTGTGCAAGCTTCTTCATCTCTCAGTACCTACTGCAACATACATCCTTCTGAATCTGCTTAGTGTATTCATCTCTTGGTCTCCCTCTACGATTTTTACCCTCCACGCTGCACCCCAATGCTAAATTTGTGACCCCTTGATGCCTCAGAACATGTCCTACCAACCGGTCCCTTCTTCTTGTCAAGTTGTGCCACAAACTCCTCCCCAATTCTATTCAATACCTCCTCATTAGTTATGTGATCTACCCATCTAATCTTCAGCATTCTTCTGTAGCACCACATTTCGAAAGCTTCTATTCTCTTCTTGTCCAAACTATTTATCGTCCATGTTTCACTTCCATACATGGCTACACTCCATACAAATACTTTCAGAAACGACTTCCTGACACTTAAATCTACACTCGATGTTAACAAACTGTTAACACTGTGTGTATTGAACTGTATATTTGCTCTGATATCCATACGCTAGCCAAGTTGTTCTATCTATAGTGTAAATTGTTCGAAATGGCGACGGAATTACCCAGTGACACATCGCAATCCTCCAATTCGTTTGTCCATTTTCCCTGGCGCCTTCACAAAATCGAAAAACTCATTCAAAGGTGAATATAAAAATATTTGGAGAAAGCAAATGACCGGCTATCTGCCAGCTTAACCCTGCACATCTCTAACCCCTACACAACAGTTAACAGATGTTATTGCAGTCTTTATCTTATCTCACAATTCCGTAAAGGCTCTGATCGCAAATACGTCAATAACTGACATTGATTTATATCAGCTTGTACAGAAAACAGCACGTTTTTGATAAATCTTCAATGAGCCAGTGCTGTGAAAGAGCCTTCTTTCACAGAACGCCAGTTACATAACGATGTGACAAAATCATGGGATAGTGATACGCACATGTAATACATATGTGCGGTGGTATAGTATGGCGGTGGTATAGCGTACGCAAGATATAAAAGGGCAGTGCATTGGCGGAACTGTCATTTTTGCCCAGATGATTCATGTGAAAAGGTTTCCGATGTGATTATGGCCGCACCACGGGAATTAAACTATGAACGCTGAATGGCAGTTGGAACTAAGCGCATGTAACATTCCATTTCCGAAATCGTTGGGAATTCCGTACTCCGAGATTTTTAGTGTAAAGAGTGTGACGTGCAAACCAAAGATCAAGAAACGCAGTGGCCGACGGCCTTCACTTGGCCACCGAGATCAGCGGCGTTTGCACACAGTCGTCAGTGTTAACGGACAAGCAGCACTGCGTGAAATAATCGTAGATATCTGTGTGGGACTTTCGACGAATGTATCAGTTTGGACAGTGTATCGAAATCTGGCGTTGAAGGGCTATTGCAGCAGACGAGCGATGCGAGTGTCATTTCTAACGGTACGATGTAGCGTGCAGTACCTTTCTGGGTTCGTGACCATATCTGTTGGACCGTAGGGTACTGAAAAGTCGTGGCCTGTTCAAATGAGTCCTCATTTCGATTGGTAAGAAGAGCTGAGACTCATTTCAACTGGTAAGAAGAGCTGATGGTGGGATCCGAGTGTGGCGTAGAGCCGACGAAGCAATGGAGCCAAGTTGTCGATAGTGAACTGTGGAAGCTGGTGGTGGCACCATACTAGTATGGGCTGTGTTTATACGGAATGTAGTGGAAATTGGTATGTTCGGCTACTCTGAGACCTTTGCAGCCATTCATGGACCTCACACGATAGAATTTTTGTGGATGGCAATTAGCCATCGCAGCAGGCCACAATTTTTCGCGATTCGTTTGGAGAACATTTTGGACAATCCGAGCGAATGATTTGGCCACGCAGATGGCCAGACTTGAATCTCATGGAACATTAGGGGACGTAATCGAGACGTCAGTTCGTGCGCAAAATCCTGCATTCGTATCATTTTCGCAATTTCGCAAATTCGGTAGCTATAGAGACAGCATGGCTCAAGGTTTCTGTAGGGGGCTTCAACGACTGTCTGTCCATGCCAGTTGCTGCACTACGCCGGGAAAAAGAAAGTGCGACACACGTCACTTCAGTGTAATACGCGAAGCGACAAATAGGAAAAGCCTTCATCCGCTGGTATGTCTTACTGCATTATGCATTTGATGATCTGCAGCTTGTAGAAACTGCAAGTATGCCACAATTGAGCCCGCCCGGTTAGCCGTGCGGTTAACGCTCTGCTTTCCGAGCGGATTAAGAGTCGAGGTCCGGTTTGCCGGCCAGTCTGTGGATGGTTTTTAAGGCGGTTTTCCATCCGATCGCTGCGCAAACACTCTGTCCATGTACGCGTACACCATAATTACACCACAAACATTTGGGGTACACTGGTCTGGTGTGAAATGTTCCAGAGGGAGGGGGGATGGTCCACTGAATGCGAACCGCACAATAACCCTGGGTTCGGTGTGGGGCGGTGGCGGCGGGGTGAGTGGACTGCTGTAGCCTGTTCTGGCGTTGTGAACCACTGAGGCCTACGGCGGGGACGAAGCCTCTCCGTCGTTTTCTAGGTCCCCAGTTCCATACAATACAATGTCGTAATTAGGTATCTGACATAAGCTGATTTTTGTTCAATGCTGTAAGTGGTTTCAGAGGGACACGAGTTCTCCCTCCAAATCGTCTGTCAATTTCTGAAAAGCTGTTTTGTAGAATACCACAGGGAACACCCAGGGTCCAATTTCAAGGCCAGCTATGGCAGGTGGAAACAGGAGTCCGATGCAGAAAGGAGCGTGTTGTTTATCCCAAGAAGACCAAACGCCGAGCAGTAATTGAGAGGCCGTGGGCAGAAATATCGACAATTCTTGATTACAAAACATTAAGGTCAGAGGAAGTGTATTTCTCCTAAGCCTTTTGAAGGGAAAGATAGGACTGGATTTTGACACAGGCCCTACTTTGAAAAAGGCAGAGTGCAAGAATATATATATATATATATATATATATATATACCGGGCTAGTTTCGGACATTCACCCATTACTGGTGGTGTCTCTATTACAAAACACACGGTTTTTATAGTATGCTCAGTTGTGCCTTATGACTGTCGTATTTTACATTATTGCAATATTATTTGCATTTTATGTACTGCTTTTAGCTTATGCCAAAGACGATGTTCCGTAAAATTCATATAATATTATGATTATTACATAGGTTTGGCTGTACGCCCGAGGCGCAAGCGCACGCCATGCGTGGCCAGATCGGGCACAGTGACATGACACAAAAGAAATCTTATGAGGTAACTCAAACTGTCCGTTTCTTTCCATACTGTTGGTAAGGCATGCTATGTTACACAAGCCGAGCCAGACATGTCATGTGATAAACGTCCCACGCAGTTAGCGTCTGCACTTAATGTGACTACGAGTTCATTTGATAACGAAAAGCACGCAGTCCAACAGTGGCGACGCCACACTTTCTGAGGTTGTGTATTTGGCAACAGCTGAAAAAACTGCTCCGACACGTCGCCAACCTTCCGCCGGCATTGATCCCAAATGACCCTACATTGTATTCGTCGCGCAAAGCTTTTCCGGTACAGAAAGCATCAGTTCAGATTCCACGGCCGTCCAGCAATCCGAACAATAATCGTAATACTCAGAAACGCCAGGCGATGACTAGTGTTATAAAGAGGCACGACACATGTCTATGAAACACTAGGAAGTCGTTTCAGGCAGCGGGAAGTTATGCATACCGTTGCCGTCGAAGCGTACACAGTTGAAGAGCGTTTGGTGAGCAGCGTCAATCTCCCTGTGTAAGTTGCATAGTTTTAGCCCCAACGTCACAGACTATTTTCAGCGTACTGTTTCAGTACCACCTGTTAATCACCCTTCCGGCTGTAGCAGTCTTCCGAACAGCAGCAAATACCTTTAGATACATGGAAATGTTTGATGCGTACGAATTTAATCTTAAAAAATTCGTCCCGTGATTTCTGTGTAGGCATTCGTCGCAAGGTCCACTTAGGCGTCCACTAATTGTTCAATCATGGGAGTTGTATTATACCGCAGAAAGCAATGTACAAGTAGTCACGAAGTTTTAATCACTACTTCCTGAAAAGTCAAGTTACGTTCATCAAATTTGGTGATGGTGGTAGTCCTCTTTTAATTTCCCTTTAATGCGAGATATTTTTCATAACTATGGATGACTTGGGTGAAGCTAGGCTGAGGTAGGTGGGAGATGATTGTAGAAGTCTGCAATTTAGCCCGTGAGGAAACGTTCCACGGCGGAAATCAACTAAGTCATTCCGGAAATGCCGGTCTGTAATAGTTCCTTAACGTGAAGAAACGGGGCGAAGTCACTGGGCGCATTTCAGAAAAGTACAGAGGGTTAGACTAAATCTGATACCCCAACAGAACCATCGTGGATAGCTGGAGCGTTTTCATGGAGCAAAAACATCCCTCATGAAAGCCTCCCGAACCGCACCAGGAGATTGAGATATCTACATACACATTCCGCACACGTAGGGTGCAGTTACCACTGTTAGTCATTTCCTTTCCTGTTCCACTCGCAAACGCAACGAGGGAAAATGAATGTCCGTATGTCTCTGTACGAGACTTACATTGTCGTATCCTATCTTCGTGGTCCTTACGCAAAATGTATGTTCGCGGCAGTAGGATCGTTCTGCAGTCAACTTCAAATATCTGTTCTCTAAATGTTTCAATAGAGTTCCTCAAAAAGAATGTCGCCTTCCCTCCAGGGATTCCCATTTCAGTTCCGAACAGGCCTTCAAAGGCCCAACGGTACCGACCGGCCGCCGCATCATCCTCGGCCCACAGGCGTCACTGGATGCCGATACGGAGGGGGATGTGGTCAGCACGCAGCTCTCCCGGCCGTATGTCAGTTTACGAGACCGGAGCCGCTACTTCTTAATCAAATAGCTCCTTAGTTTGCCTCACAAGGGCTGAGTGCACCCCGCTTGCCAATAGCTCTCAGCAGACCGGATGGTTACCCATCCAAGTGCTAGCCCAGGCCGACAGTGCTTAATGCGATCTGACGGGAACCAGTGCTACCATTGCGGCAAGGCCGTTGGCTTCTAATGAAATTAGCGAAATTTTTATCAAATCTTCACGATTTTAGCTATTGTGTTCAAGTCGGGACGTTTCCTAAGCGCCTAACTGTCGAGAACATTTTCAATGCTGGCCTTTGTACTACAATTTAAAAATAAAGTAAGCAAAATTTTTTGTGTCTATTTAATATATTGAAGAAGGAAGAGAGTATTTCCTTTCAAAAGTAATTAATACTACCGTATGTAGGTCTAAACTGCCAAGAAATTGGTAAAATCTGTTTGTCGTCGGAACGTTCATGAAAATTAGGAAACTTCTGGAAATTTGTGGTAAGATCTTATGGGACCAAACTGCCGAGATCATCGGTCCCTACGCTTACACACTACTTAAGCTAACTTAAACCTACTTACGCTAAGGACAACACACAACCCATGACCGAGGGAGAACTCGAACATCTAATGGGGGGAGCCGAGCGAACTGTGCAAGGCGCCTCAGACGCCGCGGCTAACTTTTCGAACTGCTTTATATAACGCGCATATAAAAGAACTAGTTCATAATGAACTACTTCATAATGAACTAATAGTACAAGAATGTTTTCTGGTACAGTACTCTGAAAATGAACTACAATCGGCGCAAAGCATCAAAAAGAACGTGCCAAGCACACGGGTATTCACTTTATCATTTACTCCTGCAGTTTTGGTGACATTCTCCGCACAGTAATATCATGGCAACCATTTTCTCATTTGTAAATACCATGCTGAGTGCCTAGAACGGATGTTCAGGAAAATTAATGTCACGATTACAACAGTTACACCAATTACAGTGTACAGTACCAATACGTCCTTCCACACTTCATAGTGAGCCGTTCCCACGCAATGCGGCGATTGCGGCCTATTCCTGTACACAACTGCAGAGGCGGGGGGTTGACATGGGCGGTGTAACGGGGCAGCGTACACCGGCCAATGCTATTCCATAGTCTGTACATAGCTATATAACATCAACACGCACGAGGGACACCGTTATATACGTATCACTGTTTGTGGCAGGAATCCATATTATTACTTTCGGCCCTCATGATAATAGCGAAAGCAAGAATATTTAAGTCAGTCACATCGCGATTGTGAGCAACGAGCTGGAAGTGGGAAGTGCAACAGCGGAGCGTTTCGTTCTTTTCACGTGTCAACCCCGCGTTCTAATTTCTCGGGATGTAACTGACGTATTGCGATGCAACCAACGCCGTTATTTTTATGATTTCTCATGGTATTGATTGCATATGGAATAACATATGCATGGAATAAAATGTTGATTGGCAATGGCAAGGAAAGCGTTTCTGAAGAAGAGAAATTTGTTAACATCGGGTGTAGATTTAAGTGTCAGGAAGTCGTTTCTGAAAGTATTTGTATGGAGTGTAGCCATGTATTGAAGTGAAACATGGACGAAAATAGTTTGGACAAGAAGAGAATAGAAGCTTTCGAAATGTGGTGCTACAGAAGAATGCTGAAGATTAGATGGGTAGATCACATAACTAATGAAGAGGTATTGAATAGGATTGGGGAGAAGAGGAGTTTGTGGCACACCTTGACTAGAAGAAGGGATCGGTTGGTAGGTCATATTCTGAGGCATCAAAGGATCACAAATTTAGTATTGGAGGGCAGCATGGAGGGTAAAAATCGTAGGGGGAGACAACAGATGAGTACACTAAGCAGATTCAGAAGGATGTAGGTTGCAGTAGGTACTGGGAGATGAAGCTTGCACAGGGTAGAGTAGCATGGAAAGCTGCATCAAACCAGTCTCAGGACTGAAGACAACAACAACAACAACAACAACAACATGGAATAACTCTGAGTGTCCATAAATACGAGGGTTGTTCAATAAACAATGATTTTTTTTTGACAACATACCTTTGCTCATCCTCATAATTTTGATGGTCCTTCTCAAAGTAGTCTCCCATGAATGCGATGCACTTGTCCCAGCGTCTCCGCCGGTCTTCAAATACATGCTGGAAACTATTTTTTGAGAGGTCCTTCAGAATAGCCTCTGTAGCGTTCAGCACTGCTTCTGATGATTGATAATGCCTCCCACGAAGGCGTTTCTTCATGTTAGGGAATAGAAAAGAGTCACATGCGGATAAATCCGGACTATATGGAGGGTGAGGGATGCACTTCACGTTGATTTTTGCAAGATATTCAGCAACAACACTGGCAATACGCGGCCGCGCATTATCGTGGTGCAGCATCCAGCCTGCTTCACGGAAATGTGGTCTTTTGCGTATAATATGGACTTGCGATGTTTTCAGGGCATCCCTGTAGTATTGTCCAGTTACTGATGTGAATATCAAAGAATGAGATGACCATAACTTTCCCAGCAGAAGCAACCACTTTTGCTTTTTTAGGGGTTGGTGATGAAGATTTCCACTCTGAGCTTTTCTGTTTGCTCTCAGGACCAAAATGATGTAGCCAAGTTTCATCAGCAGTGATTTCATTTGAAAGAAACTCCGGATCTTCATCTAACATCAATTTAACTGCATGCAGACCTGCACGCGAATGTCCTTTTGTTCGGGAATCAACAGTCTTGGAACCCACAGCGCATAAGCACGTGTCATGTGTAACGTGTGGGTGGCACCCAAGGAAATGTTCAGTAGTTCAGAAAGTGATCTTAAGATAATCTGTCGATTCTCTGTCACAATGACAGCAGCAGTGTTATGTTTTCTTCCGTAAGAGCAGTAACTGGAGCACCGGGTCCACCGTTCTTTGAAATTGTCTCCCCTCTTTAAACATTTTAAACCACCTTCGAGCTGTGCTGTAGGGAAGAACAGACTCTCCATAGGCTCCTGTAACATTGTATAGGCCTCAGCTGAAGATTTGTAGAGACGAAAGCAGAATTTTAAGCCGCATATTGTTCCTCGCGTGTTACCTCCATTGCAGCGGTAGGCGATACTGAACATACCTGACCTTGCCTGCCTCTCACAGGCGGGAACCAGGAGTCCCCACAATGAAACTACTACGATGTGTTTGTTGCACATTAAGCTAACAGAATATCGTAAGATTAAAGTTTAGAGCGAGAAATTACGACCAAAAATAATTGTGATCATTCTTTGTTGAGAATGCCCTCGTATATATTTGCACACGGTTTAGAATGTGTCATAGTTTTTACTTTCGCGAGCCTCTGCCGTACATTCACACCCCTGAAAGCCGTTTGTCAATATCTATTGTGGTTACAGAGATATTGGCAGTGAAAAGTTTATGTAGGACACCCCGTATACGAGCGAGGGCGGCTGTAGTACTTTCAGTGCGTTTGTACCGTATCTTTTGAATCCCTGTGAGACTACGAATGCATGAAGGCACTACTTGTCCGTGACAGGTTGAGAATTTGGGAAAATGGGAAGCGTGGCGGAGGAAGGAGGAGGAGGAGGAGGAGGAAATTAGTATTTAACGTCCCGTCGACCGAAGCGGTTCAGGCAACCGTTCTACCCAAGCGGAGCACCAGGTTCGAGCCCCGGGCCGGCACAGATTTTCAACCTTCACCATTCATTTGATTCAATGTCTGTGAGGCGGCTGAAGTCCTGTTTCTCGTAAAATAGTGTTTGCACGTCACAGCAGATAGAGAAGCAAACGTTGACATCACCCCGTCCACTGTAGTGGGCCATGCTCACAAATGGCCTCATTCTTGTACCGCAGTGTATTCCTTTCACTGATAACTAACACTCCGATGAACTGCACTGGAACACCCTGTCCTCTCCTCTCTGGTTCCTCCTCACGTTACCACTATCGTCAACGCAAGGCGCCACGTGGGTGTAACTTTCCGTATAGCTTGACCGGCGCAAATCACGCGGGGTTTCGGGAGAAAGGGGAGTGTGTGTGTGTGTGTGTGTGTGTGTGTGTGTGTGTGTGTGTGTGTAAAAGCACTGGGTACCTACCGTATTGCCTGCCAAATACGAATACATATGTTGCGTGCACGTTTGACCTGTCGGGCGCTGTACGCCCGATACAGCCAGCTACATAATTGCTTTTTGCCTTTTTTTAAATTTCATTTCCGACGTCGCGTAACTGTCGCATTCGCTCAGCACTGGACTTTTTAGGCATTCGACTTTCCTCTGATTTTCTTTTTCTATATTTTCTGCTAATCCAGAGCACATCAGATATTTTCCATTACTTTGAGATTTTCTATTTAATTCCGATTTCCATTTACGTTTTATTGTCTCACTTTTGGCCTTAACAGTGCTCCCCATACTCTTCACAATGTAGTTGCTTAACGCGCTTCCACGCTATACCGATTTATAACCTTAAGGCCCCCTCCTCTCCCGAGAGGTGAATAATACAGCGCAATATTTGCTAACGAGCAATAATACTGAACGTGTACGGATGAGATTGAGAGAATATTAAAAACTTCTGAAATTTCTTGCGCTGGCTGGAAATATTGTGCCACCTACGGGCAGTGATAACAGAATACCTGGCAGTGTCTCGCGCGGTACAGACTTTTGCTATCACTGCTAATTGTTGTAAATAACCAACACAAGACGAAAGAGCATCGAAACGTATAGTTCACTACTGGCATTGTGGATGTTAGGGCATATGAGCACAAAAACCGAAATGTTAAGAATAAATCGTACCATTTGTTGCTCAGAAAATACAGGGAACGGCTAGGGAGGAAGCTGTTAAAAAATGAATTAGTGCAAAGCACATATATGATCGTGTGTACACTACTCACCCGAATATAAAGCTTTCGTGTACGTATTATTGCACGATAGGTTTCTATAACTATGTCTCAAACACTTTAAAGTGAAACTGTACTTGTAAATTTCAAGTCTTCGGGAGAGAAATAGACAAGCGCTGACTTGGTGGAGCTGCGTCTCTAATTGTATTATTTTGTTTTTTGATCATGGAGATATAGGATTCCGCAAAAATTTATCCAGGGGAAGGATGTGCAAGAAACAAATTATCAGTTTTGATTGAAATGAGGAGGAGGAAATCGATGTTTAACGTCCCGTCAGCAACGAGGTCATCAGAGAAGGAGCGGAGCACATCCTCGAATTTTGGAAGGATTAAAAAGGAAAGCGGCCGTGCCCCTCTGAAGGAACCATCCAGTCGTATGTCTTAAGCGATTTATGGAAGTCATGGAAAATCTACAGTAGGATGGCCGGACGCATATTTGAACCGTCGTCCTCCCGAATGCGTGTCCACAGTGCTACTCGGTTCGGTTTGACTGAAACGAGTTGGTCACTTTCGAGATGTGTCATACCACAAGAAATAAATTTTACACGTGCGTCACAAAACTTACTAAATCGCAGAGAACTGATGGTTACCGACTCAATTTTTATTGTAAGTAGATTACTCTGGTTGGCTGTTGGTTTTAAGTATCAATTATAAAGCAATTGTTGCAGCCGTATCTCACTGCAAGTAGCCACATTTGGCTAAACAAGAAATTTAGCAGAATCACAGGAAATCACTTCTTAAGTGTATTCTCTAATGGATAAAAGCTCCGTACTCCAGATTCCATGAGGGAAGGGGGTGGGGTGGAGATGGGGGGCGGGGGAGTCAAGTGGCTATGTATGGGATGCCTATGCATGGGGACAATGATTTTCAGTTGTGTGTCAAGAGTTTGGACCATCGACACACAAAATGTTACGATGATATATTTTTCGTTCAATCTCAACTCAAATTTTCGTGAGTGATCTTTGATACTCCTTGAACCAATTTTTCGATCCACCATTTTTTGTTTGCAAAAACGTACAGCAATTATCACAGCAGCAGTGTCTTAATCGCCCAACATCTCGCACGCAATATTCTTGCACAATATTACTGTGCAGTCTAGGGAAAACTTCATTAATATTATTGGCCGTCTAGTGAACACTTTACCCAAAGCTAATTCATAACACTCACTCCCACTCGCGTACACGGGGTGCATGACGTCAATGGCGAAACAATCCGTTGTGAGCTCCAACACTGTTTAAGTATTTAGCAATGTAATTACTAGCGACACAAATATGACGTTATTTGTCACACAAGGAAGTTCGACCGCAGAGCGATCAGTCATTTTCATCTCAAAATTAATTACGTCACTATTTTTTGAGTAGATCAGTAATACTGTGACTGGCCTTCGTTCAGTTTTCGTACGGACAGTAACCAAACACATTCCACTGGAGTGGAATGTAAACAGGTGGAGAGACTGTTACGAAAAACAAATCCGGTGGTTTGCAGCTGGCGTGCGATCCCGGAAGAGGAGCAACTCGCTACAGGAATACTCGTAGGCGCGAAGCAACAAGCAGCCGTGTCGGCTATCTGCGTGCAAACAAGCGACAGGCGGCGGCGCGCGCAGTCAAGTGCTCTCGCGTCGAGGGGACAGCTGAGAGAGAGAGAGAGAGAGAGAGAGAGAGAGAGAGAGAGAGAGTGAGTGAGAGAGAGAGACGGCGACACAAAACAATCGTTAGCGCGCCGCGACCACCTCCGCGCAGCCCGGAAATACGCATTTGACTCTGACTGCGGCATTAGTACCTCCTCCCCAGACTCTTTCGTCGCAGAGCAAAGTGGAGTACTTCACCGACGATGGACTGAAAAGGTATTTGGAAAGAAAACAGACACAAGGCACACTAGCTCTTGGTACAACATTTCGGCTGTTTACTTGTTACACTACCACCTCCGAAGCCACCTGGCTAGCCTTCGGTGCGGAAAGACCCGGGTTCAATTCCCAGTACAACCACAGATTGTCTTCTTAAGTAGGGATGTCTGGAAGGGGGTCCTTTCAGCCTCTTGACTCCAAAATAGGATGTGCTCGAATAAAGAAGTGGAAGCATGCCACGATTCGTCTAGATGCACTAACGGCCTGAAGGAATGCTGACCACATGTCCCACGACCAAAGATCGCTCCTCATACTGCTAGATAGCAGCAAGTCAGTCGAACAGGCCTATGGCCTAATGTACGAGCAGTGTTTACGTTACATTGTATCAGAATAGCTTCAAAGTTGGTCTCAAAGAGTCTTAACCAACTCCCTCCTATTCCTTCGCCGGCCGATGTGACCTAGCGGTTCTAGGCGCTTCAGTCCGGAACCGCACTGCTGCTACGGTCGCAGGTTCGAATCCTGCCTCGGGCATGGACGTGTGTGATGTCCTTAGGTCAGTTAGGTTTACGTAGTTTTAAGTCTATGGGACTGATGACCTTAGCTGTTAAGTCCCATAGTGCTTGGAGCCATTTGAACCTATGCCTTCCGGATGCAGCAAAATGTGAGATGGTCGTCGAGGATCAAAGCCGTATACACTTCGGTTCAGAAGTAAGCTGTGTGCATATTATGAATGTCACTATGTCGCGGGGCAGATACCGTTCTGAAGCACTGCGGATTTTGTACACGCGTTTCATGGGCATCCTAACAAATTGCTTTCTATATCTGAAACGAGCTTGATTTAAGACTTTGAAGAGATCAACGCATAGGGATATCGTTGGATTGTGACAATAGCCACCACTATTTTTCAGGTTTTGCACTCCACTCGATCGTATGGCCGTGCACTTGGTTTAATAAAGTATTAACTGAGAAACCTGGTATTGCGCGGGTATTTATTTATTCCCGTCTTCTGTTAGTCAGCCTGCTCCGACCTTCTCTCTCTGTCCATTTCCTCCTCCTCCTATCTGTGCCTATCTCCTCGTCTTCCCTTCTCTCTCCACGTTATCACACTCTCACCAATAGGAGGCTGGTGGTTCTTACCCTAGATTACTTCTTCCCAGACTGCAACTAAAATGTATACCAGATTTGATTGAAATCGTTACAGGGGTTTAGCCTTAGCTTTTACATTGCTTTTGCTCCCATGCGCATATGTCAAATATATTTCAGATCAGCGCATATGTCAAACATATTTCAGATCATATTTAATATATATTACGATTATTTGTACACATATTTCACTTGTATGTCTAGCGAATTCAGCCCTGCAGATTCATTTTCACGCAGCTTAATGTTTATGACGACATTTCTCCTGAACTTTGTGTCGTACAGTGATATATTTTTGCAGGTACTTTCAGAGACAAATGTCGATGCTGTCTGGGAAATGTGTTGCGAATAGAGTTACTAGCACCGAAGTAATATTTTAAAGTCTTGCACTATGCACTAGTTTTTCACGCATTAAGTATTTATGATTTATTTCCTGAACTAAGTGTCGGACAATGGTGTAATTTTTGGGGTACATTCTGTGTCATGTGTGAATACTGTCTGCACAATGTGTCACGAACACAGTTATTAGTAAGGAAGTAACAAATTAAAACGTCTTGCTTGATGTGGCGGTTTTACTGCACGAACAGCAAAAAGGTAATACCTTTCATTATTTTGAGGGGGTCGTCAGCGAGAAAAAGTTTGTAATGATTTGAAATTAAGTGTTAAGTTAGCTGCAAGTTTCATTCTCAAATAGTGGATAACGAAAGTACGGGTAATTTCGCGTCGTCGGCTACACTGCTTTCTCACCACCACCACCACTTTGACAGGTGGGTGCTTAACCCCGCACTGATTCTTTCCAGACAGTAAATGTTTACCAATTTTGATTGAAATCGGTCCAGTCGGATAGCAGATGTCTAACATACATACATCCATTTTTATAATTTGAATGGATTTGGATGTGCGGTGGTACTGGGGAATGTCCTATAGTCCGCCAAAGTGAAAGTGCCCCGAAAAACATCGCGTTTGGAGCTTTTGCATGTAACAAATTAGCGATGCCACTCTTCTAAATATTTAGGGAAGAAATTGTTTCGATTTCACTGTCCGCAACAATCTAAATTAATCCCTATGGAAACTAAAATATTAACTGAACAAGATCTACGACTTCAGAGGAACTTAAAACTAAGAAACAAAGTACGGAGACGTGTGTCCTACGATACATGAAGGTCATTTACCTGTAAAACTCAGCATTAATGTGCAATCGATGTCCAAAAATTAACTATAGAAGCACAAGTAGTTCAATAGACAATTGTGGCCAAGATTCACGAGAGACATAAATGAGGTGTTCCTTGACAAACAAACACCGTTTGTTTGAAACAATATATGTTAGCACGCAGTACTTATGAGACATAACCATAGCTTTAATTATCATGTCGAAAAAATCAAGTTGCGACCATGAAACTACAAATCCACCCTTCAAAGCGACGCATTTTTTTTTTTTTTTCCAACGATGGAGGAGTTTGCGAAGACCTTGGTTGCATTTTGTATAATTCTGTATGCTGAAAATACTATCCGGCGTAAGTCCAGTTTCCCCAAAACATGATTCCGTAAATCATTACGTTAATGAAAACATGTAAACTACTTTCTTCCTTTTTAACTCATATATAGTATTAGCGACATACAAGCTACATCAAACTACCTACATATACTATATCATGGAAGAACATTTGAGGATGGCGCTTACGTTTTGTTTCGAGCGAACGAACGTCTTGAAACACTATATTTCATTACTGAAGCGTTTGTAATTGTGCAAGTGCACACGCGAGGCAGATAAGCGTCGACTAATCAAACAGGAAAAAGTGATTACGAAGATCGGGCTAAGATAAAGTGCCACTTGAAAAACAATTCGAAAGACTGACTACGAGCAAGATTAAAATGTATGTTGAATAGCCCGCTCACAAGTGATCGATCTGTAGTATCATCATCATTATCTGCACAGTAGCATGCGAGACATATATTACTATCAAGAGCTCCAAAGTGACTGTATCAAATGCCCACCTGTGATTAGAAGAGACATGGAACCAATCTAACTGAAAAAGCAAGCGACAATAAATCACCTAAGCTGCTAAACCTATAAGGATCTGACATCAAACAAAAGGTCAACTCCTGGTATTACCAATTTTATACCACCTAGTGATGCGGAATACATATACTGATTGACTGATTACAGGAAAATTCGTATCTTGTTGACTCACTAACAAGGCCGGCTACAGGGATTTCGCGAACATTTCAGCACGCCCCCCTCCCCTCCCCCGATCCTTTTTTTTTCCTTCCACAAAGACATTCATCCACGACGTCGTCTTTTCACGTATCACACTTACACGTGTTTCCGGCTTGAACACACACACGTCTAAGACCAGAGCCAAATATTGGACGTCAGTCAGTGAAACAGAAGTGCAACGTTTACAGTGAATATTTCACTTATTCTTTACTTATTACAAAGTGATTTTTTCAGTGCCTCTGGTATAAGTGTTCAAGTTTGCTTTTTAAGAGCTGTTAGGTCATAATATACTGATAATCTTTATTTACTTTATATAAATTTTTTCGCTCCTGTAGAGGCCTTCAAGCCAACATAGGTACATTTCAAGATTGTTTACGCGCACGGCAGAGATTAAGTTGGCGACACTGCCACTAGCAAGTTTTACCATTTTGAAAGACGCACAGAATACAAGCAGGAAACCGATCTTACCACAGCCTAGCACAACTGGTTCTGTCCAAATCTCTCTCCAGACAGTTCAAGATTCGACTGTACAAAACCCTGATCCAGCCTGTTGTTCTATATGGTTGTGAGACTTGGAGAATCCGGAAACAGGAATTCCATAAGCTCCTTGTTTTTGAGAGAAAAGTGCTTCGGAACATCTTCGGTCCGGTTCTGGATGCAGATACAGGGAAATGGACAATCAACAGCTTGAGGAACTATACCAGAAGCCCAACATAGCAGCAACTGTCAAAGCCAAACGAATGCAGTGGGCCGGCCATGTGGCCCGGATGGAGGGTCACAGATGGCCTCGGAAGCTCCTGGATTTCACACCTACAGGAAAGAGACCGCCAGGGAGACCCAAGAAGCGTTGGAGGGATGGACTCCATGAAGATTTAAACCAAGTGTCAATAGATGTGGACGAATGGCGGATAGCAGCAATGGACAGAATACAAAAAAATGGCTCTGAGCACTATGGGACTTAACAGCTATGGTAATCAGTCCCCTAAAACTTAGAACCACTTAAACCTAACTAACGTAAGGACATCACAAAACACCCAGTCATCACGAGGCAGAGAAAATCCCTGACCCCGCCGGGAATCGAACCCGGGAACGCGGGCGTGGGAAGGGAGAACGCTACCGCACGAGACAGAATACAGTAGAGGAGGAAACTTGTAGATGCGTGCGGTCCACTGGGCCTGATCACGTAGTAGTAGTAGAAAGACGCACAAGGTCTCCAAATCCTGCGTTTCACGTGTGATCTGTTTCGCAATTCCACAGATAATTTCCACTGGATTTTATGAATGATTTGTATTTCGAATTTATTCTCACACTTCCTATTTGATGTAAAAAAAATTTCATTGTCCACCTGCCCTACAGTGCGGTGGTACGATTTGTCTCTCCCCCCCCCCCCCAAAAAAAAAAAAAAAAAAAAAAACAAAACGAATGGTCACACGCTGTAATGAAATGTGAATGTAGTGGGTTTAATGCCGCACGTCCTTAAAGAGATAATCTAATTAAACGATATCCCATCTTCTGCTCACGAATTAAGAAGGAAGTTGGATCCAAGTTTCTCGTGACAACTCCCTTGTCTAAAATGTTTTCGATTTTCTAGCGGCGTCACATTAGATTTACGTTGTTCGGCGCTATGAAAATCGCTTTAGAAACTCTCAAATGTTCGTTGACATAAACAAGCGAATATGATATGCCCCAAAAAATTTGACGGTCATCATGGATTTAGTCTCTCTGCTTACAATACTCACTGTGGGAGATACGCTGGACTTTACCGGTACATACCTTTTCTCTCGAGATCATAAACTTGTTTCGTCACACTTAGACGAATTCTAAGAAAATGGGTAGGGTCCTGGTTAGACAAGTCATTAGAACAAAGCACACAGGGGAAAAAACCGTTAGTCATTCCCCAAGGAAAAAAAATCACTCTCACACTGTGTAACACGGCCCCCAGCCTCTAAAATGCCATCAACTTGGCTTTTGAACAACATCAGCGATGGTTTGTTAGGCTCTTTACATTACGTCATGACTAATGAGGCATGTTTTCATCTTCTCGGTCATGTGAATTCACAGAACACAGGGTACTGTACAACGGAAAACCCTAACATTGTGTGTCAGCAACTGCTTTGATGGAAAAAATCTGCTTTTGGTGCGGTGTAACTGGGACGCGCATCATTGCGCCGGTGTTTTATGACCCTATCCTCAACACAGTTGCATATATGGAAATACATTTTGTGCTCAGCTCAAAAAAATGGTTCAAATGGCTCTGAGCACTATGGGACTCAACTGCTGAGGTCATCAGTCCCCTAGAACTTAGAACTAGTTAAACCTAACTAACCTAAGGACATCACAAACATCCATGCCCGAGGCAGGATTCGGACCTGCGACCGTAGCGGTCTTGCGGTTCCAGACTGCAGCGCCTTTAACCGCACGGCCACTTCGGCCGGCTGCTCAGCTCATTGAATATAAAACACAATACTGCTTCTTCCAACATGATGATGCAATATGCCACACGTCTAAGGTATCCCTGAAAACGAGTCCGTGCTGTCTTCTCTAAGGAATGAACTGTCAGCAAAAGTTTGTGGCCACCACGTTCGCCGGAGCTAACGACATTTGATTTTTTCCTGAGGGGTACTTGAGGAGCAAGGTCTACCAAACAAATCCACACACAGTACAGGAACTGAAAGAAAACAGCCGCGAAGTTACCGCCATCGATATCCGAACTTCACGCCGGGTGTATCTGAATATGCTTAGATCTGCACAGCTGAGTATTTATGTTGCAGGGGTCACTTTAAAGATCTCCTCTAATTGTGTTTTTCACTGTATTTTATCTGCTTCACCTTGTATAACTCTGTAATATCGGGAAAAAAGTATCGATATCGAGAATATCGCGGTGTGCCCATCACATTTTTGTCTATTTTTAAAACATTTATTTAACAGAGTGGCGACTTGTCTGGAAAATCTGAAATTTTCAGGGCATTGGGATTTACTGAGAAAGTCCTACTGTGACAGCGTTTCTTAATCTTCGAATCCTAAATAATGTCCACTTTTATCTAGAAACCCCTTATTTCAGTGAAGCCTGTCATTGTCAATGAGGAGGCGGCGGTCTTAATGTAGTTTATTTACTAAATTTTTTTATGACTTAAGAAAATTTGTAATGCCTTGACCATACTTTTCCTCTCACAAAATACGATAACTAGTTTCGGTCGCTTCTGCAACAGTCTTCAGATCGTTCAAAATGTGAAAAAGGGGTAGGCATGCAAGAACATACATTCGCAAATACCGAGACGACTACATACGTAGTTTAAAAACATCACAGTAAGCAAACCAGGTTGTAGACAGTAATCTCGCAGAATGGCGGTAGTATAGGAAAATGTCGAGTTGCATGATTAAAAGTTGCATCAAAGGCTCATTATTTGCAGTAGTACAGAATGTACTATCGTTAGAACAGTATATCCAATGGTTCCAAAAATTCACAGCTGTTCTGTAACATGTACTGTTCTCACGATAATACTTGCAATACTCTTGCAAGTAATGAGCCTTTGATGCCACTTTTACTCAGGATCTCGACATTTTCCTATATTACCGCCAGCCTGGCTATCTCACGGTGATGTTTTAAAACTACGTAGTCATTGTCGTATTTACAAATGTGATTGCGTGACTACAGCTAATAATGCTTTCCACTGCATATTCACCGCTTTTCCACATTTTGAACGATCTGAGGATGGTTGCAGATAGCAAGCGAAACTAGTTACCGTACTTTGTGATACGAAAATGGAGGTATCGGCATTTTAAATGTTTTTTTTTTACTTTATAAATTTTTAATAAACCCCTGATTTGTTTCTATACTATAATTTTAAAGCAACAGTGTGTTAATTGATTTTCTGCAAGGAGTGGCAGTTATTTCAAATACTATTTATTTGCTTCAAAAAGTAACTTCAAAACTGAAAACTTAAATTTAAATTAGCACCCTAAAGAGGACAGGAACATTAATTCTATGATTGGTGCTTATTCTTAACCTTCCAGACATACTTAATATTTGGATTTCTGGATGAAAATTTAATGCTCTAGACAGGTTCGGCATCAAGTCTGTTACACTACTGACTCCCGTCGACACAATCTGAAAATTGTTTTTTCACATATAGGGTGAGGCAGTCGAACAGGAAGATTTGACGACCGTCTCGCTGCGTGATGGTGGAGGGATGTTATAATGGCAGGATTTTAGCTTAGCTGTGCAGGCGGGTAGATGTCCCAGTAGCCGTGGAGCGTTGGTCAAATGCACTAAGTGTGTTGCTATAAAGGCATTTTACAAAAACTTACACAGTTTTGCTGGAGGGCAACGCGGTTACCGCATCGAAAGTTTAATTTACTCCCACAAACTTCTGTGGCATATGCCAATGCTATCAGCGTCTGGGTGAGAAACTTTGAAGCTACTATTAGCACGCAGAGAATAAACTCTATAAACGCTAAGCTGATACGTTGCTAACATTTTCTGTGCCTGAACTCGCTGTCTGTGATCATGGTGCAGAAACACACGTCCAGCACGAAGGTGCAAGAAGCCCGTACTGTTTGAGCGTCAATGGATTTGTATAGACGCGCATTTCCTGGTCGCCTCATGAGCTGACAGTGGCGCTTTCGGCTCCAGGCTTTTTCCTTTAGGTTATCTCAAGTCCAAAGTTTTACTAGAAAACCATCCAAGAACCAGTGATAACATAAACAAGCGAATTCACTAATAAAGTCCCAATAAGTGCGAGCAGGACTAGCGCACTGGCGGTTTTGTACAAACTTAATTGCGCACGCAGAAAGTTCATCCAGCCCAGAAATCGAGAATTTCCAAGATTTTTGCCTGTTATCGATACTGGCAAGATATAAAAATACGAGGGTAGGCTGAAAAGAGAGAAACACGTGCCTACCTATAGAAGACGATGTAAATGACCTCGAGAAACGCGCCAGGTGGCATACGTATGCGCAGTTTGAAAGTGTTGCGTTTATCCAGTGTATTTTGAGTAGCGGAACTACGGAGACGTGTTACAGTGCTGTGTCAACGCGAATTTTAGCGTGCTATTATCGAAATTTTAACTGCTGAAAAAGTGACTTGTGTGATTCATCGTCGTGTAAAGGCTGTTTATGGTAACGATGCTGTTGGTAGGGCTACCGTAAATGTGTGGATAGTAAAGCTTCGTGGCTCCGAGCGTGGAAAAGCCATAATTATTGATGAAATACGCAGCGGACGTTCGATCACTGCCATAGACGATAAACATCGCGAACTTGCCCACGGTTTGATTCAAAAAGACCGACGAATCGCTTAAATGAGTATCGCAAACCATATTGCAGTATCCAAGGAACGTGTCGGCTTCATTATGGAACGGTTAGGATTCCGTAAAATCTGTGCACGATAGGTACCACACCAGCTCTCAGACGAGAACAAACACTGTCGATTGAAATGCTGCGAGTAACTTCCGCAACGCCGCCGCCACGAAGGAGACAGACTTCCTTTTGAACATTGTCGGGGAACGAGTTACGGGTCTCGGAAGAGAAAAGACGCAGCGCCGAATATCGAAATCCGTCTTCTCCTTAGGCGAAAAGTTCAAAACAACCAACAAAATTCCTTTGCAGCCGGGCGCCAATAATCTTTGCAACGTGACATCGCTCGCCCACACACCTCGCGCGCAACTGAAGCAGGTCTGCGAAATCTGAAGTTTGTACCGATATCACACCCTCCTTATTACTGTACCGATGTTGCATCGTACGATTTTAATTTTTTCTTCTACTCAAGAGAGACCTCAAGGGTTATCGTCCCACTTCGGACGGTGAGCTGAAGGCAGCTGTGTGAAGTTCTGGACTGGAGAAAAGTCAGAAGAATTTTTCAGTATTGGAATGAAAGAACATGGTACTCGTTCGGAAAAATGTCTTGAATCTTAACGGTGACTATGTTGAAAAATAAATACATTATTTTCAGACTTAAGAATTGTACTTAAATGCGATTGTTCTACAAGCATGCTTTTCAGCCTAGCCTCCTACGTGACATAAATGGCGGGATCTTGTGACTGTATTGACGTAGAAGCTTAACTTTTTTACGCCGCCAAGGAACAATAGACTTTAGTGTGTGGCATAAAATTCAACTTTATACCTCCACTCGTTCGTGAGAGAAAGGCGTCTTAAGAGACGGACAGACAGTTGGTTGGATAGCAAGAGATAAAACACTTCCGTGTGACATACTTACGAATTAACAGTTTTCGGATTTTTAGGATTCAGTGCCTGAAGCGGTACCCTTGTAGGAAGACTTCGTTGTCCGCCTGTCGGTCCGACTGTTAATAACCCTTTTTTCACAAACGGGTATGTGTTTCACGTTCAAATTTATGTCACATGTTATGGCTTATTGTCCCTTGGAGATGTAAGAATTTTAAGCTTGTAAGAGCCTTCAGTCAAAAGATACAGCCGTTTGTCACATCTTTTGATACTCAAACTCACTCATCAAACTCTGTAGGGTGCTTCCCGTTGAATTGGAATCATGAAATTTGGCAAGAACCAAGGTTTCGCAGTACAGATAAAAAATGTGGAACTTGTTAAACTGAAATTCTATCTAATAAAAACTATCTTTTGTCATTTGAACATACATTGCATTCATTATCCCTCAAAAGCATAGGAGATCAACATTATTGCTGTTTTATTAAATCTTATTTCTCGACATATATAAATTGAAGCAGTCCCGTGCTCGCTTCTTTTTGTGTGTCCGGGCAGTCTGAGGAACTACTGTAGAGATTTTGATACGCTCTTGGAAGTCCTGGAACCAATATCTTGCCGGTATCGATAGCGATAATAGGCGAAAATCGTAGAGATTTTAGATTCCCAGGGAGGATGAACTAATACATATATTTTCAGAAGTGATGGTCAATATTCAGGGATGTGAGAGGAGTGAACATTCGAAACAAAGAGAGTCAAGTAAAATGAACTCTAAAACGCATAGCGTAAGAGCTATGAGCTATTCTTGACTGATACTGTGAAACAAATCTCGTCTACTGCAACCAATCTCTTTGCTTTCCATATTTTGGGAACGGGTGGTATGGAGGAAAAGAAGAAAAACGTGTGTGTACACAAGTGCTCTAAAATGCGTACCTTAAGAGCTGTGAGCACTTGTTCATCTTCGCTGTTTTGAAACAACTCTTGTGATGAACAAGTGCTCATGACTTTTAAGGTATCCATTTTAAAGCACATGTTTGCTGGTCACTGTTTTCTTGTTTCGGTCCGGCCGAAGTGGCCGCGTGGTTCTGGCGCTGCAGTCTGGAACCGCGAGACCGCTACGGTCGCAGGTTCGAATCCTGCCTCGGGCATGGATGTGTGTGATGTCCTTAGGTTAGTTAGGTGTAACTAGTTCTAAGTTCTAGGGGACTAATGACCTCAGCAGTTGAGTCCCATAGTGCTCAGAGCCATTTTTTTCTTGTTTCGGTCCATACTGCCACTTCTCAAAATATGGAAAGCAAAGAGATTTGTTCCACAGTATCGAAGATGAAGAATTGCTCATAATTCTTAAGGTATGCGTTTTAGAACGAATGTTTACTTGAGTTTTTTGTTTCGAATTATCATTCCTGTCATACCCCTGAATATTGAGCATTCCTCGTGGAACACTCTGGATTTGTACGGAATCCTCAGTCAACGATTCCTACTCAGACGTGGCCAATTTTATCCTTTAGTTGTGCTCTAAAACCTTGCTTCTTGCCAAATTTCATTATTGTAGGTGAACGCGAAGTAAGTTGTAGGTGTTTCTGATTAGCATGTTCATAAAATATCTATAGACCGATATATCGATGTATTTCCGACGAAATACTGATATATGTCGACAATGTTTTCGAGGTATAAATATATCAAAACGGCAATACCGTGAGCCGATATTTTTATTTTATGTTTTTTTTCAAAATTTTCGGAAAATATTTGAAGTTGTTCTTTTGAAATTGTAGGAGGACATAATTTTACTTTTACTGTGTGAAGGTGTCTTACAACTTATTGGGCTTTCTGACGCCCAATCTTTCTCTCTGACTGTGTGAAGCAAGTATATGTGAAACAAAAGGAGTTCGATTGCACTGAGGTGTGGCGATGTGAATCGAATAACGAGATTTCCAATGTGAAGAAACAGAACGCCAGTTGTATTAAAAAAACAATTTTTAACGTAACTAGTTTGCCATTTCTTCACATCGACATTCTTCAAAAACAGTTGCTGAAAATGACGAACAAAAATATAAATGATAGAGATTGGTCGTTGGGCAGGGCGGAGACGCGTGAGCGGAAACGCTGACGTAATCTGCGCTCGGCACTAACAACACGCACTGCGACGTTTAACTTTTGCACGCAATTTTGACAGGACTGCTACAGAATGTCAAATTAAACACATTTCAGCCGTCTAGTTTCCAAACTTGTTTTATTTAGCTACCAGTTTCAGCGTTTTAGTATGCTATCTTCAGGCTCCTTACCGACGTGTAGGAAGATTCTGCCTAGCTTCACAGCGGAACAGGGAACTGCATTACTGGTATTGGTTGAAGCGATCGCTATAGCAAAAATGTGCCATCATCTGCCGACTAATCGACGCTGAAGCTGGCAGCCAAATAAAACAAGTTTGGAAACTAGACGGCTGAAAGGTGTTTAATCTGACATCCTGTATTGAACAGCCGAGTCCGGCAACCGTCTCTAAAAAGATGGACATACCGGAGACTACAACCGCTAGGTCGCTGACGTTTGCAGAAATGATAAAACAGGGAAGTCGACACAAAGTGTTGCGGACAAATCCAATATGTGACGAAACCGAACGACGGACCCATCTGACACCTTTTATTGTGCCGCTTGCATTCAGTTACCATTGTTAGCAAAGTGGTCATCGCCAAACGTGAACGTGCATAATTTTGCTTTCAGTTCCTGCTCTAAGGGGGATAAGCAAGCTGCTAGCTTGTTGTGCAGAATATCTAATAATAAATCAATACTTAAATACACAGCTCTAAAACCGGCCGCAAATTTACAACGGGCTGCCGATATTTTTAAAGACAGATAGGTTGATACTTTTTCCGCCTATATATTGATATTTTTTTCCATTTATCGAGAGCCTATAATATTTTAAGAAATATCGATATATCGGAATCCCGATATTTTTTAAAATCTCAACAGTGCTATTTCTGACTGTCAGCCTCCCTAACCGCTGCACACCCGGCACACGAAATGGCTTCAAGTTAAGACTTCAATATCTGCTGGCAACTACTTACATGTGCTTGTTGGGCCAATTTACGTGTAGACTTCTCTCGGCTTTGAATAATTCTTCGGCGAATGTCTGCTATAATCTCTGGTGTGCGATCTTGACGAATTCTTTGTCGTTTTCCGGATACCTGATTGTGAAAATTTTTCGAGTTTCCTTAATCGAACCTGTTCTCACGTAAGCTTCTACAATTTCAATTCTTTTTCTACAGAAAACGTCATTTTGCACACCGCAAAGAGAAAAGTCTAACTTCACATACGAAATAAACTTAAATGCTGACGGGAATGATAACGATCTACACTAGTGGCCATTAAAATTAGTACACAAGAAGAAATGCAGATGATAAACGGGTATTCTTTGGACAAATATATTATACTAGAACTGACATGTGATTACATTTTCATGCAATTTAGGTGCAGAGATCCTGAGAAATCAGTACCAAGAACAATCAACTCTGGCCGTAACAACGGCCTTGATACGCCTGGGCATTGAGTCAAACAGAGCTTGGATGGTGTGTACAGGTACAGCTGCCCATGCAGCTTCAACACGATACCACAGTTCACCAAGAGTAGTGATTGGCGTATTGTGACGAGCAGTTGCTCGGCCACCATTGACCAGACATTTTCAATTGGTGAGAGATCTGGAGAATGTGCTGGCCAGGGTAGCAGTCGAACATTTTCTGTATCCAGAAAAGCCCGTACAGGACCTGCAACATGCGGTCGTGCATTATCCTGCTGAAATGTAGGGTTTCGCAGGGATCGAATGATGGGTAGAGCCACGGGTCGTAACACATCTGAAATGTAACGTCCACTGTTCAAAGTGCCGTCAATGCGAACAAGAGGTGACCGAGATGTGTAACCAATGGCACCCCATACCATCACGAGGGATGATACGCCAGTATGACAATAACGAATACACGCTTGCAGTGTGCGTTCACTGCGATGTCGCGAAACACGGATGCGACCATCATGATACTGTAAACAGAACCTGCATTCATCCGAAAAAATGACGTTTTGCCATTCGTGCACCCAGGTTCGTCGTTGAGTACACCATCGCAGGCGCTCCTGTCTGTGATGCAGCGTCAAGGGTAACTGCAGCCACGGTCTCCGAGCTGATAGTCCATGCTGCTGCAAACGTCGTCGAACTGTTCGTGCAGATGGTTGTTGTCTTACAAACGTCCCCATCTGCTGACTCAGGGATCGAGACGTGGCTGCACGACCCGTTACAGCCATGGATGCCTGTCATCTCGACTGCAAGTGATACGAGGCCGATGGGATCCAGCACGGCGTTCCGTATTACCCTCCTGAACCCACCGATTCCATATTCTGCGAACAGTCATTGGATCTCGACCAACGCGAGCAGCAATGTCGCGGTACGATAAACCGCAATCGCGATAGGCTACAATCCGAGCTGTACCAAAGTCGGAAACGTGTGATACGCATTTCTCCTCCTCACACGAGGTAACACGCCAACGTTTCACTGGGACAACGCCGGTCAACTGCTGTTTGTGTATGAGAAATCGGTTGGAAACTTTCCTCGTGTCAGCACGTTGTAGGTGTCGCCACCGGCGCCAGCCTCGAGTGAATGCTCTGAAAAGCTAATCATTTGCATATCACAGCATTTTCTTCCTGTCGGTTAAATTTCGCGTCATCTTCGTGGTGTAGCAATTTTAATGGCCAGTAGTGTATTACTGCACAAAACTGTCCACTGTTGTAGGTTTAGTCTATTTTATAAGTTGAAATATCGCATTCGCATTCAAAGAGGAGACGGCCTCATTTTAAGTGCGCCATTCTGTGTTCATGTGTTGGTATCGATTGCAGCTATCGTGTGGAATGTGGCGCTGGACCGTCCTGTGCCCTCCGCAGCCGCCCAGCAGTGGCTGCGGAGCCCCGGAGGGCGCGCCTCGGCCCTTCCGCGGCTGCAGCTGGGCGTGGTCGGCAGGGCGCAGGGCCACGGCCCACGGCCGCCGGGTTGTGGCAGGCGGCGGGGCGGCAGCAGGGAGCGGCGCCGATCAATAGCGGCGCGCCGGCGGCCGGCGCCCGGGGCAGCCATCCCACACTCCCCCGCCGGCGCCGCTGCTCCTTCTGCCGCTGCAGACGCCGCCTCGCCGCCCGGTACCGCGTGCTACCAATTACTTCCTCTTCCGAGAGTGCGTGGAGTGAAGTACGAATGGATGCTCAAATGCCTCAGGAGCGCACTGTAATTAGGCAAGCGAGGGGATTAGCCGAACGGTCTCAGGCGCTGCAGTCCTGGACTGTGCGGCTGGTACGGCGGAGGTTCGAGTCCTCCCTGGGGCATGGGTGTGTGTACGCTTAGGGACTGATGACCTTAGCAGTTAAGTCCCACAAGATTTCACACACATCTGAACATTTTGTAATTAGCCAAATACTGTCCTCGATCCCTGCGACAGCGACACGTCACCAAAGAGCTCCTTTTTTGTGCGGCAGCCGCAACTGTGCAAGTCCATTTTCAAAAATGAATAAACCGCAGAATAGTTGCTCAACCCACAATATTTTATCAGGTACACAACCGGTTTCGTAACACTAAAGTTCCATCACCTGGTGTAAACCGTAACAATAAAAATATTCTGTTACACGCGAATGGGAGGAAAGATAAGGAACTATGCGGCTAAAATTTCTAACTTAAAACAGAAGAGAAAACCGGGCGTTATATACAAATAAAATCAATCATCTGAGGTCCTCCTCACCCCAACGTTGACTGGAACCGAAGGTCCAGCGCCAAAAAGAGTACGTCGGACCTAAAAATTCCGAAAAACGGGCACCACGACTGGACACAAAGTTACTACAATAATGAAACACGTAAAAGGAAAAAAAATTGAAGGGGGGCAGAGAAATCACGTTGTTGTTGTTGTTGTTGTTGTTGTTGTACGCCACTGCGTACCTTCACCTTTCATTCAAACGTAACGGCAAGGAACTGTTGAGGAAATTCGCCATTTTGAGTATTTTCTACATTAACCAAATGGAGAAAGTGAAAATTACTCTGCCCCCTCCATTGTATTGACCGCCATGTAAGCAATCATTCGGTGACATTCGTTTGCTGGAGGAAATTACTCCAGTTGCATGAAATACCCGATTTAGTTCTATGACTTGTTGATTAAAGATCCGTCCGCTCTCAGGTCGTCATCAATGAGGTTGAAATTTTGTTGTTGTTGTGGTCTTCAGTCCAGAGACTGGTTTTATGTAGCTATCCATGCTACTCTATCCTGCACAAGCTGCTTCATCTCCCAGTACCTACTGCAACATACATCCTTCTGAATCTGCTTAGTGTATTCATCTCTTGGTCTCCCTCTTCGATTTTTACCTTCCACACTGCCCTCCAATACTACATTGGTGATCCCTCGATGCCTCTGAACATGCCCTACCAACCGATCCCTTCTTCTAGTCAAGTAGTGCCACCAACTTCCCTTCTCCCCAATCCTATTCAATACCTCATCATTAGTTATGTGATCTACCCATCTAATCTTCATAATTATTCTGTAGCACCACATTTCGAAAGCTTCTATTCTCTTCTTGCCCAAACTATTTATCATCCATGTTTTACTTCTGTACATGGCTACACTCCATACAAATACTTTTAGAAACGACTTCCTGACACTTAAACCTATACTCGATGTCAACAAATTCTTCTTCTTCAGAAACGCTTTCGTTGCCATTGCCAGTCTACATTTTATATCCTCTCTACTTCGACCATCATCAGTTATTTTGCTCCCCAAATAGCAAACTTCCCCCATGAACCATGGACCTTGCCGTTGGTGGGGAGGCTTGCGTGCCTCAGCGATACAGATGGCCGTACCGTAGGTGAAACCCCAACGGAGGGGTATCTGTTGAGAGGCCAGACAAACGTGTGGTTCCTGAAGAGGGGCAGCAGCCTTTTCAGTAGTTGCAGGGGCAACAACAGTCTGGATGATTGACTGATCTGGCCTTGTAACATTAACCAAAACGGCCTTGCTGTGCTGGTACTGCGAACGGCTGAAAGCAAGGGGAAACTACAGCCGTAATTTTTCCCGAGGACATGCAGCTTTACTGTATGATTAAATGATGATGGCGTCCTCTTGGGTAAAATATTCCGGAGGTAAAATAGTCCCCCATTCGGATCTCCGGGCGGGGACTACTCAAGAGGACGTCGTTATCAGGAGAATGAAAACTGGCATTCTACGGATCGGAGCTTGGAATGTCAGATCCCTTAATCGGGCAGGTAGGTTAGAAAATTTAAAAAGGGAAATGGATAGGTTAAAGTTAGATATAGTGGGAATTAGTGAAGTTCGGTGGCAGGAGGAACAAGACTTTTGGTCAGGTGATTACAGGGTTATAAACACAAAATCAAATAGGGGTAATGCAGGAGTAGGTTTAATAATGAATAAAAAAATAGGAGTGTGGGTTAGCTACTACAAACAGCATAGTGAACGCATTATTGTGGCCAAGATAGACACAAAGCCCATGCCTACTACAGTAGTACAAGTTTATATGCCAACTAGCTCTGCAGATGATGAAGAAATTGATGAAATGTATGACGAGATAAAAGAAATTATTCAGGTAGTGAAGGGAGACGAAAATTTAATAGTCATGGGTGACTGGAATTCGTCAGTGGGAAAAAAGAGAGAAGGAAACATAGTAGGTGAATATGGATTGGGGGGAAGAAATGAAAGAGGAAGCCGCCTTGTAGAATTTTGCACAGAGCATAACTTAATCATAGCTAACACTTGGTTCAAGAATCCTGGAGATACTAACAGGTATCAGATAGATTATATAATGGTAAGACAGAGATTTAGGAACCAGGTTTTAAATTGAAAGACATTTCCAGGGGCAGATGTGGATTCTGACCACAATCTATTGGTTATGAACTGCAGACTGAAACTGAAGAAACTGCAAAAAGGTGGGAATTTAAGGAGATGGTACCTGGATAAACTGAAAGAACCAGAGGTTGTAGAGAGTTTCAGGGAGAGCATAAGGGAACAATTGACAGGAATGGGGGAAAGAAATACAGTAGAAGAAGAATGGGTAGCTCTGAGGGATGAAGTAGTGAAGGCAGCAGAGGATCAAGTAGGTAAAAAGACGAGGGCTAGTAGAAATCCTTGGGTAACAGAAGAAATATTGAATTTAATTGATGAAAGGAGAAAATATAAAAATGCAGTAAATGAAGCAGGCAAAAAGGAATACAAACGTCTCAAAAATGAGATCGACAGGAAGTGCAAAACAGCTAAGCAGGGATGGCTAGAGGACAAATGTAAGGATGTAGAGGCTTGTCTCACTAGGGGTAAGATAGATACTGCCTACAGGAAAATTAAAGAGACCTTTGGAGAGAAGAGAACCACTTGTATGAATATCAAGAGCTCAGATGGCAACCCAGTTCTAAGCAAAGAAGGGAAGGCAGAAAGGTGGAAGGAGTATATAGAGCGTTTATACAAGGGCGATGTACTTGAGGACAATATTATGGAAATGGAAGAGGATGTAGATGAAGATGAAATGGGAGATAAGATACTGCGTGAAGAGTTTGACACAGCACTGAAAGACCTGAGTCGAAACAAGGCCCCGGGAGTAGACAACATTCCATTAGAACTACTGATGGCCTTGGGAGAGCCAGTCATGACAAAACTCTACAATCTGGTGAGCAAGATGTACGAGACAGGCGAAATACCCACAGACTTCAAGAAGAATATAATAATTCCAATACCAAAGAAAGCAGGTGTTGACAGATCTGAAAATTACCGAACTATCAGTTTAATAAGTCACAGCTGCAAAATACTAACGCGAATTCTTTACAGACGAATGGAAAAACTGGTAGAAGCGGACCTCGGGGAAGATCAGTTTGGATTCCGTAGAAATGTTGGAACACGTGAGGCAATACTAACCTAACGACTTATCTTAGACGAAAGATTAAGAAAAGGCAAACCTACGTTTCTAGGATTTGTAGACTTAGAGAAAGCTTTTGACAACGTTAACTGGAATACTCTCTTTCAAATTCTGAAGGTGGCAGGGGTAAAATACAGGGAGGGGAAGGCTATTTACAGTTTGTACAGAAACCAGATGGCAGTTATAAGAGTCGAGGGGCATGAAAGGGAAGCAGTGGTTGGGAAAGGAGTGAGACAGGGTTGTAGCCTCTCCCCGATGTTATTCAATCTGTATATTGAGCAAGCAGTAAAGGAAACAAAAGAAAAATTCGGAGTAGGTATTAAAATTCATGATGAAGAAGTAAAAACTTTGAGGTTCGCCGATGACATTGTAATTCTGTCAGAGACAGCAAAGGACTTGGAAGAGCAGTTGAACGGAATGGACAGTGTCTTGAAAGGAGGATATAAGATGAACATCAACAAAAGCAAAACGAGGATAATGGAATGTAGTCGAATTAAGTCGGGTGATGCTGAGGGTATTAGACTAGGAAATGAGACACTTAAAGTAGTAAAGGAGTTTTGCTATTTGGGGAGCAAAATAACTGATGATGGTCGAAGTAGAGAGGATATAAAATGTAGACTGGCAATGGCAAGGAAATCGTTTCTGAAGAAGAGAAATTTGTTAACATCGAGTATAGATTTAAGTGTCAGGTAGTCGTTTCTGAAAGTATTTGTATGGAGTTTAGCCATGTATGGAAGTGAAACATGGACGATAACCAGTTTGGACAAGAAGAGAATAGAAGCTTTCGAAATGTGGTGCTACAGAAGAATGCTGAAGATAAGGTGGGTAGATCAGGTAACTAATGAGGAGGTATTGAATAGGATTGGGGAGAAGAGAAGTTTGTGGCACAACTTGACTAGAAGAAGGGATCGGTTGGTAGGACATGTTTTGAGGCATCAAGGGATCACAAATTTAGCATTGGAGGGCAGCGTGGAGGGTAAAAATCGTAGAGGGAGACCAAGAGATCAATACACTAAGCAGATTCAGAAGGATGTAGCCTGCAGTAGGTACTGGGGGATGAAGAAGCTTGCATAGGATAGAGTAGCATGGAGAGCTGCATCAAACCAGTCTCAGGACTGAAGACCACAACAACAACAACAACAACAAATAGCAAAACTCCTTTACTACTTTAAGTGTCTCATTTCCTAACCTAATTCCCTCAGCATCACCCGATTTAATTCGACTACATTCCATTATCCTCGTTTTGCTTTTGTTGTTGTTCATCTTATACACTTCTTTCAAGACACTGTCCATTCCGTTCAACTGCTCTTCCAAGTCCTTTGCTATCTCAGACAGAATTACAATCTGTTTTCAATTCGTCTGTAAAGAATTCGCGTTAGTTTTTGCAGCCGTGACTTATTAAACTGATAGTTCGGTAATTTTCACATCTGTCAACACCTGCTTTCTTTGGGATTATTCTTTTTGAATTCTGAGGGTATTTCGCCTGTCTCATACATCTTGCTCACCAGATGGTAGAGTTTTATCAGGGCTGGCTCTCCCAAGGCTATCAGTAGTTCTAATGGAATGTTGTCTACTCCCGGGGCCTTGTTTCGACTCAGGTCTATTAGTGCTCTGTTAAACTCTTCACGCAGTATCGTATCTCCCATTTCATCTTCATCTACATCCTCTTCCATTTCCATACCCAAGTACATCGCCCTTGTATACACCCTCTCTATACTCCTTCCACCTTTCTGCTTTCCCTTCTTTGCTTAGAACTGGGCTTCCATCTGAGCTCTTGATATTCATGCAAGTGGTTCTCTTTTCTCCAAAGGTCTCTAATTTTCCAGTAGGCAATATCTGTCTTACCCCTAGTGATATGCGCCTCTAGATCCTTACATTTGTCCTCTAGCCATCCCTGCTTTGCCATTTTTCACTTCCTGTCGATGGAATTACAAAAATTACATAACAACTGTTCCCCCATGTTGCGACAGCGATAACACGAACAGGAAAGTTATGTAATAGTTAAGTATGGACCGTGAATACTGAAGCCGCAAACGACAAGCGCAGGTGCGGTATTCGGACACTATGAGATCTTTACGTTCTAGCTGGTTCAAATGGCTGAGCACTATGGGACTTAACATCTTAGGTCATCAGTCCCCTAGAACTTAGAACTACTTAAACCTAACTAACCGAAGGACATCACACACATCCATGCCCGAGGCAGGATTCTAACCTGCGATCGTAGCAGTCCCGCGGTTCCGGACTGCAGCGCCTAGAACCACACGGCCACCGCGGCCGGCTTTACGTTCTAGCATTATAACTTTATTCTAAACAAAATAAATCTAAAAAATAATCAAGTGTTATATTAAGGTAGATGTCCAGTAAATAACAGAATGAACGTTTTTTGCAGAACTTTTAACAGTTATGAAATAATACCATTTACATGAAAGATTTTTCGATTTTCATGTTACTTTAATATTCCGACAGCTGGCAGTGTAGCAATTTTTTGATCGTTGTGGCGAAGTTGTATACTCCGAGTTGGAAGGCAGTGTTTGTTCACAAGCGCGTTGGACTGTCCAGGCGGTACAATGCCACGCGAAACTACTACTAGTTTTGATACACAACAGTTTATGACTTTCATAACGCGAAAGGTAATCATATAGAAGAATTGCAGCCGTGCTCAAGATGAGTAAGGATACTGCGGCAGGTATCGTCAGACGATTCAAAAACGAGGACCGCACAAACTCTGGCCGCCCAGGGAAGTTCTTTGTACATGACAAAGAGGAATGTAATACGAAAAAATAAAAAAGGATTCTATGCTCAGTGCACCGAGATCAGCAAGTCAGCTTCCAAACGAGTCTATAATTATGGTATATGCTCAAACGATTCGCAGAGCGGCTAGGAAGAAACCATATGTGAATAAACACAACTGAAAGAGGACATTAGAAATTTCTAAAGAGCTTATTACGAAAGAAGAAAATTGGTGAAACAATGTTATTTTCACCGAAACAAGTAAATTTAATTCTTTTGAGATGGATGAACGAAGGAGGATGCGGCGAAAGATGAATTACGAATTTAAAGTCACAATTGTTAAGCCCACTATAAAGCATGGAGATGTTCTTGTCAGTCGGCAGCTCGTGGTCGTGCGGTAGCGTTCTCGCTTCCCGCGCCCCGGTTCCCGGGTTCGATTCCCGGCGGGGTCAGGGATTTTCTCTGCCTCGTGATGACTGGGTGTTGTGTGATGTCCTTAGGTTAGTTAGGTTTAAGTAGTTCTAAGTTCCAGGGGACTGATGATCATAGCTCTTAAGTCGCATAGTGCTCAGAGCCTTTTTTTTATGTTCTTGTATGGGGCTGTAAAACCACATTTGGACCGGGCGAATTGGTCTTCATCGTCAGTATTATGGATAAATATGTCTATCTGAACGTATTCAAAAACAAGTTACGCAAAAATGCTGTAAAAAAGCGGATATCAAACACTTTCAAGTTTTACCAGGACAATGACCCGAAACAGAGCTCGCATTGTGCAAGAATATTTGTTGTACTATTACACGAAAGAATTACACCTCGATTACCAACCTCCAACTCCACTGAGAATGTGTGTGAGAGCTAGAGCAACGTATTAACGAAACAATATCCTCCATTGAAACTCTGAAGCGTCGATTAAAAGAAGAACGGGGCGATCTATGGAACAACCATTTAAAAAAGGTCATTAGCAGTATTCCACAGCGTTTGAAAAAAGTGACGCAACACAATGGCTACCCGACAACATGAAACATACATTTATAACAAAACTTTGATCTGAAATAGTCAGTCCTGAAAAGTTTATGAACATTAAAGTAACGTGAAAGTAGGATAGAGTTTTATTTCAATCGTATTATTATAGAACTTACGTAATTTAGTTAATAAAGTTTATGCAGTTATATACAAGACATAAAACTTAATGTATTACTTGTTTGGTTAAAGATAAAGTTATGATGCTACAAAGTAAAAGTCTCATAGGGTCCGAATGTTAACGTTACTCACTGTACACTGACCAGACGGGCAGGAATTTTTATGCGTGATTCCAGGACAGCTCTGACAATACATTTAATACATTAAGGACCATGAATTGCAGCAGGTTAGCGATAACTTAACTGTCTCACACACTGCAGAGAAATAACGTATACTCGATGTTATGGAAGAAACTTAAATCTTAACAAGTCTCATTGCCATACTCTCGATACAAGTAATGAACGAACAGACCTACATCACAACAGTATTTTAGTTAATTATGAATTTATGACATTATTCAGGCAGAATAAGGCTTCCATATAACGGTTCAATTTTCGTGTTCTTTTACATGTACAGGTCCTCTTCCCTCTTTACTGTAGTGATGGTTTCGTCTCCTTTCTGTTGTTACTTCCCTCTTTTCCCCTCCAAACAATTCACCAGTGTCATGTCTGTTTCGTACCGTGCCTGCGCTTGGCTCTCGTGCGACTTCAGTACTCACAGCTAATACTGACTATTACCTAGTTCTCCTGTTTGTATTCCCGATCGCGCAGCACGGGGAGTGGTTGTTATAGAATTTTGTAAGTAATCCCACGCAATATCTAATCTCCCCTCTCCCAATTCTTATTTTATTTTACACTTTTCATTATTTCGGTAAATTCTTATTGTATTTTACACTTTTCATTATTTTGGTAAATTTTGGTGTCCGAAAGTGACGTGCGTTTTTTCGGATTTTAGGTGCCTTTTACTCTCTTGACACAGCACCTTGGTTCCATGACGAATTTTGCGTGAAGATGACCCCACACGATTAAGTGACTTCATTTGTAAGAAACGTGCGGTTCTGTCTTTTAATTTGTTTTAATTTAGGAATTTTAGCCATGTAGTTCCTTAATTGATATTTCAGACTTGAGAATCCCCTGCCACTCACGTGTAACACAATACTTTTATTATTACAGGTTACACCCGATGATGGAACTACAAATATTCCGAAGCCGGCCGCTTACCCACTAAAAGGTTGTGGATCAATTAAGTATTCTACGGTTTCTTCATTTCTGAAAAAATATACCTCTAAAGACGGTTCGTGAAACTTCGTCAGTAGGCTTTCCCGAGGTAAGCGCATCTATCTTTAAGCGTCTGGTTGTTCAGTCTCTGCAGCATCTCCGTGACTCAAACAAACCTGTAACCTCTCGTGTTGCCTTGTACACGATCAGGGTCCCTTTTTGGTCCTATCTGATATGGGTCCCACACACTTCTGAAATATTCCAACATATCTACATCTACATTTATACTCCGCAAGCCACCCAACTGTGTGTGGCGGAGGGCACTTCACGTGCCACTGTCATTACCTCCCTTTCCTGTTCCAGTCGCGTATGGTTCGCGGGAAGAACGACCGCCGGAAAGCCTCCGTGCGCGCTCGAATCTCTGAAGGAAGTGAACGAATCTGAAATACTTTTCGAGGTTTTTGACGCTAATTACTCACAAGGAACCTCTCGATTTCGATGTCGCAAAAGGTCAATGATGTTACGGCATTCGACACCTGTTGTGTACATAGTTCCGCGTAGTCAGCGCGTACACAACCTTCCCACTAGAGCGCGCCCCGCCAAGCACAACAGCGCAGGCGCAGCGCTCGTCCGTCTCCGCACTACGAGATGGCGCTGCCACAGAGACAGACCCAATGTGGTGTGCGTACTGTAAGACCTTCAGTACACACACCATCGGATTTTTTGGCTTGTCGCTCTAACGAAGTAGGCCAGTGTCAGCAATATGTCTCGTGGTCCTATCGTGGCGTGTTTATCTTCTGCCGTTAGGTCAGACGATAGAAATTCCACTTGCACGCTTAGAGTAGCAGATTGACAGTAACCAACTTTAAACAGAACTTGATTAATTTTCAAACACATTTATTAAAATAATAACAAGCATAAAAATTACTAAACTTGGTTCGGGATGCTATTTACAATTGTCAATATGAAGTTCCTTTGGTATTGGTACGTTAATCTTATTCTCACATATATCTCTGATACTTGACAAAAGTGTCAATACATTTATCTTCATGGCTGTGTACAGGAATATGGTAATCTTATTAGGCGCAGACTGAAACTTGACTATAGACTGGTACAGACAAATGCAGACTGACTAATCTGAGGTCTGTACACCGCGAGGAGAGAAGGTTCTACGTTAGCAGCAATCTCATTGGCTGCGTTAAATATTAATACGCGGATCGGCGGAAGCAGAATTTGGTCCGTCTCTAAGGCAGCGCCACCTCGTAGTGCTTAGACGGACGAGCGCTGCGCCTGCGCTGTTGTGCTTAGCGGGCCGCGCTGACTACGCGGAACTAGGTAGACAACAAAACGCCATATACTGACTACCATAGAACCACAGTATTGCCTGATAATGGCAACAAGGAGCGGGACTGCAGGTATCCAGCGGTGGACACGGTACGAGGCTACGGAGCAGAGTTGAACTGCTTAGTCAAGCACTATCTCACAACAGTGCTACAGTCCTACTGGTTTGATATAAAGCATAGCTATTGCACAAAGCAAGCATCGTATTATATCTATAACAGTTGCCGAAATTGACAATTCGTCAGGAAGGAAGCCAAGGAATTTTGCGGAATGAGAAAGAGGGCGGATGAAATACGAGGGTTGGAACTTAAATGGTGGCAACTATTTATTCACAAAGCCTTATGGGTCGCCGCGAAAGCCGAAAGTGCGTCACAGCCCCAGTATGATGAAAGTTACGGTGATTCTCGTGTACGACTGTGATGGTGTTATCCTAAAGCATTACGTTCCTCCACGGCAGGCCATCAATGCACCGTATTACTGTTCGTTGTTGGAGTCATTTGTAAGCATCATCCTTCGCAGACTCACTGCATTTCCCCAATATCGCGCTAGTGGAATGTGTTTTCCCAGATGCACTTGGCCATATGTGATCATTCTACTCCATTCCATTCCATTGCCTGCACATTGCTACAGGCAGGTATTTGTACCTGTTGAACGATTCAATTGACTCATCGGTATTATAAACTAAGGTATTTCCGTTTTGTGAGGTGCTACATTTTAAATTTCTGTAAATTTAAAGGGGTTACCAATCTTAAGAAAACTTTGTAATCTTATCAAGATCTTACTAACATCAGATCCAAAGCATTCTTCGAAGGAAATACGATTGCAACGTTCCTTTTTCTACTAATAACAATTTGAAGAAAAAAAACACTTCATTCATAATTTACATTCTATGCGTTCCCCTTTAGAAAATTCTGGTGTCTACAAAACTGTCTGCGATACTTGCTCCTCTTGCTATATAGGACAAACTGGAGGTGCCTTCACTACTACATATAAAGAACACTTGCTAAGAAAAAAATGGCACTAGCCCCCAAAATTCGTCTTCTGCCGACCATCTTCTAATTACAGGTCATTCACCTAACGCCATCTGCGATAGCAACATTTTGCACACCGAAAAGAAAGGACGTAGACTAGATATTCTAAAAGAATTAGAGATTTTCAAGCATTTTGCTCGAAATGACAGTCTCGTCCTTAACGAACAGCTACAGCTACGTAACAAAAATTATTTCAGCGGTATAAAGCCTTCACTCGATATCTGACTTCGGGTCTCCTTGTGCAGGTTGCCGAAATGTTCTCTTCCTTCTAAGGTTTTTCAATTATCAAATGTTTCTTGGCTGCATTTCACGTCAATGTTGCTTTCTACAAGTTGTCATTCAGTCCTACCTACATGTTCATAATGATGTTTTCATGTTTTAGCTTACTGGTTTTTAAGCTTCGATGTAGACAAAATGTTATGTTGTATGCTACTATCAGACAAACATTGCTTTCAATTATGTACCAAATACTGTTTATTTATAATCATTTCTGCCTATATTTCAATGTGAAGTAACCTAATTGTATCTACAGCTACTAGATGGTGCGCTCGTTGCATTGCCATGTTCACCTGGCCGCATTTGTTAACGCGGGCACCTCAGTCCGTTTTGCATCCTGCACCACGCAAGTAACGAGCAGCTCTTAGTGGCTCGCCATCACAGTTTTCTTTATCTTAAATATCTTTGTGACTAATGCCTTTTGGGATATTTATTATTTTATAAATGGCATATAAGTA
This sequence comes from Schistocerca nitens, assembly GCF_023898315.1. Taxonomy (NCBI): domain Eukaryota; kingdom Metazoa; phylum Arthropoda; class Insecta; order Orthoptera; family Acrididae; genus Schistocerca; species Schistocerca nitens. The sequence continues at coordinate 61,080,639 of NC_064621.1, read as the reverse complement.
CTGCCAGTCTTTTACGATGATTCCATACTTATACCCTATCATACGTTTTAAGTCATAAGTCTGTTACCATGTTATAGGATATAGACCATTCTTTGATTTAAATTCTGAGGAAGACACTCCTAGCAGTGTTGAAACCAGGTTAATTTGTTAAAAATAGTGACAGAAGGCTGTTTTTCTTTCAGTTATATCAGTGCACCTTTTTTCAGACAGTACTTCGTCACAGATGACTATCATCAGCAAAATATATGTTGACTACCAATACAGTCTGGTATGTAACTACACTGAGATGATTAAAGTCATGGGATAGTGATATGCACATATACAGACGGCGGTAGCATCGCGTGCACAAGGTATAAAAGTGTAATGCATTGGCACAGCTACCTTTTTCACTCAGGTGATTCACACGGAAACGTTTCCGACACGATTATGGTCGCACAACAGAAATTAACAGACTTTCAACGCGGAATCTCAGTTGGAGCTAGACCAGTGGGACATTACGTTTCGGAAATCGCTAGAGAAATCAATATTCCGAGATCCACAGCGTGAAGAGTGTCCGAGAGCACCAAATTTCAAGCATCACCTCTCGCCACGTACAATGTTGCGGCCGACGGTCTTCACTTAACGAACTGCCTTTGGGTAGAGTTGTCAGTGCTAACAGACAAGCAACACCGCGCTAAATAACCGCAGAAATCAATGTGGGGCGTACGGCGAACGTGTTCGTTAGAACAGTGTGGCGAAATCTGGCGTTAATGGGACATGGCAGCAGGCGACTGACGCTGGTGCCACTGCTAACACCACGACACGGCCTGCAGCGCCTCTGTTGGGTTCGTGACCGTATCGGTTGGACACTACACGGCAGGAAAACCTAGGCACGGTCACATTATATGAAAGCGTGGTTTCTCTTCTTTCTTTGATACTGTGACAATTTATATTTAAATTGCAAAGGCAAGGAACGGACGTATTTGTGCATCTACATCATGGAGACTCTGCAAATCACACTTACATGCCTGACAGAGTTCATCGAACCACCCTCACAACAATTCGCTATTATTCCACTCTCGAACGGCGAGTGGAAAAAAAGAACACCTATATCTTTCCGTACGAGCTCTGATTTCCCTTATTTTTATCATGGTGATCGTTTCTCCCTATGCATTCGGAGGAGAAAGTTGATGATTAGAAATCCGGGAGAAGATTCCTCCGCAACGCCTTTTTTTAATGATGTCCATCCCAAATCCAGTACCATGTCCGTGATACACCCCTATTCCGCGATAATACAGAAAGTGCTGCTCTTCTTTGAACTTTCTCGATTTACTCCGTTAATCCTATCTGGCAAGGATCCCACACCGCGCAACAGTACTCCAAAAGAGGACGGACAAGCATAGTGTAGGCAGTCTCCTTAGTAGGTCTGTTACATTTTCTAAGTGTCCTGCCAATAAAACACAGTCTTTGGTTTGCCTTCCCCACAACATTTTCTGTGTCTTCTTTCCAATTTAAATTGTTCGTAACTGTAATTCCTAGGTATTTAGTTGAATTTACGGCATCAGTTTAGACTGATTTATCGTGTAACCGAAGTTTAACGGATTCCTTTTAGCACTGATGGGGATGGTCTCACACTTTCCGTTATTTAGCGTCAACTACCGATTTTCGCTCCATTCTAAATCGTTTTTGCAATTTATTTTGATCATCTGATGAGTTTACTAGACGATAAAAGTCAGCATCATCTGCAAAAAAACCTAAGACGGCTGCCCAGATTGTCTGCTAAATCGTTTATATGGACAAGGAACAGCAAAGGCCCTAGAACACTACATTGGTGAACGCCAGAATCATTTCTGTCAGTTACTACAAAATGTGACCTTTCTGACAGGAAATCTCGAAGCCAGTCACGTAACTGAGACGATATTCCGTAAGCATGTAATTTCACTACAAGCCGCTTGTGTGGTACATTGTCAAAAGCTTTTTGGGGATCTAGGAATACGGAATCAATCTGAAATCCCTTGTCAATAGCATCCAACAATTCGTGTGTGTATAGAGATAATTGTGTTTCACAACAACGATGTTTTCTAAATCCGTATTGACTGTTTGTCATTAGACCGTTGTTCTCTTCGAGGTAATTCATAACGTTCAAATGACTCTGGGCACTATGGGACTTACCGAGCGAGGTGGCGTAGTGGTTAGACACTGGACTCGCATTCGGGAGGACGACGGTTCAATCCCGCGTCCGGCCACCCTAATTTAGGTTTTCCGTGATTTCCCTAAATCGCTCCAGGCAAATGTCGGGATGGTTCCTTTGAAAGGGCACGGCCGACTTCCTTCCCTGATTCGATGAGACCGATGAGCTCGCTGTCTGGTCTCCTTCCCCAAACAACCCAACCCACTATGGGACTTAACTTCTGAGGTCATCAGTCCCCTAGAACTTAGAACTACTTAAACCTAACTAACCTAAGGACATGACACACATCCATGCCCGAGGCAGGATTCGAACCTGCGGCCGCAGCGGTCGCGCGGTTCCAGACTGTAGCGCCTAGAACCGCACGCATGTTCTAAAATCTTGCTGCATATCGACGTTATGGGCCTGTAATTTGGGGGAATATTCTTACTAGCTTTCTTGAATACTGGTATAACCCGTGCAACTTTCCAGTCTTTGGGTACGGATCTATCGTCGAGCGAACGGTTGTGTAAGATTGTCGAGTATGGAGCTATTGCATCAGTATACTCTGAAAGGAACCAAATTGGTAAACTGTCTGGAGAAGAAGGCTTGCTTTTATTACGTGATTGAAGTTTCTTCACTATTCCGAGGATGTTACTCATGCTGGCAGCTATTCTTGATTCGAATTCTGCAATATTTACTTCGTCTTCTTTGGTGAAGGAATTTCGAAAGGCTGTGATCAGTAACTCTGCTTTCGCAACACTGTCGTCGATAGTATTTTGGTTGCTATCGCACAGAGAAAGCATTGACTGTATATTGATGCTAGCATACTTTATATACGACCAGAATCTCTTTTGGATTTTCTGCCAGGTTTCGAGATAAAGTTTCGCTGTGGAAATTATTAGAAGCATCACGCATAAATGTCCGCGCTAAATTACGATCTTCTGAAAGAGATCGCCAATCTTGGAGATTTTGCATCCCCACTGAAGGTTGATTCGTTGCCCTTAGAGGCGAATTCGTTGTATGTATGAGTGGTGTGTGTGCTTTCGGATACGTTCGCTTTTGTCAGGGCTATTAAAGCTAACCCCTTCTAGCAAACAGAAGACAGAAAAAGTTCAACTGCGTTAAGAGGAAACTTTAATTTCTCGCTATCATTAGTTACCTGAAACTATCGTTTCAGTGGCTACACGAACTGCCGCATTATTAACCGATGACCAGTCCTCGTTGGCATTTGGTTGCAGATTATAGGCGACGCAGACGGCTCCAAAAGAAAAGAGAATGATAGGAAGAAAAATAAGAGCAAGTAAGAAAGTCAACACAATAATGAAAATGACGTGGCAAAGAATCAGAAATAAAAAATTACATTCAAACAAATTAGCTCAATAAAATTGATGATCAAATTCTTTTGATTAGATTTCGAAACAAAATAATTGCGATATTTGTCGAGATTCGATCGTATGACTTCAACACGGCAGGTTCATACGCCAACCATTGCGCTGTAGTACGACACTGAGATAATTTGTTATATTTTCTTCTGTGATCACCTAGTCGCAACTATGAATAGCAGCCTGCATAATCTCTGTTTCACGCAATGTCATGCGAAGCTTATGCAATGTAAGCCGATTTGTGAGTATGATAACCGAATCTGTGGCGCTGAACACGTTTGGCGCTGAACTCGTCTTGTGCCGAAGTATCGAGTACTTTTTAGTTATAGCTGTGTATGAAACGTGTGTATTTCATTGGCATTATTATGTGAGTGTTGTTTTTGATGTGGTTATGATGTATGATGAAATACGAAATAAAGTGCCAGGCCCGTGACTCGAGATTCAAACACATCAAGAAAAAATCGAGGACAAGGAATAGGACGTGAATTGACCGACAGCTGTGGCAGTTTGGCAATGGCGAACGGCTTGGGTGTGACGTTGAGCGCTCTGATTGGAGGAACACCGCTCCAATGCGTGAAGTGTCAACTACCAAGTAATTTTAATCAGACTATAGCGATCAGGGGATCCCAGCTTCGGGTCCCAGTCCGGCACACATTTTCACACGTCGCCACTGATTCCGCACGCAACTGAAAATAGTTTCCTTCCTTCTCTTCCCTCTGCTTTCAGTTTACATCATAGCGGCTTAGAAGGTTGTGAATAGGGTTGAGCCGCAGCGCTCTTACCGCACGGTGACGCTTACAGCGAAACCCCCACCACAGTGGTTGTTCCCTCGCCTACCACGCCACCTGCGCAGGTGCGGGCCAAGTTATTTTGCGCGCAGTCACTAGTGTTATCGACTATGGAAACTACGAAATATACAGTGTGAGTAGAAGCACTCTAGTTCACTCATTGATTCATCTATTCATTCAGGCACTCCCAGCGCCATTACGATGGCGCGCTCACACACGCGCGGTTCATTGAGTGGCCGCCCCGGAAATGTCGCGTGCAAGGCAGACCCCGCCTGTTGGCACGAACAGGCCCCAGCGGCATTTAACGCGCGGATTCTACAGCAAGCCGTCACAGCCAGGTTACAAGGCCGGCGCTCTGAGGTATCGCCGGTTGCCAATGGGCACGCGAGTTCACTCACTCAAAGCCTTCTAGATACGAGGCCTACGCACAAAGGCCATATTGGCACGTGCCGCCACAAACTGTTGGCCAACTTATCTTCAGTCGGCAGTCCTGTTGGCGTGTATGTTGTGTTGAAAGTGACATATTTCATACAGTATTCGCCTACAGTTCTTCGAAGTATGGGCTACAAGTGCTGCGTTCCCTTTTCCCAGGGAAATTATAAATCCCAAAAAGGCATAAAAGTGCACATTTTTAGAGTTCCCAAATGTGTGAAGTTGAGAAATCGCTGGATTGAAGCTATTCCCAGACAGGAATTTGTGTCTAGGCATCATTCAAGGATATGTAAATGACAAAAAATTTGTAGCGTGTTATTTGTTTCCATTGCAACACATTTGCCAATTGTTTTTAAAAGCAGTTGTGTATCATGTACCAATATCATTTGTTTCTGAATTCTGGATCATTGCTGCGAGGTTAATACGAAGCTGGCTGTGAAATGTGTCTCATATTTGCAACTATTGTCACACAGAATAGTTATTTTAATTAGTGTGACTCGAAAATGTTTAGTATTCCTTATAATTCCTACCAGATTATTGAGTTTCCAGTACTTTTATTTGGAAGAGCTACAGAATGATTTTGTTCAGTTTTAAATATACAGCTATTCGGAAATAATTTCAATTTGAGTAAACTACCTTAGAAAATTACTTTAATGAATTCAGTGTACGACAGTTAAGCAGTATAGAAAGAATAATTTCGAGGTAAGTGCATTATGATTAAATTAACAGCACTCTGTGACACGAATTTCAATCAAGGATATAGGAGAAAAATTTTTCATATTGAAGGTTCTAAATTTCTAGAGAAACAGGGAAATAAAATATTTTTCGGGTTTTTTGATTGGAAACCTTAAATTCTGTAGGAGCTCCAGCTGCTTTATTTAAAACCGGAAACGTCTGCTTGTTGTTGCATATTGCCGATTTTTTACTGCAAGAAAGCGTAGTTCCTGAGGTAAAAGACAGAATTTAAAATTACAGTTTGTATTCAAGCCTAGAAACGCGTATTTAAGGCAAATCGTCAAAATAATTTTACATCTTGAAATATCATAGGGCAGTTTTGTTCAGTTACTTTACGCAGTGATATAAATTTCCATACTTGCATTACAAGGACATGAAGAGGAAGGCACGAGTGTCTCTATGCGGTCTCAGCTCCAAAACTAGTAAAGTTCGTATAGTTGCAGAGTGCTTAACAGGAGCGTTCCCACACAGACCCGGCCATCAGTATGTGACGTCACAAGTGAGCGCGCAGGCCTGTAGTCTAGGAGGTGTTGGTTCACTGCGGGGAGCCCTCTCTCGGCCGACGTCAACCCTGCAGTTCCTGTGGACGTAAATACGTGAACAAGGAAAGGCAGTAGATAAAGGTAAATGTCGTGAACGTGAAGCGGTTCCCCGATGCCTTTCTTAGGTAACTGCTTGCTTAGTTGTGGCCTTTGGGTGCTGGTGGATGGAACTGCAGCAGATTAGAAAAGAAGCACCGACTATACGTCGTTCATTATACGAACAAACCAGATGTACACAAACACAAACGCGATGGTTGGCTAGCAGCCGCAGCTCTCGTATACTATTGCTGTTCCGCTCTTGGAAATACAGTAAGTCCAACTTACGTACTAGATATCTTATTACTATGTCGCTGTATATAAAACTTGAGAAATTCTACTGTATTAACTGCCTTCATAGTTTCCCTTAATCTTACTTTAGCTACGTAATTTTTATTTCAAAAGTCGTGTGCAGTCACAGTCTCTGTAAGCGCTGCTTGTGCTCTTGTTGTCCCGCTGTTCATACGTACCATGAAAATGGATGACACTGATAGTGAACTTCGTACTGAAACACACGTGCGAGAGAGAAGTTGTTCTTAATGTTTTTCACAACATTACAGAGAAAATTCGGTTTTGACGTTCTTTCGAGGAACATCGGTTCGTAACCCGTTGAGGTCTACAATTTTTTTTGTTCGGTTTGAATACCTAAATCATTTAAATATGAAATTTATCAACTATGTGGTAATTAACTCACAGCGAGCCATTATTTTTTCAACAAAAATGCACGTCTCGTAGTTTCTAGTTATATTATCACACGCAAAATTCTGGTCTTCATTGCAAACACACATTCTTAACTGTTGGTATTTTATAAAAGATTGTTAAAGATTTTAAAGTTAAGAAAACTTTACACAACTAAATTTTTGGATAAAAATACTCTGAATATCCCCATTGTTTTATGAGACAGAGTGATAAGCGTCGTAGAAACACGGAAAACTATTTTCAAGGCGTCGAGTGTTGTACAAATTCTACAGTTTTACAATTGTCACCGTAACAGTGACGCTTTCCCCGCGAATAGATCTTCACCAAGAGCCGTAATCGCAATGATTTGCGAATGAGTTCGTTGTTATATTTGTCGTCGTCAGGCCTAAGACAGATCTGATGCAGCTCTCTGTACTAGTCAATTTTTACCTCCTTCGCTTCCCTACATTACGAGATTGGCATTTCTTGATGTCTCATCATACGCCGTATGAATCAGTACCTTCTTTTCGTCAATTCAGTACCTTATCATCTATTCGATCTACTAATTGTCTGGGTTCTTAAGTAGCACGCCACAACAAAAATTTCTGTTCACTTATCTGAATTGCTTATCGTCCACGTCTCACTTCCGTGGAAGACTACACTCCAGAAAAGACTTCGGTACACTTAAATTTATGTTAGTGGTTGAGAGGAGGACGAGATTAATGTTTAACGTCCTGTCGCAATGAGGTCATTAGAGACGAAGCCCAAGCTCGGATTAGGGAAGGATGGGGAAGGAAGTCGGCCATGCCCTTTCAAAGAAGCATACCGGCAATTGTCTGAAGCGATTTAGGGAAATCACGGGAAACCTAAAACAGGATGGCCGGGCGCGGATTTGAACCACCGGCCTCCCGAATGTGTGTCCAGTGTGTAGTGATTAACAAATTATTCTTTTTCAGAATTGCTTTTCTTACTATTGACAGTCTGCTAATCCGGCCATGTACAGTACTGCCCAAATAACGAAACTCGTCTCCTACTTTTACTGCCTCATTTCCTAATTAGATTAGGATTCACTCAGCATAGCTTGATTCATTTCGACAACATTCTATTACCCTTGTTTCACTTTATGTGTATCCTATAATCTCTTTTCAAGGCACTACCTATTCCGCGTAACTGTTCTTCCAAGCCCTTTATAAGTCTCTTGACATAATTACGTCGTCGGCAAACTCAAAGTTTTTATTTCTTCTCCGTAAACCTTAACTCCCATCCCAACTCTCTTCTTTGTTTCCTTTACTGCTTGCTCTATGTTGCGGATTTAATAGAATTTGCAGTGGTTGTCCATTGAACATTTTCAGAAGCTACATGTAATACTTTTTTAACCACATATTCTTCTTACGACTGGTTACAGAAGCAAAACTGAGTAGATACTGCGATCAATATGGCGTGTGTCCATTAGTATTTCATTTTGGCCTGTATCGAGACTAACCGTTATTAGTTTGTGATTCGAAGGATTGACCACCATATATTTAGGTCTAAAAATACACCTGTCTATGTTAAAATTAAACTATGACTGGCTGCAATGAAAGCTCAAACTCCCTTTTGTAGCCGGTCGCCCTTGTCCATTAATCCTGAACTAAATTTAGATTGCTCTCTTTTATATCAGTTATACGGTCGGAGTGTTAGAAACCCAAATGCTGGTTCGAACACCACTAGGTATGGTTGTGTACTGGATGTTTGTATGCAGTTGCCTTCCACCCTTGAACTGACTTAATCAGCTAATTAAGGGGTGGGGCGGGGACGGGGGGATATACCGTCCAAGAAGGACTGGGAAACATGGTGATTTAGGAATGTTTAATTATTAAAGAGCAAAAACTTGGGAGGGTCGAACCCCAGACCTTTGAACCTAAGGCCGCACAGGTACTCAGACTTGTTGGAGGGGGGGGGGGGGAATGCCTGAGAATTCCATGTATGGACAGGTAGATGGTGTAAGAAGCTCCCTGATAAACTAACGGCGAGCGGGGAGGGGGAGATACCACAATAACGACTTTCCTTTCCTCTCAGCTGAAGTATAACAGCCGACAGTAGTAACTTAGCCGCAGTTTTTAAACATGGATAATTTATACGGAATAATACTCGTATAATCAATATTTTTAATATTAAGTATTTTAAAATTTTTGATTTATAAAATTCAATTAAAATTAAATTTCAAAGCTAAATTAAAACCACAGAATTTCCTGAGATTTTGCGAAATTTCTGAAATTCCCTGAGATTTTCCTGATTTCTCCAGCTAAAGTTTAATTCCTTGAGAATTTCAGGTTTTCGAGAAGAATCGTCATCCTATGTAGTTTCTCATGTAAAAACGGAGTCAAGGCTCAAAAAACTTAATCGACGAAGTTTCCTGGTATTTCAGATGTCCGGATGCTCTATTGAGCTATTACCTAAGATTACAGGAAGGCCTGCAGAGGTTATAGACTATTAGTGCACGGACTGGTAATGGGCCTAAATGCAACTTATTGCGCATGAAGTGGGAACCGCTCCATTACTGTTGGATTATATTACTGAAAATAAATCACTGGAAACAGGAACAACCGTGCGGATCGACTTAGTGTGAAATGACAAAGCGAAACGCATTACAGGAACTGCAGATACCAGCGTATGATTCATTGCAACAATCGGGGTTTAAGTCACCCATCAAAGAAGTGGCTTACATATGTCTCGTTAGACTTGTTCTTGGGCTTTACTTGTCAATCCAGGACCCGTACCACATAAGCATAATAGAACAGAATGAGAAGATCAAAGATGGGCGGCACGTTTCGTCGTGGGATTGTTTAGCGTTACAGAGGCGCTCCACAAACTCCTTGGTAGACGCGTAGTACAAAACCGTCGGCATGTCTAGTGCGTAAGTTACAAGAAAAATCGAGGAACTATCTTCCCCACACGCATCTCGCGAAATAACAAGAAAACATAATCAGAGAATTAGAGCGCATAAGGTGGTTCGTATGTACCATTCACATATAGACAGACCCTTAAAAGGATTGAAAACGTTAAGTTTGGTCTTGAATGTTTTGGTGTACCCAGATGCCAATAAATAAATAAAACTGCGAAGAAGACGAAAGGCCATCAGCGGTAGCGGAGCCAATGTAAGAGTGCGCGGGCACAGATATATGCGGACAGCAGGGTTTGCCGGAGATTTGTGGACACCACCTCTTAATATTTTGTTAAATGTAACCGTCGACATAATAAGAAAATGCATAAGTGAATAGTTAAGAAAAAACTACGACATGATCCATGTTAATATGTTACCTGAAATACGATATCTCTTGCAACTTATGAAAAATTATTAATGATGTCAAAGGACAGAACAGAAGGAAACATAGTAATTTGAGAGGAAACTGCAGTTGGAAAAAAGTCGGGAGTAATTGACATTTGTGGCGATAGGAAAGTAGTTTGAGTGAAGTTGTGATGTTAGCAGACACCTGAAGTATAGCTGTCAAGAACACCCGGAAAGCAATTCTATCTGTCGTGTAATTTGTTTTCTAATTATTATTTCTCACGGTACAAATATCAATGGTACTGTAGAGTATTATGCAAATATAGACGAATAGGGATAAAAGTCTTTAATATATGGAAATTTAGATCTTTATCAGCACAAAGTATTGTTACAGTTGGGTGTCCAGGTCCCTTAACCATTTGCGACAATTTCGTGAGACTGACATGCATTTTGCAGACTACCAATAGTATTATTCAACGCAGAAGCAGTTTTCCGCAGCAGCAATGTAGAATACTGGTGTTATTTAAATCGACAAGATAAAATAGTGTTTTAATATGTAAACTGAAACTGAAAGCATTGTTCCAGAGAATCATTTACAAACCACATTGCAAATTGCATAAAATTATGCTATCTATGAATTTCGCACGGAAATACTATTACAAATTGTTTTGTTTTAAATGCGCAGTACAGAGGTATGTATAGATGCACATGCCACTATTTCTGGGATATTCTTAGGCCAAATAATGGTTTCTGTTTATGAACTACAGAACAATGACTACTATCTGAACAATTTGCCTTTTTCATGTTAAACACCACGATGTCGTGCCCTTGATCCGGATACAAAGTAAGTAGCGGGAACTGTGCTTCGAGCAGCGCGACGTTGCTCAGTTCTTGCGAGGTGGGGAAGACGGGGTGAGACGACCAGGAAAATCCCTCCGTGAACCGCTTGCGTTTGCAAATCTCCGGTGTGCGCTGTCTTTGTGTCCGGACACTAGCGGAGCTACGTGATTGAAAACATTATTTGTCCACAGTACTCCCAGCAAAAAATATTTTGGAAAGATCTTTAACGCACGGCAACATGTACACTGCTGACTGTTGTAATACAAAATCATTAATACTAATTCACCAAATACAGCGCGGTATTTTCCGAACACAGACTACCAAAATGTAAGAAATGCGATGCCCATGCTACGATACGTAAATAGACCGCAGTAGCGCCCCGAGCGGCCTGGCAGTGAACTTCGGATTCGGGAAAATATGCGCACTAACAGCTATTCTTCCTTTGCGAAATCCGACTACTAGATGATATTTTTCTTCAAGAAAGACTAAGCTTTCACATATAATACTGGTCTTCAAGCATTTTTGCTGTTTTTTCCGAGCGTGTGGTTATTCAGGATCCTAAGAGCACAGCTTAAATTGCAGCAGCTTAATATTTCTGACAACCACGATCGCAAATTTCACTGCTGTGCATCGAACATTTCATGGGTTACCTGGCTAAATACGTGTTCCGTCGAGCACTTCGACTTTTCCACTGAAAAGATTCATGTGAAATTGCTCAAAAACTCACCCTGCACTTCAGTTTGAACGATAACTCTACTTTTTGGATCGTTATTGAGTAATTTGTAATCTATGAAAGAACTAAGATAAATATGAAAAACTAATCTTGACGAATGGTCTTTCTTAGCGTGTGTTGCCCTTTAAGATACATCAAACTCGAATTTGCCAGTAAAATTTTAAAGGATGGCATAAATGGCTGGTCTTCTGGGTCTGCAATTTTTCTACGTTGCTGGTCTTCGAAGTGTTAAGTTTTGAAAGAGTCAAATGCTCCACGATTTAGGAAACATAAATCGTCTTGCACTGAAACAAGTCTATCGTTTAGGTTAAGCATCCACAGAAGTTTTAGTTTTTCCATCGTAGCCGCCCGGATAAAAATTAAGACGGAGTTCGACACCCAGCTTCCCTTCTGCTGGCAATATTTGTATTTCGCAAACACTGGAGACCACTTCTTCGAGTCTCTGTGCCGTCATTACCTGTGTGTTCCGGCTGCCCAGTGTCTGCCACTGTCACAATGTGCTTTGAAACTTGTCTGAGTGGGATCATTTTTAAATATGATTTTTATAATCATACTTCTTCACGATTCAAAGAGAAATAACTACAATACAATCTTCAATAAATTTTAACCCATTTTCTTTTGACATTGAGAAGCTATTTGAGTGAGAAGTAGCGGTTGTCGTCCCGTAAACTGACACACGGCCAGAAGAGCGGGGTGCTGACACATGCCCCTCCATATCTGCATCCAGTGACACCTGTGGGTTGAGGATGACACGGCGGTCGGTCGGTATCGTTGGGGCTTCCTAGGCCTGCTCAGGAGGAGTTTAGTTTTTTAGTCATCACTCTTCTTGGTAAATAGATCCTTTATTATAATAAAATGGAATGCGAATGAGGTCCTGGACCAGAGGAATCTTCCAGACTTCCTAGATTCTTATACGGCAGACTTCGCTTTTGTACCGGAAACCTATCTAGCTGCTTCCAAAACACGAATTCAAAAACTGCAATATTTACAGGAACAAAAGGTTGTGTCTGCTTGGCGTTGGGAATGCCATTCATATGAAAAACAAACAGTACAGATACAGCGCTGCACCATTTAATAGAATACAAACTAAGACTGTCCGAAATCGCATAACAATGGAAGTATCTAGCACCAGCCTACAATCACCCGACCATACCAAAGATTCTGTCTCAAGAACTGCGTTCTCTGACCAACAGGAGTCATCAAGTATTGACTGGTAGCAGGCAAACCCCAAATATCGGTAGTGAACCGCAGGCCAACTAACACCCGTGGTAGAACGTTTCACGGATTTCTCGATGCAAATTGACTGGTGTGCAGATTATGCTGTTACATATCAGTCTACTACCACTACGACTCCGGACATTGGCTGATACACTACATATACTCCTACGCAAAACAATGTCATGGTAAATAACAAAACAGTCAATGGTGCAGCAGTCCAGTGCTTCTGGAAACTGACGGAGGCTTACTTCGCTAACTAGGAAACAGAATAACATTAAGGTACACAAACTGGACCAGATTTAATCCGATGGCATATAACAGTACGCCTTAGACATGCTGAGTCGATACGCACACCACGAGGAGATACTAATTTACTGTCGATGAGAAAATGGGCAGTGCGAGGTGTAATAGAGCGCGTTTGCAAAACGGTGAAGTTGGAACTGCAGGAAGCAGCGCACGGTGACGAGAGGAACGGGGTCCGAAGAATAGGAAGCAGAGAGTTCACACTGTCAGTTTCACTAATGATTTGCATAAATGTGCTACGAGAGAGCAATTTCTGTGGTACGATGAAGAAGTAAAAAGGGAGAAACTGCCCGTCGATGTTAGAAAATTCAAATGGCTAGTGATTTATTTCCATGTCATGGATCCACATACAACAGGCTCTGCATAACTGCCCGCAAAGTAACTATCTTTCAAGAGTACTGTCGAAGTATATACCTTACCGTTCCACTGTCGGATATCACTAAAGCCCCCACATATGAGACGCGGATATGACCTGCAGTCGGTCGTTCACATCGGCCCGCCATACACGAGCAATTTCAACCAGTATTTCGAATGCCACTGCGTGTCTTTTACCCCTGCTATGGAAAATGAACTATGTTTAGTAGCAGTGACAGTTAATTCCGACGTCGACTAATATTGTACTTTCAAAAAATTAAAAAACTGCAATTGAAAATTATTAAACATGTCTTCAACTTTTTTTAAATGACAACGTTTGACATCGACTGCACTATTAATTACAATTTCCACCATTGTAATTTTGAACGTCTTAACCACCTGAAACTGTCGAAACAGCAACCTGGAAAATTATAACTGCAATTTGGGAAATTGTAATAAATAGTATGGATGTTTAATTTAAAAATTAAACGAGACTGTAATCCCAAAGCAAATAAAATTGTTTCGAAACGTTTTTTGGGAACTGTGAGTTGCTTTCCAGAGCACCTTACATTTTTCATAGACGCCAACGTGGTTGTGTACATGTTTCTACACACATCAAACAAAGTATTGCGTCATCTCGGTTCCGAGAGTTCCGGAACCAGTACAGAAAATTGGAATAGAGATCAACATAATCACCATTTCCCTTTTTATTGCTAATGAAAACCACACATTGCATGCTGTACCACCATACAGCGAGACCTTCAGAAGTGGTGGTCGAGATTGCTATACATACCGGTACTTCAAATACCCAGTAGCATGTTCTTTTGTATTGATGCATGCCTGTATTCGTCGTGGCATACTATCCACATATTCATCAAGGCACTGTTGGTCCAGGCTGTCCCACTGCTCAACGGCGATTCGGCGTAGATCCCTCACGAGTGGATGGTGGGTCACGTCGCCCATAAACAGCCCTCTTCCATCTATCCCTGGCGTGTTCGATAAGGTTCATGTCTGGAGAACATGCTGGCCACTCTAGTCGAGCGATGATGTTATCCTGGAGAAAGATATTCACAAGATATGCACGATTGGGAAGGGAATTTTCGTCCATGAAGACGAATGATTCGCCAACATGCTGCCGATATGGTTGCACTATTGGTCGGAGGATGGCATCCACGTATCGTACAGCCGTTGCGGCGCCTTCCATGGAACATCCACCTAGCTGCACTCGCTGGACAGTGTGTCTAAGGCGTTCAGCCTGATGGGGTTGCCTTCAAAGACGTCTCCGACGATTGTCTAGTTGAAGGCATATGCGACACTCATCGGTGAAGAGAACGATGCCAATCCTGAGCGGTCCATTCGGCATGTTGTTAGACCCATCTGTACCGTGCTGCATGATGTGGTTGCAAAGATGGACCTCGCCATGGACGTCGGGAGGAAGTTGCGTATCATGCAGCCTATTGCGCATAGTATGAGTCGTAACAAGTCTCGTGGCTGCACGAAAAGCATTATTCAACATGGTGGCGTTGCTGCCAGGTTTCCTCCAAGCCATAATCCGTAGGTAGTGGTCATCCACTGCAGTAGTAACCCTTGGGCGGTCTGAACGATGCAGGTCATCGACAGTTCCTGTCTCTCTCCATCTCCTCCATGTCCGAGTGACATCGCTTTGGTTCACCCCGAGACGCTTTAACACTTCCCTTGTTGAGAGCCCTTCCTGGCACAAAGTAAAAATTCAGACGAGATCGTACCGCGGCATTGACGGCCTAGGCAAAGTTGAACTACAGAGAACACTAGCCGTGTACCTCCTTCCTGGTGGAATGACGAACTGAATCGAATGTCGGACGCCCTCCGTCTAACAGGCGCTGCTCATGAATGGTTGTTTACATCTTTGGGCGGGTTAGTGACATCTCTGAACAGTCAAAGGGACTGTCAAAGGGACTGTCAAAGGGACTGTCAAAGGGACTGTCAAAGGGACTGTCAAAGGGACTGTCAAAGGGACTGTCAAAGGGACTGTCAAAGGGACTGTCAAAGGGACTGTCAAAGGGACTGTCAAAGGGACTGTCAAAGGGACTGTCAAAGGGACTGTCAAAGGGACTGTCAAAGGGACTGTCAAAGGGACTGTCAAAGGGACTGTCAAAGGGACTGTCAAAGGGACTGTCAAAGGGACTGTCAAAGGGACTGTCAAAGGGACTGTCAAAGGGACTGTCAAAGGGACTGTCAAAGGGACTGTCAAAGGGACTGTCAAAGGGACTGTCAAAGGGACTGTCAAAGGGACTGTCAAAGGGACTGTCAAACGGACTGTCAAACGGACTGTCAAACGGACTGTCAAACGGACTGTCAAACGGACTGTCAAACGGACTGTCAAACGGACTGTCAAAGGGACTGTCTCTGTGATATGATACATATGATATAATATCCACAGTCAACGTCTATCATGAGAAGTTCTGGGAACTGTGATGTTTTCCATAGATCTCGTTGTAAATTGTTTGATGGGAAGTTAAAGTATATGAAATGAGGTACTTGACTTATGGCTGTAGCATAGGTACGCCCTTAACATTTACTTTAAAATTCTCCGTTAATATTACCTCACTCCGTTTAGAAGTTACAAACCGTAATACTGCGTTTCGTTGTTTCACCAAATCACCAGCGAAATTCACTGTATCGTGACTACTATTATGAACTTTCCACGAATTTCTACTTCCATAGTACAAGCTTCAAAATGCTGCCCACTGAAAAAAGAGGGTCTATGCTTTCAAATTCGTACTCAATGTAAGTCGCAACAGCGTCTTCAACTTCACTTTTCAGAGTGGTTCACGCTCTGTGAATAATTTTAAGAACTTAAGGCGAGGCACCAGAGTCTTAGTCACTACAGTTAATTCTGGTGATCGAACAAAAAGTGGTTACCAATGGGAATGGATATACGGCCCATTTAAGTAATTCACATCAGTCGTATACATAAACGCCACTATTTACAGTTGCATTCTCTAGAGGAAAAATGAAAAAGTGCAAGTACACAGGGTATGGCAATAGCCTATCCGAGGTTTTCCCACTGTTGTAAGACAAATAATGAAAACGGTAGCCCCCTTTAAGATCTTCCCAAGTGGATCTCCCGCTCCCAGAGTCAGCTCGATGGGATCTGGATGGAAAGAACCAATCACTTTACAAAAGTCCTCTCTTCATTCTCTGGGTAGGGAGTGTAAGGTATTAATTAACAAGGAATGAGCATAACTCGTTGAGGGACATATGGAATGCCTTAAAGAGACAGCTACATAAATAAATAGATGCTCGTAACAAAGGTACAAATAACGAACTAGAGCGTTCAGCCAAGTTGCAAACTGATGTGAATTCATCTTAAACATACTTCTTTTTGCATTCCTACTGTAAGGCACCATATTCCACAAAAATCAGCATATAACCTCTGTGTGTGTGTATTCTCGAGAAAAATTTAAGATCACCAACTACAATATCTGTGTTTAACATAAGGAGATGAGAGATGACTCACCGCGTAGCTGAACTGGGCATTGTACTCCCGGTCGTTGGCGCGGATGCGTCGCTCAGTCTCTGAAAAGACAAACAAAACCGCCAAGTCAGGCACGAAACATTCTGTGACAGCGCCAAACATCTGACACAGCACACTCCTTCAACACCACCAACTTCTCCGAGATTAGTCATTTGTGTACTCACCAACAACGACGGGCGGCGAAATGCATTTCTTTAAAATCGGTGTTTTAAGGAGCAGTCGTTGTAAACCTGTGTACATTTATCATAATTTCTCAACCCACCTGACACCTAAAAGGCTTCACCGTCTGTAGCCAAATATATTTAGACAATATAGTTGAGAACCAAAGTTAAATTTAAATAACGCGGCAAATTTTCGATAAGTCCGGTTGTCTGCTACAACAACCGGAGAAAAAGACCATTGCTGCAAAGACATTCATTCACCACGAAGATGTTGCACTCCATAAGCAGAGTCGTGACATGATTTGTCAATTAAATCGAGTCACATGGCGAGTACTTTTCTGCATGATCAACATGGACGTAAAAAAAATAAAACATAAATAAAATAAAATAAAAAAAAGAAGGGAGATGACGCTATCGACTTCCGCTAGAAGTTGTTTTGAAGCCGGAGTGGGCGGGGCCTGTCACCATCTTAAACAGCCTAAAACATTAGCGCACTACTGTTTACGATTGATCTTTTTCATTGTATCTGTTGCGCGCACGCACCAAATGTTAAGTACAAAAAATTACAAGGCTTGCATGAATAACATAACGGCAGGAAGGCAATTTCGAACGTTTTTCCGTTCTTGAATGCGTATTTGGTTTAGTAATACGACACATCTGGCATCATTAAGGTAACTCAATTTTTTTTTGTTGAAGTATTTCCAATGAGCAAGAAGAGATAAAAGTGGTGTGAAAAGCGCACTTTCGTAATCCATTTAATTCCACTTTTGGTATATTTGTATCGATAGCAAATGAAGCTGGAAATCGGAAAACAATGCTTGTTTATTTACCGGTACTGCTTCCTGTTCGTTACATTTTCAGCTTTCAACTCGTATGCACAACATTTTTAATGTTCACGTCTGCAAAAAACTTACCTACGTGTTCTTTCCAGCCCATAAACGTGTGCAATGAGGAAAGAGGCAAGGTATGTTATCGTATCTTGTACATGTCAAAGAAAAAGAACTGCACGGAGGTATATCTCCATACAGAATAGAGTTCTGTTTTATTAGATTGTCAGTCCATTAGTTTCATTGTAGTTAACAGTTCCTCAATTTGAAATCTTACGTATGCCCCGTCATTGTGTGTGAGATCAATAATAGTAACGCCTGTTCCACCATTGTGCAATACTATAAATGTGATCTCGCGAATGGTCTCAAACCCTTAGACCCCGTACAATGAGTATTCTGCTTTAAAATCTAAGTCACTTTTTGAGTAATGGTAGCCTAACCTGTGTAACATATAGGCTTACCTTTCCAACAACAGCCTATTTGCATCTTTTCCCGGAATATTTCTCGCCAGTAACTGTCAGTTTTTCTGAAATAACCAAACGCATCACAATTGAAATGGATCATCTGGTTCACTTTACATTTGACTTTCATTTTAGGATTTTCAACATGTCTACGCCTATATCAAGCTTCGTGATATACCAATAGTTATAGTTTCATGTTCCATGTAGCATTTGCACAAGTAGCAATGATGTGAAACGAGTAATTTTATATTAACATATTTTTTGTGTAAACATGCCGCTATGATAATCGTTTATTAGTTGTTTTTTTAATTAAATACCTATACATGTTAGTAATTCCTATCCATCACTAGTTACACATTACAATATTAGATAGTCTTCTGGGAAATAGGAGCTGTCAAAGTGGAACTGGGTAAGTGATTAACACTTTTCACTGCAGGATTGTGAACCCTTGTTTGCGCTGCAGAAAACTTTAATGGGGCGTAATGAATGTGTTTTTCTTCTGGTATTGTAATTATGTACAATCCTGGAAATTGAAATAAGAACACCGTGAATTCATTGTCCCAGGAAGGGGAAACTTTATTGACACATTCCTGGGGTCAGATACATCACATGATCACATTGACAGAACCACAGGCACATAGACACAGGCAACAGAGCATGCACAATGTCGGCACTAGTACAGTGTATATCCACCTTTCGCAGCAATGCACGCTGCTATTCTCCCATGGAGACGATCGTAGAGATGCTGGATGTAGTCCTGTGGAACGGCTTGCCATGCCATTTCCACCTGGCGCCTCAGTTGGACCAGCGTTCGTGCTGGACGTGCAGACCGCGTGAGACGATGCTTCATCCAGTCCCAAACATGCTCAATGGGGGCAGATCCGGAGATCTTGCTGGCCAGGGTAGTTGACTTACACCTTCTAGAGCACGTTGGGTGGCACGGGATACATGCGGACTTGCATTGTCCTGTTGGAACAGCAAGTTCCCTTGCCGGTCTAGGAATGGTAGAACGATGGGTTCGATGACGGTTTGGATGTACCGTACACTATTCAGTGTCCCCTCGACGATCACCAGTGGTGTACGGCCAGTGTAGGAGATCGCTCCCCACACCATGATGCCGGGTGTTGGCCCTGTGTGCCTCGGTCGTATGCAGTCCTGATTGTGGCGCTCACCTGCACGGCGCCAAACACGCATACGACCATCATTGGCACCAAGGCAGAAGCGACTCTCATCGCTGAAGACGACACGTCTCCATTCGTCCCTCCATTCACGCCTGTCGCGACACCACTGGAGGCGGGCTGCACGATGTTGGGGCGTGAGCGGAAGACGGCCTAACGGTGTGCGGGACCGTAGCCCAGCTTCATGGAGACGGTTGCGAATGGTCCTCGCCGATACCCCAGGAGCAACAGTGTCCCTAATTTGCTGGGAAGTAGCGGTGCGGTCCCCTACGGCACTGCGTAGGATCCTACGGTCTTGGCGTGCATCCGTGCGTCGCTGCGGTCCGGTCCCAGGTCGACGGGCACGTGCACCTTCCGCCGACCACTTGCGACAACATCGATGTACTCTGGAGACCTCACGCCCCCACGTGTTGAGCAATTCGGCGGTACGTCCACCCGGCCTCCCGCATGCCCACTATACGCCCTCGCTCAAAGTCCGTCAACTGCACATACGGTTCACGTCCACGCTGTCGCGGCATGCTACCAGTGTTAAAGACTGCGATGGAGCTCCGTATGCCACGTCAAACTGGCTGACACTGACGGCGGCGGTGCACTAATGCTGCGCAACTAGCGCCATTCGACGGCCAACACCGCGGTTCCTGGTGTGTCCGCTGTGCCGTGCGTGTGATCATTGCTTGTACAGCCCTCTGGCAGTGTCCGGAGCAAGTATGGTGGGTCTGACACACCGGTGTCAATGTGTTCTTTTTTCCATTTCCATTTCCAGGAGTGTATATCATTATTTCTGTTGAAGTGCAGCGGATTATTCGCAAAAAAATTCTTGAGGTAATATCTATACTGTGAGGCTGATAGATTGCTACTCTGACGCCGAGCGGCAGGCAGGCACAACGGAAAGAGTGTTCACATAACCTTTCGGCCTAAGTCGACTTCTGAAAGGAACCAAAGCACACACACACACACACACACACACACACACACACACACACACACACACACACAAAAACTACTGTCTTAGCCACAATATTTTTAAAGAGGGAGGAGACGTGAACAAAGAATAATTGTAGGCGGGAGGAATTTGGGGCACGAGATGCCGCATGAACAATCAGCGCGGTCATCTAGCTGTGTGTTGTGCGGGGACGAGACTTTCACTATGTGGCTATGGGATCGATTACTTCACCCGTAAATGACGCAAGCTGGCATTTCTGATGAAACAACTACGACTCCCAAAATCGAAGCACGAGATGCTAATTAGTAAACAACTACAAAAATCGATAGCTACCCCCACCGGTCGAAACTGAACAGGGACACGTCAGAATGACATCACGAGGAAGTATGACCGCGGTGAACCATGGACGTATAAATACGGTGAACCTACGCTCGCTGGTGTGGCCGTGCGGTTCTAGGCGCTTCAGTGTGGAACCTTGCAACCGCTACGGTCGCAGGTTCGAATTCTGCCTCGTACATGGATGTATGAGATGTCCTTAGGTTAGTTAGGTTTCAGCAATTCTAACTTCTATGGGTCTGATGACCTTAGATGTTAAGTCCCATAGTGCTCAGAACCATTTGAACTTAATGCTTTGGGTCATGTAAGATGGCGGAGATAGGCTTCATGTCTGAAGTAATGACAATTCCCTTCTTTTACCTCCATGATGATCACAGCACGCTATTGTATTTACTTTTTATGATTAAGGGGCTCCGGAACGCCCTATACTTGCAATGTTAAAATAACGCTTATAAATTACATCTTTCCTCACAAAGTATTTGAGGTAGGAAGTTGAATTTTTACAGATTATTTATTGGAATATGGGCTACGACTTAACACAGGGATTTTACAAAATTTTAGTTCAGTTATTAAAGATGATTTTTTTTCATTTGTAATGAAAATTCACAACATTTTTTTGCAATTTTTTATTTATATATTCAAAAATATACAGTTTTTTGGAAAAAGGCTGTGTTAAATTATGCAGAAGGTACTGTGTAACATTTACTGAAAGTTTGAAACAAATATGTTTGGAAGATCCTTAGAAAACATGTAATTAGTATGAGAAAATAAAAGTTTTGGGAATCGAGCGACAAAGATTGGATTAACTTTTTAGTGCATTCCAGGTCCATAGGATGGATTATCTTCATCCTCTGCAAACTCCTCCTCCAGCTTCCTCTTGTTCCTCCTCCTGTTTACTCTTGCTTGTATTTCTAGACTCTTTACAGCCCTGTCTGCAGCCCGAATGCGTTCCTTGTCTAAAGCAAGCATCGCTCGTACCATGTTAGAACCTATCTTCATTCCCATATTTCTAAATACCTTTGGCTTTCCAACATTTCTCCTTTTCTTAAAAGCCTTCAGAGGATTTCTAATAACTTTACTTTTACTCATTGTTATACTTCAACAAAACAGAGACTCAAGAAACAGAATTAATTACGAATATTTTCGAGATAACGACAGAGTAAATAAACATGAAACAATCGACAATCACACCAGCGATATATATTGAACCATCACAGGTTAGCCACAACACATACTTTATCTCACATCACTAAAATGTACCTGATGAACACGGACGTTAATAATAACACCATTTGACAGCAGTCTAACAGCGCCACAGTGGGTCACGCCCATGTAGAACACATTTCAAAAAAAATTTTAAAATAGTTGTAGTCTTCGGAATTGAATAAATTATATATCTATTAAAAGGTAATAGTCTGCAGATTCAGAAAACGCAAAAAAGTAAAAATTGAACTTTTCATGATTTTGAGCCTTTCCGGAGCCCCTTAAAAGATGTCGATGGCTAAAAGGACAGTGCCCTATCCGGAGTCTAGTTCAAATTACCTCCTCCCGACAACGAGGTCGGGAGGAAGAGGTCCAAGCACAGGAAAGAGCTTTCACGTCCTGCAATTTATTATTGGGAAGTGTCGACCAATGTGCGTGCCATAAAAGAGCAACACGACGACATAAAACACTCTGCAGATCGGCGATGGGAATCATGCGAATGGCTGGCTGAAGAAGAGAGATTGCAGCCTTGGCCGCTATATCTGCCGCCTCATTTCCACAGATACCAACATGTCCTGGGATCCAGAGGAACGCCACAGAGACGCCCACCCATGTGGAGCAAGTGGAGGCAGTCCACAGCAGCACGTCGTGTCGCACAGTTGGCGAATTTCGAGATGGCAGGGTTAGAGGGCAACGCGTCTGCATTAAATTTGGCGTGAAACTTACGAAAACCTTTACAGAGACACACCAAATGACGCAGGACGCCTGCGGTGATGAGTCGTTAAGCCATACTCGGTGTTACGAATGGTTCACACGGTTTAAAATTGGCCAGACGGAAGTTAAAGATGACCCTCGTTCGACGTCTACCGACAACGCTCATGCAGGAACGTCAACAAAATTGTGCGTGCCAATCGAAGACTGACTGTCGGAGAAATTGCAGAAGAATGTACATTTCAGTTGGATCATGTCACGAAATTATGACACACCATCTTTAAAGCATCGTGTTGGAGCCAATTTCGTCCCGTGGCTCACGAGTCAAGACCAGAAAGTCCTTTGCCTCGCAATCTATGAAGAGCTCCTCGATCGTGCAAATAAGAACGGCATGTTTCTTAAGAGAATCATACGTGGTGATGAGACGTTGATCTACGGTTATGATGTTGAGACCACAGTTCAATCTTCACAATGGGTCGGGGAAAGTTGTCGACTAATCAGAAAATCTGTGGTACGTGCCGCAACTGCTGTTTTGAGGAAATTGCAAAAAACTCCCAGAAAGCATTCTTATTTGATATCCTTATACTATCAGTTTAATAAGTCACGGTTGCAAAATACTAACGCGAATTCTTTACAGACGAATGGAAAAACTGGTAGAAGCCGACCTCGGGGAAGATCAGTTTCGATTCCATACAAATACGGGAACACGCGAGGCAATACTGACATTACGACTTATCTTAGAAGCTAGACTAACAAGGGAACCTCCCCGTCGCACCCCCCTCAGATTTAGTTATAAGTTGGCACAGTGGACAGGCCTTGAAAAACTGAACACAGATCAATCGAGAAAACAGGAAGAAGCTGTGTTGAACTATGGAAAAAAATAAGCAAAATATACAAACTGAGTAGTCCATGCGCAAGATAGGTAACATCAAGGATGTCAGTTCAGGAGCGGTGTGGTCCCGTGGTTAGCGTGAGTAACTGCGGAACGAGAAGTCCTTGGTTTAAGTCTTCCCTCGAGTGAAAAGTTCACTTTATTTATTTTCGCAAAGTTATGATCTGTCCGTTGGTTCATTGATGTCTCTGTTCACTGTAATAAGTTTAGTGTCTGTGTTTTGCGACCGCACCGCAAAACCGTGCGATTAGTAGACGAAAGGACATGCCTCTCCAATGGGAACCGAAAACATTTGATCGTAAGGTCAGAGGTCAACCGATTCCTCCACGGGAAAACACGTCTGATATATTCTATACGACACTGGTGACGGCGTGTGCGTCACATGACAGGAATATGTTGTCGACACACCTAACTTGTACACTTGGCGAATGGGTAAAAAGATTCTTCTAGGTTTTCTTGTGGATGTGATAATCACTCCCAAAAAAGTTATGGAAACATAAGAGTTTGTCACATAAACTGCAAGAAATGAATGCAACAGTTTCACAGTCGCACAGTTTTCCCTGTGCTCTGTCAAAACATATGTTTTTAACGTTTTCCAATTTTTTCCGTGTGTAGACCCTCAAACCCTGCATATGTCCAAGCAAATCTGAATATGTTCTGGAATTTTGGAGAGCGAAGTTGATTATGTGTGGGTACCTGAACTTTGATAATTGACACACGTTAATTGTCTGAAAAAAAAAGTTAAACTGTTTACTCGAGGGAAGACTTGAACTAAGGACCTCTCGAACCACAGTTGAGAGGGGACCAAGGCGCTCCTGAGCTCACAGTATCCTTGATGTTGCCTATGTTGCGCATGCACTACTCAGTTTGTATATTTTGCTATTTTTTTCATAGTTCCACAAAACTTCTTCCTGTTTTCTCGATTGACCTGTGTTCAGTTTTTCAAGGCCTATTAACTGTGCCAACTTATAACTAAATCTGAGGGGGGTGCGATGGGGAGGTTCCCTTGTAAGAAAGGGCAAATCTACGTTTCTAGCATTTGTAGACTTAGAGAAAGCTTTTCACAATTTTGACTGGAATACTCTCTTTCAAATTATGAAGGTGGCAGGGGTAAAATACAGGGAGCGAAAAGCTATTTACAATTTGTACAGAAAGCAGATGGCAGTTACAAGAGTCCAGGGACATGAAAGGGAAGCAGTGGTTGGGAAGGGAGTGAGACAGGGTTGTATATCCCCGATGCTATTCAATCTGTATATTGAGCAAGCAGTAAACGAAACAAAAGAAAAATTCGGAGTAGGTATTAAAACCCATGGAGAAGAAACAAAAACTTTAAGGTTCGCCGATGACATAACGGAATGGACAATGTCTTGAAAGGAGGATAAAGATGAACATCAACAAAAGCAAAACGAGGATAATGGAATGTAGTCGAATTAAATCGGGTGATGCTGAGGAATTAGATTAGGAAATGAGACACTTAAGGTAGTAAAGGAGTTTTGCTATTTAGGGAGCAAAATAACTGATGATGGTCGAAGTAGAGATGATATAAAATGTAGACTGGCAATGGGAAGGAAAGAGTTTCTGAAGAAGAGAAATTTGTTAACATCAAGTATAGATTTAAGTGTCAGGAAGTCGTTTCTCAAACTATCTGTATGGAGTGTAGCCATGTATGGAAGTGAAACATGGACGATAAATAGTTTATACAAGAAGAGAATAGAAGCTTTCGAAATGTGGTGCTACAAAAGAAGGCTGAAGATTAAATGGGTAGATCACATAACTAATGAGAAGGTATTGAACAGGATTGGGGAGAAGAGGACAAATTTAAGAAAAATAGCATAGTCAAGGGAAAACACACTAAACAAGAAGATTACATATTGGATAACCACAGTGACTGCACAGAAGCGATGGAAAAAACAGATGCCTATAAATATCTAGGATACAGACAAAAAATAGGAATAGATAATACAAATATTAAAGAAGAACTAAAAGAAAAATATAGACAAAGACTAACAAAAATACTGAAAACAGAATTGACAGCAAGAAACAAGACGAAAGCTATAAATACTTACGCTATACCAATATTGACCTACTCATTTGGAGTAGTGCAATGGAGTAACACAGACCTAGAACCACTCAATACACTTACACGATCACAATGCCACAAATATAGAATACATCACATACATTCAGCAACAGAAAGATTCACACTAAGCAGAAAGGAGGAAGGGGATTTATCGACATAAAAAACCTACATTATGGACAGGTAGACAATTTAAGAAAATTCTTTATAGAACGAGCAGAAACTAGCAAAATACACAAAGCAATCACTCATATAAATACATCGGCTACACCACTACAATTTCATAACCACCTCTACAACCCTTTAGATCACATAACATCAACAGATACGAAGAAAGTAAATTGGAAAAAGAAAACACTACATGGCAAGCACCCGTATCATTTAACACAGCCACACATCGATCAAGACGCATCCAACAGATGGCTAAGAAAAGGCAATATATACAGTGAAACGAAAGGATTCATGATTGCAATACAGGATCAAACAATAAACACCAGATATTACAGCAAGCATATTATTAAAGATCCCAATACCACAACAGATAAATGCAGACTTTGCAAACAACAAATAGAAACAGTAGATCACATCACAAGCGGATGTACAATACTAGCAAATACAGAATACCCCAGAAGACATGACAATGTAGCAAAAATAATACATCAACAGCTTGCCTAACAACATAAACTTATAAAACAACACGTTCCCACATACAAGTATGCACCACAAAATGCACTGGAGAATGATGAATACAAATTACAGCTTTTTCGTGTTGTGTTCTTTAGCTACTTTGGAGAAGTCATAAAAATCATCATCGTTCATCATAGTGGTTAGAAAACGAGTTTTGCTATTGGCTTTACACAAAACTTTCACAAGAGCCAAAGGAATTTCATATTTTTCTAGTCTTTTTCTGTCACAGGTTAAGTATGAGTGTCCAGAGACGACATACTTGTGGTGAACATCGTCAAAGAAATCATTACAGACCAAGTATATCCACAGGAATAATACCATTGATTTTTTTTAACCGCAGCTGTTGTCAGACCACGTTATTAACTTTTTTCTGGACAATTTTACTTTTAATCCTTCTTAACGCACAGCTCACTATTTCGTTGCCTCCCCTGCCACTCATGCCCTCGTCCCAAAGAAACATAAAACCTCTGTTATTATCTGCCATATGCAATCCCAAATTGTAGCAAGAAAGTTGACGTAAATAATATATTTGGCAGTGTGACAATGTTGGCAAAGAGAAACCCTGCTGTAAATCTATGGATACTGTATACGCATCACTTGTAGTGGTGGTAGAATGTACATGATCAAGCTTCGTCTCTTCTCTAGCTTTTTCAGCGCGTCTATGATGAAATTCTACCGAAGTACAATGTCCAGCTCTATTGGTTGAGTCATTCAACATTTTAATTTTAAGCAGATAATATGTGTTACATGTATCTTTCCTTGGGCGGTGAAATCTCAGTTTGGGAAAGTGTTCTTTCAGTACTTTTTTGTAGTGCAAATATCTAACATTTGTGTTTGCATAAAGCGTAACAAAAGCCTCATACATTCTGCTATAATGTAAATCTTGGTTTTAAAATAGAAGGGAGCTTCTAGCCCTTGTGTAATGGCTTTCGTCCTTGGGGAAACTTTTGATGTGTTCAACAACGCGTTTTACATCAGCAGCTGTATATTTCCTTTCTTTGTTTTTATTTCCACAGCGCTCCATGTAGGTAACATCCCCAGTTTTTTTTTTTTTTTTTGCTTTTACCAAGGTTCCCACTCTTCGCCCGGTAATTTTACGTATTTCCAGAAAGTTTTTTTTGCAAACTTGAAAATGTCCGCCTCCGTAATCAGGAACTGTATAAAAAACACTAGCCTGTCTATGACTCTCCTAAAGTTCTTCGTAAGAACCATCACGCCTTCTTTTAATATTGCATACACTTACGTTTCCCATCAAATAAGAGTTTTGCTTAACATTATCAACTAGCTCGTAGAATTGATTGAATATGTTTAATTTGTGCTCCAATGCAATGTGTCTACACGCGGCACCGGCATGAAACCTACAAACAAACAAACAAACACGGTAATTAGAGGCATTAAATAATTTGTGACTGCCACGAATAGCCTGTGTGTTTGCTACTCTGCACAGTTAGTAGGTCTACTATAGTCTAGAAACCAAGTCAAACGTAACCTAACGTGGTCTGCATAATCTAAACATAGGTTAGCTTAAAACGCCACAGAAAAATTATAATCGACCGAAGTTCTTCAAAATTGCGTTAGTCCTAAGGCGTTAAAGTTATCATATACACTTACCTCATCAGGTGGAGGTTGTTGTAGAGGTACAGTAACTTTCTTATTATTCTCACATGGTTTCCCCTCGGCTCTTAGCTTCTTATTTATTTGGGAAACACTAGCTTCATCCCTTTTCCGACTTTTTCTTGTTTCATCCATCACAGAAACCACAATAGTAAACACAACAGACAGGACTAATCACTGCAACTTGAACACAGTCGAATCTCAAACTAAAAACAACAGCACGGGCACATAGCCTGGATTTTCTTTCAGAACAGCACCTGGAGCATTCTGGTTGCAATGTTTTAAACCACTTCCATACTGATTACTAGATAGCCCCGTTTTTATCGACGAACGTTAGGCACATAGATCACATTTTGACAATAAAACGAAATTTATTTTTGGCACTTGGACCGAATTTTATAATTAGTCGACAGTTCTCCAAGACCACAAAAAGGTAGTCAGGTCAAATGTCAAAGCCACGCTGATAGTTTTCTTTGACTTTGAAGGATTAATTCATCATGAATTCCTGCCACAGGGTGAAACTGTTAATCGACAATACTATCGGGACGTGTTGCGACGTCTGCGAGAAATGTGAGAAGGAAACGGCCTGAAATGTGGCGAGACAATTCATGGGTCTTGCATCACAACACACCCGCACATTCATACCCGCTGGAGCGTGACTACTGCACAAAAAAATCACTCTGCTGCCTCGTCTTCCGTACTCTCCAGAGCTGGCACCTGCAGACTTTTTTTTAATTTCCAAAGGAGAAAACCCCGTTGAAAGGACGAAGATTTGCAACGATAGACGAGATAAAAGAAAATTAGCAAACGGCGCTTCGCACGATCCAGCAAGAGCCGTACCAAGACTGCTCCCGGAACTGGAAACTGGGTTGGCAGCCGTGTATCAACTGTGGAGGAGAGTATTTCGAAGCTGACCAACCACAATGAGTATAAGGTAACCGTAGAAAAATTTTGCGGACAAAGTTCCGGAATTTTTTGAACAGACGTCGTAACAAATAACATTGCGAGACCTTCCATCTACATTTGCTTCGAAGGAGTGGTTTTAGTGGCCAATCGCCGATGCCTACGACTTCGACGCTCTGTAGCGTCGTTGCATGACGTTCCAGAGACGGGTTCCCATCCTCTGTTTCCCAACGCACCATCTACAACACCTCCAAGTTAGTCTCAACTTTTCTGGGTCACGCTATATACTCGGCAAACTACTATACTTGCGATACCACTATCCCTTCCCTCCATTGCCGTTCCCTGTACGTGAAAAGGATTTTTGTCGCTCAATTAACGAATGGAGTTTTCAATTTCTCTGATTTTCACGTGATGGTCATTACGTTAGATGTACGAGGGAGGAAATAATACGCTGCCCGAAACTTATTTTGGAACAAACGCTGTGATTCACAAAGCCTCTCTTGTTGCGCTTGCCATTGCAGTTTGCGGAGCATCTCCGTAACAACCCCGCGCCGACTAAAAAATAAAACCGCCCCTCGAAATATTTTGAGACTGACACGGAATTGGCTCTTGTTAATGAACATGAGGAGGACTGCCCGTCAAAGAAACCGCTGGAAACACATGCGTTAATCGGTTGCTATAATTTGTCTGCGCATGCTCGTCTCTCGCATGCTCTGTCCCGAGTACTTCGTTGCGTCTTCAGATGAGGCCTGGTTCAGTCATGCACCATTATGCATCGGAAAATTCCCATCAGTACTTCGAAGAGCCGTTGAATAATATCAGGACTGGCAAAAATGGAAATGAGCGTACGACATCGTTGGCCGGGAGGCCCCATCCGGGTAAGTTCGGCGGCCAAGTGCAAGTCTTATTTCAGTCGACGCCATACAGGGCGAGTTACGCGCCGGTGATCAGGATAAAATGATGACAACCAACACCCAGTCCCCCGAGCGGAGAAAATCTCCAATCCGCATTGCGTGGGAGGCGAGCACGTTACCACCCAGATAAGCAGGCGGACATCAGGACTGGTGTTTGGTGCGCAATGTCTCGTGTCCGCAAAGTAATAGGAATCTTTCGTCATTACTTAATTCTAACTGTTATATCCAGAAACTGTTTAATCTGTAAGTGGAGAATAGTAGGCTATATGCCGGCACTGGGTTTCACCCTTCCCCTTACCTTCAGTTATAACAACACAAACCCCACACTACACTTAACAGCAGACAGAACAGCCAGCTACGCGACACAGATGCCCATTGGCACTACTTAACAGAACGGGTGAATGCAATGACAATACACCTCCACTAAGACCTTTCCCAGACAGGATCACGCGCATTCCCACAATGTGGGGCTACTTTGAATTTCGACCGTGGAAACTTGAGCCTATTCACTCTGAACTGTTATTCTGTTTTGCTTTCCAGCTCAAGCGCTGCGAACCAGCTGGTGACGGTGTACCGACTGTTACCGTGGTAGTTTTTCCGCTCCAGTGAACGGATCTCGGAAACTTTCTGAATGAAGTTAGGCTGCTACGGTACAATAAGTTTTTTCGGTGCACTGACAAGTTTAACCCTTTCTCGTGGTTCCAAGAAAGGTTAGCATCTCTTATTTAGACTGGTTTTAGTACTCTAACGGTGCAGTAAATTGATCCGCGTCTGCCAATCAATGTTTCCTCGTTATTCTTCGGAGTAGCACCTCACGTCGATCCTGGTTTATGCCGGAACTGACATAAGCCAACGAGTATCAGCGTACGAGCAACCTATGTGACAGGTCGGTATATATTATCATTTCAATAATCGTATCATACTGACAAGTACTTCAAATCTTTGAAGTGTTTCGCGTATGCCACTGCAAACATCAGAAACTATCTGAGATATGGCAGTAATTGAAAAGCGGAGCTACCACTAACGTAAACATCTTATTGCTAAAAATCACAGGGTAAATGTTACCCTTGTCTTCGCGTTATATTGGTCATCGGCAATTAAGTGTTCTGCTTTGTTCTGCTTTTAACTTTCCTACTCGATGGTAATGAGAAGGCAGCGAATAGCGTCAACCAACATACGTGCAAAGTTTTGGACTAATGGTAAATTTCTTTGATAAATATTTTAGAATAATCCCCATATTTCTTTGAGAAAGATCCTTGACTTGGTGCAAAAGTGGGTATTACACTATCATAAAATATTTCGTCTTATTTCCTTGAAAATGGCTGGCTTCTAATAACAGAAGAACGAAGTGGTACGAACTGAAAAAAAGAAAAATGGTTCAAATGGCTCTGAGCACTATGGGACTTAACATCTGTGGTCAGCAGTCCCCTAGAACTTAGAACTACTTAAACCTAACTAACCTAAGGACATCACGCACATCCATGCCCGAGACAGGATTCGAACCTGCGACCGTAGCGATCGCGCGGTTCCAGACTGAAGCGCCTAGAACCGCTCGGCCACACCGGCCGGCGATACCAATTGAGAAATTGATATTTTTAATGCTGTTAGTTTCATAGTTCCCAGTCACTACATAGAGAGCACTGAACAGATTAAGAACAGGAGTCGCAAAATGCAAAGTAAATATGTTTAAGTGGGGCTACTCTGAAGATGATCTGTGTGAATGTGGAGAAACACAAACGATTGAACATTTGTCATGTACCCATGGATGTTGTCTGCACAGCAGGAGATCTTTTTGTGCGGTGACAAGGCTATTGAAGCTGCAGGTTTTTTTAACGAGGGTTCACTTTATATTATACCAATACATTTGAGAAAACAACTTTATCAAACAAATAAATTTGATAGTGTAATACCAACATAAGGAAAGCTGGAGTTGCAGTTCAGTGTTAAGTACACTACCTCCACGCAGTTCACGCTTACATACGCAGTCTTCTCTGAACGTCAACGTTTCGCACTGTGACTAACTGCATAGTGTTGTATCCTATGTGGCGATTATCAGCGCCACAGAACAATAGCGTAGCGTTCATGGACTATGCTCGCTATCTCTTGTTCTCTTCCGTTCCCTCTGGTGTAAAGGCTTGTTCGCTTCCAATCGCTCCGCTGTAAACAAAGGTATCGCGCACCAACACAGCATGGAGCCGGTCGCGGCCGGACTCCACGACGCCACTCAATTCCGGGAACGAGACGAAGCGACTTTTCTTTCAAGATTACCCCTCTGACTGCTTTCTGAGTCCTCAGACTTTTGGGTCGTTTGATGCGGTTCGCCACGGATTCCTGTGCCAATCTTTTTATCTCATAGTAGCACTTGCAACCTACGTCCTCAATTATTTGATCGATATTGGAACGCCGGCCGCTGGTGGCCGAGCGGTTCTAGGCGCTTCAGCCTGGAACCGCGCGTCCGCTACGGTCGCAGGTTCTAATCCTTCCTCGGGCATGGATGTGTGTTATGTCCTTAGGCTGGTTAGGTTTAAGTAGTTCTCAGTTCTAGGGGACTGATGACCTCAGATGTTAAGTCCCGTAGTTCTCAGAGTCATTTGAACCATTTTTTGAAATTGGGTGCATGAGCTATTAAGCTGATTGTGCGATAATTTTCGCACGTCTTGGCTCTTGCAATCTTGGGAATTGTGTGGATGATGTTTTCCGAAAGTCTCATACATTCCACACGTCAACGTGAATAATTGTTTTGTAGCCAATCCCCCAGACTTGAGAAATCCCGATGGAGTGTTATCCATCCCTTCTGTCTTGTTTGGTTTTAAATCTTCCAAACTTCTAAATTCTGTTCTAATACTGGATCCCCTATCGACTCCTGTTTCTCCTACCAGGTCATCAGTAAGGCCCTGAATGTACTGTTCCTACCTGCCAGCTCTCTCCTCTGTATTTAACAGTGGAATTCCCATGTTACCACCAATCATCCTAATTTCACCGAAGATTGTTTCGACTTTTCTAATGCTGGATCAGTCCTTCCGACAGTCAATTCCTTCTCGATTTCTTCACATTTTTCATTTTGCCATTTCACCTTACCTTCCTTGCACTTCCTATTTAATTCATCCCTATGTGCTTTGCATTTGTGCGTTCCCGAGTTTCCCTGAACATTTTCGTACTTTCTTCTTTTGTCAATGAACTAAAGCATTTCTTCTGTCATCCATGGTTTCTTCGTAGTTACTTTCCTTGTACCCACGTTTTTCTCTCCAACTTCTGCGATGCCCTATTTTTAAATGTCCGTTCCATTTCAAATGAATTGCCTATTGCGCTATTCATTAGTGCAGTACCTACGGCTTCAGAGAAGTTCAAGCGTCTCTCTTCATTCCTTAGTACTTCCGCATTCCACTTCTTTGCGCATTGTCTCTTCCTGGCTACTCTCAAACTCCAGCATATTCTTCATCATAACCTCACTACGGAAGATCCTATAATCCAGCTGAACGAAGTACCCTGGGAACGTCGAGAATGAGACGGGCCACGCAGAGAGACATCATACATGAAGTGCAGAAATAGATGAACGAAGGAAGTAAAGAAAACAACTTTTGCATATTTTTCTTCGTCCATTTTATATGGCGCGAGGAAGGCTAAGATACTAATTTTCCATTAGCACATGGTGAGTAATAATGAATGGTGGTGGTGGTGGTGGTAGTGGTGATTTCCCTGCGGACGGGGCAACGCTGCAGAGGAGATACGGTTGTACAGCTGAAGCCTTTATATAAACGCGGCCTCTCGCAGAACTTCTGAACTTCTAAACTACAACTAGGGAGTCCACGAACGACCGCATTGGCAGGTTGTGCCAGGGCGACCAATAATTCAAGTCAACCGTTTATTATTAAACTCCCAATGGGTTATACGATTACGTTAAAATTGCAACAGAAGGGGGCGATTATTTCCGCCTGACTGCCAAACCCGTTCTTCTTTTCGATATCTCTAACTGCTTATGATATGTGAGAGAGATTATCAATACTTCTCTTTCACTCTATTACTTGTGCAGGGAATCAGAAGTCAGTCCACTAAAGACAATCTATTTTCTTAACATTGGAAATACGTATATATTTCGTCTCAAGTTTAATGTAAATTCGATACGTTCCCACGTACGACATAACGTGCACCAAAAGCAAACTCACAGCGACTTCTAGTTTTACACTGAATACTATTCGAATTTTGAGCAGTATCTTACTTAATGTCGAAAAATTTCAATAACTATGATCATTAACGAAATGATAGGCAGTTAATCGTGAATCTGACGAATATGGCTGTGAGATGCGAGAGAATCAATGGTTTTCACCGAGGAGTTTCCTTACAAATAGTTCTATAAAACAAACATTCACCAGCTTAAAATGTATTTCTTTTGTTGATAAACCGGTATTACAAGTCCTCCAACTGTATGCAACGCGCGCGAAATCCACGTCAAAAACAAGATTGATCCGTTTATAAAATTTACATTTCCTTTAAGTTATTGTGCAACATGCACCATAATTTCTGCTTTTCTAGCTGGTCTTTTTAGCACATTCCTATCATCACCGAATCTGTGGAGAACGTCCTCATTTCTTGTCTTACCAAGCCACTTATTCTGTAACATATTTTAAACGTCCATGATTCACTTCCACAGAATGCTGTGTCATTAATGTAATTTCCGCTGCTCCTTCAAAACACTTTCGTGTATCTCTCTTTACTCTCAATGCATATAGTTTAACCTCCAGTCCGTTCAACATAATCCATTCAACAGATCCTGTGATTCTTCCTCAGTATGGGTGAATGTGTCATCAACGAATCATATATCACTGGTATATTTTCACTCTTAATTTTAAACCCCACTTGCAACACAAAGTTGAGTAACTTCTGGAAATACAAGTCCACTTTCTGTATACATTATTTAAATGAACTCATTTCCGCTTTGGGTTCTAACTGTTTTCATTTAGCTATTAACAATTTCGGTTTTTTGTGTCACTGTAAAGTATCTCGAAAGATGTAATACACTGTTCCAAGAAAAACATAGGAGAACAACAGTATGTACGATGAATTTGCAGTCTTAAACTTAACATATTTGCAAGATTCTGTATCATATTACGGACAACAAAATTGGGAAATAGTCGGCACACCAATGTACTGGTAGTCCTGGAGAGAACAATATTTATTCAAATGGAATTACGAACGGTGCAATGAATTATGACTTTTATGATTCTTGAAAGACGTACGAAAAAATGTACAGAACAAACATTTATCATTCAACGTAATTGTATTTAAAAACAATATCGATTTATTATGTATATCAGTCTTTGTTCTGTGTTAAAAATATTAGTAACCGTGAAATAGTCAAATGATTTTATATAATTACTTACTCTGGTCTTAATGATAGATAATAATAGACGTGAGAGACAACACTTACATATGTTTTTATTTGTCTTTATGTATCTTTAGCACCCCTACACGTTAGAAAATTAATGACATTTTTTCAGCGTAACAGAACGCGCAATATAGCGCGAGCCTATGAATAATTGTTGTCGGCCATTTGCGCGGCCGCCACGTCTTATCTGAATATTGCCAATATAAAACGGCACAGAGCCGCGGGAATAATTACAAAGTTTGCATTTTAATTATATGATCTAACTTCAGTGTCATTTTAATTTATCTCCAGAGGTTAATTGTAGCTTTCATTAAATTCTTGTGGTTGCAGCATCTTTTATCTCACAGAAATTAACTTCCTCCGAAATGATCAGTGATAAATATGCCACACAATAATATTTCTCTAAGCGAACCCATGACATTTAAGCAGTATTAATTTCAAAGAAATCGCAGTGCAAAAAGAATCTGGGATGTTTTGCAAACAGACGAGCTAATACGGTAGTTCACACCGATTTTTGTGTATTTCATATCGCGCCCATTAAACCTACCAATTATATTTCCATAAAAAAGATTATGTAATTTGCCCGTGATAAGTTTTACTGTCACTTTAGTGTGTGTTGCGTCATTTTATGTATAACTATACGTATGTGCGCCTACAAATCATACAGTTTAATAAACTGCACATGTACAAACAATTAAAGCACACCACTTGACGTACAGAACGGAACACAACATACATATTTAAAAAAAACACCCACAAAAGAAAATCATTTACGTAATCAGGAATGTATACAATGAAATGTGGTGATGTGGAGTTTCTACGTGAAACGAGGGGGTAGGTGCATTTGAACCAGATTCAGAAAGCACACAAACACAAGCGAGTGTACATCTGTACAACACCAGCACCACTGAGGAATTTTTGGACGAACTGCATGGAGTGGAGAAGCGTAAACTGACAGAAATTCATATTCATACAATGAAGTCTTTCACGACCGGATGGTACTGTTGTCGATAATTCTTCCGGGTTATATGGCCGTGGTCCATAGAATTCTTCTATTCCTAACGTTTCGTCCAATACTACGTTGGACATCCTCAGAGGTATGGCCGGTCCTGCTGAGTCCCACCTCTGAGGATGTCCAACGTAGTATTGGACGAAACGTTAGGAATAGAAGAATTCTATGGACCACGGCCATATAACCCGGAAGAATTGTCAACAACAGAAATTCATACTTACAGTGCCTTCAAGAGCAACCGAAAGATATACTCAACGAACAAATTGAGCTTAGAAATAAGAGTTTTAGATTGCTTAAGGCAATAAGTACACACTTCTGGTTGTGTAACCTCTGTTGCGATGTACATGGTCCACTCAAGACTGCACTGTATAAAATTTAGTATCATGATCGATACTGTATTACTGACTAGTTACTGTCTTATACGTAAGTCTTTATCCCCAGGCTGACTGAATTCAACACGTACATAAGTTAGAAAAACGTACACATGTTACTTGTGTCACTGACAACAACAGTTGTCAATTACCATCAAGGGTTACACAGCCCTAGAAGGAAGTCAGTTTACTTTTAACCCGTCCTTGTGCTGTAATATTACATCGAATCTTTTAAGCATGTGAATGTCAACAGGCTGCAGATTTACTGTACATACTTCCACTGGGGAACAATTTCCGGACATTAGGACGGCGCATTCAAGAGTTGTTTTCCTCTGAGCGACGGGCGGGAAATCTCTCCCACCCGTTACTCATCGGCAGGAGATATTTTCCAACGGACAGCATAACCGTGCCCGAAACATGACGCGAAATCGTGGTTTGTAGAACTACATGCAATAAGCACTGTGATCAATCTGCATTAATAAATGAAAAGAGTAAGAAAGAAAGGCTACTTATGAAGGGAGAGCTAGGTCTTGAGTTAAGAATAATAAATTATTATTGTTCTGCGACAAGGTGTTGTGTGATTTGTAGTGTGGGATGTGGCAATCACCTATTTGGCTCAGTTCAAAACCGAACAGGTGCCGTTGCAGTAGCGCTGCCAGCCTGCTAAAAGGCATAGAGCAGTATATAAGAGCAGTCAAATATAAAGGAAACACATGGTAAAAAAAGTAAGTAAGGTGTTTATTATTTCAAATTTAATCGCCATAACGGTTAATACACTTTCCCCATTGAGCGACAAGACGGTCAATGCCTTCATGGAAAAATGTTCGCCGTTGCCGAAGGAACCACGACTGTACCCAGGACCTCTTCGACCGAAGAAAATCGACGACCACGAATGTCTTTCTTCAGGGTTTCTTGAGAAAGAGAGAAAGAGAGAGAGAGAGAGAGAGAGAGAGAGAGAGAGAGAGAGAGAGAGGGCGGGAGGGGGGGAATCGAAGGCGGAAAGACCGGGACTGTGGAAGAAGTGTAACGAGATGGACCCGCCCACATGGTGCCAATGTGCAAAGGAAGCCCTTACACATCCTCCAATAGTCGTGATCTCTCCCCAAACGATTTTCACAGCGCTGAAGAAAGACATTAGTCGCTGTCGTTTTGCTTTGGACGAAGAGTTGCACTCCTAGGTACAATCATGGTTCCGCATGCAATCGCAAACATTTTTCATTAAGGCACTGACCGTCTTGTCTCACTGTGAGGTAAATGTATTAACGGTTATGCCGAAAACTTTTCAAATAATTAACAGTTCACTTACTTTTTTACCATAGGTTTCGTTTCCATCTGACTGTCCCTTATATAAAATGACCAAAAATATCCCGACACCCCCAAAAACACGTTTCTCATATTAGGCGCATTGTACTGCCACCTTCTGACAGGTACTCCATATCAGCGACCTCAGGTGTCAGTAGACATCGTGTGGGAGCAGAATGGGGCGCTCGGCGGAACTCACGGAATTCGAACGTGGTCAGGTGATTGGGTGTCACTTCTGTCATACGTCTGTAATCGAGATTTCCACACTCCTAAGCGTCCACAGGCCCACTGTTTCCGATGTGATAGTGAAGTGGAAATGTGAAGGGACACGTACAGCACAAAAGCGTCCAGGCCGACCTCGTCTGTTGACTGACAGAGACCGCCGACAGTTGAAGAGGGTCGTAATGTGGAATAGGCAGACATCTATCCAGAAAATCACACAGGAATTCCAAACTGCATCGGGATCCACTGCAAGTACTATGACAGACGGGAGGTGAGAAAACTTGGATTTCATGGTCGAGCGGCTGCTTATAAGGCACACATCACGCCGGTAAATGCCGAACGACGCCTTGATTGGTGTAAGGAGCGTAACCTTCGACGATTGGACAGTGGAAAAACGTTGTGCGGAGTGAAGAAAAAAAAAAAAAAAAAAAGTTGTGCGGAGTGAAGAATCATGTTACACAACGTAGCGATCCGATGGCAGGGTGTGGGTATGGCGAAAGCCAGGTGAACGTCATCTGCCAGCGTGTGTAGTGCCAACAGTAAAATTCGGAGGCGGTGGTGTTATTGTGTTGCGTTTTTCAATGTTTTTCAAGGAGGGGCTCGCAGCCCTTATTGTTTTGCGTGGCACTATCACAGCACAGGGCTACATTCATGTTTTAAGCTGCTTCTTGCTTCCCACTGTTGAAGATCAATTCGAGGATGACGATTGCATCTTACAACACTGCACGACCTGTGGCGGAGTGGTTACACGACAATAACATCCCTGTACTGGACTGGCCTGAATCCTACAGAACACCTTCGGGATGTTTTGGTACGCCGACTTCGTGCCAGGTCTCACCGACCGACATCGATACCTCTTCTCCGTGCAGCACTCCGTGAAGAATGGACTGCCATTCCCCAAGAAACCTTCCACCACCTGGTTGAACGTATGCCTGCGAGAGTGGAAGCTGTCACGAAGGCTAAGGGTGGACCAATACCATATTGAATTCCAGCATTACCGATGGATGGCGCCACAAACTTTTAAATCATTTTCAGCAAGGTGTCCGGACATTTTGGATCACATAGTTTATGTAGGAAACGTTCGTTAGTATTGTTAGAGGTTTACGTTAGTATTGTTAGAGGTTTACAGACATAAAAACGCAGTTTGTTCACTAATAAGTAATAACAAATGTCTTACGCCGCCTCACGTTACAGCCACCATAACAAAACATTAGTACAGGTCCAGATTCAATGTTCCTACTTACGACTTAAAAATCATCTGAATTTTCTTTGATTCTTGTCTAGGTGATGAAGCCCTGTGGCGGCCGTATTTCGCAATATTTAATTTGTTTATATTGTTTCCCAACAGCATCAGTTGCCTTGTAACAGTGCTAGAAGTTGTGGGACAGTGTACGAGGGCAATAAAGGAGCGCAGAATGTTACAGCCACTTAGGAAAAGCCAGTAACGCCACATTCTACTGTTTTTCTGGGTATGTCGTGTTGTATGAATGTAGGTGCTCTATGAACCGAAACTGCAACAGCACAATAAAAAGTTACAGGTAAGAGGAAAATGGCGTCATTTACAAAGCAGTTTCATTGTTACCAACGCCATCTTTATGCAAAACAATTTTTTATCCTTACTGTAATATTTAGTCATAAGATTATGTCACTGCACTCTTTTTTAAAATTATCCAGTGACCTTTCGTCCCACAAAAAGTACTAAGGCAAACCTGTAAAAAGATAGGTGAGTCCATGGGCCAAGCAGACAGCCAACAGATGGGTTACTGAACAAAAGGAAGCTTAATTTGGTGTATTAATATTTATAGTCTATTAAATTTTGGATGGTCTTGGTGCCTAATTTGCGCAGTTAGAAAGAGAGAGAGAGAGAGAGAGAGAGAGAGAGAGAGAGAGAGTGTGTACTGGTCGTGGCATCAAGACAAGGAGCAAATTGAATTCTGCAGCCCCGGAGGCAGCTGCGTCGCTTATCGATTGTCCGCAGGCGGCAGCGTTGTGTGCTGTGCGGGCCAGCACGCATTATGAAGCCTAATGGAGCGAGCTCCGCCGATGTGCTCTTGGCCTAGGGGCAGCGACCCCAGCGCCCTGCGTAACACTGCCAAGTCTCGCAATTACTCGACATTAAATGTCTTTCGTATCGCGACTATCAAAATGTTTCACCACTCAACGGTCCAAATTCGTCCTTACGAAACAGCACAGATAACTGGACGGGCCTACGGCTGGTTCACTACAAAGCGGTTAAGTATTTATTTATCTGATACTCGTCTCATGGCGAACCACAAAAAATTAGTAGACGAGTATATATTTTTATTTAGCTATCGATTTCCCAATTTCACAGGTAACTTTCGGGGAATTAAGTGGCATGTTAGGTCAGGAGTCTCGGAAATTGCACGCAATTACAGAGATTACAAGCTGCACTTTATACTAGTTAGTTGTTGGCTGAAGGCCTGTCAAGGGGTGAGCCTGCCAGTAACATTTAGGGCAGGTACAGATGACGTTTATCGCTGGATCAACGGGTTTCAGTTTTATCTTTTTTTTTTCACACCAATTTAACCTGATTGTTAAAACCAATCAAAATAACCGTTTTCTGAAATAACCGATTTCCGGTTTTTTATCACTATTATACTACAATAAATACTGCCTACAGGAAAATTAAAGAGACCTCAAAGAAGGGAAAGCAGAAAGGTGGAAGGAGTATATAGAGGGTCTACACAAGGGCGATGTTCTTGAGGGCAATATTATCGAAATGGAAGAGGATATAGATGAAGATGAAATGGGAGATATTTAACAGAGCACTAATAGACCTGAGTCGAAACAAGGCCTCCGGAGTACACAACATTCCATTAGAACTACTGACAGCCTTGGGAGAGCCAGTCCTGACAAAACTCTACCATCTGGTGAGAAAGATGTACGAGACAAGCGAAATACCCTCAGACTTCAAGAAGAATATAACTCCAATCCCAAAGAAAGCAGGTGTTTACAGATGTGAAAATTACAGAACTATCAGTTTAATACGTCACTGCTGCAAAACACTAACGCGAATTCTTTACAGACGAATGGAAAAACTGGTAGAAGCCGACCTCGGGGAAGATCAGTTTCGATTCCGTAGAAATATGGGAACACGTGAGGCAATACTGACCTTACGACTTATCTTAGAAGAAAGATTAAGAAAAGGTAAACCTACGTTTCTAGCATTTGTAGACCTAGAGAAAGCTTTTGACAATGTTGACTGGAATACTCTCTTTCAAATTCTAAAGGTGGCAGGGGTAAAATACAGGGAGCGAAAGGCTATTTACAATTTGTACAGAAACCAGATGGCAGTTATAAGAGTCGAGGGACATGAAAGGGAAGCAGTGGTTGGGAAAGGAGTGAGACAGGGTTGGAGCCTGTCCACGATGTTATTCAATCTGTATATTGAGCAAGCAGTAAATGAAACAACAGGAAAATTCGGAGTAGGAATTAAAATCAATGGAGAAGAAATAAAAAACTTTGAGGTTCGCCGATGACATTGTAATTCCGTCAGAGACAGCAAAGGACTTGGAAGAGCAGTTTAACGGAATGGACAGTGTCTTGAAAGGAGGGTATAAGATGAACATCGACAAAAGCAAAACGAGGGTAATGGAATGTAGTCGAATTAAGTCGGGTGATGCTGAGGGAATTAGATCAGGAAATGAGACACTTAAAGTAGTAAAGGAGTTTTGCTATTTGGGGAGCAAAATAACTGACGATGGTCGAAGTAAAGAGGATATAAAATGTAGACTGGCAATGGCAAGGAAAGCATTTCTGAAGAAGAGAAATTTGTTAACATAGAGTATAGATTTAAGTGTCAGGAAGTCGTTTCTGAAAGTATTTTTATGGAGTGTAGCCATGTATGGAAGTGAAGCATGGACGATAAATAGTTTGGACAAGAACAGAATAGAAGCTTTCGAAATGTGGTGTTACAGAAGAATGCTGAAGATTGTATGGGTAGATTACATAACTAATGAGGAGGTATTGAATAGGATTGGGGAGAAGGGAAGTTTGTGGCACAACTTTACTAGAAGAAAGGATCCGTTGGTAGGACATGTTCTGAGGCATCGAGGGATCACAAATTTATCATTGGAGGGCAGCGTGGAGGGTAAAAATCGTAGAGGGAGACCAAGAGATGAATACACTAAGCAGATTCAGAAGGATGTAGGTTGCAGTAAGTACTGGGAGTGAAGAAGCTTGCACAGGATAGAATAGCATGGAGAGCTGCATCCAACCAGTCTCAGGACTGAAGACAACAACAACAAAAATATTAGCAACAATCAATTTTCGAATTTCACAGGTAAATTTCGGGGAATTAAGTGGCATGTCAAGTTGGGAACTCGGAAATTGCAGGGAATTACAGAAATTACAAGCTGAAGGCCTGTCCACGGGGATGAGCAAGTCAGTAACATTTCAGGCAAATTCATTGGCCAGCAGTAGGGATGACGGTTATCACTGGAACACCGGGTTTCAGTTGTGTCTTTTTTTCCACGTCAATTTAACCTGATTGTTAAAAGCATTCAAAATAACAGTTTTCTGAAATAACCGATTTCCCGTTTTCTATTGCTATGATACTACAAAAAATTAGAAATCTAACAAAGATTAAACATTTTGACTCTTCCAGTTTCGAGGTACACAGAATCAAAAAATTAAATAGCGAAATAAAAGAAAACTTATTCAGTTTACCGATCGCTGCTTTTCTCGAAAAGTGATAAATGGTTGAATACTACAGAAAATCACTAGTATCCTCCTACTGATTGTAATTTTTTTGAAACTCTACTCAAAAATCATGATGCAATCGGAGGACATACCAATATTCGTGCATTATATATAGTCTTTGTCAAGGGTGAAAACTGAGGTTGAAGGACACTGCTTCTCCTATTAATTTGTCTGGTTTCAATGGCTACAAGCATAGAAAAGGCATATTATACAGGCACAGGCAGCAGATCACCTACTTTCTATTTTTATTGTATCCTATGAATGAATTTTTGTTCGTTTTTAATTTATTACTGTTACCATAATTCCTTTCCTC
Organism: Schistocerca nitens; assembly: GCF_023898315.1. NCBI lineage: Eukaryota > Metazoa > Arthropoda > Insecta > Orthoptera > Acrididae > Schistocerca > Schistocerca nitens. Next base: position 61,037,432 of record NC_064621.1, on the reverse strand, counting down.
TTATTATTTCATAGAAATGGGAGATAAATCTATAGTCTTTTAAGCAAATGAAGCATTGTACTTCATTTCTGTATCACTTCGTAAAAATATTTCCAGACTAGGGCTGGCGCCATTCTGCCATGCAACAGATGTCTGGTGACAACGAGAATGTGCCGTATAGACCATGTGGAGACAAGTATTGCGCAATGCACGTATCCACGTATCTTAAGCCATGACACACGGCAACGGGGACATTACTGTTTTATCAATGCTGTACCAATTCTTACGTCATGTCGCTCGTTTCCGCCGGCACTGATACTGAAACAGCACGGATCGCTTTTTCTATTTTCTATAGAACACAATACTTCAAAACCATGGAAATTTTACGAATAAAAATTCCTTCTTTTTTAAAAAGGTTTATTTGGACACGAAAAATATGGCATTGCTGCTATGGCTAATCGATGTTTCGGAGTTCTTACTTAGAACTAAAATACAGATATAGGTTCCAATCGGTCGGTTTTTCTTCACCCTAGGCAGAACCTTCTGTTAACAACTCATCCGACACGGTTCATGAATGATAAAACACCGGGAGTAAGGGGAAGACTCGCCATTACGTCAAAAATAAAATAAATCTAAAATTAATAATAATAATAATATTTATTATTATATAATAAAGAATAGGCCTCCGGTATGTTCTGCCAGTCGTAAAAGGCGACGAAAAGAACGAACCACTAATAGGGCTAAGCCCCCTTTAGTGTGATTAGTTGGTTCAGGACAGAACCAATGAAGCCTCGGACAAGCGCTGTCATGGTCGGGGACGACGCTTGAACCCTATGCCCGTCCACAATGGTAACGACACTGCTAGCCATACGGCAAATGATGTAAATCCAAATAGAGGTGTTTTGCAGGATATGCTGCCTGCAACCACTCTAAAAGGAAAACAAAGACAGAGGATGAGATGGTCACATGAAGTTAACCGACACCTCATGTTCTATTCTTACGAAGCAACAAACTTAGGAACCAACACAACTGGATACAGATCACAAGTATACACAACATTTATTACCAGATACCCAGAATTAAAATTTTTAACAGAACAACGACTAGCTGATCAGATTCGTGTAATAATCAAAAATAACAGGATACCCCAGGCAGAATTAGATAACATCAAACAACAAGTACAACAAATACTGGAACAAAATAATGTGCAAACAGAAGAAGAAGAAGAAAATACAGTAATGGACTCAAACATCCCAGAGCAAACAAAGAACAACACGCATCAATTAAACAATCAGAGGAAAACGAAATCTTAAGACAGCCACCAGAACAAGCACAAATAGAACACGAAGTGACACAAATGTTAGATATAGAAGAAAAATTTCAGCTGACATATATAGAATACAAAGACACAAATACAGACATTAGACCATTCTTGCATAGACCGCCAAATAACCCACAAGTCGAAACAACAATAAAAACTATAAACACAATCATACACAACAAAATAAATGAAAACACAACTATGGAAGACTTACAACTACTGGTTTATGTAGGAGCACTCACTACACTAAATATACACACTAGGCAGAGATCAGAACCAACCAACACACAGAAGAAACCCACAAAACCAGCATGGCAACACAGGCTACAGATCAGAATAAAAAAACTGAGAAAAGTCATCGGACAGCTAACACAATTTATAAGAAATGAAATGTCAGAAAAAAAACGAAAAAGGTTAGGTAAAATCTCAAAACAAGAAGCGATAGAGCAATTAGATGAAAAGAAGCAGAAATTACAAGCATTGGCCAAACGACTTAGGAGATACAAAAAAAGTGAAAACAGAAGGAAACAAAACCAAACATTCAACACAAACCAAAAGAAATTGTACCAGACAATAGATAACACACACATTAAGAAATTTTACCAGACAATAGATAACACACACATTAAAATAAAACACACAGAGCACCAACCAGCCATAGACCAAAAATTCAGGGCATGAAATTAGTTCTCGAGAGACCACACGAAAGGTACGGAAGTGCTATATTTGTGAAACCGAACTTAGACGTATGCTCCTGTGCTCTGACCTGCGAAAAAAATATAGAAATTTGAACTATTGAGCTACCTTCATGTACTGTAACATCCGTGTACAAACCACCCAGTGCGAAGTTCAAATTTACGGAGCCTGGAAATTTCCATTCAAAAAACATTAAAGTTGTACTAGGAGATTTTAACTGTCACGGTCTCGCATGGGGTTATAAAGAGACAAATGACGATGGCGAAATGCTGGAGACCTGGGCAGACCAGGCTAAACTGAAATTGATACATGACCCAAAGTTGCCTGCATCATTTAACAGCGGAAGATGGAAACGAGGATATAATCCAGATAACATCTTGGTCTCCGAACAGGTATCCCTGCAAACTGTAAAACAAATCGAGGACCCAATTCCAAGATCGCAACACAGAGCAATAACTTGCTGCATTACTGCAGTAATCAAATCAGATGTAATGCCCTTTAAGAGACGCTTCAATTTCAAAAAAGCTCATTGGGAACTTTTTACAGAGGACCTTGATAAGGAGATCTTGGAAATTAAACCAGAGATACAATCATATGAAACTTTTATAGACTTCGTCAAGAAAATCTCTCGACGGCGCATACCTAGAGGGTGCCGCACCCAGTATATCGCTGGACTAAATGGCAGCAGCAAGGAAGCTCTGAAAAAGTATGAAGAACTATACAATAAGGACCCCTTCTCAGAGGAAACGATCCAGGCAGGTGAGGCACTGATGTCTGGTATCTCCGAAGCGAGAAAGGAAAAGTGGTGCAACCTCCTACAAGAGACGGACATGAAGCACAGCAGTAGGAAGGCATGGAAACTGGTCAAAAGTCTCAACAACGACCCAACAGAACCACAACCAAATTACAGTGAAGTTACACCCGATCAGATAGCTCACCAACTACTCATGAACGGAAAAACTAAAAGGAAGATCAGGAATGGCAAAATTAAAAGAAAATTGAACGAGGAGATTAGCTTCCTAGCTCGCCCGTTCTTCATTCAGGAGCTACAAGATGCCATCAATGATTTGAAAAACAATAAGGCCGCTGGCCTCGAGGATCTGAGATCTGAGCAAATTAAACATTTTGGACCGGGAGTACAAGCATGGATCCTAGAGCTAATGAATAACTGTATTACAACAATGCAAATTCCTAAACTGTGGAGGAAAGCTCGGGTTATTGCGTTACTAAAACCAGGAAAAGACCCAGCTGAAGCTAAAAATTTCCGGCCTGTATCACTGCTTTGTCATTTATTTAAAGTGCTGGAGCGAATGGTCCTCAAACGCATAGCTGATTATGTGGACAAAGCCCTCATTAACGAACAAGCTGGATTCCGACCAGGAAAATCATGCTGTGGCCAAATTCTTAATCTCACACAGTACATCGAAGACGGCTATCAGAGAGGAGAAGTAACTGGGGTCGCATTCCTGGATCTCAGTGCTGCATATGACACAGTTAACCATAAGTTGCTTACCCAGAAAGTGTATAATGTCACTAAGGACTACACCCTTTCTATGTTCGTGCAATGTCTGCTACAAAACAGACGCTACTATGTAACCTTACAATCTAAAAACAGCCGTTGGAGGACACAGAAAAATGGACTTGCACAGGGTAGTGTCTTGGCTCCAATATTATTTAACATCTATACCAATGATCTTCCCATCAGCCGCCAGACACGAATGTTCGTATATGCTGATGATGCAGCAGTGGCCACACAGGATAAAACCTTTGAACAAGTGGAGGAGAATCTCACAGGAGCCTTAACAGAACTTGCTACCTATTACGACGGCAATAATCTCAAACCAAACCCTAGTAAATCTCAAGTATCCGCCTTCCATCTTAGGAACAAACAAGCCAAACGGAAACTCCGAGTCATGTGGCAAGGGGAAGAGCTGAAACATACAAACAGCCCAAAATACCTGGGAGTAACATTGGACAGAGCACTTACTTTTAAGCAGCACTGTCACAACACTAAAAAAAGGTCTGTGCCAGGAACAACATACTGCGGAAGCTAACAGGTTCATCGTGGGGAGCTCAACCACATGTTTTGCGCACCACGGGTCTGGTGCTGAGTATCTCAGCAGCGGAATATGCGGCGCCAGTTTGGAGGAACTCTGCTCACACTAAGCAAGTTGACGTCGCCGTAAACGAAACTGTACGTATTGCCACAGGATGCCTCAAACCAACTCCCACAGACATCATTTACCCCATCATAGGCGTAGCACCACCCACTATCCGCAGACAAGTAGCCCCCGAGATCGGAAGATCAAAACAAAAGAATGATCCTCGACACCCGATGCATATGCACCGAAAACAACGTGTCCGGCTGAAATCCCGCAGGAGTTTCATTGAAACTACTGAAGAGCTCGCCACCAAGCCCGTCGCAAGGCGGCTATCTCTTTGGGAAGAAATGGTGCCGCACTCCACAATGGAACTACTTGAGGAGGGATCTGCAGGATCTCTACTACCTTTTACAACTTGGAGGTCATTAAACCGGCTGCGAACTGGAGTAACTGGGTGCAAATCAAACCTATTTAAATGGGGTTACAGTGATAGCGATAGGTGTGAATGCGGAGCAATACAGGACTTGGACCACCTACTGATCTGCCCAGATATGTCTATGACATGCACTAAAGATGATATTTTGAAAGTCAATGACAAATCAATCTATGTTGCTAATTTCTGGGAAGGGAAGATATAATTGGTGCATCCGAACACGGAAGAAGAAGAAGAACATTAAAATAGACAATCCACCAAACATAACAGACATGGAACACTTCTGGAGCAACATATGGTCAAACCCGGTACAACATAACAGACATGCACGGTGGATACAAGAAGAAACAAATACATACAAGATGATACCACAAATGCCTGAAGTGATAATTTTGCAACATGAAGTCACCCAAGCAATTAATTCCACGCACAATTGGAAAGCCCCTGGAAAAGATAAAATAGCAAATTTCTGGCTAAAGAAGTTCACCTCAACACACACACACATCTAACTAAATTATTTAACAATTACATTGCAGACCCATACACAGTCCCTGATACACTTACACAAGGAATAACTTATCTGAAACCTAAAGATCAGGCAGATACAGCAAACCCAGCAAAATATCGCCCCATAACATGCCTACCAACAATATACAAAATATTAACTTCAGTCATTACACAGAAATTCATGACACATACAACACAGAACAAAATTATAAATTAAGAACAAAACGGCTGCTGCAAAGGAGCACGAGGATGTAAAGAGCAATTGATAATAGATGCAGAGGTGACGTATCAAGCTAAAACTAAACAAAGGTCACTACACTACGCATACATTCACTACCGAAAAGCTTTTGATAGTGTACCCCACTCAAGGTTACTACAAATATTGGAAATATACAAAGTAGATCCTAAATTGATACAGTTCCATAACATAGTAATGAAAAATTGGAAAACCACACTTAATATCCAAAGAAATTCAAATAGTATCACAGCCAATACAGATTAAGCGTGGAATATACCAAGGAGACTCATTAAGTCCTTTCTGGTTCTGCCTTGCTCTGAACCCACTATCCAACATGCCAAATAATACAGATTATGGATACAATATTACTGGAAAATACCCACACAAAATCACACGTTTGCTATACATGGATGATTTAAAACTACTGGCAGCAACAAATCAACAACTCAACCAATTACTAAAGATAACAGAAGTATTCAGCAATGATATAATGTAAGAACAATAGCATAGTCCAGGGAAAACACACTAAACAAGAAGATTACATATTGGATAACCACAGCCACTGCATAGAAGCGATGGAAAAAACAGATGCCTACAAATATCTAGGATACAGACAAAAAATAGGAATAGATAATACAAATATTAAAGAAGAACTAAAAGAAAAATATAGACAAAGACTAACAAAAATACTGAAAACAGAATTGACAGCAAGAAACAAGACAAAAGCTATAAATACTTATGCTATACCAATATTGCCCTACTCATTTGGAGTAGTTAAATGGAGTAACACAGACCTACAAGCACTCAATACACTTACACGATCACAATGCCACAAATATAGAATACACCACATACATTCAGCAACAGAAAGATTCACATTAAGCAGAAAGGAAGGAGGAAGGGGATTTATCGATATAAAAAACCTGCATTATGGACAGGTAGACAATTTAAGAAAATTCTTTATAGAACGAGCAGAAACTAGCAAAATACACAAAGCAATCACTCATATAAATACATTGGCTACACCACTGCAATTTCATAACCACTTCTACAACCCTTTAGATCACATAACATCAACAGATACGAAGAAAGTAAATTGGAAGGGGAAGGCACTACACGGCAAGCACCCGTATCATCTAACACAGCCACACATCGATCAAGACGCATCTAACACATGGCTAAGAAAGGCAATATATACAGTGAGACGGAAGGATTCATGATAGCAATACAGGATCAAACAAACACCAGATATTACAACAAGCATATTATTAAAGATCCCAATACCACAACAGATAAATGCAGACTTTGCAAACAACAAATAGAAACAGTAGATCACATCACAAGCCGGTGTACAATACTAGCAAATACAGAATACCCCAGAAGACATGACAATGTAGCAAAAATAATACATCAACAGCTTGCCTTACAACATAAACTTATAATACAACACGTTCCCATATACAATTATGCACCACAAAATGTACTGGAGAACGATGAATACAAATTATACTGGAACAGAACCATTATAACAGATAAAACAACACCACATAACAAACCTGACATCATACTCACCAATAAAAAGAAGAAATTAACACAACTAATCGAAATATCCATACCCAATGCAACAAATATACAAAAGAAAACAGGAGAAAAAAATTGAAAAATACATCCAACTGGCTGAGGAAGTCAAGGACATGTGGCATCAGGATAAAGTTGACATTATACCAATTATATTATCAACTACAAGAGTCATACCACACAATATCCACCAGTACGTCAAAGCAATACAGCTACATCCAAACTTATATACATAACTACAGAAATCTATAATTATTGATACATGTTCAATTACCCGAAAGTTCCTAAATGCAATATAACATATACCGTACAGTTAAAAGGAAATCACGCTTGATCAAGGTCCGCGTCACTTTCCATTTTTGACCAGACATAACGTCTGAGAAAAGAAAGGAAGAAATAATAATAATAATAATAATATAAAACGAGTAACTTTCACAAAGGCCAGGAAAAAATAATGAAGAAAACACCAGTCTCCTCATTTACACGCTGGCATAGGCACAATCGACAGACTTTAATGTACATTGCGGTTTCGTATTACGTTCTTTTCAACCTCTACTTGGAAAATATGATTGACCAATGTTCATTAGATGACAAAGGCGTAGAAATTGGAGGAAGAAGAGTAGGGTGTTTGAGGTTTGCTGATGACATGGTCCTTCTAGCCACAGGGGAAAAAGAATTATATTATTTGGTGGACACCATTGAAACTAATGGAAAAAATATGGAATAAAAATTAACACAAATAAAACAAAAGTATTGGCACTAGGAGAAAATAAGGAAAAAAATTATGCTGAATGGAGAATTACTAGAACAGGTGCAAAATTTTAAGAGAAGAAAAAGAAATTGGATTGGGCATATATTAAGAAAGAATGACGGACTGATCGAAACAGTTTTAGAAGGTTATGTAGAAGGGAAAAGGAAGCAAGGAAGGAATAGATTCCAGATACTGGATGACATGATGGATGGTACAACATACAGCAGCCTTAAGAAGGAAGCAATGGATCGCAGAAAATGGAGAGGTAAAGAATCTGCTAATATAGCAGATAACATGATGATGATGATGATGATGATGGATGATGATGATAACGTCTAAGTCTGGACAGTTTGTTATTACCATAGTACCTAAATCAACTGCGTGACACATTAACTTGTAAAATTATTTGATCAATCAATCCTTTTCAAATGGTACGTTTATCTGAATTGGTTGATCGTCATGCTAAAGCGATCCATTACAAGGAGACTGCGCGCCTACTCGTCATCACTGATTTGGTCCAAATTTATGGCAGATGCAGCTGCTGGCCAGATATAAAGTGGCAAAAGCGGAAGCTGCAGATGGAGAAAAGTTTCTAAGAGATACAGCATTTTCCCGTGGTTCGAGCGAGGCATGAGCAATTTATGTTAGAACAGTTTCCATGTGGCGGTCGGCGCAGCGGAAAGAGTACAGAACGGGAACCCAAGGATCGTGGGGTCGAATCCCATTTCACAATTTTGTTTTATTTTCGGTCATTATTTTCATATCTGGCCAACATCTCCATCTGCCGAAAATTTGGACCACTGCAATTCAGATAAATGTAGCATTTCGAAAGGACTGATCCAATTCCACTGTACATCACCGACTATCCTCTCATCACCACCATTGGCGAAATAACGCATTACGCGTAATTTGCTGGACGAGAGAGCCTTTTATGAATGCAAACAAAGTTTGTATTTCAGTATTTTAAACATAGCTGCACAACAGCAACGGTTCCACGTAATAAAATTATAAACAGCCGACCAGTTGCAATGGATATTTGTCGAAACCTATGTACAGAATTCTTTATCCATTGCAACTGTTCGGCTGTTTATAATTTTATTAAAGTTTGTATTTCTGTTGTTGTTGTCGTCTTCAGTCCTGAGACTGGTTTGCTGTAGCTCTCCATGCTACTCTATCCTGTGCAAGCCTCTTCATCTCCCAGTACCTACTGCAGCCTACATCCTTCTGAATCTCCTTAGTATATTCATCTCTTGGTCTCCCTCTATGATTTTTACCCTCCACGCTGCCCTCCAGTACTAAATTGGTGATCCCTTGATGCCTCAGAAGATGTATTACCAACCGATCCCTTCATCTAGTCAAGTTATGACACAAACTCCTCCCCAATTCTATTCAATACCTCCTCATTAGTTATGTGATCTACCCATCTAATCTTCATCATTCTTCTGTAGCACCACATTTCGAAAGCTTCTATTCTCTTCTTGTCCAAACTATTTATCGTCCATGTTTCACTTCCATACAAATACTTTCAGAAACGACTTCCTGACACTTAAATCTATACTCTATGTTAACAAATTTCTCTTCTTCAGAAAAGCTTTCCTTGCCATTGCTAGTCTACATTTTATATCCTCTCTACTTCGACCATCATCAGTTATTTTGCTCCCCAAATAGCAAAACTCCTTTACTACTTTAAGTGTCTCATTTCCTAATCTAATTCCCTCAGCATCACCCGACTTAATTCGACTACATGTCATTATCCTCGTTTTGCTTTTGTTGATGTTCATCTTATACCCTACTTTCAAGACACTATAGAAACTTTTACACAACCACGCAATTGCAATAAAGCGGCGTTTGTGTAAGATCCCGGTAACATTACTGGTTCCAGTCTTTTTTACGATAAATGTCAGCTCAGCAAGCGTAAATCAACCAAAAATAACAGAAGTATCTAATTTTATACACGAATTTGTGTAAGTCTTACAATCCCTTCCTGGAAGTTTATTTTCTATCACAAATTTTCTTTCACCTTCCCCTCTCATGCTTTTTGCTTTTATGGAAATAATAAACAACATGCCCTGCATACATCATAATTTTGATGAAACAGGTGATGACGAGTAGACGCAGAGCCTGTGTATACATAAATCGTTTCGCCCTCTAAGGGGCACGTGGAACCATTACTTGCTTTCTTTTTCTTCTTGTCTTCCCAAAATTTGCATCATTTCACTTCTAGCCTGTATTCCTTCCTGCGTCCATGCTTTTTCAAGTTCCAGATTCCTTCGTGTTGGGTTATTGGGTATGAAGTTGCGTGTATTCATCTTCTGCCTTCATTGTAGTCCGTGTAGTTGCCAGTGGGTCAATAACGATTTCTGTGAGGTCACTTCAGGTGTCCGCTAGCCAACGTATTTTTGATTATAGGGTTCCGGTGATGAGATGGAAGATTTTCTTAATCAGCCGAGAGTCGTCCATTTGTGCTATATGAAAGTACAATTTCATACGACTTTTCCGTGCAAGTGAGGTGAACATATCAGTCAGCGAATACAGTTGTTCTGAGAAGAGCGCATCAAGATACCATCTTGAATTTTGGGCCCAAATATTTTTATCATTATCTGTCGTTCTATTTTCTCGATGTGTCTGACATCGGTAGTTAATGATGACGTCTCTGTTGCGTGGAATGCTTCTGTACGGAGGACATTGTGGCAGTGACAAAGTTTGGCTCTTACGGACAGCAATTTCTTGTTTTACACATTTCAGGTAATTGTATAGGCTTTACGCAATTTTTCTGCAGGTGTTTTGTTTGCCTGTAATTTCACCTATGTTTAGCCTGTGTAACGATGCCGTACTTAGTTGGAAGTGATGCAACTTTTGGGCCCTTTTGAGTCTATTTATGGAGTATCTTGGTAAGATATTTGGACTCCGGTCTTGATGGCAGTCTCTTTAAGTTTCTGTATGGCGTGGTTGGCTTCATCTGGAGTCCAGGTAATTATTGCTAGGTCGCCGGCAAAAGCAGTTTACCTACTGCTGATTTGTTTATATTAAACAGGGTGAGGCTTTTTTGAAGTAAAATTACAGATGTCTGCACATGATCGGCCCGGCCGGGAGACTGCCTGGTATTCATCTATCATAGCCTATGTTCTGTCCGTTACTCGCTCCAGTCTAGTACGCAGCGCATGTAAGAAAACACTGAAGCCAACTGCTAGAAGTTAAGTACCTCGGCAATTGTTTGGACCCGCCTTATCGCCGTTTTTGTGTAATGGGTAGGTCAAAGCATTTTTCCAATCTGCTGGTATGATGCCGTTTCCTAATTTATTGACAATGGTGGCTTGTCAGTCAATCAAGACTTCACCTCGATCTTTGGCATTTCTACTATTATACCACCTTCCCCCAGCGCTTTGTTTTTTGTGAGATGCAAAATCATGTTTTGTATTTCCGCATGTGTAAGTGGAAGAGAGTTTTGACGTGATGCAGTTAAATGAAATTGGTTGGCATTTGTGTAGTTTTGCTTCAGGATTTCACAGTTTGTGTATTCGTCGTAAGTGTTCCAGCAGGGCGACGAAAACGAAGGCTGAATGGCTTATAGTTCATTACTTCTTCCCTAAATATTTTGTGAAAATTTCGTATGTTGTTCTTTTTGAAATCAATGTCGTTTTCCTCTAATCTTTCGAGGTAGTATACCTGTTTAATACGTACGAAGGTGCTTTCCTTCGCATTTCTAAGAAATTATGCCAATTATCTAGAGTTTCGTGGCTATACCGTGTCTTCAAGGATGTATGTTGCAGTAGGTACTGGGAGATGAAGAAGCTTGCACAGGACAGAAGCATGGAGAGCTGCATAAAAGCAGTCTCTGGACTGAAGACGACGACAACAACAATAACCACCGTGTCTTCCATGCTCTGATACGAGATTTTACGACTCTATCGCAGTCTGATGTCTGCCATTTGTGTTTACGTTTCCGCGGTGGTTTAGCAAGTTTTCTTGCTGATTGTAGGACGCCTCCAAGAAGTGAGTTCCATGTATGTATTTTCATCTGTAGTGATTGCACAAAGTTCTCTGCGTGTTCTTTTCAGTTTACACTTTCGGTACCTCTTTGTTGAATAAGAAACGGATTTTCATTACTGCGATTAAAGAGTTTCTTGTTTTATTAAAGCATTTTATTGTCATTACTAAAATCTTACGCATCTGTCGCACATTGAGAGTATGGCAGCTGGAAAGTTACATCGCTGGGTGTGGGGGCAGGGAGACAGTAGCAAACTTATCCCCTCCACCGAAACGAACCTTGCATGATCATACACTAAATTAAACAGTGTCTCTGAAATTCCTTTCGTGTCGAACTGGATACTAAATTAAAATGGAGTCGTAACGTACATAATACATCAGCTCAGGGTCTTTTGCTTTTAGAAGGGCCTCACTGTGTTTCTCTAAACGCAAGAGATTTTCCACTTCCTCTTGTCTTACGGTATTATCTACTGGGGCAGACCAACTCAAGTAAACAGTGTTCAGCTCAAACGAGCAGTGCTAATATTGCATACAATACAAGATAAGAAAATAATAACAAGTAGACTGTCAGTTTATGTCTCAGATCGGATTGGCGTATTCTCTTGAGAAGGTATTCAACTAACACCTATCGGGTATCGTCATCAATTCGAACGAAAATTAAAAACCGAACCTCAGTAGCTACTCTTTCACAAAATCATCTGAATATTTAGACCCAAAGATGAAAATTCCTGTTAGATACATGGCAAATAGCTGTGTTGATTGTAAAGCTGGATCACAACCAATAGCGTATTATAAGCAGACCTCTTGTTTTTACGACTGTACAGTGTCCCAGGAGGCGTAGTCAATAATCACGGACATGACAAAAAAGATCATTCGAAGCTGAAAAGTCTAGTATACAAGGGCTCTAAAACGCATACCATAAAAGCTGTGAGTGCTATTTCATCTTCAGTACCGTAAAGTACATCTCTTCTACTGCAAGCCATTTGGAAGCAGTGGTACATTAATATGTAGTAATCTAGTAATTAATATTTGCTTTTCGTATTTTGGGAGGAGGTAGTACGCACAAGAAAAGACTAGTTAACATGGGTTCTAAAATGCATACCGTAAGATCTATTAGGGGTTGTTAGTAGAAGAGACGAGTTTCACAGTAGCGAAGGTGAACAAGGGCTGATAGGTCTTCACGCATGCACTATAGAGTCCATGTTTACTCTATTTCTTTTGTTTTGCTCCATACTACTGCGTCTCAAAATATGGGAAAGAAAGCGCGGTACAGATGTTTGTTTCACAGTGTCGAAGGTGACGAAGTGCTTATAGCTCTTAATGTGTGGATTTCTGTACTCATGTTTGCCAGACTTTTGCTTCGATTTATAGTTCCTGTCATAAAACTGAATACTGACCACTTCTCCTGAGATACCACGTATGTCCATATTTTCTTTGCGAGTAACTGTATCCAAATATTAACAATCTACCACTAGAAAGTAAACAGCAGCTATTTAATGTGTTCACGGAAACAGTAGCTTTCTTTCAAAGCAACGAATATTCTTGGAAGTTATTAGGTTACGTTTAGCTGGCGTAATCTAAAATAGTAAGGAGTATACTGAAACTTCCTGGCGGATTAAAACTGTATGCCGGACCGAAATTCGAACTCGGGACCTTTACTTTTCGCGGGCAAGTGCTCAACCGACTGAGCTACCCAAGCACGACTCACGCCCCGTGCTCACAGCTTTATTTCTGCCAGTACCTCGTCTCCTACCTTCCAAACTTTACAGAAGCTCTCCTGGAAGGTAGGAGACGAGATAACTGGCAGAAGTAAGGCTGTGAGAACGGGGCGTGAGTCGTGCTTGGGTAACTCAGTTGGTAGAGCACTTGCCCGCGAAAGGCAAAGGTCTCGAGTTCGAGTCTCGGTCCGGCACAAAGTTTTAATCTGCCAGGAAGTTTCATATCAGCGCACACTCCGTATCAGAGTGAAAAACTCATTAAGGAGTATAATGAGTATTCCCAACACTTCAGTCCTTTACCAAATTGATGATTCCTTGACTCAGTACTTTCATATCAACCTGTATCTTCTAGTCACGTTTTACCCATCTTTCCTCCGTAATTCCATTCATTACACCCTCTTCCTAGTCATTCGAGCTACCATCCAAATGAAAACCTCGAAAAAGATTTTCTACCTCCATAAAGTCATTTGCGATGTTAACAAATCCCTCTTTTAAAGAAATGGTTTTCGTCTTATTTCCAGCCAGGATTTTAATACACACTACTTCGGCCATTGTCAGCTTTTTTTGCGCAAAAAGGCAAAACTAATCTACTTTCATCCCCTATTTTCCTAATTTAATTCCCTCAGAATCGCCTGACATTTCACTACATTTCATCACCCTTGTTTTACTTTTGTTGATGTTCATCTCATCACCTCTTTTAACGTTACTATTCATTACCTTCAACTGCTCTTCCAAGGCCGGCCGCTGGTGGCCGAGCGATTCTAGGTCTGGAACCGCGCGACCGCTACGGTCGAAGGTTCGAATCCTGCCTCGGGCATGGATGTGTGTGATGTCCTTAGGTTAGATAGGTTTAAGTAATTCTAAGTTCTAGGGGACTGATGACTCATATGTTAAGTCCCATAGTGCTCAGAGCCATATGAACCATTTTTTTGCTCTTCCAAGTCATTTGCTGTCGCATAGAATTACAATGTCAACAGCAAATCTCAACGTTTTAATTTCCTATCCTTGAACTTTCATTCAGTCCCCAAATTTCTTCTTGGCATTACTGAGTACTCAGATTGAATAACATGTTGGATAAACTACAACGCTGGCTCACCCCATTGTACATCACTGCTTCTCTTTCGTGTCTTTCGATTCGTACAACACAGGTTTTAGGTATACTTGGACTTCATGCATTTTATCCCTGTCAGGGTTAAAGGGTTTATTCCGGTCAACGGAATCGACAGAGTAGAAAAATCTTCGGTGTAATTTCTAAAATGGAGATGATGTAGGAATCGCTAACTCGTAATTGGAGACAGTAGTATTACTAAATCAGGGTGATGACTTATGTATGAAGACACTCTCTCTCTCTCTCTCTCTCTCTCTCTCTCTCTCTCTCTCTCTCTCTCTCTGTGTGTGTGTGTGTGTGTGTGTGTGTGTGTGTGTGTGTGTGTGTGTGTGTGTGTGTGAGAGAGAGAGAGAGAGAGAGAGAGAGAGAGAGAGAGAGAGAGAGAGACTGCTCCCCTCCCACAACATCGACCGCTGCCACTTATAGCGCCTAATGTTGCACACGCACCATCTCAGCTCCCCAACACCCTCCCTACCCTAATTCAGTGGTTCACTGTGAGGGGACTAACTGTCCAGTTCGCGACAAATGTTAAACTTGTTCAGAATAAAAAAAGCACGCTGCACGTATCAGCGATCGAGGAACGTACATTGCGACAATTTAACGCTTGAAGTGCCACTGGTAAAGAAATAACCCTGTATAAATGTTTTTCTCCTGACTCATTGGTGTGAATATCCTCACCCCACACTTCATGTTTAACTTAAAAATACATAACACATTCGGCAGATTTATTCATTGCTATTGCGAAAGAGTACATACTGACATGCTTTCCTTCGTTATGCTGGGAACGACCTTTTGCCGATTAAAGGTAAAATGCCCTTCCTCACATATCTTTACGAACTGATGACATAATTTCAAATTTTTGAAGTCAGTGCATGGGAATTACGTCTAGTGTCAGTTCCGGAAAACCCTTCACAGACTTCTTCAAACAACTTAGTACTTTATAACTACTTTGTTCCTAGTTCAAAAAATTTTCCCAATGTAAGATAGTAATCCTGAATCCCGCTCCTTCCGAGTGGGAGTCTATTGGTCTGAAGCGGTAGGGCACTACAGCTATGCCTTGTACCAAACAACCACACTACATGTGGTTGTACCGGTGCAGCTACTGACAGAGGTTCAGTGTGGGCTCTAATTATCATACGCCAACGGAACTATGTAAATATTCTAATGCGTAAACGCAGAACCGATTTACCACCAGGTGCAGTTCTGGCGTTGTTATTGCAATAAAGACGTACAGAAATGTTTCCATACGTAATGGATCAGAAACGGGATGTGGGTAAAAATGATAAAACAAGTGAGAAAGACCAACCACTTACACAATTTGTTCGATATGAGCGCCAAGAGACGACGAGATGCTGTAAGCGTCAGATTTGTACCTGAAGGCCGAAACTGCAATTAATTTTTACCAATGTAAATCTGTACAACATCAATGCATTAGAATGTCTACGAATTGCGATGGACATTCCAGCGAGTCGAAGCGTTAAGAGCCAATCGCGGTTCTCTCTCTCGAGTGCCACGTGCTCCCTGTGTTGGCTGTTTTATTTTGTAGGTACATATTTCACTCCGGCGACGCTGCCCACGCCACTGGGTAGTCAGCAAGCTGTTCCTACCCAGCAGTTGTGGTTAGCACGCGCGACGGATCGCACCCGTTCCACCACTCAGTCAAGCACAGACTGACAACAGACGCACGAAACCATTTCTTCAACAATGGCTACCACAGGACGACTGTACATAGTGTTTTTGAGTCACTAATATTTGCAATGGGCAGCCACAATAACGCGTTCGGGGCATTTTTTTGCGATGTTGGTTATTTTTTACAGTCGGTTATCTGCACTATGATTAGCTACTTGTTAGCTGACCGAGCAGATGCCATATTCGCTGTCAACGTTCTGGAGAGCAATGTACGGTATTTGATGATCTTCGCGTTACAATTCACATCCAACAGGTAAATTCAAAAGTGGTACGAATATAGGCCGGTATTACACTATCAAAATTCTTTGTCAAAGATATCTGATGGTGTAATAGGGAAGTTTGTCAAATATCAATATTTGATCAAATCTAGGGCGTCGCTGTAGATTTGATCAAAGAAGTCGCTTGTCTTCTGTTCACTGCAATGTGACATGTTGCCACATGGAGCGCTAGCATCGCTGCAGCGTTCTGTCGTCTGTAGTGTTTTTATAAACATTGCCGGTAAATACAATTGGTGTGTGCCGACAACTACAAAATTAATAGAGATGTATGAAGCTGATGACGCGCTTTACAACATGAGGCACCCTGAATACAAAAATAGATTAATAAGATTGGAGACCTAACCTAATCCTCTCCTGTAGCAAGGAATCGGAGTGTTACAGTGAGCCTGTCTTCTGCAGATGTAGCAGTTCTTGAGTGAGTATTGTGCTTTGCGATATGAGGATACACTTCACTGAGCACATACAGAAATGTATGTTCATCCATTCTTAAGTAATTGATGTACGACTTTACGTCCTCCACTATAAGCTCACGTAACAAGTTTTGTTGAATGCTTTTATCGTGTCGTCGTAAAACCCACGGCTTCACCCAGGTATGTTTCCTTTTCTCCCCCGCTTCTCTTCCGCATGTGCGCACAGTGCAATTGTGGTACATGCAACTGCTGCGGTTAATAACAAGTTGTTGTCAGCAATCTTGAACTTCGACGAAAAATATGACAGTGTAACACCCCTTCTAGCGCTACGTCAAAGTTCTTTGTCAAATATATTTGACGGAATATTTGAGCACATCTTTGATCAAATCCTTGACAAAGAAATTTGATGGTGTAATACCGGCCATACGTATGTAGCATAAATGTCGCCTACTGTCCTAAAGCTTGCGAAGTATTTCAATGACTAAAGTGAGTAAAATCATTAGGTCGTAAAATCATTGCTGGGTAATTAAATCGTAGAACTGACTACCGAACTACTTCCAGAATTTTCCCAAATGTCTTGTCACGTTACAATCCACTTAACGTCGTCTACAATAAAATTTATCGCTAAAAGAAGTAATTACAGCGACTCAAAATGGTCCCTGTGTTCGAGCACAAACAATTAATAAGCTACAAGCAGACATAAAGCACGAAACAGTCTGAATGAATTAACATATGGTTGACCTCAGTTTCATCAAGTTGGTAGTGGCCGATTCGTTTATTTACATAGAGCTATAAATCGACTGCCAACTGAATTTCTTGGCTCCGCTGACTTAGTGGTTAATTGTACGCGGGACAAATCGGCTCAGATCCGTACATTCTTTTACTGTTACTGCCACGTAACGGAAATAGGAATAAATACCGGACTTCAGTAATTTCCGCGGAACTAGGAATACCGTACGGTCAAGAAGCGCACTTCGGTAAATAGATGTCGTGCAGTTATTTGAATTACTGACAAATGCAAATGACTGGTTGCTGTAAAAAACGAACATTTAGCACATTTACGTTATTTCTTGCCAGATTTACAAATTACTAATGGTTACAAGCTCTCCTACTTCTACAGATTCCGAACTAGAAAACCGAGGAATCAAGACTATATAATATTCCTTTTTCCTTTCAAAATTAATTCCATGCATTCAGTTTTCGTCACATAATGATCACCAGTATCCCTCAGCTGCAGCATTGATAAAAATTTCCTTGGTTGCAAATAAGTGATTTTGTGAAACAAGCGCCGAACTATATATTCTGAGCATACAGCAAACATGTAGTGGAACTTTCAGATGATGAGGACCGTGACACTAATATGTGTTTACTAAATAGTTGGTATGTTGTAAGTCCACTGTTAATGCGTGGGTCCACTTTTCTGTCAATCTCAGATACTAACTACATTTGCTGCCTGTTAACAACACTCCGTCTTATAACTTACTATGTGCTCTATTCGTACTCTCAGAAATTTGATTTTTTGGTCAGTTTTTCCGCTAACGTAATATTACGCTTACTGGATGATATTTACACAAATGCCAATAAACAAAAAATTATATGCACGATATACTGGTCGCCCCATATTAACAAAAGAGCTATTGAGCGGTAACAATCAGCTTTTTAATAATCTGCGATAAAATTAGCAATAATGTCTTCAAAATTCTAACAATAGCTTTTACAATACTTAATAGCGTACTTCCAAAAGTAGGTCTGATTAGATATGAACGTGCGCCATGTCTCTAACCGTGAGATGTAAATTAAATGCATAAATATATAAAATGTGCTTACAGTGTAGTTGACACTAACAAATAAAATCCTTGCATATTTACCTTCGACACAAGGAAGATTCTTCCAGTCTATGTTTGAGTCGCCGCCTCCCCGAATGCACACGTACCACATTTCCAGAGTATTCATGGCAAATTGATAATATTTATTATTAATACTTCAACTGAAAATCAAGCTAGCTGACCCCCGTCCACTTTCATAAGTTCGGTTCTTGCTGACGCAAAACTTATTTCTTGAGCCGAGTTTCAACGAACGATTCGGTAAACATAACAGTTCAAATTTCCCGATAGTAACTTAGTATTTCCACACATCTTTACCGCTGCGACTGTCCACTAGGAATTGCACAGCCAGACTCGTCGTTTGACTGTCCACGTTGTGCGCATGCGCGGTTCAGCTAGTTCTGGAACAACGCCGCTATGCATCCAACCGCGACACTGCACCTCAGTCAACGCCACTCATTGCGGTCTGTGATGATGTGCCAACGGCTGAAAGTTAACTGCCGTGAAATACTAAGCTTTCGCTGCAGCAACAGTAGTTGCTGGCGGTGTCCTCTACAATGAAGAGCAAATACGGTGCGAGCTACGCAGCATGCCGCTTTCACATGAGCACGTTAATCGGTCATGTTGGAGAAAAAATGTACACAGAATGTGGCTGAAATTAAATGGTTACATTAATAAAACCCTGTCTAGGTTTGAAAGAATTACATGGTTACAGCTAATAAAGCTCCATCTCGATTGTTTAAGAAAAATTAAAGAGAGAACGCACAACGAGTTACTCGACTGTTTGCTTATTATCGTGCATACTGCTGAGTCCACCTTGGCTGTTAACGACTAGTTGAAAAGGACCCGCTTCCCTTGGTGCTTTTCTTCTAGTTGTTAACTGAATTGGAGCAAAATGTGCAGTTAATGGTTCAAATGGCTCTGAGCACTATGGCCGGTATTACACTATCAAATTTCTTTGTCAAAGATGTGATCCAATATTCCGTCCAATATATTTGACAAAGATCTTTGACGTAGCGCTACAAGGGGTATTACACTGTCATCAAATTTTTCGTCAAAGTTCAAGATGGCTGACAACTTGTTATTAACCGCAGCAGTTCTACGTACTCCAATTGCATTGTGTGCACATGCGGAAAAGAAGTGGGGGGGAAAAAATGGAACCATACATACGAGGTTGACAGTCTTAAAAATCCTGGGATTACAACTTGATAATAAATTCAGTTGGGAGGAGCACACCACAGAACTGCAGAAACGCCTTAACAAATCTGTATTTGCAATTCGAGTGTTAGCAGACATAGGCAACATAAAAATGGAAAAGCTTGCATACTTTCATTCCATAATGTCATATGGGATAATATTTTGGGGTAAATCTTGAAGTCAAACAAAAGTTTTCAAGGTCCAAAAGCGTGTAATACGTATTATTTGTGGAGTAAATTCACGTACCCCCTGCAGAAACCTCTTCAAAGAACTGGGTATACTAACTACTGCCTCTCAGTATATTTGCTTCTTAATAAAATTTGTCGTAAATAATATATCTCTTTTTCCAACAAACAACTCAGTTCATACATACAATACCAGGAACAAAAATGATCTGCACAAGGACTTAAAAGCACTTTAGTTCAAAAAGGGGTCCACTACTCAGGAACACTCATCTTCAATAATTTGCCAGGAAACATAAAAAATTTAGTTAGAAATAAAGATCAGTTTAAAAGGAGCCTGAAAGACTTACTACTGGCCAACTCCTACTCCATTGGCGAAATTTTTAATAGAAACAAATGATGTATTTATTCATACTATTAGTATTTTTATTTCAGCTTAAAAAAAATCGACATGCTCCACATCCACGAGGATCTCCTCAGCATGGATCTATGGAACGAAAAACTAATATAATCTGGGTGAAGCCGTGGGTTTTACGACGACACGATAAAAGCATTCAACAAAACTTGTTACGTGAGCTTACAGTGGAAGACGTCAAGTCGTACATCAATTACTTAAGAATGGATGAGCATACATTTCTGTATGTGCTCAATGAAGTGTATCCTCATATCACAAAGCACAATTTTCACTTAAGAACTGCTACATCTTCAGAAGACAGGCTCACTATAACACTCCGATTCCTTGCTACAGGAGAGGGTTATGTTATGTTAGGTCAGGTTAGGTCTCCAATCTTCTTAATCTATTTTTGTATTCAGGGTGCCTCAAGTTGTAAAGCGCCTCATCAGCTTCAGACATCTCTATTAATTCTGTAGTTGTCAGCACACACCAATTGTATTTACCGGCAATGGTTATAAAAACACTACAGATGACAGAACGCTGCAGCGATGCTAGCGCTCCGCGTGGTAACATATCGCATTGCAGTGAACAGAAGACAAGCGATTTCTTTGATCAAATATACGGCCTCGGCCTAGATTTGATCAAATATTGGACGACATTTGTCAAAGATCCCTATTACACTATCAAATATCTTTGACAAAGATATTGGACAAAGATATTGGACAAAGAAATTTGATAGTGTAATACCGGCCTATGGGACTCAACTGCTGAGGTTATTAGTCCCCTAGAACTTAGAACTAGTTAAACCTAACTAACCTAAGGACATCACAAACATCCATGCCCGAGGCAGGATTCGAACCTGCGACCGTAGCGGTCTTGCGGTTCCAGACTCCAGCGCCTTTAACCGCACGGCCACTTCGGCCGGCGTGCAGTTAATCATCTCATTTGTACCGCATCTAACTTCTACAAAATATATTCTTATAAATTAGAATTGGTGTTTTACTTTCAGGTGCAAAGGTGAATAAGTTTAGGGTTGTCTAACACACGAACACGGTACATGCAAAAAATGTGAGTCTTTTAAATTCACTCCGCAACATTGGAATGCTGCTGTTTTGATACGTAGTTATACTGCACGATATTCTTACTGGAAATTGCAGCCTTTTAAAGCTGAATGGTAAGTTAGCTGCAATGAGTGGAGTTCGTGGTATGAGTATTGACTTGCCATTTTCTTTCAAGTTTAATATTTTCACATTTATGGTGGTGGTAGAAGTTTTTTGGCGAGGGGATAACGGCAGCATTGCTTCATCGCTGTATCAATGGATTTAATCATTGTTTCTTCCCCTGGCATTATATTCTGAATTCGCTGATTTATTGTTTAAAATGTCGTTTTTTGTTTATGAAATTGTTCTCTCACTCCACCATTCCTTGTTTACGTAGTTTCCCTCTGAGCGGATACGCTTTTGCGATGAGTCGTTCCTCAATCTTCAGTACGTAGCACAATACATCAGTCGATCAGTGCGGTACGTGTCATTTCCGAGTTGTATTCTAGAACATTCATTGAATATTATTACAATTTTCAGAACATGAAAGAACAATTTCGAATTGTTTCCTTGAAAAAATACGTTAATGCGAACGAGAAGAGCGCCAGGTGACGGCTACAATGTGATGGCGATCACTTCAATCAATTTCCACAACAGCTGCAGCCACTATTGTGCACAACGGGAGAACCAAGGGAATCACCAGACAGAAAAACCATTGATTAGCTGTGGTGTTTCGTGACAGATTAGTCAGTTAATTCGCTCACTCATCGTGTTCCGTAGATTCCATCAGCTAGGAGAGTGTTCAGGGATATACAACGAGAGTCAAGACAACATAAATACAAGAGAAGCGACTGTGGAAAATTTAATTTATACATCTTATCAGCTAGGAGTGTGTTCAGGGATATAGAACGAGAGTCAAGGCAACATAAATACAAGAGAAGCGACTGTGGAAAATTTAATTTATACATCTTATTGTTAATAATCAACTATTTAATACTATTTGTGCTTATTCCAGCTCAACGTAACCTAGTAACAAGCAGGAAAACAGCTACTTTGGAGGAAAAGACTTGTTCCGTCGTCAGTTACATTAAATATTTGCTGTTTGTCTTTTTCTCGTAACTTAATGCTTAAATGACTATAATGGTACCTTTCAAAGAAAATGGTTAGCTCTATCGAAAGAACAGAGTCGCGTTTACAGTGCTACTGCTCGTCATGCAGCTAACAAGACATTTCAGTCCTTGAATATAGACAGCAACCGAGTTGTAGGTGTGGATCGAATATTACCACTTTTCTCAGCGTAAACGTCTTTTCATTTCTAAAATTAACTGCTGGGTAACACTTGTGCAACAGATCGTCTTTAGAGCGGCGCAGCCCTGTTGGGGCTTCCGCGCACGGGGATTTTTATAAAGTGGAGTGCGCTCACGAAAGATGACAGTCACTAAACTATTTTTGAAATCCAAGCGTCATTTGCCGATACGGATTTTAAAGAGAAGGTCATTACTTGCGAACTCATGAGACTAAAAGAAAATGTCGTAAAAAGAAATACTGGGTTCAAATGGCTCTGAGCACTATGGGACTTAACATCTGAGGTCATCAGTCCCCTAGAACTTACAACTACTTAAACCTAACCACCCTAAGGACATCACACACATCCATGCCCGAGACAGAATTCGAACCTGCGACCGTAGCAGTCGCGCGGCTCCGGACTGAAGCGCCTAGAACCGCTTGGCCACCGCGGCCGGCAGAAATAGTGGGTACATTCACGTTTGGAGTCACTGGCTAATAAGTGAAGTTTTCCAGAATGTTTCATAAACCTCGACAATATCCAGGTACTGGTAATTTTTCAGTGTTTTCGACTGAATGCTGGAAGTTATGACGAATTACTTCTAATTTTACCTACATTAACATACAGAAATACAAACATGAGAATGTCTGTCCCGGCTCTTCAGAAGTTCTCCCACGCACTTGAAAATATTATTCGGCTGATTTCTTCCTAACCTTTAATTTTCATAATTACGTCCGAATAATGCCACAAATTTTTGTAGAAAATGCTAGTCTTTTTTTCCACTTCTGTAAGAATATCGTTATCGACATCGTTTTCGTTCACAGTCAAGTTGTGTGAAGAAACTGACGCCACTGTTTCGCGTCGCTGTGTCGACAGTCGGAAAGCAAACGGGGAGCCGAGAAAGCACACTGAGAATTTTGTCACGCGTGCGCGCGCGGCCTTCAAAACCTAGCGGAGCAGTGACACATTGTCACTGGCTTGTTCCGAACTCAGCGGGGCAGCAGACAGAAGCATCACTGAGCTGCCACGCCGTAACACACACGCATCTACAGGGTGTTTCAAAAATGACCGGTATATTTGAAACGGCAATAAAAACTAAACGAGCAGCGATAGAAATACACCGTTTGTTGCAATATGCTTGGGACAACAGTACATTTTCAGGCGGACAAACTTTCGAAATTACAGTAGTTACAATTTTCAACACAGATGGCGCTGCAAGTGATGTGAAAGATATAGAAGACAACGCAGTCTGTGGGTGCGCCATTCTGTACGTCGTCTTTCTGCTGTAAGCGTGTGCTGTTCACAACGTGCAAGTGTGCTGTAGACAACATGGTTTATTCCTTAGAACAGAGGATTTTTCTGGTGTTGGAATTCCACCGCCTGGAACACAGTGTTGTTGCAACAAGACGAAGTTTTCAACGGAGGTTTAATGTAACCAAAGGACCGAAAAGCGATACAATAAAGGATCTGTTTGAAAAATTTCAACGGACTGGGAACGTGACGGATGAACGTGCTGGAAAGGTAGGGCGACCGCGTACGGCAACCACAGAGGGCAACGCGCAGCTAGTGCAGCAGGTGATCCAACAGCGGCCTCGGGTTTCCGTTCGCCGTGTTGCAGCTGCGGTCCAAATGACGCCAACGTCCACGTATCGTCTCATGCGCCAGAGTTTACACCTCTATCCATACAAAATTCAAACGCGGCAACCCCTCAGCGCCGCTACCATTGCTGCACGAGAGACATTCGCTAACGATATAGTGCACAGGATTGATGACGGCGATATGCATGTGGGCAGCATTTGGTTTACTGACGAAGCTTATTTTTACCTGGACGGCTTCGTCAATAAACAGAACTGGCGCATATGGGGAACCGAAAAGCCCCATGTTGCAGTCCCATCGTCCCTGCATCCTCAAAAAGTACTGGTCTGGGCCGCCATTTCTTCCAAAGGAATCATTGGCCCATTTTTCAGATCCGAAACGATTACTGCATCACGCTATCTGGACATTCTTCGTGAATTTGTGGCGGTACAAACTGCCTTAGACGACACTGCGAACACCTCGTGGTTTATGCAAGATGGTGCCCGGCATCGCACAGCCGACGTCTTTAATTTCCTGAATGAATATTTCGATGATCGTGTGATTGCTTTGGGCTATCCGAAACATACAGGAGGCGGCGTGGATTGGCCTCCCTATTCGCCAGACATGAACCCCTGTGACTTCTTTCTGTAGGGACACTTGAAAGACCAGGTGTACCGCCAGAATCCAGAAAAAACTGAACAGCTGAAGCAGTACATCTCATCTGCATGTGAAGCCATTCCGCCAGACACGTTGTCAAAGGTTTCGGGTAATTTCATTCAGAGACTACGCCATATTATTGCTACGCATGGGCCGGCCGCGGTGGTCTAGCGGTTCTGGCGCTGCAATCCGGAACCGCGGGACTGCTACGGTCGCAGGTTCGAATCCTGCCTCGGGCATGGGTGTGTGTGATGTCCTTAGGTTAGTTAGGTTTAAGTAGTTCTAAGTTCTAGGGGACTTATGACCTAAGATGTTGAGTCCCATAGTGCTCAGAGCCATTTTGCTACGCATGGTGCATATGTGGAAAATATCGTACTATAGAGTTTCCCAGACCGCAGCGCCATCTGTTGTTGAAAATTGTAACTACTGTAATTTCGAAAGTTTGTCTGCCTGAAAATGTACTGTTGTCCCAAGCATATTGCAACAAAGGGGAGTACAGGGATCATCTTGTAAACGAAATTATTTTATCAAGTTTTCGTGCTTCATCTCACATAAATGTTGCTCCAATCGGTTTCAAACTACTTACAAGGGCCAATCAAATAAACACGAGACAGATGGAAAAAGTAAGTAAACCATTTATTATTTCAGAAGTAATTGCTATTTCATTTAATAGATTTATCCCACTGCGAGACATTACGGTCCATGCCTTCATGGAAAAATGGTTTTGCAGTTCCTTAAAGACTCACGATTCTACCCAGTGGTGCAAATGTATACATCCAAAAAAATTATTAATCGAATTAATTACAATATTGTCATGTTTGAATTTCATGAACTTTGCAGCGAATGAATCGCTGCTCGTTTAGTTTTTATTTGTCGTTTCAAATATACCGGTCATTTTTGAAACACCCTGTATGTATGTGTGCACAGACTTGACAAAACAGACAGAACAATCACGGTGACAAAAATCCTCCTCGCGCGCTAGCCGTACTTTGAATGACACGTTGACAGTCTCATGTAAGTGACGTAATCGATTTGTTGTAGTACCGATCTTTACATCTTTGCGACAAATCGATGCAGCTAATTGTTGCTTTATAATATTTTCTGTTCATAATTGAGGACTTGGTCTTGTGGCTGTTAGCATTCAACATGTAAGACCGACGGCAAGGACGTACCAGTATGCGTATCGCTGGAAATGCTTCCTCCATCGAAGACAAAGAGAAAAGAAACAATGTGTGTTCACCTGGGAAATCTTTAGCGGCGGGAAGTACCAGAGTTAACTGCTCTCTCTCGACCGATACGCATCATTTCCTCCGAGTCGCGCAGGTGCGCGTTGCAGAATGTCAACTGCCTTTTTCCGTAACATAATTAGGATGCAGACACTGCCGAAGAAATGGTCGTGAGCGATTCGATCTCAGGACAGAAGATTCTCAAACGAAGTTTTTAACTACTATGAAGAATAAAACAAAAATACCTCACTGTTGTGTTGCACAAAGGTTAACGGATGGACATTACAATGAACTGTAAGTGATTACAGCAAGAACATATTACAAATTCCCATAATTAGAAAGGATGTAAAAGACAGTTAAAAAAATTTTTTTACGTTCTTTATATGACTCTCCTCGGTCATCACGGACAGTATCTAAGCGATAATCCGTCTCATGGCACACATTCTGAAGGATATGTCAAGTCATCGACACGAGTTCGTTAGAAACTCCTTACGGCAAAGGAGATCTAGGTGACCACGAGCAGAACACAGCGCTATCATGTATAGTACGAGTGATCAAACGGTTTCGAATATGGCGATTCAAAAAGTCAGCATCTTCACATCAAAATGGAGGGAGGGGAGGGGGGGGGTGGAATGGTCTATTTTACTGAAAGATGTAATCCGCGGAAACTGTATAAGGCTGTGGCATTTTCAACCATTACACAAGCGTCTGCAGGTAAACGTTTGTCAAACACGTATGCGTGGCTAGCCGGTACTTTTCCCTTCACACAAACATCCTGTTTGCACAAACCGCCGATGCCGTCTGCGTATGTTGTTGACAGGAGTGGGTGCTAGATTGCATCGCGGACGAAATTTTAACAGTTATACAGTTATAGTCGTTTGTAATCTCTGGTTCCATTCTGAACTGCCTGTACATTAACACGGTTGAGGCGCACACACACACACACACACACACACACACACACGTCTGCGACACAAGACATCTCCTAGTGAGAACAGTTACAAATTCTTAAAGCAAATAAGCCTAAGCCTTTGGGACAATCTTCGGCATTGTTCTGTAACATCATGGTTCAACAGCTTCTTGCCTGAGCAAATCGTCCGCGTTCCACTTACCTACAAATATCTTCCATACAAATACCTTCAGAAAAGACTTCCTAACATCAATTATAACAATGCGAAATGGACACGGGTGTTATCTTGCGCACCTCTACAGAATCAAAATTTTAATCTCTCCATACTACAACGATCATCCCTCAGAAGCAGCAGATCTAAATCACCTACTGTTCGGCTGTTTCAGCACGCCACTCAACACACCAAACCAAACTCCAAACGGCAGTTGTCAAACTGGGTGTTCCTCCACCCACAAAAGTGAGTAGCCTTGCCCGACTACCCAAAATTTATGTCCACATCGCAATATACTTTCAAGAGACGGATATTCGTCTCCGAATTCCAAGCTGTGAAGACATCGAGCCACAGTAAAGACAGTACTTTGATTCCACAGTTGCACACCAGGTGTCACTTATTTTGCACAAAATATGTTAAACTACATTGAATACAAATATGAGCTGCTAATAATAGAAACGCAAGAAAAGCGTATGGGCACGTTCTACGTAAATCTCTGCACACGCAGTTCTTGGAAAGGCGATTTCTGCACCATAAACACTACTAGCTTCCCAGTTTACAGACAGACCGTATCTCCCCAGCGTTTCCTGTCTAGTTCTCGAATTAAGCACACAAAATAACTTCACTGAGCTCGTGTTTACACGCTGCGGCAATTTTCAGTGCACACTGAGGTGACAAAAGTCATGGGACACCTCCCAACTTCGTGTCGGACCTCTTTTGGCCCGACTTAATGCAGCAACTCGACGTGGCACGGACTCAAAAAAACGTTCCGTCCCCTGCAGAAATATTGAGGCATGCTGCCTCTACAGCCGTCCACAATTCCGAAAGTGTTGCCAGTGCAGGATTTTGTGCATAAACTGACCTCTCGAGTATGTCCCATAAATGTGCGATGGGAATCACGTCGGGCGATGTGGGTGGCCGCGCGAACTTCCCGGCATGTTCTTCCAACCATTCGCGAACCATTTCGTCCTCCCGTATGCGAGTCTAGTGTGCTAACCACTGCGCCACCTCTCTCGGTTTAGTGATGATTTGGACAGCCATATCGTTATATTCCATAGAGCCCACGAATAATCTGAATGTCGCACTACTGCCAACACTTATGTGCATTTTGGCTGATCCCATTTATTCTTCAATGGTGATGGCGTGTTCCGTGACCAAAGGCCCCCTGTTCACACAGCTCGCATCGTCCAGGACTGGTTTTGTGAGCACGAGGATGAACTTTCGCATCTCCCCTGGCCAGCAGCCACCACATCTCAACATCACTGAGCCTTTGTCGTCTACTATGGGACGAAAACTGTCTGTTGGTACCCATCTCCATCATCGTTACCTCTAGGTGCCACTATTTTGCAGGAATAATTATATAAGACTCCAATGAGAACCGTACAGGACCTGTATTTCTCCATTCAGAGACGACTGTCAGCTGTTTTGAATGCCACCGGGTTTTCCTACAGCGTATTACGCACGGTAATGTGCTGTGCTTTTGGTGCTTCCACATTTCTGTCCGGCCCCTGAGTATACAGGGTGTTCGGAAATTCCCGTTACAAACTTCTAGAACTTGTAGAGGGAAGCGATTAGACAACATTTTGAATTGGAGACCATGTCTGGAGGTTGGAAAACATGTCTGCTAGGTAGGTAGGTATGCAACAGGGTGGTCATGGTGGGGGGGGGGGGGTGATTATGTCGAATCGGGCGATCATACCTTTCTGAACTGGTGCGAGCTTCCTTCACATGTCTGTGAGTGTTAGAGCAACATGGTTGTGTACATGTTTGTAGAATGCACCGACACGATCCTTCTGTATGGCGAAGCTCAGGGTATTGGAAGAGTTGCTCGTCGCCTTTTATCCAGAGCGTTATCCGCAACGTCCGACTCCATCGAATACCCCATTCGCCACAGTTACGCAACGGCTTCGAGAAAGCGTCAATATACGTGACTGTGTTGCTTCAAGGAAACGCCGTTCTCCTGAATTGGAAGAGTGTTTGTGGTTCAAATGGCTCTGAGCACTATGGGACTTAACTTCTGAGGTCATCAGTCCCCTAGAATTTAGAACTACTTAAAACTACCTAACCTAAGGACATCACACACATCCATGCCGCAGGTAGGATTCGAACCTGCGACCGTAGCGGTCGCGCTGATCCAGACTGTAGCGCCTAGAACCGCTCGGCCACTCCGGCCGGCGAGTGTTCGTGAAAACTGATTAAGTTTACTTTTTGTTTACAAGTGATGCACTGGGTCACGCCTAACAAATTACTTGTAAAAGTGGTCGCGTTATCAATATCTTTTCAAATAGTTGTTTCCGGACGTGGGCTGCTATTCAAAATATTATCTACTCACTTCCCCCTAGAAGTGCTACAAGTTTGTAACAAGAATCATCTTTTAGTCAGTAAGTTATGACACCTTTATGGCTTGCGCGCAACGAGTTACGCTGCCTCGGTCAATAATTTTTCGAAATACCGAAAATAAAATTTTTGTTGTCCCTGGAAGCAGTTAGAAGGCAACTTGCAACTGGTATTGGGTGACTGTTTCAGCTATTAAGTAATAGAGATTTCCATCCAATAATAAACCATATACAACTCCTCGAAGTCTTTTGCGACAGCCTGATTGAATGAAATGTTTTCGGTTTTCAAGCCGCGTCAGTTCCACTAAAATTCGAGCTTTCGATGTCTATCTCCGCCATCGTCGTCAGGCGTAAAACGACGCGGCTTCGAAACAGAGAAAATTTTATTCCCGCAAAACTTACTTGAATGAAATGTTATTGCCAACTATTGACTTGTTCACGATAAAAAGTGAAAACTTTATGTGTTTTCGTTATTTGTAGGGATCACTCACTCACTCCCTCCGTTAACTCCATCCGAACAGGTCTTTGAACGGCCAACGGTACCGACCGAACGCCGTGTCATTCTTAGCCGATAGGCGTTGCAGGGTGCGGATAGGGAGGGACATGTGGTCCAGCACACCTCTCTCCAGGCCCTTGTCGGTTTCCGTGGCGGGAGCCGCTACTTCTCACTCAAGCAGCTCCTCAATTGCCCTCAAAAGGGCTGAGTGCACGCCGCTTGCCACCAGCACTCTGCGGACCCGAACGGCGGTCACCCATCAAAGTGCTAGCCAAGGCTGACAATGCTTAACTTTGGAGATCTGATGGGAACCACTGCGGCAATGTTAACACAACAAATGAATATTTAATTGTTCATATACTAAATACACTAATGGCCATTACAATTCCTACGCCGAGAAGAAATGCAGATGATAAACGGGTATTCATTGGACAAATATATTATGCTAGAACTGACATGTGATTACATTTTCACGCAATTTGGGTGCATACTTCCTGAGAAATCAGTACGCAGAACAACCATCTCTGGCCGTAATAACGGCATTGATACGCCTGGGCATTGAGACAAACAGAGCTTGGTTTTCGTGTACAGGTACAGCTGCCCATGCAGCTTCCACAAGATACCACAGTTCATCAAGAGAAGTGACTGACGTATTGTGACGAGCCAGTTGCTCGGTCATCATTGACCAGACGTTTTCAATTGGTGAGATATCTGGAGAATGTGCTGGCCAGTTCAGCAGTCGAACATTTTCTGTATCTAGAAAGGCCCGTACAGGATCTGCAACATGCGGTCGTACATTATCCTGCTGAAATGTAAGGTTTCGCAGGGATCGAATGATGGGTAGAGCCACGGGTCGTAACACATCTGAAATGTAACGTCCACTATTCAAAGTGCCGTCAATGCGAACAAGACGTGACCGAGACGTGTAACCAATGGCACCCCATACCATAACGCCAGGTGATACGCCAGTATGGCGATGACGAATACACGCTTCCAATGTGCGTTCACCGCGATGTCGCCAAACACGGATGCGACCACCTTAATGCTATAAACAGAACCTGGATTCATCCGAAAAAATGACGTTTTGCCATTCGTGCACCCAGATTCGTCGTTGAGTGCACCATCGCAGGCGCTCCTGTCTGTGATGCTGCGTCAAGGATAACCGCAGCCATGGTCTCCGAGCACATAGTCCATGCTGCTGCAAACGTCGTCGAACTGTTCGAGCAGATGGTTGTTGTCTTGCAAACGTCCCCATCTGTTGACTCAGGGATCGAGACGTGGCTGCACGATCCGTTACAGCCATGCGGATAAGTTGCCTGTCATCTCGACTACTAGTGATACGAGGCCGTTGGGATCCAGCACGGCGTTCCGTATTACCCTCTGAACCCACCGATTCCATATTCTGCTGACAGTCATTGGATCTCGACCAACGGGAGCAACAATGTCGCGATACGATAAACCGAAATCGTGATAGGCTACAATCCGATCTTTATCAAAGGCGGAAACGTGATGGTACGCATTTCTCCTCCTTACACGAGGCATCACAACAACGTTTTACCAGGCAACTCCGGTCAACTGCTGTTTGTGTAAGAGAAATCGGTTGGAAACTTTCCTCATGTCAGCACGTTGTAGGTGTCGCCACCGGCTCCAACCTTGTGTGAATGCTCTGAGAAGCTAATCATTTGCATATCACAGCAACTTCTTCCTGTCTGTTAAATTTC
Source organism: Schistocerca nitens (assembly GCF_023898315.1). Classification (NCBI taxonomy): domain Eukaryota; kingdom Metazoa; phylum Arthropoda; class Insecta; order Orthoptera; family Acrididae; genus Schistocerca; species Schistocerca nitens. The sequence goes on along the minus strand of NC_064621.1, from coordinate 61,005,584 downwards.
GCGTCTGCAGCACGTCATCTTCGTGGTGTAGCAATTTTAATGGCCAGTAATGTAATATATAGTTGCCTAAATAGCTGAAAAACCAGACGCCAGACAAACGCAATAAAAAAAATGATGTTTCGAAACGGTTGGTATTTTGTATTTGCAGTTTCCCATTCCTCGTGGCGCGAAGTCGACTGCCACAGACAAAACGCCAACGGCCCCACCTCCCCCGCTTCTCTGCCTCCAATGGTAAATTCATATTATGCCAGACAATAAATCGCAGCTTATTGTTTTCATTCGCGGGGTGCTCGCTTCTGACGATGCTCCCCGTCCCTTCACTCGCCACACTGCCAATCAGAGCGCTGTTTCCTCGCCAGACCCTGATACAGGGTGACACACGGGAGACGGTTTTGAACTGCGTAGTTCTGAGGGCGCGGTGGTGGGAGGTGGCCGTGGTGGGGATAGTTCTGATCCACACAAGACGCCATTTCATTTACTCAGTGCGACTTGCAACGTCGAGTCTATGACAGTTTCGTGAAAAGTGGTGAGTCTATTATTGCTACGCAGCGATTGTTTCGTGCGCGGTTTAATGTCGGTCGACATGGAGCTGTTCCGAGCCGTAACACAATCCTCAGATGGGTGGAAAACTTTAGATCAACTGGAAACATACTGGATAAGAAGCACCCTGGCCCGAGACGCAGAGTAACGACACCAGAAAATGTTGAAAGGGTAAGGCAAGTGGCAGTCAGAAGCCCAGGACGGTCAACTAGACCTCATGCTAGTGAGTTACGAATCAGTTGTGAATCGGTTAGACGAATTTTGCATAAAGAATTAAAATTCCATCCCTACAAAATGCTCATTGTCCAACAACTTAAGGAAACTGATTTTGCTGTACGAGAAGACTTCGCTTACAGAATGCAAGTGATTTTGGTATCTAATGAAAATGAAATTTTATTGATGAGCGATGAAGCTCATTTCCATTTAAACGGGACCGTGAATAAGCAAAACCTACGTAACTGGGCTCCAGAGCATCCACACCTTATACCAGCGTCCTCCACACTCAGAAAAAGTAACAGTCTGGTGTGCTCTTGGCTCTGTTGGCATTATTGCACCTTATTTTTTGAAGAGAACGGGGCCATAGTTACTGTTAATTCGGTTCGCTACATTCGTATGCTTGAAACATTCTTGAAACCAGAACTAAGAAGGCGACGAATCCCTTTAAAATGCGTTTGGTTCCAGCAGGATGCGGCAACATCGCACACCGCAAACACTTGAATGACAGTTCTCAGACGCATGTTTCCTGGCCGGATTATCTCACGTTTTGGCAATGTTCCTTGGCCTCCCAGGTCTCCCGACATGTCAGTGACTTTTTTTTTTCTGTGGGGGTACCTTAAGAACTGTGTCTACAACCACAAACCACGAAATTTGGACGAGTTGAAGAATGCAATCAATCAAGAAACTGCTGCCATCCCTGCAGAGATTTTAGTCCGCGTGATGGGAGACTTGAGTCCTGCAACGAAATGATGGACATCACCTTGATGTCATTATTTTTCACAAATAACTTCGTTAACTAAAATGGCAAATAACGAGCTTTGATTTTGTGTAAATAAACATGCATTAATTTTAAAGTTTGAAAGGTGGCTACACTGAGTCGCAGCACCAGAGATTGCGTCAAAGATTATTATCCTGCCGCCTCCACTGGCAGTAGTAGTTCAGAGGATGTCGTTGTTCTGTTGGGCAAGAGACTAGACGATCTGAGCGTTGACTGAAATGTTGTACTGTTCGGTTGGTGTAATGTATAGATGGAAGAAGATGCAATTGTCAGAATATATTTGAGAAAGGAGATCGGCTTTTGATTTATGATGCTCGTGTAATGGAATATTTTCGTCAATATAATGAGGTAAAAAGGTAAAAAAGACGTTCATGGGGGCTTGATTAAAAATAAATGGTGCATCGGCCGGGAACGTGCATGGGGGCTTAATTAAAAAGAAAAGACTAATATTAATGAATAAATACAATAATTGTACTAGCTGTGAGACCGGTTACGAACTCCGTAACCGGTTGGCTCTGACTATTATTAGCATGCAATCTGTCTGCATAAATTAAAAATAATGACAAGGAATTTCCAATAACAAAATTGATTAAGTCCCCTGCAACTATAGAAGCTACGAAACAACAAAGCACAAGTGTAACTGTTCTTTGTGTGGTAGTGTGACTCAACGTACATGTATCTGGCTCGGTTCTTTCTCAATACGACAAAATATTTTAAACACCATTTACAATGAACTACAGTAGGGCGTCGATTATCCGAAGTAATTGGGGGGCATGGGTGTTCGGAAAACTGGTTTGTTCGGATAATCGAACTGTACATTGATTGGCGACTCCATGTTGTCTTGTGCACTACGACCAGATAACACCGAGCGGGGTGGCGCAGTGGTTAGACACTGGACTCGCATTCGGGAGGACGACGGTTCAATCCCGCGTCCGGCCATCCTGATTTAGGTTTTCCGTGATTTCCCTAAATCACTCCAGGCAAATGCCGGGATGGTTCCTCTGAAAGGGCACGGCCGACTTCCTTCCCCATCCTTCCCTAAACCGATGAGACCGATGACCACGCTGTCTGGTCTCCTTCCCCAAACCATCCAACCAACCAGATAACAGGTATACTTGAAAAAAGAGACAGCATTGGTCGTATATTTTTTACTATTTACTGAGTGACCATCTTCAGTGCTATATTGTATAACTTAAATTGGGATGCACTGTTGTCACTAAGCTTACGGCAATCACATGCTGTCTCTTTTTTCAAGTCGAACTGTACATGTTTATTTGCCAAAAAGAAGTGCAGCACAGCGTCGATTATCCGAACGACCGCTTAACCGAACTGTGTACTCGCTCGCACCTGTTACTTTCCCACCCTACCGTCCATCATCCCCCTCACTCCCAAACCCAGTTTCCCACAGTAGTCGCCCCCACCGGGCCACTGCTGGCGGAACATAGCTTCTAATGGGGCCTTCACAAGGCGCTGCTGACCGGCCGAGCCGCCAGTGGCTGTGTTTCAACAATCACTACACTTCTGTCGGCTTGGCACTGGCAGTGGAAGTAGCGGCAGTATCAAAGTTGTTCACAGCAACAGCTGCGCCAGCTTACAGTTGAGGCGTGCCGCTCCGCGCAGTTTGAAAGGTTGCGCGCCCCCAAGAAGAGCTTCTCACGGTGCAAACAGTCACCTTCTGTTCTCTGTTATGACCACTTCTGTGCTGCTGCGTGAAGAAGTGAACTTGACGATACAAAATGCTTAAACGTAAACGTGTTGTCCTTTCTATGAGGGACAAGTACGAAATTATTAAATGGTTAGAAGAAGGTGAATCTGCAACCACTTTATTCAATGAGTACACATACTAACCGAACAGTACAACATTTCAGTCAACACTCAGATCGTCTAGTCTCTCGCCCAAGAGAACAACGACAGCTCTCGACATCCTCTGAACTACTGCGGCCAGTGGAGGCGGCGGAATAATTATCTGTGGCGCAATCTCTGGCGCTGTGACTCAGTGTAGCCACCTTTCAAGTTGGCTGGGTGTTATTTGATTAAAAGCCGTCCGTCTGCCGTGTGTCACCCTGTACAACTGGCACACGTGGCGCGCACGGCACACTTGACGTATGTGAGGCTTCCCTTGCCGCCTTGTTTCCGCGTCAGCCTATCTGTCCCTGTCTCAGTCCAAGCACCGGCCACTGCACGCTCGGTACATGACGGGCTAGGCGGCCGGTTGCAGTTCACTCGTAGCCACGCAAAGGGTCTCCTCTTTACACGCCCACGCACTAACGAGTAACGAGTACAGGTAAGACACGACCACGCGATGCCCCTTTCCTCCCGCGCTTTCGCAGTCGTATGGGAACCGAGCCACTTGCGCAAAATGTACTGCGGACGTGCGCGCTGCCCCATTATTCGAGCAGTATTCTTCACGTCTACATCCGTAGTCTGCAAATCGCTGTTACGCTACTTCCCAGAGTGCCATTCACAAATGAACGCGTAGACGCTGACTGCTTACGCGAGATTAATGCATATGTTCGGGGCGTTTTTGCTTTGCACGTCGGTATTCCGGTTGCTGTGGGTTTATGTATCGATCGTCATTTGTATTTCCGTGTTGCTACGAGGGTGAGTCAAATGAAAACCTTAAATTTGTAATAACAAATCGAAATTTCGCGCCGTTATCCTGTAAGTTGGTAAGTGTGCTACAAACAGTGTGCAGAATGGCCCGTAGGTGGCAGCATAGTGCAGATGCACACATACCGTCGCAGTATCAGTATAAAGATGGCCGCCCCACTTGCGACTTGTACAAGGGAAAAACAGCGTTCTGTTATTCGGTTTTTGCGTAGTGAAGGTGTGAAACCTATTGAAATTCATCGACGAATGAAGGTTCAGTACGGTGATGTTTGTCACAGCAGCAAGTTTGCGAATGGAGTAGGAAGTTCGCATATGGTGTGACTTCAGTGAAAGATGCTCCTCGTCCAGGTTAGGCACAACGGGTAGTGACTCCACAGAACATTGCAGCAGTTGAAGCCATAGTGAAGGAAAGCCGCCGAGTGACACTGAATGACATTGCAGCATGTTTACGTATTAGTCATGGGTCAGCACAGCACGTTGTGATGGGTGCCACGGCAGCCGACTCCTAAAATGAGAGAACGACATGGTGATGCTTGTGAAGAACTTCTTGGGCGCTCTGAACGAGAAAGTGATGGCTTCCTTGCTAGAATCGTTACTGGGGACGAAAGCTGGGTTCACTTCCACCAACCGGAAACGAAGAGCGAGCAAGGAATGGCGCCATTCCTCATCACCAAAACCAAAGAAGTTTCGAACAGAACCATCAGCAGGGAAGGTTATGCTGACTCTCTTTTGGGACGAAAAAGGCGTCATTTTGGAGCATTACATGCGTAGAGGGACCACTGTCATCAGTGCATCGTACACAGATCTCCTAAAAATTCATCTGCGGCCTGCAATCAAATCAGAACGCAGTGGATTGCTGTCAGCAGGTGTCCTTTTGCAACATGACAATGCCCGTACAACAGTTGCAACACTCACAGACCTGCATTTTGAGTGTCTTCCTCATCCACCATACTCACCAGACCTTGCCCCAATTCATTTCCATATGTTTGGACCACCCAAAGACGCAATGGGAGGGAAGAAGTTCCGTTCTGATGAAGAGGTACGCCACGCGGTGCATGAGTGGTTGCGCAGACTACCAAAAGATTTTTTTTCTAAACGAATTTATGCACTTTGTAAGCGCTGGAGGACTTGCATTGAGCGTGGGGGAGATTATGTTGAAAGGTGATACAGCTTTGTACCACTTCTGTACAATAAGTAATACTTAAAAAAAATATTTAAGGTTTTTATTTGACTCACCCTCGTATTTGAGTTTACATAGTGTCATTTTGTCATTTGGAGATAGTGAGTGGAGCAGTGGGCGCTAGAAAGTGGAGTGCCAAGTGGAGGAATCGGAACATTTCCGACATGTTCCTCTGTATGAGTTCAGTAGAGGGGTGACAGCAGCGGAGGCTAACAGAAGGATTAGCGCCCGGTGTGGAGATAACGCAATTGGAAAGTGCGCGGCAAGAAAATAGTTTCCTCTTTTTAACAAACACCTTCGGGGTCTACATCTACATCCATACTCCGCAAGCCACCTGACGCTGTGTGGAGGAGGGTACTTTGAGTACCTCTATCGGTTCTCCCTTCTATTCCAGTCTCGTATTGTTCGTGGAAAGAAAGATGGTCGGTATGCCTCTGTGTGGGCTCTAATCTCTCTGATTTTATCCTCGTGGTCTCTTCGCGAGATATGCGTAGGAGGGACCAATATATTGCTTGACTCTTCGGTGAAGGTATGTTCTCTAAACTTCAACAAATTTTGATGGAGAGCGTTTAAACGCATTGATCCACAGTGATCCATGTTAGTGAACTCGAGAACTGGCAAATGTGATGAAATGTGATCATTCCACAACTGTGCGACATTCGCTTGGAATGTGGAAGGATCAAAAATTGGGTGTATTGGTGCAGCAGGCTCTAAGCCAAAAATCACAAAAATCAGCAACTGTGCCAGCGTTCTCGTCGGTAATTGGCTCGTGAAGAACACCGACCATTCCTAATTCTGCATCGTGACTGGTCACGAGAAATGGCGTCTTTATACTAACATACGGAAAAGAAAGGAGTGGTTGAGCCCAAACATTTAGCAACTCCCCATAAAGAGACCTGCGCGCATCCACAAAAGGTAATTACGATAAATTATGATGCATACATGGCCAAAGGAACAGGCACTGTGGCAATTACAGCCTTTATGAAATACATTAAATGTATTCACAATTGCAAAATTGGACTACCATCAGCTGTAGAACAGAATGGCGACAGTGAAAATTTGTGCCGGACTGGGACCCGAACCCAGATTTCCCCTTATCGCGAGCGGTTGCCTTAGCTTTTTTTTTTTTTGCGTTTTGTTCGTTGTTGATCGTTATGTTTGGTCGTTGCGGACGTCCCATGACATCTGATCAAGTTCGAATGTTGATCCTTCCACTTAGTTTTTTTTATTACAGAGGCCGTGCCGGCAGCATTTGACTATCCGTACAGACTCGAAATTCCATACGTCGTCAGTCATGTGTCTAAACATGGTTGACGACATATCGAAGTTTGGGTTAACCCGTACATGATTGACGACATATGGAAGTTTGGGTCTGCATGGACAGCCGCGAAATGCTAAGACGACCGCTCGGCATAAGCGAGAAATCTAGTATCCAGTGCTGGTCCGACACAAATTTTCATTGCCGCCATTTCATCCTACGGCTAATGGTAGTCCAATTTCGCAATTGAGAAAACACTTAATGTATGGTTAATATAAATATCGGGCAGCTACACTGCCGTTTCAATGATTTTTTTTTATAAATCACTCACGATGATCCCATTTCGGCACATTGTTGTTGTGGTCTTCAGTCCTGAGACTGGTTTGGTTCAGCTCTCCATGCTACTCTATCCTGTGCAAGCTGCTTCATCTCCTAGCACCTACTGCAGCCTACATCCACCTGAATCTGCTTATTATATTCATCTCTTGGTCTCCCTCTACGATTTTTACTGCCCTCCAATACTAAATTGGTGATCCCTTCATGCCTCAGAACATGTCCTACCAACCGATCCCTTCTTCTACTCAAGTTGTACCACAAACTCCTCTTCTCCCCAATCCTATTCAATACCTCCTCATTAGTTATGTGATCTACCCATCTAATCTTGAGCATTCGTCTGTAGCACCACATTTCGAAAGCTTCTATTCTCTTCTTGTCCGAAATATTTATCGTCCATGTTTCACTTCCGTACATAGCTACACTCCATACAAATATTCTCAGAAACGACTTCCTGACACTTAAGTCTCTACCCGATGTTAACAAATTTCTCTTCTTCAGAAAAGCTTTCCTTGCCATTGCTAGTCTACATTTTATATCCTCTCTACTTCGACCATCATCAGTTATTTTGCTCCCCAAATAGCAAAACTCCTTTACTACTTTAAGTGTCTCATTTCCTAATCTAATTGCCTCAGCATCACCCGAGTTAACTCGACTACATTCCATTATCCTCGTTTTGCTTTTGTTGATGTTCATCTTATATCCTCCTTTCAAGACTCTGTCCATTCCGTTCAACTGCTCTTCCAGGTCCTTCGGCATATGCCATATATAAGAAAAATTCAATGTAGTACAAACGATTACGTTATGCATCTGGTGGAACAGCGGCAACGTGGTGCACTACGAATTGCTTCCCCGGGGTGTTACCATCACTGCCGACACTTACTGTCAACCGAGACATCCTGCAGAAGCAGTCTATGAACAATGACAAGGAAGGCTGCCTTTAGTGATGCTACTTTACGTTAACGCCCGCGCACATTCTGCTAGACTGACAAAAAACACTCTACATGATTTGGGTTGGGAAGCCACTCCGCACGCACCTCATTCACCTGATCTAGCGCCATCAGATTTTCACTTTTTCCGCTTTCTAGCGAACAATCTTCAAGGATCTTCCTTTCCGCTTGAAACTAGCTCGACAAGTTCTTCGCATCGAAAGTTATCCCAGCGTTGGCAAACTGTTGTAAATAGTGAAGGAGAATATACAGCTGATGACTACAGCCTCTGTTCTGTTTATTAAACTCGAAAAACGCTACAAACTTATGTACCAACCAAACAGTTTGCGTCTGTTGCATCAAAAGAATCTGCGTCCATTCCTGTTGCCTTTATTTGTGTACGTGCATTATCTCATGTTAAGTCCTATTTGATACGGCTCCCATACACTTGAGCAGTACTGATTTTACTTAATACATCGTGGTTTATGTTTTGTAGTGAAGACGGATAAATGTCGTGTGTGTGTGTATCATTACGTCACATAGCTGTACCTCATCAACATGCTTTCGTTAAGAATTTGTTCGTTAACCGTGAGATCGTTACGCAAATGATCAAGATAACAAAGTGGCAGACGCTACAAGACTGGCGTTTTGTATCTTGGAGATTTTTACTGTTACCGTCACTATACTACGATTGTAGGTTCCAGGAAGAGAGGGGCAACAAACGTGCACCGTACAAATAATTATACTCTGTAGCGTTGCCTCTAGCATTGGCAGTGACCTAGATTCTCGACGAAGACACTCTACAAGTTTCTTCGAATATATCATATCCAACTGAAGCCACTTATCCATGATTAGATACCGTTAAGATATCCAATTGCGAGGATGTTGGTTGCTACAGCGTACTTAATATCACAAATAGACCGAATAACAGACCCAGTTGTAGTTAGTTACATAGAACATAGATGAATATAATAAGCAGATTCAGGTGGATGTAGGCTGCAGTAGGTGCTAGGAGATGAAGCAGCTTGCACAGGATAGAGTAGCATGGAGAGCTGAACCAAACCAGTCTCAGGACTGAAGACCACAACAACAATGTGCCGAAATGGGATCATCGTGTGAGTGATTTATAAAAAAAAATCATTGAAACGGCAGTGTAGCTGGCCGATATTTATAATAACCATACATTAAGTGTTTTCTCAATTGCGAAATTGGACTACCATTAGCCGTAGGATGAAATGGCGGCAATGAAAATTTGTGTCGGACCAGGACTGGATACTAGATTTCTCGCTTATGCCGAGCGGTCGTCTTAGCATTTCGCGGCTGTCCATGCAGACCCAAACTTCCATATGTCATCAATCATGTACGGGTTAACCCAAACTTCGATATGTCGTCAACCATGTTTAGACACATGACTGACGACGTATGGAATTTCGAGTCTGCCCCTATAGTCGTGTACGGATAGTAAAATGCTGCCGGCACGGCCTCTATAATAAAAAAATTGAGTGGAAGGATCAACATACGAACTTGATCAGATGTCATGGGACGTCCGCAACGACCAAACATCGTTATCGAAATGATACGAAACGAGTCAATTTACAGGGTATGTATACACGTTCAGTCCAAATATTAATACGAGTAAACATATTTTTTAGTACTACTCAAATAACTAGTTTTCATTATTACTGTGATTATTACACTGGGCGCCAGCTATAAACAGAAATTTGTCCACGGAATAGAAGGAGTTATCTAGGAGAAATCAAGTTAGCAACAGCTCCGATAGCACATTTGCTGACCACCTTGTAGCCAACAATCACCACCCAACCACAATAGAAACATACTTAAGAATACTAAAAGCCAGCCACAGCCTATACAGCAAACTGACCATTGAGGAAAACTTCCATATACAGAAGGCAATAGCAGAAGGAAAACAGGTCTTAAACGAGTACACTACACTCTGCAAGGCCACACTATGTAACACATTAAAGGAACTTTACAAATAAATACATCACAAACAGATAAAGTCTACCTACACACACACACACACACACACACGAAAAAAAGCACTGAAATCTGCAAAGACTCACCATTTACACACAGAAGGAATACCATATAAAAGACAACAAACACAGCTAAGAAGCGCACAGAAAACACACACATACACAAAGATAAAATGCAAACATAATTCAAATTTGGCGCAGAACTCTCTGCAGAACAAATGAACTGGGCTTGGACAAAATGGTTCAAATAGCTCTGAGCACTATGGGACTTAACTTATGAGGTCATCAGTCCACTAGAACTTGGAACTACTTAAACCTAACTAACCTAAGGACATCACACACATCCATGCCCTAGGCATGATTCGGACCTGCGAGCGTAGCGGTCGCGGAGTTCCAGACTGTAGCGCCTAGAACCGCTCGGCCACCTCGGCCGGCGGGCTGGGACACACAACAAATCACAATCACACTGTTTTGGTGGGGTGAAAAGTGTTTTTACTACGTTATTTGTGGAAAATACTTGTTATAGTTACGTGTGCATCACAACACCTCAGCATGAAGCGGCGAATGGAAGTGCTTGCCACACGATAAGTAAAAACGAATATAGCCGCGAAAACATCGCGACAAACTACATTACATTCTAGAAGATAGGTTAACTTCCAGCAAAAACTTTCTCATCAACATCGTTTCGTTGCAGATGACAAGCTACCTGTAGTACTTAACACACAAGTGATCCAGAAAATTCATGCACACCAAATGGAAAGGTATTTACAAAAAGAAACGATCTGTTGTTTGAACTAAAGATGCACATAATTTTATAATCACTTAACAAAAATGTTCACATTGCACAATAAATAAAAACGAAAACCCACTGATGATGGCACAGTGGTGCCGAAACATGTTTGGGTACTGAGAAAAAACGGTGTCTTGCATAACTGGCGGACCTTACATCCAACATTTTAAGTTAGACTTGAAACTTGCTTTGTTACCTGTCAGATATTCTTTATCACTGGGCAAATTGTCAAAAATTTTTGGATGCTGCATACTGAACTCTTTTCTGAGCCACTGATTGCTTTGACCTCCATTCCCTCAAGTGTTGTAGGCATGGACATCACTACTCTTCTCAAATTGAGATGGGACTATTTATAGTGAATTTCATTAACGAATGTGTCTACTGTCACGGTACAGTTAAAGTTATCGATCCACTGAAGAGGTTCACACACGGCGACTGCAGGTGAACGCCGCATATTAACTTACTGCCACCGTTTGTCCGATCAGTACTTTCTTTTCTAACTGAAGAATTACCCTACAAAACAGTTCCATAAGACATTATTGAGTGGAAATATGCAAAATATGCTAGGAGGTTGATTCGTTTGTTTACAGTACTAGCAATTATACGAAGAGCAAAATCTGAACTAAACTGTTTGAGAGGTTCAGTAATATGCTTCTTCAAGTCTTCATCAATACGTACACACAAAAATTTGGAGCATTCTGTACTATTTACTGACTCCTGTTCATGTGCTACATCAACTGTTATTATGACACTACTTCTTGTACATAACTGAAACGAGCGAGAACCACTTAATAATTCTTTGAAAAATATCATCAGCTGTCTCCTCTGTTGCTTTCTCTCTAATAAGATTTATTAAAACACTAGTATCGTCTGTGAAAAGGACCAATGCTGCTTGATGAATGTCAAGTGGAAGGTCATTCACATACAATCCTGGAAATTGAAATAAGAACACCGTGAATTCATTGTCCCAGGAAGGGGAAACTTTATTGACACATTCCTGGGGTCAGATACATCACATGATCACACTGACAGAACCACAGGCACATAGACACAGGCAACAGAGCATGCACAATGTCGGCACTAGTACAGTGTATATCCACCTTTCGCAGCAATGCAGGCTGCTATTCTCCCATGGAGACGATCGTAGAGATGCTGGATGTAGTCCTGTGGAACGGCTTGCCATGCCATTTCCACCTGGCGCCTCAGCTGGACCAGCGTTCGTGCTGGACGTGCAGACCGCGTGAGACGACGCTTCATCCAGTCCAAAACATGCTCAATGGGGGACAGATCCGGAGATCTTGCTGGCCAGGGTAGTTGACTTACACCTTCTAGAGCACGTTGGGTGGCACGGGATACATGCGGACGTGCATTGTCCTGTTGGAACAGCAAATTCCCTTGCCGGTCTAGGAATGGTAGAACGATGGGTTCGATGACGGTTTGGATGTACCGTGCACTATTCAGTGTCCCCTCGACGATCACCAGTGGTGTACGGCCAGTGTAGGAGATCGCTCCCCACACCATGATGCCGGGTGTTGGCCCTGTGTGCCTCGGTCGTATGCAGTCCTGATTGTGGCGCTCACCTGCACGGCGCCAAACACGCATACGACCATCATTGGCACCAAGGCAGAAGCGACTCTCATCGCTGAAGACGACACGTCTCCATTCGTCCCTCCATTCACGCCTGTCGCGACACCACTGGAGGCGGGCTGCACGATGTTGGGGCGTGAGCGGAAGACGGTCTAACGGTGTGCGGGACCGTAGCCCAGCTTCATGGAGACGGTTGCGAATGGTCCTCGCCGATACCTTAGGAGCAACAGTGTCCCTAATTTGCTGGGAAGTGGCGGTGCGGTCCCCTACGGCACTGCGTAGGATCCTACGGTCTTGACGTGCATCCGTGCGTCGCTGCGGTCCGGTCCCAGGTCGACGGGCACGTGCACTTTCCGCCGACCACTGGCGACAACATCGATGTACTGTGGAGACCTCACGCCCCACGTGTTGAGCAGTTCGGCGGTACGTCCACCCGGCCTCCCGCATGCCCACTATACGCCCTCGCTCAAAGTCCGTCAACTGCACATACGGTTCACGTCCACGCTGTCGCGGCATGCTACCAGTGTTAAAGACTGCGATGGAGCTCCGTATGCCATGGCAAACTGGCTGACACTGACGGCAGCGGTGCACAAATGCTGCGCAGCTAGCGCCATTCGACGGCCAACACCGCGGTTCCTGGTGTGTCCGCTGTGCCGTGCGTGTGATCTTTGCTTGTACAGCCCTCTCGCAGTGTCCGGAGCAAGTATGGTGGGTCTGACACACCGGTGTCAATGTGTTCTTTTTTCCATTTCCAGGAGTGTACATAAGAAATAGGAGTGGACCCAAAATTGAACCCTGTGGGACTCCCTTTGTGATTTCTCTCCAGTCGCTAGAATTTTCTACATTTCCAACGCTGCTTGAATTATTCAGCACAACGTGTTGCATTCTGTTCGTTACGTACGGATTAAACCAGTTGTGTTTATAGCCATAAATTGCAGAAAAGTTTTTCTTAGATGTAAGACTTGTAATATTCAGATTGGTTCAGATAGCGGCTCAGTCAAGATGCGATAGAGTACCTGCGTAGTCGTCGAGCCAGGAACGTATGCATGTAGCCCCGTTAACGCAGCTTTGGTCGTCTTGGAAGATGGTGTGTGCACAGCATACTCACCATGAAGATGTAGAAGAAAGGGCAACACCTGTCACAGAGAGTGTCGAAATAAATAAGCTGGTTCATGTTTTCAAAAACATGAATGACTGAGCGCAAGTTATGGTATTATAAACATTCCAAAACATCACATAACGAACTTCTCGCTGACGATAAACCAGCAAAACCTATGAATTCTTATGGCGACGCATTACTTCATTCTATTAATTTGAACTAGAGACACACAATTTTTTTTATAGTCATCCGTCTTCAAATTGGTTTGATGCGACTCGCGATGAATTCGTCTCTTGTCCCAACATCTTCATCTCTTGAGTAGCACTTGCAGCCTACGTCCTCAATTATTTGCTGGATGTATTCCAATCTCTGTCTTCCTACACAGTTTTAACCCCTACGTCTTCTTTACTGTCTAGGAAATTATTCCCTTACGACTGAACAAATGTCCTATCATCCTGTTCCGTCTTTTTGTGACTGTTTTCCATACGCTCCTTTCTTCTTTGATTCTGCGGAAAACGTCCTCATTCCTTAACACTCCACCTCTTTTTTTAACACTTCGATTCTCTTCTTTTCCGGTTTCCCACAGCCCACGCTTCACTGCCATATAATCTTGTGCACCAGACGGACATTGTTACAAATTTCTTCCTTAGATTAAGGCCAATGTTAATAGTGGTAGACTTACTCAGGCCAGGAATGTCCCCTTTGCCTGCGCTGATCTGCGTTATATGTGCTCCTTGCTTCGTCAGTCACGGGTTATTTGGGTGTTTCAAAAATCACCGGTATATTTGAAACGGCAATAAAAACTAAACGAGCAGCGATAGAAATACACCGTTTGTTGCAATATGCTTGGGACAACAGTACATTTTCAGGCAGACAAACTTTCGAAATTATAGTAGTTACAATTTTCAACAACAGATGGCGCTGCGGTCTGGGAAACTCTATAGTACGATATTTTCCACATATCCACCATGCGTAGCAATAATATGGCGTAGTCTCTGAATGAAATTACCCGAAACCTTTGACAACGTGTCTGGCGGAATGGCTTCACATGCAGATGAGATGTACTGCTTCAGCTGTTCAATTGTTTCTGGATTCTGGCGGTACACCTGGTCTTTCAAGTCTCCCCACAGAAAGAAGTCACAGGGGTTCATGTCTGGCGAATAGGGAGGCCAATCCACGCCGCCTCCTGTATGTTTCGGGTAGCCCAAAGCAATCACACGATCATCGACATATTCATTCAGGAAATTAAAGACGTCGGCCGTGCGATGTGGCCGGGCACCATCTTGCATAAACCACGAGGTGTTCGCAGTGTCGTCTAAGGCAGTTTGTACCGCCACAAATTCACGAAGAATGTCCAGATAGCGTGATGCAGTAATCGTTTCGGATCTGAAAAATGCGCCAATGATTCCTTTGGAAGAAATGGCGGCCCAGACCAGTACTTTTTGAGGATGCAGGGACGATGGGACTGCAACATGGGGCTTTTCGGTTCCCCATATGCGCCAGTTCTGTTTATTGACGAAGCCGTCCAGGTAAAAATAAGCTTCGTCAGTAAACCAAATGCTGCCCACATGCATATCGCCGTCATCAATCCTGTGCACTATATCGTTAGCGAATGTCTCTCGTGCAGCAATGGTAGCGGCGCTGAGGGGTTGCCGCATTTGAATTTTTTATGGATAGAGGTGTAAACTCTGGCGCATGAGACGATACGTGGACGTTGGCGTCATTTGGACCGCAGCTGCAACACGGCGAACGGAAAACCGAGGCCGCTGTTGGATCACCTGCTGCACTAGCTGCGCGTTGCCCTCTGTGGTTGCCGTACGCGGTCGCCCTACCTTTCCAGCATGTTCATCCGTCACGTTCCCAGTCCGTTGAAAACAGATCCTTTATTGTATCGCTTTTCGGTCCTTTGGTTACATTAAACCTCCGTTGAAAACTTCGTCTTGTTGCAACAACACTGTGTTCTAGGCGGTGGAATTCCAACACCAGAAAAAGCCTCTGTTCTAAGGAATAAACCATGTTGTCTACAGCACACGTGCACGTTGTGGACAGCACACACTTACAGCAGAAAGACGACGTACAGAATGGTGCACCCACAGACTGCGTTGTCTTCTATATCTTTCACATCACTTGCAGCGCCATCTGTTGTTGAAAATTGTAACTACTGTAATTTCGAAAGTTTGTCCGCCTGAAAATGTACTGTTGTCCCAAGCATATTGCAACAAACGGTGTATTTCTATCGCTGCTCGTTTGGTTTTTATTGCCGTTTCAAATATACCGGTCATTTTTGAAACACCCTGTAGCTTCGTACACTTTGTGGTGTCACTGCCAGACACCACACTTGCTAGGTGGTAGCTTAAATCGGCCGCGGTCCATTAGTACATGTCGGACCCGCGTGTCGCCACTGTGTGATCGCAGACCGAGCGCCACCACACGGCAGGTCTCGAGAGACGTACGAGAACTCGCCCCAGTTGTACGACGACGTTGCTAGCGACTATACGGACGAAGCCTTTGCTCTCATTTGCCGAGAGACAATTAGAATAGCCTTCAGCTAAGTTAATGGCTACGACTTAGCAAGGCGCCATTAGCCTTAAATAGCTTGTATATAAAGAGTCACTTGTATCGCCACAATCTCCAGATGTCTCATCAAGAACGATGTATACAAGGATGTATTAAAAGTTAAGTATATTCCAAAGATACGTATTTTCTTTATCACATTCATTAAGTCTCCTGTTTCAGACCTCACTCCATCCTTCGTGAGTTAGCGCGTGCATCTTGGCCGCCTCTTTCAATTAGTGTGCGTAGTGTTGGGAAGTCTGCCGACACTACACACTTCGTGGTCCCAATTTTTATAAGTTTATCGCTAATGTCACTTCTAGCATCCTCATTATTGTCACCTTTTTTTCTGTTTTTTACTTACTAGACTGTTCACTCATTCAACACGTCCTGTAATCTTCTCCACTTTCATTGGGCATAGGAATGTCATAAGTGAATCTTACACGTATCCTTTCCCGCTGAATTTCAATGCCACTCATAAACTTTTTTTTTCTTCAGTCACTGGTTCTTCGATGTATCGATTGAACAGTAAAGGGAAAGTCTACACTCATGTATACACGTTCGTAAATCCGAGCGGTTCGCTCTTGATCTTCTGTTCTTGTTGTCCCCTTTTGATTCTTGTAACCATTGTACACTGAAGTGCCAAAGACGCTCGTATAGGTAGGCGTATTTAAATACAGACAGAATACGGCGCTGCGGTCTGCAACGCCTATATACGACAACAAGTCTTCGGCGCAGTTCTTACACTGGTTACTCTGCCACAATGGCACGTTATCAAGATTTAAGTGAGCTTGAACGTGGTGTTACAGTCGGCGCACGAGCGACGGGACACAGCGGTTCCGAGGTAGCGATGAACTGGGGATCTTCGCTTGCCGGCCGGGATGGCCGAGCGGTTCTAGGCGGTACAGTCTGGAACCGCGCGACCGCTACTGTCGCAGGTTTGAATCCTGCCTCGGGCATGGGTGTGTGTGATGTCCTTAGGTTAGTTAGGTTTAAGTAGGGGACTGATGACCTCAGAAGTTAAGTCCCATAGTGCTCAGAGCCATTTGAACCATTTGATCTTCGCTTACGACCATTTCAAGAGTGTGCCATGAATATCAGGAATGCGGTATGGAGACAACCGCATGAATCCATGGACCCTGCATGTCAGCAGAGAACTGTTCAAGCTGATGGAGGCTCTGTAATGGTGTGGGGTGATGATGTTTGGTTTGTGGGGGGCTCAACTGCACAGTCATCAGTGTCCGAACAAAGTCCCAGTTTTTACACAGTCCAATCTGTTGAGAGGCCAGACAAACGTGTGGTTCCTGAAGAGGGGCAGCAGCCTTTTCAGTAGTTGCAAGAGCAACAGTCTGGATGACTGACTGATCTGGCCTTGTAACAATAACCAAAACGGCCTTGCTGTGCTGGTACTGCGAACGGCTGAAAGCAAGGGGAAACTACGGCCGTAATTTTTCCCGAGGGCATGCAGCTTTACTGTATGATTAAATGATGATGGCGTCCTCTTGGGTAAAATATTCCGGAGGTAAAATAGTCCCCCATTCGGATCTCCGGGCGGGGACTACTCAAGAGGATGTCGTTATCAAGAGAAAGAAAACTGGCATTCTACGGATCGGAGCGTGGAATCTCAGATCCCTTAATCGGGCAGGTAGGTTAGAAAATTTAAAAAGGGAAATGGATAGGTTAAAGTTAGATATAGTGGGAATTAGTGAAGTTCGGTGGCAGGAGGAACAAGACTTCTGGTCAAGTGACTACAGGGTTATCAACACAAAGTCAAATAGGGGTAATGCAGGAGTAGGTTTAATAATGAATAGGAAAATAGGAATGAGGGTAAGCTACTACAAACAGCATAGTGAACGCATTATTGTGGCCAAGATAGATACGAAGCCCACACCTACTACAGTAGTACAAGTTTATATGCCAACTAGCTCTGCAGATGACGAAGAAATTGAAGAAATGTATGATGAAATAAAAGAAATTATTCAGATAGTGAAGGGAGACGAAAATTTAATAGTCGTGGGTGACTGGAATTCGAGTGTAGGAAAAGGGAGAGAAGGAAACGTAGTAGGTGAATATGGATTGGGGCTAAGAAATGAAAGAGGAAGCCGTCTGGTAGAATTTTGCACAAAGCACAACTTAATCATAGCTAACACTTGGTTTAAGAATCATGATAGAAGGTTGTATACATGGAAGAACCCTGGAGATACTAAAAGGTATCAGATACATTATATAATGGTAAGACAGAGATTTAGGAACCAGGTTTTAAATTGTAAGACATTTCCAGGGGCAGATGTGGACTCTGACCACAATCTATTGGTTATGACCTGTAGATTAAAACTGAGGAAACTTTAAAAAGGTGGGAATTTAAGGAGATGGGACCTGGATAACTGAAAGAACCAGAGGTTGTACAGAATTTCAGGGAGAGCATAAGGGAACAATTGACAGGAATGGAGGAAATAAATACAGTAGAAGAGGAATGGGTAGCTTTGAGGGATGAAGTAGTGAAGGCAGCAGAGGATCAAATAGGTAAAAAGACGAGGGCTAGTAGAAATCCTTGGGTAACAGAAGAAATATTGAATTTAATTGATGAAAGGAGAAAATATAAAAATGCAGTAAATGAAGCAGGCAAAAAGGAATATAAACGTCTCAAAAATGAGATCGACAGGAAGTGCAAAATGGCTAAGCAGGGATGGCTAGAGGACAAATGTAAGGATGTAGAGGCTTTTCTCACTAGGGGTAAGATAGATACTGCCTACAGGAAAATTAAAGAGACCTTTGGAGATACGAGAACCACTTGTATGAACATCAAGAGCTCAGATGTAAACCCAGTTCTAAGCAAAGAAGGCAAAGCAGAAAGGTGGAAGGAGTATATAGAGGGTCTATACAAGGGCGATGTACTTGAGGACAATATTATGGAAATGGAAGAGGATGTAGATGAAGATGAAATGGGAGATACGATACTGCGTGAAGAGTTTGACAGAGCACTGAAAGACCTGAGTCGAAACAAGGCCCCCGGAGTAGACAACATTCCATTGGAACTACTGACGGCCTTGGGAGAGCCAGTCCTGACAAAACTCTACCATCTGGTGAGCAAGATGTATGAAACAGGTGAAATACCCACAGACTTCAAGAAGAATATAATAATTCCAATCCCAAAGAAAGCAGGTGTTGACAGATGTGAAAATTACCGAACTATCAGTTTAATAAGTCACAGCTGCAAAATACTGACACGAATTCTTTACAGACGAATGGAAAAACTAGTAGAAGCCGGCCTCGGGGAAGATCAGTTTGGATTCCGTAGAAATACTGGAACACGTGAGGCAATACTGACCTTACGACTTACCTTAGAAGAAAGATTAAGGAAAGGCAAACCTACGTATCTAGCATTTTTAGACTTAGAGAATGCTTTTGACAATGTTGACTGGAATACTCTCTTTCAAATTCTAAAGGTGGCAGGGGTAAAATACAGGGAGAGAAAGGCTATTTACAATTTGTACAGAAACCAGATGGCAGTTATAAGAGTCGAGGGACATGAAAGGGAAGCAGCGGTTGGGAAGGGAGTAAGACAGGGTTGTAGCCTCTCCCCGATGTTATTCAATCTGTATATTGAGCAAGCAGTAAAGGAAACAAAAGAAAAATTTGGAGTAGGTATTAAAATCCATGGAGAAGAAATAAAAACTTTGAGGTTTGCCGATGACATTGTAATTCTGTCAGAGACAGCAAAGGACTTGGAAGAGCAGTTGAACGGAATGGATGGTGTCTTGAAGGGAGGATATAAGATGAACATCAACAAAAGCAAAACGAGGATAATGGAATGTAGTCGAATTAAGTCGGGTGATGTTGAGGGTATTAGATTAGGAAATGAGAGGCTTAAAGTAGTAAATGAGTTTTGCTATTTGGGGAGCAAAATAACCGATGATGGTCGAAGTAGAGAGGATATAAAATGTAGGCTGGCAATGGCAAGGAAAGCATTTCTGAAGAAGAGAAATTTGTTAACATCGAGTATAGATTTAAGTGTCAGGAAGTCATTTCTGAAAGTATTT
Source organism: Schistocerca nitens (assembly GCF_023898315.1). NCBI lineage: Eukaryota > Metazoa > Arthropoda > Insecta > Orthoptera > Acrididae > Schistocerca > Schistocerca nitens. The sequence continues at coordinate 60,985,674 of NC_064621.1, read as the reverse complement.
GTATGGAGTGTAGCCATGTATGGAAGTGAAACATGGACGTTAAATAGTTTGGACAAGAAGAGAATAGAAGCTTTCGAAATGTGGTGCTACAGAAGAATGCTGAAGATTAGATGGGTAGATCACATAACTAATGAGGAGGTACTGAATAGGATTGGGGAGAAGAGGAGTTTGTGGCACAACTTGACCAGAAGAAGGGATCGTTTGGTAGGACATGTTCTGAGGCATCAAGGGATCACCAATTTAGTATTGGAGGGCATCGTGGAGGGTAAAAATCGTAGGGGGAGACCAAGAGATGAATACACTAAGCAGATTCAGAAGGATGTAGGTTGCAGTAGGTACTGGGAGATGAAGAAGCTTGCACAGGATAGAGTAGCATGGAGAGCTGCATCAAACCAGTCTCAGGACTGAAGACCACAACAACAAACAACAAGTTTTTTCGCAATCAAATGTAGCCACTGTCACAAATAATGATGATGATGATGAAATGATGAGGACAACACGAACACCCAGCCCCCGAGCAGAGAAAATCCCCTACCCGTCCGGAACCGAAACCGGGACCCCATGATCCAGAGGCAGCAACGCTTGCAACCACGAGCCACCGAGAATGGTGTGTGGCGTGTGCAGTTGGAGTGAGATGGGTCCCGTGATACGTCTAGATGTGAGGTGACACGTACTAAGCACCCTGTCTGATAACTTGTATCCATTCATGTCCATTGTGCATCCCGACGGACTTGGGAAGTTCTAGAAGATCAATGCGACACCCTGCAAGTCCAGAATTGCTACAGAGTGGCTCTAGGATCACTCTTCTGAAATTCAACACTTCTGTTGGCCATCAAACTGCCCAGACGTAAACATTATTGAGCATATGTCGGATGCCTTGCAACGTGCTGTTCAGAAGAGATCTCCGGCCCCTCGTCCTCTTACGGAGTTTTGGACAGCCCTGTAGGAGTCATGGTGTCAATTCCCTCCAGCACTGCTTCAGTCGCCGCCCGGAGTGGCCAATGAGGTAAGCTTTGTGTCTAGGTCCTTGCTCCTGTTTTCGTTATACGGATCTCATGCCTAGCACCTTATCATTGTCTCGCTCAACCAATCCTCTGTGAGATGTATTTTCTTATTTCAAGTGCCGGCCGAAGTGGCCGGGCGGTTCTAGGTGCTATAGTCTGGAACCGCGCGACCGCCACGGTCGCTGTTTCGAAGCCTGCCTCGGGCATTGACGTGTGTGATATCCTTAGGTTGGTTAGGTTTAAGTAGTTCTAAGTTTTAGGGGACTGATGGCCTCAGAAGTTAAGTCTCATAGTGCTGAGAGCCATTTGAATCAACTGCTTCAGTTATTAGTCGAGTCCATGCCACGTTGCGTTGCGGCACTTGTGTGTGCTCGCGGGGGCCCTACACGATATTAGACAGCCCTACCAGTTTCTTTGGCTCTTCAGTGTATATTAACCGTGTTTCCCTAAAGCTTACTCCTATTCTTCTCAGAATTTCAAACATCTGTAGAACGTTTCTTTGAAAAGGTACGCGTAAAAATGGCGAATAAAGGAAACTACTCCGCGAATCAAGTTGGCACTGGACTCACGTGATTGAGTAACGTGAATCAAAACAACAAATACCTAGTACGACTGACACGAACGCCATCTATGCGACTGCCGGCGGGCTTTCCACCTCGAGCTCACGTACGACCCGTGGTCTGTCAGCTGGAATCGTGCCCTACAGAACCAGGTGTTGCCCCAGCCTGATAAACGCGAGCAGCCGAGAGCGGCGCAGTTTGTGCGGAGGCGACGGCCCGGGTCCGGCGATCGATGCCGGGAGCGCCAGCGTCCCGGATATTACCGACGCGGGCTGCTAATAGAAATCTGCCGGCCATCTCCAGCATCCAGCATCTGGCGCCTGACGAGCCAATTACTGGCCGGGCGCAGGGAAATGGACGACGCGACGGCTGGAAAACTCATTTCCCGACCCTCGCCCCGTGCACTCGGCTAACTCACTTTCTGCCTCCCAGTGAGTGATACACTCCTTTTTCTTACAAGGGAACCTCCCAATCGCACCCCCCTCAGATTTAGTTATAAGTTGGTACAGTGGATAGGCCTTCAAAAACTGAACACAGATCAATCGAGAAAACAGGAAGAAGTTGTGTGGAACTAGGAAAAAAATAAGCAAAATATACAAACTGAGTAGTGGCTGAGCGGTTCTAGGCGCTTCAGTCCGCAACCACGCGGCTGCTACGGTCGCAGGTTCGAATCCTGCCTCGGGTATGGATGTGTGTGACGTCCTTCGGTTAGTTAGGTTTAAGTAGTTCTAGGAGACTGGTGACCTCAGAGTCATTTGAACAATTTAGTTGTTTGCTCGTGTTCCGATGGCTGTCGACATTCTAGCTCAGTGGTCGTCAAACTCCAGCATGCGGCCTCAATCAATTAATCGTGCGGCCCGCGATCAACATCAGATATCCTGAATGAGATTTTCACTCTGCAGCGGAGTGTGCGCTGATATGAAACTTCCTGACAGATTAAAACTGTGTGCCCGACCGAGACTCGAACTCGGGACCTTTGCCTTTCGCGGGCAAGTGCTCTACCAACTGAGCTACCGAAGCACGACTCACGCCCGGTACTCACAGCTTTACTTCCGCCAGTACCTCGTCTCCTACCTTCCAAACTTTACAGAAGCTCTCCGGCGAACCTTGCAGAACTAGCACTCCTGAAAGAAAGGATATTGCGGAGACATGGCTTAGCCACAGCCTGGGGGATGTTTCCAGAATGAGATTTTCACTCCGCTGCTAACAAATGTTACAGTTTCAGAAAAACTGAATGGTTTATTCAAGAGAAAGAACTTCACAAATTGAGCAAGTCAATAACGCGCTGATTCACCTCTGCACCTTATCCAAGCAGTTATTCGGCTGGTATAACACCCTAATTACATAAACCCTAATAAACAACCCTTTGTTGTAAAAGAAGTAGGAAAATTAGCCATCCTGACAGTGACGGCGGCTACTGACGACGAAATTTACACTTGTGCTAATTTGATCAACAGGAATGTCATGAGAACAATAATATTTATCATGAAATATAGACTGAATGAAAGAATATGATAGGATACCCAACAAAACCATCAAAGAAAGAATTGCAAAATAATTAATAACGAAGGTTAAAGCCCAGATGGTAAATTGGCCAAAGATAGCATTTACCATAGAAGAGAGTTGTAGCCGCATCGAAAAGGAAGTTCCGTGTGACTACAATGTAACTCGGAAATGGAAATGTTAGCTTCAGTTGCTATCTAGTCGCTCTCTAGTACTATTGCGATAGTAGCATGCATGTAAGTGTTTTAAGCTTATCGGAAGTTTGAAAATTTTGCGGTATAGACTGAAGTATTATTCAGAAGTCATACTAAAGCAAAGTCATGTTTACCGTTAGCAAGATAACGGGATACGGAGATTCGCAACGAAATTAAATCGTGTGAGAGTTGTGATGGAACTCAGCCTTCGTGATACTGAATAAGCACGAACATTCAAGGACACTGAACAGGAAAGATCGCCGACAGAAAAACAATTATTACTCTCGAGTAGGTAACAGACAAAGGCCAACTCGAAGAACGCACAACCGCGCCGACTTGGTCAGAAGTTGTCGTCAACGACAGGATTACTGATGCAAACGGAAGCAATTCCCCGAGTGAGAAATCGGTGTGCGTGCTCAGCGTAGGGACAATTAATTACAAGGAACAATAAAATTGGATTCAAACTTTAAGTCTTCGTGTCGCCTACATAACTAAATAGACATTATCATGTGCATTAGTGAAAATTGGCTATTAGAATACTATGAAGTGAAAAGTGAATTCATGGTCATTTAACAGTGAACAGTCCTCAATTTGTCCCAAGATTACGACGCATTCTGAACATTGCTTAAGGGGCTCTGGAACGCCCTATACTTGCAATGTTAAAATAACGCTTATAAATTACATCTTTCCTCACAAAGTATTTGAGGTAGGAAGTTGAACTTTTTACAGATTATTTATTGGAATATGGGCTACAACTTAACACAGGGATTTTACAAAATGTTAGTTCAGTTATTAAAGATGATTTTTTTTCAATTGTAATGAAAATTCACAACATTTTTTTGCAATTTTTTATTTATATATTCAAAAATATACAGTTTTTTTGGAAAAGGGCTGTGTTAAATTATGCAGAAGGTACTGTGTAACATTTACTGAAAGTTTGAAACAAATATGTTTGGAAGATCCTTAGAAAACATGTAATTAGTATGAGAAAATAAAAGTTTTGGGAATCGAGCGACAAAGATTGGATTAACTTTTTAGTGCATTCCAGGTCCATAGGATGGATTATCTTCATCCTCTGCAAACTCCTCCTGCAGCTTCCTCTTGTTCCTCCTCCTGTTTACTCTTGCTTGTATTTCTAGACTCTTTACAGCCCTGTCTGCAGCCCGAAGGCGTTCCTTGTCTAAAGCAAGCATCGCTCGTACCATGTTAGAATCTATCCTCATTCCCATATTTCTAAATACCTTGCACCTTACAATGTTGCCATCATAGAAAGTCGCAACAGCATCATACACACCAAAGTGAAGTGTTTCTATTCCAACAAATACAGTCTTGGGGATTCTCGACCATATAACACTATTTACACTTTCATTGGGGTTTTGAGTTTTTCCGTGAATACACTTTTTCAACAGTTCAGGTGCTGCTAAGTCTCTGAAAATAGGTTTTATCACCTCCATTATTGCATGAGGCAGACTATGCTTATGAGTGTACACTTCACCAGTTAGCAATCCTTTGTTATATTTACACCAACTGTCTTCTTCTTTGGGACACAAGCTATGTTGGGGATTTTCATCGTCTTTATTGTTTACAGTAATAACACATACCTTTGGCTTTCCAACATTTCTCCTTTTCTTAAAAGCCTTCAGAGGATTTCTAATAACTTTACTTTTACTCATTATTATACTTCAACAAAACAGAGACTCAAGAAACAGAATTAATTACGAATATTTTCGAGATAACGACAGAGTAAATAAACATGAAACAATCGACAACCACACCAGCGATATATATTGAACCATCACAGGTTAGCCACAACACATACTTTATCTCACATCACTAAAATGTACCTGATGAACACGGACGTTAATAATAACACCATTTGACAGCAGTTTAACAGCGCCACAGTGGGTCACGCCCATGTAGAACACATTTCAAAAAAATTTTAAAATAGTTGTAGTCTTCGGAATTGAATAAATTATATATCTATTAAAAGGTAATAGTCTGCAGATTCAGAAAACGCAAAAAAGTAAAAATTGAACTTTTCATGATTTTGAGCCTTTCCGGAGCCCCTTAAGTATATGTTATCTCTGTAATTACGTCGTATAGTTATTGAACGTGCGACGTAGCGACGCCTTGACGACGGAATAACAATTTATCAACTTAACATCCTCGCAATTCCATAATATGGCCACGACTTGGATGATGAATCGAAGATGCAATACTTTATATTATTAATATTCAACATCCAACCGGGCATAATAAAAAGAAGAACTACAGTCAGACAGTTCGCACAAGCTGTAAGTCTGTCGCGGACTCACAACAAATGAAAACTGGTGGTCATCATTTCAGGTCAAGGCAATCATCGCGTCATCGAGTGGTGCAATTGCCGCGTTTATCAGTGAAGAAGCAAGAGCGGCTTACGCATTCTGACGCGCTGCTCTATCGAAATATTGACATTAATCACGGAAGACGGTATCTGAAATATGACCAAACCACGCGAGGAGAGTTTGTGTTTTTGTACTAGTTACAGGGTGGCGTTGTGAGCGACGGACGCCGACCCACGTCATACCGACTGGACAACCATCACCACCGAGTCGAGTCAACTCTAAGGAGGCGCAGACGCATTGATTGATAGAGTTATGGCATATCCTCTTGAGGGATATCTAGGCGAATTCTGTCCAACTGACGCGTTAGATCCTCAAAATCCGTAGCTGCTTGGAGGGCTGTCCACAGTGCTGAAAACGTTCTGCGGCGACCTTGTTGGCCGAGGTAGGTTTTGGCTAGCACTAGAAACTCTCGTCGTGTGGGGGCGGGCATTATCTTGCTAAAGTATAAGCCCAGGATGGCCTGCCAGGAAGGGCGTGGAATACCGCCCACGTGCCGCTGAGGTGTAAGGATACCGCGGATGACAACCAACCGAATCCTGCTATAAAAAGAAATGCCCACCCTAGAGCGCCACGCCTGCCTGCCGGGCGTTAAGGCGGGCGATGGCCAGGTTTGTAGGCCACCGCTGGCTGGCGCGTGTCAGCGAGGCTCCTCACAGAAGACATCTCCACTACAGTCAATGATATTCCAGCCCGCCACACGCGATAAAATGTTGCACTGCACAGAGTGCCGCACATAAAAATGGCCCCTGCGCAAAAAGGAATATGAATGAAGAAAATCAACGTACATCATCGCTTTCGTACATTTTTATTGTACAGATTGATTATTAACTATGTAATTAACAGTTTAAGTAACAGATTTTCTTTTATTAGTTTGTTGTTGTTGTGGTCTTCGGTCCTGAGACTAGTTTGATGCAGCTCTCCATGCTACTCTATCCTGTGCAAGCTTTTTCATCTCCCAGTACCTACTGCAACCTACATCCTTCTGAATCTGCTTAGTGTATTCATCTCTTGGTCTCCCTCTACGATTTTTACCCTCCACGCTGCCCTCCAATACTAAATTGGTGATCCCTTGATGCCTCAGAACATGTCCTACCAACCGATCCCTTCTTCTGGTCAAGTTGTGCCACAAACTTCTCTTCTCCCCAATCCTATTCAATACTTCCTCATTAGTTATGTGATCTACCCATCTAATCTTCAGCATTCTTCTGTAGCACCACATTTCGAAAGCTTCTATTCTCTTCTTCTCCAAACTATTTATCGTCCATGTTTCACTTCCATACATGGCTACACTCCATACGAATACTTTCAGAAATGACTTCCTGACACTTAAATCAATACTGGATGTTAACAAATTTCTCTTCTTCAGAAACGCTTTCCTTGCCATTGCCAGCCTACATTTTATATCCTCTCTACTTCGACCATCATCAGTTATTTTGCTCCCCATATAGCAAAACTCCTTTACTACTTTAAGTGCCTCATTTCCTAATCTAATTCCCTCAGCATCACCCGACTTAATTAGACTACATTCCATTATCCTTGTTTTGCTTTTGTTGATGTTCATCTTATATCCTCCTTTCAAGACAATGTCCATTCCGTTCAACTGCTCTTCCAAGTCCTTTGCTGTCTCTGACAGAATTACAATGTCATCGGCGAACCTCAAAGTTTTTATTTCTTCTCCATGAATTTTAATACCTACTCCGAATTTTTCTTTTGTTTCCTTTACTGCTTGCTCAATATACAGATTGAATAGCATCGGGGAGAGGCTACAACCCTGTCTCACTCCCTTCCCAACCACTGCTTCCCTTTCATGTCCCTCGACTCTTATAACTGCCATCTGGTTTCTGTACAAATTGAAAATAGCCTTTCGCTCCCTGTATTTTACCCCTGCCACCTTTAGAATTTGAAAGAGAGTATTCCAGTCAACATTGTCAAAAGCTTTCTCTAAGTCTACAAATGCTAGAAACGTAGGTTTGCCTTTCCTTAATCTTTCTTCTAAGATACGTCGTAAGGTCAGTATTGCCCCACGTGTTCCAGTGTTTCTACGGAATCCAAACTGATCTTCCCCGAGGTTGGCTTCTACTAGTTTTTCCATTCGTCTGTAAAGAATTCGTGTTAGTATTTTGCAGCTGTGACTTATTAAACTGATAGTTCGGTAATTTTCACATCTGTCAACACCTGCTTTCTTTGGGATTGGAATTATTATATTCTTCTTGAAGTCTGAGGGTATTTCGCCTGTTTCATACATCTTGCTCACCAGATGGGAGAGTTTTGTCAGGACTGGCTCTCCAAAGGCCGTCAGTAGTTCCAATGGAATGTTGTCTACTTCGGGGGCCTTCTTTCGACTCAGGTTTATTAGTGCTCTGTCAAACTCTTCACGCAGTATCATATCTCCCATTTCATCTTCATCTACATCCTCTTCCATTTCCATAATATTGCCCTCAAGTACATCGCCCTTGTATAGACCCTCTATTAGTTTAATAAGCATATTTTAGAAACGAATTTAAAGTCTGCGTTCAAAATGTTCTCCGCCAACGTCCAAGCAAAGTTGTGCACGTCGAAGCATGCTAAGGACAACACTTTTCAGTACTCTTTGAGGAACGTTCGAAATCTCTTCACGTATGTTGTTTTTTTAATGTGTCAAGTGTTGTGGGGTGTTACGGTAGACTAGCCTTTAGAAATCCTCAGAGGTAAAAGTCACATGGTGACAAGTCGGAAGAGCGGGGTAGCCACAAGCCCTTACTAATGGTTCTCTCTTCAGTAAAATCAGTATGTATACAAGCTAAGGACAAATACGACGTATGAGAAGTTGCCCCATCTTGCTGGAAATACGCGCAACATTTTTCGTTTGGAGGCAACAGAGCCGAAAATTCATTGTAGACTTGCAAGTAAACATGTGTGTTGACAATCAAAATATCCACGGGTGTACTGCCGGTCTACAGTGTCCTTCTCTTCTTCTGTAGTGGTCAATCCAAGGATTGGTTTGCAACAGCTACAATGGCAGCTTGTCTCCATTCTGTGCGCCTTTCAGCTTTTCTCTTCATTTCTTTATAGGTGTTACATCCCACATTTTTCACGATTTGATCCATGTACCTCAGTCGTGGTCTTCCTCTTGGTCTTTTTCCCTCGACATATCCCTCTATGATTGTGTTCAGGAGTCCTTTATGTCTTAATAGATGGCCTGTAAATTGCACTCTTCTTTTAACAATGAAACTCCAGTGTCCAACGGGCACAATATTTCGGCGATCATACATATCGCCATCATCAGGTGAACTGACGGACTGAGCTCTTGTGAACGTGCCGGCACGGAGACCCGTACACTATGGCTGCTCAGAGGGAACTGGATTCGGTCGCGGCGGCGGCCGATTTAAATACCCTCCGCCCGCGGCGCGCTCCCCCCGCCGTCCGCGCCCAGCGCCACGGTCGCGGGGTGGAACAGATTGCGACGGCGTCTGAGATGACGTCGGAGTGATGGCTCTGTCCGCCGTGCTCGTCACAACTATACGTTTGCTCGATTTACTCTCGATTAACCCAATCGCTGGTTCCCAAGCCTTGCTAAGATTATAGCCACAGCCACGGTTTATGAGGTCGTCATGTATGATCGCCGAAATATTGTGCCCGTTGGACACTGTAGACCGGCAGTACACCCGTGGATATTTTGATTATCAAATACGCCGGGAGAAACTCAAGAATCACATGTGTGTTGACAGTTTCGTTGAAGAACAATCGCCCAATAATTCTGTTACCAGATACAGCAACCCATACACCAATTTTTAAATCGCGTAACGGCTTTTGCAGAACGCCATGGGGATCCTCTGTAGCCCAGTGTCTTGTGAATTAACGTAACCCGACAGATGAAGCCAAGCTTCATCCTTCGAAAAAAGGTGGAACGGATCAAGATGTGCCCCAGCGACATTTTCCAGCAACCAATTACAATAATGTGTACGCGTACCCTTGTCCGCTTCTTTTATTTGCTAAACAACACTCACACGGTAAGGTTTCCTTTTTAATCCATGACCTGCGAGATATTCCACATTGCTGTGATAATCGTCGACTTGTAGGGACTTCTTACAACGCGTGCCGTCACGTTTGCCACAACTTCAGGTGTACGTACAGTCGGTGCCGTATTTCCCTTTGAATTAACAACACTGCCTGTCGAACGCCACTTTCTCACTAGATCCTGAATCGTTGATTTTGCAGGAATACTATTTCAGGAAACTTTTCATGAAAAGTGTCACGAACAACTTTAATGGATTCAGACCGCACATATTCTTCAACAATGAACACACGTTCTTTTATGGAGTAAGGCATGACAATGAAGTACACGGTTTATAACGACTACTTTCCGTATGAACTACTCACACGCTACTGCTGTTGGAAGGTGCAAAGAAACTGACAAGCTAGTAATGCTACTCACGCGCGTTCGCAGCCCGGTTTGGGCCGGTTTTATGTACGCCACTCTGCAGTTCATAGTTTTGTTGGCAGTCGACATGGAGCGAAATTTGAAGATTCGATGCAGTAAAATAGTTCTGAAGAGACGGGGCCTGGCTCGGTTACAAGCTGCAGTTGAAGTGCAGGGAAAACTTTTGACATTAATTTAGTAGATTACTTCGTCAGCAGTGACGGAAAACTCGAAGGACAGTATTCTCGAATTTACATCTGAAAAATTGTATAGATGAAGCTACAATTTTGTAAGTTGTTGTCGTCACTTGGCACGGAAAGAATTGCAGTGTGACGTGTAAACATGTTTGTACGATAAATAACTCGCTTAATATTAATAAAAAGTATCACGAGTACTTACCTGTCATGCTATTTTCCAGTGGTCTGCAACGTGTAAAATCCCTGTTATATAACCCACGAATTTCATTCCAGGCCTCTTTCCTTTATTTATTTATTTTAAAGCGGCTCTCTGCCTACCGTCTGAAGAAAGGTCCCCCATTTGGTTCTGCGTAGAGCGAGTCGCGGCGATTTGCCAGACAAGTTAATGCGAGCCAAAGAAAGAAGATTTGCGCCTCTCGTCTGAAACGACGCAGAAGGTTCAACGTAAAATAAATCAATTTCTCGTCCAGTAAGGAGAACATGATGGTGCCGGTTCCGCAGCTGTAGTCATTACTTGGAAACAAACAGTACCAGATGCACTCTTAGTTTCGATCACCATGGCCGATTTCGGCCACTAAGGCCTTTTTTCAGTGGCTATTTGAACAATACTGAAAAACAAGGTATATCAAAAAGGACGTAACAAGAATATCGTCAAAAAACGTTATATAAAAAGTCGTCAGCAAACATCATCGGAACAACATAATAAATTGAATAATGCTGTTTAGCTGCTCCTTTACCAACCAAAAAACTAACATATGTAACGTGAACTTACGAATCTATCGTTGTGGAAATGCGCAGACAGAATGGTGTGACAGAAGAATAGGCAGAGCTTAAATAAGTAACTGGAAGGCAGGAAAGGTTAGGAGAAGGAAAACTGCGTCTTTTTTTTGGGGGGGGGGGGCTTTTCAGAATGTCTTCGGTTTGTTGTAAAGCAAATGATCCCAGCGCCGTCACTTACTGTTATGCAGTATGTGTGACTCACTCGCTGTAAACAACAGGCCACACTCAGCACTTCGGGCCTCACGTCGTGTAAACATCTTGTTTGTGAACAGAGATGCATTTGCTGTCCTACTTGTTTACCATCGCTGGTTTTCGCAGCACTGCGCTGTTTTCGTCTTAGACTCTCTCAGTGTCGACTGTTGACTGTACATTTTTCGTATCACAACTTTGTACGAGGCTTTCTCTTTCGTGCCTGTGTGATTTTTTTCTGTGCGGTGATTATGTATATTATTATTATTATTATTACTATTATTATTATCATCTGCTTCCTCTGTCCACCTCCTCTGCGCTCCACAGCCTCTCCCTGAAATCAGCCCCTTCTCTATTTATGTTCTGCCTCTTCACAGACAGCTCCATTAAACAGACCTCTTACACATCCAGCCCGGCACCTGCCTTGTAACTAAAAACAACGAGCAACACACATTAGGTTCTTCAACTAAAGGAAGGCTTTCACGGACTCGCTATTAACGAATATAACGCGAAGGATCCCTGACGCCCCCCACTGTTTGTTCCTTGAGGAGAAATTTATAAAAACTTTTGCCATTACTAATACAAAAATTTATATCAAGTTGCATAGGCGTTCGGCCTGCCAACAACGACTGTGTACTCCCATGACCAGCATATTATGCTGTTTTGATGTTTAAAGACAAGTTGTTGTACACCATTATGAATTTTACAATGCCTGTTTCGACGATGTTTCTTGTTACTTTCTTTTCCGTATAACTTATTCCTTTGTACCTTCACCTCCAATATTGTTCAGATAACGGCACGAAAATCCCCTTGGTGATCGAAAATTAAACTGCAGATGCTGCTGTTATACGGGTCTAAGTAAAGTGAATTGTTTCACACGTTACTCTCAGAATCCTGAGTGCTGACATTTCAGTGTGAATGATGATACTATTCGCGCACTCCACGAAGATAGCTGGCGCGGTGGATGATGGGGCCAGCTGAATCGACAAAAGGCGAAGTCACTTGACTGGCACTGAGAGCTTTCCAAACATAGCGGAGGTATTAAGCACAGTTTTCCGAAATTCCTTCACCAAAGAAGACGAAGTAAATATTCCAGAACCCGTATCAGGAGCTACTGCCAACATAAAACAGAAGTAGATATCCTTGGTGTAGCGAAGAGCTTAAATATCGCAACAAAGGCAGGGCCTCCGGTCCAGATAGCATACCAATAAGGTTCCTTCAGGGTATGCTCGTACAGTAGTCCCATATTTTGCAATCATAGACACTGAACAGTCAAAGAAACTGGTATCTGCCTAATATCGTGAAGGGCCCCCGAGAGCACGCAGAGGCTACGCAACACGACGTGCAATGGACTCGAGTAGTGCTGGAAGGAACTGACACCATGAATCCTGCAAGGCTCTCCATAAACCAGTAACAGTATGAGGGGGAGGAGATCACTTCTGCACAGCACGTTGCAAGGCATCACAGATATGCTCAATAATGTTCGTGTCTGGGGAGTTTGGTGGCCAGTGGAAGTGTTTAAACTCACAAGAGTGTTCCTGGAGCCACTCTGTAGCAATTCTTGACGTGTGGGGTGTCGCATTGTCCTGCTGGAATTGCCAAGTCCGTCGGAAGGCACGATGGACATGAATGGATGCAGGTGATCAGACAGGATGCTTACATACGTGTCACGTGTCAGGGTCGTATCTAGACGTATCAGGAGTCCCATATCACTCCGACTGCACATGGCCCACACCACCATTACAGAGCCTCCTCCACCAGCTTGAACAGTCCCCAGCTGAAATGCAGGGTCCATGGATTCATGAGGATGTCTCCATACCCGTACCCGTCCGTCCGCTCGATAGAATTTGAAACGACACTCGTCCGACCACGTAACATCTTTCCAGTCATCAACAGTCCAGTGTCGGTGTTAACGGTCTAGACGAGGCTTAAAGCTTCGTGTCGTGCAGTCATCAAGGGTACACGAGTGGGCCTTCGGCTCCGACAGCCTATATCGATGATGTTTCGCTCAATGGTTCGCACGCTAATACTTGTTGATGGCCCAGCATTGAAATCTGCAGCACTCTGTGGAAGGGCTGCACTTCTGTCACGTTCAACGATTCTCTTCAGTCGTCGTTAGTCCCGTACTTGCAGGATCTTTTTCCAGCTGCAGCGATGTCGGAGATTTCATGTTTTATCGGATTCCTGATATTTACGGCACACTCGTGAAATGGTCGTACGGGAAAATCCCCACTTCATCGCTACCTTGGAGATGCTGTGTCCTATCGCTCGTGTGCCGACTATAACACCACGTTCGAACTCACTTAAATCCTGATAACCCGTCATTGTAACAGCAGTAACCGATCTAACAACTGCGCCAGACACTAGTTGTCTTATATAGGCGTTGTCGACCGCAGCGCCGTATTCTGCCTGTTTACATAACTCTGTATTTGAATACGCATGCCTATACCAGTTTCTTTGGCGCTAGTCGAAAGATCTGTACCCAAAGACTGGAAAGTTGTACAAGTCTCACCAGTACCCAGGAAAGGAAATTGGAGTAATCCGCTGAGCTACAGAGCCATATCAGTAATGTCGATTTGCAATATGATTTTGGAATACATATTGAGTTTGAACATTATGATCTCGAAGAAAATTGTTTAGTGACAACTAGCCATCACTGATTCAGAAAATATTATTGTTGTGAAACACAACTAGCTCTTTATTCTCACGAGGTTGTAAATGCTATCGACAGAGACGTCAAACTGTTTCCACCCTTCTAGATTTCCGGTACGCTTTTGACACAGTTCCTTAAAGAAGACTTCTGATCAAATTGCGTTCGTATGGACTATCGCTTCAGTTGTGCGACTGGATTCGTGATTTCCTGTCAGAAACGAAACATTGCATAGTAATCGACGAAAAATCATGGGGTACAACAGAAGTGATATCCGGCGTTCCCCAAGGAAGCGTTACGGGCCCTCTGTTGTTCCTAATCTATATAGACGACTTAGGAAACAACCTGAGCAGTCTGTTTACAGATGATGTCTTTCATCGTCTAGTAAAGTCATCAGACGATCAAAACCATTGGCAAAATGTAAATGATGCTGAAAGAATAAGGAAAAGTGTAAGGTCATCCATATGAGTGCAAAAAGAAATCCGTTTAATTTCGATTACACGATTAATCATACGAGGGCAGATCAATATGCAATGCAACACATTTTTTTCTGAAACAGGGGTTGTTTTATTCAGCATTGAAATACACCAGGTTATTCCCCAATCTTTTAGCTACACAACACTATTTTTCAACGTAATCTCCATTCAATGCTACGGCCTTACGCCACCTTGAAATGAGGGCCTGTATGCCTGCACGGTACCATTCCACTGGTCGATGTCGGAGCCAACGTCGTACTGCATCAATAACTTCTTCATCATCCGCGTAGTGCGTCCCACGGATTGCGTCCTTCATTGGGCCAAACATATGGAAATCCGACGGTGCGAGATCGGGGCTGTAGGGTGCATGAGGAAGAACAGTCCACTGAAGTTTTGTGAGCTCCTCTCGGGTGCGAAGACTTGTGTGAGGTCTTGCGTTCTCATGAAGAAGGAGAAGTTCGTTCTGATTTTTGTGCCTACGAAGACGCTGAAGTCGTTTCTTCAATTTCTGAAGAGTAGCACAATACACTTCAGAGTTGATCGTTTGACCATGGGGAAGGACATCGAACAGAATAACCCCTTCAGCGTCCCAGAAGACTGTAACCATGACTTTACCGGCTGAGGGTATGGCTTTAAACTTTTTCTTAGTAGGGGAGTGTGTGTGGCGCCACTCCATTGATTGCCGTTTTGTTTCAGGTTCGAAGTGATGAACCCATGTTTCATCGCCTGTAACAATCTTTGACAAGAAATTGTCACCCTCAGCCACATGACGAGCAAGCAGTTCCGCACAGATGGTTCTCCTTTGCTCTTTATGGTGTTCGGTTAGACAACGAGGGACCCAGCGGGAACAAACCTTTGAATATCCCAACTGGTGAACAATTGTGACAGCACTACCAACAGAGATGTCAAGTTGAGCACTGAGTTGTTTGATGGTGATCCGTCGATCATCTCGAACGAGTGTGTTCGCACGCTCCGCCATTGCAGGAGTCACAGCTGTGCACGGCCGGCCCGCACGCGGGAGATCAGACAGTCTTGCTTGACCTTGCGGCGATGATGACACACGCTTTGCCCAACGACTCACCGTGCTTTTGTCCACTGCCAGATCACCGTAGACATTCTGCAAGCGCCTATGAATATCTGAGATGCCCTGTTTTCCGCCAAAAGAAACTCGATCACTGCCCGTTGTTTGCAACGCACATCCGTTACAGACGCCATTTTAACAGCTCCGTACAGCGCTGCCACCTGTCGGAAGTCAATGAAACTGTACGAGACGAAGCGGGAATGTTTGAAAATATTCCACAAGAAATTTCCGGTTTTTTTCAACCAAAACTGGCCGAGAAAAAAAATGTGTTGCATTACTTATTGAACTGCCCTCGTATATGTTTAAAGATTGACAAATCGAATAAATATCTACGAATTACAATTACGAACAATTTACACTGCAGTCATGGATTGTGCTGCTGGTCCCGGCGGAGGTTCGAGTCCTCCCTCGGGAATGGGTGTGTGTGTTTGTCCTTAGGATAATTTAGGTTAAGTAGTGTGTAAGCTTAGGAACTGATGACCTTCGCAGTCCCATAAGATCACACACACATTTGAAAATTTTTGAACAATTTAAATTGGAAAAATCACATATATAATGTTGTGAGGATGGTGAACGAAAGATTACGTTTTATTGCCAGAACACATTGATGATGCCACAGTTTTATTAAAGAGACTGCCTGCACTACGCTTGCCCGTCCTCTTTCGGACTACTTTTGGGATCATTACCAGGTAGGATTAAGAGAGTACACCGAGAAAGTTCAAAGAGGGGCAGCTCGTTTTGTATTATCACGAAATAGGGAGAGAATGTTATGGACATGATAAGCCATTTGGGATGGCAGTCATTAAAACAAAGGCTAGACCTTTTTACGAAATTCCAAATCACCAACTGTCTCCTCTGAATGTGAAAATGTTTTATCGTCGCCAATCTACACAGGGAGAAATTATCATCAAAATAAGACAGGAGAAATTAGAGCCCGTACAGAGAGATTTAAGTGTTCATTTATCCCGCGCGCTGTTCGTTAGTGGAACGGTAGAGAAATAATCTGAATGTGGTTCGAAGAACCCTCTGCCAGACACTTAAAAGTGAATTGCAGAGACGTCATGTAGATACAGAAGTAGATAGCCCGACTGTGACGTTGGAAGACAGCAGTGAAGTTAAGCAAGTCGTCTGCTTTTGTATGCGAAAGAAAGAGTGCGTGCGCATCACACTACCTCGTATCAGAGATTAAGTGGCTGGCACGTCATCACAATCTAATCACAAGGTCTTACTGATCTGGTATCCCAGCGGTGCCCATCCTTAAAACATAATGTGGTGTCACCGCAGACACCACACTTGCTGGGTGGTAGCCTTTAAATCGGCCGCGGTCCGCTAGTATACGTCGGACCCGCGTGTCGCCACTATCAGTGATTGCAGACCGAGCGCCGCCACACGGCAGGTCTAGAGAGACTTCCTAGCACTCGTCCCAGTTGTACAGCCGACTTTGCTAGCGCTGGTTCACTGACAAATTACGCTCTCATTAGCCGAGACGATAGTTAGCATAGCCTTCAGCTACGTCATTTGCTACGACCTAGCAAGGCGCCATTATCATTTGCTATTTATCTTGTGATGCATGTACCGTCAGACCGATGTTCACCAATTATGGATTAAAGTTAAGTATTCCAGAAGCTACGTACCTTTTTTGCTAGTCTTAATACCTTGGCCTGTTCCAGACCTCACGCCAGCCTGCGTGAGCTTAAACGCGTGCCTTTCGGCTTCCTCTCATTGTGGGTTGGTGCTCTGGCCAATCCACAACAGTTGGCGAAGAGAGTTTTGCGTTCGTATTGATCTGGCCCTGATTTACTTGTGTCGTGGCTTCGCCACAATCTCCAGATGTACTGTCCGAATTTTATCGATTGCAGAATCAGCAGACGCAGGCCTTATTGGATGCCCTTGGATAGCTCGTCCAGGGTCAACGTGCAATGCAAAACGATGCGGCGGCCGCCGCTCCACCGCTACCGCAGCCACAACACGCTGTTGCACAACCTTTTCTTCCGTTTGATGCTGCACTGGAAAGCTGGACAGAGTGGTCACGCCAATTTGGATTCATCTCGCCGCCTACAGAATTCAAGGTAATGAGTGGCAGCCTTTTTTGTTAGCATCAGTACGTGTCCAGACGTACCGAGTGATAGTGAAATTATTTCCCTGACGCGACGTAGCAACTCTGTTCTACGACGAAATTTTGTCTGCATTAGATGCATATTTCAAAGAATCAGTCAATGTCGTTGCAAAAAGGTATACCTTCTTTCGTACAAAACATACGGCCGGTCAAACTAATCGGGAGTGGGTTGCAACTTTGCAAGGCCTTACTAGGGATTGTACTTTTGAGTGTCAATGTGGACTCCCTTATTCAGATACTATGGTGCGTGATGCAATTGCACAGAAAGTTTCTGATGTTCGTATAAGGGAACAGATTTTGAAACTAGTCAATCCCTCCCTTCAACAAGTGATGGACATATTGGATCGGCAGGACACACTTGACTTTGCTCAGGAATCATTTCAAACTTGGCCACCCGTGTGTCACGTTAACCGGCCCGCTGGGCGAGCTACATGGAACAGTAAACAGCCCTTGTGCCCGTCCGCGCAGCTGCCGCCAAGCTCTCCTCCAAGTGTGCCGCGCAAGCAAGCAAGTGCAGTGCTAAAATCATGCCCGTGGTGTGCTACTAGACATTCGTGTGAGAATTGCCCGTCACGCCAGGCTATTTGCTTTTTCTGTAATAAAACAGGACATGTTCAAAGTGTTTGTCAGAAAAAGCTCAGGTCGGACACTCACAACCAATCCAGGCCCTTTGCTTCGCGCCGGAATTAGAATCGAACCAAGAACACTCAGGCTCGTGAACCTTCGCCCATGGAAATTCATGCAGTTCATTCCACTCCGCCCAGTGCCACTCTCTCTAACGGTGACTGTGTTCGTCCCACCAATAGTGTGCATCGACATCGACGGAAATCCCGTCAAGTCGCAAGTGATTCTGTACCAGTGACAGTTCACGTTGCACGAGACAGTCGCTCTTGTCGCCAGCAGGACAATAAACTTTTTGTAGATTTGGACATTAACAGCAAAGTGATACCGTTCCAGCTCGATACCGGAGCTGCAGTTTCACTGATCAATCACGACACGTACAAACAGCTGGGCTCACCTCCGTTGCGTGCCGCAAATGTTAAGTAGTTATTCAGTACAAGCTATCCCTGTGTTAGGACAGTGCAGCCTTCTTGCAACATACAAGGGACAAACAAAACTTGTGTCATTTCGTTCTTCTTCTGCAGTGAACTTGTTTGGTTTAGATTTATTTCAGTTGTTTAACTTGTCTATAGTAAATCAGGTCCTCTCAGTGAACCAGACTGTGCCTTCAACCAGTGTTTCTTGTCTATGTGAAGAATTTGCAGACATTTTTGCACCGGGCCTCGGTTTGCTCTAAGAACTATGAAGCACATTTGGAACTGAAGTAAACGCGCAACCAAAATTTTTCAGAGCGCGCAATGTTCCCCACGCATTGCGTGATGAGGTCGCAAAAACATTACACGATTTGGAATCACAAGGTGTAATTGAACGTGTGCTGGCTTCTCTCTGGGCATCACCCTTAGTAATTTTGCCAAAACCTTCCGGACAATTGACACTTTGTGTGGACTTCAAGGCAACAGTGAATCCCCAACTAGTGATTGCAACTTTTCCTTTACCCCGCCCGGAAGATCTTTTTGACGAACTGTGCCGGGTAAATATTTTTCGAAGTTGGACCTAGCAGATGTGTACTTGCAAATACCGGTGGACGAAGACTTCCAGCGCATTTTGGTGGTTAACACGCATCTTGGTTTGTACCGATTCAAAAGACTGCCATTCGGGTGTGCATCCGCCCCTGCATTGTTTCAACAATATTTACAAACTGTTCGTGCGTCGGTCCCTACTGCAGCAAACTATCTGGACAATATTGTGATCTCCGGAAAGACAGAAGAAGAACATTTAGCCAATCTCAGAACATTATTTCAGGTCTTGCGCCAAAATGGTCTTCGCTTACGGAAGGACAAATGTGTGTTTTTTGCTCGTGACTTACCCTATCTGGGACATGTAATCAATGCCCAAGGCATACATCCCAGTCCAGAGCACCTCCGTGCCATACAAGACTTGCCTTCGCCGCAGAATTTGAGGCAGCTACAGAGTGTGCTGGGAAAAATCAGTTATTATCATCGCTATGTGCGCCACGCCTCTTCCATTTCAGCTCCGCTTCATCGCTTACGCCGTAAAGGTGTTCCGTTCGTCTGGACGACGGAATGCGAACGCGCCTTTCGCCAGTTGAAATCGGCGTTGCTTTCCAATACTTGCCTTACGCCATTCGATCCCCAGAGACCCCTTTTATTGATGGTGGATGCATCGGATTTCGGGATCGGTGCTGTGCTTGAGCACAAAGATGGATCGCATGATCGCCCTATTGCCTTTGCGTCCAAATTGCTCTCGTCTGCGCAAAGAAATTATTCACAGATCGAGAAAGAAGCTTTGGCTCTCGTATTTGGTATTACTAAGTTTCATGATTTCTTGTATGGTCGTCACTTTACCATCATCACAGACCACAAACCTTTGACGTCGCTTTTTCATCCGAACAAGCCTGCACCTCCACATACAGAGCAGAAATTCATTCGCTGGTCTAGTTTCCTCTCGCAGTACCGCTACGATATCTAGTATCGGTCCACTGCTAAGCACGGAAACGCCGATGCATTGTCCCGTTTACCTGTTGCTGAGGATAGAGCATTCGATTCTTCCGAACTTACTTGCATGTTCATTGATGCGGAAACCGATGACGTGGTCGAATCATTTCCGATTGATTTTCGTCGTGTAGCTACAGCCACAGCTGCTGACCCTGTCCTTGCTACCGTTCTGCGTTTTGTTGCTACGCAGTGGCCCTTGTCAAAGTCACGGATCGAGGATCCGTTGGTTCGCTGATTTTTTGCTCACAAGGAGAGACTTTTTGTTCGACGTGGTGTTTTGCTGTTGCGTTCAGATAATGATCAGTCCAGGGTCGTGGTCCCACGTTCGTTAAAGTCCTCTGTCTTACGGCTTCTACACCAAGGACATTGGGGTATAGTGAGAACGAAACAACTTGCTCGTCAGCACTGTACTTGGTTCGGAATCGATGCTGCGATTGCGAATATGTGCTCTTCTTGCATGGCATGTGCCGAACAACACTCTGCCCCCCCGCGGAAATTCTTTGCATGGCCAAAAGCCACATCCCCTTGGCAACGCTTACACATCGATTTTGCTGGTCCATTCTGGAATGCTCCATGGTTGGTTCTGGTAGATTCATTCAGTAATTTTCCTTTTGTTGTCTGGATGTCTTCCACGACGTCATCTGCCACCATCCAAGCGTTATCCACTATCTTTTGCATTGAAGGTCTTCCACAGACTATTGTTTCCGACAATGGCCCACAATTCATGTCCGCAGAATTTCAGTCATTCTGCAAGGCCAATGGTATTCAACATCTGACGTCCGCGCCGTTTTCGCCTCCAACGGTGCCGCTGAACGATTGGTCAGGACTTTCAAGTCACAGATGTTGAAGTTGAAAGAGTCGCATTCTCGAGAGGCCGCGTTATTGCTCTTTTTGTCCTCGTATCGCTCTCAGCCCCGAGATGGTCGCTCGCCGGCTGAGTTTCTCCACGGTCGTCCTCATCGAACCTTGATGTCTTCGCTACATCCGACGCATCAGGTTCCTGTGCAGCGGCAGCCTCCTGCTTTTGCTCCAGGAGACGTTTTATACTATCGCAACTATCGAGGTTCACGGCGTTGGCTCGCAGGGCGCATTCTTCGCTGCCTCGGCCGCGCTATGTATCTGGTTTTGGGGGCCTCTGGTGCGGTGTGTCGGCATCTCAATCAGCTGCGCCTCTGTCGTCGCACGGGTTCTGCCGCTCCCCGTCTGCTTTCAGCGACGGTGCCGTCCGGTCAGCGCCCTGGGGACCCATCTACTGGCTCGCCTCAGCCCCGGGTGTTACCGACGATGCCTTCCATTTTGCCCCATGGCGACGCGCCGCCGCCGCCGCCGCCTGTTCTCCCGCCGGCGACGCCCGCAGTGGACGCGTCGCTGCAGCCGCCGAGCGCCTCCCTGGGTCACGCGCCGCCGATCGCTTCCCGTGACCAGTTGTCCTCCGCCATGGACTTCTTGCCCGTTCCGGACCACATGGCGTCTTCGCCCGTCGGGTGCCCCAGCCCGATGGAGGTCGACCCTTCGGCCCCTCCTGTCTCTATACGGGCGCATACACGGCAAGTTGACGTGCACCCTGGACTAGGTTTTCAGGCGTTTCCTAGCTCCCCTCGGACCGAATGGCAGGGTGCGGGTGGCACGGCCTCGACTGTTGTTAGGCTCCCCACCTTGTCGCATACGTCAACATGGGGTTCTCCCCACGGCGGGCGGAAGCCTTATGACACAACCGTTCGCCGATTTGCGGGGGAGGAATGTGGTGTCACCGCCAGACACCACACTTGCTAGGTGGTAGCCTTTAAATCGGCCGCGGTCCGCTAGTATACATCGGACCCGCGTGTCGCCACTATCAGTGATTGCAGACCGAGCGCCGCCACACGGCAGGTCTAGAGAGACTTCCTAGCACTCGTCCAAGTTGTACAGCCGACTTTGCTAGCGCTGGTTCACTGACAAATTACGCTCTCATTAGCCGAGACGATAGTTAGCATAGCCTTCAGCTACGTCATTTGCTACGACCTAGCAAGGCGCCATTATCATTTGCTATTTATCTTGTGATGCATGTACCGTCAGACCGATGTTCACCAATTATGGATTAAAGTTAAGTATTCCAGAAGCTACGTACCTTTTTTGCTAGTCATAATACCTTGGCCTGTTCCAGACCTCACGCCAGCCTGCGTGAACTTAAACGCGTGCCTTTCGGCTTCCTCTCATTGTGGGTTGGCGCTCTGGCCAATCCACAACACATAACATTAGGGAACTTCTCTGTTGTTTCCGTCCGCTTCTGGAGCGGGGTGCCCTTCGCTTCGCTCAAAATTCAGTGCCCCGACGCTTTCAAATAGAACACTTCTTTCTTTCACCGTCACAACGTTTCCCCAAAAACTAACGTACATGGCCAGATTTCCAGCTGCAAACGTTCCCATGTTCTCCCATTAATGCTTCTTTCTCTTTTCATTTCTCAATCAGCGACGTCACTTTCTAATCGCCTGTCTTTATTTATTATGTTTTTTCTCACGGTCCTTTTTCTCTCCATTCTCTCATGTGTACTGCTGTTAGAGCTCATAGTTTCAACTTACCTAACTGTAATTTCTCTGTATTGTTGGACTGCATGTAGCCATGAGGGAATGTAGACTATTTTTTCTGCACTACAGTAGTTTTAAATGTTCGATTGTATATTAGATGTAACTTACAACATTGTTTTCGTAATGACTGTTACGTGCAATATGTATAATACATAGTTAGATGACAGACAGGGCCTGTTGGCCATAATCTTACTACATTAAATCTCTATATAAAAGCTTGTTTGTGTATGTACTGACAGACTTTACTCATTCACTGCAACCCACTGCTGGTTGTGGTGCTAGATAGCCGTTGGTCTCATGCTGTTAGCAGGGAAGTTTGGTCGCGATGCGTGGCAGTGGGTGAGAGTGGCAAGCAAAAATCCGCGAAATATGGTGCAATCTCTTAGGAAAAACTATATACTCAGTGACTTGCGAACTTTATAGTACAAGTGAAAATGCGTTTGTTGTTTCCTTCGTTCGACATAATACGATGCTTGCGCGGTTTAGTCATTCAGATTTTAGTAACGACGTGTAATATCAAATAGATCAGTTTTTAATCTCTCAGCGCGTTTTCGTTACTTACACTTTACCGACGATCAACAGAGACACAAAGAAAAAATCCAGATAGACACAAAGATAAAAATACTCATAAGTAACAAATGGATAGTCGATCGGTACCTTACAGTGAGCCGGCCTGAGTGGCCGAGCAATCCTAGGCGCTACAGTCCGGAACCGCGCGACCGGAACGGTCGCAGTTTCGAATCCTGCCTCGGGCTAGGATGTGTGTGGTGTCCTTAGGTTAGTTGGTTTTAAGTAGTTCTAGGGGACTGGTGACCCCAGAAGTTAAGTCCCATAGTGCTCAGAGCCATTTCAACCACTACAGTGATTTTGGATAAACATTTCGCTAACTCTTCATGAGTATAATCCTTTTCATAATTTAGCGCGTTTCCGTCAATCACTTCGCTTGTTCTTCTTTTGCATTATTCTTCATACATATAATCTTTATCGAACTTCTGTTAGGTACTGTGGCTGATTTAATACTACTCATTACGTAATTTTGTTTGTACACAAGATGCCGAACAGTAAAACTATTTTCATGCACTCTTCTGTGAATTGACAACAAAGAAAACTTGCACGAAAAAACGAAAAGGAAGACGAATACTATTACGTCACGACGATATTACTAAACTAGCATTGGCCCCATGGTGTTACCTGCGGTTAAGCACGTCTGAGTAACGTAATGTTAACGTCAGTATGGATGGCACAGGACGAGGATTGTGAGTCCATTAACCAGTATGTAATGTTCAAAAGTCACAGAGAATACAGTTTTTTCTAAGTGAACTAAGTGTTACATATGGCGCATTATACTGAGATATCCGCCAACCATAATTACGCACCTCTCACCACAGTATGGATGAAACACGTTGAGGACTCTATCACCATTATATTGTATCGTGAATGAAACTATAAAAACATTTTCACATGCACGGTAAATTTCGTAAGTTATATAGTCTATTATTTACATGGTGACAATTACTGAACTATATGACATACTGAGAGCTCAGATGGAAACCCAGTTCTAAGCAAAGAAGGGAAAGCAGAAAGGTGGAAGGAGTATATAGAGGGTCTATACAAGGGCGATCTACTTGAAAACAATATTATGGAAATGGAAGAGGATGTAGATGAAATGGGTGATATGATACTGCGTGAAGAGTTTGACAGAGCACTGAGTCTTCAGCATTGGGAGAGCCAGTCCTGACAAAACTCTACCATCTGGTGAGCAAGATGTATGAGACAGGCAAAATACCCTCAGACTTCAAGAAGAATATAATTCCTATCCCAAAGAAAGCAGGCGTTCACAGATGTGAAAATTACCGAACTATCAGTTTAATAAGTCACAGCTGCAAAATACTAACGCGAATTCTTTACAGGCGAATGGAAATCTGGTAGAAGCCGACCTCGGGGAAGATCAGTTTGGATTCCGTAGAAATATGGGGACACGTGACGCACTACTGACCCTACAACTCATTTTAGAAGGTAGATTAAGAAAAGGCAAACCTACGTTTCTAGCATTTGTAGACTTAGAGAAAGCTTTTGACAATGTTGACTGGAATACTCTCTTTCAAATTCTGAAGGTGGCAGGGGTAAAATACAGGGAGCGAAAGACTATTTACAATTTGTACAGAAACCAGATGGCAGTTATAAGAGTCGAGGGGCATGAAAGGGAAGCAGCGGTTGGGAAGGGAGTGAGACATGGATGTAGGCTCTCCCCGATGTTATTCAATCTGTATATTGAGCAAGCAGTAAAGAAAACAAAAGAAAAATTCGGAGTAGATACTAAAATTTGTGGAGAAGAAATAAAAACTTTGAGGTTCGCCGATAATATTGTAATTCTGTCAGAGACAGCAAAGGACTTAGAAGAGCAGTTGAACGGAATGTACAGTGTTTTGAAAGGACGATATAAGATGAACATCAACAAAAGCAAAACGAGGAAAATGGAATGCCGGCGGGAGTGGCCGAGCGGTTCTAGGCGCTACATCTGGAGCTGAGCGACTGCTACGGTCGCAGGTTCGAATCCTGCCTCGGGCATGGATGTGTGTGCTGTCCTTAGGTTAGTTAGGTTTAATTAGTTCTAAGTTCTAGGCGACTGATGACCTCAGAAGTTAAGTCGCATAGTGCTCAGAGCCATTTGAACCATTTTTTTGATAATGGAATGTAGTCGAATTAAGTCTAGTGATGCTGAGGCAATTAGATTACAAAATGAGACACTTAAAGTAGTGAAGGAGTTTTGCTATTTGGAGAGCAAAATAACTGATGATGGTCGAAGTAGAGAGGACATAAAATGTAGACTGGCAATGGCAAGGAGAGCGTTTCTGAAGAAGAGGAATTTGTGAACATCGAGTACAGATTTAAGTGTCAGGAAGTCGTTTCTGAAAGTATTTGTATGGAGTGTAGTCATGTATGGAAGTGAAACGTGGACGATAAATAGTTGGGACAAGAAGAGAATAGAAGCTTTCGAAATGTGGTGCTACAGAAGAATGCTGAAGATTAGATGGGTAGATCACGTAACTAATGAGGAGGTATTGAATAGGATTGGGGAGAAGAGGAGTTTGTGGCACAACTTGACTAGAAGAAGGGATCGGTTGGTAGGACATGTTCTGAGGCATCAAGGGATCTCCAATTTAGTATTGGAGGGCAGCATGGAGGGTAAAAATTGTAGAGGGAGACCAAAAGATGAATACACTAAGCAGATTCAGAAGGATGTAGGCTGCAGTAGGTACTGGGAGATGAAGAAGCTTGCACATGATAGAGTAGCATGGAGAGCTGCATCAAACCAGTCTCAGGACTGAAGACCACAACAACAACAACAACATGATATACTGAACTATATGATATAAAATCTTCATAACTTGTGAACGATTTGCGTTAGGACCTTCAAACTTCACGGCTGGACGCGGGACAAGATGGGAAATAGTATGCGCATGCACACGCGGCTTATTGTTGTCGGCCCACTTTCATTTGGATCGGTTCGTCAATAAGTGAAATTGGCGAATTTGGGGGACTCACAATCCGCACTGCGCGACCTAGAAGTCTCTTCAGCCTTAACGGGTGAGTGTGTGGTGTACAATGTCCAGTCTCGGAATAACTGGTGCGATATTCCTTGATAACACGGTGACTACCGAATGGTAATCCAAAGTGACCCTGATTTCGAAAAGATGTGGCGCACGCAAGACGGAGACGGAACTCGTCCTCTTCAAAGCAGGAGAGTGTTCAATGTCCAGGAGGAGCGCTTTGGAGACCGCATTCTGCTTCTGGGGTACCCAAAGGCCATTGGCATGGGCCTCGATTAGCCGCCATATTCTCCGGATCTGAACACTTGCGACTCCTTTTTGTGGGCCTGTATTAAAGGCAAAGTGTACAGCAATAACACCAAAGCCATTGCTGAGCTGAAAACAGCCATTCTGGAGGTCATCTTATAGCATGGATGTTCCCACATTTCAACAGGTCATGCAGAATTTCGCTATTCGTTTGAACCACGTCATCGTCTATGATGGCAGGAATATCGAACATGTCGTAACCTAAATCGGAATACCTGTAGTGACGTTTACATGTTGAATAAAGTGTGTGGACGCCGTGGTTTGTATCTGATTTACGTTTTTTTCATATAGTTCAATAACTGTCACCCTGTACCTTTACGTAAGAGTGTTTTTTGCTCCATATTTCGCGGATTTTTGCCCACCACACTCACCGACTGCCAAGAACCGCGACCAAACTACCTTACTAACAGGATAACTGCATCAATAATATCCTCAATGATGTATACTTCTGTACGTCTTTCATATCTAGAATGGTACTCATCTCTTCTCCCATGTCATATACTCTCACCAGTGCAAAGGCACGTTTCTCGTCTAATAAATAAATATAACTCAGCACATCGATGACAACACAGAACGACGAATACGCCAATGTATACAGTACTGTGTGTCGGTAGCGAGCGGAAACAAGTGAATATCGGTCCAAAGTCGTATATCCTCTTGTGACTTCTCTTGATTCTGCTATTCCCATATACCATTGCGCCAAGTGTATTCTTGCAGTCCGCAATTAGCATATTATCAGTAAACCACTGATTCTTTAAAGAATCCAAGTCTCATGTGTAAAACAGCTTCAAACGTGTGACAGCGTTACGAGTGAGTTGAGGTGTTAAATCTTTGCCTTTAAGCGTGTAAACGAGAAAAAAGTCTAGAAAAGGTTCGAAATTTCGCTTAAAATTTGTTGGAAATCGCCAAGTGCTCGAAATATAAAACACTGAACGAATATAGTCTCGACAATTAGCACTCAATTTTTAGCAAAAGCTAGTTTTTCACGCGTGTCAACGTTATTAACGTCGTATCTGTTGAACTATGTGTCGTACAGTGACATAATTTTGCAGGTACATTCAGAATAATGTTTGCAAACAGTGTTGCGAATAAAGTATAACGAAGTAATAATTTAAAACGCCATGGGTGAGCAGCGCAAATGTAGTAAGCGATATCCTTCGTGCATTTGAACACTTTGTGGAGGTGTCAGCAAGAAAAATTTTTGAAACGTTGGAAATTATGTGTAAAGATTGCTGGAAGCCGCCAAGTGCTCTCATCAACACTGGAGGAATATAGTCTGGGTAATTTGCGCGTCTTGAAGTACCCTGCCTGAAGGCATATTATACTCTGTTCCTAATTTGTATACTAAATTTAGTGAGTTAATCTTCTGACAGAATGTTATATTTCTTAATTGAGTAAATTATGACAGCGTTTCAGATCTTTAAATTCGGTCAGTAACTACGCGAAATACTGAAAATCAAAATTTTATTTCCTCTGGAGCCGTTAGGCGGGTAGCCTACGACTTATATCGGGTTCTGGGGCAGTGGTTAGTATACTGCGCAACAGAACTACAGGATCACTTTTTCGAAACCCCGTAACTGTCTCCCATTGTGACGCATAAGTTTGAAATTTGATTCAAATGTGCGTGCAAACTTCCTCTGTAATGGTGCGAAAGGGTGACGCTCTGCGACTTCACCCTCGGGCTCGACGACGGTTCAAACGGCAAGGCGTCGACGTATACAGTAAAGAGGCAGAGCCCAGAAGTTCATGCGACGTGTAAAGTGGGTTAATAACATCACACTGGCATCAAATCTCATCACAATTCTGCTTAATGCCGCCACGGGCGTGTCACATGATGGGAACGTCGTCACACTCCATCTTATCCACATTTCACTCCTATTGACGCGTCTGCGATGGAAGTCAGAACCGCGACCACCAGGATTGAAATCCCGCGGTTCTTTTTTTTATGAATGGTGGAGGAAAACATTTCACACACACCACAGCTCAGAATCGAGACGAATAGGCCTCGGTGGGTAGCACAATGGAGGTCTCTGAAAGCACCCCTTTCTTTGGTAAGTTGATTCCCACACATTTCGCAGTCGAAAAGGTTTTTGACAATCTTTGATACTGCTGGTATCTCTATTACGCTTCTACCCTTCTCTACTGACATCGCGGGGCTGCAACCACACTGAATGTTATCGCACCCCTTTGGAGTGTAGTGCGACCGCAATTTTTGTTCTGGTGTACACTGTGGAACTACTAAGGGCTGTTCAAAACCAATCGACGAAATTTGAACTTGATCTGAAACAGCCAAGGGTTCTTATGTATTTTCAGTGCTCCTGTTTCACACCCTCCTGTGGCGTGATCACGAGGGATGCTAAATTAAGTCATGCGAGAATAAACCGGCAAAGGTAATGAACCGTGATTTACTTTCAAAGAATATTCTTAAGAGTTTATTTTATTTACTAGCGATTCATTAAGGAAATTAACACATTTAATCACACTCTGTAAGCATGTAAGTAGTTGCCAGGGAATAACTGATGAAATCATAACCAAATTCCTTTTAACAAATGGGAATTTTATTCACTTTAATAGTGCCTAAAAGCATTTTTAAAAGAAACAGATTTAAAATTATAATCAGAAAGCACCCTGTAAATATGAAAGTTACAATTTATTCAGAGGCAGAAAGAAACCAGTTTTGACTATATGAGCTTTCGGCAAGAGAACCTTGCCGCTCGCTTTTGACACGGCCGTAATTACGACCGCTCACAACAGCCTCTGAAAGACTACACTGGTGCAAATCTGCAACACACCAGATTACTTTAAACTAAGAGTTTTAACAAGTCACACAAGCACACAAACTAAGCACCTCCCCGTAGCAGGGATGGAAATCGTACAAAACACTAACAATTAAAATATTAACCTTGCCACCGAAGATGCAACTTGATTTTAACTTCTGAGAAAGGTCTTACGGTGAAAGGGTGGCAACTTTATATACTAAAATGATCATTTAAATAAGAGCCCATGAAATGCAATCTTATATAAAATTCTACAAGGTTGGCCAAACAATAGTTAAGATGCTCTACAGTACACAGATACCGCCTCTCAAGATCATAGGCAATAATATCAAAGTTTCCAAAGATCAAAACATATTCCAGATATTAGGCCGTTACACTTCAAGCAATAAATTCGTTAACACACCAAATCCGACAAACATGACAGAGGCAGCTACTAACCTACGATAGATTGATAGGGAGATTATTGAACAACCCGAACCGCAGGTTGCTCTAACCCGCCCCTACTTCACAAGGGAAAAACGGACCACCCAATTTATAAACAACCACCTTCCCGTGGGTGGGCAAACGGAGAAGAATGGTGGGACGACCCCAAAGCAAAAGGGCTGGTGACCTCGCCAGAAAACAAGTAGTATTTTACAAGTAAATGAAACTACATATCTCCAATCACTTAAGTTCTAATAAACTGCGATTTCTCGAGAAGACCTGCCGCAGCACCCCCAACGCTCTCCCGAACCGTCCGCTGCCAGCCGCTTCAACGGACGCAAGAAGGCGCGCCGATCTCCCGTCTCACGGCGTCGCAGCTCGCACCTGCCAGACCGATGTCGTGGGTTGACTCCTGTTGCTGCCGTGTCGACCGCGAAGTCACTACCCCTCGCTATACGCCGCGGCCCACTGGACTCACGTGGCGACCTCACATGCGCCGACGCTCAAGGCGGACAAGTCATCTTGTGTCTCAGTGCGCGACCAACCAACCGATCGATCCAACCGCCAATGACCGTTGTCCGAGCAACTCGAGCAGACTGGCGGCCTAACGCACAGACTCAGATGCAGGAACTCAGCCGCGACCGGGCGACCACTAGCTGAGTTCTGTTACTGGCGGAGTGCCAAGACTCTCATTTTGCCGGCTTCAAAGGTTGATCCGAACGACAGACATACTAGCACTCCGAACGACAGACAGACACTAACTGCCGCACTAAATGCGAACGAGAGACAGACCAGCAACTGGTGACGAGTGACTGACCCAGACTGACCAACTGCCACTGGCGATCTCCTAGCGCCCCTTAAATGCACGTCAACAGGCAACCTTTCCCCTTTCCCACCAGATGGAGACACCAAAGCTGCGACTGCCACAGCGGCGCCACCGCCAGAAACGGAGGGCGACTGCTTCACACTACGCGCTGCGGCGCGCTCTTCAAAACAGCAGTTTTTACCGCGGCTCAGTTTTTCTGTAAGGCCCCCCAGTTCGACGATAGCCACAGTGGCACCCGCCCACACTTTTTGAGAATCTTCATAATGTGCCTTTACAGAGAAAAACCTTCGAAGTGTCTCGAGGCGCCTGCAGGTAGGCAACTATGTGTCACAAATGTTATGGCAGTTGCCTTCCTGGAGGCGCCTAGCACCACTACGAAGTTTTTCTCTGTAAAGGCACATTTTTGAAATTCTCAATACAGCTGACGCGGACCGTATGTGGCCCATGTGAGATTTCTTGCACCATCCCAACTGCGTGCTGGCAAGCTTGGCCAACTGGTTCGCGCATGCGCAGAACGATGCCGGCGGGCGAGCCGAAGTGCCGGCGCCCTATGCCTGCGTTACAGGGTTCACAGGCAGGCGGTGCACAGTCTCTTCCCCCCTCTAGTTAACTGACAACTGTGACGTCAGGAAGTGTGTCCGTGCACAAGGGTAAAACGAAATAAATTTGCCTAATTATGAAAAACGGCGGCCTCACACAACAGGGTAGACAATGGGAAAGAGCTATACAGGGTGAAAAGTATTTAAACAGCAGGGGACATCAAAACAAATATTATTCACTAATGTCTTTTTTTCCTATGAGGATTACTTAAAACGGTGGACGCCGTATTACGCTCTTCAGTTGTAGGCAACTGCTGTCCACCAGTGTAGTAGTGCATTGTCTCTGTTTACTAATGGAGCGATACACCTGGAGTGGGTACACTGATATGGTTGGTGCGTACTAAGTAGCGCACTACAACGGACGAACTCCACAGCGGGTTTATCAACAACAATACCCTAATCGCCGTATCCCGCATCATACAGCCTTTGCTGCTATGTACCAACGTTTGCGAGAGACCGTGTTATTTAGCAGATTACCTGGACAGGGACGCCATCGTACGGTAAGAACGGTGCAATTTGAGGAAACTGTCTTGCAGCATGTGGAGCGGGATCCTTCAATCAGCACTCGTGCAATTGCACGTAACATGGGGACGAATCAGACGAATGTAAGAACAGTCCTTCGAGAGCAATTGTTACGTCCATTTCACTTACAGCGTGTCCACAACCTGGAACCAGTTGATTATCCACCCAGAGCACAGTTCTCGCAGTGGTACCTCGAACAGTGTGAAATGCATCCTACATTTCCATCCTCTTTGTCGGCCGGCCGGAGTGGCCGAGCGGTTCTAGACGCTATAGTATGGAACCGCGCAACCTCTACGGTCGCAGGTTCGAATCCCGCCTTGGGCATGGATATGTGTGATGTCCTTAGGTTAGTTAGGTTTAAGCAGTTCTAAGTTCTAGGGGACTGATGACCTCAGCAGTTAAGTCACATAGTGCTCAGAGCCATTTGAACCGTTTGAACCATCCTCTTTGTTGTTTATCGATTAAGCAACGTTCGGGCGTGATGGAGTCTTGAACATGCACAATTCGCATGTTTTGAGTGAGGATAACCCACATGTCACAGTTACTAGCGCTTATCAAGAGGGGTTATTCGTTAATGTGTGGCTCGGTGTTGTTGGGGACTGTTTAGTTGGGCCGTATCTGGTACCTAGGCCATTAAATGGCAGGCACTATTACAATTTTCTCGCCAGAGCATTGCCAGAATAGCTGGAAGACGTCCCGCTCCCTAAAAGACAACGCATGTGGTTCCAACATGACGGGGCGCCGGCACATTTCAGTCGTCATGTCCGTCGATTCCTGGACCGACGGTTCGCAGGAATGTGGATTGGGTGGATTGGCAGAAGTGGTCCTGTACCATCGCCTGCTCGATCCCCTCTGGACTTTTTTGTGTGGGGAGAGATGCGCAACCTTGTTTACGCAACCCCTGTTGCATCAGAAGGGGATCTGGTTGCCCGTATAGTAGCAGCAGCAAGAACAGTTCAGAATACTCCTGGGGTTTTTGCCTGTGTCAGACAGAACATGATCCAACGGTATAGCCTTTGTTTAAGTGTGACTGGAGGCATTTTTGAAAATCTACTGTAATTGAAATTGGGTTGTGTTAATGTGTTGTCTCTTGGTGATAAGAAAATGTAAAACTGTTTGTTGGTTTAATTAATTTGCCGCCAGAGAAATCTTTCTCTACAGGGTTAAATACTCCTCATAGGAAAAAATGACATTAGGGAAAAATATTTGTTTTGATGTACCCCACAACCTCCCAGAGTTTGTCCGTTCAAATACTTTTCACACTGTGGTCGTCCAGCGTGCCGTGCAGTGGAACACAAAGGGGAGGAAACAGTTCTGGAACGCTACGAATGTTGCACCACACAGTGTGTGACTGGTTTACGGGACGCAGTGTATGACCGCTGCAATACGACATTGATTTGCAGCGTGCGCCACATTGTGTCCCTGTATCTGAACCGCTGCTGCTGCTACTGCTGCTGCTGACTGACTGTGTGCCGCATTATACTTTTGTTTACTCGTGTCGCGCGTCCGCTGCAGGTTGCGAGGGACTGGCGGCTGACAGATAAGGCGCAGAGCCGTGCGTAACCTGGAACAAGAACTGCACGGCCGGCGAGCGCATGGGGCGGGAGAGGGGGGCGGGCATCGTACAGCGTAATGAAAGCGGCAGATAAACCGGCGCGCTTTGTCCGCTGCCACAATGGCCGATCTGCTGCTGCGGGGGCACGGCGCAGCGAAGCCGCGGCGAACGCCCGCCCTACACTGCGCACTTGACCTCATTACAGCCGCGCACTCCACCCAACAACGGAGCGCCTCTGCTGGCTCTTCCCTTCCAGGAAACAGTCCAAGTATGTAATTTAGAATACCATAAAAATCGGTAACTACTACCACATCATCAGACACGTCGATGCAGCCACCTTCCTGTCCCTTACTGAGCCGTGGTACAAATTGCTGTTTTGAAGAGCGCGCCGCAGCGCGTGGTGTGAAGCAGTCGCCCTCCGTTTCTGGCGGTGGCGCCGCTGTGGCAATCGTAGCTTTGGTTTCTCCCTTTGGTGGGGAAGGGGAAAGGTTGTCTGTTCACGTGCATTTAAGAGGCCGCTATGAGCTCGCCAGTCGGTCAGTCTGGGTCAGTCTCTCGTCCCCAGCTTGCTAGTCTGTCTCTCGTCCGCATTTGTTAGGCAGTCAGTGTCTGTCTGTCGTTCGGAGTGCTAGTATGTCTGTCGTTCGGATCAACCTTTGAAGCCGCCAAAATGAGAGGCTTTCCACTCCGCCAGTAAGAGAACTCAGCAAGTGGTCGACCGGTCGGGGCTTAGTTCCTGCATCTGAGTCTGCGCGTTAGGCCGCCAGTCTGCTCGAGTTTGCTCAGGCAATGGTCATTGGTTGGATCGATCGCTTGGTCGGTCGCGCACAGAGACACGAGATGACTTGTCCGTCTTCAGCGTCGGTGCATGTGAGGTCGCCACGTGAGTCCAGTGGGCCGCGGCGTATAGCGAGGGGTAGTGGCTTCGCGGTCTACACGAGAGCAACAGGAGTCAACCCACGACATCGGTCTGGCCGGTGCGAGCTGCGACGCCGTGAGACGGGAGATCGGCGCTCCTTCCTGCGTCCGTTGAAACAGCTGGCAGCGGACGGTTCGGGAGAGCGATTTGGGGGTGCTGCGTCACGTCTTCTCGAGAAATCGCAGTTTATTACAAGTTATGTGATTGGTGATATGTTGTTTGATTTACTCTTGTTAAATTGTACTTGTTTTCTTGGTGAGGTCACCAGCCGTTTTGCTTTGGGGTCGTCCCACCATTCTTCTCCGTTTGCCCATCCGCGGGAAGGTGGTTCTTTATAAATTGGGTGGTCTGTTTTCCCTTGTGGAGTAGGAGCAGGTTAGACAACCTGCGGTTCGGGTTGTTCAGTAATCTTCCTATCGATCTACCGTACCTGCTTCTGTCATGTTTGTCGGATTTGATGTGTTCACGAATTTATTGCTTGGAGTGTAACGGCCTTATACCTGAAATATGTTTGGATCTTTGGAAACTTTGATATTATTGCCTATGATCTTGAGAGGCGGTATCTGTGTACTGTAGAACATCTTAACTATTGTTTGGCCAACCTTGTAGAATTTTATATAAGATTGCATTTCATGGGCTTTTATTTAAATGATCATTTTAGTATATAAAGTTGCCACCCTTTCACCGTAGGACCTTTCTCAGAAGTTAAAATCAAGTTGCACCTTCGATGGCAAGGTTAATATTTTAATTGTTAGTGTTT
Organism: Schistocerca nitens; assembly: GCF_023898315.1. Taxonomy (NCBI): domain Eukaryota; kingdom Metazoa; phylum Arthropoda; class Insecta; order Orthoptera; family Acrididae; genus Schistocerca; species Schistocerca nitens. Next base: position 60,950,763 of record NC_064621.1, on the reverse strand, counting down.
TGTACCATTTCCATCCCTCCTACGAGGAGTGCATAGTTTGTACGCTTGTGTGACTTGTTAAAACTCTTAGTTTAAAGTAATCTGGTGTGTTGCAGATTTGCACCAGTGTAGTCTTTCAGAGGCTGTTGTGAGCGGTCGTAACTACGGCCGTGTCAAAAGGGAGCGGCAAGGTTCTCTGCCCGAAAGCTCGTACAGTCAAAAATTGTTTCTTTCTGCCTCTGAATGATTGTAACTTTGATATTTAGAGGGTGCGTTCTGATTATAATTTTAAATCTGTTTCTTTTAAAAAATGCTTTTAGGCACTATTAAAGTGAATAAAATTCCCATTCGTTAAAAGGAATTTGGTTATGATTTCATCAGTTATTCCCTGGCAACTACTTCTATGCTTACATAGTGTGATTAAATGTGTTAATGTTCTTGATGAATCGCTAGTAAATAAAATAAATATTTAAGAATATTCTTTGAAAATAAATCACGGTTCACTTACCATTTTGATGTGGCTGCTGCAGTTCATTCCACTGCTAAGACTGTGATATGTTTTTGAATACTTCTCGGGTATTCGGCGGGGTGGCGTTGTCCATGAGGCGCCAGATAAAAGAGAAATATTCGAAATCTTCCTAGACGGGCAAAATCTAAAATCACAAACTGTGTAACGCTGATATTCAGGATCTCACTCTTCATATTTTCCCCAGGATTGTTCCTTCCAATGTATCTTTTTATGAAACTGTGTTGACGAACTGGGCATGGAATTACTTTTCTACTTTGCATCATGTGAATTGATATCATGTTCTCTGTCATTTCCTTTACTATTTGCTCATAATATATCCTTTCAGTCCGGCATGTTTCTGTAGATTTTCTCCACATCCAACTGCTGCTAATTTTTCTTTTTTTGATCCCCAGGTTCCAACCTTCACAACCACAGACAAAAACGAATTTCTTTCTAGTTTCTGTATTGAAGTAGTTGTTTGTTAATAAATTTCTCTTATTTCTGAGTGCTTGTTTAGTTATTTTAATTCGTCTTTTAATATCCATTTGATTGCTTTAATTTGTCAGCTGGATTGTACTTTCCAAGCAGCAAAATTCATTTACTTGGAGTCGCATTTTATTTTCTATCTTAATGTATGCGCCTAGAACCGCTCGGCCACGCGGCCGGCATAAAATGAATATAATTAGGGTTTTGCATCTACAACCATAATGCTTTTATTTGTTTAACGTCAACTGTTTAATACACTAACTCAGCTGTCATACGTTACAAACTATTTTATACGTGGAAGTTTGATTATTTGAAGGATCGTATTGAGGATGGGGTTACTGGTGTCTGTTTCAAGGGGATCGCTCTTGAATTCAGTTTATTTCCGTAAGTTAAGGTGTCTGCGAGAATATTACAGGATCGTTTCTTTTCATATACAGTGAATAACTTATAACTTACAGCCTATTTATTTCCTGAACCATTCAAAGTACTGAAACAACATTTTTAGCATATGAAAGAACGCAGAGGGGCGCGCAGTTATGTTGCACTCGAAACTTTTGAAAAGACGAGAACTTGACGTTAACATTTTTCGCAAAAATGCCCGAGCAATGAAGTAAAATTGAAAGGCAAGGCGACCAAATTCGGTTATTGCGGCGTAAATACCGCTGATTGGGTGTCTCATACCAAACGCCGCCGTTTAACGTTGGTCAAGCCCTTCACGAGTTCAATAATTTCCACAAAAGCTGATCGTACAGTCATTTTGCTAAACTCCTTCTGATATGTTGGAACTTAGCACACAGTTCCAATTACGACAGTCGTAGGTGTCCCCGTATGTATGCGCTATATTGTAGGGCGAAGAGGAAACAGGTTTATTCTTAGCAGCGTGGACCTACATTCTTGATGCATATAGCGGCGGAGCCAGACATAACAGCCACACCAAGCGCACTTTCGTCAGTAAGAGCAGTTTCCAGTCACCATGTCTTTTAATTTTGGCTCACTTCTCGGATGGTGAGCCGGCCGGGGTGGCCGAGCGGTTCTAGGCGCTACAGTCTGGAACCGCGCGACAGCTACGGTTGCAGGTTCGAACCCTGCCTCGGGCATGGATGTGTGTGACGTCCTTAGGGTAGTTAGGTTTAAGTAGTTCTAAGTTCTAGGGGACTGATGACCTCAGCAGTTAAGTCCCATAGTGGTCAGAGCCATTTGAACCATTTTTCGGACGGTGAAAAATCAGTGTCAAAGCCAATAACAGTTACAGCAAGTGCATCATTCCATTTCAAGAAATTGGACAGGCGTGCGAAGAACTAGCGCACTGAACGTTCCGTACAAACTTAATTTTTCCATTCCGGGAATCAAAATTTTGCCTGGCATGGGGACTGATACTGGGAAGACATCGGGCCCACGGACTGCAAGACTTCCCAGAATGTCGGACAACAAATGACAAAAGGAACATTTTTTCTGTGGTACAGTTATAAACTAACAATTGTATGATTTTTGTCATTTATCTGTACTGCCAAACCTTTCTTCTTCCCAAATATCATAATTCTACTTCAAGGGGAAGGTTTCAATGACTCAGTTTGCGCTAATCAAAGAATGTGACATAAATGGCCGTATCTACTGACTGCATTGACCAAGATGCTTCGCCTTAATATGTCATATACATTTCAACTTGATACGGCTGCCCTTTCGTGAGAAAAGGGTTTTGAAGAGTCTGACAGACAGATCGACGACAAACTGAACCTATCTGGGTTCTATTTTTGCCGACTCAGGTTCGGAATCCTACAAAAGGAAAAATACACTACTGGCCATTAAAATTGCTACACCAAGTACAAATGCAGATGATAAACGGGTATTCATTGGACAAATATATTATACTAGAACTGACATGTGATTACATTTTCACGCAGGTTCGAATCCTGCCTCGGGCATGGATGTATGTGGTGTCCTTAGGTTAGTTAGGTTTAACTAGTTCTAAGTTCTAGGGGACTAATGACCTCAGAAGTTGAGCCCCATAGTGCTCAGACCCATTTGAACCATACATTTTCACGGAATTTGGGTGCATAGAACCTGGGAAATCAGTACCCAGAACAACCACCTCTGCCCGTAATAACGGCCTTAATACGCCTGGGCATTGAGTCAAACAGAGCTTAGATGGCGTGTACAGGTACAGCTGCCCGTGGAGCTTCAACACGACACCACAGTTCATCAAGAGTAGTGACTGGAGTATTGTGACGAGCCAGTTGTTCGGCCACCATTGACCAGACGTTTTCAATTGGTGAGAGATCTGGAGAATGTGCTGGCCGGGGCAGCAATCGAACATTTTGTGTAGCCAGAAAGGCCCATACAGGACCTGCAACATGCGGTCGTGCATTATCCTGCTGAAATGTAGAGTTTCCCTGGGATCGAATGAAGGGTAGAGCCACGGGTCGTAACACAGCTGAAATGTAACGTCCACTGTTCAAAGTGCCGTCAATGCGAACAAGAGGTGACCGACACTTGTAACCAATGGCACCCCATACCATCACACCTGGTGATACGCCAGTATGGCGATGACGAATACACGCTTCCAATGTGCGTTCACCGCGATGTCGCCAAACACGGATGCGACCATCATGATGCTGTAAACAGAACATGGATTCATCCGAAAAAATGACGTTTTGCCATTCGTGCACCCAGGTTCGTCTTTGAGTACACCATCGCAGGCGCTCCTGTCTGTGATGTTGCGTCAAGGGTAACCGAAGCCATGGTCTCCGAGGTGATAGTCCATGCTGCTGCAAACGTCGTGGAACTGTTCGTGCAGATGGTTGTTGTTTTGCAAACGTACCCATCTGTTGACTCAAGGATCGAGACGTGGCTGCACGATCCGTTACAGCCATGCGGATAAGATGCCTGTCATCTCGACTGCTAGTGATGCGAGGCCGTTGGGATCCAGCACGGCGTTCGGTATTCCCCCCTAAACCCACCGATTCCATATTCTGCTGACAGTCATTGGATCTCGACCAACGCGAGCAGCAATGTCGCTGTACGATAAACCGCAATCGCGATAGGCTACAATCCGACCTTTATCAAAGTCGGAAACGTGATGGTACGCATTTCTCCTCCTCACACGAGGCATCACAACAACGGTTCACCAGGCAACGCCGGTCAACTGCTGTTTGTGTATGACAAACGGGTTGGAAACTTTCCTTATGTCAGCACGTTGTAGGTGTCGGCACCGGCGCCAACCTTGTGTGAATGCTCTGAAAAGCTATCATTTGCATATGACAGCATCTTCTTCCTGTCGGTTAAATTTCGCGTCTGTAGCACGTCATCTTCGTGGTGTAGCAATTTTAATGGCCAGTAGTGTACTTCTTATAGCGTCTCAGCCAACCCACGAACACGCAGTGTAGGCCATTCTTCGGCAGGTCGTCGAGAGTCGCCTCACTTTTCTCGAGCAATCTTCAGAGTTCTCAAATCGAATGCCCCGTAGCTTTATGCCTTTGGTGATGGGAATAAAAAAATCACAGGGTGCAAGAGCGGGACTATAAGGCAGATGCGGAACATGGGTAATGTTGAACTGGACCAGAAACTGCATGAACTGATTTGTGACATGAGGCTGCACATTGTCACAATGAAATCGCCATCGAGTCAGAGAAAGTTCTGGTCGTTTCGTTGCAAAATGTTTCTTCAGTTTAGCCAATACTGACGTGTAGTATGTTGCTGTAACAGTAGTGTGAGAGGCAACTGCATTCTCGTGTGAGTCAAAAAAGTGATCATCATCACTTTCCCTGCCGGTGGAACAACTCCCACTTGTTTTGTTGTGATAGAACCTGGCGTTTTCCACACTCTGCTGGGTTGCTTTCCTTCACGATCATCAGAAACGCATTCCCTCCATCAACAATGAGACACTGCACTTCATTGTTAGGTAAGCAGAATGCAAAGAGCGTTAACTACCAACCTACCGATAATAGAGCGCTGTCACATAGGAGCTACACGAAAGAATCAGTCGCAGTCTTTGTTGATCAGCCCTCGTACAATCCAATCTCAGTTCGACTAGATGTCCATTTGGGTTAAAACTATTGTTCCTGTCTCGACATCGTAGATCTGTGTATGAATTTTGCACCCTACATACCCCTAATCACGTTTTCGATGCCTCCCTTTCACGAGCGTTGCTTAAAAATGCCTTCTTAGTTCGAAAGTGCCCATTAGTAACTCAAAAGTTTTGCAGAAGGTATGCAGGTTTGGTCGAAAGAATTATACACTCCTGGAAATGGAAAAAACAACACATTGACACCGGTGTGTCAGACCCACCATACTTGCTCCGGACACTGCGAGAGGGCTGTACAAGCAATGATCACACGCACGGCACAGCGGACACACCAGGAACCGCGATGTTGGCCGTCGAACGGCGCTAGCTGCGCAGCATTTGTGCACCGCCGCCGTCAGTGTCAGCCAGTTTGCCGTGGCATACGGAGCTCCATCGCAGTCTTTAACACTGGTAGCATGCCGCGACAGCGTGGACGTGAACCTTATGTGCAGTTGACGGACTTTGAGCGAGGGCGTACAGTGGGCATGCGGGAGGCCGGGTGGACGTACCGCCGAATTGCTCAACACGTGGGGCGTGAGGTCTCCACAGTACATCGATGTTGTCGCCAGTGGTCGGCGGAAGGTGCACGTGCCCGTCGACCTGGGACCGGACCGCAGCGACGCACGGATGCACGCCAAGACCGTAGGATCCTACGCAGTGCCGTAGGGGACCGCACCGCCACTTCCCAGCAAATTAGGGACACTGTTGCTCCTGGGGTATCGGCGAGGACCATTCGCAACCGTCTCCATGAAGCTAGGCTACGGTCCCGCACACCGTTAGGCCGTCTTCCGCTCACGCCCCAACATCGTGCAGCCCGCCTCCAGTGGTGTCGCGACAGGCGTGAATGGAGGGACGAATGGAGACGTGTCGTCTTCAGCGATGAGAGTCGCTTCTGCCTTGGTGCCAATGATGGTCGTATGCGTGTTTGGCGCCGTGCAGGTGAGCGCCACAATCAGGACTGCATACGACCGAGGCACACAGGGCCAACACCCGGCATCATGGTGTGGGGAGCGATCTCCTACACTGGCCGTACACCACTGGTGATCGTCGAGGGGACACTGAATAGTGCACGGTACATCCAAACCGTCATCGAACCCATCGTTCTACCATTCCTAGACCGGCAAGGAACTTGCTGTTCCAACAGGACAATGCACGTCCGCATGTATCCCGTGCCACCCAACGTGCTCTAGAAGGTGTAAGTCAACTACCCTGGCCAGCAAGATCTCCGGATCTGTCCCCCATTGAGCATGTTTGGGACTGGATGAAGCGTCGTCTCACGCGGTCTGCACGTCCAGCACGAACGCTGGTCCAACTGAGGCGCCAGGTGGAAATGGCATGGCAAGCCGTTCCACAGGACTACATCCAGCATCTCTACGATCGTCTCCATGGGAGAATAGCAGCCTGCATTGCTGCGAAAGGTGGATATACACTGTACTAGTGCCGACATTGTGCATGCTCTGTTGCCTGTGTCTATGTGCCTGTGGTTCTGTCAGTGTGATCATGTGATGTATCTGACCCCAGGAATGTGTCAATAAAGTTTCCCCTTCCTGGGACAACGAATTCACGGTGTTCTTATTTCAATTTCCAGGAGTGTAGTATATTTGTATAGGTAAGAGCTAACTTCGCCTTTTGCAAGACCTCCATTTACACTACGAGATCAAAAGTATCCGGACACCCCAGAAACATACGTTTTCCATATTAGGTGCACTGTGGTGCAACCTACACTCCATATCAGCGACATCGTGAAAGAGCAGAATGGGGCTCTCCGCCGAACTTACGGACTTCGAACGTGGTCAGATGATTGGGTGTCACTTGTGTCATACGTCTGTATGCAAGATTTTCACACTCCTAAACATCCCTAGGCCCACTGTTTACGATGTGATGTGAAATGGAAACGTGAAGGGACACGTACAGCACAAAAGCGTACAGGTCGATCTCGTCTGTTGACTGAAAGAGACCGCCGACAGTTGAAGAGGCCGTAATGTGTAATAGGCAGACATCTCTCGAGACCATCACACGAATTCCAAACTGCATCAGGATCCACTGCAAGTACCATGAGAGTTAGGCGGGAGGTGAGAAAACTTGGATATCATAAGCCACACATCACGCCGGTAAATACCAAACGACGCCTCGCATTGTGTAAGGAGGACATTGGACGATTGAACAGTGGAAAAACGTTGTGTGGAATATACAATGAGGCGGTCCGATGGCAGGGTGCGAGTATGGCGAATGCCCTGTGAACATTACCTGCCAGCGTGTGTAGCGATACCTGTAAAATTCGTAGACGGTGGTGTTATGGTGTGGTCGTGTTTTTCATGTCGGAGCTTGCACCCCTTGTTGTTTTGCGTGGCACCAACACAGCACAGGCCGTCATTGGTGTTTTAAGCACCTTCTTGCTTCCCACTGTTGAAGAGCAATTCGGGGATGGCGACTGCATCTTTCAACACGATCGAGCGCCTGTTCCTAATGCACGGCCTGTGGCTGTGTGGTTACACGACAATAACATCCCTCCTGGATGGACTGGCTTGCGCAGAGTCCTCACCTTTGGGACGTTTTGGAACGCTGACCTCATGCCAGGCCTCACCGACAGACGTCGAAGACCACTCCTCAGTGCAGCACTCCATGAAGAATGGGCTGCCATTCCCCAAGAAACCTTCCAGCACCTGACTGAACGTATTCCTGCGAGAGTGGAAGCTGTCAGCAAGTGTAGGCCAACACCATATTGATTTCCAGCATTACCGAAGGAGGGCGCCACGAACTTGTAAGTCATTTTCAGCCCGGTGTCCGGATATTTTTGATCACATAGTGTATATGGACAATGTTTCTCGTTGTCTCTGATTTTTTCTTCTTGCTTGCTATCACTGCTACGTCAAAGCAATGCTGGTTGATGTCGAATACGTAGGTTTCGCAGCTAAATGTCAAGCAGCTGTCACACATAACCTCCACGAGTTAAATTATATTAGATGGCTGATATTGGCCGATTTCCGAAAATCCATACGGAACGTCGAGCTGTTTGTCGACTACCTTGCGCACTGTGTTAATCCCAGATAAAAGCACTCACGAAAAGGTCACGCGACGTGTTATCAGCTGCTACTTGCGAGTCGCAGGAAACTCTACGATATCTCGTAAATTTGTCATCTAGATATGACTGGGTACGACTAAGAACTCTTACATAAGTTATCAGTAAACACTTCCGGGCTAGATTGCCGTAGTCGATCTGTAGAATTTCTTCTCCCTGACGTTTCGTTCTCAACTACGGAGAACATCTTCCGAGGTGAGTCGACGTCAGGGAGAAGAAATTCTACAGATCGACCACGGCAATTTAGCCCGGAAGTGTTTACTGATGAAGACGCCGGCCGTGAAAGCCTACATGGGATGATTCTTACATAAGTTAATTATATATACGAACTTGTTTGAGAATTTCAGTGCGAATTTAATAATGCCCCAAAGTTATTTTTTTTTTAAATTTTTAGGACGTTGTTCTCATGGATGCTGGTTCCCAGCAAGTACCGGAAAATTTCTATCGTAAATAGTAGCAGGATATCGTCTGCCGTTAGTCTGCCTTTGTTTACTATACTACACATTGTGTGTTACTGTGGAAGTGTCAGAAACTATAATAATCACCGAAATTATTTCAAATTTTGGTCACAGTCCAATACTACCCAATTGGATTTTATACGTCTGACGGTTAATCACCACGTACTTATGAGACTACTATTCTGGGCACTGTATTTCGGATTTGCCATTTCGTTGAACATCGAAGAGTCATCCATTATAAGGAAGTAAACACTATTTGAAGTTAAATCTATCAATAGTGCTGTTGTATCCGCCTGGCGGTCGATTCCTCTACACTCCAGGTGGCTGTGCGGGCAGCTTGCCAACCACGAGGGCATGTACAAACGGCTCTCGTCAAAACAGAGGCAGCGTGCCCGTTTCAGCAAGAGAGCGCAGTCGGCAGTCGGCAGGGCTCTCTTTTGCTACACCAGACCACGTGCCTTCGCAGGGCCACGCACATACCCATTCGCGCCCGACTCCGAAGTGAGTAGTTTCGTCTCAGCGCTCCATGCCGGCAGAACAGGCCCAGTTCATAGTGGTCTTTACCAGCAGGACGTCAGCCGCCAGGCGCCAGCACCACCGTCACCGTAACGTCCCAGGTCTTCACCGGCTGAGGGTGTTGCACTGAAATTTTTCTTCGAAGGGGTGTGGCGCCACTTCATGGATTGCTGTTTCGTTTCCAATTGGAAGTGATGGACCTGTGTTTCATCGCCTGTGACGATGTTCGACGAAAAATTGTAACGACCAGCTTCGTAATGTGCAAGCAATTCTGCACAGATGGCCCTACGTTGCTCTTTATGGTCTTCTGGTAGGCAGCGGGGAACCCAGCGGGGAAACACCTTTGAGTACCCAAACTGACGGACGAGTGTGACAGAGTGTCCGCACGGTCCATCATTGCAGCAGGCCCTGCTGCGTGCGGCGGTCCGACATGCGGGACCTTGTTGAAATGATGACAGAAGCCTCGCCTAACGACTCAGCACGCTTTTGTTCACTGCCAGGTCTCCATAGACATTCTACAAGCGGTTATGAATATCTGGGCAATGGCTCTGCCGCAGTGGATACACCGGTTCCCGTCAGATGGCCGAAGTTAAGCGCTGTCGGGCGTGGCCGGCACTTGGATGGGTGACCACCCAGACCGCCATGCGCTGTTGCCATTTTTCGGGGTGCACTCAGCCTCGTGATGCCAAATGAGGAGCTTTTACAAAGCTGTTTCGCAGAGGAAGACCACACTGCCGTTCCTTCTCTAAATCCTCGCACAAACGAAAAATTGGCTGACATCGAAAAAAGTGTCCAAGGAATAGAAAAGCACAGGTAGTCCCAGTCTTCAAGAAGGGTCGTCGAGCAGATGCGCAAAACTAATAGGTCTATATCTCTGACTTCGATCTGTTGTATAATTTTAGAAAAGGTATACAGCCGAAATATTAGAAGAAGAAGCAGAATTTATGCGGCTGCATTCCCGAAACTTAATGGAGCAATTTTAGAAAATGTTTTTTGCTCACGTAACATGTCATTTCTGGAAACCCAGAATCTACTATGTAGGAATCAACATGGATTCCGGAAACAGCGATCGTGTGAGACCCAACTCGTTTTATTTGTTCATGAAACCCAGAAAATATTAGATACAGGCTCCCAGGTAGATGCCATTTTCCTTGACTTCCGGAAGGCGTTCGATACAGTTCCGCACTGTCGCCTGATATACAAAGTAAGAGCCTACGGAATATCAGAACAGCTGTGTGGCTGGATTGAAGAGTTTTTAGAAAACAGAACACAGCATGTTGTTCTCAATGGAGAGACGTGTACAGACGTTAAAGTAACCTCTGGCGTGCCACAAGGGAAGTGTTATGGGACCATTGCTTTTCACAATATATATAAATGACCTAGTAGATAGTGTCGGAAGTTCCATGCGGCTTTTCGCGGATGATGCTGTAGTATCCAGAGAAGTTGCAGCATTAGAAAATTGCAGCGAAATGCAGGAAGATCTGCAGCGGATAGGCACTTGGTGCAGGGAGTGGCAACTGACCCTTAACATAGACAAATGTAATGTACTGCGAATACATAGAAAGAAGGATCCTTTATTGTATGATTATATGATAGTGGAACAAACACTGGTAGCAGTTACTTCTGTAAAATATCTGGGAGTATGCGTGCGGAACGATTGGAAGTGGAATGATCATATAAAATCAATTGTTGGTAAGGCGGGTGCCAGGTTGAGATTCATTGGGAGAGTTCGTAGGAAATGTAGTCCATTAACAAAGGAGGTGGCTTACAAAACACTCGTTCGACCTATACTTGAGTATTGCTCATCAGTGTGGGATCCGTACCAGATCGGGTTGACAGAGGAGATAGAGAAGATCCAAAGACGAGCGGCGCGTTTCGTCACAGGGTTATTTGGTAAGCGTGATAGTGTTACGGAAATGTTTAGCAAACTCAAGTGGCAGACTGTGCAAGAGAGGCGCTCTGCATCGCGGTGAAGCTTGCTGTCCAGGTTTCGAGAGGGTGCGTTTCTGGATGAGGTATCGAATATATTGCTTCCCCCTACTTATACCGAGAAGGTCACGAATGTAAAATTAGAGAGATTCGAGCGAGCACTTTCCGGCAGTCTTTCTTCCTGCGAACCATACGTGACTGGAACAGGAAAGGGAGACAATGACAGTGGCACGTAAAGTGTCCTCCGCCACACACCGTTGGGTGGCTTGCGGAGTATAAATGTAGATGTAGATGTAGGAGCTACTCGACCGAATAGTAGCGGCTCCGGCCAAAGAAAACCATCATAACGACCGGGAGAGCGGTGTGCTGACCACACGCCCCTCCTATCCGCATCCTCAGCTGAGGTCGGATGGTCCCGATGGGCCACTTGTGGCCTGATGACGGAGTGCTTGTTATGAATATCTGCGATGCTTCGGTTTTCCGCGAAAAGAAACTCAATGACAGGCTAAGTAAAGCGCCGCCACCTATAGGAACTTAATGAAACTACAGTGGCCGAAGACAGAATATTCACCGACGTCTCACAACAAATTCCGCATTTTCGCGACCGAGGAAAATATGTATTCCATTACTTACTGAACGCCCCTCTTAGATTGAGGTAGCATTGACGCATCTTTGAATGATGCTCGAAATCGTACACAGAAAATGGAGTGGTGATTACCAACTGAAAGTTTTTAAGAGTACTAGACAGTGTTTGTCTGGTGAATTTCGAGTACATTCAAAGGTACGTCATTTTTTTCTGATCTGTTTTACTTCTTAATTTCAGCCAAATTATTTCACAAAACATTTGAGCGCTTATTTTTCAGTTTTTTTTATTTTCATATTTTGTTCGAAAACCATGAGCTATATTAATCCATCGGCATTCTTTTATAAAGAATTTATAAAGCACTCCGTCTTCAGGCCTCGAGTAGCCTACCGGAATCATCCGACCGCCGTGTCATCCTCATGGAGGATGCTGATAGGATGGGCGTGGGGTCAGCACACCGCTCTCCCGGTCGTTATGATGGTATTCTTTGGCCGGAGCCGCTACTATTCGGTCGAGTAGCTCCTCAACTGGCATCACGAGGCTGAGTGCACCCCGAAAAATGGCAACAGCGCATGGCGGCCTGGATGGTCACCCATCCAAGTGCCGACCACGCCCGACAGCGCTTAACTTCGGAGATCTCACAGGAACCGGTGTAGCCACTGCGGCAAGGCCGTTGCTCCATTTAAGAATTTATAGCTCACAAGAATTCGTGCTGCTAAATTTAGTTTCAATTCAATAAAATAATTTGTCCACTTTCCACTCTTCGTTTGGCTATGAAATTTCGGACAAAATTCCGTTGTGCGATTTCTGAGGGGTTCCTGTTTTCGCTCTGATCAAAGCAATAAAAGATGGAATGAAAAAAATTAGGTCAGCATGCAAAAGTACAATGGACTGTATCTGTTACTTACATTTGATTGCCCCTAGACTGGTTTCAACAAGAAGAATGAATGATGACGCCGAACTGCAACCGAATGAGTCGGTTATTTTCATTCGGTTGTTCCCATCACTATGTGTGTCTGTGTGAGTGTGTGTGGCGAAGTAGTCGGAGGCAGCGGCAGCGGAAAGTCGACAGAACGCAATTTCATGGGTGCGCGACACGTTTGGTTCGCCCCAGCAGCCACGGATCTGACCAAGCTCCCTCGCTTAAGCCCGTCTCACACGGAGCAAGGTTCGGCGCAAGTTTGCGAGATGGCGTGCATGCCTGCCGGCTTGCACGGAAAGGAGGCGGCTGTCTTCCGTGCAGAAGCTCTCCCACGGTGCAAGATCGGCTGCATGTTGTATCGAACGAAGATGGCTGCTTAAGGTAGAGATGTTCAGAGCAAACTGGCGTTATTAGCTGTTTTGGTGCTAAACGATGCAGAAATGCATGCTAATGAGAGAAGAAGAAAGACAGAATAGATGAAAAACTGGATTAAGAGGAGAAACGCTGGAAAAGGTGTGCTCTCCATGCTTCATAAAGAGTTGAGGTTAATTCGCATAACACGTGCTTTTGTTTGAAAAGTATCACCATTTCATTACTGTTTCATTTTATAAATATACCGATAATGACTGTTATATACGACTTTATTTTATAGGATAGAAGATCGTACATCCTTTGCAAATTTTATACGAATGGCTGTATTGGTATTTGCAACTCTTTCGAGTGCCTCTGCACGCAAGTGTTTATTATAATAGTTTGCGCTTTTCACGACGTACAGACACTGTTCTTCCCTATAAGTACATATCAATGCTTGAATCGCTTCCTTGGACCACTGCGGTGCCATTATTTAATAATTATATGAACTTCCTACCGCACCTCACAACAGCAGAAAAGCGACTATCAACAAAGGCTTCCCGCCCAAGCTTTCCGCGTCTGACGTCACAAACGAAACGCCTCATGATTGGCCAACGCAGGTAGCACGCAGGGAACCTTGCAAGAAAAATAGCACCGGACCTATCCTGGAAATCTTACAAGGTTCCCAGCGAGGTAGCCCGCTAGCAGACGACGGAGCCCGCAAGGTAGCCGCCGCGCCAGCCAGCAAGGAAACTTACAGCGAATCTTGCTCCGTGTGAGACGGGCTTAAGGTGTCTCCACCTGTTCTTCCCTTCTCTTCTGACGTGCAGTGTAGCAGACTCGACCGGAAACCTGACCCCCGCGCCGCAGCAGCTGCCGTTCACGGGTGGGGGGGGGGAGTAGGGGGGGGGGCGGCGTGCGGGACGTGATGTCGTCGTCAGCGGATGACGCTCGTGCCGCCGACCTGTTGAGCGCTGTCCGCTGGACCTGTTGATCGCGCTGAGGCTGGGCGCAGGGGCGGGCGACCACGGTGCGCTGTCCGGGAGGCCCCTGGTTCGAGACCCGCCAACGCCGCGGCAGTACATCATTAGCGCTTTAAAGTGTTGCATTCTCGTCACGCCTTACCCATGAAACATTCCAGAGCGGAACGGTGAACAAACTCTGCTTCAAAGGAACTGTGGTGTCTGTGGTGTCACCGCCAGACACCACACGTGCTAGGTGGTAGCTTAAATCGGCCGCGGTCCATTAGTACATGTCGGACCCGCGTGTCGCCACTGTCAGGATCGCAGACCGAGCGCCACCACACTGCAGGTCTCGAGAGACGTACTAGCACTCGCCCAGTTGTACGACGACGTTGCTAGCGACTACACGTACGAAGCCTTTCTCTCAATTGCCGAGAGACAGTTAGAATACCCTTCAGCTAAGTTAATGGCTACGACCTAGCAAGGTGCCATTTGTAACATTGCATGTATCTCAAGATAGTCTCACTTGTATAATCAAGAATGCTGTATACCCAAAGGACGATATAAAAGTTAAGTGTTCTAGTAGCTACGTTTTTTTCTTTATCACATTCATTACGAATCCTGTTCCAGACTCGCGCCAGTCGGCGTGAGTTGACGCGTGCCCTTTCGGCTACCCGTCTCTGTGGACTGGCTGCCTTGTCAGTCCACTACAGTGTCACCGCCAGATACCACTCTTGCTAGGTGGTAGCCTTTAAATCGGCAGCAGTCCGTTAGTATACGTCGGACCCGCGTGTCGCCACTATCAGTGATTGCAGACCGACCGCCGCCACACGGCAGGTCTAGAGAGACTTCCTAGCACTCGCCCCAGTTGTACAGCCGACTTTGCTAGCGATGATTCACTGTCTGCTTACGCTCTCATTTGCAGAGACGACAGTTTAGCATAGCCTTCAGCTACGTCATTTGCTACGACCTAGCAAGGCGCCATATTCAGTTACTATGAATGTATTCTGAACAGATAATATTGTGAATCATGTATCGTCAAGAGCGACGTTCATCATTAATGGATTAAAGTTAAGTATGAAACTAATTACGTCCGCTTTCTGAATTCTCATTCCTTGTCATGTCCCAGACCTCACGTAAGTATAGTTCTTCCCTCCTCACGTCAGCCTGCGTGAGCTAAAACGCGTGCATTTCGGCCTCCTCTAGTAACACGGTGTTGGGTCTTCTGCCAGCCCAACAAGAACCGTCCCGGCATCCGCCTTAAAGCGATTTAGGGGAAAATCAGGGGAAACTTAAATCTGGGTGGTCGTTCGGGGATCTATACCGCCTTTTTCCCGAATACTAGGTCAGTGTCTTAACCGCTTTATGCGCTTACTTCCTTCACCTTTCCCCTACTGGAGCTACACTGAAGCGCCAAAGAAACTGGTACAGGCATGCATATTCAAATACAGAGATACGTAAACAGTCGAAATACGGCGCTGCGATCGGCAACACCTATACAGGGTGGTCCATTGATTGTGACTGGGCCAAATATCTCACGAAATAAACGTCAAACGAAAAAACTCCAAACAACGAGACTTGTCTAGCTGGAACGGGGAAACCAGATGGCGCTATGGTTGGCCCGCTAGATAGCGCTGCCATAGGTCAAATGGGTATGAACTGCCTTTTTTTAAAACACGAACCCCAATTTTTATTACATATTCGTGTAGTACGTAAAGAAATATGAATGTTTAAGTTGGACCATTTTTTTCGAATTTGTGATAGATGGCGCGGTAATAGTCACAAACATATGGCTCACAATTTTAGACGAACAGTTGGTAACAGGTAGGGTTTTTAAATTAAAATACAGAACGTAGGTACGCTTGAACATTTTGTTTCGGTTGTTCCAATGTGATACATGTACCTTTGTGAACTTATCATTTCTGAGAACGCATGCGCCGACCAGACTGGCCGTGCGGTTCTAGGCGCTACAGTCTGGACCCGAGCGACCGATACGGTCGCAGGTTCGAATCCTACCTCGGGCATGGATGTGTGTGATGTCCTTAGGTTAGTTAGGTTTAATTAGTTCTAAGTTCTAGGCGACATGACCTCAGAAGTTAAGTCGCATAGTGCTCAGAGCCATTTGAACCATTTTTTGAGAACGCATGCTGTTACAGCGTCATTACCTGAAAATACCACATTAATGCAATAAATGCTCAAAATGGTGTCCATCAACCTCAATACATTTGGCAATACGTGTAACGACATTCCTCTCAACAGCGAGTAGTTCGCCTTCCGTAATGTTCGCACATGCATTGACAATGAGCTGACGCATGTTGTCAGGCGTTGTCGGTGGATCACGCTAGCAAATATCCTTCAACTTTCCCCACAGAAAGAAATCCGGGGACGTCAGATCCGGTGAACGTGCGGGCCATGGTATGGTGCATCCACGTGTCATGAAATATGCTATTCAATACTGCTTCAACCGCATGCGAGCTATGTGCCGGACATCCATCATGCTGGAAGTACATCGCCATTCTGTCATGTAGTGAAACATCTTGTAGTAACATCGGTAGAACATCACGTAGGAAATCAGCATACTTTGCACCATTTAGATTGCCATCGATAAAATGGGGGCCAATTATCCTTCCTCCCACAATGCCGCACCATACATTGTCGCTGATGTTCCACTTGTCGCAGCCATCGTGGATTTTCCGTTGCCCAATAATGCATATTGTGCCGGTTTACGTTACCCCTGTTGGTGAATGACGCTTCGTCGCTAAATAGAACGCGTGCAAAATATCTGTCATTATCCCTTAATTTCACTTGTGCCCAGTAACAGAACTGTACACGACGTTCAAAGTCGTCGCCATGCAATTCCTGGTGCATAGAAATATGGTACGAGTGCAATCGATGTTGATGTAGCGTTCTCAACACCGACGTTTTTTAGATTCCCGATTCTCGCGCAATTTGTCTGCTACTGATGTGCGTATTAGCCGCGACAGCAGCTAAAACACCTACTTGGGCATCATCATTTGTTGCAGGTCGTTGTTGACGTTTCACATGTGGCTGAACACTTCCTGTTTCCTTAAATAACGTAACTGTCCGGCGGACGGTCCGGACACTTGGATGATGTCATCCAGGATACCGAGCAGCATACATAGCACACGCCCGTTGGGCATTTTGATCGCAATAGCCATGCATCAACACAATATCGACCTTTTCCGCAGTTGGTAAACGCTCAATTTTAACACGGGTAATGTATCACGAAGCAAATACCGTCCGCACTGGCGGAATGTTACGTGATACCATGTACTTATACGTTTGTGAATATTACAGCGCCATCTATCACAAAGCGAAAAAAAGGTCCAACTAAAACATTCATATTTCTTTACGGACTACACGAATATGTAATAAAAAATGGGGGTTCCTATTAAAAAAAACGCAGCTGATATCCGTTTGACCTATGGCAGTGCCATCTAGCGTGCCAACCATAGCACCATCTGGTTTCCCCCTTCAAGCCAGACGAGTTTCGTTCTTTGTACTTTTTTCGTTTGATGCTTATTTCGTGAGATATTTGGCCCGGTCACTATCAATGGACTAACCTGTATAAGACAACGAATGCCTGATGCATTTGTTAGATCGGTTACTGCTGCTACAGTGGTAGGGTATCAAGATTTAAACTAGTTTGAACGTGGTGTTATAGTCGCCGCACGAGCGATGGTATACAGCATCTCCGAGGTAGCGATGATGTGGGGACCATTTCACGAGTGTACCGTGAATATCAGGAATTCGGTAAAACATCAGATCTCCGACATCGCTGCGGCCGGAAAAAGATTCTGCAGGAAAGGGACTAACGACGACTGAAGTACATCGTTCACCGTTACAGAAGTGCAACCCTTCCGCAAATTGCTGCAGATTTCAGTGCTGGGCCTTCAACAAGTGTCAGCGTGCGAACCATACAACGAATCATCATCGGTATGGGCTTTCGGAGCCGAAGGACCACTCGTGTGCTCTTGATGACTGAACGACACAAAGCTTTAAGCCTCAACTGCGCCCGTCAACACCGACATTAAACTGTTGATGACAGGGAACATGTTGCCTGATCGGACGAGTCTCGTTTCAAATTGTTGCGAGGGGATGGATATGGGTATGGAGACAACCTCGTGAATCCACGAAACCCTGCATGTCAGCAGCGAATTGTTCAAGCTGGTGGAGGCTCTGTAATCGTGCAGGGCGTGTGCGGTTGGAGTGACATGGGAACACTGACACGTCTAGATACGACTCTGACAGGTGACACGCACGTAAGCATCCATTCATGTTCATTGTGCATTCCGACGGACTTGGGCAATTCCAGGAGGACAATGCGACACCCCACACATTCAGAATTGCTGCAGAGTGGCTCCACGAGCAGTCTTCTGAGTTTAAACACTTACGCTGTCCACCAAACTCCCCATACATGAGCATTATTAACCATTTATGGGATGCCTTGCAACGTGCTGTTCAGAAGAGATCTCCACACCCTCGAACTCTTACGGATTTGTGGACTGCCCTGCAGGATTCGTGGTGTCCAGCACTACTTCAGACACAGTCGAATCCATACAGCGTCTTGTTTCGGCACTTCTTCGTGCTCGCGCGGGGGACTTACAGGCACACAATTTTTTTAAAAATATTTCGGTTTTAGTAACTGTATATTAGTCACTACGCAGCTATTGTTGTCTCCATATTATGTATTTGATAAAGTAGTGGCACTTCAGATGTTAGTAACTTGAGAAACACGTGCACTCACAACAACCATTTATTTACGTTGGAATACAGAGGTTATGGTCACAGAGCTTAAGTCAAAGAAGTGCAGAGATATTACACATATAAGCTATGTATCATGTCTGTACGTTCTCAGTTGTGATTTCCTATCAGAAAGGTCACAGTTCGTAGTAACTGAGGGAAAATCTTCGAGTAAAACAGAACTAATACCTGGCGTTCCCTAAGGAATTATTATAAGCGTCTGCTGTTCCTCAGCTACATATACGATTTAGGAGACAATCTGAGCAGCGCTCTTAGCTTGATTGTAGATGACGCTATCATTTACCGTCTCGTAAAGTCATCAGATGATCAAACCCAACTGCAAAATGATATAGCCAACAAATCAGTATGATGTGTAAAGTGGCATTTGACTCTAAACAGTGAAAATCGTGAAGTCATCCACATATGAGTACGAACGGGAGTCCGCTAAATTTCGGTTACAGGATAAATCACACACATCTAAATGCAGTAAATTCAACTTAATGATTTAGGGATTAGAATTAGTAATCAGTTAAACTGGAACGACTACACAAATAATATTATAAAAGAAGCTAACCAAAGAGTGCGATTTATTGGCAGAACACGTTTAAAATGCAACAGGTTTACTAAAGAGACTGCTCACACTACGCTCGTACTCCCTGTTCTGGAGTATCCCTGGGCGGTGTGGGATTCGCGTCAGGTAGGATTGACGGAGGACATCGAGAAAGTACAAAGCAGGGCAGTTCGTTTTGTACTGTCGACAAATATGAGAGAGAGAGCCGCGAATATGATACATGAACTGGAGTGGCAATCTTTAAACCAAAGGCGTTGCGGTAGGGACTCCTCATGAAATTCCAGGCACCAACTTTCTCCTCCGAATGAGAAAATATTACGTTGGCGCCCACCTACATACGGACAAACGATGATCATAGTAAAATAAGAGTTAGCACGGAGAGATTTGTGTGTTCGTTTTCCTCTAGCGCTGTTCGATAATGGAACGGCAGAAAAATAGCTTGAATGCGGTTCAAAGAACGCACTGCAGTCTGTAAATTGTCACTTGCAGAGTAATCATGTAGATCTAGATGAAACTTCCTGGCAGATTAAAACTGTGTGCCGGACCGAGATTCGAACTCGGGACGTTTGCCTTTCGCGGGCAAGTACTCTACCAACTGAGCTACCCAAGCACGATTCACGCCCCGCCCTCATACCTTCACTTCCGCCAGTACCTCGTCTCCTACCTTCCAAACTTTACAGAAGCTCTCCTGCGAACCTTGCAGAACTAGCACTCCTGAAAGAAAGGATATTGCGGAGTCATGGCTTAGCCACAGCCTGGGGGATCTTTCCAGAATGAGATTTTCACTCTGCAGCGGAGTGTGCGCTGATATGAAACTTCCTGGCAGACTAAAACTGTGTGCCGGACCGAGACTCGAACTCGGGACCTTTGCCTTTCGCGGGCAAGTGCTCTACCAACTGAGCTACCCAAGCTTCGAGTCTCGGTCCGACACACAGTTTTAATCTGCCAGGAAGTTTCATATCAGCGCACACTCCACTGCAGAGTGAAAATCTCATTCTGGAAACATCCCCCAGGCTGTGGCTAAGCCATGTCTCCACAATATCCTTTCTTTCAGGAGTGCTAGTTTTGCAAGGTTCGCAGGAGAGCTTCTGTAAAGTTTGGAAGGTAGGAGACGAGATACTGGCAGAAGTAAAGCTGTGAGGACCGGGCGTGAGTCGTGCTTCGGTAGCTCAGTTGGTAGAGCACTTGCCCGCGAAAGGCAAAGCTCCCGAGTTCGAGTCTCGGTCCGGCACACAGTTTTAATCTGCCAAAAAGTTTCATATCAGCACACACTCCGCTGCAGAGTGACAATCTCATTCTAGATGTAGATGCTTCTCCAACAAGAAGTAAACACGAACTCAAAAAAATGGCTCTGAGCACTATGCGACTTAACTTCTGAGGTCATCAGTCGCCTAGAACTTAGAACTAATTAAACCTAACTAACCTAAGGCCATCACACACATCCATGCCCGAGGCAGGATTCGAACCTGCGACCGTAGCTGTCGCTCGGTTCCAGACTGTAGCGCCTAGAACCGCACGGCCACTTCGGCCGGCAAACACGAACTCAGTTTCAGGAGGCATTCAACTGAATATTCAACGCAATCTATAGGTTTTTCACTGTGCTTCGAATCCCATGATGGTACTGTTCAAATTGTGGCAAGTGATATGATTGGGTGTCGCACGGTAGCTCGGTGGCAGAGTGCCAGACTGCAAATCCAAAGCTCCTGAGTTCGACCCCCGGTCAATCGTACGATTTTATAAGTAGTTGGTTCAAATGGCTCTGAGCACTATGGGACTTAACATCTGTGGCCATCAGTCCCCTAGAACTTAGAACTACTTAAACCTAACTAACCTAAGGACATCACACACATCCATGCCCGAGGCAGGATTCGAACCTGCGACCGTGGCGGTCACGCGGTTCCAGACTGAAGGGCCTAGAACCGCACGGCCACACCGGCCGGCTAATAAGTAGTTTTTAATTTCTTTCACCGTTGGGATGCCTATTAATGTGAAATACGACATGCTGCACCGTGGTCCGGTATCCGCCTTAAATGGTTGGGTAATTCAGTTTAAAGGGCGGAGAAAGTCGACGACATACCACCTATAAGAGGACGATGCCTAGGGAAGCACTGTGAGGCACTCTCGCTTCTGGCTGGTGCTGGCACACTGCCCAGGCTGTTGTCGGGGCAACAGCACTCACGTCTGTCTACCTGTTGCTGTGCGGGCATCCGCCGCACTCGGCATAAAATCTGGTTAGCAGCTTCAGCGCCGTCACCTGCTCGTCACCGGTCGCCTGAAAAAGCTGGGAACAGTCGCACCGGTGGAAGCCCGACCAGCGACTATGGCCAACACCGACTCAAAGGAAGGCCTCGGCGCTTGTTGCTGACGTCACGTCAGCTAAGCACGGCGAACGCCAGGTCTGTTGCAGGCAGAAGCGCCTGGGCGTGCTTACCATATAAATCTCTTATTTTTGGACAAAATGTTTGGTATCGTTTTGGATTCTGCAGTTTTATTTTGATGAAAGATTTTCTTACATTCGTAAAGCTACATAGTTCTGTATTACTCAATCCTGTCGAAACAAACGTAGATCAATAAGAGAAGATGCTTTGCCCCATTGCAACTATATTTACTTGATCCATTTTGTTATCGAAACTTACCCCAACCCTCTTACAATTAACTCGTTCCTTTCATTTATTTATTTATTTTCGTTTGACATCGTCACTGGAAATGTGAACTAATTTGTATGTGTAAATGTCCAACTGTTGCCAGTCATTACATTACAGTCGTTTTCAACGAAAGGAATTCTAAACAGGAAACAAAATAGCTTCATACATCGAAAATACTGCTGAGCTTAAACTTTTTTAAACATGCACATTAGAAAAGTTAAATATTCCCCTCCTGCAACTGAAAGGAGAAACTGTATAAGATAAAAAAAATTTATTTGATAAAACAAGTATCTCTCTTTTGCCTCTTCTTGTGTCCCCCACCCCCTCCCCCAACGTGTACAATCGCAAGAGATTTCATTAACATTCAGTGCTCCTCACCCCATAGTCAACCGAGATACCTAAAGAAGAGCACCAAAATGTTCACAATTTCTTATAAAAGCAACCCAGTACAAACGTAACTTCCTCAGATTTACAAATAAGGTAAAGAAGCACATATTCTGTTGGTGCTGGACCATGAAGTTGTTTTTGTATGTCAATCCTTAAAACAGGTGGAAATTTAAGTTTAGGACTACACTGTTTGTTAAGAAGTGTAATGAACTGCACAATTAATTGATTGCAGAAATCTCTCAGAGCAATGTGTGTTGGTCAATTACCGCCAATAGTTCGACATTTTCCTGTGTCAGAGAGGGAGACACCACCATTATGAGTATGCCTGCAACAGACCTGGCGTTCGCCGTGCCTAGCTGACGTGACGTCACCAACAAGCGCCGAGGCCTTCCTCTGAGTCGGTGTTGCTATGGCTCGCACCCTCCCCCCCCCCCCCCCCATCACATGCCCCCTCACACACACACACACACACACACACACACACACACACAGAGAGAGAGAGAGAGAGAGAGAGAGAGAGAGTGCTGCGGACAGAAGGGTGGGTTCAGGAGGGAGGGGGTGGGAAGTTACGGCCTCTTACTTTATCCCCTCCTCAAAAAATACTGGTTCTCTAATATGTGAAAAAACCCCTGGGGAACAGATAGGAGACTTAAAAAGAAGCAAAAATGTTCAGGTATGCTTACTGTAATTTTTTTATTTTCTTATGTAGACACTTGTTTTGTTGTTACATGTTTGCTTCGTTGTTGTCCTTTTGTTTCCAAATTTCGAGTTGATTTCTGGAGGTATTTTTTTTTCTTTTCTACATGTAAGGGAGTGAGACAGGGTTGTAGCCTCTACCCGATGTTATTCAATATGTATATTGAGCAAGCAGTAAAGGAAACAAAAGAAAAATTCGGAGTAGGTATTAGAATCCATGGAGAAGAAATATAAACTTTGAGGTTCGCCGATGACATTGTAATTCTGTCAGAGACAGCAAAGGACTTGGAAGAGCAGTTGAATGGAATGGACAGTGTCTTGAAAGGAGGATATAAGATGAACATCAACAAAAGCAAAACGAGGATAATGGAATGTAGTCGAATTAAGTCGGATGATGCTGAGGGAATTAGATTAGGAAATGAGACACTTAAAGTCGCAAAGAAGTTTTGGTATTTGGGAAGCAAAATAACTGATGATGGTCGAAGTAGAGAGGATATAAAATGTAGACTGGCAATGGCAAGGAAAGCTTTTCTGAAGAAGAGAAATTTGTTAACATCGAGTATAGATTTAAGTGTCAGGAAGTTGTTTCTGAAAGTATTTGTATGGAGTGTAGCCATGTATGGAAGTGAAACATGGACGATAGATAGTTTGGACAAGAAGAGAATAGAAGATTTCGAAATGTGGTGCTACAGAAGAATGCTGAAGATAAGGTGGGTAGATCACGTAACTAATGAGGAGGTATTGCCGGCCGGTGTGGCCGAGCGGTTCTAGGCGCTACAGTCCGGAACCGCGCGACCGCTACGGTTGCAGGTTCGAATCCTGTCTCGCGCATGGATGTGTGTAATGTCCTTATGTTAGTTAGGTTTAAGTAGTTCTAAGTTCTAGGGGACTGATGACCTTAGAAGTTAAGTCCCATAGTGCTCAGAGCCATTTTTTTGAGGAGGTATTGAACAGAATAGGGGAGGAGGCATCAAGGGATCACAAATTTAGCATTGGAGAGCAGCATGGAGGGTAAAAGTCGTAGAGGGAGACCACGAGATGAATACACTAAGCAGATTCAGAAGGATGTAGGTTGCAGTAAGTACTGGGAGATGAAGAAGCTTGCACAGGATAGAGTAGCATGGAGAGCTGCATCAAACAAGTCTCAGTACTGAAGACCACAACAACAACAACAAAAACAACAACATCTACATCTACGTGGATACTCTGCAAATCACATTTAAGTGCCTGGCAGAGGGTTCATTGAACCACCTTCACAATTCTCTGCTTTTCCCGTCTCGTATAGCGCTTTTTTCTTGTGTTGTCTTCTCACGGCTAAAATACTCAGAATCTCTACCATCTGCTCTAACAAACGGTTCTAAACGCCACATCATGGATTGTCTTGCTGGCTTCCATATTCCAGGATTCTGCTGTATCCGTCGAAATCCCTGTTGAAAACGCTGGAGAAGAATGTCAGCATTCGCGATAGTCTAGAACACTCTATGTCCTTTAAAGCCACCCCCCCCCCCCGGCCCCTCTCCCAAAATTAAATTCAAATGGACTCAGATCGGCAGGCTAAGATGTCGATACCCCACGACCAGTCCATTTATTTGGGAAACGCCGATTTAAAACTTGTTGCACGTGGCGCCACGCCCCATCGTGCATGAACCACATGCTCTGAAGTCTAGTGGAAAGTCCTCCACTCCAGTCAGAAGAATGACAGGTCCAATTACTCTGTTTCTAATTATGCTAACGCATACATTAATGCTAAACTGCTGTTGACGTCTTGCTTCCAAAACTACAAATGGTTTCTTATTCGTCTGTGTACGAGTGTTGGAAGAAGTCGTACTCCATTTCTGCTATACTTTGCCTCATCGGTGAGTACCGTAGTAGGCAGAAAATGGTGATCCTGAGCAGACATCTCCAGTAAGAAAACACAAAAAGCTTTTCTGAGATGAAAATCTGTTCGGATAAGACCTTACACTCTCTGAAGATGGTTTCTATAAAGGAGCTGCCCTCGTAACACTTTCCGCGCTGTCACAAGACTCGCATTCTCAGTTTCTGTTATTTTTCTGGTACTGCTGTCATTAGTGTCCTCAATACGAGTATGATGAAGTACTCGATCTCCTAAATCAGGTGTTTTAGCCCTATTTCGTCTTCCACTGTGGAACGACATTTTCTCAAAATAGCGTGTCTGCACAAGACGACCATGTATTCTTTGAACGGTCATATTGTTCGGTAAATGTCTATTAGAAAATGCTTCAGCATACGAACGCCTGGCTTCAGACTCACTACAATTTGCAAGTCCATACGTGAGATGCACGTCCGCCATGTGACGATAAGAGTACATTTTAGCCAGAAATGTACAGGACACAATAGTCCGATAAGAATACGGCAGAGCAATCGTGACGCCCGTGACTTCAACATGTCGCTATCCAGCCGAGGTCGCTAGCGCAGGGTGGTTCGGTGATGCCCTTCTCGAAAACAGCCGGGGAACAATATTCAGTACACACTAAACACCAGTCCGGTAAGAACTGTAGCGTCAGTTCCCAAAACTGATTGTGTTCTCAATACCAACAGGATTTGTTTATTTAGTAGTACCGTCGCAAGTACGACAAGCTTAAAAAGGCTTTCAATTAACACTTCAGATTCTGTAATTGTAGCACAGCGAGCGGTATACAATGCTGAAAATCAATTAAAAGCAATACCGATGCCGTTTTCAGATTCTTTCATTTGTTAGCAACCGGTTTTGAGCCTTTCCTCAGACCATCTTCAGTGTTTTCACCGCCATTTGGCTGCTGGCGGCGGCAGAGGGAGCGAGATCCGTAGAAGAAAGACTTGCACCAGGCCATTGAGACACACGAACTTATTATACACTTTTGTTATATTTTTCATTTCTACTCTCATATTTAATGTCCAGCTAGGATCATGTCTGCAGAAAGTTCAGAACCTAAGTATAAGTACAGATGTGTACATGACATACATATCAATTATGCTGTAATCACGATATGCATATGTGGTCTGTTGGGTGTCAGCATGGATACTTTAAATTCTTCACGCTCTGATGATACACCTTTAACGGGGATAATTCTGATAGTTTTCCCCATTACGCCGGCCGGGGTGGCCGAGCGGTTCTAGGCGCTACAGTCTCGAACCGCGCGACCGCTACGGCCGCAGGTTCGAATCCTGCCTCGGGCGTGGATGTGTGTGATGTCCTTAGGTTAGTTAGGTTTAAGTAGTTCTAAGCTCTAGGGGACTGATGACCTCAGAAGTTAAGTCCGATAGTGCTCAGCCGCGCGGGATTAGCCGAGCGGTCTGAGGCGCTCCTTCTCATGGACTGTGCTGCTGGTCCTGGTGGAGGTTTGAGTCCTACCTCGGGCATGGGTGTGTGTGTGTGTTTAGGATAATTTAGGTTAAGTAGTGTGTAAGCTTAGGCTCTAATGAACTTAGCAGTTAAGTCCCATAAGATTCCACACACATTTGAACACAACATTTTTGATAGTGCTCAGAGCCATTCCCCATTACCATAATCCATTTGTTTTGCGCAATACTTTACTAGGGTGCAAATTCCTAGTAAAAAAAATATAAAACATGTACTACGTACTACTGTATACATTCAGGTAAAAAAAGTCATTAATGGCGATATGACATACACAGATCGTGGCTGTCCCGCGTACACAACTTATAAAAAGGGTAATGCATTTGCGGAGCTGCTATTTGTAGTCAGGCGATTCATGTGAAAAGGTTTCCAGCGTGATTATATCCGCACGACGGCAATTAACGGACTTCGAAAGCGGAATGGTAGTCGGATCTAAACGCATGGGACATTTCATTTCGGAGATCGTGGGGGAATTCAATATTCCGAGACCCACAGCGTCAAGAGTGTGCCGAGAATACCAAATTTCAGACATTACCTCTCATCGTAGACAACGCAGTGGCCGACGGCCTTCACCTAACGACAGACAACAGACAAGCAACACTCTGTGGAAATGACCGCAGACATCAATATGGGACGTACGAGAAACATATCCGCTAGGTCACTGCGGCGAAATTTGGCGTTAATGGACTGTGGCGTCACACGACCGACCCGAGTGCCTTTGATAACAGCACGACATCGCCTGCAGCGCCTCTCCTGGACTAGTGGCCATATCGGTTGGACCCTAGACGACTGGAGAACCGTGGCCTCGGCAGATGAGTCCCGATTTCAATTGCTCGCGCCAAGACCCCACAAAGCCGTGAGCCCAGGTCGTCAACAAGGCGGTGTGCAAGGTGGTGGTGGCTCCACAATGGTGCGGGTTGTGTTTACATGGGACGGAACCGATCACCAACGGGAAATGGTTGCCCCGGCTACCTGGAGACCATCTGCAGCCATTCACGGACGTCACGTTCGCAAACAACGATGTTCAGTGCATGCCACATCGGTCTGCTGCTCGACGCTGGTCAAATACGACATCAGGAAGAACAGCACGACTTTCGCCACCTCTGCGTCTTGTAGTCGAGATATGTGTGGTCTGTTTGCCGCCAAGCAGAGATACTCTGAATTCTTCACGCTTTGGTGATACACCTGTAACGGGATATTGCTAATTATTTCCCCCACTACCATACTGCATTTCCTTCGAACAATACTACGTTAGAGTGAAAGTCCCTTTCCAAAAATACACTACTGGCCATTAAAATTGCTACACTACGAAGATGACGTCCTACAGACGCGAAATTTAACCGACAGGAAGAAGATGCTGTGATACGCAAATGATTAGCTTTTCAGAGCATTCACACAAGATTGGCGCCGGTGGCGACACCTACAACGTGCTTACATGAGGAAAGTTTCCAAACGATTTCTCTTACACAAACAGTAGTTGACCGGCGTTGCCTGGTGAAACGTTGTTGTGATGCCTCGTGTAAGGAGGAGAAATGCGTACCATCACGTTTCCGACTTTGATAAAGGTCGGATTGTAGCCTATCGTGATTGCGGTTTATCGTATCGCGACATTGTTGCTCGCGTTGGTCGAGATCCAATGACTGTTAGCATAGTATGGAATCGGTGGGTTCAGCACGGTAATACGGAACGCCGTTGCTGGATCCCAACGGCCTCGTGTCACTAGAAGTCGAGATGACACGCAACTTATACGTATGGCTGTAACGGATCGTGCAGCCATGTCTCGATCCCTGAGTCAACAGATGGGGACGTTTGCAAGACAACAGCCATCTGCACGAACAGTTTGACGACGTTTGCAGCAGCATGGACTATCAGCTCGGAGACCGTGGCTGCTGTTACCCTTGACGCTGCATCACAGACAGGAGCGCCTGCGATGATGTACTCAACGACGGACCTGGGTGCACTAATGGCAAAACGTCATTTTTTCGGATGAATCCAGGTTCTGTTTACAGCATCATGATGGTCGCATCCGTGTTTGGTGACATCGCGGTGAACGCACATTGGAAGCGTGTATTCGTCATCGACATACTGGCGTATCACCCGGTGTGATGATATGGGGTGCCATTGGTTACACGTCTCTGTCACCTCTTGTTCGCACTGACGGCACTTTGAACAGTGGACGTTACATTTCAGATGTGTTACGACCCGTGGCTCAATCCTTCATTCGATCCCTGCGAAACTCTACATTTCAGCAGGATAACGCACGACCGCATGTTGCAGTTCCTGTACGGGCCTTTCTGGATACAGAAAATGTTCGACTACTGCCCTGGCCGGCACATTCTCCAGGTCTCTCACCAATTGCAAACGTCTGGTCAATGGTGGCCCAGCAACTGGCTCGTCACAATACGCCAGTCACTACTCTTGATGAAATGTGGTATTGTGTTGAAGCTGCATGGGCAGCTGTACCTGTACACGCCATCCAAGCTCTCTTTGACTCAATGCCCAGGCCTATCAAGGCCGTTATTTCGGCCAGAGGTGGTTGTTCTGGGTACTGATTTCTCAGGATCTATGCAGCCAAATTGCGAGAAAATGTAATCATATCTCAGTTCTGGTATAATATATTCTGGATTTCTTCTTCGTGTAGCAATTTTAATGGCCAGTAGAATATAAAATACTTACTACGCAATAGATATATGATGTACCGTGATTCTGTCTTGATAATAAATGAGCAGTTATGAAAGATGTGTAATATAATACCTTGCAGGAGGAAATGTAGAGTCTGGTTTCTCATTTAAAACTTGCTGCCACAGCAGCGTGGCTGTTGTAGCAATAGGGGTACGAGTCGGCTGGTAGTCAGGACCACACGACGTTCCTCTTGTTTGCGAGAAAACAGCGAAAGTACACAGTGCTAGGAATAAAGCGCACGTTTCATTCCGCCGTTTGGTAGAACTTGTGTGACGTAGCTGTGAAGTATGCGCCACAAGTAAATTTTCTTCATTTTCGCGAACCGAAGCTGGTAAGCGGTGTAATTTTCAGCATTGGTTTATACTTTTAAAGGTAAGAAGTAACATTATGATAGTAGTAATAATATTTAAGTATTCTACAGTTGATTGGGTAGTAATAAGGAAACTCACGCAAGCCGGTTTCTGTTTCCGCTTGGTTTTAATGAGTAGTATCAGTCGGGTAATATGGGCCACATTAAAGTCGAATGGTATGAGCCACACAACTAAGTTTTGTTTTGCTTTTAGGGCACGACGCCCAGCTTGCAGCTTGCCGGTGAGGATCGAAGAAAGCGTTGCAAGAGTGTAATGAAGCAACAGGTTTCTATTGTTTAAGAAGATGAAAGGGATTTTCAAAGAAACCTTTGAAGAAAATTTCGAAGAAATGTTTGCAGCGTACAAGAGAGATTTTAACTCCCGGTTAATGCCACTAACTAGAAGAACAGAGTTTCAAAAGTAAAGTTAAAACTTCTTCAAAATATTCAAATGTGTGTCAAATCTTATGCGACTTAACTGCTAAGGTCATCAGTCCCTAAGCTTACACACTACTGAACCTAAATTATTCTAAGGACAAACACACACACCCATGCCCGAGGGAGGACTCGAACCTCCGCCGGGACTAGCCGCACAGTAAAGTTAAAACTGTCTCAGATTTAACAGAGTAAACAAATTATACGTAATGATTCCTATCAAAACTTTATGAAGAGGCATCCAAAACTGTCTTACAAAATCTCAGTCCACAAATTTAACGCTACCATAATGTATAAGTTTTTTTTTTTTTCATAATGTGGGGCCACAGTCATAATACATTTCTTTAAAGTCAGTACCGCTATTAGACTATTTTTTATTTGCAGTGTTACATTTACACGATCGCGATTTCGGCTTCAAAGTGCCACTATCAAATGTTTTAAGTGTTATACAGTGCCTAAGATGGGATACTGTCGTATTTAAAATACTGTAGATGGTATACTCCGTGATAAAACAAAGGAGTAGGCTTAAATACGACCGCATACCATCTTAGGCACTGTATAACACTTAAAACACTTGATAATGGCACTTTGAAGCCGAAATCATGATCGTGTAAATGTAACACCGCAAATAAAAAACAGTCTAATGGCGGTACTGACTATAAAGAAAAAACGTACAAGGTTTTTTAACCAAATGTTTTTCATTATCTTATGCTTTTGATAATAAACAGATTAATTTTGTTTCTGAACCACAATCTATATTCTCTTGTATGGTCCGTCCATACTACCCGACACTTTTCTTAACATTTCGAATCGTGAGTCTTGCAAATTCTTTTCTTGCTGTGTGTTGTTTTGGTGATAAATCTTTGTTTCACCATTTACACCAAGAGAAATGTTCACGTAAAGGTTTTATGCAGTGATACCTCATTTCAAAGCAACAACAGCAATTTTATACCAAATTTGTCTTTGTGGTCCATAAGCAGTCGCCGTTCCCATATACAATTTGTTTTGGCAAATTTCTTTAAATTGCTGCGAGGTCTACGACAGAAGTTCTGTGTCTGTTCCACAGTTTACAATTTTCCTTGCAAAAACGATATTTTACGATCTAACACTGGTTACCCTTCCCTGCTTCTGAAGATTCGAGATGATCAGTTGAAAGCTACAGATACTTACGCCAACCCTTAACTACCTGAGAGCTTGCTGTTGTAATAGGAACTACGAAATCTATCACAATCGCTGTTAATAAATGTTACAATGGCGAAAACTGAAGTTTGATCTGATCATAAAATATATTTTTTCGACACACTATGCTTCCATTTTTTGATACTTAAAATTCTAGACGTTCGTTCTGAAGCTTGTATCTTACGCTTTCTTTAATAATCTATAAAAAAACCGCTAAACACACTGCAGCGGTCAAGGTGTAAACAGCACCGCGGTATGAGCAACGTGGCCCCTGCCGGAAGTTGGCCACACTTTCCTTTCACGGAGCTCGACACGCGATGAGACTGCGAGCGCATCCGCGTGGGCAGGCCTCACACGAGCATATGGGAAGTTTCCTGTGTTGAGGTTCGCGGCAACTACCCACCTGTAAGCACTTGCTGAGGTCTTCACGTTAGAACAAAAATAGTTTGACCTCTACAAGTCGCTTGAGTGAGCTAATTTCAGTAATTGGTTGCAAGTGCTTGCACAAGTGTTTCCACCAGCGTCACGCCGTGAGATGTGTAAGTGGAAGTTTGCAGTGTCGTGCTAAAAAACCACATCAGCCGCCACAATTGTTGCATTACTATTAAGGAAGAAAAATCGTGACGAAAATAGAAAAGAGAAAAAGAAACATGTGGGCGAATAAACAGATACAGAGGCGAGCATATTTCAGTTATTAAGAAGCAATACTGAGTGAACTAAAGCAGAGGACTTCAATCAGATTTAACGCTCTCCTAGAGTGTCACATGCGCGTTTCGAAGATCTTTGGTCTGTTGTACAATAAAATATTCGAAAAAGGGATACAAACATGCGGCAAGCTATATCACCTAGAGATCGCCTTTAATTACTCTTTGATTTTTCCAAACATGACTTATTACTTTTATCACAAATGCTACAAATGCGATGCATTTAAGTTCACGCTAACATTAAAACGGACGTCTCTACTGCAATTTTACTTCCCCTTATGGTACAGAAACCAGATGGCAGTTATAAGAGTCGAGGGACATGAAAGGGAAGCAGTGGTTGGGAAGGGAGTAAGACAGGGTTGTAGCCTCTCCCCGATGTTATTCAATCTGTATATTGAGCAAGCAGTAAAGGAAACAAAAGAAAAATTCGGAGTAGGTATTAAAATCTATGGAGAAGAAATAAAAACTTTGAGGTTCGCCGATGACATTGTAATTCTGTCAGAGACAGCAAAGGACTTGGAAGAGCAGTTGAACGGAATGGATGGTGTCTTGAAGGGAGGATATAAGATGAACATCAACAAAAAACGAGGATAATGGAATGTAGTCGAATTAAGTCGGGTGATGCTGAGGGTATTAGACTAGGAAATGAGACACTTAAAGTAGTAAAGGAGTTTTGCTATTTGGGGAGCAAAATAACTGATGATTGTCGAAGTAGAGAGGATATAAAATGTAGACTGGCAATGGCAAGGAAAGCGTTTCTGAAGAAGAGAAATTTGTTAAGTTAACATCGAGTATAGATTTAAGTGTCAGGAAGTCATTTCTGAAAGTATTTGTATGGAGTGTAGCCATGTATGGAAGTGAAACATGGACGGTAAATACACTCCTGGAAATTGAAAAAAGAACACATTGACACCGGTGTGTCAGACCCACCATACTTGCTTCGGACACTGCGAGAGGGCTGTACAAGCAATGATCACACGCACGGCACAGCGGACACACCAGGAACCGCGGTGTTGGCCGTCGAATGGCGCTAGCTGCGCAGCATTTGTGCACCGCCGCCGTCAGTGTCAGCCAGTTTGCCGTGGCATACGGAGCTCCATCGCAGTCTTTAACACTGGTAGCATGCCGCGACAGCGTGGACGTGAACCGTATGTGCAGTTGACGGACTTTGAGCGAGGGCGTATAGTGGGCATGCGGGAGGCCGGGTGGACGTACCGCCGAATTGCTCAACACGTGGGGCGTGAGGTCTCCACAGTACATCGATGTTGTCGCCAGTGGTCGGCGGAAGGTGCACGTGCCCGTCGACCTGGGACCGGACCGCAGCGACGCACGGATGCACGCCAAGACCGTAGGATTCTACGCAGTGCCGTAGGGGACCGCACCGCCACTTCCCAGCAAATTAGGGACACTGTTGCTCCTGGGGTATCGGCGAGGACCATTCGCAACCGTCTCCATGAAGCTGGGCTACGGTCCCGCACACCGTTAGGCCGTCTTCCGCTCACGCCCCAACATCGTGCAGCCCGCCTCCAGTGGTGTCGCGACAGGCGTGAATGGAGGGACGAATGGAGACGTGTCGTCTTCAGCGATGAGAGTCGCTTCTGCCTTGATGCCAATGATGGTCGTATGCGTGTTTGGCGCCGTGCAGGTGAGCGCCACAATCAGGACTGCATTCGACCGAGGCACACAGGGCCAACACCCGGCATCATGGTGTGGGGAGCGATCTCCTACACCGGCCGTACACCACTGGTGATGGTCGAGGGGACACTGAATAGTGCACGGTACATCCAAACCGTCATCGAACCCATCGTTCTACCATTCCTAGACCGGCAAGGGAACTTGCTGTTCCAACAGGACAATGCACGTCCGCATGTACCCCGTGCCACCCAACGTGCTCTAGAAGGTGTAAGTCAACTACCCTGTCCAGCAAGATCTCCGGATCTGTCCCCCATTGAGCATGTTTGGGACTGGATGAAGCGTCGTCTCACGCGGTCTGCACGTCCAGCACGAACGCTGGCCCAACTGAGGCGCCAGGTGGAAATGGCATGGCAAGCCGTTCCACAGGACTACATCCAGCATCTCTACGATCGTCTCCATGGGAGAATAGCAGCCTGCATTGCTGCGAAAGGTGGATATACACTGTACTAGTGCCGACATTGTGCATGCTCTGTTGCCTGTGTCTATGTGCCTGTGGTTCTGTCAGTGTGATCATGTGATGTATCTGACCCCAGGAATGTGTCAATAAAGTTTCCCCTTCCTGGGACAATGAATTCACGGTGTTCTTATTTCAATTTCCAGGAGTGTAGTTTGGACAAGAAGAGAATAGAAGCTTTCGAAATGTGGTGCTACAGAAGAATGCTGAAGATTAGATGGGTAGATCACATAACTAATGAGGAGGTACTGAATAGGATTGGGGAGAAGAGGAGTTTGTGGCACAGCTTGACCAGAAGAAGGGATCGGTTGGTAGGACATGTTCTGAGGCATCAAGGGATCACCAATTTAGTACTGGAGGGCAGCGTGGAGGGTAAAAATCGTAGAGGAAGACCAAGAGATGAATACACTAAGCAGATTCAGAAGGATGTAGGTTGCAGTAGGTACTGGGACATGAAGAAGCTTGCACAGGATAGAGTAGCATGGAGAGCTGCATCAAACCAGTCTCAGGACTGAAGACCACAACAACAACATATGGTGAAATGAAGTAATCGGTAAATTCATTTCGTAATAGCTGCCAGTGGTCATCTTTTAAAACAAAAGTAATGTTGCCACATAGAAAATATTTTCAATAGTGATTGTGAAAATGACGTCAGTTGCGTTGAAGATATACGAGGAATGACAAAAAAGAAGAGAGACAACGCGAATTACTAAAGAGCTGATTGACGATGGGCCTATTTAGATGTCGTCTGACGCATGACCAACAAAAACCAAGAAATTCGAGGAAGCAAATTGCTGTACTAACTTCCCTTTTGTCACCACGTTTCTGCCCACGGTTCTTTCCAAGCGTTTGCGTGTTCTCGCCTTAAGTTCAAGGATGTAGTCAGGTACTGTGAATTTGGAGATAAGCGAGTATTTATCAGTGTCATTTCTTTGAACAGGTGGGTTATCACCAAGCTATTCTCACATCGGATCAACGCCCATTCAACCACGGCTATGTAAATATCACAGGTCACAGAAGTGTGCAATGAAGGTAACAGGTGCACCCACGTACTTTACTGTTCAGGAAGTTGCCCAGTTCATACCAGTGCTGCCACCTACATTCCTACTCACTCAGGCTTGGATTTCTATATCTACATTTCCCCTCTCCTCCCAATGTTGTTTCCCTGGGGGGTCTCGTATGAAAAATAATATTGTAGGCAGTGTCGTTTACACACAGCTGGTGCGATTTTGAGAGTGACAGTTTCAAAAAAAAGGTTCACATGGCTCTGAGCACTATGGGACTTAACATCTGAGGTCATCAGTCCCCTAGAACTTAGAACTACTTAAACCTAACTAACCTAAGGACACCACACATATCCATGCCCGAGGCAGGATTCGAACCTGCCACCGTAGCGGTCGCGCGGTTCCAGACTGAAGCGCCTAGAACCGCTTTGCCGGCCGCGGTGGTCTAGCGGTTCTGGCGCTGCAGTCCGGAACGGCGGGACTGCTACGGTCGCAGGTTCGAATCCTGCCTCGGGCATGGGTGTGTGTGATGTCCTTAGGTTAGTTAGGTTTAAGTGGTTCTAAGTTCTAGGGGACTTATGACCTAAGATGTTGAGTCCCATAGTGCTCAGAGCCATTTTTTTTAGAACCGCTCGGCCACCACGACCGGCGACAGTTTCCACCTAGGGTGAAACATCTCAAAATTATTTGTGGATGTACTGTTTTTATTTCTTATTATACGCATTAGTTACTCGCACTGAAGTTATTGTAAAATCCGTACTTAATTTTAATCATTTTGTGTCTTTGTAAAGCACAGTTAATGTGGGTATTCTTCAGCAGGGAAGCAATTTTATTTTATTATTTACATCATGGCAGCGACAACAGCAAACGTTACGAAATTGTCTCGAATGAAAAACGACCCACAGTTGCACTAAATTCTGTTGACCATGGTTTCTGCTATAATAATATAGCCTTCTTCAGAAGTCACACACACTAATAAATGAAAAATGTTATAACAGAGGTAGTGGCGGAAGATATACGTTGCCATATGTAATTTTATTTGTGTTCGAAACAGGCTTTTCATCAAATAATTCTTTTTTCACTTTTGAAATAATTTTCGTTAAAAATCTCTTGCAGGATAACGCCAGCAGAAAAAAATATCACGTCCTCGTGCAATCTTCTCAGTGTGTCACGAAACCAAAGCAAACAAGAAAATAAAGATTAAAAAGACACGAAAGCACAAAATCCATTTCTATAATAGAATTGACCTCGAAGTCGGTCAAGATATGTTAACTTCCGATTGTAGCAGACGCTGCCCAGCCGCACATTCCGCGCATGCGCAGTGTACAGTATATTCGGAAAGTTAGAACTCTGCACAATCTATGCATCACTGACGTCACAGACACACTCGTCGCGTGGCTCGCTGCTGATTCACAGGCAGGCACGAAACGCACGCACTTCGAGTAGTCGAA
The DNA here is from genome assembly GCF_023898315.1 of Schistocerca nitens. Classification (NCBI taxonomy): domain Eukaryota; kingdom Metazoa; phylum Arthropoda; class Insecta; order Orthoptera; family Acrididae; genus Schistocerca; species Schistocerca nitens. Next base: position 60,914,556 of record NC_064621.1, on the reverse strand, counting down.
TTTGACCAGAAAGTCGCTCGTGTAAAAGGAACTTACGCTGTATAATAATAGAGAAAAATACTATGTACCAGAAACAGCCAAGGGTCGACCCACGGTAATTTCGTAACTCAACATTTTCTCCGTCATACTTAACGTGCAGTGAGACGTTGTCGCGTTAGAAGTATTGTTGAAGGACCTTCTGAGCGCATTCTGTTAATCTGTCGTGAAAATTCTTGAAGGACTTTGTTTAGAAACCGATATAATTTGAAATGGTTTGGGCTTCACGTTATTATTTGTTCTTGCTGTTGCTGTCGTTTTCAGTCCAAAGACTAGTTTCATGTAGCTTTCCGCGCTACTCTATCCTGTGCATGCCCCTTCATCTATGCATAGCTACTACAACCTACATCCATTTGTATGCCTACTAGCTACGCATATGGGGAAGAAATTGAAAGAAATTATGATGAGATAAAAGAAAATAATTGATCAGTTAAGGGAGATGAAAATATAATAGTGATGGGGCACTGATATACGATATTAGGTAAAGCACGAGTACGAAAAACAGTAGGAGAACGTGAAGTGCGGGCAGAGTCATGAAAAGGGGATGCCCATCTCGTAGAATTCAGCAGCAAGCAGCATTTAATCATTGCTAATACGTGGTTCAACAATCATGGCAGCAAGGTGTATACGTGGAAGACATCTGGAAGCACGGGAAGATTTCTAACAAATTACATAATTGAAACCCTGAGATCCCGAAACCAGATTTTAAACTGCAAAATATTTCCAGTGCAGATGTGAGTAGTACGACTATAGGTGTTCCAGACCAATCTTCGTTGGGTATACAGGGCGTTTCCGTAAGAACGTGCAAAAATGTAAGAGGGCATATCGAATGCCCCCCTGAACGATTTGAGGTAGGGAACCTGGGGTCGGAGACATGCGTACAAGTTCACGCGCACTGTGCTATTTATTTATATGTACACTACTGGCCATTAAAATTGCTACACCACGAAGATATCGTGCCACAGACGCGAAATTTAACCAACAGGAAGAAGATGCTGTGATATGCAAATGATTAGCTTTTCAGAGCATTCACACAAGGTTGGCGCCGGTGGCGACACCTACAACGTGCTGACATGAGGAAAGTTTCCAAACGATTTCTCATACGCAAACAGCTGACCAGCGTTGCCTGGTGAAACGTTGTTGTGATACCTCGTGTAAGGAGGAGAAATGCGTACCATCACGTTTCCTACTTTGACAAAGGTCGGATTGTAGCCTATCGCGATTGCGGTTTATCGTATCGCGACATTGCTGCTCGCGTTGGTCGAGATCCAATGACTGTTAGCAAAATATGGAATCGGCGGGTTCAGGAGTGTAATACAGAACGCCGTGCTGCATCATAACGGCCTCGTATCACTAGCAGTCGAGATGACAGGCATCTTATCCGCATGTCTGTAACGGATGGTGCAGCCCCGTCTCGATCCCTGAGTCAACAGATGGCGATGTTTGCAAGACAACAACCATCTGCACGAACAGTTCGACGACGTTTGCAGCAGCATGGACTATCAGCTCGGAGACCATGGCTGCAGTTACTCTTGACGCTGCATCACAGACAGGAGCGCCTGCGATGGTGAACTCAACGACGAACCTGGGTGCACGAATAGCAAAAAGTCATTTTATTCGGATGAATCCAGGTTCTGTTTACAGCATCATGGTGGTCGCAACCGTGTTTGGCGACATCGCGGTGAACGCACATTGGAAGCCTGTATTCGTCATCGCCATACTGGCCTATCACCCGGCGTGATGGCATGGGGTGCCACTGGTTACATGTCTCGGTCATCTCTTGTTCGCATTGACGGCACTTTGAACAGTGGACGTTACATTTCAGATATGTTACGACCCGTGGCTCTTCCCTTCATTCGATCGCTGCGAAACCCTACATTTCAGCAGCATAATGCACGACCGCATGTTGCACGTCCTGTACTGGCCTTTCTGGATACACGAGCACATTCTCTAGATCTCTCACCAATTGAAAACGTCTGGCTCGTCACAATACACCAGTCACTACTCTTGATGAACTGTGGTATCGTGTTGAAGATGCATGGGCAGCTGTACCTGTACACGCGATCCAACCTCTGTTTGACTCAATACCCAGGCGTATCAAGGCCGTTATTACGGCCAGAGGTGGTTGTTCTGGGTACTGATTTTTCAGTATCTATGCACCCAAATTGCGTGAAAATGTAATCACATGTCAATTCTAGTATAATATATTTGTCCAATGAATACCCGTTTATCATCTGCATTTCGTCTTGGTGTAGCAATTTTAATGGCCAGTAGTGTACGTCATCGAACGTCCAGGCCAACATCCTGCAGTAGTACCGGTAGTTCCAGTTCCAAAACCGTTCGATATTTGCGTGCATTCAACGTGCCATCGATGAAATATGGACCACTGAGTTTGTTCCACATGTTGCCACACCGTACGTTAACGGACCACGGACGTCGATGTGGTGCACAGTTGCTAGTGCGGCTATTTCACTAACTTCTCCTGTAACACTTTTGCCGGTCTGTACGGTGCCATCAGGGATTAACGCGTTCACAAACTTGTACAAGAATGAACGAGAGCGACATTCCTCTGGAAAACGCTTGGCATACAAGGCAGCAGCAGCCTCAACATTTCTCCTACATTCTCTGTAAATCAGGATCATTTCAGCTTTTTCTTCTGTGGTTGCAACATTCATCGTCCACTTGCACGTCTGCTCTCCCAATGATAGACATGTGTTCAGGCAAGTACTTTAATGTTTAGAGCCGCTACCTGTTCTACGTCTGCACGACACGTGAGCTGCGGTCGCAGTCTACTGCCTGTTATGATACGTCGTAGTTCGCTACTCGGCCACGGATGCGCGTCGAGTAGTCCCCTGTTTGATATGTCGGAGGAATACAGGGTGAAAAGTATTTAAACCGACAAACTCAGGCAGGTTGTAGGGGACATCAAAACAAATATTTTTCCCTAATATCATTTTTTCCTTTGTGGATTATTTAAACCGGTGGAGGCCGTATTACGCTCTTCAGTTGTTAGAGGCCGTATTACGATCTCAAGTTGCAGGCAACTGCTGTCCACCATTGTAGCAGTGCATTGTTTCTCTTTACTAATGGAGCCATACACCTGGAGTGGGTACACTGATATGGTTGGTGCGCACTACGTAGCGCACCACAACGGACGAGCTGTACAGCGGGTTTATCAACAACAATACTCTAATCGCCGTATCCCGCATCATACGACCTTTGCTACTGTGTACTAACGTCTGCGTGAGACCGGGTCATTTAGTAGATTACCTGGAGAGGGACGCCATCGCATGGTAAGAACGGTGCAATTTGAGGAAGCTGTCTTGCAGCATGTGGAGCGGGATCATTCAATCAGCACTCGTGCAATTGCACGTAACATGGGGAGGAACCAGACGAATGTAAGAACAGTCCTTCGAGAGCAATTGTTACTTCCATTTCACTTACAGCGTGTCCACAACCTGCAACCAGTTGATTATCCACCCAGAGCATTGCCAGAATTGCTGGAAGACGTCCCACTCCCTACAGGACAACAACGCATGTGGTTCCAACATGACGGGGCGCCGGCACATTTCAGTCGTCGTGTGCTTCGATTCCCGGACCGAGTTTTACCAGAAACGTAGATTGGCATAGGTGGTCCTGTACTATGGCCTGCTCGATCCGCAGATATGTCTCCTCTGGACTTTTTTGTGTGGGGAGAGATGCGCATCCTTGTTTACGAAACTTCTGTTGCATCAGAAGAGGATCTGGTTGCCCGGATAGCAGCAGCAGCAGCAGCAGGAAAAATTCAGGATACTCCTGGGGTTTTTGCCCGTGTCAGAAAGAACATGATACGACGGTGTAATCTTTGTTTACATGTCAATGGAGGCATTTTTGGAAATCTACTGTAATTGAAATTGGGATGTGTTAATGTGTTGTCTCTTGGTCATAAAAAAATGGAAAAGTGTTTATTGGTTTAATTAATTTGCCGCCACAGAAATCTTCCTCTACCGGTTTAAATACTCCTCATAGGAAAAAAAAATATTTGTTTTGACGTCCCCTACAACCTCGCAGAGTTTGTCGGCTTAAATACTTTTCACCCTGTATAACGTTGCGAATGGGGTTCCCAATTATAAGTTATGAAATACTGGTCTGTCCTCGCTGCACGGAAGTGGCGTCCCACGTCACATTCGATATTCAAGGGCCATTGAGTAGCATGCCGTACATTACTATTGTGTACTCGTTTCTATTCTTCCGATTACAGTGCAATCTGTGTCGATACGAAGAAAATGCTTCAGACAAAACGTTGTAGATTTTGCCGTAGAATCGTAATCTGCAATAAAAACGGGAGTTCACATTGAAGGTTTCAAAATTGACCCCCGCCACCAAGCACCGGGTGAGGTCGCGAATCGAGACAAACAAACTGGGATTATAACTTTTTTTGATCCGATGTGTGGTTTTCGAGATATTTTCATAGATTTCACGAAAGCATACGATTCTGTTGACCCAAAATCCTTGTTTAAAATCTTATAAGAACAGTGACTCTATCCAAAAACAGTTCGACTAATCAAACAGACGGTAGTTCGCACAACAGCGAACGTTAAATTCGTGAGTGAAATGACTGATCCCTTCTTGATCAAAACTGGCCAAGGCGACAGATTATCCCCACTATTGTTCAACCTAATCCTAGACAAAGAAAGGAGTGAATGGGAAAAGGAAATAAAAATCTAAGGACACTGCAAACCAACACGACTAGAACAATACCAGGACGAGACAGAGAGCCGGCCGTTGTCACCGAGCGGTTCTAGGTGCTTCAGTCTGGGACCGCGCGAACGCTACCGCCGCAGGTTCGAATCCTGCCTCGGGCATGGGTGTGTGTGATGTCCTTAGGTTAGTTAGGTTTAAGTAGTTCTAAGTCCTAGGGGACTGATGACCTCAGATGTTAAGTCCCGTAGTGCTCAGAGCCATTTGAACGAGATAGAGATCTTAAATCTAGTTTTCGAAGACGACCCGGCCATTGTCTTAGGTGGTCTCCTACACATATTTTTTTCCATACTGCACTTGTTCATTGAGAATAATGAGAATCCGCCGACAATCAATTAGCCACCCGCGTTAGATGAGTATGTGCCAAGCAAGAGAGATGGAAAGGAGCCACCGTGGTACAACAACCGAGTTAGAAAACTGCTGCGGAAGCAAAGGGAACTTCACAGCAAACATAATCATAGCCAAAGCCTTGCAGACAAACAAAAATTACGCGAAGCGAAATGTAGTGTGAGGAGGGCTATGCGAGAGGCGTTCAATGAATTCGAAAGTAAAGTTCTATGTACTGACTTGGCAGAAAATCCTAAGAAATTTTGGTCTCATGTCGAAGTGGTAGGTGGATCAAAACAAAATGTCCAGACACTCTGTGACCAAAATGGTACTGAAACAGAAGATGACAAACTAAAGGCCGAAATACTAAATGTCTTTTTCCAAAGCTGTTTCACAGAGGAAGACTGCACTGTAGTTCCTTCTCTAGATTGTCGCACAGAAGACAAAATGGTAGATATCGAAATAGACGACAGAGGGATAGAGAAACAATTAAAATCGCTTAAAAGAGGAAAGGCCGCTGGACCTGATGGGATACCAGTTCTATTTTACACAGAGTACGCGAAGGAACTTGCCCCCCTTCTTGCAGCGGTGTACCGCAGGTCTCTAGAAGAGAGTAGCGTTCCAAAGGATTGGAAAAGGGCACAGGTCATCCCCGTTTTCAAGAAGGGACGTCGAACAGATGTGCAGAACTATAGACCTATATCTCTAACGACGATCAGTTGTAGAATTTTGGAACACGTATTATGTTCGAGTATAATGATTTTTCTGGAGGCTAAAAATCTACTCTGTAGGAATCAGCATGGGCTTCGAAAAAGACGATCGTGTGAAACCCAGCTCGCGCTATTCGTCCACGAGACTCAGAGGGCCATAGACACGGGTTCCCAGGTAGATGCCGTGTTTCTTGACTTCCGCAGGGCGTTCGATACAGTTCCCCACAGTCGTTTAATGAACCAAGTAAGAGCATGTGGACTATCAGACCATGGTGATTGGATTGAAGAGTTTCTAGATAACAGAATACAGCATGTCATTCTCAATGGAAAGAAGTCTTCCGAAGTAAGAGTGATTTCAGGTGTGCCGCAGGGGAGTGTCGTAGGACCGTTGCTATTCACAATATACATAAATGACCTTGTGGATGACATCGGAAGTTCACTGAGGCTTTTTGCGAATGATGTTGTGGTATATCGAGAGGTTGTAACAATGGAAAATTGTACTGAAATGCAGGAGGATCTGCAGCGAATTGACGCATGGTGCAGGGAATGGCAATTGAATCTCAATGTAGACAAGTTTAATGTGCTGCGAATACATAGAAAGAAAGATCCTTTATCATTTAGCTACAATATAGCAGGTCAGCAACTGGAAGCAGTTAATTCCATAAATTATCTGGGAGTAGGCATCAGGACTGATTTAAAATGGTATGACGACATAAAATTAATCGTCGGTAAAGCAGATGCCAGACTGAGATTCATTGGAAGAATCCTAAGGAAATGCAGTCCGGAAACAAAGGAAGTAGGTTACAGTACACTTGTTCGCCCATTGCTTGAACACTGCTCACCGGTGTGGGATCCGTACCAGACAGGGTTGATAGAGAAGATCCAACGGAGAGCAGTGCGCTTCGGTACAGGATCATTTAGTAATCGCGAAAGCGTTACGGAGATGATAGATAAACTCCAGTGGAATACTCTGCAGGAGAGACGCTCAGTAGCTCGATACGGGCTTTTGTTGAAGTTTCGAGAACATATCTTCACCGACGAGTCTTGCAGTATATTGCTCCCTCCTACGTATATCTCGCGAAGAGACCATGAGGATAAAATCAGAGAGATTAGAGCCCACACAGAGGCATACCGACAGTCCTTCTTTCCACGAACAATACTAGACTGGAATAAAAGGGAGAACCGATAGAGGTACTCAAGGTACCCTCCGCCACACACCGTCAGGTGGCTTGCGGAGTATGGATGTAGATGTAGATGTAGATGTACGCAGGCAAGCCGGTTGTGCAAGTGTGTCTTTCACTACACAGGGCCGGGCCGTTCGTGGCCTTATTCGTCTCGGCCAACTTATCGTCGACGGACGGTGTGCGTCCGGGAAAATAACCGAGTGGACCCAAATGTCCGGGGTTTTCGAAGTCTTTGTCCGGGGTCAGCAGTTCGAGTGATGGCAGTCCGAGTTTTTCCTCCTCCGTGCGCATCAGCAGAGCCGCGTTCCTAGCAGCCGACGTTTACTTCTGTGCTCCCAGACGACAGAAGTGTCAGCAGACAGATAACGACGAGATGAACCGTCGTGTCGGTCACAATTGCGACAATATGCTGCACTGTACTTCACAGGCTTACATCACTTGGCGATTTGCGTAGCTGGGGTGGTTATCATTAGCTACGTAAGAAAGTCGTTCCCAAAGAGATGTGTCACGAAACTTCGTCTGAAATTAGGCATGACGCAGGGCTGACTCGCGTACACAAACAAATGATTAGCGTAATCACGCACACAGGAGCGGCGTCAACGCCACCGCGTGCCAAGAAATGTTCAACAGAGGCCTGAGGATCACCGCGCGCATCGTCTTCTTTAAACTTACATAGTTACACGTTCCGGCGCGATGAGATCACCAGGGAGCACAACTAAGTGCAGGGTGAACACAGACAAAAATTTATTTCTAGGGCACAATGTTAGATACCGCTTTGCTATTTGTTGCAAATCGTAGCTTCACTCAAGGTTTTTTTTATGGATATACTTCTAAATGTCCATGTCGTATTTCACAAACAATAGCGTACCTCATTTAGTTTTTGTGGTTACCCTCTTGCTCGCACTTTCGTAACATCTGATTTCTTCTCTCTCTCTCTCTCTCTCTCTCTCTTGTTACAGGAGCGCTGCTGTCACAATCGCGTCGATGCAGGAGGAAAGCCAGTGTGTTTTGTCGTTTGATGAAACACGGTCGCCTATTAAAGCTAAGCGAAAGTCCCGAAGTGCCCACCTGCCAGACGAGAAGAACATCAGAGGCTGGTATGAAATTTTTAAAGAGACTGTCGCTATTGACGATAAGGCAAGAAGTACAACAATATCAGAAATTGAGTCCGCCTTGATGCAAAACACCTTGTTATTCGTTTATTTCTTTATTTTCCCAAACTAGTTTCGGCGACAAATATAACCGTCATCAGTGGGTTTTTTAATCTAAGACATGCAGAAAATACCATGGTTATACAAACCGAGTGGCACATTATTACATTTTTACTATTCATTTTTTTGAAACATAGTTTTCTATGAATACTTTCATACTATCTTATTTCTTGTATGTTACAGCATGTTTTCGAGAATTATTTCCTGTGCGCTTTTTTTTTTTTTTGTTGCCGTTTTTACTACCCGACCATCATGTCATCTGCATCAAGGCGGACTCAATTTCTGGTATTGTTGTTTTTCTACGCAAACACGGACCAAATGGAAGAGTTCCAAGATAAAATTATTAAGGCGAGAAGTGGTGCGGACGACACCGTGCGCTGACCATTTCAGCACTGTGCGCAGAAACCGACGCTCCGTGTTTCCAGAAAAAAATGTTCAAATGTGTGTGAAATCTTATGGGACTTAACTGCTAAGGTCATCAGTCCCTAAGCTTACACACTACTTAACCTAAATTATCCTAAGGTCAAACACACACACCCATGCCCGAGGTAGGACTCGAACCTCCGCCGGGACCGGCCGCACAGTCCATGACTGCAGTGCCTAAGACCGCTCGGCTAATCCCGCGTGGCTTCCAGAAAAACAGGCATACTTCAGAATAGAACTATTGATACTTTTGAAAATATCTGTACTCCGATATATCGATATTTAATATGTCCACATGTCGACGAAAAAATATCGACGTACTGGCCTATCAAATATCGGCTGCACATTGTAAATAGACGGCCGAGGTGGCCGAGCGGTTGTAGGCGCTACAGACTGGAACCACGCGACCGCTACAGCCGCAGGTTCGAATCCTGCCTCGGGTATGGGTGTGTGTGATGTCCTTAGGTTAGTTAGGTTTAAGTAGTTCTAAGTTCTAGGGGACTGATGACCTCAGATGTTAAGTCCCATAGTGCTCAGAGTCTTTTGAACCGTTTTATTTCGGGCATAGGTGTGTGTGATGTCCTTAGTTAGGTTTAAGTAGTTCTAGGGGACTGATGACCTCAGAAGTTAAGTCCCATAGTGCTCAGAGCCATTTGAACCAACATTGTAAATATTGTGTCTGTTTTATTATTAGGTATCCTGTATATAAACAAGCTAGCAGCCTGCCTATCCCCCTTAGAGCAAGAACTGAAAGGAAAACGACGCACGTTCACGCTTGGCGATAACCACTTCGCTAACAATGGTAACCGTATCGAAGTGACACAATAAAAGGTGTGCAATGAGCCCGTCGTACGGTTTCCTAACGTGTCGGATTTCTCCGGAACAGTTCATGTCGACTTCCCTGTTTTCTTTTTCTTTTATTTCTGCCAACGCCAGCTGCAGCAGTTCTAGAGTCAAAATTGCGTGGAGAAGTTAAGTGTTACAGTTTCCTGTGGTACCACCTAGCGCTGATAAGTGAGCACTTCCTATCACACGTCTTCACCCATAGCGAACACCAGTCTTGTCATTTAGATTTTTGTTTATCATTTTCAGCATTTTTTTAACGCAACTGTTATGCTATTCCTTCACATCGGAAATCCTGCTATTCCATTCACATCGCCATCACACACTGCAATCGGACTTCTTCTATGTGCCACCTGTTCTTGCTTCACACAGTCAAAGAGAGAGACTGGACGTGACGAAGGCTCAAAAAGTAATGAAACTCCTTCACACAGTGTAAGCAAAATTATGTTCTACTACTACAATTTCAAAAGAACAATTTCAAATATTTACCGAAAACTGAGAAAAAATTATGAAATAAAAATATTGGCATTCGGTATTGCCGTTACGATATCGATATATCTGTAAAAAATATCGCCGAATTATATCGATATTTTTGGGAGTATATATATAAAGGGTGTTACAAAAAGGTACGGCCAAACTTTCAGGAAACATTCCTCACACACAAAGAAAGAAAATATGTTATGTGGATATGTGTCCGGAAACGCTTACTTTCCATGTTGGAGCTCATTTTATTACTTCTCTTCAAATCACATTAATCATGGAATGGAAACACACAGCAACAGAACGTACCAGCGTGACTTCAAACATTTGTTACAGGAAATGTTCAAAATGTCCTCCGTTAGCGAGGATACATGCACCCGCCCTCCGTCGCATGGAATCCCTGATGCGCTGATGCAGCCCCGGAGAATGGCGTATGGTATCACAGCCGTCCACAATACGAGCACGAAGAGTCTCTACATTTAGTACCGGGGTTGCGTAGACAAGAGCTTACAAATGCCCCCATAAATGAAAGTCAAGAGGGTTGAGGTCAGGAGAGCGTGGAGGCCATGGAATTGGTCCGCCTCTACCAATCCATCGGTCACCGAATCTGTTGTTGAGAAGCGTACGAACACTCCGACTGAAATGTGCAGGAGCTCCATCGTGCATGAAGCACATGTCGTGTCGTACTTGTAAAGGCACATGTTCTAGCAGCACAGGTAGAGTATCCCGTATGAAATCATAATAACGTGCTCCATTGAGCGAAACTAAAATGAGCTCTAACATGGAAATTAAGCGTTTCCGGACACATGTCCACATAACATCTTTTCTTTATTTGTGTGTGAGGAATGTTTCCTGAAAGTTTGGCCGTACCTTTTTGCAACACCCTGTATATATAAAATCAACAGCCCTACCTCAGAGCACTTTGGTGAAGACTTCACACAAACAGCTGCATTTCCATGCATGTAAAGGGCAACTCCTCCAAGCTTTGCAGCTGTATCATAGATCAAGACGTGCTGAATCTGCTAGCAACGTGCTGGAACGAATCGGTGCAGACAATGGCTATCTTAATAACGGCTGTTTCTCCGATGACGTGACTTTCCGCGTATCTGGGAAAGTAAACAAGTATAATGTCCGGATCTGGAGGTTCAAGAACCCACATGTCGTGGAACAGCACACAAGGGACAGCCCTAAAGTGAATGTCTGGTGCGGCTCAAAGCACACCATAATTATTGGTGGTAAGGAACTATGGGATCAAACTGCTAAGGTCATCGGTCGCTACTACTTAATCTAACTTAAACTAACTTATGCTAAGGACAACACACACCCATTCCCGAGGGGGACTCGAACCTGTGACGGGGGAAGCCGCACGAACCGTGACACGAGACCCAGACGGCGCGGTCATAATTATTGGACCGCTCTTTTTCGCTGAGCCTGTCAGTACGGTAACAGTTTCACTGGAGGTGTTAGAACTTTGTTTTACACCTCAGTTAGGATAGATGGATCGATAGAGACGGTCCAACATCATCGCGACCGCGTTCACCAGACGTAAACCCGGATGACTTTTTCTGGCGTTGCATTAACGATAAAGTGTTCACACTTGGGGCAGGAGCAGAAGATACGGTAGAGGTGCTGACGGAGGATATGACAGCGAAGATACGGTTAAAAGCTGAGTATCGCCTACACGCTACACAGGCTGTACAGCGCTATATAGCATAGTTCCTTGGAAATAATTTTTTGTAATAAGGGAAACACTTTCTGCTCTCACACTTCCTGGCGTTCATGAAAGATAACTTCAAAGATTACACTGGTGACCAAAATACAAAATCAAATTAAAAAACTTTTTCGTAGAGGAAAATTGACAGTGTGTCAGCTTCACATGTAGAAACTTCTTGGCTCATACCCCAGTTTTTTTTTAATTTTTTCCCTTCTAACTTTTAAGGGGGTATGACATGTATTTACGTTCAGGAAATCGAATTTTCAAAAATGTTTATTTTTAGTGTAAGAGTAATCTATGTTGAGTATAAAATTGACCTTGATAAGAACATTACAAATGCCTTTAAAATATTTAAGAGTCCAAATCTGCATTTTTCAACCACGCGCACCTTTCTCAGACATTCGAGACGTGGTGGTGGGGACTCTTATTTCAAATCTACAATAGGTAGTAAAGCATAAAATACTGGAACAGAGAAGTTGGAACGTATTGGCCACACCCAAAGAGGCTTGGTGGTAGGTTTCATCACCTGCTAAGCAGCATGCGATTTGTGCTTTTACCAGTGGGGGGGATGTCGTAAGGGCTTAGTATAACTATATATGTTAATAGCTTGGACCGTGGCGTTACCCATGATTAAACAGTTATTTATAAATAGATGTTAATGCCGAAACACACTATTCACGCGTATGCACTATCAGAAAATCCATCCCTTGTTATATCTTTAAAAGTACGTTATGGGTAAAGCTTATTTACAAAATCATCTACATATAGGTAGGTATACGAGGGGAATTCAAAAAGTAAAGGTACATTTGTGAAAAGCTGTACTTATTCTGATGATAGACAACTGAAACATGCGTTATTTTTCTACGTAACATCCCTCGACTTCAATGCAGTTTTCCCGACGTTTTACGAGTTTTTTTTTATTTCATCAGAAAATACTTTTATCGGTTCCATCTGTAACCAATTCACCAGCAATGACGTCTTCATCACTTTCAAATCTTCTTCCCTGTGATGCTTCCGTTAAGGGTCCAAACATGTGAAAATCGCTTGGAGACAGGTCTGGACTCCATGGTGGATGTTCCAGCACCTCGAATCTCAACTCCTTTATTGTGTCGGCTGTCCGTTTGGCAGAATGTGGGCGAGCGTTATCTTGCTGCAGGATGACATCTCTTCACAGTTTTCCACGACGTTTCGATTTGATTACAGGTTTTAGTTTCGTGCGCAACACATCACATCCACCATACAATACAGACCTGGCTCTAAAGCCTCGTTTACGCTAGGTTGACGTCTTGCAACATCGTGGCATGCTACGTCTTGTCATTTAGTTCTAAATGTTTTGAAATGCTTACCTACTACATAACACGTTTTCAATATTAATAAGCAAACATATTAATAGTAATACTGTATTAAAAACTTTCAGTGTCCGGCTCGACAAATTTAAATTATATGTATAGTATTACTCCAGTGCGTGGGAAATAAACATCCCAGGTTGGGATGCATAAACTAAAACCAGAGGAGGGGATGGTCTGATGCAGAGGGGGGGAAATCCCCCCCCCCCTGCAAATCGCACACTGCTGCTAAGAGAATGTGAAGCGCTTGAGGAAGGAACACAATTGGGAGATAAAAAACACCCTTAGTCTTGAGGAAATCGAGTCTCTTATTTCACGGGAGAGCTCTTAGGAAAAATACAAAAAATTTAGAGGCAATGAGATGTGCTGGTGGAAGATCTACTTTCACAAACTATTCATCATCGAAACACCAACGCATAATCTGTGCCCGAAAAACGGCTGGTTTAAGTAAAACTCAAGAAAAGAAACATATTCACAAAAGCACAATCACGACCAGAACCTGTTATGAATGCAATTTAGCCCGCTTTTCAGGTTACTTGCAAACTCTGATTTACTGGAGAAGTGTTCATAGGAAATGGAAACCTAAATAATATAATTTCGATTAGAAGTTCAAAAAGTACATTCTGTGGATTTAATACGCTAAATAGGTTATTCCATAAAATTTCGCGAGAACTACCGGATATCTGCAACCTTGTGCCACGATATTTCGGCACAGAGTTTTCTGGCCATCTTCAGGAGAAAATGCACTGAGCTCACGTATTTAAGATTCCGCCGGCATATGCGTGGTGTATCCAGTTGACGTTGCGTACAGGTGTCTATGATGCAGTTTTATATTTCACCGAGGAAAATACTGGCAGAATTGAAGTGCAGAAGAGAGCTGATGTAAATCCAGGTGTGTTTTCTGCAAAACTATTTTACACCGTCGATCAGAGCGGTATCAACAAAGATGACAGAGGACTGTCTGATCTACAGACAGAGGCCAGACAGATGAGAAGAGAAACCTGGAGGATCAGGAGTATCAGTTTGGACGTTTTTGAAGTATATATAAACCTGTTACAAATATGAATGTATGAGCTAAATCTCCAAACTGTAGTCTCTCGATTTTACATTATTTAAATTATTAGAAGCCTTTTATCAAGAAGTATATCAGCTAATGCTATGAAAATTTCAGAAACTCTTCAAACATGTAGCTGTCTCATTGAAACTAAAAAAGACAGTATCCTTTAATTAAATTCTGGTTTACAGGAAAGAATGTTAACAAAAAGTACTTAATTTTCATTTGTAAATAACAAAATTTTAAAAATAAATTAATTATTTTCAACTTCATGGCAAAACTAGAGTTACAGTTACGACCTTTCATAAAAAGGGCTACTAAAAATTAACATTTTTGGCAAAATATTCTTCCTAGACCTTTTACTGTATTTTTCCATTAAAATACATCTCTTGTGCTTCGCAGATGGAAAAGTCCAGTTCTCTACTTTACTAACTGTGGCTGTAAAGATTGTTTTAAAGTTATCTCTACATCAGCGGAAGCATCCCCCTCTTAAAGGGCGACATTTTTCGCTAACGGCTGTACAATTTTTTATTCCGTTATTGCAATTTAGGCGTTACGCCACTGTCATGCACAGATATAAGTAACGATACCATTGCAGGCTTGTACCCCACTTTATAGCTATGGAGGCAGCTGCTATCGTCACTAACATAACTGTGATTGCGCAAATAAGTCACTGTGGCACCGTAGCTGTATTTTAACCTTCTTGTGGCGTTACGGTCTCTGTAGGACCTCGCTAGTCTCTTCATGGATTGCATTTTGTTCTTCTCCTCCCACAATCTCCTCATCATTTCTTTTTTTCTTTCCCGCTCTTCTTCTATCTTCTGTATTCTCTTCTTCTGTCTGCTCCACTGTATCCTCCTTTCTGTCGTCGATCTGTGGTGCGTTGGTCGGTGTGCACTTGGTTCCAATCTCTCCAGGGTTCAACAACCCATTTGGCTCCTGTCTTTCCTGTTGTCTTCCCTGTTGCTTCCCACACTCTTTTCCTCATTGTATCCATCCATCTATCTATCCATCTATCCGACCTCGGGGAAGATCAGTTTCGATTCCGTAGAAATATTGGAACACGTGAGGCAATACTGACCCTAAGACTTATCTTAGAAGAAAGATTAAGCAAAGGCAAACCTATGTTTCTAGCATTTGTAAACATAGAGAAAGCTTTTGACAATGTTGACTGGCATACACTCTTTCAAATTCTGAAGATGGCAGGAGTAAAATACAGGGAGCAAAAGGCTATTTACAATTTGTACAGAATCCAGATGGCAGTTATAAGAGTCGAGGGGCATGAAAGGGAAGCAATGGTTGGGAAGGGAGTAAGACAGGGTTGTAGCCTCTCCCCGATGTCATTCAATCTGTATATTGAGCAAGCAGTAAAGGAAACATAAGAAAAATTCGGAGTAGGTATTAAAATCCATGAAGAAGAAATAAAAACTTTGAGGTTCGCCGATGACACTGTAATTCTGTCAGAGACCGCAAAGGACCTGGAAGAGCAGTTGAATGGAATGGACAGTGTCTTGAAAGGAGGATATAAGGTGAACATCAACAAAAGAAAAACGAGGATAATGGCATGTAGTCGAATTAAGTCGGGTGATGCTGAGGGTATTTAGATTAGGAAATGAGACACTTAAACTAGTAAATGAGTTTTGCTATTTGGGGAGCAAAATAACTGATGATGGTCGAAGTAGAGAGGATATAAAAAGTAGACTGGCAATGGCAAGGAAAGAGTTTCTGAAGAAGAGAAATTTGTTAACATCGAGTATAGATTTAAAATGTCAGGAAGTCGTTTCTGAAAGTATTTGTATGGAGTGTAGCCATGTATGGAAGTGAAACATGGACGATAAATCGTTTGGACAAGAAGAGAATAAAAGCTTTGGAAATGTGGTGCTACAGAAGAATGCTGAGGATTAGATGGGTAGATCACATAACTAATGAGGAGGTATTGAATAGAATTGGGGAGGAGTTTGTGGCACAACTTGACCAGAAGAAGGGATCGGTTGGTAGGACATGTTCTGAGGCATCAAGGGATCACCGATTTAGTATTGGGGGCAGCGTGGAGGGTAAAAATCGTAGAGGGAGACCAAGAGATGAATACACTAAGCAGATTCAGAAGGATGTAGGCTGCAGTAGGTACTGGGAGATGAAGAAGCTTGCACAGGGTAGAGTAGCATGGAGAGCTGCATCAAACAAGTCTCAGGACTGGAGACCATAACAACAACATCCATATCCATCCTTTTACAAATCCGGCAACCATTTACCCTTTTCAATCTGATTTCGCATGATGATGTTATCATGATCCGGTAGGCACAGTTCCTCCCTAGCTCTTCGCCTCCAACAGTCACCATCTCGTCTAGGTCTTGTATTTTTTCAGTATTATTCCCTCCTATTTATCTGGTTATTCTGCGCCATTTCTTCCTAGTGCTATCGTCTCAGCCACATATACACAGCCGGAAGAAAAGGTGTAACACGTTCAAGGACTGTGTTCAGTGGCAGCAGGGCATAGTACTGTACATACTGAGGTGGTGCAAAGTTACTGATCCACTTGTCACGGTGATCGGCGGTCAGATGGAGCTTAAAGGGCTATCTGTGCACACTCTGTTTTGACCCTGTAGGCAGTAACTTTGCGGAGATTAGAAGTGAACAATGTTTGCAACATTAATTGTAGGGTACACTCATGCCACCAACTTCAGCCATTTGAACAGGGGCGTATTGTTCAATTGTGTGTGAAATCTTACGGGACTTAACTGCTGAGGTCATCAGTCCTAACTTACACACTACTTAACCTAAATTATCCTATGGACAAACACACACGCCCATGCCCGAGGGAGGTCTCGGACCTCCGCCGGGACCAGCCGCACAGTCCATGACTGCAGCGCCCCTGACCGCTCGGCTAATCCCGCGCGCCAAACAGGGGCACACTTTGGGCCTGTGGGAAGCTGTAAGGATATGTCGACGTACTGCGGCGCATGTTGGACAAAGTGTATCGTTGGTGTGTCGCTGTTTGCAACAGTGGTCCGTGGAACATTCCCACACCTGTAAAATAGGTTTTGGACGTCCGCGGAGTACAGACGGATGACAAGGTGGATGCAGTGTGCGAGCAGCTGTGGCGGACCGATCGTCATCGAGGGACGAAATCCGGGCAAGTATTGTACCTGCTGTGTTATCAGAGACCATTGGGAGCCGTATGTTTGCAGCATTACTAACAAGGGAGAATCCTCGTCGTAACCCCTTCAGGTTAAGTGGTAAGAGGGCTCAGTGGACAGCCCGTCGAAACCTGAACGCAGATTAAGCAAAAAAACAGGAAGAAATGTGAAAAATAAAGCAAAACAGAGAGAGTGAACGGTCGAAGACAAGAAGTGCAACACAGAGCAGCCCGAAAGAGCAACGGAGTCGCAGTTAAGTGGTCACGGTGTTGGAGGGCCAAGCGGGCGAGACATAATCAAACCTCCCTCGTGCTAATTATTCTTCTTCTTTTTTCACTGTACTGAAATTTGTGTCTGTGACGTGGTGTAACGCCCGTTTGCAACAGCGAGGTGTAAGGAAGGGCTTCACAATGACAACTGATTCTACGCAACTGCTCTGCTAGCAGCCGAAAGGAAGTGGCTTTCGAATGGGAAGCGCAAACCTTTGATGACGCAGCGATAAGTCAACCGAATCCCCCACCGGAAAACACGTCTCGTCTGTCATACACGGCGTTAGTGACAGTACGTGCGTCATATGACAGGAATCTCATACCGACGCACCTAATTTGTAGGCCTGGTAAGTGAGTGAGATACGCCTCCTTGCCCGATTTTGGTGTTCCTGTGAATGTACATGTGATCACTTTCGTGGAACTGACGAAAACATAACAGTTTGTCACATGAGCTGCAACCAATGAAGGCAACAGTTTCACCATCACACATTTCTCTGTGTTCTGTCAAAGCACATTTTTGAAGTTCCTTTCCGGTTTGGCACTCTTGTCCCTTCAATTCCTTTGTTGTTACATAGTTCACACCCATCTATTTCTTGTTTCATTTATGTGAGTCGTCTATGTGGTATGTCGCCTGCTCTCACTATTCATCACGTTTACTTGGGACGTTAACGTATGCTTACCATATGACCCATGTTCTACGAGGTGTGATTCGTACGTTTTAAGAATGGATCCGCTACTGCTTACTGGTTTGGCAGGCAGGCACACGGAGGGTGGGGAGTGAGTCATCGCCTTGTCCTTGAACGCCCTCTGAGAGGAAACTGCGTTTCCTTTATTCAGTTCGTTGTGGCAGCTGGTTGAGTGCGGGTCTGTTAGGGCTTGTTGCCGGATTCTGTCTGCGTGAAAATGGGCGTAAAAACGAAGCAACAAGTTTCTGTGAAATTTTGTTTTAAAAGTGGGAAATCATCTTCTGAGACTTACAAACCACTAAAATACTGTATGACACAGTTAAATGTTTTTGTCTGGTTCAACAGATTTAAAAATGGCCGCAAATCACTTGAAGGCGAACCATGGTCCAGCCGACCTTCCACCTCAAAAACGAATGAAAATGTTGTGAAAGTTCGCGACACAGTGCACTCTGGTCGTAGACTTACAATTAGGGAGATGGCTGATGAACTTAAGTTTCTATGCAGTTCAGTCAATTTTAACTGAAGATCTAAACATGCGTCGAGTGTCCGCAAAATTCATTCCAGAAGTGTTGTAAAGTGACTAGAGACAATACCGACTTGAAGTGTGCCAAGAACTAATTAATCGGACTAAAAATGACCCACATTTGTTAAATAGGGTAATTACGGGTGACGAATCGTCGGTATATCGATATGACCCTGAAACCAAAGTGCGGTCTTCGCAGTGGAAGACTCCAGGTTCACCACGACCGAAGAAAGCGCGGCAAAGTCGGTCGAAGGTGGAGACAATGCTGGTGATTGCCGGCCGGAGTGGCCGTGCGTTTCTAGGAGCTGCAGTCTGGAACCGCGAGGCCGCTACGGTCGCGGGTTCGAATCCTGCCTCGGGCATGGATGTGTGTGACGTCCTTAGGTTAGTTAGGTTTAAGTAGTTCTAAGTTCTAGGGGACTGATGACCACAGAACTTGAGTCCCATAGTGCTCGGAGCCATTTGAACCATTTTTTTTGTTGGTGATTTTTTTAGATTCTACCGATATTGTGCATCATGAATTTACCCCTGCAGGACAAGCAATTAACATTCCGTTCAACTGCTCTTCCAAGTACTTTTCTGTCTCTGACAGAATTACAATGTCATCGGCGAACCTCAAAGTTTTAATTTCTTCTCCATGGATTTTAATGCCTACTCCGAACTTTTCTTTTGTTTCCTTTACTGCTTGCTCAATTTACAGATTGAATAGCATCGGGGAGAGGCTACAACACTGTCTCACTCCCTTCCCAACCACTGCTTCCCTTTCATGTCCCTCGACTCTTATAACTGCCATCTGGTTTCTGTACAAATTGTAAATAGCCATTCTCTCCCTGTATTTTACCCCTGCCACCTTCAGAATTTGAAAGAGAGTATTCCAGTCAACATTGTCAAAAGCTCTCTCTAAGTCTACAAATGCTAGAAATGTAGGTTTGCCTTTCCTTAATATTTCTTCTAAGATAAGACGTAAGGTCAGTATTGCCTCACGTGTTCCAACATTTCTACGGAATCCAAACTGATCTTCCTCGAGGTCGGCATCTACCAGTTTTTCCATTCGTCTGTAAAGAATTCGCGTTAGTATTTTGCAGCTGTGAGTTATTAAACTGATAGTTCGGTAATTAACCGACAGGAAGAAGATGCTGTGGTATGCGAATGATTAGCTTTTCAGAGCATTCACACGAGGCTGGCGCCGGTGGCGACACCTACAACGTGCTGACATGAGGAAAGTTTCCAACCGATTTCTCATTCACAAACAGCAGTTGACCGGCGTTGCCTGGTGGAACGTTGTTGTGATGCCTCGTGTAAGGAGGAGAAATGCGTACCATCACGTTTCCGACTTTGATAAAGGTCGGATTGTAGCCTATCGCGATTGCGGTTTATCGTATCGCGACATTGCTGCTCGCGTTGGTCGATATACAGTGACTGTTAGCAGAATATGGAATCGGTGGGTTCAGGAGGGTAATACGGAACGCCCTACTGGATCGCAACGGCCTCGTTTCACTAGCAGTCGAGATGACAGGCATCTTGTCCGCATGGCTGTAACGGATCGTACAGCCACGTCTCCATCCCTGAGTCAACAGATGGGGACGTTTGCAAGACAACAACCATCTGCACGAACAGTTCGACGACGTTTGCAGGAGCATGGACTATCAGCTCAGAGACCGTGGGTGCGGTTGCCCTTGACGCTGCATCATAGACAGGAGCGCCTGCTATGGTGTACTCAACGACGAACCTGGGTGCGCGAATGGCAAAACGTCGTTTTTTCGGACGAATCCAGGTACTGTTTAGAGCATCATGATGGTCGCATCCGTGTTTGGCGACATAGCGGTGAACACACATTGGAAGCGTGTATTCGTCATCGCCATACTGGCGTATCACCCGGCGTGATGGTATGGGGTGCCATTGGTTACATGTCTCGGTCATCTCTTGTTCGCATTGACGGCACTGTCAACAGTGGACGTTACATTTCAGATGTGTTACGACCCGTGGCTCTACCCTTCATTCAATCGCTGCGAAACCCTACATTTCAGCAGCATAATGCACGACCGCATGTTGCAGGTCCTGTACTGGCCTTTCTGGATACACGAGCACATTCTCTAGATCTCTCACCAATTGAAAACGTCTGGCTCATCACAATACGCCAGTCACTACTCTTGATGAACTGTGGTATCGTGTTGAAGATGCATGGGCAGCTGTACCTGTACACGCGATCCGAGCTCTATTTGACTCAATGCCCAAGCGTATCAAGGCCGTTATTACGGCCAGAGGTGGTTGTTCTGTGTACTGATATCTCAGGATCTATGCACCCAAATTGCGTGAAAATATAATCACATGTCAGTTCAAGTATAATATATTTGTTCAATGAATACCCGTTTATCATCTGCATTTCGTCTTGGTGTAGCAATTTTAATGGCCAGTAGTGTATTTCAACGTGAAATTATTGTTGTTTTAAAAAAGTAGTCATCTTTCTCAAATGTTATAGGTAAAAAAAAACTACAAGAGAGTTGACAAACGAAAACTGTAAAATGTACGAACTGTTTTAAAATAGGGGCTACCAGGTCTATACATTTACCAAGAAATAAATAAATATATATAAGACTAACGACCTTTTGCAGTCTTGCGCTGCACGCAATAAGGTAACTTGCGGCGGCAGTAGTAGATGAAAGTGTAGAGGAGCGTTCAAGTAAAATACGAGTAACCTTTGGTGCAGAGCTAGAGTTGGGATACTGTAAGGGCAGCAGAACTGCGGGCTGCGTCGTTAGTGACTGTCGGCAAACAGCGTTAGACACGCGGGTACCGACGGACGCGCCGCGCCACTATCGACCAGAGGGCAGGCTTCGGGTTACGCCCACTGCCGCTAGCCGTCCCGTTTATCGACCATGCCGCCGTCGCCGGAGAGACCGCTCCCACGTGGCCAAAGTCGGCAGACAGCTCAGACGGCTGACTCACTCGGCAGTTGCGCCAGTCCGTCACCTCTCGTCTCGCAGACGCCACTTCTCCCACGCAAAACCCAACACTTACGCCCCCTCTCTCGTTCTCCGCTGACTGCGCGACTTAAGCCCTTACCGTCACGACAGTACGGTAGCGCGCGCACTTCTTTCAGTCGAGCGTCCGTTTACTGCCACGGTACGTTCGTCACGTCACGCAGAGACTTTCTGAGGGCATACGACGCCCAGGGCGCAGCCACAACGGCAGTACACAAAACGTCTCAGGCACAAATTTAATTAATTTGATGATTCCAACTACAGATTCGAGATGCCTGCAAAATACTAACGCGTATTCTTTACAGACGAATGGAAAAACTGGTAGAAGCCGACCTCGGAGAAGATCACTTTGGATTCCGTAGAAATGTTGGAACACGTGAGGCAATACTGACCCTAAGACTTATCTTAGAAGAAACATTAAGCAAAGGCAAACCTACGTTTCTAGCATTTGTAGACTTCGAGAAAGCTTTTGACAATGTACACTGGAATACTCTCTTTCAAATACAGGGAGCGAAAGCTATTTACAATTTGTACAGAAACCAGATGGCAGTTATAAGAGTCGAGGGGCATGAAAGGAAAGCAATGGTTGGGAAGGGAGTGAGACAGCGTTGTAGCCTCTCCCCGACGTTATTCAATACGTATATTGAGCAAGCAGTAAGGGAAACAAAAGAAAAATTCGGAGTAGGTATTAAAATCCGTGGAGAAGAAATAAAAACTTTGAGGTTCGGCGATGACATTGTAATTCTGTCAGAGACAGAAAAGGACTTGGAAGAGCAGTTGAACGGAATGGACAGTTGTCTTGAAAGGAGGATATAAGATTAACATCAACAAAACCAAAACGAGGATAATGGAATGTAGTCGAAATAAGTCCCGTGATGCTGAGGGTATTAGATTAGGAAATGAGAGGCTTAAAGTAGTAAATGAGTTTTGCTATTTGGGGAGCAAAATAACTGATGATGGTCGAAGTAGAGAGGATATAAAATGTAGACTGGCAATGGCAAGGAAAGCATTTCTGATGAAGAGAAATTTGTTGACATCGAGTATAGATTTAAGTGTCAGGAAGTCTTTTCTGAAAGTATTTGTATGGAGTGTAGCCATGTATGGAAGTGAAACATGGACGATAAATAGTTCGGACAAAAAGAGAATTGAAGCTTTGGAAATATGGTGCTACAGAAGAATGCTGAAGATTAGATGGGTAGATCACATAACTAATGAGGAGGTATTGAATAGGACTGGGGAGAAGAGGAGTTTGTGGGACAACTTGACTAGAAGAAGGGACCGGTTGGTAGGACATGTTCTGAGGCATCAAGGGATCACAAATTTAGCATTTCAGGGCAGCGTGGAAGGTAAAAATTGTAGAGGGAGACCAACAGATCAATACACTAAGCAGATTCAGAAGGATGTAGGCTGCAGTAGGTACTGGGAGATGAAGAAGCTTGCACAGGATAGAGTAGCATGGAGAGCTGCATCAAACCAGTCTCAGGACTGAAGACCACAACAACAACAAAATTTCAACCTCATTGATGATGACCTGAGAGCGGACCGATATTTAATTAATTAGTCATAAAACAAAATCGGGTCTTTTATGCAACTGGAGTAATTTCCCGCAGCAAACGAGTGCCACAGAATGATTGCTTACATGGCGGAAAATACAGAGGGGGCAGAGTAATTTTTACTTTCTCCATTTGGTTAATGTAGAAAATGCTCAAAATGGCGAATTACCTCAACAGTTCCTGGCCGCTGCGTTTGAATGAAAGGTGAAGGTACGCAGTGGCGTAGGCATACCAGTTTTCCCTCGTTCGGAGAATTCGAGCCCAAACAGGTGTCCCACCCTAAGAGGCAAAGAGATCGAGCCGGACTCCGTGGCGCGGCTACACCAGCGGTTCGTTCCCTTATGTTGGTTCCTGAGACTTACTTGTGAACTGCGGACATACGCTGACTGCGGTGCAGCGCCCGAGTTCTCGTAAAGCGGCGAGAGCCACGGTCCAGCCCATTCGGTTGCTGATGACGGACGTCTTCACTTCGTGGACAGTAGTGTTGCAGAAGTTCAAAATGGTTCAAATGGCTCTGAGCATCCTCTGGTCATCACTTAGAACTACTGAAACCTAACTAACCTAAGGACATCACACACACCCATGCCCGGGGCAGGATTGGAACCTGCGACCGTAGCGGTGACGCGGTTCCAGACTGAAGCGCCTAGAACCGCACGGCCACACCGGCCGGCTGTTGCAGAAGTCACCGCCATATTGTTACCGAAGTTTCCCCTCTCATCACCGTGGGGGTGGTGGTGTGTCAGCGCCGTAGCGTTGCCTGCAGCACTCGCGTTGGTTGCTACCGAGCAATTACACCGGCTGCACAACGAGTACCCAGTGTCGCGACCCCACAAATTCCAATGAGGTAAGCTTTGTCTTTAGGCCATTGCTCCTGTTTTCGTTATACGGATTTCATACCTAGCACCTTATCATTGTCTCGTTCAACCAATCCTCTCTGAGAGACTGGATGTCATCTCGTTTCACTTCAGTGTGTTCCACTTTCTTATCTCAACTTCCTGTCATGCCAACGGTCTTGCCGCAGTGGTAACACCGGTTCCCGTCAGGTCACCAAAGTTAAGCGCTGTCGGGTTGGGCCAGCACTTGGATGGGTGGCCATCCGGTCTGCCGAGCGCTGTTGGCAAGCGGGGTGCACTCAGCCCTTGTGAGGCAAACTGAGGAGCTACTTGATTGAGGAGTAACGGCTCCGGTCTCGGAAACTGACATACGGCCAGGAGATGGGTGTGCTGACCACATGACCCTCCGTATCCGTATCCAGTGACACCTATGGGCTGAGGATGACACGGCGTCCGGTCGGTACCGATCTTTGGCCTTCGTGCCCTGTTCGGGAGGAGTTCAGTTTAGTTTAACTGCCTGTCACAGCAAGCTGCCTTTGAGCCAAGAACTCACATTTGTCAGAGCATGTTATAAGACTTGTGACTGGGCTGCCTCACATGCATGTGTCTTACTGCAAAATATATATGCCTATTTTCATCTATTTACTGCCTATCATATTTCTTAACTTTCCCACTGGCCCTCTGTCATTAAACGAAGGTATCAATTAGGCGGTGAAATACTAGCAGACGCGTTTACGGTCCAGGGACCGCACATCGGCAGATGAGTGTAGCTTCCTGTCTAGAGGGAAAGGCGACGGGCAGAACTATACCACACCGTATCAGTCACCCACAGATAGCTGATATCAGTGAGATGAATGTGGCTGAGGAGAAGCAACAAAATGATTGATATTCAGTTGACAGGCAATTGGTAAGTTTTAGACGCAAATCACCACGGTTTTCGAAGTTCAATCTGTTCCACTGTTTAGTCAAAACTCGCGTGGCTAAAACCAGCTTCAACTATGTATGAAGTTGGGGATGCAAGTAAGAAAGGTTCTGCTTCTGCTCTGGGCTTGGGGTGTTTAGCTTCGAGATCTACACTATTTCAATCAGTTCACCTTCTAAACCAGGTTCGCCGCCTTCATTATCTACACTCCTGGAAATTGAAATAAGAACACCGTGAATTCATTGTCCCAGGAAGGGGAAACTTTATTGACACATTCCTGGGGTCAGATACATCACATGATCACACTGACAGAACCACAGGCACATAGACACAGGCAACAGAAAAAAATGGTTCAAATGGCTCTGAGCACTATGGGACTCAACTGCTGAGGTCATTAGTCCCCTAGAACTTAGAACTAGTTAAACCTAACTAACCTAAGGACATCACAAACATCCATGCCCGAGGCAGGATTCGAACCTGCGACCGTAGCGGTCTCGCGGTTCCAGACTGCAGCGCCTTTAACCGCACGGCCACTTCGGCCGGCCAGGCAACAGAGCATGCACAATGTCGGCACTAGTACAGTGTATATCCACCTTTCGCAGCAATGCAGGCTCCCATGGAGACGATCGTAGAGATGCTGGATGTAGTCCTGTGGAACGGCTTGCCATGCCATTTCCACCTGGCGCCTCAGTTGGACCAGCGTTCGTGCTGGACGTGCAGACCGCGTGAGACGACGCTTCATCCAGTCCCAAACATGCTCAATGGGGGACAGATCCGGAGATCTTGCTGGCCAGGGTAGTTGACTTACACCTTCTAGAGCACGTTGGGTGGCACGGGATACATGCGGACGTGCATTGTCCTGTTGGAACAGCAAGTTCCCTTGCCGGTCTAGGAATGGTAGAACGATGGGTTCGATGACGGTTTGGATGTACCGAGCACTATTCAGTGTCCCCTCGACGATCACCAGTGGTGTACGGCCAGTGTAGGAGATCGCTCCCCACACCATGATGCCGGGTGTTGGCCCTGTGTGCCTCGGTCGTATGCAGTCCTGATTGTGGCGCTCACCTGCACGGCGCCAAACACGCATACGACCATCATTGGCACCAAGGCAGAAGCGACTCTCATCGCTGAAGACGACACGTCTCCATTCGTCCCTCCATTCACGCCTGTCGCGACACCACTGGAGGCGGGCTGCACGATGTTGGGCGTGAGCGGAAGACGGCCTAACGGTGTGCGGGACCGTAGCCTAGCTTCATGGAGACGGTTGCGAATGGTCCTCGCCGATACCCCAGGAGCAACAGTGTCCCTAATTTGCTGGGAAGTGGCGGTGCGGTCCCCTACGGCACTGCGTAGGATCCTACGGTCTTGGCGTGCATCCGTGCGTCGCTGCGGTCCGGTCCCAGGTCGACGGGCACGTGCACCTTCCGCCGACCACTGGCGACAACATCGATGTACTGTGGAGACCTCACGCCCCACGTGTTGAGCAATTCGGCGGTACGTCCACCCGGCCTCCCGCATGCCCACTATACGCCCTCGCTCAAAGTCCGTCAACTGCACATACGGTTCACGTCCACGCTGTCGCGGCATGCTACCAGTGTTAAAGACTGCGATGGAGCTCCGTATGCCACGGCAAACTGGCTGACACTGACGGCGGCGGAGCACAAATGCTGCGCAGCTAGCGCCATTCGACGGCCAACACCGCGGTTCCTGGTGTGTCCGCTGTGCCGTGCGTGTGATCATTGCTTGTACAGCCCTCTCGCAGTGTCCGGAGCAAGTATGGTGGGTCTGACACACCGGTGTCAATGTGTTCTTTTTTCCATTTCCAGGAGTGTATTTCCACATCAAATGGAGTAGCAAATCATTCCGTAACATACAGAGTCTCCAAGACTTCCAAACTCGCTGCTTTAAAGTTTTCTCTTAATTTCCCAAGATGTTTAATGTGTAACTCTAAATCACGGTCGGAAATCTTTTCATTTTCTTTTAGTAATCCCAAGTTAAAATCTGATCGTGCCAGTGAAGATTTAAATAGCTCCATTTTTACTTGAAAAGCCATTATGACTATACGAACTTGACCAAATGTAACGTTTTCTTCCTTGGAAACACTCTTGTACTTTGTTAAATTTCGATTCGTTTAAACATGTCACAAAATGATAGATCCACATTCCTACTTAGGTTGAGTCGTACACGCCAACAAGCCCCTGCAAACCATCAACTTTTGACAAGCATCTTACCTCAATGTGCAAAAGTAATTGCTTTAAAGTTTCACCATTTTCTTCACATAACCTCGCAAACTGATTTTTAATATGAAAAACACAATACCGTTCCAGCACAATAAACCAGCAGCAGCAAGTGACACAAGTTACTACCTCGTTAAATATAAAGACCTCCCTATTCTTTCTCAGGGTGCAATGTGGCCTCCTTTTGCTGGCAATAGATATTTAGTGTTGGAAGGAACTCTAATTATATCTAAATTTCATCTATTCAGTACCATTTGATAGGAAAAAGGTAATAAAATCGTATCTACCTTTAATCGTTTTCGATATACGACGACATTTTTATTGGAATATTCAAATTGATCGTCTTCGGTATTAATCAACCCCCTTTCGACCCTCGTGTATTGATCGATCTCTGGAGAACTCTAAGACCCCTATCGGTAGGCGGAAGGGATCTCTTTTGTAGACTGATTGCATTTCTCTATTGTTCTACTAATAAACCGCAGTCTGCCAGCTGCTTTACATATGATTTGGACTATGTGATAGTTCCACCTCATATCCCTACAAAGTGTCATATCCAGATGTTTTTAGGAGTACACCGACTTCAGCTGTGACGTGTTGATATTGTAATCAAAGGACAATACGATTTTTTTCGTTTTGCGAAACGCATTTTTCAACTTTTAAAACAAGTTGCTAATCTTTGCACCATTTTGGAATCTTATCGGGATCTGACTGAATATTTGCGCAGCTTTTTTCACACGGTGCTTCGTTATAGACAACAGCAACAGCATTATCGGCGAAAAATCTGAGTTTCTTTTTCAATATTGCCTGCAAGGTCATTAATAGACACTGTGAATAGCATGGGTTCAACAGACTTTCCTACACCTACAGTTACCTCTACATCTGTGTATGACTCTCCACAGATCATTATTCACTGCGTTCTCCCTACCGGGAAATTCTAAATCCACCCTACATGATCGCACTCTGGATAATAAGCGTAGTTGTGCTACTGCGTCAAATGCTCTTCAGAAGTCGAGAAATACTACAGTACCCTGACTGCCTTCATCCCTTGCTTTCGTGACGCCATTTGAGGAAAGTAAGAGTTGGGTTTCACGTGATCCATGTTTTCGAAATCCACATTCAAATGGTTCAAATGGCTCTGAGCACTATGGGACTTAACATCTGAGGTCATCAGTCCCCTAGAACTTAGAACTAATTAAACTAACTAACCTAATGACATCACACACATCCATGCCCGAGGCAGGATTCGAACCTGCGAGTGTAGCGGTCGCGCAGTTACAGACTGAAGCGCCTAGAACCGCTCAGCCACACCGGCCGGCTTTCGGAATCCATGCTAATTCATATGGAGGAGGTCAATCTGTTCAGGGCAGCTCACTACGGTTGAACTCAGCGTGTGTTCTGAGGTTCTACAACAAACGGATGTCATGGTCACTGGGCGATAATTATGTGGGTCAGTTCTGCTTGCGTTCTTGTAGACGGATGTGACCTGTGCTTTTCTTCCAATTCCTGGCCACGGTTTAGATACAGAGTAGTTAAAAGAGGCACTGACTTAGCTACAAATTCGGTACATAATTTGATAGGAATTCTCTCGGGTCCTGGAGCTCTGTCCAATTTTAGTGATTTCAGCTGTTTCTGAAAACCACTGACATTATTATCTGTATCGTTCATCTTTGCAGTGACACGAGAATGAAAGCAGAAATATCATGAAGCCAAGTCAGGAAAACGCAGTAGCTTTCTGTTTACTGAAGGTCTGTCTCGGGCAGTCCAACATTTTTTTTTGCAACACGTTACTCGACGTGAACCAATGCGATGTGAGCTTCCTTTTCATCACACGCCGAACTAAACGATCGTGATGAAATTGGAATTCCGAAATAAGCTGCAATAGGGCATTGGGTCGCCTTAGCAGCTTCGGCTATCCGAGCACGTTTCACGTCCAGCCCAAATTCCCAACTTGTCGCACACCACATACGTGACGTCCCCTGTCCATTATCCTGCTCGCAACCGCACGCTGATCCCCGCAAGACGTCGGACGTAGAGTGCATCTGCACTGAATGATCATTAGTTGCCGTCACGTCGAGATGCATATAGGCTACTCTTATCTTACATGTGTGGTGTCTGTTCTTAAACTCGCCACACTACGATGTAACGATTTAAAGCTCTAGTCCGTTGCTGGTTTTTATCTTAGAACGTGCGAGCTATGAAGGTACGCCGTTTCAAACCACCGGCGCACTAAAGATATATAAATAACAAATGGTTCAAATGGCTCTGAGCACTATGGGACTCAACTACTGAGGTCATTAGTCCCCTAGAACTTAGAACTAGTTAAACCTAACTAACCTAAGGACATCACAAACATCCATGCCCGAGGCAGGATTCGAACCTGCGACCGTAGCGGTCTTGCGGTTCCAGACTGCAGCGCCTTTAACCGCACGGCCACTTCGGCCGGCTATAAATAACACTTCTTCTGGGGTACGATTTGTTGTAATAGAATGTCCGGAAACGGTATGTCGGTGGTTACAAGTACCACAACATCTCTTAAATGCAAATAGATAGACTGGAATTTATACCACTTCAAATATTTAACTCAAACAATGTGACTTCACCGAAAAAAATTGCTCTAAGCAATATGGGACTTAACTTCTGAGCCGGCCGGAGTGGCCGTGCGGTTCTGGGCGCTACAGTCTGAAACCACGAGACCGCTACGGTCGCGGGTTCGAATCCTGCCTCGGGCATGGATGTGTGTGATGTCCTTAGGTTAGTTAGGTTTAAGTAGTTCTAAGTTCTAGGGGACTGATGACCTCAGAAGTTGAGTCCCATAGTGCTCAGAGCCATTTGAACCCATTTGAACTTAACTTCTGAGGTCATCAGTCCCCTAGAACTTGTTGTTGTTGTGGTCTTCAGTCCTGAGACTGGTTTGATGCAGCTCTCCATGCTACTCTATCCTGTGCAAGCTTCTTCATCTCCCAGTACCTACTGCAACCTACATCCTTCTGAATCTGCTTAGTGTATTCATCTCTTGGTCTCCCTCTACGATTTTTACCCTGCACGCTGCCCTCCAATGCTAAATTTGTGATCCCTTGATGCCTCAAAACATGTCCTACCAACCGATCCCTTCTTCTAGTCAAGTTGTGCCACAAACTTCTCTTCTCCCCAATCCTATTCAACACCTCCTCATTAGTTATGTGATCTACCCATCTAATCTTCAGCATTCTTCCTAGAACTTAGAACTACTTAAACCTAACTAAGCTAAGGACATCACACACACCCATGCCCGAGGCATGGTCGCGCGGTTCCAGACCGTAGCGCCTAGAACCGCTCGGTCACCTGGGCCGGCGACTTCACCGAAGTTAAGTGCAGCCCGACTGGGCTAGCACTAGGATGGGTGACCATTCGGTCTGCCGAGCGCTGCTGGCAAGCGGGGTGGACTCAGCCCTAGTGCGGCACTCTGAGGAGCTACTTGATTGAGAGGTAGCGCTCCGGTTTCGTAAACTGCCATACGGCCGGGAGAGCGGTGTGCTGACCACATGCCCCTCCGCATCCAGTGACCCTGTGGCCTGAGGGCGACACGGCGGCCGATCGGTACCATTGGGCCTTCATGGCCTGTTCGGACGCAGTTTAGTTTAGTGTCAGACTGCATCATCACTGATTACGTACAAGAGAATTTACGATGAAAACGTCTACGCCACTGGTGGACGTTTAGATCGTTGTGTGACTTAAAAGCAAGCCTGCAACGCATTGATTCACGTTCTGTAACACGTTGCAAAAAGACTGTATTTCACTTCCGGGAACCTTCTGAATGGTGAAATTCCCAAGTTATGGTATCACAGATCCCGTCCCAAAAACCTGTCAAGCTGTTGCTCTGGTTTGATGCAGCTCTTCACGTTATACTAGCCTGTGATAGTCTCTCCATGTCTGTAAAAGTACATACATTTGAACGTGCTTACTGTATTGAAGTCTTCATCTCCCTATACTGTTTCTACCCTCCATATTATTTTTCATTATCAAATTAATTTTCTGATGCCTCACGATATATCCTATCAAGCAATTACTTCATTCACACAGATTGTGGCATAAAGTTCGTTTCCCCCACTTCGGTTCAGTACATCCTCATTAGTAATCCGATCTACTCATCTTCAGTATTCTTCTGCAGCACCACATTTCAAAAGCAACGAATTGTCCTGACTCGTTTGAGAATGCTGTTCACTTGATAGATATGTACCTAGCAGAACAATTCACGATGTGATCGGTCCTCCATGGTATACGGTCACTGTAAAGGAACTTCTAAAGACACAGCGACTACTGAATAATAGATGTAAAACAAAACATAGGGCCATAGAAAGGGAGACGCTGAATGAAACGCCTTTGGCTGTCAACAGCGCAATGCGTGAAGCCGTCAATGACTACCGTGGCATAATATTATCGAATGGTCTCTCACAAAACCTTAAGAAAATATGGCCATTTATAAAGGCTGTTAGTGGTGTCAAAGTTAAGGTCCGGGCACTTACATCTACATGGATACTCTGCAAATCACATTTAAGTGCCTGGCAGAGGGTTCATCGAACCACCTTCACAATTCTCTATTATTCCAATCTCGTATAGCGCGCGGAAAGAACGAACACCTATATCTTTCAGTACGAGCTCTAATTTCCCTAATTTTATCATGGTGGTCGTTTCTCCTTATGTAGGTCGGCGTCAACAAAATATTTATGCATTCGGAGGAGAAAGCTGGTTCTCAAATGATGTCCAACCCAAATCCTGCATCATTTCAGTGAGACTCTCTCCCCTATTTCGCGATAATACAAAACGTGCTTCTCTTCTTTAAACTTTTTTGATCAACTCCGTCAATGCTATCTGGTAAGGATCCCACACCGCGCAGCACTATTCTAAAACAGGACGGACAACCGTATTGTAGACAACATTCTCTATGTGTTGCTTCCAATTTAAGTTGTTCGTAATTGTAATTTCTTGGTACTGAGTCGAATTTACGGCCTTCAGATTTGACAGATCTATCGTGTAACCGAATTTTAACGGATTCCTTTTAGCACTCTTGTGGTTGACCTCACACTTTTTGTTATTAAGGTCAATTGCCAATTTTCGCAGTACACATATATCTTTTGTAAACCGTTTCGCTATTTGTTTTGATCTTCTGATGACTTTACTAGTCGATAAACGACAGCGTCATCTGCCAACAACCTAAGACGGCTACTCAGATTGTCTCCCAAATCATTTATATAGATAAGGAACAGGAAAGGGCCTATAACACTACACTGGGGAACGCCAGAAATCAGTTCTGTTTTACTCCATGACTTTTCGACAGTTACTACGAACTGTGACGTTTATGACAGGAAATCACGAAACCAGTCACATAATTGAGACTACATTCCATAAGCACGCTATTTCACTACAAGCTGCTTGTGTGGTACAGTGTCAAAAGCCTTCCGGAAATACAGAATCAATTTGAAATTCCTTGTCAGTAATACTGAACACTTCGTGCGAGTAAAGAGCTGGTTGTGTTCCACAAGAACTATGTTTTCTACATTCGTGTTGACTGTATGTCAATAGAACGTTTTCTTTGCGGTGCATTACAATGTTCGAACACAATATATGTTCCAAAACCCTGATGCATATCGAGTTACAGACGAGACACGGACTGAAACTGAAGGTGGCAAAGCAAAGTCGGGAGCGCTGAAGATCCGAAGTGTTTCTTTACGAATGAAAACCCAGGTGTATTGCCCCACTTTAATTCTCGTGTCAGTGCACGATGGTGTTGTGTCAGTGCACGATGGTGTTAAAGTGGATTACTGCACCCGGCGAGAGTGGCGTGCGTGAGTAGTTCACAGGCGAAGGAAGTTGTCCATCAGACGATGATTGCCAGGGCCTTCGACGAGCTCAGGCCAGAGGCCGTTGTTACTGCGGCGGCTGCAAGTGCTGCCAAATCACTCCCAGGCTTCTTTACTTGAGCGGCTGTTGGAGCGCAGGACACCGTCCAACTTTCCCCAGCCTCGCTCCTTTCTGTTTCGGGCTGTTCATCGTACAATTGAGGTGGGTAATCAGCTCAGATCTGGTCGCAGTTGCGGTAATGTGGATCACGCTCTATACTACACTGAAGCGCCAAAGAAACTGGTATAGGCATGCGTATTCAAACACAGAGATATGTAAGCAGTCAGCATACGGCGCTGCGGTCCGCAACGCCTATAAAAGACAAGTGTCTGGCGCAGTTGTTAGATCGCTTACTATTGCTACAACGGCAGGTCATCAAGTACACTCCTGGAAATTGAAATAAGAACACCGTGAATTCATTGTCCCAGGAAGGGGAAACTTTATTGACACATTCCTGGGGTCAGATACATCACATGATCACACTGACAGAACCACAGGCACATAGACACAGGCAACAGAGCATGCACAATGTCGGCACTAGTACAGTGTATATCCACCTTTCGCAGCAATGCAGGCTGCTATTCTCCCATGGAGACGATCGTAGAGATGCTGGATGTAGTCCTGTGGAACGGCGTGCCATGCCATTTCCACCTGGCGCCTCAGTTGGACCAGCGTTCGTGCTGGACGTGCAGACCGCGTGAGACGACGCTTCATCCAGTCCCAAACATGCTCAATGGGGGACAGATCCGGAGATCTTGCTGGCCAGGGTAGTTGACTTACACCTTCTAGAGCACGTTGGGTGGCACGGGATACATGCGGACGTGCATTGTCCTGTTGGAACAGCAAGTTCCCTTGCCGGTCTAGGAATGGTAGAACGATGGGTTCGATGACGGTTTGGATGTACCGTGCACTATTCAGTGTCCCCTCGACGATCACCAGTGGTGTACGGCCAGTGTAGGAGATCGCTCCCCACACCATGATGCCGGGTGTTGGCCCTGTGTGCCTCGGTCGTATGCAGTCCTGATTGTGGCGCTCACCTGCACGGCGCCAAACACGCATACGACCATCATTGGCACCAAGGCAGAAGCGACTCTCATCGCTGAAGACGACACGTCTCCATTCGTCCCTCCATTCACGCCTGTCGCGACACCACTGGAGGCGGGCTGCACGATGTTGGGGCGTGAGCGGAAGACGGCCTAACGGAGTGCGGGACCGTAGCCCAGCTTCATGGAGACGGTTGCGAATGGTCCTCGCCGATACCCCAGGAGCAACAGTGTCCCTAATTTGCTGGGAAGTGGCGGTGCGGTCCCCTACGGCACTGCGTAGGATCCTACGGTCTTGGCGTGCATCCGTGCGTCGCTGCGGTCCGGTCCCAGGTCGACGGGCACGTGCACCTTCCGCCGACCACTGGCGACAACATCGATGTACTGTGGAGACCTCACGCCCCACGTGTTGAGCAATTCGGCGGTACGTCCACCCGGCCTCCCGCATGCCCACTATACGCCCTCGCTCAAAGTCCGTCAACTGCACATACGGTTCACGTCCACGCTGTCGCGGCATGCTACCAGTGTTAAAGACTGCGATAGAGCTCCGTATGCCACGGCAAACTGGCTGACACTGACGGCGGCGGTGCACAAATGCTGCGCAGCTAGCGCCATTCGACGGCCAACACCGCGGTTCCTGGTGTGTCCGCTGTGCCGTGCGTGTGATCATTGCTTGTACAGCCCTCTCGCAGTGTCCGGAGCAAGTATGGTGGGTCTGACACACCGGTGTCAATGTGTTCTTTTTTCCATTTCCAGGAGTGTATTAAGTGAGTTTGAACGTGACGTTGTAATCGGCGCACGAGCGATGGGACACAGTATCTCCAATTTAGTGGGGATTTTCTCGTACGACCATTTCACTAGTGTACCGTGAATATCAGGAACCCGGTAAAACACCAAATCTCCGACATCGCTGCGGTCGGAAAAAGATCCTGCTGGAACGGGACTAACGACGACTGAAGAGAATCGTTCAAAGTGACAGAACTGCAACCCTTCAGCAAATTGCTGCAGATTTCAGTGCTGGGCCTTCAACAAGTGTCAGCGTGCGAACCATACAACGAAACATCATCGATATGGGCTTTTGGAGCCGAAGGCCCACTCGTGTGTCCTCGATGACTGCACGACACAAAGCTTTACGCCTCGTCTGGGCCCTTCAACACCGACAATGGACTGTTGATGACATCTGTTGCCTGGTCGGTCGAGTCTCGTTCCAAATTGTATCGAGCGGATGGACGTGTACGGTATGGAGACAACCTCACGAATCCACGGACCCTGCATGTCAGCAGGGGACTGTTCTAGCTCAAGTTCAAGCTCTGTAACGGTGTGGGACGTGTGCAGTTGGTGTGATATGGGATTCATGATACGTCTCGATACGACTCTGCAGGTGGCACGTACGTAAGCATCCTGTCTGATCACTTGCATGTCCATTGTGCATTCACACGGACTTCGGCAATTCCAGCAGGACAATGTGACACCCCACACGTCCAGAATTATTGCAGAGTGGCTACAGGAACAAACTTCTGCGTTTAAACACTTCCGCTGGCCACCAAACACCCAGACATGAGCATTATTGACCATACTTGGGATGCCTTGCAAAGTGCTGTTCAGAAGAAATCTCCACCCCCTCGTACTCTTACGGATTTATGGACTGCCCTGCAGTATTGATGGTGTCAGTTCCCTCCATTACTACTTGAGACATTAGTCGAATCCATGCTACGTCTTCTTGCGGCACTTCTGCGTGCTCGCGGGGTTACTACACGAAATTAGGTAGGTGTTCCAGTTTCTTTCGCTCTTCAGTGTATACTGGACCAATTCATGAAGAGAGAGAGAGAGAGAGAGAGAGAGAGAGAGAGAGAGAGAGACGAAATGTTTGCGATCTCCTGCACGCCACATTCTTGAATATTGCATCCAACTTGGACGTCATTTGCCCTCTACTTTCCTCGACGGCAGTAAATGTATTCAACGTATTATAAAGTTATCTACAGTTTATTATCTGACCGCAACTGTTTAGGGATAACAAAGCGACTTATTTATTATTTTTTCCATCAATCGTTTGACTGGTTTTACGCACCTCCCCACGACTTCTCCTCTTGTGACAACCTCTTCGTCTCACAGTAGCGCTTACATCCAGCGTCTTCAATTATTTGTTGGATAAATTTCAATATCCGTCTTCCCCTAAAGTTTTGCTATCTACGGCTCTGTGTAGTTCAAATGGCTCTGAGCACTATCTTCATATGCTCCTGTCTTCGCCAAACATGTGGAGAGCCTCGTCATTCCTGATCGGTCCACCTAATTTTCGACATCCTTCTACGGAACCACACTCAAACGCTTTGATTCCTTTCTTCTCCGGTTTTCCCGCAGTCCATGTTTCACTACCGTACAATGCTGTGCTCATAACGTACATTCTCAGAAATTTATTACTCAGGTTGAGGCCTTATGTTTGGTTCTACTAGACTACTCTTGGCCAAGAAGCTCTGTTTACTTGTGCTAGCCTGTTTGTTATGTCCTCCTCGCTTTGTCCATGATATTGTGCTTCCGAGGTAACAGAAGTCGTCCACTTTATCTACGGCGTGGTCCCCAATTTTCTTGTTCAGCTTAAAGCTAATCTCATTTCTGCTACTTTTTATTACTTCGCCTGTCTTTCGTACACTACCAGCTCATTAGGCTGTTCATTCAGTTCAGAAGATTCCGTAACTCATCTTCACTTTCATGAGGATAAGCGAGTCTTATCATTGATATCCTTTCACCCTGAACTTTGATGCAACTGCTAAACATTACTTTAACGTCTATTTTTGCTTCTTCGATGTACAGCTTGAATGGTAGGGGAGAAAGATTGCACTCTATTTTTGTGAGAGTGTCAAGTATCTGGCACCAATTTGGATAGCAGAACGTTTTTTCTACGACGACAAGTCGTAGAACAACTAAAATATTCGTAAAATATATCTACAATTTGAAGGTCGCTCCGTGCCTTTTACCACGCTAGTTGGCGGTCTGGACACGTTTTCCGGAGAAGTGAGGCTAATACCCCAACCCGGCCACCATTATTTATGTTTTCTATGTCTTCCTCTCAATCATTTGTGGAAAATGTCGTTGGTTCGTGCAAAGTTTTCTACTCCTCTGCCGGCCGCTGTGTCCGAGCGGTTCTCGGCGCTTCAAAAATGGTTCAAATGGCTCTGAGCACTATGGGACATTCGGCGCTTCAGTCCGGAACCGCGCTGCTGCTACGGTCGCAGGTTCGAACCCTGCCTCGGGCATGGATGTGTGTGATGTCCTTAGGTTATTTAGGTTTAAGTAGTTCTAAGTCTAGGGGACTGATGACCTCAGATGTTAAGTCCCATAGTGCTTGGAACCATTTGAATTTCTACTCCTCTGTGTTTTGTGTCTCTGAGGGCAATGGCTTAAAACAGTCGTCTCGTTCCTTATATTCCTTGTAAGCCGCATTCATTCCGTTCCACACATGCTGACGTGTCCTAAAAATCATTAATATAGGCTACTATTTGTTAAGTATTGAAGAAGAAAACTGAGGACCTCCCAGAAGACTATTAGTTTGGCGTTGGGAAACGTAGACACCACAGATGCAGTTCTGACGTTGCGACTGATAATGGATGCAAGACTTAATAAAAATCAACACATATTCATAGATTTGTCTCCTAGAAAAACCGTCCGACAATGTACAACTGTGCAAGATATTCGAAATTCTGTGAAAAATAGGAGTACGCTATAGCGAATAATGAAAAATATACAATATGCGCAAGCACCAAGAGGGAACAGTAAGAATGAAAGACCACGCACGAAGTGCTCGGATTAAAATGGGTGCAAGACAGGGTCACTCCAAACGAAATGCACACTATTTTTGTAAAAAAGTTTTCATTCTGCATGTGTGAAAGTTTTACAGTGTGTAGATACATCCATCCCGCTTGTTTCCAAACTTAGTTCAACCTGTTCCCGTGAGTGGCGCCGCATGTCTTCAAGATGGCTGCTCCACTTGACGTTCGTCAGAAGCAACGTGCTGTCATAGAATTCCTGTGCTCTGAAAACGAGACAGTGGGAAACATCCACAAGAGGTTGAGAAAGGTGTATGGAGATGCTGCTGTCGATCGCAGTACAGTTAGTCGGTGGGCAAGCAGGTTATGTGATGAAAGCTGGCACGGCAATATTGAGGACTGTCTTCGCAGCGGAGGGCCTCGTACTGCACACACTCCAAACAATGTGCAGAGAGTTGACGAATTGGCGAGTGCTGACAGACGCATCACAGTGAACGAATTGTCACGCTACGTTGGGATAGGGGAAGAACGTGTTTGCAGAATACTGAAAATGTTGGCGTTGGAAAAGGTTTGTGCCAGGTGGGTTCCCAGGATGTCGAAACAAGAAGAACGGTATGTAGGGAAATTATTTTTAACTGTACGAGAAGGGTGGAGATGAATTTCTTGGAAGAATTGTGACAGTTGATGAAACATGGCTCCATCATTTTTCACCAGAGACGAAGAGGCAATCAATGGAGTGGCATCATGCAAATTCACCCAAGATAAAAAAAAATTCAAAACTACACCTTCCGCTGCAAAAGTTATGGGTGTGACGTTTTTCGATTCCGAAGGACTCTTGCTTCTGCACATCATGCCAAGTGGAACCACCATAAATTCTGATGCATATGTGACGACACTGAAGAAACTTCGAGCTCGACTGAGTCGTGTTCGACCACATCGGCAAAAGCGGGATGTTTTGCTGTTGCACGACAATGCACGGCCAAAAGTCAGTCACAAAACCATGGACAACACTGAAACACCCGCCTTACAGTCCTGACCTTGCTCCATGTGACTATTGTCTCTTTGGGAAACTGAAAGACTCTCTTCGTAGAACAAGGTTTGAAGATAACAACTCCCTTGTGCACGCTGCCAAACACTGGCTCCAACAGGTTGGTCCAGAATTTTACCATGCGGGTTTACAGGCGCTGGTTCCAAGATGGCGCAAGGCAGTTGAGAGGGATGGAAATTATGTGGAGAAACGAAAATATTGTTCCTAAAGGATCTACACACCGTAAAACTTTTAAACATGTGCAATAAAAGATGGATTAAAAAAAAGTGTGCATTTCTTTTGGAGTGACCCTTGTATATCTAAGAAGCAAGGACGAAAATAAAAGAAAGGTTCAAAAGTCGGATTGGAATGGAATGGAATGAAATGTCGTGCGACGAGGGCGTCCCGCCGTGTAGACCGGTCGCCTGGTGCAAGTCGTTACAGTTGACGCTACTTCGACGACTTTGCGTGTCGATGAGGATGAGATGATAAAGAGGACAATACAGCACCCAGTCTCCGAAGCAGCCGCGAATCCAACCCGGGCCCCGCGCATGGCGTTCTGCCGCGCTGAACACTTTTTTCCCTTTATTTTGTTCGGTGCTGTTCGTTGCGTTTGGTTTCGGCGGACGTCACAGGACGTGAGTTCAAGCTGATCGTTGATTGCTTTACTCATTATTTTTTACAGAGGGCCAGCGCCTCTCTGACCGAACACGCTTCCGCTACCGCGCCGGCGACTACGGCCTGTGGTTCTGTCAGTGTGATCATGTGATGTATCTGACCCCAGGAATGTGTCAATAAAAGTCGGATTAAAATCCAGGATATCAGTGAAAGGATTCGCTGATGACATCGCTATCCTCTAAAAAGGCGAAGACAAATTTCATGATCTGTTGAACGGAATGAACAGTCTATTAAGTACAGAAAATGGATTCAGAACAAAACCGATGAAGACTAATTGAGGGGTTACGGAAATAAGATTAACGGAAGACCAAGTTATGGAATTTTGCTACCTCGGAAGTCAAATAACATACGACGGGCAATGCAAAGCGGACAAAAATGCAAATTAGCACCGGCAAAGGGGCATTCCTGCCCCAGAGTAGTCTGGTAGCTTCGAAGATCGGCTTTTAACTGAGGAAGGAGTTCCTGAGAATTTACGTTTGGAGAACTGGGCTGTAAGAAAATAGGAAAATAAGAGAGTCTAAGGGTTTTAGATG
The DNA here is from genome assembly GCF_023898315.1 of Schistocerca nitens. Taxonomy (NCBI): domain Eukaryota; kingdom Metazoa; phylum Arthropoda; class Insecta; order Orthoptera; family Acrididae; genus Schistocerca; species Schistocerca nitens. The sequence continues at coordinate 60,874,428 of NC_064621.1, read as the reverse complement.
CAACAAAGCGTTACTGAAAAATTGCATGGACTGGTAGGAAAAGGAATAAGGAGGGTCTCCGCAGAATCGGTGACAAGATGACGGGACAAGCTGGTAGAACCCGTGTCGTACTCCTACTGATACTAAAGGGAACTCCAGAGTGTGCAAGCGTGCCACGGCAAGACAGAGACTAATACATCCAACAAATGATTGAGCATGTACGGTGCACATGCTACTCTCAGATGAAGCGATCACAAAAAAACTACTTCTTGCTTCGGTTCATGCAACATTACTTACTGAGACCCTAAAGCTCAATTTGATCCAATACGCCGGACGGGAGTATTGGTGCCAAAGAAGAGGTGATTTCCCGTCGCTTTCCTTACGCAGTCTCTGGTGTGTATCTGCGTCGTGTATACTACTGTGATGGTCGCCTGTGAGGGAAGGTGAAAACCTGTGCTGACACACAACAGACACAACTTGGATAGCGTCAATGGGGACCACTGAGGTCAAGGTCCAGATCTGACGACCGCATGACCATCGACAGCGTCGCGTGCCCTCATTCTGTGAGACACGGTCGACGATGGAGCCGGTGGTCACGACCTCTACCGCACTCCCACTCCTTCTCTTTCTGTGCAAATACTGGCGTTGAAAAATGTCTTACGTCACAAGCGTTCGGAACGGTTATAGAGCCGAGCGTCTTCCCACACGAGTGTGTTCAAATGGTTCAAATGGCTCTGAGCACTGTGGGACTTAACTTCTGAGGTCATCAGTCCCCTAGAACGTAGAACTACTTAAACCTCACTAACCTAAGGACACCACACACATCCATGCCCGAGGCAGGATTCGAACCTGCGACCGTAGCGGTCTCGCGGTTCCAGACTGTAGCGCCTAGAAACCCGCTCGCACGAGTGTGTTACCGACACAGATTGCACAGGAGGGTTTTATTGCAAGCACTGGATCCAAAAACAGCTACCACCCACACGTTGAAAGCTGAGTGTTAAACGGGTACTATTGACCCCACGACATTGAGATAACTTGCGGCTTCTCAACATTTCGAGTGTATGCCACCGGCTCGTGGAAAGGGAAGCAGAAGAGCTCACTGTTCCGTGCGATCGATTGTGACGTATCTGCGTCGATTCTCTGGCACAGGCGTCCCCGCTTCGAGAGCTACTGCCGCCAGTTTCCCCCGGCTGTACTCGTCGCCCACGCCAGTCTGGATGTCTGACCTTTTAACTTAGTGCCCCATTTCGCGTGCCCGTCGATAGAAGAGCACTTTCTCTGACAACGACCGGGACAGCTGCTTAGGCCGTAAATGCTCGGGGCAAACAAAATGAGGCACCTACTCTGTCCACTTAACAACATCCTGAAGATGGTCCCCAGTTCCGTAACAGCCGAGCCCTTCGTAAGCCCTGGCAACTCCATGTTGAAATTAATATTAGATCTCGTAAATGAAGTAGTGTAGCTCATTCGGCGGAACTGATTCTTAAGCATTGTACAGGGTGATTCAAAAAGAATACCACAACTTTAAAAATGTGTATTTAATGAAAGAAACATAATATAACCTTCTGTTGTACATCATTACAAAGAGTATTTAAAAAGGTTTTTTTTCACTCAAAAAGAAGTTCAGAGATATTCAATATGGCCCCCTCCAGACACACGAGCAATATCAACCCGATACTCCAACTCGTTCCACACTCTCTGTAGCATATCAGGCGTAACAGTTTGCATAGCTGCTGTTATTTCTCATTTCAAATCATCAATGGTGGCTGGGAGAGGTGGCCGAAACACCATATCCTTAACATACCCCCATAAGAAAAAATCGCAGGGGGTAAGATCAGGGCTTCTTGGAGGCCAGTGATGAAGTGCTCTGTCACGGGCTGCCTGGCGGCCGATCCATCGCCTCGGGTAGTTGACGTTCAGGTTTCATAACTAACCTTTTTCGTAGGACTCTCCATACAGTTGATTGTGGAATTTGCAGCTCTCTGCTAGCTCTGCGAGTCGATTTTCCTGGGCTGCGAACAAATGCTTGCTGGATGCGTGCTACATTTTCATCACTCGTTCTCGGCCGTCCAGAACTTTTCCCTTTGCACAAACACCCATTCTCTGTAAACTGTTTATACCAACGTTTAATACACCACCTATCAGGAGGTTTAACACCATACTTCGTTCGAAATGCACGCTGAACAACTGTCGTCGATTCACTACTGCCGTACTCAATAACACAAAAAGCTTTCTGTTGAGCGGTCGCCATCTTATCATCAACTGACGCTGACGCCTAGTCAACAGCGCCTCAAGCGAACAAATGTACAACTAAATGAAACTTTATAGCTCCCTTAATTCGCCGACAGATAGTGCTTAGCTCTGCCTTTTGTCGTTGCAGAGTTTTAAATTCCTAAAGTTGTGGTATTCTTTTTGAATCACCCTGTATTTGCAGGTTATAATACAGCCGGTAGGCAGGGAACATGATTTTTACATTGCCTGCGCCTTTGTTTTCTCCTGAAATTCTTCTAAATTTATTTCTTGACTAAGCGACACAAATTCTCTAGACGGTCCTGGAGACGCCACAATTTCTTGTGTTATTTGTTAGTAACCAGGCTGGAAAGAAATGTGGTATATAAAACCACGTGAACATCAATACTCCATTTTTAATAGGTGAATGTTGATGACCCATCGCACCCTCTCCTTTAAGAGTCCATTTTTCTCGGTCTTCTGCATCTCAGAGAAGCTGGCCCCATGTTTGGTGTGTCTTCTCCTTTATCTGGTCCATCCGTCGCCTCGGCCTTTCCTGCAATCTTTTTCCTTTCACTGTGCCTAGGATGGCGACCTTTTCCAAGTTATACGCTTGTCATCGAACAATGTGGCCAAAGAACTGCAGGATTCTCAGGAAACAAATCCCTGACCTCTTCTCGACCGTGAGTTCTTGAAGGATGATTTGCTGGTTGTTTGGCCGTCCATCTTATTCTCAGCAACCGCCTGCATGTCCGCATCTCAAAAGCATCTATTCTTTTGCGGTCACCTTCAGTTACTGTCCACGTTTCAGCACCACAAAGGAAAATTAGGAACACCAGACATTTCGGCACACTCAATTTAGCAACTCAATGTGTCAGGAGTAACTGTTGCGATAACAATGTCGGATAGATCAGCTGGTACCGGAGGCGCACACACATGATCGCGTCAGATCGTGTGTGAACGTGGAGGTCATGCATAAAATGCTTTGTCACCTTGCCCCTTTCGCCCAGTGCACCGGTCGGATACAACGTCGTTTAACCAGTCGCGCACTGAGTTATGCCATTGAGGCGGCGCACCATCTTGCTCCCGAATAAATATGTGTTGTTCACCTTCTTCAAATGGTTCAAATGGCTCTGAGCACTGTGGGACTCAACATCTGTGGTCATAAGTCCCCTAGAACTGAGAACTACTTAAACCTAACCTAAGGACATCACACACATCCATGCCCGAGGCAGGATTCGAACCTGCGACCGCAGCAGTCGCGCGGTTCTTGACTGAGCGCCTAGAACCGCTAGACCACCGCGGCCGGCTCACCTTCTTCCCAATTGGGCACGGGCCATAGCTGTAGCACATCAAGATAAGAAACATCGGTTACAGTTGACTCACCGAAAAAGAATGGCCCATAAAGTTTCCGCGGGGATATTTCTTGGGGCTAAGCGTGAAAGACTCAAACTCGTTCAAGACGTTTTTCACTCACTCTTTGTCATTCCACACTCTTCCCGTTGCGCACAGATATACAATCAAAAAGGTTTGAGTTCCTCTTTCATTTGGTGTATTATTTGCCAGAATCACAACTCAAAGATGGTAAAGAAAAGAAAATTTTGTCTAATTATGGACAAAATCCTGAAACTGGTTGGGGATAAAAAGAACAAACTGTCCAGAAACAAGTAAAGGAAGCTAGTAGTATCCTGAATTTGTGACGTTTTTGGATAGTAGTACGAAGCAATATGAAATCGAAGGAATTCGTGAAATCAGTGGGAAGTTGGCTTATTGGATGATTTAGGTTTGTCGGTAACATTCTGGGGAAGTGCTCTGCATTTGTAAAGACGCTACTGCCCCTCTCCTAACCCAATACGCCTGACAGGTGACGTCGGCAAATCAGGGAGACGCAGCTATATACAGGGCGTTTGATAGCTCTCTATTTTTAAACACTTATTAGTTATTTATTTACGGACCAATTTTCTTAGAATCATTTTTGATAGAAACAGCACTCCTTGGGATTGTGTATAACATCATTTTTTCTTTTGTTTCAGTTGGAAAATGGTGTCTGTGTTGACTGTTGAAGAATAAGCCAAAATAGACGCTCCTTATAAGGCCGGGCGATCTGTGTTGCGAGTACAAAGGTGGCGGAGGACTGAACGTGACATCCAAACAACACTGGATGCAAAAACAGTTAAAAACTGTCATTACAAATTAAGGGAGTGTCGCCGATGCAAGATCAGGAATACAACCGACTTCAAAACACCAAAGAATGTTGACAGAGTTCGTGAAATGTCCACGAGGTGCCCTAAGAAATCACTGCGTCAAGGATCTCGTGAAAGTGGTCTTTCACGTTACTCAGTTGCAACGATTCTTAAGGAAGATCTCACTTCCGCGCCGTGGAAGCCACGTTATGTGCAGAAACCGTTTCTGATGACTGTGGCAAAAGAATAAAGTTTGTAGAAATTTTCTTAGGTTGGAATGATAATTGGCCTGATCTTTTTGAGAACATTCCATGGACTGATGGAGCGTTTTCCACACTGGAGTATTTGTAAACAGGTATAAATGCCATTATTGGGAAGCCGAAAATTCGCACGAATGTGTTGAAAAAGGACATGGGCGTCGGGAGGTGACAGTATGGTGTTGTATCACGTCATCCGAATTTGTTGGTCTTTCTTTCTGCGAAGAAAATGAATAGTGAAAAGATACCTGGAAATGATGCAAGATCGTGTATGACCACTAACTTCACAATGGAACAACCCACAGCTCCACTTTATGCAGGACGAAGCACCGGCACATTTTGCAAATAATGTCCGCGAATGGTTGCTTGATTATTTCCCAGGTCGTTGGATTCGCAGACGTAATGCAGGCCCGCAGCCCTGATTTAACACCTTGCGATTTGTTTTTCTCTGGGGGTGGGATAAAGAGCAGGTTTACCGAAAAAACCACGGAACTTGGATGAATTGGAAGCCGTAATATCTGACCCATTAGCCAAAGTTCCACCTAATATGTTGCAGGCAGCAGCATCGCACGTTCCAGTCCGTTTAAAAAATGCGTACAGAATGATGAAGCTTACGTGGAGGTTTAAAATGATGTTAAACAGAGCGTCAAGGAGTGCAGTTTCCATCAAAAGTATCCCCAAGAAAATTGATTCATAAATAAAGAAATTATAACTGCTCAAAAAGAGAGAGTGACTTATCAGGCACCCTGCAATTATGTGACAGATCGATGTAGCCAGTACGAAAGTGTAACAGTGAAGCGCCGTTAGCATTGAACGGGAAAATTCAGCCTCTATCAAAGTGTAAAACTCGGAGAACTTCAACTGAAACTTGATGGAATCATGTAGGGAACAAGTATAATGAGCTTGCAACAGTGCTGCTCCCTCCATCTTAGTACATTTCTCATACTGATCTTGACAATACAGCCTTTTTATCTTCACCCCATTTGTGAATGGAATAGAGCTGGGAGTGGTTAATACTGGTACAAGGTACAGTGACTTCCAGAGTAGATATGATTTTTTCCGTGTATTTGCTCTACTACATCAGAGCAACAGCCAATGTCAATTGACATGCGATAGTGATTTTTATCAATCATAATCAAACCATTTATCACACTGCTGTAAAATATTTCGATACGGGTGTCATCTTCAGATTGCTTATCTCGCTGCATTCGAGTCCGTATGGCTCCTGAAAGGGATAGTATACACTACTGGCCATTAAAATTGCTACACCAAGAAGAAATGCAGATGATAAACGGGTATTCATAGGACAAATATATTATACTAGAACTGACATGTGATTACATTTTCACGCAATTTGGGTGCATCGATCCGAGAAATCAGTACCCAGAACAAATACCCTGGCCGTAATAACGGCCTTGATACGCCTCGGCATTGAGTCAAACAGAGCTTGGATGGCGTGTACAGGTACAGCTGCCCATTCAGCTTCAACACGATACCACAGTTCATCACGAGTAGTGATTGGCGTATTGTGACAAGCCAGTTGCTCGGCCACCATTGACCAGACGTTTTCACTTGGTGAGAGATCTGGAGAATGTGCTGGTCAGGGCAGCAGTCGAACATTTTCTGTATCCAGAAAGGCCCGCACAGGACCTGCAACATGCGGTCGTGCACTATCCTGCTGAAATGTAGGCTTTCGCAGGGATCGAATGAAGGGTTGAGCCACGGGTCGTAACACATCTGAAATGTAACGTCCACTGTTCAAAGTGCCGTCAATGCGAACAAGAGGTGACCGAGACGTGTAACTAATGGCACCCCATACCATCACGCCGGGTGATACGCCAGTATGGCGATGACGAATACACGCTTCCAATGTGCGTTCACCGCGATGTCACCAAACACGGATGCGACACCATGATGCTGTAAACAGAACCTGGATTCATCCGAAAAAAAAAAAATGATGTTCTGCCATTAGTACACCCAGGTTCGTCGTTGAGTATACCATCGCAGACGCTCCTGTCTGTGATGCAGCGTCAAGGGTATCCGCAGCCACGGTCTCGGAGCTGATAGTCCATGCTGCTATAAACGTCATCGAACTGTTCTGCAGATGGTTGTTGTCTTGCAAACGTCCCCATCTGTTGACTCAGGGATCGAGACATGGCTGCACGATCCGTTACAGTCATCTCGACTGCTAGTGATACGAGGCCGTTGGGATCCAGCACGGCGTTCCGCATTACCCTCCTGAACCCACCGATTCTATTTGTGCTAACAGCCACTGGATCTCGACCAACGCGAGCAGCAAATTCGCGATACGATAAACCGCAATCGCGATAGGCTACAATCTGATCTTTATCAAAGTCGGAAACGTGATGGTATGCATTTCTCCTCCTTACACGAGGCATCACAACAACGTTTCACCAGGCAACGTCGGTCAACTGCTGTTTCTGTATGAGAAATCGGTTGGAAACTTTCCTCAAGTCAGCGCGTTGTAGGTTTGAACACTGGCGCCAACCTTGTGTGAATGCTCTGAAAAGCTAATCATTTGCATATGACAGCATCTTCTTCCTGTCGGTTAAATTTCGCGTCTGTAGCACGTCATCTTCGTGGTGTAGCAATTTTAATGGCCAGTAGTCTACGTGGCAGTAATACGCCTTAGGTTAACGGGTTTATGAGACACCGGGGCAGATAAGGCTATTCAAAACGGAAATTTCTATTGAAAATGGTTATACTAGCGGAAGACGTAGTGTGGTGATGATTCATGTAAACAGGCGTTGGTTTTGTACAGATTTGCTCCCGTTGATTCTTCCCGTACAGCTACCTTGAATGCAATAGTAATGGTCGAGGAGGAGGAGAGAACGAATACACCACGCGTGACGCAACGCGTGGCAGGTTGTGGCGCAGAAGTAATAGCAGTCTGTAACCGTTCACGTTAAGTGGTCGCAAAGCCATGGTGAGAGAGAGAGAGAGAGAGAGAGAGAGAGAGAGAGAGCGCAGTAATCGAACTTCCTGACTATGCCTGGACCTCGCCGTTCGTGCGAATTGCTGTTCATCAATTGGGCTATCGAGGCAGCACTCGCGATTCATCCTCCTTCTTCCGTCTGCCAATAAGCCCAACTTTCAACAGTCCATCAGTGTGGCACAACAGTACAGCGCACATGTCGATGCAAAGTAAAAGATACATTCTGGAAACAAATTGTATATAGACTGGTCTCCCGCAGTTCATTCTGGAAACAAATTGTATATAGACTGGTCTCCCGCAGTTTTCTGTCAACCTTAGGAACGTGTGGTTTTTTAAATATGCTCTTACTATCTGTCTGTTTCGTTACTCGCTGGCAGAATTACAGAAAAAAATATCTATACAAAATATCAAGGGACACTTTCCAGATGATTGTACAACTATTACCTATTTAACCACAAATATGTTTTCGGCTTCTTTGGCAGTCGAGTGAGAAGTCATCGTCCAAACTTCAGACATAATGACGAGTGACTTGCAGAGATACAAATCATCCGAATACAGAGATTTTACAAAGGATAATAATACGCTCCTTTAATTATATTTTGTTTTATGAAGAAAATTGTTACATATCAAACGTAGACGCATAACTGAAACTTATTTCAGCAGAGAGGAAAAAGGAATTTTTGTTTGGTCCTTTAAAGTGACATACTGTCATTTGTTTTTGTTTTTGACACTGTCCCATCATTATTGTTATTCACTTTTTAAATGTATCTATTTCATTTATAAAACTAAAAAAAAAAATTAAAACTTGCAAACACTCTCATGTCAGTATCACATGTCGGACATTCAGGAGGGATAAATAGCTTCTAAGCCGACAAATAGATAGATAGATAGATAAATTATAAGAAAGCGGGTAGTCTTCGGGGATGGCTGAATGAGGATGATAACATGTAACGGATGTGACTGCAAGAAACAAGCTGGCTAATCAGAGTTCTAACCGAAGTAAAAATATAACATTAGAAGGAAATGAAAAATGTGTCTGCCTGCGATATGCTTTCGCCATGCTCGTCACGGTATTTCGGACAATTTGCTCTTCTTCACGAAAAAGTAAAGAAAAATGAGATAGTATCACTCTCTTACAAGAAACATAAAAACTTTGTTTGAACGAAAAGACATAAGCCTAGGTTCAATACTTTAGCCACGATTATTTTTTTTCCAAATGGGATTAACAAGCACAAATCAAAATAGTCTTAAAGCAGAAGCGAGAGTCATCGAGAAATGTAGAAGTAATTTGAGGTGCGCCCCAGGGAATAATGTTAGGACCTTTGCCGTTCAAGATGTGTGTTGCTGACCTTACAGACAATACTAATAGTAACCACAGATTTTTCACAGAGGGTGCAGTTATCTATAGTGAAATCTGAAAAAAAGCTGTATAATTATTCAGTCAGATGTTGATATGATATCAAAGTGGTGTAAAAATTAGCCACTTGCTTTAAATATTCAGAAAAGTGAAATTTCGTACTTCACAAAACGAAAAACATGGTACCACAGGACTATAACGTCAATGGTTCACAACTGGAATAGGTCAACTTTGGTGTAACAGTTTGTACGGATGACATGGAACGATTACATAGGTTCAGTCGTACGTAAAGCAAGTGGCAGACTTCGGTTAGAACACTGCAGAAACGCAATCAACCTACGAAGGAGATAGCTTGCAAAACACTCGCGTGAGCCGGCCTAGAATATCTTTGAAGTGTGCGGTATAGGACAGCGGATACTGAACGTGTACGGAGCAGGGCAAGACAAGCCAGATGCAAAGTATTCTGGTAACTTTCAACAAGAAACAGCTATAACAGATGAATCTAGGAATATACTACGACCCCCTACGTATCGCTCGCGTAGTGATCGTGAGGATTGTATTAGGCTAATTAGATAACAAGCTCGCACAGAGGCGTTTAAGCAACCATTCTTCCCGCGCTCCGCTCATGAATGGAACGGGAAGAAGCCCTAATAACTGTGGGAAGTACTCTCTGTCATTCACTTCACAGCTGTTGTACGGATGTACACGTAGATGGGTATAAGTATCTACTGTTAATCTGAGGGAATTGTGTGCATCATACCGTCCTGCCCAAAGAAAAGCGAGTTTAGGTACGTGAAAGGGAGAGGTACTGGCTGACGAAAGTAGAGACGAGGGTCGGTAAGAGCGTAGCCTATGTACGATCGCGTCTGGGTCCGGTACACAGTTCTGGGAGGTTCGCAGCGGCGTACGCGATGGCAGCACTAGAACAGGTGACGGAGGAGGGACTCACCGACGGGGACGAAGCCTCGCAAGTACTCCGGGGGCGTGCTGCGCCGGTGCCTGCCGCCACGCCACACCAGTTTGCCCAGCACGGTGAGCAGGCTCTCGCGGAGACCGCGCTCCCGCTGCCGCGCCTCCGCCTCCGCCGCCTCCGACGTCTCGGAGCCGCCCCCGCTCCGCCTCCGGCTGCGCCGTCCGCCGCAGCCTTTCCGCCTCCGCCGTCTCCGTCGGCGCCGCCTGCGGCCGCCTTCGTGATCCTCCTGGTCGTCCGTATCGTCCGTGTCAGTCGTCGTTGCCGTCGGCGCGGCGGCGTCCGCCCCCGCCCCCGTGATCACCGTCGTCACCGCCGCCGCCGCCCCCACAGCCGCGGGGGCGGACGATGCGCGACGCTCCGACACCTGGGCCGGGGGCGGCGCAGCCTCGAACACTTCCAGCTCCACGGCGTCGTCCAGATCCATCTGGTCCGCCGGAATCGATACGGCACAATAGGACTAGTATAGACACTCTACAACTGATGAAGGAAACCAAAAACACTACACACACGCGTGTGAACCGTTCGCGCGCTCGGCTCTCACACTCACGCACACGGCAGAGCTCAGGGAGGTGGCACTCCCTGGGCCACTACATGTCTGTCGGCCGCTCCGCTCTCGCTACGCACACGAGTAACGGCGATTCGCCATACGCGGGCACTTATCACACACTGACTGCAAACGGCGCTCGCGTAGGGCCCGTTAGTTATGCGGGTGGCCGCGCGCCACACGTGGCGCTGCGTGTCACTCGAATGACCGGCTCACACATGGATGCACTACGCGACGTCGCGAAACTCGCGTCAGAAGTCACGCAGGATCGCACGCTCTCATCCCACCCCTCGTTCGGGCCTCCTTCGAACAAGCTCGGCGCTACATCGTACACTTTTATCTAACAACAGTTGTATAATGAATAACGACAGACTTAAGCAGTGGGGCAGGCGATACGGGCGCCGCTCCGCGGGACGCTACTACAACGCGAAACAATTGACGCGTGGGAGCAGCGCCAGCAACAGCACGATCGATAAAGCGAAGGAACCGCACAGTTCTCGTTTTCTTCAGAGAGATCAAGTACGCACATTAACCGTAACAAATGCGAGAGATGATAGTACGCCTATACTATTCGCCAGTTGCCATGCGTTTACGCTTTACGCCGCAAACTCTGAATTGTAAACGGTGGCAACCAGCTAGCACGTCTACCCTCGCATTCAGTAGTTCCGCCGTCGGCCACTTCCCAAGCGCAGCGCTGCTGTGGCCGCTATGTGGCAGCACACTCTAACGTTCGATGCTGTCGCAAACAGCAGCCGCTTAATTTGAAAAGCAGCCAGGCGAAATATCTCCGTAAATTTACAACAATACACTAATTTCGTATCGCTGCCATAACGCACAAACATTATTTCAACTCACCTAATGACACACCTATACACAAAGCACTTTCTCGACATAATCTTTGGGAAGAAAAAATAGTCAAAGGTTTCACCCACGCAATAGCAGGGGGGCGGTGCGGGGCGGTGCCCACCTAGTGACAATATCGTAACCCAGTCAGGCACTTTATATATTTAAATTTTAATGAAAAATTACTTTATATTTAAAATTTTAATAAAAAAGTATACATTGTTTTCATCCTTTCTTATTCCAGATTCGGTAACTATTTTAAATTTTTCAGTTAAACTTAGCCCATTAAGAAGTATATCGTGAATGAAAATCAACGACAATTAACGAAATTTTTAAATTTTTTGTTATGGATATAAAGTACTCCACTCAGTGTAAACATTACGGAAAATGTTTTGCTGTTGTTAATATTGTGCTAAAAGATATTGTCAGGTTCTGTACCTTACTTATACATCGGTATCTTTTTAGAAAAGCATGTTGTTAATAAAAGTTAAATACATTTAGCAAAATTTGTTTGTTTAGGTTTTTTTGATGATGGGCACAAAGTATCCCCTCCCCCCCATTCCCACCCCCTTGCTATTACGCTTATGGAAAATGTCTTGGTATTGCTAGGGTTAGTCCCTTTACGTATGACGACGATGACATACCACTATTACGTTCCTTTGCAACTATTTTGTCTTTAGCTTCATGCAACAATCTCTCATATTAGTATATTTTCTCTTTTGCGTACAGCTGCTGGAGGCTAATTACGTTTACTGCGGTGAGAAAAGTTTATTAATGCCAGGGGTTGCTTAAAGTTTTTGACATGAGCTTTATATTACGTGCCACCATGACCCACATTTAATGTTGCCGAACATGTATAGTTCATAATACGTGTACATTCATATACGCCGTTTCGGCTTGAAAGTGACCCCACAATCTAAACTGCAATTGTGGTGATTATAAATAAAATTGGCACTCAGAGCCGAAAGTGCGGCCCTTCGAAAAACTTTGCGAAGCTGTTAACAAGTGCTTGTGTCTGTGAAAACAATGATTTCGCTCTTAGCATAAAAAAGTACTCACTGCTGCTAGTAACCACTTTTATTTATTTATCTTCATCTCGTCGCTCTTAAAGGCATTACTTGCCATTCTAATTACTTCGTTATGCCATCTTACATGTAATGTGACTTTTCGCACCTGAGCTGTTGCCATCGTTCTAGTAACTTCAATATAACGCAAATACTCATTAATCTATTGTTATGGCAGTTTCTCACTTTTCAGTTATTGGGAAATATAAAAACAACACATTTAAAAAATTTCTGTGACATTTTAGAGTGTAGTTACGACCGAAATGGAGGTTTCTCTGAACCACTTAAACCAAATTCAGTGATGTTTCCTTTAGAAAGCCACGTCCGCTTACCTATTCCACAAGTCGATACACGTGTTCCATCTCAAATGACTTGTCGTTCACGGGATATGAAATTCAAATTGTCTTTACGTTGTATGCAAACGGTGGTGAGCAAATACAAATTTCATAGCACAGTGTCACTCGATATGCACATCTACCCACCACCAATTTGGCAATAACGATTATATTTTAAGCAAGTTCTCCGTGACGTTTTCAGCACACGACTGCCAGTGTTAGGAGCAATAATAAAAAAATCGATCACAGTGAAAAGCAGATCACACAAGATTTTTGTAAGCTGTTCCTTTATTGTGAATAGCATGGGTCCAGTATTCTTCCAATGAGTGTCAGCCAGGCATCTGCTTCCTTTTCGACTAGTTTTACGTGGTCATTCGAATTTAGGCCGCAACATGTGTATACTCTCAGATATTGTACGGCTGTTAGTGTTTCAGTGATTTACCATAAAGGCGTAGTTGATCAATAATAAGTCCTTCTGTCAACATTTGCGCTAGGCGATACACTTAAATATAAAATGGTAGGGGTGTGTGTTGTCCCTACGAACATATGATGTTTCTTGGTCGGTGTTGCAATCTACAGGGTGAAAAGTATTTAAAACGACAAACTCTGGGAGGTTGTAGGGGACATTAAAACAAATATTTTTCCCTAATGTCATTTTTTCCTATGAGGAGTATTTAAACCGGTAGAGGAAGATTTCTCTGGCGGCAAATTAATTAAACCAACAAATAGGTTTACATTTTCTTATCACCAAGAGACAACACATTAACACAACCCAATTTCAATTACAGTAGATTTTCAAAAATGCCTCCATTGACACTTAAACAAGGGTTATACCGTCGGATCATGTTCTGTCTGACAAGGGCAAAAACCCCAGGAGTATTCTGAACTGTTCCTGCTGCTGCTACTATCCGGGCAACCAGATCCCCTTCTGATGCAACAGGGGTTGCGTAAACAAGGTTGCGCATCTCTCCCCACACAAAAAAGTCCAGAGGGGATCGAGCAGGCGATGGTACAGGACCACTTCTGCCAATCCACGTTCCTGGGAACCGTCGGTCCAGGAATCGACGCACACGACGACTGAAATGTGCCGGCGCCCCGTCATGTTGGAACCACATGCGTTGTCTTTTAGGGAGCGGGACGTCTTCCAGCAATTCTGCGAATGCTCTGGCGACAAAATTGTAATAGTGCCTGCCATTTAATGGCCTAGGTACCAGATACGGCCCAACTAAACAGTCCCCAACAACACCGAGCCACACATTAACGAAGAACCCCTCTTGATGAGCGCTAGTAACTGTGGCATGTGGGTTATCCTCACTCCAAACATGCGAATTGTACATGTTGAAGACTCCATCACGCCCGAACGTTGCTTAATCGATAAACAACAAAGAGGATGGTTCAAACGGTTCAAATGGCTCTGAGCACTATGTGACTTAACTGCTGAGGTCATCAGTCCCCTAGAACTTAGAACTGCTTAAACCTAACTAACCTAAGGACATCACACATATCCATGCCGAAGGCGGGATTCGAACCTGTGACCGTAGTGGTTGCGCGGTTCCAGACTGAAGCGCCTAGAACCGCTCGGCCACTCCGGCCGGCCAACAAAGAGGATGGAAATGTAGGATGCATTTCACACTGTTCCAGGTACCAGTGCGAGAACTGTGCTCTGGGTGGATAATCAACTGGTCCCAGGTTGTGGACACGCTGTAAGTGAAATGGACGTAACAATTGCTCTTGAAGGACTGTTCTTACATTCGTCTGATTCGTCCCCATGTTACGTGCAATTGCACGAGTGCTGATTGAAGGATCCCGCTCCACATGCTGCAAGACAGTTTCCTCAAATTGCACCGTTCTTACCGTACGATGGCGTCCCTGTCCAGGTAATCTGCTAAATAACACGGTCTCTCGCAAACGTTGGTACATAGCAGCAAAGGTCGTATGATGCGGGATACGGCGATTAGGATATTGTTGTTGATAAACCCGCTGTGCAGCTCGTCCGTTGTGGTGCGCTACGTAGTGCGCACCAACCATATCAGTGTACCCACTCCAGGTGTATCGCTCCATTAGTAAACAGAGACAATGCACTACTACACTGGTGGACAGCAGTTGTCTACAACTGAAGAGCGTAATACGCCCTCTAACAACTGCAGATCGTAATACGGCCTCTAACAACTGAAGAGCGTAATACGGCCTCCACCGATTTAAATAATCCTCATAGGAAAAAATTACATTAGGGAAAATATTTGTTTTGATGTCCCTTACAACCTCCCACAGTTTGTCGGTTTAAATAGTTTTCACCCTGTAGAGACCGATTTCGGAATCACAAGAACGGTTGCGCTCTAGACAGCCTACTGCCATAAGCAGTTTCTTGCATTTTCTACAGTTTCTGTTGTTGTGAGACATGACGTTGTTTTTGTGCAGTATTTATAAATGATTTGAGTTCTTCATATTTAAGTTATGTACACACTAATAAAAAAATGACGCTCTATGAAGGAGTTACGCAAACTGGGTATTTGTACATTTATCGAAGGAAAATGTAAACTGTTAAATCTTGGCGGCGTATGGACGAATGTGTGACGCTGCAGCGCAACTTCACCGCACAGCTGGCAAGGATACACTATGTGATCAAAAGTATCCGGACACCTGGCTGAAAATACTTACAAGTTCGTGGCGCCCTCCATTGGTAAACTGGAATTCAATATGGGGTTGGCCCACCCTTAGCCTTGACGACAACTTCCACTCTCGCAAGGATACGTTCAATCAGGCGCTGGAAGGTTTCTTGGGGAATGGCAGCCCACTCTTCACGGAGTGCTGCACTGAGGATAGGTATCGGTGTCGGTCGGTGAGGCCTGGCACGAAGTCGGCGTTCCAAAACATTCCAAAGGTGTTCAAGAGCATTCAGGTCAGGAGTCTGTGCAGGCCAGTCCATTGTTATCGTGTAACCACTCCGCCACAGGTCGTGCATTATGAACAGCTGCTCGATCGTGTTGAAAAATGCAATCGCCATCCCCGAATTGCTCTTCAACAGTGAGAAGCAAGAAGATGCTAAAAACATCAATGTAGGCTTTTGCTTTGATAGCGCCACGTAAAACAACAAGGGGTGCAAGCGCCTTCATGAAAAACACGACCACACCATAACATCACTGTTGGCACTACACACGCTGGCAGGTGGCGTTCACCAGGCATTCGCCTGCCATCGGACCGCCTCATTGTATACCGTGATTCGTCACACCACAGAACGTTTCTCCACTGTTCAATCGTCCAATGTTTTGGCTGCTTACGCCAAGCGAGGCGTCGTTTGTCGTTTACCGGAGTATAATAATAATAATGTCGTGTGGCTAGGGCCTCCCGTCGGGCCGGTCTGAGTGGCCGAGCGGTTCTAGACGCTACAGTCTGGAACCGCGCGACCGCTACGGTCGCACGTTCGAATCCTGCCTCAGGCATGGATGTGTGTGATGTCCTTAGGTTAGTTAGGTTTAAGTAGTTCTAAGTTCTAGGGAACTGATGACCTCAGAAGTTACGTCCCAGTGCTCAGAGCCATTTTGAACCTCCCGTCGGGTAGACCGTTCGCCGGGTGCAAGTCTTTTGATTTGACGTGACGTCGTCGACTTGTGCGTCGATGGGGATGAAATGATGATGATTAGGAAAACACAACACCCGGTCCTGAGCGGAGAAAATCTCTGACCCAGCTGGGAATCGAACCCGGGCCCTTAGGATTGACATGTTGTCGCACTGACCACTCAGCTACCGGGGACGGACGTTTACCGGTTTGTGATGCATGGCTTATGAGCAGCCGCTGGACCATGTAATCAAAGTTTTCTGACCTCCCGCCTAACTGTCATAGTAGTTGCAGTGGATCGATGCATTCTGAGTGATGGTCTGGATAAATGTCTAATCAATGTCTACCTGTTACACATTACGACCCTCTTCAACTGTCCGCGGTCTCTGACAATTAACAGAAGAGGTCCGCCTCTACGCTTTCGTGTTGTCTGTGTCCCTTCACGTTTCCACTTCACTATCACATCGGAGGCAGTGGGCCTAGGGATGTTTAGGAGTGTGGAAATCTCGGGTACAGACGTATGACACAAGTGTCACTCAATCACCTGACCACGTTCGAAGTCCGTGAGTTCCGCGAAGTGCCCCATTCTGCTCTCTCACGATGTCTAATGACTACTGAGGTCGCCGACATGGAGTACCTGGCAATAGGTGGCAGCACAATGCACTTAATATGAAAAACGTATGTCTTTGGTGGTGTCCGGATACTTTTGATCACATAGTGCAGGAAGCAGGAGGTATGTCGATACCAGGGCATAAGGACTTTGCGAATTTCGTTCCGTGTACTCAATAGGACAGTAACTATGCCTTGCAGACAGGAGCGGTAACAATATACGAAGATGTCAGCATTTGAGAGGACATGTAACTGAGCTCAAAGAGACCGCGAATCGCTTGACATCCAAACAGAAACGATGCCAATATTCGGCGGTGTTGTCAGGAAAGTGTGAACCATGGCCGAACGCAGAGTCTACCTCAGGGCTTAACAACTGGCCAGTTTTGAGCGCGAGTACTCGCATCTGCTCAGGCACGTGCTCGCGAGCAGGTGCAAGGTCGCGGAGTAGGGAGGGAGGGGAGGAAGGGGAAATGCGCGCGCACGTTTGAATGTGATCTCGCGTTCTTAGCAGATTTAACTAGCCATCTGAATGCTTTGAACATTTCACTACAAGGTAAAGATCTGCTAATTAGTCATTTCATAGATCGAATACGAGCTTTTAAAATGAAATTGACACTTTGGGTGAGTCAGCTGGAAACAGGGAACCTAGCTCATTTTCCTAAATTATCATCCATGCAAGATGTTCACAAAGACTGTGAACGTTATTCACATAGTTTAGTTGATCAGCGCTTTCAAGATCTGACAGCACTAGACAGTGATTTTGATCTGTTCTCTCCATATTCAGCGAATATTTAAGAGATTCGTCCTGAGCTGCAGCAGGAAATTATTGACCTGCAGTGTGACAGAGAATACAGAGACAAATTTCAGAACAAGAAAAACATTTTGGAATTCTACAGACACTTCCCTCAGGATAGAATTCCTCGTTTGCACAAACTGGCGGCTACAATAATATCAATGTTCGGTTCCACGTATGTTTGTAAACAACTGTTCTCTGCAATGAAATGTAACAAGACACGCCTGGGAAACGCATTGTCTGATCGAAATTTAAACTGCACGCTGCGCCTAAAATGCACAAGAACAATTACTCCGAACATAGACGCAATTGTAAAGGGCAAAAAGTACAAGATAACCGAGAATCCCACACTTCAGTGACACCTTTTATTTTGTAACAGTTCACAAATTAATGCGAATGTAGAGGCATACACTAAGCTAATAAAATTATGTGGCATGTGTACATTCTCCTTTGTTTCATTTGTCGCAGTAATAATTCGTGAGTGATATCCCTGCAGGTGGCCGCGGATTTACATTGACTGGCGGCAGCTGTTGTGTGCCCCACGTGACTCTCCCCTCTCTCCGCTCTAGTCCGCTGGTCCGGTAGTGGGGGTAGCGTGCTCGCGCTGCTCCGTGCTCGCGCCTTGCTGCTCACAGCTTGCTCCGCGAGCACGTATGTTGTGAAGCCCTGGTCTACCTACTCGGCGACCTTGCACCTGCTCGCGAGCAGGTGCCTGAGCAGACGCGAGTACTCGCGCTCAAAACCGGCCAGTTGTTAAGCCCTGACCTAGAGAGACGACGGAACTAGAGGGCCGACAGTCGTCAGAGAGACATTCAGAGTCCCAGATTCATCGTTATCATCGATCCGATGTGTAACCGGTGCTTTAATGGCCACAAGGACCATTAACAGGCGGCTCATAGAAAGGGTGCTGAATTCACGGCGCCACTTGTGCCGACTACCCCCGTAAACCAATAAGCCCGTTTGCAATCGTGTCGAGTGCATTCGGCTTGTAACATCATTAACTGGAGTACAGTCCCGCTTCGAAAAGAGGCCGATGACCAGGGAAGACGTGTGTGGAGACGCCCCAAACAGCGGTGGGACACCAAAGCGACTGTCGGCCGCTATACACACCCACAGAGTCGTGGTCTGTAGAGCGATTTCATTTCATAGCAGGACCGCTTTGGCTATCTTCCGCGCCACCCTTTCAGTACAGCGATACGTTGACGATATTCTATGCCCCGTTTTGTTGCCCTTTCTGGGAGACCACCCTGGACTATCATTTCAGCAAGATAATGCCCGCCCGCACGCGGCGAGAGTTTCTGCCGCTTGCCTACGTGCTTCCCAAGCCCTACGTCGACCAGCAAGGTCGCCGGATCTCTCCCCAACTGAGAACGCCTGGAGCATTATGGGCGGTGCTCTCCAACCAGCTCAGGATTTTGACGATCTAACAGCTAATTTGACAGTGTTTGGTACGATATCCCTCTGGACGACTCAACAACTTTGTCAATCAATGCAACGCCGAATGACCAACGCGTTATTGATTCGCTTAGTTTGTGAAGCTTTTGTTTTGATTACTGCAGTCTGGAACCGCGAGACCGCTACGGTCGCAGGTTCGAATCCTGCCTCGGGCATGGATGTGTGTGATGTCCTTAGGTTAGTTAGGTTTAACTAGTTCTAAGTTCTAGGGGACTAATGACCTCAGCAGTTGAGTCCCATAGTGCTCAGAGCCATTTGAACCATTTTTGTTTTGAATAAATAATCCAGTTTTTCTGAAACTGTAATCATTTGACTGTACATGTACATTACATTTGCGGATTTCCGTCCCGCTGGCATAATTCCATCGTGGTGCATCGTTGTTTTTGTCTCACAGTGTATAATTTATTGAAGGTATTTGGAATATACTGATAATCCTTCACTTACGGAATTGTGTGATGCGTAAATTTCTATAATTTTTTAAACAATTAGTTACGTAATGTGTGAACAGTTCAGCCATACTTCGTGGGTGGAGCACCGTCTTATACCCCGTAACAGAAGAAGGGATTCTACCACGGAATACGTGATATTTGAAAGTGAACTGAGTTTCTTTAAAGTTTTTGCAATGGAACATCTCTTGAAAGTATAAATATGTGTTAAATTCAAATATCTTCTGTTTGAACCTGTATTTAACCGGTAACTAGTTTTTATAACACTTCTACTTCATCTGATTTCATTTACAAATTATTGGTATGTAGCAGAGTATTTAGGTAACAGAGAAATGATTAAATACAGTACTGTCAGGTTTTCTCGAATTCCACATTTTTAAATATTAATAGAATATATTGTCTCAGGTACATGAACTTTGTAACATTTTTTCACATTTGGAAAAACCTAATGTGTCCGGAATGTTTTTTACAATTCCCGAAAAAGACAGCAGCACACAAAATGTGGATGCTATCATTTAAATATGGAATAAGAAATATATTTAACTTCAATTACAGAGCTGGCTAGAGGCGAAAGCTGAAAGGTTTATCGACATACAGGAGTCTCCCGTACCGGGCACACGGATGATGCCTTCACTACGTTATTGTGTATGGTTATGCCCAACCACGACACGGTTAACCACATTCACAACGAATAGCTGAGTATTCCGGAAGTTGGGGAGATGTTGCGGCCGAAGCAGGTGCTTCAAAGAAGGTACAGAACTGCCAGTACGATAGGAACGAGCAGAACTAATTGTGTCTCCCTGTTCGCACAATGACGCAGCACGTAAGGTTTCACTATTCTTAGTTCACTTTCATTACTTGGAGACAGTTTGACTCGCAGAACTTGTAGTAGTTCTATTGTGTTGTATAAATGTCTTTGCTTTGTTTTAATGAGCTTTGTATGTTGTTTCCTTTTGCTTTGCTTCAGCTGTTACCAAAACGAACCATATCATTATCATTAAATGTAAATAACTTTAGTGCTCAATATGCGTACATTTGATCACACATATTTATGAAGTTACAAGTGTAGGGCATTGAAACATTTTACAATTATTTTTTTTCTTTCACTTACATGCAAACACAAAAAGATAGGCCCCAAAATCTAATTTTACAACTAGAAATTTTCGAAACAAATATTAAAGCTGGTAAAGATCATGTCTGAGGAAATCTCGCCTATACTTCAGGTGTAGGTGATCTATAGAACCGATAGAATTACATTATCCTGGATACAAGTGAGTCTGAAATTTACCTCCGATAAGGTCGAAGTAGAGAGGATATAAAATGTAGACTGGCAATGGCAAGGAAAGCGTTTCTGAAGAAGAGAAATTTGTTAACATCGAGTATAGATTTGTCAGGAAGTCATTTCTGAAAGTATTTGTATGGGGTGTAGCCATGTATGGAAGTGAAACATGGACGGTAAATAGTTTGGACAAGAAGAGAATAGAAGCTTTCGAAATGTGGTGCTACAGAAGAATGCTGAAGATTAGATGGGTAGATCACATAACTAATGAGGAGGTACTGAATAGGATTGGGGAGAAGAGGAGTTTGTGGCACAGCTTGACCAGAAGAAGGGATCGGTTGGTAGGACACGTTCTGAGGCATCAAGGGATCACCAATTTAGTATTGGAGGGCAGCGTGGAGGGTAAAAATCGTAGAGGGAGACCAAGAGATGAATACACTAAGCAGATTCAGAAGGATGTAGGTTGCAGTAGGTACTGGGAGATGAAGAAGCTTGCACAGGATAGAGTAGCATGGAGAGCTGCATCAAACCAGTCTCAGGACTGAAGACCACAACAACAACAAGGATGGAAGCTGAAGCAATGATTTGAAATTTGTGCCCTGCCATGGGCTTGAACCTGGATCTCACATTTACTAGGCAGAAACACTAATAACTACACCAACGTAGCATTGCGGCTGTTACAGCTACACGGACTTGTCTCAGTCAATGCCCTCCCTAGCGCGAGCTTCAATTCACATCTTCTGTCCATTTTTCCCGGTCTGAAATCGTCAGTACTGCCGTGGCTCCACGACATTAGAATAGCACCACAGCTTTGTACGTAATGAGGAAATCCTGCCCCTACCTCCGGAACGAATTTTAAAGTTATGTTTGTTCACATAGTCTGATCGTTGAGTGCTCTGAAACCAGTGTTGAATGCTCTCCATAATCCTGACTGTATTACAGAAAAGACATTTACAAAACACAATAGGACATTACCACTACTAGAATGTTGAAATGAACATCGCGGTTGACATTCAATGTAAATTGCATGACTGGGTCCACGCCAGGGTAGGCAGAAACGTCCCAAAACATCACAGAACCAACTAAAACCTGGGGGTGGCAAAAACCGACCCCTTAAATCCGATATCAGTATTTTAGTTCTGAATACCAGGTATTTTTCAGTGTTTGTTTGGTCTCCGTTATAACAAGCGTTTTTTTAAATTTTTTTCACTAATACGGGAAACATCAATTTTTAGAAAAAAAGGCGTAATTTTTATTCGTAAAACTTGTATTGGTTTGAAATATTGTGTTATTATAAAATGGCAATCAACACTATTTGCCATTTTATAATAACACTGCCGACAGAAATGAGTAGCAAACACATGGGATAAGAATTGGTACTGCATTGTTGAGACAATAATGTCCCTGTTGGCGTGTGTCATGGGTATACGGTAGGTTCTCGCTGCCATCTCGCAGACATCTGCTGTATTGCAGACTGGCACCGACCCTTGTCTGGAAATATAGCAGTGAAATACAGCGCTTCATTTCCCTTAAAATATTAAACAGATATCTGTCATTTCTATGAAATAATAAAGGAGAAAGGAAATTTGGCAGCAGTAATAAACTAAAAACTTAACAATTCATTCATGGCAAACAATATAGACACTAGCTGCTCTGTTGTCTGTGTCTATATAACATGCCTGTATCTGCTTGTAGCCCATGGAAACTGACAAATACACACGGACAGTTTTTTTCAATCTCAGTTTTCAGCCTTTAGCACTGAATATTCGTAATGCCAAAGTAGTGGTATAATTCCCGATTACAACCTGATTTTTGTGCAGAGTTTTAAAACATTAGATCAACGGGAGAATGCTGGCGATTTTTTGTAGTATTCAACTATTTATCACTGTTTCCAGAAAAGCAGAAAACGCTTTTGTTTTTGCCTGTTTAATTTAATGTTTGGATCTAGGTATCTCCAAACCGAGGGAGTCAAATTTTTTTCAATCTTTGATACATTTCTGCGTTTATTACAGGAAATAACAGCAATAAAAAACCGAAAATATGTTATTTCAGAAACCAGTTGTTTTGAGCGGTTTTAACAGCCGGGTTAAACTGGCGCGGAAGAAAACTGATATAACCGAAAACCGTTTGCTTCGGCCATAACAGCCATCCCTGTAGACCCTCTACATACCGTGAGTTAAACCCGTTACTGTGCCCTCTGTGCATCCCACGGCTTGCATCATTTGAATGAGACAAAACCGCGACCGGTCACACCACACTGCACGCCTCCAGTCATTTACTGTCCAGTTTCTGTATTGTTTGTATAATGCTATGATGACTAAATAGACACAAATGAAACATCTGGAAGCGGCTAAGCGACATGTATTCTCAAATATAACAGTGCTTACATGTAGGTGGTGTTTCGCTGTTATTTTCACATTAAATTTATCACATTTTTTACAGCAATATTTCGTTTTTTACACAGTAGGTGCATATTAGTCACCGTGTTAGTTATTGGTGCTTCCATATTATGTCTTTCATAAAGTATTACGAAGAAAAAGACCACAACAACGACCGTAAAACGGAGGCGAACGATGTCATTCTGCAAAACCCGCATCACAAGCTGACAGACCGAAGTCATTGTTCACCTACCTGTCGTAGCCAACGTATGTTTTCAGCTGAGCAGTAGTCACTATGGTGGACACTCATTAGATCTGTGTACAAAGTCCTGTACAGAAACGCCGCTTCACTCTGGACGTTTTCGTAGACATCATTCAGAAAACTCTAACAAATTTTGAAAGTCGTCGCCATGAAGTTGTTGATGAGTAAAATACGGAAAGGATGAAATACGTCGGTATGTAGTATTCGTGGAATACTCATTCGGCTGATCCCATTGACATTTCCGAATATGTCTAACAGTGACATGTGTGTTGTGTGTTACCGCTGCTAAAATGTTAGTTGCAACTGTCTTATCGATTGCTATTTGTTCTTCTCTCTTTCAGTTTCGTGAATTTTTTTTTACAATATTTGCAGAGGTAGCTCGTAAGCGCTTGGTACTACCAACATATTTTTTCAGCATACAACCGCACGTCTGCTCTAAATGATTGGCGACATTGTACATAAAAGAAAACCATATCCACGTTATACGACTGGAATATACTACACTCCTGGAAATTGAAATAAGAACACCGTGAATTCATTGTCCCAGGAAGGGGAAACTTTATTGACACATTCCTGGGGTCAGATACATCACATGATCACACTGACAGAACCACAGGCACATAGACACAGGCAACAGAGCATGCACAATGTCGGCACTAGTACAGTGTATATCCACCTTTCGCAGCAATGCAGGCTGCTATTCTCCCATGGAGACGATCGTAGAGATGCTGGATGTAGTCCTGTGGAACGGCTTGGCATGCCATTTCCACCTGGCGCCTCAGTTGGACCAGCGTTCGTGCTGGACGTGCAGACCGCGTGAGACGACGCTTCATCCAGTCCCAAACATGCTCAATGGGGGACAGATCCGGAGATCTTGCTGGCCAGGGTAGTTGACTTACACCTTCTAGAGCACGTTGGGTGGCACGGGATACATGCGGACGTGCATTGTCCTGTTGGAACAGCAAGTTCCCTTGCCGGTCTAGGAATGGTAGAACGATGGGTTCGATGACGGTTTGGATGTACCGTGCACTATTCAGTGTCCCCTCGACGATCACCAGTGGTGTACGGCCAGTGTAGGAGATCGCTCCCCACACCATGATGCCGGGTGTTGGCCCTGTGTGCCTCGGTCGTATGCAGTCCTGATTGTGGCGCTCACCTGCACGGCGCCAAACACGCATACGACCATCATTGGCACCAAGGCAGAAGCGACTCTCATCGCTGAAGACGACACGTCTCCATTCGTCCCTCCATTCACGCCTGTCGCGACACCACTGGAGGCGGGCTGCACGATGTTGGGGCGTGAGCGGAAGACGGCCTAACGGTGTGCGGGACCGTAGCCCAGCTTCATGGAGACGGTTGCGAATGGTCCTCGCCGATACCCCAGGAGCAACAGTGTCCCTAATTTGCTGGGAAGTGGCGGTGCGGTCCCCTACGGCACTGCGTAGGATCCTACGGTCTTGGCGTGCATCCGTGCGTCGCTGCGGTCCGGTCCCAGGTCGACGGGCACGTGCACCTTCCGCCGACCACTGGCGACAACATCGATGTACTGTGGAGACCTCACGCCCCACGTGTTGAGCAATTCGGCGGTACGTCCACCCGGCCTCCCGCATGCCCACTATACGCCCTCGCTCAAAGTCCGTCAACTGCACATACGGTTCACGTCCACGCTGTCGCGGCATGCTACCAGTGTTAAAGACTGCGATGGAGCTCCGTATGCCACGGCAAACTGGCTGACACTGACGGCGGCGGTGCACAAATGCTGCGCAGCTAGCGCCATTCGACGGCCAACACCGCGGTTCCTGGTGTGTCCGCTGTGCCGTGCGTGTGATCATTGCTTGTACAGCCCTCTCGCAGTGTCCGGAGCAAGTATGGTGGGTCTGACACACCGGTGTCAATGTGTTTTTTTTTTTTTCCATTTCCAGGAGTGTATTTGAAAGTCTGTAGTTTCACTAACAATTTGTCTGACCGGTACAACAGGAGAGTACCGACTGACCGGCTTCAGGCGTACAGCCAGAAACACGGACCGTACCTGAGTTACGTGTTTGCTTAAGTTTGGTACAGTAATGCACATGATTTTGGACTCTCCGACGCCGGGGCAGTTGTTCGCGTTGCTGTTACTTTGGTGCCATTTGATCAGCGTCCACAAATGTTATGCAGTTGAATTCCTCTTGGAAGTCTCTTTCCAGTGTCATAGGAAAAATATATAGTTCCATTAAAAAAAGAGGAATGGCGGTGGCATAATTTGGCAGCTATAGCCCCATTTCTGCCGCTGCCTCTAACCTCCTGAATGGTGCAGATGAACAGACCAATTATCACCGGGAACTGGGGCTCGAGTGGCATTGTTCGTCAAGATTTGGCGTTACAACTGGAGAGGTTAGCCTGCTGACTCAGAACTAGACCCAAATACTGGCCTACTAGTGCAGCTCAGACACTCTGTACTCCCCGTAGTCTTTCAGTAGCTGTCTTCCAACTACCTCCACGACAACTGACACAGGGCTCTACTGCAGATCTTTCGTTGTGGTTACCAGCTGAAGACCGGTTAAATTGCTATTTTTTGTGTTCTTACACAACGTGTCTGCAGAATCTGTTAGGTTGGTGCGTAAGTTCGTAGCGCTTTTGTTTTGCATGTTGGTATTCCGGTCGCTGTGGGTTTGTTTAGCGATGGTCATTTTTTATTTTTAGTTCACTGTTGCTATTTGAGTTTACATATTGCCACTTTGCCATCTGGAGACAGTAAGTGGAGCTGTGGACGCTAGAATATGAAGTGGCTAGTGGAGAAATCAGGGTGTTATTCTTCTGTTTGAGATCAATAGAGGGGTGACAGCAGTGGACGCGGCCAGAAACTTTGCGACGTGTATGGGGATAACGCTACTGGGCAGAACACTGCAAGGAAATGGTTTGCTCGTTTTAAGGAGGATCGTTTTGACATTAGTGATTTTCCACGTTCAGGAAGAGCTTCCGAGTTTGATGAAGATCGTCTAAACGCATTGATGCACAGCGTTTCCACGTCAGTGTACTTGAGAAATGGCAAATGTGACGAACTGTGATCATTTCACCATCGTGCGACATTTGCATGCGATGGGAGAGGTTTAAAATCAAGTGTGTGGGTACCGCATTACCTACGCCAAAATCACAGTAATCAGTGAGTGACCATATGTGCATCTCTGCTTGCTCGTCACCAATGGCCTCGTGAACAACACCTACAATCCTGTATCGTTAGTGGTAACGAGAAATGGTGTCTTTATGCTAAAATAAAGAAAAGAAAGGCGTGGTTGAGCCCAAATAAAGCAGCAACTCCCCGAACAAAGACACGCCGCATCCACAGAAGGCAATGTTATGCATGCGGTCGAACGGCGAAGCTGTGCTGTACTGCGAATTGCTTCCCCGTGGTGTAGCCCTCACTGCTCACATTTGCTGTCAACAACTGAGGCTTCTTGCAGACGCAGTCCAAGAACAACGACCAGGAAGACCGCGTGAAGTGATGCTATTCCATGATAACGCCCGTCCGCATTCTGCTACTATAAGAGAATTGGGTTGGGAAGTGGTTTCGCACCCACCTTATTCTCCTGATCTTGCGCTCTCAGATTTTCACCTTTTCCGCTCTCTGTAGAACAATCGTCAAGGAACTTCCTTTCCAGATGAAACTGCTCTCTGGCTCGACGAGTTCTTCACCTCAAAACCACGTGATTTCTGCAGCCTCGGAATGAAAAGGTAGCCCATTGTTGACAGACTGCTGTAAATAGTGCAGGAGAATATACAGGGTTATTACAAATGATTGAAGCGATTTCACAGCTCTACAATAACTTTATTATTTGAGATATTTTCACAATGCTTTGCACACACATACAAAAACTCAAAAAGTTTTTTTAGGCACTCAAAAATGTTCGATATGTGCCCCTTTAGTGATTCGGCAGACATCAAGCCGATAATCAAGTTCCTCCCACACTCGGCGCAGCATGTACCCATCAATGAGTTCGAAAGCATCGTTGATGCGAGCTCGCAGTTCTGGCACGTTTCTTGGTAGAGGAGGTTTAAACACTGAATCTTTCACATAACCCCACAGAAAGAAATCGCATGGGGTTACGTCGGGAGAGCGTGGAGGCCATGACATGAATTGCTGATCATGATCTCCACCACGACCGATCCATCAGTTTTCCAATCTCCTGTTTAAGAAATACCGAACATCGTGATGGAAGTGCGGTGGAGCACCATCCTGTTGAAAGATGAAGTCGGCGCTGTCGGTCTCCAGTTGTGGCATGAGCCAATTTTCCAGCATGTCCAGATACACGTGTCCTGTAACGTTTTTTTCGCAGAAGAAAAAGGGGCCGTAAACTTTAAACCGTGAGATTGCACAAAACACGTTAACTTTTGGTGAATTGCGAATTTGCTGCACGAATGCGTGAGGATTCTCTACCGCCCAGATTCGCCCATTGTGTCTTTTCACTTCACCATTAAGAAAAAATGTTGCTTCATCACTGAAAACAAGTTTCGCACTGAACGCATCCTCTTCCATGAGCTGTTGCAACCGCGCCGAAAATTCAAAGCGTTTGACTTTTTCATCGGGTGTCAGGGCTTGTAGCAATTGTAAACGGTAAGGCTTCTGCTTTAGCCTTTTCCGTAAGATTTTCCAAACCGTCGGCTGTGGTACGTTTAGCTCCCTGCTTGCTTTATTCGTCGACTCCCGCGGGGTACGCGTGAAACTTGCCCGCGTGCGTTCAACCGTTTCATCGCTCACTGCGGGTCGACCCGTTGATTTCCCCTTACAGAGGCATCCAGAAGCTTTAAACTGCGCATACCATAGCCAATGGACTTAGCAGTTGGTGGATCTTTGTTGAACTTCGTCCTGAAGTGTCGTTGCACTGTTATGACTGACTGATGTGAGTGCATTTCAAGCACGACATACGCTTTCTCGGCTCCTGCCGCCATTTTGTCTCACTGCGGTCTCGAGCGCTCTGGCGGCAGAAACCTGAAGTGCGGCTTCAGCCGAACAAAACTTTATGAGTTTTTCTACGTATCTGTAGTGTGTCGTGACCATATGTCAATGAATGGAGCTACAGTGAATTTATGAAATCGCTTCAATCATTTGTAATAGCCCTGTACAGGGTGAGGCAAATAAAAGTGGCCTGGACGAATGAACACGACTGGACCTGAATTATGCGTATAACCTTTCCCTGTGACACACACACACACACACACCACGACATACGCGTGTCACGTGATCCACACCGGTTCAGAGCTTAGTGCGGTCCGTGTCTCTGAGTGGAGCTGTGCATAGGGAATTATGGTACCCACAGTGGAGCAGCGGGTGTTCGTTGTGGAAAGTTACGTGACAACGAAGCCGTGGAAACGGTGTGGTTTGCTGAGAAGTTTAATGGTGTCAAAGAGCCAGAAAAAATGTCCATGCAACATTTAGTCCGAATATGGCGACAGATAGGATCTATTTTGAACAAGTAAAACACATTCCGAGACGTGCCCTCACATTAGAAAATGTCGCTGCAGTTCATCAGAAAATGCTTCGGAGTCCTACCATATCAACCCGAAGCCTGTCGCAAGAGACCTGCATGTCACGTCGATCATGCGGAATAATACTCCACCTGGACCTCCACATGCATCCTTACCAAGTGTCTGTTGTTTATGCATTAGAACCAGCAGATTCTCCTCGGCGCCTCCAGTTTTGTGACTGGCTGTTCACTGAGATAACAATGACTGGCTTCGACATGGATCTGTCCTTTATGTGTGATGAAGCTTAATTTCACCTGAGAGGTTATTGCAACGCACAGAATCACAGGTTCTGGGCAGCGGAGAATACGCATAACTTCCACGAAACGCCATTGCATGATCAGAAGGTTGGGGTTTGGTGTACAGTGTCTGCACGCCGCATTATTGGCTGGCTCTGAGCACTATGGGACTTGACATCTGAGGTGATCAGTCCCCTAGAACTTAGAAGTACTTAAACCTAACTAACCTAAGGACATCACACACATCCATGCCCGAGGCAGGATTCGAACCTGCGACCGTAGCAGTCGCGCGGCTCCAGACTGAAGCCGAATTATTGGTCCCATCTTATTTCATCAGGCGCTGACTTCGGCGCATTGCATTGCCAACATTTTGAAACCATTTGTGTCGGCATTAACTCAGGAGGAAAAGACGTACCGTTAATGCCAACAGCCGGCCTAGGTGGCCGAGCGGTTCTAGGCGCTACAGTCTGGAACCGCGTGACTGCTACGGTCGCAGGTTCGAATCCTGCCTAGGGCATGGATGTCTGTGATGTCCTTAGGTTAGTTAGGTTTAAGTAGTTCTAAGTTCTAGGGGACTGATGACCTCAGAAGTTAAGTCCCAAAGTGCTCAGAGACATTTGAACCATTTAATGGCAACAGGACGGAACAGCTGCCATTGCAGCTGGCCAAACCTTGGAGTACATTTACCAATCTTCAGGCCTGACAGTTGTTGGCAGAGGTCAGTCTGGTGGCGGCCACCAAGGTCACCTGCTCTGTCAGTCGGCGATTACTTTGCGCGGGGAAAACCCTCCAGTCTAAAATGTATCGCAACAATCCTCGTAGCCTTCAAGAACTGCAGCAGAATATTTCAGATGAGACTGCAGCAATTCCAGCAGTCCAGTTTCGATCCGCCTTTCGCAACTTGCTGTCCGGCGTCCAAAAGTGCCAAGACATGAATGGTGATCACTTTCAGCATCTGCGATAGTCAAGTTAGTAGTGCATTCCCTTTCCTCTGCTGTGTTTCTTTGTACCCTGGAACTTTGTTCTGAGGGCCACTTTTATTTCCACCACCCTGTATAACCGAGCGAGGTGGCGCAGTGGTTAGCACACTGGACTCGTATTCGGGAGGACGACGGTTCAGTCCCGCGTCCGGCCATCCTGATTTAGGTTTTCCGTGATTTCCCTAAATCGCTCCAGGAAAATGCCTGAATGGTTACTTTGAAACGGCACGGCCGACTTCCTTCCCCGTCCTTCCCTAATCCAATCAGACCGATGATGACCTCAGTGTTTGGTCTCTTCCCCCAAACAACCCAACCCCCCACCTCGTATTACTGATGACTAAAGTCTCTGTTACGCATTACTGTTTTGCTTATTAAACTTACGGAAAAACGCTACGAACTTATGCACCAGCCCAATACATTACTGAACAGGTATTACGATACCTGGTACCAGTTGCAGCCGGCCGGTGTGGCCGTGCGGTTCTAGGCGCTTCAGTTTGGAACCGCGTGACTGCTACGGTCGCAGGTTCGAATCCTGCCTCCGGCATGGATGTGTATGATGTCCTTAGGTTAGTTAGGTTTAAGTAGTTCTAAGTTCTAGGGGACTGCTGACCACAGATGTTAAGTCCCATAGTGCTCAGAGCCATTTGAACCAGTTGCAGGTTGCCTATCTAGCGACTTCCTGGACTACAAAAATTTGATTTTCAGTATTTCCCTCAATTACTGACCGAATTTAAAAATCTAAAATACTGTCATGATCTGCTGATTCAGTGATGTACTCTTATTTTAAAAGTTTAGGTTAGAGACTGTGCATATCTCTTGAGACAGCTTAACTGACTGCGAGCATATGCTCGGACTCTACTCATAAAGTACTTGAGGATAAAAGCACTCAGCGACTTCCAACATTTTACACTGACAGTATCATAGTAATTGACGTTACCTGCTACGCTACAGTTTTTACTTCTTTTTTTGTTTTATGAGAGCTTTTATTGGCAGTGTGGGGTTGGACATGGTTTCCTTTGGGTGATCCTTTGTTTACGCAACTGTTTCTTTTCTAGTACTGTTGTGAGATACTGTACTAACCTGTTAATATGATTGTTTGCAAACTTGCTAGCTGGAATGTTTACGGTATGCAAGATATGAGTCTGTGGATACGCTTCAGCTGTGGAACTGCCCCTCGCCCCACTGTGCTGTGACCGTCACGACGGAGCTGTTTTCCTCTAAAAGTTACTCAAATTACACACAAGTCTATAATAAAACCATGGATTACACAAGGAATAAAGATTTCCTGTAAGACAAAAAGGAAAATGTATCTGTCGACCAAGAATAGCTACAATGCTGATGATTTAGCTAAATAAAGGAATACCGTAAAATATTTAAAAAAGTAATTCAGACATCTAAACAAATGCACTACGAGAAGAAGATAGCAATGTCAGGGAACAAAATAAAAACAATATGTGATATAGTGAAAGAGGAGACTGGTAGAACCAGAAAGGAACAGGAGCAAATAGCATTAAGGGTAGATGATACATTAGTTACCGATGGGCATAGTGTGGCAAATCTATTTGACAAGTACTTTATATCCGTTACTGATAGAGTGGGATTGTCAGGATCAGTAAATAATGCTCTTGAATATCTGAAACTACCCTTTACAAATAGCTTCAGGTACATGAATATGTCACTCACTTCACCAAAAGAAATAACTTCCATAATAAAAATCTTTAAAAACAAAGCATTCAAGTGGTTACGATGAAATATCAACAAAGTTAATTAAGGCATGTTCTTGTGAGTTTAGTACAATTCTAAGTTACTTGTCTAACCAGTCAATTATAGCTGGGACATTTCCTAACTGGCTAAAATATACAGATGTTAAGCCTCTTTTCAAGAAAGGGGATAAAGAGATACCATCAAACTACAGACCGATTTCACTTTTGCCAGCATTCTCAAAATTTTTAGAAAAAGTAATGTACAGGCAGCTTCTTAACCATCTGACCACAAGTAACTTATTATCAAGAACACACTTTGGATTTCTGAAGGATTCTGGTATCGAGAAAGCTATTTACACCTACAGTGAAAACGTACTTAATTCATTAAATAACAAATTACAAGCAGCAGGTATTTTCTGTGATTTGTCAAAGGCATTTGATTGTGTGAACCACAACATCCTTTTAAATAAATTAGAATTCTATGGTGTCACGGGCAGTGCTGCAAAATGGTTCAAGTCATACCTCGCTAACAGGAAACAAAGGGTGTCAGTGCAAGGGACTAGTGAATTAAGTCATCAGTCATCATCAGAATGGGAAGAAATTACATGTGGTGACCCACAAGGATCCATCTTAGGGCCATTGCTTTTTCTTGTGTACATTAATGATCTCTCATCAGTTACACTGCCAGAAGCAGGGTTCGTTTTGTTTGCAGATGACACAAGTATTGCAATAAATAGTATGTCAAGGGTAGTTCTAGAAAGATCTGCTAACGATATTTTCATGGATATTAATAAATGGTTTAAAGCCAACTCACTGACATTAAACTTCGAAAAGACTCACTATATGCAATTCACAACCTGTAAGAGGTTTCCACCCAGCATATGCAGGAAGTATGAAGAAGAGCAGATAGAAGAGGTTGACATTCTTAAATTCCTGGGATTACAACTTGATAATAAATTCAGTTGTGAGGAGCACACCACAGAACTGAAGAAACACCTTAACAAATCTGTATTTGCAATTCGAGTGTTAGCTGACATAGGCGACATAAAAATGAAAAAGGTTGCATACTTTGCCTACTTTCATTCCATAATGTCATATGGTATAATATTTTGGGGTAACTCTTCAAGTCAAACAAAAGTTTTCAGAGTCCAAAAGCGTGTAATACGTATTATTTGTGGAGTAAATTCACGGACGTCCTGTAGAAACGTCTTCAAAGAACTGGGTATACTAACTACTGCCTCTCAGTATATTTACTCCTTAATGAAATTTGTCTTAAATAATATATCTCTTTTTCCAACAAACAGCTCAGTTCATACATACAATACCAGGAATAAAAATGATCTGCACAAGGACTTAAAAGCACTAACTTTAGTTCAAAACGGGGTCCACTACTCAGGAACACTCATCTTCAATAATTTGCCAGCAAACATAAAAAATTTAGTTACAAATAAAGTTCAGTTTCAAAGGATCCTGAAAGACTTACTAGTGGCCAACTCCTACTTCATTGACGAATTTTTTAATAGAAACAAATGATGTATTGTATATATTCATACTATTAGTATTGTTATTTCAGCTTAAAAAAATATTGACATGTTCCACATCCACGAGGATCTCCTCAGCACGGATCTATGGAACGAAAAACTAATCTAATCTAACCACTTTCGCCTACCCTCCTCTACTGAGCCATCTGCTGAGGTACAGGCCAAGTAATTTTGTATCCACTCTACGAGTACTCCCGGCGATTTCAGCGCGAATGCACAGTCAGTGGAAACAAGGATGCTTATTGTGGAACATTTTTACTGGCACTATTGTTTACTCACCTCGGGGGGCGGCCATTTCTGCGACGGCGGCGGCGGTGGCGGCGGCTCACAGACTGCCATGCGCCCAGCCTGCAACACACCGAACAACAATCAACACCGTGCAACGCTTGCAGGGGTGTGGATTCAGGAGCTGGGCGTGGGACTGGCTGCAGTGTACAGTGTATGCAGCGATTTTTTGTTTTTAACAATTTACACTGCCGAGAAGAAAACTATTTCACCCTTTTAGAGGTTTCCAATTCACTTAATATATATTGCAACAGTGTATACATAGTACATGAAATGACTACATTTATAAATCAGTATCACCAACGGCGACATTATCCTACTGGAACAACACACCACATTTCTGTTGGAAGAACGACAAGTACTTAACGCTTGTTAGCGTTCCCTCCAGAAACGCGAAAGGTGAACGGGAACTGTGAATGCCGGACATTTGCCACGCCGGACATTTGCCACACTTGCCCCTTCGCCAGGTAGCGATCCCTCAGGTAAGGAACCCCCTCCCTCGTACTTCTTCTGTCCGCTTTCAAACCGCCGTCTCCACATCTTACTCGATACAACCAGCACCTAAGGGACCTTCTCCTTCGATATCTTGGCGAAATACAAAGCTTCTTTTCCGAAATCGAAATATTTATAACTTTTGGGAAACGAAACCAATACCGACTATTATGTTAGTATGTAATTAGTTCCACCAAGTATAAATATACACTCCTGGAAATGGAAAAAAGAACACATTAACACTGGTGTGTCAGACCCACCATACTTGCTCCGGACACTGCGAGAGGGCTGTACAAGCAATGATCACACGCACGGCACAGCGGACACACCAGGAACCGCGGTGTTGGCCGTCGAATGGCGCTAGCTGCGCAGCATTTGTGCACTGCCGCCGTCAGTGTCAGCCAGTTTGCCGTGGCATACGGAGCTCCATCGCAGTCTTTAACACTGGTAGCATGCCGCGACAGCGTGGACGTGAACCGTATGTGCAGTTGACGGACTTTGAGCGAGGGCGTATAGTGGGCATGCGGGAGGCCAGGTGGACGTACCGCCGAATTACTTAACACGTGGGGCGTGAGGTCTCCACAGTACATCGATGTTGTCGCCAGTGGTCGGCGGAAGGTGCACGTGCCCGTCGACCTGGGACCGGACCGCAGCGACGCACGGATGCACGCCAAGACCGTAGGATCCTACGCAGTGCCGTAGGGGACCGCACCGCCACTTCCCAGCAAATTAGGGACACTGTTGCTCCTGGGGTATCGGCGAGGACCATTCGCAACCGTCTCCATGAAGCTGGGCTACGGTCCCGCACACCGTTAGGCCGTCTTCCGCTCACGCCCCAACATCGTGCAGCCCGCCTCCAGTGGTGTCGCGACAGGCGTGAATGGAGGGACGAATGGAGACGTGTCGTCTTCAGCGATGAGAGTCGCTTCTGCCTTGGTGCCAATGATGGTCGTATGCGTGTTTGGCGCCGTGCAGATGAGCGCCACAATCAGGACTGCATACGACCGAGGCACACAGGGCCAACACCCGGCATCATGGTGTGGGGAGCGATCTCCTACACTGGCCGTACACCACTGGTGATCGTCGAGGGGACACTGAATAGTGCACGGTACATCCAAACCGTCATCGAACCCATCGTTCTACCATTCCTAGACCGGCAAGGGAACTTGCTGTTCCAACAGGACAATGCACGTCCGCATGTATCCCGTGCCACCCAACGTGCTCTAGAAGGTGTAAGTCAACTACCCTGGCCAGCAAGATCTCCGGATCTGTCCCCCATTGAGCATGTTTGGGACTGGATGAAGCGTCGTCTCACGCGGTCTGCACGTCCAGCACGAACGCTGGTCCAACTGAGGCGCCAGGTGGAAATGGCATGGCAAGCCGTTCCACAGGACTACATCCAGCATCTCTACGACCGTCTCCATGGGAGAATAGCAGCCTGCATTGCTGCGAAAGGTGGATATACACTGTACTAGTGCTGACATTGTGCATGCTCTGTTGCCTGTGTCTATGTGCCTGTGGTTCTGTCAGTGTGATCATGTGATGTATCTGACCCCAGGAATGTCAATAAAGTTTCCCCTTCCTGGGACAATGAATTCACGGTGTTCTTATTTCAATTTCCAGGAGTGTAGATCCCTCTGTCTGTAAGATAGCTTCCTTTCACGCTTACTGATTGCGATAGAAACAGTCCATCGCCATGGGAGCAACTAGAAAGGAACGATGTAAAGAGATGTGGCTGTACGATAATCATTTCTTTTTGATCACTGCATTTGTGCCTACTTTAATTACTACAACTACATGCCCAAAAGACAATAAGGAAAGAAGAAATGGGCATGTGAATGTCTGAAAAGAAGAACGACATACACCATTTTAATTTACTCTCTAAAATCCAATATCCCTTGCGGCGTAACATTAGTTAGTAAAGTGTAGCGGGAAACACAGGCGGCCATTTCTCAAGGGTTGGCCATAGCAACTGCAACTGGAGGGTGGGCAGAGGAAAGATCATAGAATTTACGTAAGAATACGAGAAACCCGATATGTTGTCGCGGATCATCATTGAGCTGTGGTCCCAGGGACCCTGAGCAGCTTTGGCTGCTGCGGTCGCGATTCCTGGAGTGAAACATGCAGAAACTAAGGGCACAGAAGACCAGACCAGCCACGGACAGGTAAGTTGACAGATAGAGGACGTTAGCCCATCTGTGCATGACTGTCAGTCTTCTGGATTGCACTCTCTGTGTTCCGAAGGTAAACACAACCTCCAGGACAGGGCGCAAGGGCGGAAAAAAGCAAAGAAATGACAGGAGGAGGCCTTACACATTCTTCTACAGTGAAACGTAGGAAGGATTGCGGTCGTTTAGAAGCAGCAATGTTATTAGCTTTTTTAATTTATTTCGCCATTTAATTCGTTAATATTTTTCTACATTTATTTAGTTATATGAGTTACGGAAATAGCTCAAACACTGAATTTAAGCCACATCAAAACTTCCTGGACCCTGGACGGTTGGTTCCAGAGAACCAGATTGTTACCATAACCTGGATAATGACAGTTAACATTCAACATGTCAGCTTTTGATTATACGTACAAAGATACGGTGTGTTACAGGATGTACGGTAGAGACTGTACTGTACTAACCTATGCCACGATAACAGTATGCTTTTGTTGTTGTTATGCTCTTCAGTCCTGAGACTGGTTTGATGCAGCTCTCCATGCTACTCTATCCTGTCCAAGCTCCTTCATCTCCCAGTACCTACTGCAGCCTACATCCTTCTGAATCTGCTTAGTGTATTCATCTCTTGGTCTCCCTCTACGATTTTTACCCTCCACACTGCCCTCCAATACTAAATTGGTGATCCCTTGATGGCTCAGAACATGTTCTACCAACCGATCCCCTCTTCTAGTCGAGTTGTGCCACAAATTCCTCCCCAATCCTATTCAATATCTCTTCACTAGTTACGTGATCTACCCACCTAATCTTCAACATTCTTCTGTAGCGCCACATTTCGAAAGCTTCTATTCTCTTCTTGTCCAAACTATTTATCGTCCATGTTTCACTTCCATACATGGCTACACTCCATACAAATACTTTCAGAAACGACTTCCTGACACTTAAATCTATATTCGATGTTAACAAATTTCTCTTCTTCAGAAACGCTTTCCTTGCCATTGCCAGTCTACATTTTATATTCTCTCTACTTCGACCATCATCAGTTATTTTGCTCCCCAAATAGCAAAATTCCTTTTCTACTTTAAGTGTCTCATTTCCTAACCTAATTCCTTCAGCATCACCCGACTTAAATCGACTACATTCCATTATTCTCGTTTTGCTTTCGTTGATGTTCATCTTATACACTCCTTTCAAGACAACTGTCCATTCCGTTCAACTGCTCTTCCAAGTCCTTTGCTGTCTCTGACAGAATTACAATGTCATCGGCGAACCTCAAAGTTTATATTTCTTCTCCATGGATTTTAATACCTACTCCGAACTTTTCTTTTGTTTCCTTTACTGCTTGCTCAATATACAGATTGAATAGCATCGGGGAGAGGCTACAACCCTGTGTCACTCCCTTCGCAACCACTGCTTCCCTTTCATGTCCCTCGACTCTTATAACTGCCATCTGAATTTTCCCT
Organism: Schistocerca nitens; assembly: GCF_023898315.1. Classification (NCBI taxonomy): domain Eukaryota; kingdom Metazoa; phylum Arthropoda; class Insecta; order Orthoptera; family Acrididae; genus Schistocerca; species Schistocerca nitens. The sequence continues at coordinate 60,836,563 of NC_064621.1, read as the reverse complement.
TGCCACCTTCAGAATTTGAAAGAGAGTGTTCAAGTCAACATTGTCAAAAACTTTCTGAAAGTCTACAAATGCTAGAACGTAGGTTTGCCTTTCCTTAATCTTTCGTCTAAGATAAGTCGTAGGGTCAGTATTGCCTCACGTGTTCCAACATTTCTACGGAATCCAAACTGATCTCCCCCGAGGTCGGCTTCTACCAGTTTTTCCATTCGTCTGTAAAGAATTCGCGTTACTATTTTGCAGCTGTGTCTTATTAAACTGATAGTTCGGTAAGTTTCACATCTGTCAACACCGGCTTTCTTTGCGATTGGAATTATTATATTCTTCTTGAAGTCTGAGGGAATTTCGCCTGTGTCATACATCGTGCTCACCAGATGGTAGAGTTTTGTCAGGACTGGCTCTCCCAGACCATATGTCCAGTTATAGGTCGAGTGTGTGTGGCACCCAGACACGTTGGTTGCAGGCTCCCAACTGGCCTCCTTCTAACGAACATACCGCCGTCACTGGCACCGAGGCAGAGTCAAGTCTTTCTGCAACATCGCAGAACGAACATTCAGCTTCGTATAGCCCAATTACACGATCTCTTTCAAATTCAGTGAGATGTTGACAATGGCGTCTTTGTCGCCCTAAAGGCATTCTTGTCTAACAACAACTCGCCACATCCAATTTCAAAGGTAACTAACGCTCACGGCCGATACAGCGTGTCTTTAAAACAAACGTGATTTGCATCTTCATAGTGGCGCTACAAGCGTCACATTTATGCGGATGGTGCGAAATTTGAATAAACATCATATCTCAGAAGAAGAAACACGCCTACCAATTTCCGTTTACGTCGCGCAACTCTTCCTTGGTACTAAATTTTTTTTTCTGTTAGTACTGGAGAGATGGAAAAAATCAGTAATGCGTGGAGCTGTAATTATATGTACAATTCGTCAAATATATGGTAACTAACGCATATCTGTTATCTTCATGCCGGCCGAAGTGGCCGTGCGGTTAAAGGCGCTGCAGTCTGGAACCGCAAGACCGCTACGGTCGCAGGTTCGAATCCTGCCTCGGGCATGGATGTTTGTGATGTCCTTAGGTTAGTTAGGTTTAACTAGTTCTAAGTTCTAGGGGACTAATGACCACAGCAGTTGAGTCCCATAGTGCTCAGAGCCATTTTTTTTGTTATCTTCATGAAAAGTACTCGGCTTTTTATTTCTAATTACATACTGCACAGAAAAATCCAGTTTTGATTGGCGATATAAATTCTTAATTAGCGATATTTTATGAAAGATCGTTTGAATTTAAAAAAAATATTATAAATTAAATTTGTTTCATCTCTATGTATTTTATGCTTCACGGAATGGTCGTGGAATATGCACTTTTGTTTAAAACTTTGCCGTTCGTGGGAATAAGCCAGGCGGCCCGTCTAGTAACGAATCTTGCTTTAGGGTATTGACGGTCCTCAGAAAACTGCGACGGCGATTTTTTCGGAAATTTTTGAGAGCCGGATGGAACTGCTTTGCGCCATTGATATTTCAGTCTTGAGCTTCACGTACCATAAGTATTAAAAAAATACAAAAATCCGACTGCTGTGTGATCTCGTTGATAGAGTCTTCCGCTTTAAGTTGTACACAAGCGTCCAACGAAATACGGGCCGAATCGGTTGGCCATGTATGAGGCCGTCCCCTTGTCACTTATACAGGGTGTTCGAAAATTCCCGTTACAACTTCTAGTACTTAGAGAGGGGCGTGAGTACACAATATTTTGAATAGGAACCCAAGTCTGGAAACGTACCGTTTCCGTGCTGCAGCAGTTTGAAAACCTGTTTAATAGGTGGGTATTCAACGTGACAGTCATGGTTGGGGGTAGTTACATCGGATCGGCTGGTGTGGTGTCATTAGACGTCTGTCCTACCTCTCTCGGAATGCAACAGTTAAGGCGGTTACGTAGGATCGGCTCATGTCATTTGAATCTCTGTTGGTCTATTATGGCCGGGGGACATACGAACTTTTCAATTCAATGAACTTTACCAAAAGCCATACTCTTTAAGATATTTTATTTCAAAATCAACCAGTTTCGGCAATTTATTTTTCCATCTTCCGGCCCCATACGCTTTTTTCGGATCAACGAGCTTGTCGTATAACGCCATATAACTGGATATCGTGAATCCCAATCGTTGTGCAGCTGAATCATAAGAAAGCGTGACAGCAACTCTGTTGGGGTCTATGAGGCCTGAAGATGGCAAAATGAATTCCCGAAACTGGTTGCTTTCGAAATAAAATAAAATATCTTTAAGAGTACGGCTGTTGGTAAAGTTCAATGAATTGAAAAGATGTCGTTTGTCGTCCATCCTACTTCTCTGATCTGGTTCGAGTCTCATTCACGTGTCTGTGAGTGTTAGAGCAACAGGAACAGTACACCGACTCCATCCTTCTGGACGACGACGCTCACAATAATGGAAGAGGTGGTCGTCGCCTGTACCAAGATCGTTCTGCACAACGTCCGATTCCACCGTATATCCTTTTTGCCACAATTACGCAGCGGTTTCGAGACAAGGTACTTCCGCGGGACTGTGGTGCTCCAAGGAAACGTCCCACATCCGACCTGGAAGAGACCGTACTGCAACACGTTGAAGAGAACCCGTCAACAACTACGCGAGTGATTTCTTTGGCTGTTAATAAGTGGAACTGTTAAGCAAGTGAAGTCAATCAATTACTTGTGAAAGTGGCCGCGTTACAACCCGTTTCCAAATGGTTGTAGCACATAAGCGATACGTTTCCGGACTTGGATTCCAATTTAAAATACTCCATTTGTCAGAAGAGTTCCAGGACAGTCTTTTTATTTCGGAGTTTGCTATGGTAAGATCTAACACATATTGTTTTTATGCTACCTGCGCCCTTGAAATGACCTTGGCCATGTTTCCGCACAAACTCACTAGGTGGCAGGGTTGTGCTTAGCAGCACAGTGTTTGGGCTCTTGGCGCATTAGTTATGGTTCAAATGGCTCTGAGCACTATGGGACTCAACTGCTGAGGTCATTAGTCCCCTAGAACTTAGAACTAGTTAAACCTAACTAACCTAAGGACATCACAAACATCCATGCCCGAGGCAGGATTCGAACCTGCGACCGTAGCGGTCTTGCGGTTCCAGACTGCAGCGCCTTTAACCACACGGCCACTTCGGCCGGCCATTAGTTATGGTTATACAGTTGATGCTGATTGTGAGTAAAAAGCGAAAATCAAGTCATCGGGAAAACCACTAGCGAAACGTGGACAACGATTACGCACGCGTATGCAGGCGTTTCGTGGAGGCAGAGATTCTGTGCAAGACGATCCCAGAACTGGTCGCACGTCTGCAGCACATACCGAAGCAAACTTGGAGCGTGTAAGGCCGTTATTGCAAGAAGATCGTCATTTAACTGTGTGTACGACACCATGAGACCTTAATTTGAATCGTAATGTGTGTCATAAGATTTTACGTGAAGATTTTGAGGAACGGAAACTTAATGCGACACCCATCCTTGACATACTAACAGACGAACAGAAAGAGAAATGACGAAAAACTTCTGTTGAACTATTGGACAAGGCCAGAGTCCTGGATCACCAACCTAGAATAAAGTCAAACGATAACCTTCGAGAACAAAGATGTTGTTCGCATTCTTTGTAAATAAAGGATTAGTTGCGCATGTGAAACCAAATTCTTTACATCGGAGTCTCGAAACGTTTGTGAAAAGCAATTCGACGTCGCCAGTCTGACTTGTGGCATTCTCAGAATTGACCCTTACTGCATGACAATACAAGACTCCATACTGCTTTATCTGCTACCGGGTGTCCGCCCCCGGTAGCCTGAGTTAACAAGTCAACAACGAACTTAAATGGATGTCTTACGACGTCCGCCCCGAGCAGATGCAACGAAAAAAAAAAAAAGTGGTAGTGCGACAGAACGTCAGTCCTAAGGGCCCGGGTTCGATTCCCGGCTGGGTCGGAGATTTTCTCCGCTCAGGGACTGGGTGTTGTCCTAATCATCATCATTTCATCCCCATCGACGCGAAAGTAGCCGAAGTGGCGTCAAATGGAAAGACTTGCACCCGGCGAACGGTCTACCCGACTGGAGGCCCTAGTCACACATTTTTTTTTTTGCTACCGGGTTTCTGGGCAGACGTTCTGTTGCTGCCACCCCACATCCGCCATATTCGCCCGACCTCTCGCCTTGCGGTTTTTTGTTGTTGTTGTTGTTTCTGCGAGTGAAAAGGCGACTGAAAGGACAGGTATCAAACACATACAACGAGCTGTGACAAATGAGCTTACAACATCACAGTTGAAAATTTCCGTGCTGGCTTCCAAGCCCTCCAGAAACGTTGGCAGCTGTGTGTAGATAGCCAAGGGGGCTATTTCGATAGGGGCTAGTATCATTACTTGCCATGTACAGTTTTCTTTTCTTTTCTTTTGTTTTACACCTGCCACAGAGTTCTTCTGACAAAGGGAGCATTATCTACTCACTCCCCTCTACTAGTCCTAGAAGTTTGTAACGGGAATTTCCGAACACCATCTAAATAGCGGGAGAGACGTACAGTAGTTGACAGTCTCAAGATTTTAAACATGGCTGCAGCAGCAACTGTTAAAATTCTTCACACTAAAGGATGACAGCCAGAAACAGTTGCAGGATAGAATTTTTTAATTAAAATTCTTGACCACGGTTTCGGTACATATAAACATACCTTCATCAGAAGTAAAACTTCCTGAACAGAAAGACACATTCATTAGAAAAGCCATATCAACGAAAGTGAGAAACAGAAGCTTAAGTAACAGTGAAATTACTAAAGTAATACAGGCACAAAATCTTTAGTACTTACTAAAATTACATCATGCCATGGAGAATAATAAAATAATTATGCCAATGGCGTCGTCAGTAATTTAAAACATCTCCATTTATACGACATGTGTAATGGGCACAAGATCATAGCGAACAGTTTAACACCGTTGCTTCGCCTATGAACTATTGAGACACGAGTGTGAAAGCACTAAGGGAGACTGTTTCGCCGCGAGAGGGCACTTGCATGTGCAAGACTCGCGTATATTAAAATCCATAAATACATACATAAGAAAGCTTGAGCTTGGGAGATCTAACGAGAGAGGGCACAAGTGTCTTTTAGAGACAGATGCTTAAAAATCTCTAATTCTTCGAGCAATTCGGTGTCAAATGGCGTCTCTAGCCATACCTGTTTTCAGGATTTTAAATGAGATGTCCATGTATTTCGAAACAGCCTTTGAAACCTGGGCAGGTACATATTTCAAGATTTTAAACATGGCTGCAGCAGCAACTGTTAAAATTCTTCACACTAAAGGATGACAGCCAGAAACAGTTGCAGGATAGAATTTTTTAATTAAAATTCTTGACCACGGTTTCGGTACATATAAACATACCTTCATCAGAAGTAAAACTTCCTGAACAGAAAGACACATTCATTAGAAAAGCCATATCAACGAAAGTGCCTGTATTACTTTAGTAATTTCACTGTTACTTAAGCTTCTGTTTCTCACTTTCGTTGATATGGCTTTTCTAATGAATGTGTCTTTCTGTTCAGGAAGTTTTACTTCTGATGAAGGTATGTTTATATGTACCGAAACCGTGGTCAAGAATTTTAATTAAAAAATTCTATCCTGCAACTGTTTCTGGCTGTCATCCTTTAGTGTGGAGTTGACAGTCTACTTGTAGTCCAGGCTGCGAGCACTCATAACCGTGCAACTCGCTAAACTGCTGAACAAGGCTGGGTTGGTGATCGAAATAATGTACGTACATTGATAAGCCAGAACATTACGACCCCTGTTCACCGCGGCGTTGGGTGCCACCTAGTGGCGTTGCGGGAACGTGCCGCGCTAACAAAAGAACACTATGTGATCAAAAGTATCCGGACACTTGGCTGAAACTGACTTACAAGTTCGTGGCACACTCCATCGGTAATGATCAATATGGTGTTGGCCCACCCTTAGCCCTGATGACAGCTTCCACTCTCGCAGGCATACGTTCAATCAGGTGCTGTAAGGTTTCTTGGGGAATAACGGCCCATTCTTCACGGAGTGCTGCACTGAAGAGAGCTATCGATGTCGGTCGGTGAGGCCTGGCACGACGTCGGCGCTCAAAACCATCCCAAAGGTGGTCTATAGGATTCAGGTCAGGACTCTGTGCAGGCCAGTCCATTACTGGGATGTTATTGTCGTGTAACCACTCTGCCACAGGCCGTGCATTATGAACAGGTGCTCGATCGTGTTGAAACATGAAATCGGCATCACCGAATTGAACATGAAATCGGCATCACCGCATTGCTATTCCACAGTGGGAAGCAAGAAGGTGCTTGAAACATCAAGGTAGGGCTCTGCTGTGGTAGTGCCGCGCAAAACAACGGGAGTGCAAGCCCATTCTATGAAAAACAGGACCACACCACAACACCACCGCCTCCGAATTTTACTGTTGGCATTACACACGCTGGCAGAAGACGTTCACCGGGCATTCGCCATACCATACGCACACCCTGCTATCGGATCGCCATATTGTGCACCGTGATTCGTCACTCCACACAACGTTTTTCCAACGTCCAGTCGTTGCAGTTTCGAATACCTGTGTGACGGTCTGCACTGATGACTGCCTATTATGCATTACGACCTTCTTCAACTGTCGGCGGTCTCTGTGTCACTCAACAGACGAGGTCGGCCTGTACGGTTTTGTGTTGTAAGTGTACCTTCACGTTTCCACTTCTCTATCACATAGGAGACAGTGGACCTAGCGATGTTTAAGTGTGGAAACCTCGCGTACAGACGTATAGGGCAGTCACCTGATCACGTTTGAAGTCCGTGAGTTCCGTGGAGCGCCCCATTCTGCTCTCTCTCGATGTTTAATGAGTACTGAGGTCGCCGATATGGAGTTCCTGGCACTAGTTGAAGCACAATGCACCTAATATGAAAACCGTATGTTTATGGGTGTGTCCGGATACTTTTCATCACATAGTGTATGTATGCGGAGCAGACACGTACGGGGTATCACCCTAGAGAAAATATGGGCTGCAAATGGGGAAATCCATTGAGATAAGAGACTTTGACAAAGGGCAGATTATTATTATTACGCAAAGCCTGTGAATGATTATCTCGAAAACGGCGAAGCTGGTCGAATGTTCGCGTGCTACTGTCGTGAGCATCTAGGGAGAGAGATGGAATGACAGTGACAATAGCAGTAGGCGCTATATGGTTGGACGTCCCCGACTCTTCACAGAACGTGGGGTTCAGAGGCTTGTCTGCTCTGTAAAGGAGGATATATGGTGACCTGTGGAACCTCTGTCGACAGAGCACGATCCTGGTGCACACACAAGTGTTTTGGAGCACGCCGTTCATCGTACATTGTTGAACATGGAGCTCCGCAGCAGACCATCCCTACGTATTCACATGTTGAGCCAACGACACCATCAATTACGATTGCAGTGGGCACGGGACCATCGGGATTCGACCGTCGATAAATGTAAACGTGTCGGCTCTTCGGGTGATATCACAACCACAGGTGGAAGCATAAGCGGTCAAAGACACTACTAGATAGGGCATAACAACCTATAGCGAGCTAACATACACGTACAAGCGAAAACATTGACAAGCCCCCGTATATCAGCAACATTGATTGGATTTGCCAGCTGCTGTTAAAGCCGACCAACAGGCTACAGCAGGGAAGCCGACAAGCTCGCACACTAACGCACAAACAAATCCCCAACATTACCCTACACTGTGATTCCGCTCGTATGACCTATCGGACACTAGAAGATGATGAACCTGTTACAGGTATGCTGGCACTGACGGAGAAGCCAACACCAACACCCAGTTGCAGCCGCCGAGAAACACCACCGCACGGCGTCAAAGGTATCCGCCTGCATGATACCCACTACTGACAAAGCCCACCCTTGCATGAACTGTCGCAGGCGCCAATAAAACCGCTACTGATCTTACAACCCGACCAGCTGTCGCAGAGGTTTTTTTCCCCCTTGGATCTTGCCTTGGCACTTCCCCCCGCCCTCTCTCTTCCCTTCAAACAGCTACCCTTCGTTCATCTTTCGACCCAATCCATCTCCAGATGAGTGTATTGTTGTTGTGGTCTTCAGTCCTGAGACTGGTTTGATGCAGCTCTCCATGCTACTCTATCCTGTCCAAGCTCCTTCATCTCCCAGTACCTACTGCAGCCTACATCCTTCTGAATCTGCTTAGTGTATTCATCTCTTGGTCTCCCTCTACGATTTTTACCCTCCACGCTGCCCTCCAGTACTAAATTTGTTATCCCTTGATGCCTCAGAACATGTCCTACCAACCGATCCCTTCTTCTAGTCAAGTTGTGCCACAAACTTCTCCCCAATCCTATTCAATACCTCCTCATTAGTTACGTGATCTACCCACCTAATCTTCAACATTCTTTTGTAGCACCACATTTCGAAAGCTTCTATTCTCTTCTTGTCCAAACTATTTATCGTCCATGTTTCACTTCCATACATGGCTACACTCCATACAAATACTTTCAGAAACGACTTCCTGACACTTAAATCTATATTCGATGTTAACAAATTTCTCTTCTTCAGAAACGCTTTCCCTGCCATTGCCAGTCTACATTTTACATCCTCTCTACTTCGACCATCATCAGTTATTTTGCTCCCCAAATAGCAAAATTCCTTTACTACTTTAAGTGTCTCATTTCCTAATCTAATTCCCTCAGCATCAGCCGTCTTAATTCGACTACATTCCATTATCCTCGTTTTGCTTTTGTTGATGTTCATCTTATATCCTCCTTTCAAGACACTGTCCATTCCGTTCAACTGCTCTTGCAAGTCCTTTGCTGTCTCTGACATAAAAACTGAGGTTCGCCGATGCAATTGTAATTCTTTCTTCTCCCTGGATTTTAATACCTACTCCAAATTTTTCGGATCTCCGGGCGGGGACTACTCAAGAAGACGTCGTTATCAGGAGAAAGAAAACTGGCGTTCTACGGATCGGAGCGTGGAATGTCAGATCCCTTAATCGGGCAGGTAGGTTAAAAAATTTTAAAAGGGAAATGGATATGTTAAAGTTAGATATACTGCGAATTAGTGAAGTTCGGTGGCAGGAGGAACAAGACTTTTGGTCAGGTGAATACAGGGTTATAAATACAAAATCAAATAGGAATAATGCAGGAGTAGGTTTAATAATGAATAAAAAAATAGGAGTACGGGTAAGCTACTACAAACAGCATAGTGAACGTGTTATTGTGGCCAAGATAGACACGAAGCCCATGCCTACTACAGTAGTACAAGTTTATATGCCAACTAGCTCTGTAGATGAGCGTATATTAGCGGTTAATCATACCTAGACGTACGCTGACATCGCAGACCCACATCCTGCGAGACTTCACTCACTGAAAACCGACTAATGTACACAGATGGCAGTGGACCTTTTGTGTTGGCCATCACGCCGGTGTGGGCGTGGAGGTGTTCCACCCCTACAAAAAAAAAGAGGGTGTAACATTTTTGCTACACTAGATCACTGGTCGGCACTAGATCGCTGGTCGTCTTCACAGACACCGTCATCGAGGTGAATGGCGCTTCGAAACGTACTGCGCGCCACGGAGGCTGATCTGAACAGCATTACGCTACGGGAGACATTCTCCTGCGCTTGCATGGGACCTGAGGTAGTAATCGAAGACACGCAGACAGCTGAGAACCGCATGCAGCCCTCGATGCTTGATGTCTTCCCCGACAGCGGCGTCATCTCTCAGCGGTATAATTGGCCGTGTCTCGGGGCCAGAACCGTGCTGCAGTGGTTTCAGGAGCATTATAGTGAACTCTCGTTGATGTCTCAGCGACCAAATTCACCTCATGTAAGTCCTATGGAACCCATCCGGATCGCCATCGGGAGCCATTACCGCGTACGCAAATCAGCAGCTAGCTATTTACGCCAATTACATGACCTGTGCGTGGAAATTTAATGCCACATACCTCCACAAACCTACCATCAAACGGTCGGATTCCTGATAAGCAGTATCAGTGATGTATTGTGTCTCAAAGAGGGATAACAAGATACACTAATGGCCATTAAAATTGCTACACCAAGAAGAAATGCAGATGATAAACGGGTATCCATTGGACAAATATATTATACTAGAACTGACATGTGATTTAATTTCACGCAATTTGGGTGTATAGATCCTGAGAAATCAGTACCCTGAACAACCACCTCTGGCCGTAATAACGGCCTTGATACGCCTGGGCATTGAGTCAAACAGAGCTTGGATGGCGTGTACAGGTACAGCTGCCCATGCAGCTTCAACACGATATCACAGTTCATCAAGAGTAGTGACTGGCGTATTGTGACGAGCCAGTTGCTTGGCCGCCATTGACTAGAAGTTTTGAATTGGTGAGAGATCTGGAGAATGTGCTGGCCAAGGCAGCAGTCGAACATTTTCTGTATCCTGAAAGGCCCGTACAGGACCTGCAACAAGCAGTCGTGCATTATTCTGGTGAAATTTACGGTTTCGCAGGGATCGAATGAAGGGTAGAGCCACGGGGCGTAACACATCTGAAATGTAACGTCCACTGTTCAAAGTGCCGTCAATGCGAACAAGAGGTGACCGAGACATGTAACCAATGGCACCTCATACCATCACGCCGGGAGATACGCCAGTATGGGGATGACGAATACACGCTTCCAATGTGGGTTCACCGCGGTGTCGCCCGACGAGGATGCGACCATCATGATGCTGTAAACAGAACCTGGATTCATCCGAAAAAATGACGTTTTGCCATTCGTGCACCCAGGTTCGTCGTTGAGTACACCATCGCAGACGCTCCTGTCTGTGATGCGGCGTCAAGGGTAACCGCAGCCACGGTCTCTGAGCTGATCATGCTGCTGCAAACGTCGTCCAACTGTTCGTGCAGATGCTTGTTGTCTTGCAAACGTCCCCATCTGTTGACTCAGGGATCAAGACGTGGCTGCACGATCCGTTACAGCCATGCGGATAAGATGCCTGTCATCTCGACTGCTAGTGATACGAGGCCGTTGGGATCCAGCACGGCGTTCCGTATTACCGTCCTGAACCTACCGATTCCATATTCTGCTAACAGTCATTGGATCTCGACTAACGCGAGCAGCAATGTCGCGAGACGATAAACCGCAATAGCGATAGGCTACAATCGGACCTTTATCAAAGTCGGAAACGTGATGGTACGCATTTCTCCTCCTTACACGAGGCATCACAACAACGTTTCACCAGGCAACGCCGGTCAACTGCTGTTTGTATATGAGAAATCGGTTGGAAACTTTCCCCATGTCAGGACGTCGTAGGTGTCGCCACCGGCGCCAACCTTGTGTGAATGCTCTGGAAAGCTAATCATTTGCATTTCGCAGCATCTACTTCCTGTCGGTTAAATTTCGCGTCTGTAGCACGTCATCTTCGTGGTGTAGAAGTTTTAATGGCCAGTAGTGTACTAAGCAGGTGGTCATGGTCCATCACGCAAGTGTCGCCGTGCTGGGCGACGCCTCGGGCTGTGGCCCGCGCCCTGGCCTCGCTGCGTCAAGAGGGGCGCGCCGCGGCGGGCTGGGGATCGATGCCCGGTCCGGCGGCCGGCGCCCGGCTGGCGCGACGCGTCAGACGCCGCTCCCGCCGCCCACGCTCCGCCGGTCCACGGGCGTGTCGCTACGCCGCAGACGCCCAGCGCCGCCGCGATTAACGAACGCCCCGCGGCCTAACGATCGGCCATAGCCGCTGCGCAGTTTCTGCCCGCTTCCACTAATTACTCTTCTCCAGTTGCTGATAGTTCGACCTACAGCGAAACGCAGTTGAGGACTGTGCAGTTTACCAAGTCGTACTTTTGTGTCCTATCTAAAGCATCTATGTGGACCACAGTATCCTCCCAAATAAACTGAGGTTTTATGTAATTGATAGTTAGCCAACTAACGGGTAATGTGATGTCTAACGAAAACAATTCAGGAAGTTGTACATACACTACCGGCCATTAAAATTGCTACACCACGAGGATGTGCTACAGACGCGAAATTTAACCGACAGGAAGAAGATGCTGTGATATGCAAATGATTAGTTTTTCAGAGCATTCACACAAGGTTGGCACCGGTGGCGACACCTACAACGTCCTGACATGGGGAAAGTTTCCAACCGATTTCTCATACACAAACAGCAGTTGACCGGCGTTGCCTGGTGAAACGTTGTTGTGATGCCTCGTGTAAGGAGGAGAAATGCGTACCATCACGTATCCGACTTTGATAAAGGTCCGATTGTAGCCTATCGCTATTGCGGTTTATCGTCTCGCGACATTGCTGCTCGCGTTGGTCGAGATCCAATGACTGTTAGCAGAATATGGAATCGGTAGGTTCAGGACGGTAATACGGAACGCCGTTGCTGGATCCCAACGGCCTCGTATCACTAGCAGCCGAGATGACAGGCATCTTATTCGCATGGCTGTAACGGATCGTGCAGCCACGTCTCGATCCCAGAGTCAACAGATGGGGACATTTGCAAGACAACAATCATCTGCACGAACAGTTCAACGACGTTTGCAGCAGCATGGACTATCAGCTCGGAGACCATGGCTGCGGTTACCCTTGACGCTGCATCACAGACAGGAGCGCCTGCGATGGTGCAGTCAACGACGAACCTGGGTGTACGAATGCCAAACGTCATTTTTTCGGATGAATCCAGGTTCTGTTTACAGCATCATGATGGTGGCATCCGTGTTTGGCGACATCGCGGTGAACGCACAGTGAAAGCCTGTATTCGTCATCGCCATACTGGCGTATCACCCGGCGTGATGGTATGGGGTGCCATTGGTTACACGTCTCGCTCACCTCTTGTTCGCATTGACGGCACTTTGAACAGTGGACGTTACATTTCAGATGTGTTACGCCCCGTGGCTCTACCCTTCATTCGATCCCTGCGAAACCCTACATTTCAGCAGGATAATGCACGACCGCATGTTGCAGGTCCTGTACGGGCCTTTTAGGATATAGAAAATGTTCGACTGCTGCCCTGGCCAGCACATTCACCAGATCTCTCACCAATTGAAAACGTCTAGTCAATGGTGGCCGAGCAACTGGCTCGTCACAATACGCCAGTCACTCTCTTGATGAACTGTGGTATCGTGTTGAAGCTGAATGGGCAGCTGTACCTGTACACGCCATCCAAGCTCTGTTTGGCTCAATGCCCAGGCGTCTCAAGGCCGTTATGACGGCCAGAGGTGGTTGTTCTGGGTACTGATTTCTCAGGATCTATGCACCCAAACTGCGTGAAAATGTAATCACATGTCAGTTCTTCTTCTTCTTAAGTTGCCAATCCTAAGATTGATTTGCAGCAGCTCTCCATTCAGTGCGATTGTCGGCCAGCCTCTTCAATTCCGTGAAACTTCCGCATCCTACGTCCTGCATTATCTGGCTTATGTACTTTCTTCTAGGTCTGCATCTTGCCCTTTTGCCCTCCACAAGGCCTTGCGTTATAGTGTGGAGAAGACTCTCATGTCTCAGAATGTGTCCTATCCATATATCTCTCCTCTTCTTGACCGTCTTCCAAAGAACTGGAACTTCCTCCGCTCTCTGCAGGACTTCTTCATTTGTCATCCTGGCCGTCCATGGAATTTTTAACATCCTTCGCAGATACCACATTTCGAATCCTTCAGTCCGTCTTCTTTCGTCCTCTCCAAGTGTCCAGGTTTCGCTGCCGTAGAGAAGCACACTCCCAACAAAGGTCTTTATTAACCGCTTCCTTAACGACAGACTTATCATATTTGATGTGAGGAGTCCTTTCCTTTTATAGAATGCATTCTTTGCCTGATTTATTCTACTTATTACATCTTTCCTACTACGACCATCTGATGTTATTCTGCTTCCCAAGTAGACAAAGTCTTGTATTTCTTTCAGCTTCTCTCCATTCAGCCTTATATTCGTAATTGCTTGATTATTTTGTTTGCTTGCAACTAAGATTTTTGTTTTTGACTTATTAATTTACCGTGTAGCAAGAGTGTTTTCCATTTCCTCCAACACTACTTGTAATTCTTCCTCATTTTCCGCTAGGACAGCAATGTCATCCGCAAAACGCAGCATATCAACTATTTTTCCCTGGATCCTGATTCCATTAGCTTGTCCTAACTTTTCTCTGACCTCGTCCATTGCTTTCTGTATGTACATATTAAAGAGGACAGGGGAGAGTGCACATCCCTGTCTCACACCCTGTTTAATTTTTGCTTGTTGTTGATGTTCCCCACATCTCACTATTGCCACCTCTTCTTTGTATATGTTCCATATCGTTCTCCTGTCCTTGTACTTAGCTCCAGTTTCCCTCAATATCTGGAATAGTTTTTTCCATTCAACCTTATCAAAGGCCTTTTCGAGGTCAACAAATGCTATGTAGGTGTCCTTTCCTTTTTCCATTCTTTTTTCTATTATGAGCCTTAGGGCCATAATGGCTTCTCGCGTACCTCTCCCTCTTCTAAAGCCAAACTGGTCTTCTGTGAGCATGCATTCCACGTTCCCTTCAATTCTTCTGAGGAGGATGGTCGTCAAAATTTTTGATGCATGTGATGTTAGGCTGAGGGTTCTGTATTGTGCACACGATTTTGCTGGCATTTTCTTTGGTAATCGAACAATAATACACTTTTTGAAGTCCTCAGGCAGCTCTCCAGTATCATATATTTGGCAGATTAATTTATACAATTTATCTTTTATTTCTGTTCCAGCTGCTTTGATGATTTCTGCAGGCAATAAGTCAATTCCTGGTGCTTTTCCGTGCTTAAGTGCCTGTATTGCCTGATCAAATTCAGACCTTAGTATGCTGTCTCTTAGTTCATCTTTATCTACTTCGTCCTCACTTTCAATCATGTCATCTTGTACGTTGCCTCCATATAATTTCTCTAGGTATTCCTTCCACGTAAGTGCTATATCTTCATGATTATACACCATCTTATTATCCTCTCTTATTAGGGCATTACATCTAATCCTTTGTCCTCAGTTCTAGTATAATATAATTGTCCAATGGATACCCGTTTATAACCTGTATTTCTTCTTGGTGTAGGAATTTTAATGGCCAGTAGCGTAGTAGTTAAATTATTGTACTCAGGGGAGATTCCTTTAATTGGAGAGAAATCACGTATGGATTTCACAATGGCTCAATTTTGGGGTCGCATTATTGTTTCTCATACATTGTTCCCTCTAACACACAACAACTACCATAAGTGAATCGAGGGAAGATGCTTATTGGGCTATGATGCCTATTTGCTCGTGTTACTTCAGTGTGTCAAGAGATCGCAGCACCCAGCGTCCACCGGTTCCGTAAGTCTAGAGGTCCAAGCGATAGCTGCAGTTGTAACGCATATTTTTCGTCTTTGACGGCAAAAAACCTGTAGTATGTAGTCATTTTTAGCATTTCTAACCACCAGTTTATCATGTTCTCTGTGTCTTCAAGTATGTGTGCATCCCGTTATTTGTCGTTAGCTAACATACTGGAACACATTTCAACATCCACCTCACCCCGATACATGGGAGAGACGCCATGTTTCCTTTCTGGTAACATGGACACCCGTAATAACTTTTTTTGTGCCTTTACTTATTTGCGGACGATGCCTAGAAATTACTGAGAAGCATCTTATTGGAACCAATATTCTTGATGGACCTGGCAACTCGGAACCCCACACACACAATGAATCTGTAAGCGCAGAAATTGCATCTAAAGCGAGCTACCTCATTTGAAAAGATTCCACCGATATCAGTTTTAGAAACACCACAGAAAAGGAGCAAGAAAACTGCATCGGTTCTGACAGACCAGGAGACCCTACAAAGTTTGAAAGAGCGCAGCAAAAAAGGAGTGACGCAGAAAAAAGCATCCGACCATCTAACGAGAAAGAAAAGTAAAATCGATTGCTAAAGGCAATGACTGTAGTGTAAAAGGCACTATGAAAAGAAAAGGGACCGTAAGTGGATTGGATTCAGTGCATGCACTGTAAGAAGACACTTCATTAAACACGCACAAATGAACCAGATATGTGTAACGGCTCTGCTGTAAAACAGTAGGTATCAACAGCAGAACGGTCGGTAATTGCTAAACAAAATTTCATTTTGTATTACTTGTGGTGACACGAAAGGTATGATTTTATCATATTCATCGGTTTTTAGTTTCAAGAAACCTTGCCAAACATGAGTGATCATTTTCGATTAGAAAACCTCAAAATTCCCATAATAATTTCATGTCGAAGCAAAAAGTATGCCATGTTCGACCATCGTGTTATATTTCCTTTGCGGATTCCCGGCTGGGTCGGAGATTTTCTCCGCTCAGGGACTGGGTGTTGTGTTGTCCTAATCATCATCATTTCATCCCCATCGACGCGCAAGTCGCCGAAGTGGCGTCAAATCGAAAGACTTGCACCAGGCGAACGGTCTACCCGACGGGAGGCCCTCGTCACACGGCATTTCATTTCATTTCATTTATTTCCTTTGCGGATGATACTATTACAGGGTGTCCCACATAAAATCGGTACGTCCCTCGTACTGGTTAATTATCTTTAGTCGTACTGTTTGTGAAGCCGCAATATTGTCTCGTAACTTGGCTACACTGCATTTTACCGGAAAACTGTGTGTTCGTAACTTCCTGGCCGATTACAGCTCTGTGCCGGATCGAGACTCGAACTCGGGACCTTTGCCTTTCGCTGGTTGAGCACTTGCCCGCGAAAGGCAAAGGTCCCGAGTTCGAGTCTCGGCCCGGCACATAGTTTTAATCTGCCAGGAAGTTTCATATCAGGGCATACTCCGCTGCAGAGTGAAAATCTCATTCATTATTTTATTACGATGATCATTTCTCCCTATGTTGGTGGGTGCCAACGTTCCAACAAAATAGTTTCACACTCTCACGAGAAAATTGGTGATTGGAATTTCATGAGAAAGACCTGCTGCAGCGAAAAGCACCGTTGTTCTAATGACTGTCACCCCAATTCGTGTATCGTATCTGTGTCACTCTCTCACTTATTTTGCGACAGTACGAAACGAGCTGCTCTTGTTTGAACTTTCTCCATGTTCCCCGTCAATCTGTAATGCGCCAAAGTTTGTAATACGTTTAATCGGCATTACTAGTAGCTGTCGCCACATCTTATTATCAAAATTTGCTGTTATGAAAAGAAGCGAGGGTGTAATGAGATGTTTGAAAACTGTTCTTACACGTATCTTCGTAAAATTTTGTAGAGTTTGTCGCCTGAGAATATCTGGGAAGCAGAGTCCCTCGAAAGTCTGCGACTTTAGTACTCACGAACGACTGCCGAGTTGCAGCTTGGGGCAAAGATAACGTCTACGGCGCAGCCGGCCACTGCGAAACCAGCTATCGTTAAAAGGGAGAATTAGCGTGCTACGTTTGTTCCTGGTAGCTGGTTCTTCGTTTTTCCCTAGAGAAATTCAACTAGTCGTTGTTGGTTGGTAGCCGGGCTAAGATCTATACGGGTCGGTGTTTGGCGTTTTTAAACGCTACGGTAGTTTAGGAGAATTCCGTGGGTTTGTTATCGGCTTGTTTGAAAGATATTTACGCCGATCTCTGATAATTTGTGGGCCGAAAAGCGTTAAGTGATTCATTCGTGTGGGAACATAGAATAGATAGCAGTAGTGGCTACGGTATATTGTAGTTTATGATTGGTTTCTCGTGGATGGTGATTTTATGTAGAAACAGGTACTGAACGAAGTGTAGCTGGAAAGGTATTCATTTGTAGGCGAACCATATCTCGATTGGAGCGCAGATCTTCCATTTTGTTGTGGGAGATGCGTCACGTTATCACGTGAAGTCTTTACATGGATTTGAAGGTGGAGAAAGTACCCACTAAGAATACAGTGTCCCTGCGATGGTGTAGTAGTTGATTTGAAGGTGGAAGCAAGAACTTAGGAAATGGTGCTTCGCGATATTATCTTTGTAGTTAAGAGAACGGACGTCTTACTGTTGTTTATGATATAGCGGAAACTAATCTAAGTTAGTAGGAGATTTGCACGAGCTGTCTCGAATTTAGTAGCTTTATCTATAAAACTCTAAACGGCAAAGCAAGAACTATTGCTATTGAGGACACGCTAATTGTGTCTCCTATTGTGCGAGTGCTGTACTCTAAATAATTTCGATAGTAGTGGGTCCGCGGAAGGTCAATGCCTGATGTGGGATTAGTTTCGTGTTTATTTTAAAGTTCAAGTGGTTTAAAACTGGCGGTGACACCCCCAGGTTTTTAATTTAAATTTTTTTCAGCTTAGAGAGGTTTGTTTGATTGGCCACCACTTGTAAAATCAGAGCTGACTTCTACCTGCACATTAAAGAAAACAGACAATAAAGGCGGAATCGGCCGCGGTGGTCTAGCGGTTCTGGCGCTGCAGTCCGGAACCGCGGGACTGCTACGGTCGCAGGTTCGAATCCTGCCTCGGGCATGGGTGTGTGTGATGTCCTTAGGTTAGTTAGGTTTAAGTAGTTCTAAGTTCTAGGGGACTTATGACCTAAGATGTTGAGTCCCATAGTGCTCAGAGCCATTTGAGCCAAAGGCGGAATAGTTTCTGTTTCAAAAATAAAAAATTGTCCCGAGTCTCATTTACCCCACATTTAGTATTCTAGGATATTTTAAAAGAAAAGTTCAGTTTTATAGCAAACGAACAATTTACAAATATTGTAAAGTGGTAAAAGGAAGTCAAAGATTAAATAAAGAAAGGTGTGCAAAGTTGTAAGAAGCAAAGATATTTGTTCCCAAAGAGATAAAAATATTAGTTAAGCTCTGTTAATTTCCAAAGACAGAAATTATTTCATTCTTAAGTTAAAAAGGAGAGAAATTATCTCCAGAATTTAATTTAAAGGGTGAAAATTTAAAACGAACTAATACGTTGGTATTCACGTTACGCAACGACATTGTTGTAGCGTGGTTGCTACGTGCAGAAGTTATCTCTGATTAATATCGCCAATTAATAAAGTGAGTAAATTACACCTCTGAAATTGCCACGTATAATAAATATTGTTTAAGCGCAGACAAGTACGCTGCAGTTAGATGGTTCTACGCAATTTGGTTGTGGTTTTGAATTGAAAAAAAACATTTATACGGTATTATAGAGGACGCTAGCTCGCATTTTCTTTTTATAAAATAGTTGAGCATTTCTGTTACTCCGTTGATTAGCGAAGCGAAGTGCATTGTCGTGTGTCCGCAGCTCGTGGTCGTGCGGTAGCATTCTCGCTTCCCACGCCCGGGTTCCCGGGTTCGATTCCCGGTGGGGTCAGGGATTTTCTCTGCCTTGTGATGACTGGGTGTTGTGTGATGTCCTTAGGTTAGTTAGGTTTAGGTAGTTCTAAGTTCTAGGGGACTAATGACCATAGATGTTAAGTCCCATAGTGCTCTGAGCCATTTTTTTGTATTGTCGTGTAACAGAGTTACACGCTGGAAGATTTAATTTGTGGCTGTGAGTGGTGAGGTCAAGTATCTGATTTTCTATCCAACGTATACTATAGTACATAGCATTTTCCATTGAAGCTGGGATCGTCTTTGGTGGTAGTTATTCGCAGCTACCTCGTATATCTTCTGATATCAGATGCGTTATTAATATCATTGTTATCATATTCCGGTAGCTACCACTAGTCCGTCAAACACAACAGTATCTTTGGCAATTCTGTAGCTCATACCTCCGTAGTGATACGTAGTTCGGGCTGCACCGAGAGAATTTCAATATGCATGTAAATGTCTTTGTGCCGTGATCTGGACAGACGATATTTCCAAAACAGAAGTTTATGCCTTCTGGTTATCTTAGGCATAGCCATTACCCGTGAAATCGAGAGGCGTACGTCCACAATACAGCTAAAATAGCAGATTTTTGTGTTGTGCTTCTTGAGTACAACTGAGCGAAACTAAAAAAATGGTTCAAATGGCTCTGAGCACTATGGGACTTAAGTTCTGAGGTCATCAGTCCCCTAGAACTTAGAACTACTTAAACCTAACTAACCTAAGGACATCACAAACATCCATGCCCGAGGCAGGATTCGAACCTGCGACCGTAGCGGTCGCGCGGTTCCAGACTGTAGCGCCTAGAACCGCTCGGCCACCTCGGCCGGCGGGCGAAACTAAGGTGTTGATTTCTGCTGTGCGACGTTGCTCTCCCCTTACGTGTCACTGTGCCTTTGTAGCGTCAAATCGTTATGTTGTTTCTACGAGGGTGTATCGCTGCGCAGTGCAAGTCCTATCTGACGCGGTTCCCACTAGAGATGGGCAAACTCGTTCATCCTTGGGAACTAGTTCACTGGTGATTGCTCTTTTTTGGGAACCGTTCATTTTTACCCGTTCACCGTTCATTTGAGCTCAGCGTACCGTTCTTATGAAAAATTGAGAATTAGTAGCATAGGTGACTGAAGATGGAAGGCGCCAAGAGGAGGCACTTGCCTCCGCCCTGGCGTACAGAGTTTTTATTCATAACAGAATTCTCACACACTTATAATTTTCGTGATTCTGCAAAACATCTCGTTTAGCCAACCTAGCGTTATGTGGCTGATCGCAGTGAAATAATATGAGGTGGCGCACGAAAAGCCGGCCCGCAATTACGCAGCATTTGTCGACCGCTACCAGCAGAATAGATAAACATTTAATAATTAGCCAGTGAAGAAATAACAAATAAGCTAATGCAAACTACAGATGACGATTGGTACGCGACTATGAGTAGTCAAGTACTCGTGGCCGATTTTTCGTGCGCCACGCTGCACCACTGATATACACTCCTGGAAATTGAAATAAGAACACCGTGAATTCATTGTCCCAGGAAGGGGAAACTTTATTGACAGATTCCTGGGGTCAGATACATCACATGATCACACTGACAGAACCACAGGCACATAGACACAGGCAACAGAGCATGCACAATGTCGGCACTAGTACAGTGTATATCCACCTTTCGCAGCAATGCAGGCTGCTACTCTCCCATGGAGACGATCGTAGAGATGCTGGATGTAGTCCTGTGGAACGGCTTGCCATGCCATTTCCACCTGGCGCCTCAGTTGGACCAGCGTTCGTGCTGGACGTGCAGACCGCGTGAGACGACGCTTCATCCAGTCCCAAACATGCTCAATGGGGGACAGATCCGGAGATCTTGCTGGCCAGGGTAGTTGACTTACACCTTCTAGAGCACGTTGGGTGGCACGGGATACATGCGGACGTGCATTGTCCTGCTGGAACAGCAAGTTCCCTTGCCGGTCTAGGAATGGTAGAACGATGGGTTCGATGACGGTTTGGATGTACCGTGCACTATTCAGTGTCCCCTCGACGATCACCAGTGGTGTACGGCCAGTGTAGGAGATCGCTCCCCACACCATGATGCCGGGTGTTGGCCCTGTGTGCCTCGGTCGTATGCAGTCCTGATTGTGGCGCTCACCTGCACGGCGCCAAACACGCATACGACCATCATTGGCACCAAGGCAGAAGCGACTCTCATCGCTGAAGACGACACGTCTCCATTCGTCCCTCCATTCACGCCTGTCGCGACACCACTGGAGGCGGGCTGCACGATGTTGGGGCGTGAGCGGAAGACGGCCTAACGGTGTGCGGGACCGTAGCCCAGCTTCATGGAGACGGTTGCGAGTGGTCCTCGCCGATACCCCAGGAGCAACAGTGTCCCTAATTTGCTGGGAAGTGGCGGTGCGGTCCCCTACGGCACTGCGTAGGATCCTACGGTCTCGGCGTGCATCCGTGCGTCGCTGCGGTCCGGTCCCAGGTCGACGGGCACGTGCACCTTCCGCCGACCACTGGCGACAACATCGATGTACTGTGGAGACCTCACGCCCCACGTGTTGAGCAATTCGGCGGTACGTCCACCCGGCCTCCCGCATGCCCACTATACGCCCTCGCTCAAAGTCCGTCAACTGCACATACGGTTCACGTCCACGCTGTCGCGGCATGCTACCAGTGTTAAAGACTGCGATGGAGCTCCGTATGCCACGGCAAACTGGCTGACACTGACGGCGGCGGTGCAGAAATGCTGCGCAGCTAGCGCCATTCGACGGCCAACACCGCGGTTCCTGGTGTGTCCGCTGTGCCGTGCGTGTGATCATTGCTTGTACAGCCCTCTCGCAGTGTCCGGAGCAAGTATGGTGGGTCTGACACACCGGTGTCAATGTGTTCTTTTTTCCATTTCCAGGAGTGTATTTTCTAAGCGTTCTGACGATAAATCGCAGTCTTTGGTTTGCTTTCCCCATAATATTATCTATGTGATCGTTTCACTTCAAGTTATTCATAATTGTGATGCCTAATTATTCAGATGAGGTTATAGTCTTTAGATTTGTGTGATTTATCGTGTAACTGAAATTTAACAGATACTTTTTAGCGCTCATGGGGATAACTCCACACTCTTCATGAGAGTCAGTCGCCACTTTTTGCACCATATAGATACAGGTTGACAATTATATATGAAATAAAATCGTCATAACTTGTGAACGGTTAGAGTTAGGACGTTCAAACTGCACGGTTGGTCGCGGGTCTTGATGGGAATTAGTATGCGCATGCACGGTTTCCTTTAGCGACGAAGCCCACCTTCATTTGGATGGGTTCGTCAGTAAGCAAAATTGGCGCATTCAGGGGACTGAGAACCCGCATTTCGCGATCGAGAAGTCTCTTCACTCTCAGTGGGCGACTGTGTGGTGTGCAGTGTCCAGTCACGGAATAATCGGTGCGATATTCCTTGATGGCACGGTGACTACCGAACGGTACGTGAAGGTTTTGGAAGATGATTTCATCCCCATTGTACAAAGTGACCCTGATTTCGACGAGATGTGTTTCATACAAGACGGAGCTCGACGCCACCGAAGCAGGAGAGTGATGTCCTGGAGGAGGACTTTGGGAACCGCATTCTGGCTCTGGGGTACCCAGAGGCCACTGGCATGGGCCTCGATTGGCCGCCACACTCTCCGGATTCGAACACATTCAACTCCTTTTTGTGGGGCTATATTAAAGACACAGCAGTAACCCCAGTGTCACTGCTGAGCGATTCAGGAGGTCGGTGACAGTATCGCTGTTCCGAAACTTCAGTGGGTCATGCGGAATTTCGCTATTCTTCTGCGCCACGTCATCGCCAATCATGGCAGGCATATAGAACATGTCATAACCTAAACCCGAATGTCTGTAGTTACATTTACACGTTGAATAAAGTGCGTGCACGCCGTAGTTTCTAACTAACTTACGTTTTTCTTTTTTTTAATATAGTTCAATAATTGTCACTCTGTAACTTGTCTAACTTATTTTGCAATTAGTTCTGATCATCTGATGACTTTTACAGACGGCAAACGACATCGTCGGCTGCAAAAAATGTAAGAGAGCTGCTCAGATACTCTCCTGAATCGTTTATGTAAATCAGGTACGAGAGAGGACCTATAACACTTCCTTGGGGAACGCTAGATATTACTTCTGTTTTACTCGATGACTCTCCATCCATTATTAAGAACTGTTACCTTTCTGACAAGAAATCACGAATCCAGTCTCACAACTGAGACGATACTCCGTAGGCACCTAATTTAATCAGAAGTCGCGTTTCAATAATGTCATATGGAACTTGAGGTAACTCGTCTTTAAAAAAGGAAGTCTTCATTGCTCAAAAACGTTATTCTAATGTCAAAAAGGTAGTGGGTAGGAATCACTAACTCCCATCTGTATATTTAATAATAATAATGATGATAATAATAATAACAAAAACAAAATATGCTTATAATGTAGCTATATTTACAAGTTAATTTGCAATGTAAATTTACAATTACTCGTTTCACACCATTGCGACTTAACGTGCAAATGGTTGATGGAACATGAAATTACTACTAACTCAAGTTTATAACGAAAGATTCTGCATACAGAAATGTCAGAGCAAACGCCTGTGAAATTAAAAGCCACGGCGACAACATTAAGATGCAAAGAGAATGTCGCTGTTTCGTTCAGACGAGAGAGCTGGTGAGTGAAATAAGTACAATGAAGGATTTGACGAGGCACATGAAATGAAATGTCGTGTGGCTAGGGCCTCCCGTCGGGTAGACCGTTCGCCTGGTGCAGGTCTTTCGATTTGACGCCACTTCGGCGTCCTGCGTGTCGATGGGGATGAAATGATGATGATTAGGACAACACAACACCCAGCCTCTGAGCGGAAAAAATCTCCGACCCAGCCGGGAATCGAACCCGGGCCCTTAGGATTGACAGTCTGTCACGCTGACCATTCAGCTACCGGGGGCGGGCTCGAGGCACATGACTGAGGAAGAAATTGGCGTTGATATGGAAGACATGGGGGACCCAGATTAGAGTCAGAGTTGAACAGAGCCTTGGAAGCCTTACGATCAAATAATGCGCAAGGGACAGATAACATTTCTTAGGAATTTCTGAAATCGTTGGGG
Organism: Schistocerca nitens; assembly: GCF_023898315.1. Lineage (NCBI taxonomy): Eukaryota > Metazoa > Arthropoda > Insecta > Orthoptera > Acrididae > Schistocerca > Schistocerca nitens. The sequence goes on along the minus strand of NC_064621.1, from coordinate 60,812,192 downwards.
AAAGTGGCAACTAAGCTACTATCGTAGTTGGTATGCAGAATCTATGAGTTTTCTGGAGACATATCACTACACATTCCGAAAAATATCATCTACAAAATTCCGATTATACTAAGGACAGCTAAGTGCGGAAACTATTGCACAATCAGACCAGCGGCTCATGCATCCAAGTGCTGACAAGAGTAATATACACGAGAATGGAAAAGAAAATTGATGACTTGAACATGACGACCGCTTCGGCTTTCTGAAAGATGAGGGCGCCAGAGAGGAAGTTCTGACGTTGCCACTGACAATACAAGCAATACTAGAAAAATCAGGACACTTATTGAAACTGTCGTCCTGGAAAAAGCTATCGACAGTGTAAAATGGTGCAAAATCTTCGAAATTCTGAGAAAACCAGTAATAAGCTATAAGTAAGGACAGATAATATACGGTATGTCCAAGAACCGAGACGGAAAGATAAGAATGGAAGACCAAGAACGAAGTGCTCAGACTAAAAACATGTAAGATAGGGATGCAGTCTTTCGCTCCCTGTGTTCAAATCTATTTATCGCAGAGCAGTGGCGAAAGTAAAACAATGTTCAAAAATGGGATTAAGTTCAGGGTGAAAGCACATCAATGATAACACTCACTTATGGTACTACTATCCCCAGCGAGAGTTGAAAAGAATTATAGGTCTTGCTAAATGGAACGCACGTATACTTGGTGCAGATTGTGGATTCAGATTTTTGTTGTTGTTGTGGTCTTCTGTCCGAAGACAGGTTTGATGCAGCTCTCCATGCTACTCTATCCTGTGCAAGTCTCTTCATCTCCGAGTAACGACTGCAGTCTGCAGCCTCCTGAATCTGCTTAGTGTATTCATCTTTTGGTCTCCCTCTACGATTTTTACCCTCCACACTGCCCTCCAATACTAAATTGGTGATCCCTTGATGCCTCAGAATATGTCCTATCAACCGATCCCTTCTTCTAGTCAGGTTGTAGGTCATCAGTCCCCTAGACTTAGAACTACTTAAACCTAACTAACCTTGTAAGACGTGTATATTTCTATTGTCTATTGTCAAACCACAATTTATGAAAGATGTTTATATTTTATTAATAGGATTAAGGAGGAATAATTAATACGAGGGCGGTTCAGAATGTAACCTCCGATTGGTCACAGTGCGGGTTGTGGGGGGAGTAGCGACGCCATCTGTGCGTTCACGCACTCAACAGTCGGCATCAAGCCGTGGTCGAGTGAACGTCGTACCTGCGCTAGTTTAGTTTTTGTGGCGGTTTGAAATGTGTGCTGCAATAGAAAACCCCGCCAAATGTGAAGTGCGTGCTGTCATAAGGTTTTTTACAGCCAAAGGATATTCTGCAGCAGCTATTCATCGTGAGCTTTGTGCCGTGTACGGACCAAGAGTTATGAGTGAAGGAGTTGTCCGTGAATGGGTACGTTTATTTAAAAGTGGACGAGAAAACGTTCATCATGAAGAGAGGAGTGGTAGACCATCATTGGTGACTGACGTACTCGTTCAGACAGTTGATGCAAAAGTTCGTGAAAATCGACGTTTCTCAATGTCGGAGTTGTCTACTGGTTTTCCACAGATTTCTAAGACTCTCTTGTACGAGATAGTGACAGCAAGATTGGGTTACCGTAAGTTCTGTGCACGATGGGTGCCCAAAATTCTTGCCGACCACCACAAAACTCAAAGAATGGCCTCTGCATTAGACTTTCTGTCACGTTATGAGGACGAAGGAGAACCATTGTTAAACAGAATCGTGACCGGTGACGAAACCTGGATTAAGTACGTGAACCCTGAGACAAAAGAACAATCAAAGATGTGGGCACATTCAAATTCGCCTACCAAACCAAGAAAATCCTCGCAAGATTTTTCTGCCAGAAAACTGATGGCAACGGTGTTTTGGGATGCCAAAGGGGTGTTGTTGGTTGAATTCATGGAACGTGGTACGACCATTAATCAAGACGTGTACTGTGAAACAATAAAAAAGTTACGACGGGCTATACAGAACAAACGCCGTGGTATGCTGACTTCCGGTATCGTTTTTTTGCACGATAACGCCCGTCCTCACTCTGCTCGCAGAACAACGGCCCTTCTTGAGCCCTTCAAGTGGGACGTTATCAACCATCCACCTTACAGCCCAGACCTGGCGCCAAGTGATTATCACCTCTTCATGCATTTGAAGAAATGGCTCGGGTCACAGCGGTTTGATGACGACGAAGAGCTCAAAGATGCGGTCACAGGCTGGCTCCAGGCACAAGCGGGTGATTTTTATGCAGAAGGAATTTCAAAGCTTGTGAAGAGATACGACAAGTGCCTCAATCGCTATGGAGACTATGTAGAAAAATAGTGCAAAGATGTAGTTGTAAGATGTATATATTAAAATATTTTTATTTAACTTGGTGTATTTTTTTAAATCAACCGGAGGTTACTTTCTGAACGGCCCTCGTATTTGTCATGTTGGAAATAATTGTGGTAGCAGAGAATGTCTGCACCAAAGTATTGTTGGCAAGATGGTTCAAATGGTTCAAATGGCTCTGAGCACTATGGGACTTAACATCTGTGGTCATCAGTCCCCGAGAACTTAGAACTACTTAAACCTAACTAACCTAAAGACATCACACACATCCATGCCCGAGGCAGGATTCGAACCTGCGACCGTAGCAGTCGCGCGGCTCCGGACTGAGCGCCTAAAACCGCGAGACCACCGCGGCCGGCATTGGCAAGAGAGACCGCACATTGATATAATTTTAGAAAGGGAGGGAGAGACCGCGTATGGATACATTTTAAGAAAAGAGCGGGAAAGACCGCGCATTGATACATTTTGTAATGGTACCAGGGATTGTCTGCACCAGAAAGCATTGTTGGCAGGAGAGACCGCAGTTTAGCGTTCGTAGGAAGTCAGTAGTAAGCGAGATGTGAAGCGAGTCGGTAGCAGGTCTGAAGCGAGAGGTTGAGAGGAGCGGTGTGCCTGCCAGCCACCAGCTATGATTTACAAGAGATTATAAACGGATGTACACAGTCATCAGCTAACTATTATCATAAGAAGAACTAATATTATTGAATTATTTTTTTTGAGAAACTCAAAAATACTGAAGGTATGTTTGCGCAATGCTAGTTGTAAGATTATTGTAAAAAGTAAGTCTCATTTGAACGTTTGTAAAATCATTTCATTCAGAGTATAATTAATTTTTGCCAGCATTATTGCATTAATGATTATAATCCATCCCAGAAACCATCAACGTAAAACTCTGCAAAATTTTATTGTTGCCAAGAAAAAGTTTAACTATGAATTACGTAACTTCAGTCAAATTAATTAAAGAATAACGTCAGCTTTGCTATTAAAGAATAACGTCAGCTTTGGTAATAAATACAGCCACTTATTATGACAGCCCACCAGCAGCTAATAAAGTATAGTAAAACAGAGTAAGTATATTCATGTCGCAGCTCGATGTAGCAGTCAGATGGAGATCCAGTAACAGTAAAAAAGGTAAGGAACAGTTTTGGGTTATTGAAGATAACGACTGAGGGCCACGACGACGACACATTCTATGTTTCGTCTAAATAATCAGAAGATCAGTTTCAATAACCAGCAATTAAATTTGTATGCGAAGATTGAGAAAGAGAATAAATTTCAAAGGGAAGATTTCATTTGTTATTATTAAGCAAGAGATAGAAATCCTAAGGGAAGGTTTCATAGGTTATTGTAGAAGGGAAAGTTGCGTAACAAAAAAACAAAGAGATATAGAGGAGACTGGAAGGTTTCAACCTAAGAACATCACACACATCCATGCCCGAGGCAGGATTCGAACCTGCGACCGTAGCAGCAGCGCGGTTCCGGACTGAAGCGCCTAGAACCGCTCGGCTCTCTTCTTATCTAAACTGTTTATCGTCCATGTTTCACTTCCATACATGGCTACACTCCATACAAATACTTTCAGAACAGACTTCCTGGCGCTTAAATCTACACTCGATGTTAACAAATGTCTCTTCAATGAAAAACAGCAGAAATGATATTAGCGATAAACATAACATCATAATTAGAGATCACGAAGTAGATGAATAAAAGGACTCCTACTACCTTGGAAGCAAAATGACACATGACGGACGAAGTATGGAATACCTAGAAAACAGACTAGCACAGGCAAAATGGGCACTGCTGGGCAACAAAGTCTGCTAGTGTCAAATAATCGAAGGAAGAAATTTCTGAGAACGTGCGTTTGGTGCACAACATTGTATGTTAGTGACACATGGACTGTGAGAAAACCGGAAAGACGGGTAACTGAAACATCTGAGACGTGGTGCTACAGAAGAATGTTGAGAATTAGGTGGGAGATAGGGTAAGAAATGGGAAAGGGTATACAAAATCGTTGGGAAGTCCCCCTCCTATGGAAAACATTGACAAGAAGAAGGGTCTGGATGTTAAAACATGTTTTATACATCATCAAATAATTTCCATGATACTAGAGAGAGCTGTGGGGGATAAATACTGTAGGAGGAAAACAGATATTGGAATACATCCACAGCAAATGACTTAGGACGTAGGAAAGGAATTAGCTTCACTCATCTGCAGATGGTCGTCAGTATGAGATAGGGTAGGCAAGTGATCGGCTCCGTTTTATTGGGAGAATTTCAGGAAAAAGTGATTCATCTGTAAAGAAGAACATATAGGACGCTGGTGCGACCTATTCTTGAGTACTGCTCGAGTGTTTGGGATCCGTACCAGGGCGGATTGAAGGAAGACATCGAAGCAATTCAGAGGCAGGCGGCTAGATTTTATTACCGGTCCGTTCGAACAACACATAAGTATTACGGAGATCCTCCGGGAACTCAAATGGCAATCCCTGGTGGAAGGCGACGTTCTTTTCGGGAAACACTATTGACAAAATTTAGAGGACCGGCATTTGAAACTGACTGTCGAGCGATTCTACTTCCGCAAAAATAAATTGCGCGTAAGGTTCAAAATGGTTCAAATGGCTCTGAGCACTATGGGACTCAACTGCTGAGGTCATTAGTCCCCTAGAACTTAGAACTAGTTAAACCTAACTAACCTAAGGACATCACACACATCCATGCCCGAGGCAGGATTCGAACCTGCGACCGTAGCGGTCTCGCGGTTCCAGACTGCAGCGCCAGAACCGCGCGGTGCGCGTAAGGACCACGAAGATAAGACACGATAAATTAGAGCTCTTACGGAGGCGTATAGGCAGTCGTTTTTCCCTCGCTCTATTTGGGGGTGGAACAGGAGGGGAAATGACAAGTAGAAGTACTGGTATGGGGTACCCTCCGCCACGCACCGTACGGTGGCTTGCGGAGAATCTGCATAGATGATGATGCAGACGAGAGATCTGTTTCGGATATTTCACAGCTACTTCGGGTCTTCCACATTACTAACATTTTGGATGGAGAAGTAAAGATACACCGTCTCTCTCTAAAACATTCTGCGTTACAGAATGATGCAACACGTAAGTAACCTTCGTTATTCCAAGGTGTCACGTCAGAAAAGTGGAACTTAAATCGCTGTTGATGGTGATGATGTAAAAGGGCTCCAAAAATGAGTAGCCAGGCTTTGTTGAAGTTGGAGTCTTTGTCTACCAAAGTTTATTAGCAAATTGACGCACGTGAGCGGGGAGTTTCTGAGAGGACGAGAGGCGAGTGATTACAAATGCAGGCGTATACAGCTGTTCGACGCATACATCACACAACTCAAGCTAGCGCCCATTTGCACTTTGCTAATTGGAGCCGTTCGTTAGGCGGGCCTCAAGAGCGTTTCATTTGCATGCAAATCAGCAGGCGGCGAACAATTTACGGTGCAACAGCGCCCTAGCAACTGCTGCTGCATACGGCTCCAAGTTTAAGAGTTCTCACTCCAGCGACACCACGAGTATTAGGGCGAGGAGAAAATATCTCGTCCAGGCGCGTCAATGACGTTGATATCCATGAAACCGTCTTCGTACTTTTCATATAGGTGCATATTCTGCAATAACGTAAGCCAAAGCGAGCTTGTTCGTCTAATACACTCCTGGAAATTGAAATAAGAACACCGTGAATTCATTGTCCCGGGAAGGGGAAACTTCATTGACACATTCCTGGGGTCAGATACATCACATGATCACACTGACAGAACCACAGGCACATAGGCAACAGAGCATGCACAATGTCGGCACTAGTACAGTGTATATCCACCTTTCGCAGCAATGCAGGCTGCTATTCTCCCATGGAGACGATCGTAGAGATGCTGGATGTAGTCCTGTGGAACGGCTTGCCATGCCATTTCCACCTGGCGCCTCAGTTGGACCAGCGTTCGTGCCGGACGTGCAGACCGCGTGAGACGACGCTTCATCCAGTCCCAAACATGCTCAATGGGGGACAGATCCGGAGATCTTGCTGGCCAGGGTAGTTGACTTACACCTTCTAGAGCACGTTGGGTGGCACGGGATACATGCGGACGTGCATTGTCCTGTTGGAACAGCAAGTTCCCTTGCCGGTCTAGGAATGGTAGAACGATGGGTTCGATGACGGTTTGGATGTACCCTGCACTATTCAGTGTCCCCTCGACGATCACCAGTGGTGTACGGCCAGTGTAGGAGATCGCTCCCCACACCATGATGCCGGGTGTTGGCCCTGTGTGCCTCGGTCGTATGCAGTCCTGATTGTGGCGCTCACCTGCACGGCGCCAAACACGCATACGACCATTATTGGCACCAAGGCAGAAGCGACTCTCATCGCTGAAGACGACACGTCTCCATTCGTCCCTCCATTCACGCCTGTCGCGACACCACTGGAGGCGAGCTGCACGATGTTGGGGCGTGAGCGGAAGACGGCCTAACGGTGTGCGGGACCGTAGCCCAGCTTCATGGAGACGGTTGCGAATGGTCCTCGCCGATACCCCAGGAGCAACAGTGTCCCTAATTTGCTGGGAAGTGGCGGTGCGGTCCCCTACGGCACTGCGTAGGATCCTACGGTCTTGGCTTGCATCCGTGCGTCGCTGCGGTCCGGTCCCAGGTCGACGGGCACGTGCACCTTCCGCCGACCACTGGCGACAACATCGATGTACTGTGGAGACCTCACGCCCCACGTGTTGAGCAATTCGGCGGTACGTCCACCCGGCCTCCCGCATGCCCACTATACGCCCTCGCTCAAAGTCCGTCAACTGCACATACGGTTCACGTCCACGCTGTCGCGGCATGCTACCAGTGTTAAAGACTGCGATGGAGCTCCGTATGCCACGGCAAACTGGCTGACACTGAAGGCGGCGGTGCACAAATGCTGCGCAGCTAGCGCCATTCGACGGCCAACACCGCGGTTCCTGGTGTGTCCGCTGTGCCGTGCGTGTGATCATTGCTTGCACAGCCCTCTCGCAGTGTCCGGAGCAAGTATGGTGGGTCTGACACACCGGTGTCAATGTGTTCTTTTTTCCATTTCCAGGAGTGTATTTTAGGTTATGCTGCTTCTTAAACGAAAAAGGAAAAAACAACTTGGGTGATGATGATACTTTGTGATTTGCGACGCTCATCTGGTTTGTCTTCAGCGACGATACTGGACACGAATATACCCATCTCCTGGTTTGAATATTATATGTTTTCACAGCCGAAAATTCCAGCAATGGTCTGGAGACTTCCCTTACCACACGCTGACACGTACCTGTAAAACATGAAATTTCTGTTTCCACGTTGGGTCGTTAATTAGGGTCTTCACTAGCATCTTCATAATTGACGAGAACTTTACCCATGCTGACTAGAGATGCTACATAATGAAACAAAAGTCAGCTGAATTAAAAAATTAAAATGGCCTGCAATATTTGGACGATGAACCACTTAATAAAAAGGCGGGGGGCTTGTCAGGTCTCGGAACGCAATGATTTCCTCTTCCTAACCCATTAGGTAGGAGGCGCGGCAGTACATGAAACTTTAAAATGCGTGTTACACTGTTGCTGATGTCAGCTAGGATGGTAGACTGGTCTCCAGCCAAGTTGAGGGTTGCCTTAATGTCGACATATTAAACACGTTTAGTTAAAATACGTTGTACCGAAAGTGGTATTTCACAAGCTTCACGTATTGGTCGATCTTCCCGCCGGAGGAGGTAATCAGTAGTCAGTGGACAGTCTCCTATTATTATTTTATGTCGTCGTCGACACTGTAGAGACCGGTACCAAGGGAAGCAAGGAGAGGATGTCGTTTGGTGGCCGGTATCCTCTTTCTACAACACAAGTGCACTGTTGTATTGACAGGGTTCTTTATTGACAAGAACAAGAAAGCTACTTATCTTTAAGTTGGTCCATGTGTTGTGGTACAAGCTCTTCCGTAATAGCCGGCCGCGGTGGAACCGCGCGACTGCTACGGCCGCGGGTTCGAATCCTGCCTCGGGCATGGATGTGTGTGATGTCCTTAGGTTAGTTAGGTTTAAGTAGTTCTAAGTTCTAGGGGACTGATGACCTCAGGAGTTAAGTCTCATAGTGCTCAGAGCCATTTGAACCATTTGACCCAGTTGCAGGTTGCCTATTAATGCCTTTCAGGGATAATACAGCCTTGATTTTCAATATTTCGCGGAATTATTCACCGAACTTACAACTTTAAAACGCCGTCTTAAACAACTCGATAAAAGGTGCAATCTTATGTCAAAAGTTTAACACAATAAGACAAGTAGTACATTCAGATTCTGTATGTCTGTGTCCAGTAGTCGACAATGACAGCACTCAGTACCTTTCAACAAACTTTACACAGAATTTCAAATGTTTACGAAACATTTTCTTGCTGACACCACCCACGTAAAGCTGCAGAGAGAAAACTTTGGCGCTTACTTTATTTTCGCTGTCTATGCAGTGAATCTTCGGTATCAGATGTGACGTTTTAATTTTTTACTTCTTTATCACCAGCTCTATTCGCAGCACAGTTTGTAGGCAGTATCCACCAATGCCACTGAATCTACGTGCAACATTGTATCATTGTACGATATATGGTTCCTGTGCTATGACCTCATAGACATTTAGATGCGCGAAAATGCAGCTTCAGCATCAGGCATCACCTTTCAATTTATTACTGCTTTTCTGCCGACTCTATTCGCAACACAGTTTGCAGACAGTATCCGCATATGCCGCTGAATGTATCTGCGAAATTATATCATTGTACTACACGTAGGAGATATGAACTCATAAACATTGAGATGTGTGAAAAACTTGCTTTTGCTTGAAATGGAGTGCAAATTACCCGACTACGTTCATACAGCGTTTCATAACGAGAGCACTTAACGGCCTCGAACAAACGTTACGCAAAATTTCAAACATTTTCTAACTTTTTTTTCGCTTGCATGCTTAACGTCAAATATTTAACACCTTAACCCATTTGTAATGTAATGGGACGTTTGGAGCTGTTTTGTTCATGGGAGCTCGAGTTTTTAAAAGAATCAGGAATGTACTGGTTTCTGCCTATTTGGCATGTCCCGTTCATGATTTTTTGTATATAGACTGAAGCGGCGGGTGAAAACTAGTACCAAGGCCGGGAGTCGAACCGGGGCCTCCTGCTTACTAGGCAGATTCGTTAGCCACTTAGCCCCCTTACACACGAACAGAGCTGCTGAGGCTCTCCATCTTCTGGAACAGCACCTCAGCATCGATTGTGGCCTAGTGGCTGACTCTCCTGTCTAGTAAGAAGGTGACCTTGTGTTGGATTCCCATCGTTGGTACAAATTTTCACCTGCCGATCAGCCTATATTCTCAAAAAAAAAAAAAAAAGGTTCAAATGGCTCTGAGAACTATGCGACTTAACTTCTGAGGTCATCAGTCGCCTAGAACTTAGAACTAATTAAACCTAACTAACCTAAGGACATCACACACATCCATGCCCGAGGCAGGATTCGAACCTGCGATCGTAGCGGTCGCCCGGCTCCAGACTGCAGCGCCTAGGACCGCACGGCCACTCCGGCCGGCTATATTCACAAAACCTTATGTGTATGAGACCAGTAAAGTCTCTGATGTCGTGTCATTTCATTTGCATATTTCGTTTACCATTGCAACACACGTAAAATCGCGAGTCAGATTATACTCAAAATTAATTCATTTACTAATATCATTGCTACTCGCAAAAGCTTGTTAATTTATAATTAACCTAATTCTAATGTGGCAACACCAGTTCGCTATCCCTGCAAAGAGAGTCATCACACAGTTAATGTTGGCTCTGAAACTTTTCGCAAGTGCATCTCACAAATGTGCTGAAATAAAATGGCAAGACGGCCGGAACCAGTTATTACATTGTAAACTTCGCTAAGTGGGGTTCTCACGAAAAGTTTCCCTTTAGCACAGCCCTTTTATTCTACACTGGAGGTCCTCACAAAAACTGACAATCTTTCTTTGTCGTGTGTTATTTATTCATATATTACACCGCAATTTTTTCTTCAGTTTCTTTTGTTTATAAACTTATCAATATTCTGTAAAGTAGGTATTGACTCGTTCCGTGAACAAGAAGCATTAGCTCACATAGTCCCACGGCAGCTGATGAGTAAATACACGGCAGTTGATGAGTAAATAAATGCAATAATTGCGAAGAAAGTTGTTAGTTGGCCTGCTGCACACTCCACTGTTCGCTTCTTCACTCACGCCCAGTTCCTGCGACGCAAAGTGCCTGTTCCTTTTCTATTTACGTCTGCTTTCGTCCGTCAAGAGAGCAACTATTTTTCTGTTGCTCACAGCTGCTGCTGACGCCCATTGAGCGGGTGACCTCCCGCTAAATAACTGCGACAATTCCACTGTGGTCGTCGTGCGTGGCAGGCATCAGCTGATCTCCGCCACTTGACGGACCCTTTTGTGGTGCGATCGCGCCTCTCAAAAGCCACTAACGCTGCGACGCTTAGCTTGTTGAGCGCTGTGGCCGGACTCGAGCGGAACACAATGCCCCCAGAACACTGGGCGCGTTCTCCACCGCCGAGCATCGCCTGTCATCTGCGTTCTGCTCCTCACACTACGTCACATTGCAACCGGATAACGCTCTGAAGATTCCAACAATGTCTAGGTGGCAACTCTGAATCGTTACATGGCGGGAGTGTAAGAAATTCGTAGAACACTTGCTGACAGGAATGGATAACGTATTCCTCGAGAAAGCGAACCGTAGACCCGTAGAGAACTAACTTCATCACGCGCTAGGTACAGGCACATTCCAGCTTAGAGTGATTCACACTGATGTAGATATGGCAAGGGGACCGCGCCTACTTGTCATCACATATGCAGGATCTTACTAGCAATGAAAGCCAAAGAAATGGGAGCGCGAGATCGCCAACAGTTTAGAAGAAAATAGTGTTTTCGGCGCAGATCGGACGAACCAGTAGCCATACACAGGGTGTTTTTCAATTCATGTTACACGCTTCTAGAGGTTGTAGAGGGGACTTAGTAGATCAGGTGTTACATAAGAGCCCGTGTCCGGAAACGTCATCCAATGACGGTACAGAGCGTCAAAGTTATAGACGCCAGCGCCGGCCGGGGTGGCCGAGCGGTTCTAGGCGCTACAGTCTGGAACCGCGCGACCGCTACGGTCGCAGGTTCGAATCCTGCCTCGGGCATGGATGTGTGTGATGTCCTTAGGTTAGTTAGGTTTAAGTAGTTCTAAGTTCTAGGGGACTGATGACCTTAGAAGTTCCATAGTGCTCAGAGCCATTTGAACCATATAGACGCCGCGCCTGCAAATACACTCCTGGAAATGGAAAAAAGAACACATTGACACCGGTGTGTTAGACCCACCATACTTGCTCCGGACACTGCGAGAGGGCTGTACAAGCAATGATCACACGCACGGCACAGCGGACACACCAGGAACCGCGGTGTTGGCCGTCGAATGGCGCTAGCTGCGCAGCATTTGTGCACCGCCGCCGTCAGTGTCAGCCAGTTTGCCGTGGCATACGGAGCTCCATCGCAGTCTTTAACACTGGTAGCATGCCGCGACAGCGTGGACGTGAACCGTATGTGCAGTTGACGGCGTATAGTGGGCATGCGGGAGGCCGGGTGGACGTACCGCCGAATTGCTCAACACGTGGGGCGTGAGGTCTCCACAGTACATCGATGTTGTCGCCAGTGGTCGGCGGAAGGTGCACGTGCCCGTCGACCTGGGACCGGACCGCAGCGACGCACGGATGCACGCCAAGACCGTAGGATCCTACGCAGTGCCGTAGGGGACCGCACCGCCACTTCCCAGCAAATTAGGGACACTGTTGCTCCTGGGGTATCGGCGAGGACCATTCGCAACCGTCTCCATGAAGCTGGGCTACGGTCCCGCACACCGTTAGGCCGTCTTCCGCTCACGCCACAGCATCGTGCAGCCCGCCTCTAGTGGTGTCGCGACAGGCGTGAATGGACGGACGAATGGAGACGTGTCGTCTTAAGCGATGAGAGTCGCTTCTGCCTTGGTGCCAATGATGGTCGTATGCGTGTTTGGCGCCGTGCAGGTGAGCGCCACAATCAGGACTGCATACGACCGAGGCACACAGGGCCAACACCCGGCATCATGGTGTGGGGAGCGATCTCCTACACTGGCCGTACACCACTGGTGATCGTCGAGGGGACACTGAATAGTGCACGGTACATCCAAACCGTCATCGAACCCATCGTTCTACCATTCCTAGACCGGCAAGGGAACTTGCTGTTCCAACAGGACAATGCACGTCCGCATGTATCCCGTGCCACCCAACGTGCTCTAGAAGGTGTAAGTCAACTACCCTGGCCAGCAAGATCTCCAGATCTGTCCCCCATTGAGCATGTTTGGGACTGGATGAAGCGTCGTCTCACGCGGTCTGCACGTCCAGCACGAACGCTGGTCCAACTGAGGCGCCAGGTGGAAATGGCATGGCAAGCCGTTCCACAGGACTACATCCAGCATCTCTACGATCGTCTCCATGGGAGAATAGCAGCCTGCATTGCTGCGAAAGGTGGATATACAGTGTACTAGTGCCGACATTGTGCATGCTCTGTTGCCTGTGTCTATGTGCCTGTGGTTCTGTCAGTGTGATCATGTGATGTATCTGACCCCAGGAATGTGTCAATAAAGTTTCCCCTTCCTGGGACAATGAATTCACGGTGTTCTTATTTCAATTTCCAGGAGTGTATATCTACAGTGTGATTCTCTGATAATGTTAAAAACTTTTTAGAATGGTGGTGAAGACTAAAAATGTACCATTTTGAGGTAAGGGCCCTGTACTGGAAACGAAAAAGTCGAAATTTATAAGCGAAACCCGTTCTGACGCCTCTGACAGTGAAATACACGTATTGGAGGTGTTATTGCTGTGATTGTAAGGTAGCAAAGTTCCAGAGGTGGTAAAATGGACGAAAAGAAGGAAAATAAGTCCAATAAACATGGGCTCCAAACCGCATATCTGAGGATCTCTGAGCAATTGTTCATCTTCGCTACTGCGAAACACATCTTCCCCATTAAAGAAGTGTGCACAGTTCTTAAGGTATACATTTTAGAGTCGATGTTTACTTGACATATTTTCCTTGTCTTGGTCCGGGATAGCCAAAGAAACTGGTACACCTGCCTTTCTTCCAAGAGTGCTGGTTCTGCAAGGTTCGCAGAAGAACTTCTGTGAAGTTTGGAAGGTAGGAGACGAGGTACTGGCGGAAATAAAGCTCTGAGGACGGGTCGTGAGTCGTGATTGGTTAGCTCAGTTTGTTGAGTACTTCCCGCGAAAGCCAAAGGTCCCGAGTTCGAGTCTCGGTCCGGCACACAGTTTTAATCTGCCACGAAGTTTCATATCCGCTCACACTCCGCTGCAGAGTGAAAATTTCATTCTACCTCAAATGTGTCTGCGATCTATTTTCAGCTATACGGAAATCTTTACTCAGATACAGATTTGGTAATGTTATGAAACTGTCCACCATCTACTCTGCTTCACAAGAGTTGAAGGCTCACACTGTTTTGTGAATCGTACTCTGCTGATTTTCATCAACTTCTTTACACCTGAAACTCCTCTCACTTGGCGTTTAGTCATAATCATGAATGAATAATATTAAGAAAGCATTTTGGTATTAGGAAATTTTAGGAAATTTCCATTGTATCTAACATAGGCTCAAACTTTTGAGGGGGGGGGGGGGAAGAGCGCGAGCCCCTGCCTCTCCCCTCCCCCCCCCCGCCCCCTCACCTGTGCCGGCCGCGGTGGTCTCGCGGTTCTAGGCGCGCAGTCCGGAACCGTGCGACTGCTACGGTCGCAGGTTGGAATCCTGCCTCGGGCATGGATGTGTGTGATGTCCTTAGGTTAGTTAGGTTTAAGTAGTTCTAAGTTCTAGGGGACTGATAACCACAGCAGTTGAGTCCCATAGTGCTCAGAGCCATTTGAACCATTTTTTGAACCTCACCTGTGTGCTGGTCTGGCAATTTTCATGCCTGGCCAAGCCGCACCCATACCATAAATTTGGGCGAAATCTTTGGTGACCAGTAGGGGCGGTCCCCTTGTCAGAGCAGGGGTGGAAAGCTAGTGCGGAAATCGGCTTTTCAGGTAGGCACTACACACTGCTCAGGCAGAACATTGCGACCACCTACGTAATAGCCATTATGTCTACCTTTGGCAGGGATAACAGCGGCGACGCGTCGTGGCGTACAAGCAGTGAGGCCTCGGTAGGCCGCTGGAAGAAATTGGCACCGCATCTGCAAACACAAGTCACCCAGTTCCCGTAAATTCCGGGGAGGGGGCGTGAGCTGTGACGCCATGTTGAATCACACATCCCAGACGTATTCGATCGGGTTCGGATCTGGCGAGTTGGGCGGGGGCAGCACATCATTTGGAACTCGCCGCTGTGTCCCGCGAACCACTCCATCACATTCCTGGGCTTGTGACTTGGCGCATTATCTTGTTGAAAAATGCCACTGCCGTCGGGATACATGGTCGTCATGAAGGGGTGTACGTGGTCTGCAACCAGTGTGCGCCACTCCTTGGCCGTGGTGGTTCTTTGCACGAACTCTGCTGGACCCAGGGATGCCCACGTGAATGTTTCCCAGAGCATAATGGAGCCGCCGTCAGCTTGTCTCCGTCCCGCAGTATAGGCATCAAGGAACTGTTGCCTTGGAAGAAGACGGATTCGCGCCCTCACATCGGCACGATGAAGAAGGTATCGGGATTCGTCAGGCCACGCAACGCTCTTCCACTGCGCCAACGTCCAGTGGCTATGGCCGCGTTCCCATTACAGTCGCAGTTGCCGAAGTCGTGGTGTTAACATTGGCACATGCATGGCTCATCGGCTGCGTAGGCCCAACGTTACGAGGATTCGGTGCACTGCCTGTTCAGTCACACTTGTACTCTGCCCAGTGTTAAAACTTCGCGCGGAGTTCAATGCGAGACGCCTATAACAGTTTCCATAACGAAGCTTTGTTTCGAAACCTGGCAGAAAATCCAAAGGGATTCTGGTCGTATGTGAAGTATGTTAGCGGCAAGAAAGAACCAATGCCTTCTCTGCGCGATAACAATGGAAATACTCTCGAAGACGGTGCTGCCAAAGCAGATTTACTAAACACAGCCTTCCGAAATGCCTTCACAAAAGAAGACGAAGTAAATATTCCAGAATTCGAATCGAGAACAGCTGCCAACATGAGTAACGTAGAAGTAAATATCCTCGGAGTGTTGAAGCAACTTAAATCATTTCATAAAAGCAAAATTTCTGGTCGAGACTGTATACCAATTTCGGAGTATGCTGATGGATTGGCTCTATACTTAACAATCATATACAACCGTTCGCTCGACGAAAGATCCGTACCCAAAGACTGGAAAGTTACACAGGTCACACCAATATTCAAGAAAGGTAGTAGGAGTAATCCACTAAATTAGAGGCCCATATCGTTAACGTCGACATGCAGCAGGATTTTAGAACATATATTGTGTTCGAACATTGTGAATTACCTCGAAGAAAACGGTCTACTGGCACACAGTCAACATGGGTTTAGAAAACATCGTTCCTGAGAAACACAACTAGCTCTTTAACACTAGCTCAAGTGCTGAGTGCTATTGACAAGGGATTTCAGATCGATTCCATATTCCTGGATTTCCGGAAGGCTTTTGACACTGTACCACACAAGCGGCTCGTAGTGAAATTGCGTGCTTATGGAATATCGTCTCAGTTATGTGACTGGATTTGTGGTTTCCTTTTCACAGAGGTCACAGTTCGTAGTAACTGACGGAAAGTCATCGAGTAAAACAGAAGTGATTTATGGCGTTCCCCAAGGTAGTGTTATAGGTCCTTTGCTGTTCCTTATCTATATAAACGATTTGGGAGACAATCTGAGCAGCCGTCTTCGGTTGTTTGAAGATGACGCAGTCGTTTATCGACTAATAAAGTCATCAGAAGATCAAAACAAACTGCAAAACGATTTAGAAAAGATATCTGTATGGTGCGAAAAGTGGCAGTTGGCCCTAAATAAAGAGAAGTCTGAGGTCATGCACATGAGTGCTAAAAGGAACTCGTTAAACTTCGGCTACACTATAAATGAGTCTAATCAAAAAGCCGTAAATTCAACTAAATACCTAGGTATTACAATTACGAACAACTTAAATTGGAAAGAAAACACAGAAAATGTTGTGGGGAAGGACACTTAGAAAATGTAACAGGCCTACTAAGGAGAGTGCCTACACTACGCTTGTCCGTCCTCTTTTAGAATACTGCTGCCTGGTGTGGGATCCTTACCAGATAGGGCTGACGGAGTACATCGAAAAAGTTCAAAGAAGGGCAGCACGTTTTGTATTATCGCGAAATATGGGAGAGAGTGTCACAGAAATGATACTGGATTTGGGCTGGAAATCATTAAAAGAAAGGCGTTTTTCGTTGCGGCGGAATCTTCTCACGAAATACCAAACACCAACTTTCTCCTCCGAATGCGAAAATACTTTGTTGACGTCGACCTACAAGGGAGGAACGATCATCAAGATAAAATAAGGGAAATCAGAGCTCGTAGGAAAGATATAGGTGTTCATTCTTTCCGCACGCTATACGAGATTGGAATAATAGAGAATTGTGAAGGTGGTTCGATGAATCCTCTGCCAGGCACTTAAATGTGATTTGCAGAGTATCCATGTAGATGCAGATGAAAATCTGATGTCTGTTCCGCCACAGTCCACCCAGCCTACGATGTCCGACATCCGTAACGAGGCGTGGCCGCCCAGCCTCACGACGTCTTCGTTTCGCCACGTGCTGAAGACACTGAGCGCAGCACTCTTGCAACTCCCGGCAAACCGTGCAGTTCCCGAAATGCTCGTAGCGAGCATCCGGGCCACCCCGATCTGCCTCGGTCAGACTCAAATAGATCGCGCGTCTTCCCCATTCGAGCAGTCATTCCTCGCCAGGAGATGTTGCTATTGCCTGGACGGTTTTACGAGGTGCATTCAAGTTCTAAGGCCTCCGATTTTTTTTCTCCGGACTGGAAAGAGATAGAAACATGCGCATTGTTTTAAAATGAGGCCGCGTTCATTGTCAATACATCCCAGAGATGGCAGCACCGTATGGCAGAGAATGAGAACTGTTTTAAATACTTAAAATGGCGACATTTTCCTTACTCGAACAGCGTGCAATCATTCGTTTTCTGAATTTGCGTGGTGTGAAACCAATTGAAATTCATCGACAGTTGAAGGAGACATGTGGTGATGGAGTTATGGATGTGTCGAAAGTGCGTTCGTGGGTGCGACAGTTTAATGAAAGCAGAACATCGTGTGACAACTAACCGAAACCACCTCGGGCTCGCACAAGCCGGTCTGACGACATGATCGAGAAAGTGGAGAGAATTGTTTTGGGGGATCGCCGAATGACTGTCGAACAGATCGCCTCCAGAGTTGGCGTTTCTGTGGGTTCTGTGCACACAATCCTGCATGACGACCTGAAAATGCGAAAAGTGTCATCCAGGTGGGTGCCACGAACGCTGACGGACGACCACGTGGCTGCCCGTGTAGCATGTTGCCAAGCAATGTTGACGCGCAACGACAGCATGAATGGGACTTTCTTTTCGTCGGTTGTGACAATGGATGAGACGTGGATGCCATTTTTCAATCCAGAAACAAAGCGCCAGTCTGCTCGCTCAATGGAAGCACACAGATTCACCGCCACGAACAAAATTTCGGGTAACCGCCAGTGGTGAAAAAATGATGGTGTCCATGTTCTGGGACAGCGAGGGCGTAATCCTTACCCATTGCGTTCCAAAGGGCACTACGGTAACAGGTGCATCCTACGAAAATGTTTTGAAGAACAAATTCCTTCCTGCACTGCAACAAAAACGTCCGGGAAGGGCTGCGCGTGTGCTGTTTCACCAAGACAACGCACCCGCACATCGAGCTAACGTTACGACACAGTTTCTTCGTGATAACAACTTTGAAGTGATTCCTCATGCTCCCTACTCACCTGACCTGGCTCCTAGTGACTTTTGGCATTTTCCAACAATGAAAGACACTCTCCGTGGCCGCACATTCACCAGCCGTGCTGCTATTGCCTCAGCGATTTTCCCGTGGTCAAAACAGACTCCTAAAGAAGCCTTCGCCGCTGCCATGGAATCATGGCGTCAGCGTTGTGAAAAATGTGTACGTCTGCAGGGCGATTACGTCGAGAAGTAACGCCAGTTTCATCGATTTCGGGTGAGTAGTTAATTAGAAAAAAAATCGGAGGCCTTAGAACTTGAATGCACCTCGTACATGGGCAGTAGGCCGGTGGTCATAATGTTCTGGCTGATCAGTGTAAATTGCTGTTAACATCATTAAATTTATTAACGTTTTGTGGCATAAACAAGAGACTGCGCTTAATGAAGGGTGACGGAACGTGCAAGCAAAATGATGAAGTCCAGTAACTCGATGGTGTATAAAGTACGACAGGAGGGAGACAATTATGAGCAGAGTGTGACGCAAATTTGTATCGCAAAGAATAAGAAGAAGAAGAACATGGAGCAAAGTGCATACAATAAATACCTTATTGGTGATAAGGATAAATGTGTGATTAGGAAGCAATTCGCGGGGCGTTATGAGCAGTACAAGGAAAGAGAGGTTGTGCAAAATAACGTGGCACCGGCGCAGAAACGCATTCTGGGCGAGTGCAGACCTCTGTTCGGAAGGGGCGACCGCTTTAGTTGCCTGTCACTTGATGACACACGCACTTCGAGTGTTCTAGTTGCTGCCTCTTTACTACAAGTCACTGTAGTGGCACCACAGTCTTCGCACACCATAGGTGCAAAGAAAATTCTGCAAAATTAGGCCGCGTGATTATGCGCAATTCCAGTGTCAGAAGAAGCAAGCGAGGTAAACGAGGCGTTTTTAAACGGCACGCTTGTGAGGGTCGCAGGAATAGCCGGTTATTCCAGTCACAAAACAAGGAGAAAATGATGAAAGGCTGCAATTACTTCCCAAGGTTTCAGTACTTCATGAAAGATGCGGAAGAAAGAGGCTGTACTGGGTACAAGTACAGATGTTTCTGCTGCTGACGGCAAACGGTGTATTGAACGTTACGTCAGTATTTACTTCATTTGCAGACTAAAATTGTAGGTATTAGGAGTAGTATATTTTTAGGTTGGTCAGCGTCTCCAACTGGCGAACGGAACTGATCAATACCTTTTTTTCCTGGGGAACAGGTCAGTTGTTGAACTGTGGACGTTGTAATCTGCCCCACCTGCCATCTTCCATCCATTGTCCACATTAAACAATGCCCCGTCCAAGTAATTAATAAGCAAAGCCTTTTATGAAAATTTGAAAGGAGCGAAGATTACAATAAACTTTCAGGTTTACTTAGCTTCTCGTGCTGAGATGACTCCAGTTCTTCTTGTCTAGGGGTCTGATTCTTGAAGCTGAAAATCTAACATCGCGTCCTCACGGTTGGTTTGAACTACATAAATTGGAAGATCGTTGCAGAATTTTTTACGTAAATATAAAAAATGGCTCTGAGCACTATGGGACTTAACATCTATGGTCATCAGTCCCCTAGAACTTAGAACTACTTAAACCTAACTAACCTAAGGACAGCACACAACACCCAGTCATCACGAGGCAGAGAAAATCCCTGACCCCGCCGGGAATCGAACCCGGGAACCCGGGCGTGGGAAGCGAGAACACTACCCCACGACCACGACCTGCACACTTTACGTAAATATATTTTCCACTGATTTTGTCATGTTTTAGTATATCATACGTTATTTTTATTTTTCACATTCACAAACCCGAAATTACGTTCTTTGCACCTATACAAAAATACGTCCGATTACATCAGAGGCAAGCTTACAACTCTTAAACTTTGCGGAAATAACAATATTCCAAAGGGTTTACAACTTTTCTTAACAAATGAATTCCTACCAGGTCTCGTTACATTATTATTTCACAAATGAATCCAGAAAGAAACATCGTAAACAGTTCAGGATTGCGTAATTAATAATAGAGATATTAAGTGTGCCAGTAATTCGTAACTTCAAATGTTTCTGAAAAAAACAATTTAACTGTACATTCAAAACTAGTACTTATCGATTACAACATCGAAACTAAAATATTTTATAAAGTAGTTCCTTTTCATACATTTTGGGTTGAAATATAACATACTGTGTATAAAATTATATGGAAGTTTTTAGAAAAGCAACCGAGATAATACTGATCTGTCCAAAAAGTACTGGTATCTACAAATACTATTCAGGAAAATTAATGCTAGAGGAGGAGTTCCCGTTACAACGTGTGGACACAAATGGGTAGTCCATACTGACAGGCGTAGGCCGCTGAGAGGCGCAACTGTGACCGTTAAGGAAACATCAGGTCGTAAAGTTTGTGAGGTGTCTGTGGGAAGATCGGTCGACGCAGTCAAAAATAAACCAGCACACTGCCATGTGGTCCGTCCCCGGTAACTCAGTGGGCAGCGCGACAGAACGTCAATCCTAAGGGCCCAGGTTTGATTCCCGGCTGGGTCGGAGATTTTCTCCGCTCAGGGACTGGGTGTTGTGTTGTCCGAATCATCATCATTTCATCCCCATCGACGCGCAGGTCGCCGAAGTGGCGTCAAATCGAAATGCTTGCACCCGGCGAACGGTCTACCCGACGGGACGCCCTAGTCACACGACATTACATTTTACTGACGCGTGTACACATTAAGGTACCACATATTAAAATATCTACACTTACACCTGTTACATCCGGTTTGTACCCATTTCGCCAATATTGATGAACTGTTTGCTAGCAAACTGACATAATTTCTACATTGCATTATATACTACTGGCCATTAAAATTGCTACACCAAGAAGAAATGCAGATGATAAACCGGTATAGATTGGACAAATATATTATATTAGAACTGACATGTGATTACATTTTCACGCAGTTTGGGTGCATAGATCCTGAGAAATCAGTACCCAGAACAACCACCTCTGGTCTTAATAACGGCCTTGATACGCCTGGGCATTGAGTCAAACAAGCTTGGATGGCGTGTACAGGTACAGCTGCCCATGCAGCTTCAACACGATACCACAGTTCATCAAGAGTAGTGACTGGCGTATTGTGACGAGCCAGTTGCTCGGCCACCATTGACCAGACGTTTTGAATTGGTGAGAGGTCTGGAGAATGAGCTGGCCAGGGCAGCAGTCGAACATTTTCTGTATCCTGAAAGGCCCGTACAGAACCCGCAACAAGCGGTCGTGCATTATTCTGCTGAAATGTAGGGTTTCGCAGGGATCGAATGAAGGGTAGAGCCACGGGTCGTAACACATCTGAAATGTAACGTCCACTGTTCAAAGTGCCGTCAATGCGAACAAGAGGTGATCGAGACGTGTAACCAGTAGCACCCCATACCATCACGCCGGGTGATATGCCAGTATGGCGATGACGAATACAGGCTTTTACTGTGCGTTCACCGCGATATCGCCAAACACGGATGCCACCATCATGATGCTGTAAATAGAACCTGGATTCATCCGAAAAATGACGTTTGGCATTCGTGCACCCAGGTTCGTCGTTGACTACACCATCGCAGGCGCTCCTGTCTGTGATGCAGCGTCAAGGGTAACCGCAGCCATGGTCTCCGAGCTGATAGTCCATGCTGCTACAAACGTCGTTGAACTGTTCGTGCAGATGATTGTTGTCTTGCAAATGTCCCCATCTGTTGACTCTGGGATCGAGACGTGGCTGCACGATCCGTTACAGCCATGCTGATAAGATGCCTGTCATCTCGACTGGTAGTGATACGAGGCCGTTGGGATCCAGCACGGCGTTCCGTATTAACCTCCTGAACCTACCGATTCCGTATTCTGTTAACAGTCATTGGATCTCGACCAACGCGAGCAGCGATGTCGCGATACGATAAACCGAAATTGCGAGGGGTTACAATCCGACCTTTATCAAAGTCGGTAACGTGATGGTACGCATTTCTCCTCCTTACACGAGGCATCACAACAACGTTTCACCAGGCAACGCCGGTCAACTGCTGTTTGTGTATGAGAAATCGGTTTGAAACTTTCCTCGTGTCGGCACGTTGTGAATGCTCTGGAAAGCTAATCATTTACATATGACAGCATCTTCTTCCTGTCGGTTAAATTTGGTGTCTGTAGCACGTCATCTTTGTGGTGTAGCATTTTTAATAGCCAGTAGTGTAGTTGTTGTGCTTTAGGAATCTTTGTTTCAGCGAATGAGCCGCTGGTCCTCTGAAATGTTTGCTGGAAACTTTTCAACTTATTTCTGACGTTATGCATAACTTATGGTTGTGTTTTGCCCTGTGACGATTCTGAGTAGTTGCTTCGTGCAAGGAAGCCCCTTCTAAACGGCTACTACGTCGTTGGTGGAGGCTTCTCTTCGTGCCACATGAAGGGTGTTTCAGAAGTGATGATCAATATTCAGCGATATGACAGCAATGATCATTTAAAAAAATTGGCTCTGAGCACTATGGGACTTAACTTCTGAGGTAATCAGTCCCCTAGAACTTAGAATTACTTAAACCTAACTAACCTAAGGACATCACACACATCCATGCCCGAGGCAGGATTCGAACCTGCGACCGCATCGGTCGCGCGGTTCCAGACTGTAGCGCCTAGAACCGCTCGGCCACTTCGGCCGGCTGATCATTCAAAACAAAAATGTCAAGTAAACATGGGCTCTAAAACGCATATCTTAAGAGGTGTTAGCAATTCTTTGATTTCCATATTTTGGGAACAGGTAGTATGGACAGAAATAAGAAGCCGGCCGAAGTGGCCGTGCGGTTAAAGGCGCTGCAGTCTGGAACCGCAAGACCGCTACGGTCGCAGGTTCGAATCCTGCCTCGGGCATGGATGTTTGTGATGTCCTTAGGTTAGTTAGGTTTAACTAGTTCTAAGTTCTAGGGGACTAATGACCTCAGCAGTTGAGTCCCATAGTGCTCAGAGCCATTGAACCAACAGAAATAAGAAATAAAGGTCGAGTAGACATGTGCTCTGAAATGAATACCTTAAGAGCTATGAACACTTGTTCCACTTTGCTGCGTTGAAACCCAGTTCTTCTAATGAACACGTGCTCATAACGTTTAAGGTATGCATTTTAGAGCACATGTCTACTGGACATATTTTTCTTGTTTTGGTCCATACTGCCACTTCCCGCAATATAGAAATCAAAGAGCTTGCAGTAGAAGAGATTTGTTTCATAGTATCGAAGATCAAGAATTGCTCATGGCTCTTTCGGTATGCGTTTTAGAACCCATGTTTAGATGAGTTGTTTTGTTTCGAATGATCATTGCTATCATATCCCTGGATATTGACCATCACTTCTGAAACACCCTGTATACATACATGCTTGAAACGAAGTGCGTTTGGTAACCACAAAAGTTTATTCGTACGAAACGTGGACGGATACACATTACCCTGTGAATAAATGTAAAAAATACGAGGGCTATTCCGAAAGTAAGGTCCGATCGGTCACGAAATGGAAACGACTATGAAAATCCGATAAAGCTTTGCACAGATGTGTTGGGTAGTGTCTCTAGTATAACCCCAGTTAGCATCACGTCGCTCTTCTCATTTCTGAGCTCGCAGTGAGTGCGTAAAGATGTCTAGAAAATAGTGTCTGCCGCCAAGTACGGGGGCCTGGTGAGACATTTCCCCTGAAGCTATGCAGCTAACATTACATAACTGTCGTGCTGTTTCGTCTTCAAGACAATTCTCAGCCGCATTCTGCAGGGGCAATGAAGATGCTCCTGCATCGTTTTCAAATGGAAATGTGAGATTACCCACAATACAGCCCGTAATTGTCTGAGTTTCAGCTCAGGTCACATGAACCGCTGGTTATGAAGACATTTCGGCACAAGACAACGAGCCGTAGGCCAGCGTAGAGAATTGGCGGAGAGCACTGGCGGCTGCCTTCTATAGCGAGGGTATGGGAAAGTTGGTACAACGCTACGATACACGTCTAAGTCGGGTCGGCGACTATGGAGATAAGTAGCTGCAAGGTGTATCTAACTGTTGCAAATAAAACATTTTTGATTTTTACCGTGGTTTCCATTTCGCGACCTATCGGACCTTACTTTCGGAATAGCCCTCGTATATGCAAGGAATGCGGTCAAACAGAAACGTAGTCAGAAATCAATTGTGTTCTGCAGGACACTGGGGTAGAGGCGCGTAGCGTGTACACCGCTCCAGTCTATTGAAGTGTATGCTGATACTGACTCTCGACTTTGTCTAGTAGTAGCACTGGAAAAGGCTAAAGGACAAATTGAGCAAGGAACAAGTTGATAATTGAATAGTAGCAAGGACAACACCATGTTGCTTAGACATCAAAGCCGGGAACACTAAGTGAAAGAATTCTACTGTTTTGGAAGCAAGATTACACAGGGCGTTTGAAGCGAGGAAGATATCGTAAGTCGGAGAGAGGCTTTCTTCAAGAAGACGGATCTGCTGATATCGGATGAGGGAGAACTGGTGACTTACTGGATGGGCGGCATAAAAGTCGACACAACGGAAGTCATTAGAACAGAAAATTTGTCATCACATATATGGCTAGTAGCAAACCTACGTAACCGAAACACTGATGCTATTCAGACATGGTAAATAATAAAAGGAGGGAAGTAGAACAATCACGTATTTGCAACAATGTTAGACATAAAGACTTGAAAGAGAGCGGTAATCGTTTTACCTAAGTACAAGTGTGTTGTAAAGTCATTATCACAGTATTATATTACTCCAATAAGAAGTGTTTCGGTCACCGAGCTCTGATATTTCATGTGAACGGTTTAGTGCTGAAAATTTTGCAATTACAGTAGGTTTCTGAAGAGACAGAGGCCTGTCTTATGGAAATAAAATATTTCGGCAATTCTTTCACTCATTAATTCACAGTGTTCCGTAATCCAGTCAAGAAAAGAACCTTCGGGGATGCGGCTCGAATCAAGGTTTACATTAACGCAAGCCAAGCAAATTACGGAAACTTCATCTGTATCGCATATTAGCAATAAAACTCATTTACAGTGTTACAGTAATAGTATGGCATGAAAAAGTCAAGAAAAGCTCATGAACCACAAGACATCGTTTGTTTAAGACAGATCCAACGACTTCAATAAACTGCAGTAACAATGATCACCCCCTACGTATAGACCACCCGCATCATCGGTTAATAGCACCATGCAGAGAGGCATATACAATGTCATCCATACGACACACCATGCACGAATACCATGGGGAGAACACCAATGTATGGCATAAATAATAAGTATGCTTCCCCTTTATAACGAATCGCACATTGAAGACGTAATAACGAATCGCATATTGAAGACCAACGGGAAATTAAAGCGAGAACTCGCGCCAGCTAGTAGTTCTCGTGCTTGACACTAGAGACCCACACCGACGCTGGCGTCAGCTCTGCCCCCTGGCCACTGAAGCTGAAACTACCAATGCGAAGCGCACGTTTTATGTTTCCTAGGAAACAGCAGCCGCGACAGCGGGAAACATGCCTAGTGTAGTCGCTTCCTGGAATGATATAAGTAACGAGTAACAGTGCACTGCGTCGCAATTCTCACTAAAATTCTCGGAAGCCGCCGTGTGTCTGCGCTGAGCTCGTTAGTGTAGACGTATTTTCGAACTTTGTGACACGATTCGTACTCAACAGTTTCCTCTGTGTTGCGTTATTTCGTTCCTGAGTAGGCTAAACTCTCTTGGCGAGGCATTCAATTCGTTTGTCTTCCATTGCTGTTCTTTTCACAACATTGTACCAAAATGTGCCGTGAAAACTATTAGTAGTAAGTAAGCAATAAATTAAAAAGTCATGCCTGATGTGGCAGTTTTACTGTGTGAACAGCAAAAATGTAGTAAGTGATCAGTTTCTCTCTTTTCATCATTTTGTGGGGGTTGTCAGCGGGAAAAAGTTCCGTAAAGATTTGAAATTATGTGTAACGTTTGTTGCAACTCACTCATTGCTTTCACTATCAAATAATGGATGGATAAAGTCTGTGAGCTCACACACATCCCCGCCCCTTTCATAAGTAGATTGTTTTTACTCCTACAGCGATTCTCTCCAGACATTACATGACACTTGTATCAAGTTTGGTTGAACTCGGTCCAGTGGTTTAGAAGATATGGAACATACACACAGGTATACATACATATAGTTTTATAATATGTATGGATTTTGAAGTATAGTTCTCATCAACTTTAGCTGTGATGGATACAGAAAAAACGGTCATGATAAACACCACAGAAACAAATGAGTGCTTCATCTGTAAGATCTTCTGCTCAGAGGGTAGATAATACAACCCCATTCCCTCCCACCACCATCAAAAACATTTCCGCCTAACTAAATTTTAGAATGAAAAAGAAAGTTCTTTGAGCACATTTATTTTTAATATTATGAAAGACAAATGATATTTAGTTTTCTTAGATGGTTTATTAAACTACAAACTAATGAGTCATTGAGACGAATGGTACTGCTTATTTATAACAACATTTTTTACAGAAAGGTCAACCAATAGTCAGTCCATCATGAGTGCTACTTACAAATCCTTCCAGAAAAGAAAGCTAACTATCACCACATTCACGGTAGACACTTGCAAAACGTGCTTCCCCCACGCCATCAGCAACACTTGCATCACGTGTAAAAATAACCAAGTTCAAATGTGTGCCATATACTTAGTTTGTAAATCATTTGATTGTTGGACTCCTTACTTCTGAACTGGCATAAATTAAAGACTTCAGGCTGACTATGCTTCGTATACGACCACTGATACTAGTAACACTAGTCAACAGCCATTTTGTATCTGGGATGTGATACATCAACTAGTATGTATTTTGATGTGTAAAATCCGAATATATCATTCAAAATGTTCTAGCACTACCATTTTTGAGTTTTTAAAGGTTTTTTTGTTTTTCGTACTCAGTATTTAGCTTTTTGCTGATCTTCTGTTTTGATGTTTAGTTCTTTGTTTTTATTTTGCAGAGGAGAGCTAGAAGATCTACAAATCGTCAGTAAATGGTTGGTATGGTAATCCAGTAGTGTGAAAGAGATTCTGAGTAAGTGTTGAAAGGTGGCTACACTGAGTCACAACGCCAGAGATTGCGCCAAAGAGTATTATTCAGCCGCCTCCACTGGCGGTGCTTATTGAGAAGCAGCAGTAGGCAGTGCTTGTTGAGAAGTGGTAGTGGAGAGTGTTGTTGAGAAGTTCCCATGGAGAGAGATTGTTCAGATGTTGTCATATTGTTTTGATGGGCTAGACACCAGATATTGTTGGATTGGGGATGCTGTAATGATCAGAGTGTGCTTTTCGTTAATATATATGAAGGTAAAAAATTCCTTTTTTTATTATTTCCATGTCTTAAACAACAGGTTCAGTCAACAAAGCATCTGGCTCGTGTTCTTGTATTAGACTGTATTTCTGGTTTCTATGTGCAATTATAGTATTTCTGGTTTTTTTAATTACTTCAGTATAAATGGTGTTTAAAATATCTGGTCTTATTGAGGAAGAACCGTGCCAGATGTGTACGTTGAATCACACTTCCACACACAGAACAGCTACACTTGTGTTTTGTTGTTTCCTAGGTTTTATAGTTGCTGGGGACTTAATTAATTAATTGTGTTAACGGAAATTTTCTTTCATTCTTTGTTGTTATTCTATGCAGTCAGATTGCGGAGTAATACTAGTCAGGGCCAACCGGTTACGAGACTTCGTAGACGGACATTCAGCTACTAAAATTAAAATTATTTGCATTCTATATAATTAAGCCCCCATGCAGTGTTTCCTGTGAAAGATAATGAAAATTTCCTGTGTTTAAAACTTACACTAAGAAAATGGTAACTAGTAAATCTTGTTGCTGTCTAAACCACAACTTTT
Source organism: Schistocerca nitens (assembly GCF_023898315.1). Classification (NCBI taxonomy): domain Eukaryota; kingdom Metazoa; phylum Arthropoda; class Insecta; order Orthoptera; family Acrididae; genus Schistocerca; species Schistocerca nitens. Next base: position 60,783,964 of record NC_064621.1, on the reverse strand, counting down.
GTTGTGTGTGGAAATTCACTCCAAAAGCCCAAAGAAAACCAATCACTGATTTGGTTAAGAAGGCATATGAGGTGTGACAATGAAGTAATGAGACTGATTTTCTTTGCAAGATGTGTCAACCCTGCAGGCTTGCGTAGGCACAATATCTTTGACCTCGGTCTATAAGCTGCTTCTAGTCCAAGCGGCACATCGATGCAGCTGCTCAGCCGTGAGTTGTGCTGTAATAAGTTAAGACGTGTTTGTGTCTCTCGTCACGGTAATAGAACCGCATAATATTGCGCAACGGTATGCCATTTCTTTTTGCGTTAAATTGGGTGAAAACGCAACCACAACTTACGGTAAGCTTCAGAAGGCTTTTGGAGAGGAGGTTATGTCAAGAGCTCAAGTTTTTCGTTGGCATAAAATGTTTAGTGAAGGCAGAACGAATGTTGAAGACGAAGACCGCAGTGGACTACCATCAACCTCACGGATGGATGTCAACTTGGCCAGGGTGCGTGAACTCGTCCGATCTGATCGAAGATTATCCGTGAAAATGATGGCGGAAGAACTGAACATCAATCGAGAAACGGTTCGTCTAATAATTGAAGATCTTGCGATGAGAAAGATTTGTGCAAAAATGGTCCCCAAAAATCTCACACGACAACAGCGAGAAACACGGAAAAATGTGGCAGCCGATTTGTTAGAGCAAACGGAAATCAATCCAGAATTGCTGAGCCATGTTATCACTGATGATGAAAGTTGGTATTTTCAGTACGATACAGAGACAAAACGCCAAAGGTCGCATGTCAAAGTCAAAAGTGAAGTGCATGCTTGTGTGCTTCTTTGATTCCATGGAAATTGTTCATAAAGGGTGGTTGCGTCCTGGACAAACAGTTAACTAATATTACTACAAAGAAATTTTAGAAAGACTTCGTAAAAGAGTTCTTCGTGTTCGTGCCAACATTGCTGATAATTGGATTCTGCATCACGATAATGCGCCATCCCATACTGCTCTGTCAGTACAGCAATTTTTAATCTCAAAACACATTTCAGTACTACCACAGCCACCTTATTCACCAGATATCGCCCTGTGCGACTTTTTTCTATTTCCAAGAGTCGAAACGGCGGTCAAGGGACACCGTTTTCAAACAACACAAGAGGTACAAAAAAAAATGGCTCTGAGCACTATGGGACTCAACTGCTGAGGTCATTAGTCCCCTAGAACTTAGAACTAGTTAAACCTAACTAACCTAAGGACATCACAAACATCCATGCCCGAGGCAGGATTCGAACCTGCGACCGTAGCGGTCTTGCGGTTCCAGACTGCAGCGCCTTTAACCGCACGGCCACTTCGGCCGGCTAAGAGGTACAAAAACCTGTGACGAGGGTCTTGGAGGATATTACAGAAGATGAGTTCCAGAAATGTTACCATCAATGGCAGAAGCGCTGGAAAAAGTGTGTGCAGTAAGAAGGGAACTACTTTGAAGGAGATAACACTAAACTTGACTAAAACGGGAAGCAACACTTTTTTCACATCAGTCTCATTACTTTATTGTCGCACCTCGTATAAATTGTATTTCGATTGTCCTGTTGGTGATCAAGATAAAAATTTTGCATCTCATATTGCCTGCATAACTTGTGCTACAATATTAACTGAGTGGTTGAAAGGTAAACGCCGAGCCACGCCATTCGCTTTTCCAATGGTGTGGTGTGAGCCTAAAGACCATTATTGAGACTGTTACTTCTGTCTTACAAATACTTCGGGACATTCAAGCAAAACCAGACATAAAATAAAGTATCTAAATGTATCTTCAGTGCATTTGCCTGTGTCCATGATGAGGGATTGCCTGTTCCTGTCTGTAACTTGAAAGCCACGGAACCAGATTCCATGTCCAGTGAATCAGAAAGTATTGAACATATACAAGAGTGCTGCCCTCAACATCATGAAACTACGCCTCAGCTCTTTTGATTAAAGAGCTCTTCGCGTCAGCTCTCCAATCAAAAGGAATTGAACAAGTTGCTTCCCGATCTATAACTTTCGAAACACGAAGATCAACTCGTGGGGTCGAGACGGCAACAACGGAACTTTCTAGCTCCAGGTACAAAAATTTCCTGTTTCAGATCAAGAGGTGCTTCCTTCGCTCAATATGTATTTCGATATGCAGAATTCAATTTGTGTATGTAGAGATGTCAATGGTCTGATGATGGAAACAAGTTGTAAGTAGGCTGTTTAGGTTTTTATGTTGGTAACGCCACGTAGCGCTTTATATGAAAATCACTGACTGTGCAGTGTGAAGTCTGTTGCTGGTCTGCATTGTTGGAATTTGCTATTGCAGTGTTGGGCAGTTGGCTGTTAACAGCGCGTACCGTTGCGCAGTTGGAGGTGAGCCGCCAGCAGTGGTGGATGTGGGGAGAGAGATGGCGGAATTTTGAGAGCGGACGATCTGGACGTGTGTCCATCAGAAAGAGTAAATTTGTAATATTAGATATCATGGATTCATATATACTTCGGGATATATATATATATATATATATATATATATATATATATATATATAAAATGAGTTTTGAACACTATTAAGGTAAATACATTGCTTGTTCTCTATCAAAATCTTTCATTTGATAACTATGACTATCAGTAGTTAGTGCCTTCAGTAGTTTGAATCTTTTATTTAGCTGGCAGTAGTGGCGCTCGCTGTATTGCAGTAGTTCGAGTAACGAAAATTTTTGTGAGGTAAGTGATTTGTGAAACGTATAGGTTAATGTTACTCAGGGCCATTCTTTTGTAAGGATTATTGAAAGCCAGATTGCGTTGCGCTTAAAATATTGTGTGTCAGTTTAGTGTTGATCAGAATAGGTAAAGAGCGAAATCTCGGGGTACGTTCAGTTCTGCTCAGCTGTTTGAAAATCAAATAATGTAAGTGGTTTATCAGCACAGTAATTCATTAATTTTTCTAAGGGGACGTTTCAAAGTGTACAACATAATCCACATGAGTGGCGACTATTTATTGACTCCAGTAAAACAAGCTTGAAAGTAGCACCACTGCATAATGGCAATGCATTTCCATCGTTACCTTTGGCTTACGCAGTAGACACGAAAGAAACTTATGAAACCATGACTTGCTGCTAGAGGCAGTCAAGTATAAGGATCATGAATTGCAGCTTTGCTGTGATTTAAAAGTTGTTGCACTCCTTACAGGTTTACAGTTTGGATTCACGAAATACTGCTGCTTTTTGTGCCTTTGGGACAGCCGTGACACCAAGAACCACTATACAGTCAACGAATGGCCTATAAGAAGTCAAATGTTCCTGGAAACTTAAATGTGAACAATACCCCATTGGTTGGGCCTGATAAAATCATTTTGCCTCCCCATCATATCAAGTTGGGCCTTGTAAAAGCTCTGCATAAAGCACGTGAGGTCTTCAATCACTTACAAGAAAAGTTTCCCAAATTAAGTGAGGCAAAGCTGAAAGAGACTATATTTGTTGGACCACAAATAAGAAAATTGCCGAAAGATCCAACCTTTGATACCAAACTGACAGATATCCGATTAGCTGCTTGGTCTTCTTTTAAAGCAATTGTGAAAGGCTTTTTGGGTAACAGAAAAGACAAAAATTACGTTATCATCGTGAGTCATCTGTTGGAGATCTATAAGAACATCGGGTGTAGGATGTCGCTTAAAATTCACTTTTTACAATCTCACCTTGATTTCTTCCCGGAAAATTTGGGAGCCGTAATCGATGAGCATGCTGAACGCTTTCACCAAGACATTCTCACCGTGGAACACCGTTACCAAGGCCATTGGAACCATTCGATGATGGGTGACTACTCCTGGGGTCTTGTTAGGGAGAGTGATGAAACGGCAAACCAAAGAAGAGCTCCGTCGTCGCATTTTTCAAAAACCAATGGCGATTAAAGGTGAAAATATCTTCTGAACTTGTAAGACGTGTATATTTCTATTGTGACGTGTATATTTCTATTGTCAAACCACAATTTATGAAAGACGTTTATATTTTATTAATAGGATTAAGTAGGAATAATTAATATTTGTCATGTTGGAAATAATTGTGGTAGCAGGGAACGTCTGCACCAAAGTATTGTTGGCAGGAGAGACCGCACTTTAACGTTCGTAGGAAGTCAGTAGTAAGCGAGATGTGAAGCGAGTCGGTAGCAGGTCTGAAGCGAGAGGTTGAGAGGAGCGGTGTGCCTGCCAGCCACCAGCTATGATTTACAAGATATTATAAACGGATGTACACAGACATCAGCTAACTATTATCATAAGAAGAACTAATATTATTGAATTATTTTTTTTGAGAAACTCAAAAATACTGAAGGTATGTTTGCGCAATGCTAGTTGTAAGATTATTGTAAAAAGTAAGTCCCATTTTAACGTTTGTAAAATCATTTCATTCACAGTGTAATTAATTTTTGCCAGCAATATTGCATTACTGATTATAATCCATCCCAGAAACCATCAACGTAAAACTCTGCAAAATTTTATTGTTGCCAAGAAAAAGTTTAACTATGAATTACGTAACTTCAGTCAAATTAATTAAAGAATAACGTCAGCTTTGCTATTAAAGAATAATGTCAGCTTGGTAATAAATACAGCCACTTATTATGACAGCCCACCAGCAGCTAAAACAGAGTAAGTATACTCATGTCGCAGTTCGATGTAGCAGTCAGATGGCGATTTAGTTTCGAGACGGAAACAGAATCAAAACCTTTTGTTCTTACCCCTTAGAAAATTTCACTTTACCCCTCATGAGATAATTACTGCCGGACTGGGATCCACTGGTCTATGACATAAAGTATCAATTAAAACTACATCTCCCCTTGCGAATTTCTGTCGTCAGTCATTGGATAAAAAGAAAAAAAAGTTCACGCGCTTTGTCTGCCTTTCGTCGTAGCGCTACTCTACTGGTTTGTCGTTTTTTTCAGGCAATTTACACTCGATGGCCTACTGTTCACAGATGTTGAGAGTTTCTTCAAGCAGTTTGTCGTGTGATCCATTTCATGCAAGCTGTTTCTCACAGCAACCGAGCCATATTTGCGGCGGTTAGACACTGGATCGTAATTCGGCAGGACAGCGAATCAAATGCTCGTCCGCCAATCCAGATTGATGTTTTCCATGTCTTTCCCTCAAACCGCTAGATGTAAACGCTGGGACGGTTCCTTTGGAAGAGATACGGCATCTTTACCCATCCTTCCACTACGAGAGCTCGCACCCCCGTCACTAAAGCTCATGTCGTCGACGGAACGCTAAAAACCCTCTCCTTCCATCTTTGTTTATGACAGCGTCGTCGCTAAGTAGTCGTATGCACTTACAACGTCCATACTCTCAGACTGCACGGCCTTAGTGCTCTATTAATTTTTTCTAGTGGTTTAACGGTAAATTGAATCTGACAAGAGTGAGACATTGTGTTTTTAAGATCTATTTCTCTACTTTGTTTCTTAATCAAACGAATTATTTTTGTCACAGCCTTAAGAATGTGAATGAATCTCTCTTTAGGAGTGCGTAAATGGTAACTTATCTGACAGTACAACTCCCAGGGTTTACTGTCTTTAGCATTACCTTGGAAATACTAATAAAGATCGTTTTTGAAACCTAGCAAAAAAAAATGTAGATATTTCATCTATTTCGAAATACAGAGCTATTTCCTATTTAGTCTTTTAACCTCTGCAGCGCCTTTAAGAACTAAATTTAATTGGTGTCTTGATTCTTTTTTGCATCGCAATATCTCATGACAGTCCGCAGGTCGTGGTCTTGCGGTAGCGCTCTCGCTTCCCGCACACGGGGTCCCGGGTTCGATTCCCGGCGGGGTCAGGGATTTTCTCTGCCTCGTGATGTGTTCATCATCATCATTTCATCATCATTGACTAGCAAGTCGCCGAAGTGGCGTCAGCTAAAGAGGACTTGCAATACGGCGGCCGAACTTCCCCGCATGTGGCCTCCCGGCCAACAATGCCATACGATCATTTCGTTTCATCTCATGACAGAATCTCTGTCGCAGCCTTTGCATCTATAGATTCAGTTAACTCATGTTCGTATGCTAAAGCGCAGTGACATTTGACCTGGTATAGGAGGTAAGTTATTTGCATATCTTTACGTCAGAATGATTCCCAAAACAATCTTTCATCGTTTTAGCACAGCTAAATATTTTTCTGGACTCTTTGATCTTACTAATTTTTCCACATTGTCTCTCTTTTTTCTTTCTTTCCGGTGGCACCCTATCCTTGGGGCACTGCCGGGGTCGCCCGAGCCTAATTCTTCCGCTACAGTTATCGCTGGATAGTTTTCTTATTTTGGGGGTGTTCTCTTCCGCATGTCGTCTTAGAGTAAACAACACACTGCGACATGATGCAGTTTCAACAATACAAGCATTCCTGCAGCGCCCGCGCCGTTGCTTAGCATCAGTCCGAGACGAAGCGAAAGCGGGCGACATGTATGTGTTTGTAACGAGTTCCCAAATGTCACGAAAACAGTGAAGTGCAGTTAAGAAAACGGAACGTGAATGGCACTGAGAAGATGAGACATCAGCAAACATCCATGGTACCCGAAATAAGGACGTCAAATCGACTGCGCCTTTCTTCCGACGCATAACGTAAGTTGTCACAGGCATGAGTCTTAAATGAATATGGAGATCTTTGACACTGTAGTTATATTCAGGGTAATCTGATTTTGGAGACCAGTCATCCAGACTGTTTATAAAGGTTTCCCTGAGGCACTTTGTGCTGGAGAAGCGTGAATTTTATAAAACTTGTACTTCTAGGAAAATCGGAGTAATAGAGATTATACAGTCTGCTGCAAACTTGTCATGCCAAATAATCTCTTGTGTTCGCTTGTGTAGTCGATTGTGACACCACAAATTTTCCATGCTCATTCATAAGAAATATTACATTTTCGTAAAACTTGCTGACAATTGTAGGCGAATTTCAAACATTAAACAGGAATTTTGTCGTAAAATTAATTTGTCTTACAAGTAACAGGTGTCAAACGGAATGGAATGCGATTTGAAACTGCTGTTTTGCTTACGCGTAATTAAATTCGCCTTAGTGCCAGTGCAGTTCGTATCCTAACTCCCAGCATAGTGCGACCACATTTACTTGGCTTATAATCCTCCCAGCAGGTCTTCTGAATCAGCAGAGGTCGTTTAAATTCGAACCGCTAATATCGTGAAACTTCTCGCTGATGATCAAATGGTACTGTACGCACTATGCCTGACCCTATATTCGTCGTTGTTTAACGCTGTGTCTCATTTCGGTGACATGTGATTTGTAGCATGAACTGTTATGCCGTTGTGTACCGCCTGAGCTTACACAAGTATTAATCGTTCACTCTAAGAAGACTCTTTGAACGTTGACTCACGGGAGTAACAGTTTCGAAGGAAGCTGAAAGACTCTCTTTGACTCCGGACTGATATTCATTTATTTGAATGCGCTGCAGCTGATAGCAGTGAAACCCTTTCCCTTTACACACAGTGTTTCACAACTGCTGGATCTGCGCAGTGTCTGTTCTTTCGAAGGAATAGTAACCGTGCATTCAAGTAATTGATAAGCTTGGCTGGGCAATGGATGCACTTTCTTTAGTGCGAATGCACAAATACGTCCGAACTCCTATGGGAGTCTCTGAGTAGCAACAGGAGTGTGATGGACATGGACTGCGGACAGGCGGCGCTCGATGAGTGTGTGGATCGGCCGTGAGGCGTACCGAGATAGTCTGGGCACCTGCCTAGTAAGCAGGACATCCCGTGTTCGAACCCCGGTCCGTACATATTTTCGCTCGTCGCTGCTGTTTCCGCTTAATGTCCTGGTGCAGCTGATAGCAGTCATCCCGCTTCAGTTTTCATATATGATGTTCATTTGTCGCCACCAGTCTTATCTTTCGATATAATGTGCAAAGATTATCTTCATTGAACGAATCAATAAATTGAAACCATTTCAAGTTAAATTACATGTAACAATTTTGTGATTTTTAACTCCATGTGTTACGTCTCCTTTCGCTTACGAGAATATAAACGCACTGAACACATCGTCGCCTGGTAACTAAAGTTGACTAATTCATTCGCATTTATTTACGCCACAATGGTCTCCAAAATCAACTTCGATCGACTTTTCTAACTTTTACATTTTTTGCTTCCCATTTTAATTGTTGCTTGTTTTCTTTTTCTCGTTACTTCCTATCGACTGCCGGAGCCCCCTCCCCAGGTTACGCCCTTGGTTCTGAGACGCGTGTGGGCATGCGTTATCACGTTGGAGCAAGACATCTTTTTCTTGTCAGATACAAGTCGAAAACGGCTTCAGAGTCTGTTTAGAGTCTCCCCATGTATATCTCTGAATTAATTGTTGACGCTTTCGACAACACATTCAAGAGAATGACACTGTCACGGTCTAAGGAACACACGCTGTGGACCGTTGTCCAGCGGCACTGCGTTTCTTCACGATAACGCTTGCCAGCACTCAATTGCCTTGACGAAGCAACTGTTTCGGCAGTTTAAGTTTTTGAACTTTCGCCTTGTAGCCCAGACTTGGTCTCGAGTGATTACCATCTACACTTAACGCTGGAATCCAGTATGGTGCTGGCCCACCATTAGCCTTGATGACAGCCTCCACTCTCGCAGGCATACGTTCAATCAGGTGTTGGAAGGTTTCTTGGGAAATGGCAGCCCATTCGTCACGGAGTTCTGCACTGAGGAGAGGTATCGATGTCTGTCGGTGAGGCCTGGCGCGAAGTCGGCGTTCCAAAACATCCCAAAGATGTTCTATAGGATTCAGGTCATGACTCTGTGCAGGCCAGTCCATTACAGGGATGTTATTATCGTGTAATCACTTCGTCACAGGCCGCGCATTATGAACAGGTGCTCGATCGTGTTGTAAGATTCAATTGCCGTCCCCAAATTGCTGTTCAACACTGGGAAGCAAGAAATGCTTAAAACATCAATGTAGGCCTGTGCTGTGGTAGTGCCACGCAAATCAACAAGGGATGCAAGCCTCCTCCATGAAAAACACGACCACACCGTAAAACCACTGCCTCCGAATGTTACTGTTGGCACTACATACGTTGGCAGATGACGTTCACCGGGCACTCGCCATACGTACACCCGGCGATCGGATATGCACATTGTGTACCGTGATTCGTCACTCCACACAACGTATTTCCACTGTTCAATCGTCCAATGTTTACGCTCCTTGCACCAAGCGAGGCGTCGTTGGCATTTACCGGCGTGATGTGTGCCTTATGATCAGCCGCTCGACCACGAAATCCAATTTTTCTCACCTCCCGCCTAACTGTCATAGTACTTGCAGTGGGTCCTGATGCAGTCTGGAATTCCTGTCTGATGGTCTGGATAGATGTCTACCTGTTACACATTACGACCCTCTTCAACTGTCTGCGGTCTGTCAGACGAGTTCGGCCTGTATGTTTTTGTGCTATACGTGTCCCTTCACGTTTCCACTTCACTATCACATCGGAAACAGTGGACCGAGGGATGTTTAGGAGTGTGGAAATCTCGCGTACAGACGTATGACACAAGTGACACCGAATCACCTGATCAAGGTCGAAGACCGTGAGTTCCGCGCAGCGCCCCATTTGCTCTCTCACGATGTATAACTAGTACTGAGGTCGCTGATGTGGAGCACCTTGCAGCAGGTGGCAGCACAGTGCATCTAATACGTAAAACGTATGTTTTTGGGGGTGTTTGGATACCTTTGATCACATAGTGTATCTTTCAGATTGAAGGATTTTTTCTTTCTTTTTGCGGTGAAAGCATTATGAAAACTACAACGTAATGAAAGATGACATTAGCGACTCGTTCAATAATATGACGCCGACTGAGTATGCAGAAGGCATATCAAACCTTATGGACCGCTAGGATAAATGTTTAAATTTGTAAGGCTTTTACGTAGAAAGACAGCTGCCAAATCAAAACATGATGTAAAATAAGCTTTCTTTGATTGTTTGAATAAAAAGTATAGAAAAACAAACGTGATGATAAACTATGAAAAAATACTTAAAATTAAAGCACTTCAGAAATTTGGCCAATAGAAACCAGTCAATGGTTACAGAACTGATGCGTAATCCCATACGTTGACTAAACTTCTGATAACCTCGCAAAAAAGTTGAAGTCTCCCACCTACAGACTTGCATTTTATACTAGTAACAGCATATCAAATTTTCATTCAATAGTAAAGACCATCTGCAGCCCTTGGCTCAAAGTGATGTGTATGAAATCGGATGCAAGCACTGTGGAGAAGTTTTTCTTGGCCAGTCAGGCGTAGCTGTGGCAATTAGCTTATCTAAACATGAGAGAAGATAGCGATTAAGAAAGAAAGTTTCAACCTTTCTCCAACAACTTTTATCAGAAAACCATTCATATGATGTAGATTGTGAAGTTCTGCACTCTGTTAAGAAAATCGGAGAGATCACTCTACAGTAAGAACACTAAAAAAACAAACATATGGTACAGCGCACCAGCTTGTTGTAGGTATTAAATAACAAGACTCAATTTCCTTTTTCCCCTCTGTCAAATTAAGTCTCTGCTGTACAAATACTGGATTACAGTTGTATGTTCAACTTCAGTTTTCGTCTATTGCTAAACGTATCTCCACATAAAAATATTTACGCTTCCGTTTTTATCTGTGTTGTTGTTGTGGTCTTCAGTCCAGAGACTGGTTTGATGCAGCTCTCCATGCTACTGTATCCTGTGCAAGCTTCTTCATCTCCCAGTACTTACTGCAACCTATATTCTTCTGAATCTGCTTAGTGTATTCATCTCTTGGTCTCCCTCTACGATTTTTACCCTCCACGCTGCCCTCCAATACTAAATTTGTGATCCCTTGATGCCTCAGAACATGTCCTACCAACCGGTCCCTTCTTCTTGTCAAGTTGTGCCACAATCTCCTCTTCTCACCAATCCTATTCAATACCTCCTCATTAGTTATGTGATCCACCCATCTAATCTTCAGCATTCTTCTGTAGCACCACATTTCGAAAGCTTCTATTCTCTTCTTGTCCAAAATATTTATCGTCCACGTTCCACTTCCATACATGGCTACACTCCATACAAATACTTTCAGAAACGACTTCCTGACACTTAAATCAATACTCGATGTTAACAAATTTCTCATCTTCAGAAACGCTTTCCTTGCCATTGCCAGTCTACATTTTATATCTTCTCTACTTCGACCATCATCAGTTATTTTGCTCTCCAAATAGAAAAACTCATTTACTACTTTAAGCGTCTCATTTCCTAATCTAATTCCCTCAGCATGACCCGACTTAATTCGACTACATTCCATTATCCTCGTTTTGCTTTTGTTGATGTTCATCTTGTATCCTCCCTTCAAGACACTGTTTTTAGCTACACATATCTATTTATTCATGACATGAAAGATGTAAGGCTCTCCTATGAAAAGACTACACGCCATCACTTTTGTATCTTCCGTATAAGTAATAACTGTCTGAATCACAGGTTATTTGCATCTATGTTTACGACATATAGTTCTCACCTGACGATGGTATAAGAAGCCGACAGCCGGTTCGTAACCAAATAATTACAATTTTGCAGAATGTTAGCGAGTTCTTTCTACTTAATTTTGGTATCATGTCCTCCCAAGCACCGACGGAAAATTCATTTAATATTTGTGCGATTGTATGCTATGATTTTATTTCAACTTACTATTGTGATTAAGATTATTAGTTGTCTCTTTTTAAAAGAATGTAAAGCCCGCCATAGCATGCAGATGGCGGACTATAAAGCAAAGAAATAATAAATAATTAGAATAACATTTTGAGATGGTTCCACCGAAGAGACTGCAATCGGTCTGCCTCCCACAATTCTTGTCTAACTGAGTTAGCGCTCCGTTAGTTATGACCTGGTGGTCGACGGGTCTTTTATCTCTACTTCTCCGCCCCCTCCTCCCCCTTCGCCTTTCCTACCATGCGGCGATGCGGAGTCCGTTCGCCCTTGCTGCAACTTGCCGGCAGTAGACGCGGACTGCAAATCACCAGACGGTGTGCTGCAGACGTACCGCCACTTTATTCGTTTAGCAGCCCATCCATCCCACTCCAGGCCAGACGTCAGTCGAGCCAATGACACTCTGTTCATGCCTGCTGCGCTCCCCCATTGGTTGGCAACCGTGGGAACGTAAGCACAGGGCGCAACTTGCAAGGGAATCCCCCTCCCCCCGTCCCAGTCACACCCCCCTCAGATTTAGTGGTAAGATGGCCCAGCATGAAAACAGGAAGAAGATGTACTGAACTGTGAAAAAAGAAGCAAAATAGAAACAGTGAACGGTCCAAATTTAACAAGTTTAACACTGAGTTGGGTGTAAAAGTCTTGGCGTCGTAGTTGTTGGGCTGCAAAGTGTACGAGCCAGGTTCAGAACCCCCTCGTGACATTTTTTTTCACAACTTTATGAACTGGATTCATTGGAAGAATCCTAAGGAAATGCAATCCGAAAACAAAGGAAGTAGGTTACAGTACGCTTGTTCGCCCACTGCTTGAATACTCCTCAGCAGTGTGGGATCCGTACCAGATAGGGTTGATAGAAGAGATAGAGAAGATCCAACGGAGAGCAGCGCGCTTCGTTACAGGATCATTTAGTAATCGCGAAAGCGTTACGGAGATGATAGATAAACTCCAGTGGAAGACTCTGCAGGAGAGACGCTCAGTAGCTCGGTACGGGCTTTTGTTGAAGTTTCGAGAACATACCTTCACCGAGGAGTCAAGCAGTATATTGCTCTCTCCTACGTATATCTCGCGAAGAGACCGTGAGGATAAAATCAGAGAGATTAGAGCCCACACAGAAGCATACCGACAATCCTTCTTTCCACGAACAATACGAGACTGGAATAGAAGGGAGAACCGATAGAGGTACTCAAGGTACCCTCCGCCACACACCGTCAGGTGGCTTGCGGTTCAAATGGCTCTGAGCACTACGGGACTTAACATCTGTGGTCATCAGAACTTAGAACTACTTAAACCCAACTAACCTAAGGACATCACACACATCCATGCCCGAGGCAGGATTCGAACCTGCGACCGTAGCAGTCGCGCGGTTCCGGACAGCGCGCCTAGAACCGCTAGACCACCGCGGCCGGCTCGTGGCTTGCGGAGTATGGATGTAGATGTAGATGTAGAACTGTCCGTCCGGTCACTGAAATGTTTCTTTTCTTTCTGTGGTTTTTGTAGTTGTTATACTACACATTGATTGTAGTATGTAAGTCATGCGGTAAGAATACGTTACCATCGGAAGTAAATGGCATGAACAGTGAGAGCAGGCGAGATATCACATAGAAGTCTCACAGAAATGAAAACAACAAATAACGGTCGTGATCTATTTTACAACAAAGGAATTAAAGAGTGAAAACTTCCAACGCGGAACGCAACTTTAAAAACATATTTTGGCAGAGCACAGAGAAACTGTGTGATTGTGAATCTGTTGCCCTCATTTGTTGCAACTTATGTGACAAGCTATTATGTTTTCATCATTTTCTTGGGAGTGATGACATTCACATTCATACGAACACTTAAACCGGGCAAGGAGGCATATCTCACTGTCTCACCAGGCGTAAAAATTAGGTCCTATCATATGATATTCGTTGCAACTTATGTGACAAGCTATTATGTTTTCATCATTTTCTTGGGAGTGATGACATTCACATTCATACGAACACCTAAATCGGGCAAGGAGGCATATCTTACTGACTAAAAAAAAAAAAAATGGCTCAAATGGCTCTGAGCACCTTGCAACTTAACATCTATAGTCATCATTCCCCTAGAACTTAGAACTACTTAAACCTAACTAACCTAAGGACATCACACACATCCATGCCCGAGGCAGGATTCGAACCTGCGACCATAGCGGTCACGCGGTTCCAGACTGAAGCGCCTAGAACCGCACGGCCACACCGGCCGGCTCACTGACTCACCAGGCGTAAAAATTAGGTCCTATCATACGATACACGTACTGTCACTAATGCCGTGTATGCCTTTGTTGCCGAGCGGTTCTAGGCGCTTCAGTGTGGAACAGCGTGACCGCTAGCGCTCAGAACCATTTGAGCCGCCATGACAGACTAGACGTGTTTTCCGGTGGAGGATTCGACTGACTTGTCGCCTTGTCGTAAAAGGTTTGCGGTTCCCTTTCGAAAGTCACTTCCTTTCTGTTGCTAACAGAGTAGTAGTGCTGAATCAACTTTCATTATAGGTTCCTTCCTTACACCTCGCTGTTGCAAACGGACGTTACACCACAACACAGACGCAAACTTGAAAATAGCAAACATCGGGGAAAAAAATTAAAAAAAGAAACTAAGGCACGAAGGAGCTTTCAACAGCGCTCGCACGCTTAGCAGTCCGTCGCCATTACCCCTCGGCCACGTCGCTGTCCCGCCCTTTCCTCCCTCCCTCAGTGTTGCAGTTCTCCAGCTTGGATCGTTCACTGATTCTATTTTGGTTTTTTCTTCACAGTTCAGTACACCTTCTTCCTGTTATCATGCTTGATCTGTGTTCAGTTTTTCGCGGGCTATCCACTGGGTTCTTTTACCACTAAATCTGAGGGGAGGGGTGTGAGGGGGGGGGGGGAGGGGCGATGGAAATTTCACTTGTTAGATCGCCAGCATCTGAACTGGAGAAGAAGTCTCTCTTTAGCAGTCTTTTTTAAATGGCTTCTTTGACATCATGTCCACGTGATTTGACTGAAGAGTTCCCAACACACATAACACAGCAGTCGTTTGTAACGGAGGAAAATCTTCATATGTAAAAGTATCTTCGGGCATATGCCAAGTGTCTGTAACAGGGTCATTACAGTTCACAATATCTCATATAAATAGCATTCTGGATAGTATCGGAACTCCCGTGGGTGGTGATACCGTATGGAACAAAAGGTATCGATACTGCATTCATGAACAGCTTCGTAAGCAAAGTTACGTACTCGCAAAAATGTCGGGAGAAAAGCATCGATACCTTGAGGTACCGAAACGTATGTCTGATAGAAAGGTTCAAGTAAATATTCTCTATCTGCCTCCAGCAGGTCGCAGGGAATGGGCGTGGACCACAGAGGAAGCGCCTGCAGCCGTTGGTGGAGGGGGAAGGCCATAGGCATAAATACTGGACCAGGTCCACTCGAGGAGCAGTCTCAGGTCGCACCTGATGAAGGTTACGAGCTACGTGACCGAAATATCGTGCAAGTACGACGCTGATATCCGGCAGAACACCCAACAACCCTAGATGTCATTAGATCGCCGGGAAAGCCTGAAGAGTTACAATTTAAAAATTGGTACTTGAAATACGAAATTACAGTACGTATTATCAGAAAAACATCTGAATACTAGCCCACATGTACCAAGGACCCTGCCGAGGTACAGTGGCTGGTGTGCCTCATTGACACGGGTGGCCATACGGCAGGTGCAACCACAACTGTGTCTCCTTTAATATGCGGTGACATTATGTATAATTCATTGAAATATTTTATACGACCTCATGCCGTGTAGAGTTCATAACTGGAACTGTTGTACAGGGTGTCCCAGAAATGTTCCGACGAACTTAAAGGGACTGCAGAGAGGGTCTTGAGTAGCAGATCGAGGATAGTAAGCCACGTCCTGACACTCCATGACGCTGCAGAGTGTCGAACGTTTTGGGAACGGCCCTCTGTCGGATGGAGCATAAAACTGACTGGCCTGAAAAGATCACTTGTCGCCAGTTGCGGTACTGGCGTGCAAAATTGGAAATTTGTGGTAAGGTCTTATGGGACCAAACTGCGGAAGTCATCGGCTTACACACTAAGCTTACACACTACTTAATGCAGGGCTTAACAACTGGCCGGTTTTGAGCGCGAGTACTCGCGTCTGCTCAGGCACGTGCTCGCGAGCAGGTGCAAGGTCGCAGAGTAGGGAGGGAGGGGAGGGAGGGGAGGGAGGGGAGGGAGGGGAGGGAGGGGAAATGCGCTCGCACGTTTGAATGTGATCTCGCGTTCTTAGCAGATTTAACTAGCCATCTGAATGCTTTGAACATTTCACTACAAGGTAAAGATCTGCTAATTACTCATTTCATAGATCGAATACGAGCTTTTAAAATGAAATTGACACTTTGGGTGAGTTAGCTGGAAACAGGAAACCTAGCTCATTTTCCTAAATTATCATCCATGCAAGATGTTCAAAAAGACTGTGAACGTTATTCACATAGTTTAGTTGATCAGCGCTTTCAAGATCTGACAGCACTAGACAGTGATTTTGATCTGTTCTCTCCATATTCAGCGAATATTTAAGAGATTCGTCCTGAGCTGCAGCAAGAAATTATTGACCTGCAATGTGACAGAGAATACAGAGACAAATTTCAGAACAAGAAAAACATTTTGGAATTCTACAGACACTCCCCTCAGGATAGATTTCCTCGTTTGCACAAACTGGCGGCTACAATAATATCAATGTTCGGTTCCACGTATGTTTGTGAACAAATGTTCTCTGCAATGAAATGTAACAAGACGCGCCTGAGAAACGCATTGTCTGATCGAAATTTAAACTGCACGCTGCACCTAAAATGCACTAGAACAATTACTCCGAACATAGACGCAATTGTATAGGGCAAAAAGTACAAGATAACCGAGAATCCCACACTTCAGTGACACCTTTTATTGTGTAACAGTTCACAAATTAATGCGAATGTAGAGGCATACACTAAGCTAATAAAATTATGTGGCACGTGTACATTCTCCTTTATTTGTTTCATTTGTCGCAGTAATAATTCGTGAGTGATATCCCTGCAGGTGGCCGCGGATTTACATTGACTGCCGGCAGCTGTTGTGTGCCCCACGTGACTTATCCCACTCTCCGCTCTGGTCCGGTAGTGGGGGTAGCATGCTCGCGCTGCTCCGTGCTCGCGCCTTGCTGCTCACAGCCCTGACTTAATGTAACTTAAACTAACTTACGCTAAGGACGACACACACATCCATGCCCGAGGGAGGACTCGAACCTCCGACGGGGGGAGCCGCGCGAACCGAGACAAGACGCCCAGACCGCACGGCTACCCCGCGCGGGCTATTGGTGTACAAATCCCAGCCCTCGTCGCGGATGGACAGCAGTCAGCATGCATGCGCGAAGCGGCTGCCCGCTGCCCGTGCTCAAACGCAGCAATGTTCGCGGAACGATCGTTGAGGAGACATTGTTGGTAGCCCGTTGGTTGATAACGGAGGTCAGTTGCACCGTTGCTTCGGCTCTGGTTATGGACAGCGCTATTTTGCTATGCATTTCATACTTTAACCAAAGAAGCACGCGAACAGGTTACAAACTTAGCCACTTCGAAAATAGTTTCACCCTTGGCCCGAAAGCCAATGATCATGCCTGTATGGACGTCAGGTAAGTTGTAAGGTGGCTGTAATTTCGCACCTTACAAGTACTCACCCACATACTTTGCCGTGATCTACAAACACAATTTGGTATGATTTGATAGGTTGTACATCGTATATATAGATTTTATTTATTTAGCGTATGGCTAATACAGATATATCATGAAATTAAATTACATATACATATGTACATATTGACACACAAGAAACTTAAGTTTGTCTTTACAACTGAATATCCAGTCCTTCAATCCAGCGCACTGCATCTGGAGTTGCTAGCAGGAAGTCCTCTTTGGCGCCGTGATAGGCTCGAATCCTGCCTTCACTGACAATGTGGTGAACAGTCTGGTACGGAGCCCCGCAGTCACAGGCTGGATCAGGCAGCTTCTTCCACTTAAAGAGAGCATCTCTGCATCGGCCATGGCCGGTACGGATTCTGTTGAGAGTAGTCCAGGTCTTGCGTGGTAGGTCGAATCCACTTGGAAGTTTAGCACCTGAGAAATTGTTATGCATGTGCACATGTGTCACTGCTTCCCACCGACCTTTCCATTCTTCTGTCAGCAGCATCGCACAGAGTTGGATGGCGTGATTTCAGTCTCTTATGATTTAAAAGTGGCAGGTCGCTGTGCGCGGGTAGGTTAGAATTCCTGGAGATCTTCTGGAATTCTCTCATAAGGGCGGTACATCTGCGTAGATCAGGAGGCATTATACCGGTTAACAGTTGAAGCCAATAAACTGGAGTAGATCTGATAGCGCCAGATATTATGCGCATTGTCGTATTCAGCTGGATATCAACAAGCCTTGTATGATGACTGTTCGTCCAAACAGGTGCACAATACTCAGCACTTGAGTACACCAAGCCCAGAGCTGAAGATCGCAGGGTGGTTGCTGAAGATCCCCAGGTAGTTCCGCATAGCTTATGGAGGATGTTGTTTCGAGTCCTCAACTTTTGAGCTAAGTTAAGAAGGTGTCGTTTGAAGCATAGTGTACGATCCAGGATGACACCAAGATATTTTGGGTTCCAATTATGACGAAGAATTCTGCCTCTAAAACCTACTTCCAGTTTTACGTTCGCCAACGTAAGTAACGTTGCTCACGTCCGTAGGTTTAACCTTGAAATACCTTACGCGTGCCTCCTGGGTGATGCTAATTGAGCAACAGTGATCACAGCCAGCCAGATTATCAATAGGATCTCCTGGCAATGACATATCAACTAAACAGCAGAAACAGTTCTTTTCAGAGCTCATTAACAAGAAACATTGGACCACCTATATATGGATATATAAAGGAGACTGACATAGTCGTGTACGTCTTGTAAATAATTGTTAACGCTTATTGCATGAAAGGTGACGGAGTGTCTTTATTATAAAAACGGCGTAATGAATGATTGCCTATACTAGTAGAGGTTGGAACGCCAGTGGAGATGAAACGGCAGGCAAAACTCAAGCTCTGGGTGGAAGGCCCGCACAGGTAATGGTCGAGCTCAAACACAGGAAGTAGCTAGACGGACGTCGTGGCACCCGAGCTCTGGCGCACAACAGGGTGACGGCCGGCCGCTATTGTAGTAGGGGCCGGAAGGATAATCGGATAATACTTCCGAACGCTGAAAATCGTGGACGCAGGTGGAGCAACGAAGAAGCGGCACCTCGGAAACCACGCAGTCTGGGCTATTTCCAAGGATTTTTACTCAGAAGCGTACCATTGTACGAGTATGGGTTTTTCCTCGCAAACTTTCCGCGCTGGACGACAAAAGACTAAAATATGGTCGGTCGGCGTTCGGAAGAATCTGTAGAGAGGGAGAATATTCCGTGGTTTCGGGAATATGATTCGTTCTCGGAATTATGAGGGTGGGGAGCCGAGCCTTGCTGGGAAGACAGCAGTGGAGAGAGGAGGTCTTCCGTTGTGAGCGCCCGTGTGTGACGGTCGGTATCAGCTTTTGTTGGTACGGACAGACTTGCTGTCTTTGCTCTCAGTAGAGTTTATAGTTAGAACCGTTAGGAACTGTCCTGTTGCGAACCTATACTATTCTGGACTTCACCTCCGGGTTGGAAGTCGCCGTTGAGTAAGTACGCAGCGTTTGGTAATTGAGAGCACTTCCTCTGCGTACGTTGAGAGGTTATCTGCTGTCTTTGCTCTCAGTAGAGTTTATAGTTAGAACCGTTAGGAACTGTCCTGTTGCGAACCTATACTATTCTGGACTTCACCTCCGGGTTGGAAGTCGCCGTTGAGTAAGTACGCAGCGTTTGGTAATTGAGAGCACTTCCTCTGCGTACGTTGAGAGGTTATCTGCTGTCTTTGCTCTCAGTAGAGTTTATAGTTAGAACCGTTAGGAACTGTCCTGTTGCGAACCTATACTATTCTGGACTTCACCTCCGGGTTGGAAGTCGCCGTTGAGTAAGTACGCAGCGTTTGGTAATTGAGAGCACTTCCTCTGCGTACGTTGAGAGGTTATCTGCTGTCTTTGCTCTCAGTAGAGTTTATAGTTAGAACCGTTAGGAACTGTCCTGTTGCGAACCTATACTATTCTGGACTTCACCTCCGGGTTGGAAGTCGCCGTTGAGTAAGTACGCAGCGTTTGGTAATTGAGAGCACTTCCTCTGCCTACGTTGAGAGGTTATCTGCTGTCTTTGCTCTCAGTAGAGTTTATAGTTAGAACCGTTAGGAACTGTCCTGTTGCGAACCTATACTATTCTGGACTTCACCTCCGGGTTGGAAGTCGCCGTTGAGTAAGTACGCAGCGTTTGGTAATTGAGAGCACTTCCTCTGCGTACGTTGAGAGGTTATCTGCTGTCTTTGCTCTCAGTAGAGTTTATAGTTAGAACCGTTAGGAACTGTCCTGTTGCGAACCTATACTATTCTGGACTTCACCTCCGGGTTGGAAGTCGCCGTTGAGTAAGTACGCAGCGTTTGGTAATTGAGTGCACTTCCTCTGCGTACGTTGAGAGGTTATCTGCTGTCTTTGCTCTCAGTAGAGTTTATAGTTAGAACCGTTAGGAACTGTCCTGTTGCGAACCTATACTATTCTGGACTTCACCTCCGGGTTGGAAGTCGCCGTTGAGTAAGTACGCAGCGTTTGGTAATTGAGAGCACTTCCTCTGCCTACGTTGAGAGGTTATCTGCTGTCTTTGCTCTCAGTAGAGTTTATAGTTAGAACCGTTAGGAACTGTCCTGTTGCGAACCTATACTATTCTGGACTTCACCTCCGGGTTGGAAGTCGCCGTTGAGTAAGTACGCAGCGTTTGGTAATTGAGAGCACTTCCTCTGCCTACGTTGAGAGGTTATCTGCTGTCTTTGCTCTCAGTAGAGTTTATAGTTAGAACCGTTAGGAACTGTCCTGTTGCGAACCTACACGATTCTGGACTTCACCTCCGGGTTGGAAGTCGCCGTTGAGTAAGGACGCAGCGTTTGGTAATTGAGAGCACTTCCTCTGCCTACGTTGAGACGTTATCTGCTGTCTTTGCTCTCAGTAGAGTTTATAGTTAGAACCGTTAGGAACTGTCCTGTTGCGAACCTATACTATTCTGGACTTCACCTCCGGGTTGGAAGTCGCCGTTGAGTAAGTACGCAGCGTTTGGTAATTGAGAGCACTTCCTCTGCGTACGTTGAGAGGTTATCTGCTGTCTTTGCTCTCAGTAGAGTTTATAGTTAGAACCGTTAGGAACTGTCCTGTTGCGAACCTATACTATTCTGGACTTCACCTCCGGGTTGGAAGTCGCCGTTGAGTAAGTACGCAGCGTTTGGTAATTGAGAGCACTTCCTCTGCGTACGTTGAGAGGTTATCTGCTGTCTTTGCTCTCAGTAGAGTTTATAGTTAGAACCGTTAGGAACTGTCCTGTTGCGAACCTATACTATTCTGGACTTCACCTCCGGGTTGGAAGTCGCCGTTGAGTAAGTACGCAGCGTTTGGTAATTGAGAGCACTTCCTCTGCGTACGTTGAGAGGTTATCTGCTGTCTTTGCTCTCAGTAGAGTTTATAGTTAGAACCGTTAGGAACTGTCCTGTTGCGAACCTATACTATTCTGGACTTCACCTCCGGGTTGGAAGTCGCCGTTGAGTAAGTACGCAGCGTTTGGTAATTGAGAGCACTTCCTCTGCCTACGTTGAGAGGTTATCTGCTGTCTTTGCTCTCAGTAGAGTTTATAGTTAGAACCGTTAGGAACTGTCCTGTTGCGAACCTATACTATTCTGGACTTCACCTCCGGGTTGGAAGTCGCCGTTGAGTAAGTACGCAGCGTTTGGTAATTGAGAGCACTTCCTCTGCGTACGTTGAGAGGTTATCTGCTGTCTTTGCTCTCAGTAGAGTTTATAGTTAGAACCGTTAGGAACTGTCCTGTTGCGAACCTATACTATTCTGGACTTCACCTCCGGGTTGGAAGTCGCCGTTGAGTAAGTACGCAGCGTTTGGTAATTGAGTGCACTTCCTCTGCGTACGTTGAGAGGTTATCTGCTGTCTTTGCTCTCAGTAGAGTTTATAGTTAGAACCGTTAGGAACTGTCCTGTTGCGAACCTATACTATTCTGGACTTCACCTCCGGGTTGGAAGTCGCCGTTGAGTAAGTACGCAGCGTTTGGTAATTGAGAGCACTTCCTCTGCCTACGTTGAGAGGTTATCTGCTGTCTTTGCTCTCAGTAGAGTTTATAGTTAGAACCGTTAGGAACTGTCCTGTTGCGAACCTATACTATTCTGGACTTCACCTCCGGGTTGGAAGTCGCCGTTGAGTAAGTACGCAGCGTTTGGTAATTGAGAGCACTTCCTCTGCGTACGTTGAGAGGTTATCTGCTGTCTTTGCTCTCAGTAGAGTTTATAGTTAGAACCGTTAGGAACTGTCCTGTTGCGAACCTATACTATTCTGGACTTCACCTCCGGGTTGGAAGTCGCCGTTGAGTAAGTACGCAGCGTTTGGTAATTGAGAGCACTTCCTCTGCGTACGTTGAGAGGTTATCTGCTGTCTTTGCTCTCAGTAGAGTTTATAGTTAGAACCGTTAGGAACTGTCCTGTTGCGAACCTATACTATTCTGGACTTCACCTCCGGGTTGGAAGTCGCCGTTGAGTAAGTACGCAGCGTTTGGTAATTGAGAGCACTTCCTCTGCGTACGTTGAGAGGTTATCTGCTGTCTTTGCTCTCAGTAGAGTTTATAGTTAGAACCGTTAGGAACTGTCCTGTTGCGAACCTATACTATTCTGGACTTCACCTCCGGGTTGGAAGTCGCCGTTGAGTAAGTACGCAGCGTTTGGTAATTGAGAGCACTTCCTCTGCCTACGTTGAGAGGTTATCTGCTGTCTTTGCTCTCAGTAGAGTTTATAGTTAGAACCGTTAGGAACTGTCCTGTTGCGAACCTACACGATTCTGGACTTCACCTCCGGGTTGGAAGTCGCCGTTGAGTAAGTACGCAGCGTTTGGTAATTGAGAGCACTTCCTCTGCGTACGTTGAGACGTTATCTGCTGTCTTTGCTCTCAGTAGAGTTTATAGTTAGAACCGTTAGGAACTGTCCTGTTGCGAACCTATACTATTCTGGACTTCACCTCCGGGTTGGAAGTCGCCGTTGAGTAAGTACGCAGCGTTTGGTAATTGAGAGCACTTCCTCTGCCTACGTTGAGAGGTTATCTGCTGTCTTTGCTCTCAGTAGAGTTTATAGTTAGAACCGTTAGGAACTGTCCTGTTGCGAACCTATACTATTCTGGACTTCACCTCCGGGTTGGAAGTCGCCGTTGAGTAAGTACGCAGCGTTTGGTAATTGAGAGCACTTCCTCTGCGTACGTTGAGAGGTTATCTGCTGTCTTTGCTCTCAGTAGAGTTTATAGTTAGAACCGTTAGGAACTGTCCTGTTGCGAACCTATACTATTCTGGACTTCACCTCCGGGTTGGAAGTCGCCGTTGAGTAAGGACGCAGCGTTTGGTAATTGAGAGCACTTCCTCTGCCTACGTTGAGACGTTATCTGCTGTCTTTGCTCTCAGTAGAGTTTATAGTTAGAACCGTTAGGAACTGTCCTGTTGCGAACCTATACTATTCTGGACTTCACCTCCGGGTTGGAAGTCGCCGTTGAGTAAGTACGCAGCGTTTGGTAATTGAGAGCACTTCCTCTGCCTACGTTGAGAGGTTATCTGCTGTCTTTGCTCTCAGTAGAGTTTATAGTTAGAACCGTTAGGAACTGTCCTGTTGCGAACCTATACTATTCTGGACTTCACCTCCGGGTTGGAAGTCGCCGTTGAGTAAGTACGCAGCGTTTGGTAATTGAGAGCACTTCCTCTGCGTACGTTGAGAGGTTATCTGCTGTCTTTGCTCTCAGTAGAGTTTATAGTTAGAACCGTTAGGAACTGTCCTGTTGCGAACCTATACTATTCTGGACTTCACCTCCGGGTTGGAAGTCGCCGTTGAGTAAGTACGCAGCGTTTGGTAATTGAGAGCACTTCCTCTGCGTACGTTGAGAGGTTATCTGCTGTCTTTGCTCTCAGTAGAGGTTATAGTTAGAACCGTTAGGAACTGTCCTGTTGCGAACCTATACTATTCTGGACTTCACCTCCGGGTTGGAAGTCGCCGTTGAGTAAGTACGCAGCGTTTGGTAATTGAGAGCACTTCCTCTGCGTACGTTGAGAGGTTATCTGCTGTCTTTGCTCTCAGTAGAGTTTATAGTTAGAACCGTTAGGAACTGTCCTGTTGCGAACCTATACTATTCTGGACTTCACCTCCGGGTTGGAAGTCGCCGTTGAGTAAGTACGCAGCGTTTGGTAATTGAGAGCACTTCCTCTGCCTACGTTGAGACGTTATCTGCTGTCTTTGCTCTCAGTAGAGTTTATAGTTAGAACCGTTAGGAACTGTCCTGTTGCGAACCTATACTATTCTGGACTTCACCTCCGGGTTGGAAGTCGCCGTTGAGTAAGTACGCAGCGTTTGGTAATTGAGAGCACTTCCTCTGCCTACGTTGAGAGGTTATCTGCTGTCTTTGCTCTCAGTAGAGTTTATAGTTAGAACCGTTAGGAACTGTCCTGTTGCGAACCTATACTATTCTGGACTTCACCTCCGGGTTGGAAGTCGCCGTTGAGTAAGTACGCAGCGTTTGGTAATTGAGAGCACTTCCTCTGCGTACGTTGAGAGGTTATCTGCTGTCTTTGCTCTCAGTAGAGTTTATAGTTAGAACCGTTAGGAACTGTCCTGTTGCGAACCTATACTATTCTGGACTTCACCTCCGGGTTGGAAGTCGCCGTTGAGTAAGTACGCAGCGTTTGGTAATTGAGAGCACTTCCTCTGCGTACGTTGAGAGGTTATCTGCTGTCTTTGCTCTCAGTAGAGTTTATAGTTAGAACCGTTAGGAACTGTCCTGTTGCGAACCTATACTATTCTGGACTTCACCTCCGGGTTGGAAGTCGCCGTTGAGTAAGTACGCAGCGTTTGGTAATTGAGAGCACTTCCTCTGCCTACGTTGAGAGGTTATCTGCTGTCTTTGCTCTCAGTAGAGTTTATAGTTAGAACCGTTAGGAACTGTCCTGTTGCGAACCTACACGATTCTGGACTTCACCTCCGGGTTGGAAGTCGCCGTTGAGTAAGGACGCAGCGTTTGGTAATTGAGAGCACTTCCTCTGCCTACGTTGAGACGTTATCTGCTGTCTTTGCTCTCAGTAGAGTTTATAGTTAGAACCGTTAGGAACTGTCCTGTTGCGAACCTATACTATTCTGGACTTCACCTCCGGGTTGGAAGTCGCCGTTGAGTAAGTACGCAGCGTTTGGTAATTGAGAGCACTTCCTCTGCGTACGTTGAGAGGTTATCTGCTGTCTTTGCTCTCAGTAGAGTTTATAGTTAGAACCGTTAGGAACTGTCCTGTTGCGAACCTATACTATTCTGGACTTCACCTCCGGGTTGGAAGTCGCCGTTGAGTAAGTACGCAGCGTTTGGTAATTGAGAGCACTTCCTCTGCCTACGTTGAGACGTTATCTGCTGTCTTTGCTCTCAGTAGAGTTTATAGTTAGAACCGTTAGGAACTGTCCTGTTGCGAACCTATACTATTCTGGACTTCACCTCCGGGTTGGAAGTCGCCGTTGAGTAAGTACGCAGCGTTTGGTAATTGAGAGCACTTCCTCTGCGTACGTTGAGAGGTTATCTGCTGTCTTTGCTCTCAGTAGAGTTTATAGTTAGAACCGTTAGGAACTGTCCTGTTGCGAACCTATACTATTCTGGACTTCACCTCCGGGTTGGAAGTCGCCGTTGAGTAAGTACGCAGCGTTTGGTAATTGAGAGCACTTCCTCTGCGTACGTTGAGAGGTTATCTGCTGTCTTTGCTCTCAGTAGAGTTTATAGTTAGAACCGTTAGGAACTGTCCTGTTGCGAACCTATACTATTCTGGACTTCACCTCCGGGTTGGAAGTCGCCGTTGAGTAAGTACGCAGCGTTTGGTAATTGAGAGCACTTCCTCTGCCTACGTTGAGACGTTATCTGCTGTCTTTGCTCTCAGTAGAGTTTATAGTTAGAACCGTTAGCAACTGTCCTGTTGCGAACCTATACTATTCTGGACTTCACCTCCGGGTTGGAAGTCGCCGTTGAGTAAGTACGCAGCGTTTGGTAATTGAGAGCACTTCCTCTGCCTACGTTGAGACGTTATCTGCTGTCTTTGCTCTCAGTAGAGTTTATAGTTAGAACCGTTAGGAACTGTCCTGTTGCGAACCTATACTATTCTGAACTTCACCTCCGGGTTGGAAGTCGCCGTTGAGTAAGTACGCAGCGTTTGGTAATTGAGAGCACTTCCTCTGCGTACGTTGAGAGGTTATCTGCTGTCTTTGCTCTCAGTAGAGTTTATAGTTAGAACCGTTAGGAACTGTCCTGTTGCGAACCTATACTATTCTGGACTTCACCTCCGGGTTGGAAGTCGCCGTTGAGTAAGTACGCAGCGTTTGGTAATTGAGAGCACTTCCTCTGCGTACGTTGAGAGGTTATCTGCTGTCTTTGCTCTCAGTAGAGTTTATAGTTAGAACCGTTAGGAACTGTCCTGTTGCGAACCTATACTATTCTGGACTTCACCTCCGGGTTGGAAGTCGCCGTTGAGTAAGTACGCAGCGTTTGGTAATTGAGAGCACTTCCTCTGCCTACGTTGAGACGTTATCTGCTGTCTTTGCTCTCAGTAGAGTTTATAGTTAGAACCGTTAGGAACTGTCCTGTTGCGAACCTATACTATTCTGGACTTCACCTCCGGGTTGGAAGTCGCCGTTGAGTAAGTACGCAGCGTTTGGTAATTGAGAGCACTTCCTCTGCGTACGTTGAGAGGTTATCTGCTGTCTTTGCTCTCAGTAGAGTTTATAGTTAGAACCGTTAGGAACTGTCCTGTTGCGAACCTATACTATTCTGGACTTCACCTCCGGGTTGGAAGTCGCCGTTGAGTAAGTACGCAGCGTTTGGTAATTGAGAGCACTTCCTCTGCCTACGTTGAGACGTTATCTGCTGTCTTTGCTCTCAGTAGAGTTTATAGTTAGAACCGTTAGGAACTGTCCTGTTGCGAACCTATACTATTCTGGACTTCACCTCCGGGTTGGAAGTCGCCGTTGAGTAAGTACGCAGCGTTTGGTAATTGAGAGCACTTCCTCTGCCTACGTTGAGACGTTATCTGCTGTCTTTGCTCTCAGTAGAGTTTATAGTTAGAACCGTTAGGAACTGTCCTGTTGCGAACCTATACGATTCTGGACTTCACCTCCGGGTTGGAAGTCGCCGTTGAGTAAGTACGCAGCGTTTGGTAATTGAGAGCACTTCCTCTGCCTACGTTGAGACGTTATCTGCTGTCTTTGCTCTCAGTAGAGTTTATAGTTAGAACCGTTAGGAACTGTCCTGTTGCGAACCTACACGATTCTGGACTTCACCTCCGGGTTGGAAGTCGCCGTTGAGTAAGTACGCAGCGTTTGGTAATTGAGAGCACTTCCTCTGCCTACTTTGAGACGTTATCTGCTGTCTTTGCTCTCAGTAGAGTTTATAGTTAGAACCGTTAGGAACTGTCCTGTTGCGAACCTATACGATTCTGGACTTCACCTCCGGGTTGGAAGTCGCCGTTGAGTAAGTACGCAGCGTTTGGTAATTGAGAGCACTTCCTCTGCGTACGTTGAGACGTTATCTGCTGTCTTTGCTCTCAGTAGAGTTTATAGTTAGAACCGTTAGGAACTGTCCTGTTGCGAACCTATACTATTCTGGACTTCACCTCCGGGTTGGAAGTCGCCGTTGAGTAAGTACGCAGCGTTTGGTAATTGAGAGCACTTCCTCTGCCTACGTTGAGAGGTTATCTGCTGTCTTTGCTCTCAGTAGAGTTTATAGTTAGAACCGTTAGGAACTGTCCTGTTGCGAACCTACACGATTCTGGACTTCACCTCCGGGTTGGAAGTCGCCGTTGAGTAAGGACGCAGCGTTTGGTAATTGAGAGCACTTCCTCTGCATACGTTGAGAGGTTATCTGCTGTCTTTGCTCTCAGTAGAGTTTATAGTTAGAACCGTTAGGAACTGTCCTGTTGCGAACCTATACTATTCTGGACTTCATCTCCGGGTTGGAAGTCGCCGTTGAGTAAGTACGCAGCGTTTGGTAATTGAGAGCACTTCCTCTGCCTACGTTGAGACGTTATCTGCTGTCTTTGCTCTCAGTAGAGTTTATAGTTAGAACCGTTAGGAACTGTCCTGTTGCGAACCTATACTATTCTGGACTTCACCTCCGGGTTGGAAGTCGCCGTTGAGTAAGTACGCAGCGTTTGGTAATTGAGAGCACTTCCTCTGCGTACGTTGAGACGTTATCTGCTGTCTTTGCTCTCAGTAGAGTTTATAGTTAGAACCGTTAGGAACTGTCCTGTTGCGAACCTATACTATTCTGGACTTCACCTCCAGGTTGGAAGTCGCCGTTGAGTAAGTACGCAGCGTTTGGTAATTGAGAGCACTTCCTCTGCGTACGTTGAGAGGTTATCTGCTGTCTTTGCTCTCAGTAGAGTTTATAGTTAGAACCGTTAGGAACTGTCCTGTTGCGAACCTACACGATTCTGGACTTCACCTCCGGGTTGGAAGTCGCCGTTGAGTAAGTACGCAGCGTTTGGTAATTGAGAGCACTTCCTCTGCCTACGTTGAGACGTTATCTGCTGTCTTTGCTCTCAGTAGAGTTTATAGTTAGAACCGTTAGGAACTGTCCTGTTGCGAACCTATACTATTCTGGACTTCACCTCCGGGTTGGAAGTCGCCGTTGAGTAAGTACGCAGCGTTTGGTAATTGAGAGCACTTCCTCTGCGTACGTTGAGACGTTATCTGCTGTCTTTGCTCTCAGTAGAGTTTATAGTTAGAACCGTTAGGAACTGTCCTGTTGCGAACCTATACTATTCTGGACTTCACCTCCGGGTTGGAAGTCGCCGTTGAGTAAGTACGCAGCGTTTGGTAATTGAGAGCACTTCCTCTGCGTACGTTGAGAGGTTATCTGCTGTCTTTGCTCTCAGTAGAGTTTATAGTTAGAACCGTTAGGAACTGTCCTGTTGCGAACCTACACGATTCTGGACTTCACCTCCGGGTTGGAAGTCGCCGTTGAGTAAGTACGCAGCGTTTGGTAATTGAGAGCACTTCCTCTGCCTACGTTGAGACGTTATCTGCTGTCTTTGCTCTCAGTACAGTTTATAGTTAGAACCGTTAGGAACTGTCCTGTTGCGAACCTATACTATTCTGGACTTCACCTCCGGGTTGGAAGTCGCCGTTGAGTAAGTACGCAGCGTTTGGTAATTGAGAGCACTTCCTCTGCCTACGTTGAGACGTTATCTGCTGTCTTTGCTCTCAGTAGAGTTTATAGTTAGAACCGTTAGGAACTGTCCTGTTGCGAACCTATACTATTCTGGACTTCACCTCCGGGTTGGAAGTCGCCGTTGAGTAAGTACGCAGCGTTTGGTAATTGAGAGCACTTCCTCTGCCTACGTTGAGACGTTATCTGCTGTCTTTGCTCTCAGTAGAGTTTATAGTTAGAACCGTTAGGAACTGTCCTGTTGCGAACCTATACTATACTGGACTTCACCTCCGGGTTGGAAGTCGCCGTTGAGTAAGTACGCAGCGTTTGGTAATTGAGAGCACTTCCTCTGCCTACGTTGAGACGTTATCTGCTGTCTTTGCTCTCAGTAGAGTTTATAGTTAGAACCGTTAGGAACTGTCCTGTTGCGAACCTATACGATTCTGGACTTCACCTCCGGGTTGGAAGTGCCGGCCGCTGGTGGCCGAGCGGTTCTGGCGCTACAGTCTGGAACCGCGCGACCGCTACGGTCGCAGGTTCGAATCCTGCCTCGGGCATGGATGTGTGTGTTGTCCTTAGGTTAGTTAGGTTTAAGTAGTTCTAAGTTCTAGGGGACTTATGACCTCAGCAGTTGAGTCCCATAGTGCTCAGAGCCATTTGAACCATTTTGAACCGGGTTGGAAGTCGCCGTTGAGTAAGTACGCAGCGTTTGGTAATTGAGAGCGCTTCCTCTGCCTACGTTGAGACGTTATCTGAATTCCGTCCTTGTGGCTGCGAGTTTGCGTTTCTCGTCTGTAGAACACAGAGAGGTTTAAATGGCTCTGAGCACTATGGGACTTAACATCTGAGGTCATCAGTCCCCTAGAACTTAGAACTACTTAAACCTAACCAACCTAAGGACATCAGACACATCCATGCCCGAGGCAGGATTCGAACCTGCGACCGCAGCAGTCGCACGGTTCCGGACTGCAGCGCCTAGAACCGCTCGGCCACTCCGGCCAGCTGAACACAGAGAGGAGAAGAAAGTATTAGGGTATATTAGTCAGAGCACCGCCTTCTGCCGTTCTAGTGTTTGAAAGAGTTCATTTGTGGCTGGAGTTTTTCCATCGTCGCGGACGAGTACGAGAACCATCACTTCGACGCATCGGACGCAGTACATACGGTGATATCGCAAATTGCTTCGGCTTATTATGGCTATAAAAGCTAAACAGCTGTGATCACGTTAGTTTATTTCCACTGAGGTTCCACACCACCGTAGATCATCTTTGAAAGTAGTGTCTTCTAGTGTTTGGTAGATGATGTCAGTTATTTCGCGTTATTGATATTAGACCGCCCAGTGATAATAAGGGGCAGAGCTGGGCAATTGATTAGTAATTTTACTTAGGAAACGTAAACTTTGTAATATAAAGGGTTTTTTAAGTTACAATAAAAATATAAGCAGGAACAACGTTTACCATTTAGTAGGATTAGTCGCCCTCATCATTAATTTGTGTTTAGATTATAATTTATAGAATTAAGAGATCCTAAGATCTGCTTCGGGAGGGTAATCAGACAGGGCCAAATCTTCATTTTAGCGTTTATTATTTTCCGTCGCGCAAATTCATTTTACACCTGCCTGGAGTAGCATCTTGGAAAGTCGCTCCTTCTCCGCGTTACGACAACGACCGCTGTGTCCCCCATGTCCCCCGACTCCTCTGTCCCCCTCGTCCCCCGACTCCTAGTTCAAATGGCTCTGAGCACTATGGGACTCAACTGCTGAGGTCATTAGTCCCCTAGAACTTAGAACTAGTTAAACCTAACTAACCTAAGGACATCACAAATATCCATGCCCGAGGCAGGATTCGAACCTGCGACCGTAGCGGTCTTGCGGTTCCAGACTGCAGCGCCTTTAACCGCACGGCCACTTCGGCCGGCCCCCGACTCCTGGCGCGCTTTATGTACCCTCCACAGCTAGTGCTGACCGCAGTCGTCTGTGCGTGGTACACGCACGATAGCGTCGAGCATAGGCGGTGGTCACGTTAATGTGACTGGGCCGTGTGTTTTGATCTTGCACTTCAAGAAGGTTAGACGTGGACACAATAAGGCATTCTTATGCTATTTTGTCTTTACGATTAGCCTGTAGGGAAAGACTTGGCTTACCCATGAGAATAATATATGTCTTCGTGATATGGCAACACTAGCGTACCTAACATATTGAATAATTGCCATTTGTTCGCATAAGAAATTTATGTGGCAGGGAGATTATTGTCAGTTCATGGTAATACACTCCTGGAAATTGAAATAAGAACACCGTGAATTCATTGTCCCAGGAAGGGGAAACTTTATTGACACATTCCTGGGGTCAGATACATCACATGATCACACTGACAGAACCACAGGCACATAGGCACAGGCAACAGAGCATGCACAATGTCGGCACTAGTACAGTGTATATCCACCTTTCGCGGCAATGCAGGCTGCTATTCTCCCATGGAGACGATCGTAGAGATGCTGGATGTAGTCCTGTGGAACGGCTTGCCATGCCATTTCCACCTGGCGCCTCAGTTGGACCAGCGTTCGTGCTGGACGTGCAGACCGCGTGAG
This sequence comes from Schistocerca nitens, assembly GCF_023898315.1. Lineage (NCBI taxonomy): Eukaryota > Metazoa > Arthropoda > Insecta > Orthoptera > Acrididae > Schistocerca > Schistocerca nitens. Next base: position 60,752,354 of record NC_064621.1, on the reverse strand, counting down.
ACGACGCTTCATCCAGTCCCAAACATGCTCAATGGGGGACAGATCCGGAGATCTTGCTGGCCAGGGTAGTTGAATGGTTCAAATGGCTCTGAGCACTATGGGACTCAACTGCTGAGGTCATTAGTCCCCTAGAACTTAGAACTAGTTAAACCTAACTAACCTAAGGACATCACAAACATCCATGCCCGAGGCAGGATTCGAACCTGCGACCGTAGCGGTCTTGCGGTTCCAGACTGCAGCGCCTTTAACCGCACGGCCACTTCGGCCGGCAGGGTAGTTGACTTACACCTTCTAGAGCACGTTGGGTGGCACGGGATACATGCGGACGTGCATTGTCCTGTTGGAACAGCAAGTTCCCTTGCCGGTCTAGGAATGGTAGAACGATGGGTTCGATGACGGTTTGGATGTACCGTGCACTATTCAGTCTCCCCTCGACGATCACCAGTGGTGTACGGCCAGTGTAGGAGATCGCTCCCCACACCATGATGCCGGGTGTTGGCCCTGTGTGCCTCGGTCGTATGCATTCCTGATTGTGGCGCTCACCTGCACGGCGCCAAACACGCATACGACCATCATTGGCACCAAGGCAGAAGCGACTCTCAGCGCTGAAGACGACACGTCTCCATTCGTCCCTCCATTCACGCCTGTCGCGACACCACTGGAGGCGGGCTGCACGATGTTGGGGCGTGAGCGGAAGACGGCCTAACGGTGTGCGGGACCGTAGCCCAGCTTCATGGAGACGGTTGCGAATGGTCCTCGCCGATACCCCAGGAGCAACAGTGTCCCTAATTTGCTGGGAAGTGGCGGTGCGGTCCCCTACGGCACTGCGTAGGATCCTACGGTCTTGGCGTGCATCCGTGCGTCGCTGCGGTCCGGTCCCAGGTCGACGGGCACGTGCACCTTCCGCCGACCACTGGCGACAACATCGATGTACTGTGGAGACCTCACGCCCCACGTGTTGAGCAATTCGGCGGTACGTCCACCCGGCCTCCCGCATGCCCACTATACGCCCTCGCTCAAAGTCCGTCAACTGCACATACGGTTCACGTCCACGCTGTCGCGGCATGCTACCAGTGTTAAAGACTGCGATGGAGCTCCGTATGCCACGGCAAACTGGCTGACACTGACGGCGGCGGTGCACAAATGCTGCGCAGCTAGCGCCATTCGACGGCCAGCACCGCGGTTCCTGGTGTGTCCGCTGTGCCGTGCGTGTGATCATTGCTTGTACAGCCCTCTCGCAGTGTCCGGAGCAAGTATGGTGGGTCTGACACACCGGTGTCAATGTGTTCTTTTTTCCATTTCCAGGAGTGTATGTCGTAGGACTTGCAAATTCGGTGACGATTTAAATTTATTTACTACGTCTGAGTGAAAATAGCGCCAACCATTAGCTGAACAACTGAGCTCGCATCGCATGGCGCGAGGCTTTATACCACCCACCAAGAAAGATAAAAGCTACTATGAGAACTACCTATAACTCATAACTCAAATTTCAATAAATCTCATTCTTTCATTGGACACGGCAGAGAAACACTTCAGAAGTGGCGACTCTGACAGGGCTTTTTGTTTGCAAGCTATTAGGTACTAATCAATTTTGGATATAGACCTACATAGTCATGAAAAGTTGAAATGGAAGAAGCTTATTACTGAGCTTCTCAAACAATTAAGTTCAGCTGCTTTTGCTCTTCGTATAATTGCTATTCTTGGAAACAACGTATCAACCTACCGACATATTTTGCATATTTTTCACTAAATGATGTCTCACGGAATAATTTTCTCGGGAAATTCATCATTTGTGAAGAAAGTATTGATCACACAAAAGTGAGCAGTGAGAGTAATATGTAGCGTCCACCCAGAGACGTCATGCAATTAATCTCCGAGCAGCTAAGCATTTTAACTGCGCCCTCACAATACATATACTCGCTAATGAAATTCGTCATAAATAATCCACCACAATTTGAGAAAAATAGTTATATCCCTACCTACGACCAAGAGAGAAAAGTGACCTTTATTACCCACTGTTAAAGTTGTCAGTGGCGCCGAAAGGAGTTCAGTGTATGCAAGCACTCCGTCACAAGTGCCCCATCGGGACCATTCGATCACCGTGTCATCCTCAGCCAAGGATGCGGATAGGAGGGGCGTGTGGTCAGCACACCGCTCTCCCGGTCGTTGTGATGGTTTTCTTTGACCGGAGCCGCTACTATTCGGTCGAGTAGCTCCTCAATTGGCATCAAGAGGCTGAGTGCGCGTGGCGGCCCGGATGGTCACCCATCCAAGTGCCGGCCACGCCCGACAGCGCTTAACTTCGGTCATCTGACGGGAACCGTTGCCAAAGGAGTTCAATATGCAGCAACATAATTTTTTGATCATTTGCCCAGTAACATAAAATGTCTGACAGGCGGCGAAGCCATTTTTAAATCTGATTTAAAATCATTTCTCCTGGACAACTCCTCCTAGTCCACTGACGAATTTTTATTTAAAAACTGGTAGCTACCAAAAAAAAGGGCAGTCGCTGAACGGAACTAAAAGTAATAATGTGTTCATTAATGTTAACGCTAATCATGTACACATATCATGTAAACTTACTCGTTCCACTTCATCTCGATAAAAGAATCGTTCAAACTGTAGATGGATCACGTAAGTAACTAAAACTAAATGTAAATTCTAAATTCGTTATCAGTGTTTCATGTTCAGAACGGGCTCGTTTCACGACAAAGAGTCATCAATATTAACGAAAGGGAAGGAAGGAAGAAGTATGATTAGAGTTTAGACACTTGTCGACAGTGCAGTCGGTAGAGACGGAGCACAAATTCGGATTACGAGCGGATGGGGAAAGAAATTGACAATGTCCTAATATAATGGAACCATTCCGGCATTTGCCTGGGCCAATTGAGGTGAATCACAGAAAACCTAATTATGGATGGTTGGACTGAGATTTGAACCGTCGTCCCCCCGAGTGCGAGTCCAGTGTGCCACCTCGCTCAGTATTGCGAAATGGAATGACGAATGCCATTTGTGGTTACCGTGATAGCGTGACCGGATGATCCATACTCGTCCCGTAGCGTGCCAACGAAGTCTTGTTGCGCAAGTTAACTCGCCGTATGACGGCCGTGGCGGCCTCAATTTTACATGACGCGGGTGGGTCCCGTGGCTTCACACGTGACCTGGGTCAGGGGATCCTTCCCTGCAACAGGTGGCTGGACCGACTGCAGCTGACCCAAGCGCGCGCCTAGCACACCAGGAGGCGGGGGAGTTAATGTTCCGGAAGGCCTAGTCGAAGGAGGACGTGCTCTTTTTGGGTGGAAGCGCATTTCTTCTCTTGTGAAGGCATAGTACAACTACTCGAACGCCGGACATTTGCCACGCTGGACATTTGCCACACTTGCCCCTTCGCCAGGTAGCTTCAGTAGCGATCCCTCAGGTAAGGGACGCCCTTCCTCGTACTTCTTCTGTCCGCTTTCAAACCGCCGTCTCCACATCTTACTCGATACAACCAGTACGTAAGGGATCTTCTTCTTCGACATCTTGGCGAAATACAGAGCATCTTTTCCGAAACCGAAATATTTATAACTTTCGGGAAACGAAAGCAAATCCGACGATGATATCAGTATGTAATTAGTTCTGCCAAATATAAATATAGATCCCTCTGTCTGTACGGTAGCATCCTTTCACGCTTACTGATAGCGGTAGAAACAGTCCATCGCCATGGGAGCAACAAGAAAGGAACGATGTAAAGAGAATGCGAATGTACACAAATCATTTCTTTTCGATCACTGCATTTGTGCCTACTTTAATTACTACAACTGCATGCCCAAAAGACAATTAAGGAAAGAAGAAGTGAATATGTGAATGTTTGAAAAGAAGAACGACATACTCCCTATTAATTTACTCTCTAAAATCCGATATCCCTCTCGGCGAAACATTAGTTAATAAAGTGTAGCGGGACAATGTTCAAAACATGACTGAAAGTACGTTTATAAACAGAGATAAGAACATCTATGATTAACATGTCATCTAAAGTCGACGTACAATTTTAAAATGTTAGAAATAAGGAAATGAAGTAATACAGAATGCTATGCTTGTAACGTACGTTCTTGTGCTACACTGTTTAGCTCTGGTATTTACAGGGTCACGGAGCAAGCATCCTAGATTTTGGAGGGAAAAGCCGTAATTGTAATGATGTCCACTACAACAGTAACAAGAAGCACAACTTAAGGAAAAATAATGTAATGTGCGTTCCAGCTCACAAGCGACATTGAAGCAGGTAGTTCCTATGACTTCGTATGGACAGAGGTTATATTCGACAACCGGAATAAATTAATAACTGGCTCCTTTTACCGACCCCCGGTCTCAGATGAAACAGTTGCTGAACTTTTCAAAGAAAACTCGAGTCTCGTCGCAAATAGGTACCCTACTCATACAATTGTAGTTGGCAGTGACTTCAATCTACCTTCCGTATGTTGACAAAAATACATTTTGAAAGGTGGCTACACTGAGTCACAGCGCCAGAGATTGCGCCAAAGATTATTATTCCGCCGCCTCCACTGGCCGCAGTAGTTCAGAGGATGTCGAGAGCTGTCGTTGTTCTGTTGGGCGAGAGAGTAGACCATCTGAGTGTTGACTGAAATGTTGTACTGTGCGGTTGGTGTAATGTATAGGTGGAAGAAGATGCAATTGTCAGAATATATTTGCGAAAGGAGATGGGCTTTTGATTTATGATGCTGATTTAATGGAATATTTTCGTCAATATATAATGAGGTAAAGAGGTATTACAGTTTTCTTTAATAACAATCCCTCTTGGTCACAGGTACAGTCGCGTTGATTTATTAGACTTCTAATTCTGTTTTCTATGTGCAATTATACTATTTCTGGTTTTTCAATTAGTTCATTGTAAACGGTGTTTAAAATATTTTGTCGTATTGAGAAAGGACCGAGCCAGATACACGTACGTTGAGTCACACTACCACACAAAGAACAGTTACACGTGTGCTTTGTTGTTTCGTAGCTTTTATAGTTGCAGGGAACTTAATTAATCAATTGTTTTAATGGAAATTCCTTGTCATTCTTTATTTTTATTTTATGCAGCCAGAGACTTCGTAACCGGTCACACAGCTAGTAAAATTATTGCATTTATTCATTAATATTAGTATTTTCTTATTAATTAAGTCCCCTTGCAATATTCAGATCCTTCTGTAGATAGAAAACAATTTCCGTAATTGTTCTAAATGCTTTTTTTAAAATTATTTTGAACAATTAGTTCACGAGGCCATTCAAATTGTAAATGGTTACGAAAACACACTTGACCTCTTAGCCACAAATAATCCTGAGCATCACGACGAATGCAGGGATTAGTGAACACGCAGTCGTAGCGAGGCTCAATTCTGTAACAAAGAAATTCACCAAAACTAAACGCGAAATATATATATTTATAAAAGCAGCTAAACATTCGATTGACGTCTTTCTAAGAGACAATCTCCAATCCTTCCAAACTATGTAAGTGAAGACCATATGTGGCTTAAGTTCAGAGAAATAGTATCAACAGCACTCGAGAGGTTCATAACAAATAAATTAATAACAGACGGAACTGATTCCCCACGGTACTCAAAACACAACAGAAAGCTGCTGCAGGAGCACCGAAAAAGGCACGTATAATTTAGACGAGCGCAAAATCTCCAAGATTGGCGAAGTTTTGCTGAGGCTCGAAATTTGGTCCGGATTTCAATGCGAGATGCATTTAATAGTTTCCACACCGAAACTCACTCTAGAAATGGGGCGGAAAATCCATAGAGATTCTGGTCATATGTTAAATAAACCAGCGGAAAGGCTCAGTAAGCGATGAGGAGGGGGAGACAAGGGACCCAACCCTTCGGAGCAGGTAAAATCGTGGCAGATGTCAGGCGTGGCAAATGCACGGCGTGGCAAATGTCCGCACACCCAACTACTCACATATCACGATATCAGTACCTGTCGTCAAAATGTGTGATTTATTTAATTTAAAGAGACAGCATGTTTCGGTGAGACTTATCAAGTTCCATAAACAAGGAAAATACAAGCCATTAGTTCGCATTGTTTCACATGTTAACATGCAGGCAATGGAGACCTGTCTGCATTGTCCGTGTGGTGTGGAGCAGCACTCGCTAGTAAACATCTCATACATCTTGAATGTATTGCATTCTTAAGAAAAAGGTTGGTTGCTCTCCAGCTTTGAGTACATACAAATATTTTGCACCATTACAGATGAACGAGTCAACGTATTAAACGAAAAGACAGAAGGATCTAGCGTAGTGATGTTCCTGTCAAAAACAGCCACCAGACTAAATCTCCTTTAGTAGGAGTTAGGTTTTTTGCACCATAATGTATGTAACGAGTACATTTTGGAAAGTAGATCAAGAGTTGATCATGAGGATTCGACTGCTTTTCAAGAGTTACTTAGGTGGGAATACTATGTCCTTTCAAATTGTTAAAACTTCCTGGCAGATTAAAACTGTGTGCCGGACAAGGCTCGAACTCGGGACCTTTGCCTTTCGCGGGCAAGTGCTCTGCCAACTGAGCTACCCAATCACGACTCACGCCCCGTCCCCACAGCTTTAATTCCGCCAGTACCTCGTCTCCTACCTTCCAAACTTCGCAGAAGCTCTCCTGCGAAAGCTGTGGGGACGGCGCGTGAGTCGTGCTTGGGTAGCTCAGTTGCTAGAGCTCTTTCCCACGAAAGGCAAAGGTCCCGAGTTCGAGTGTCGGTTCGTCACACAGTTTTAATCTGTCAGGAAGTTTCATATTAGCGCACACTCCGCTGTAGAGTGAAAATTTCATTCTAGTTTCAAATTTTTTTTGACGTTTTGCTACGGCACTGACAAAAAGACGTTCAAAGATGTTTGAGTCGACAGCTGTATCGCTGACGGCACTAATGCATACCTAGGATGATATTAAAATCTTTATTTCGTGATTTACAGTTGATTTTCATCAGTACACAGAGGTCCGTGAAAGTATTAAGCGTCACCATTAACTTCGACTCTTACACCACGCTACATATAATGGACAGTATTTTATGTTTGACGACGCATATTCACTGCTTACTTATTTTTGACTGTGCCTAAGGTTATGTAATACTACATGGGCACTGTAGACGAAGCTCCTTTATCTGTATGCTAGCATGTGAAATAATGCGAAGTGTTTTTCTGGTTTATAGAGCTTGATACTGGGATCATGCTTGATACTGGCAGCATGCCTTTCTGAAACAAATTGTGTTTTTAAATTTAATAAATCACACATTTCGACAAACGATGCGTCATAATTTCCGTAATGACGCAATTTTTCGCCGTAGTCTCCCGTTCAGGAACAGCCGTCGATGATGACGATGATGTTTGGTTTGTGGGGCGCGCAACTGCGCGGTCATCAGCGCCCGAAGGAACAGCCGTCGCAAAAATGTTTGCAACTATAGACTGACATCAGGCTGTTACAGAATTTTAGCACCAGTTTTATGCTCGAGTATTGTGACCTTTCTGCAACCGACAATCTCCTTTGTAGGAATCAACATGGATACCGCAAATGATCGTGTATAGCACAGCTCGCTCTGTTCGTCTACAAGACCCAGAAGGCATTAAACACGGGCGCCCCGCTTGATACCGTATTGCTTCACTTCCGGGAGGCGTTAGAACCAGTTCCATATTGTTGCCTACTGGACAAAACATCAGTGCACGGAATATCACACCAGCTGTGTGGTTAGACGGCAGAGTTCCTAACAAACATGATGGAGAGACATCTGCAGACTTAAAAGTAACCTGGGCTGTACGCCAAGGGCGTGGTATGAGACACTAGTGGGTAACGTCATTAAGTTCTCTGAGGCTTTTCGTCCGCAGCTCGTGGTCGTGCGGTAGCGATCTCGCTTCCCACGCCCGGGTTCCCGGGTTCGATTCCCGGCGGGGCCAGGGATTTTCTCTGCCTCGTGATGACTGGGTGTTGTGTGCCGTCCTTAGGTTAGTTAGGTTTAAGTAGTTCTTAGTTCTAGGGGACTGATGACCATAGATGTTAAGTCCCATAGTGCTCAGAGCCATTTGAGGCTTTTCACGAATGATGCTGTTGTATGTAGACGAGTCGCAACGCTAGGAAATTGTAACGAAATACTCGAAGACCTGCACAGGATCGACGCTTGGTGCATGCACTGCCAGTTGACCCTCGCCATAGACAAATGGAACGTATTGCGATTATTAGGCAGAAAGGCACGTTATTGTGTGATGGCACGATTGCAGAAGAAGCAATTACATCCACGAAATGTACAAGAGTATGCGTACCAAGCGATTTAAGATGGAACGGTCACATAAAACGTAAGGCAGATGCCACACTGAGATCATTAGAACATCAACAGGCAGCACAGTTCACCCACGAAGCTAGTAGCTTACAAAACACTCGTGCAACCGATGCTTAGGTACTCCTTGTTAGCCTGTGACCCGTGTAATTGATAGATGGAATAAGGAAGATTCAAAGAAGAGCAGGCAGTCCCCCATATGCTCGTTTCAAAAGCGCGAAAATGTGATGTCACCGCCAGACACCACACTTGCTAGGTGGTAGCCTTTAAATCGGCCGCGGTCCGTTAGTATACGTCGGACCCGCGTGTCGCCACTATCAGTGATTGCAGACCGAGCGCCGCCACACGGCAGGTCTAGAGAGACTTCCTAGCACTCGCCCCAGTTGCACAGCCGACTTTGCTAGCGATGGTTCAATGACAAAATGCGCTCTCATTTGCCGAGACGATAGTTAGCATAGCCTTCAGCTACGTCATTTGCTACGACTTAGCAAGGCGCCAGTACCAGTTACTATTGATACTGTAATCATGTACCGTCAAGAGCGACGCTCATCATTAATGGATTAAAGTTAAGTATTCCACCAGCTACGTCCGTTTTTCTAAAGTCTAAATTCCTTGTCCTGTTCCAGACCTCACGCCAGCCTGCGTGAGCTAAAACGCGTGCGTTTAGGCTTCCTCTAGTACCCGGTGTTGGCTCTCCTGCCAACCCACAACAGAAAACGTCACGGAGTTGCTCACAGAACTCGAGTGACAGACGCAACAAGAGAGATACTGAACATCACTGTGCAATTTATTGTTAAAATGACGAGATCGTACGTTCTTTCTACACATCAACATTAAAGGTGTTCTGCCTATTGGCAGGTCCCTGATACCACTGCTGCCTCCGTCTGGTCCTATTCCAGGGCCGATGCTTTGTAATGTGTATCTTCCCTCTTTTCGCTTCGTGCACCATTTTTATTCTTCCCTCTCCTATTTTCTGTTCTGCCACAGTGCACTTTTGATAGCTAATGTTAGAAATCCATTTCCTCGTAGTATATGTCCCACATAGTCTGCTTTCCTTTTCTTAACGACGTTTAGGATATTTCTCTCTTCCTTTAACTTTTCCATTACTTCACCGCCTTCGCTTCCAATTTTATTTTATGCTTTCTCCCACAAACTCACATATCGAATGCTTCAATTCTGTCATTTCTCTCCTCTTCGATATTTAGATTTCACAGCTGTGCAGAAAAACACGCAACACAACTCGAAGCATTTAGCGAATCTAATGTATTGAAAAATCCGCCTCAGTTGCGAAAATTTTCTGGTCTTTACACAGGTTTCGGCTAGAATAATCTAGCCTTCTTCAGAAGCATAAATTTACTATAACATGCCAGAGTAAGGCACAGTCAACATTAAAAATTAAAACCTATAGTACCGTGGTACCACGTCGAATTAAAACTACTTAACTGCAGTGCAGCCCCGGCGTAACTTCACCACGCGGTAGGTTGACAGCGGCAACTACGTTTGCACTGACCGTTGCACGTGGAATTGCTGCTGTGATGGTGTCACGCAAAACAACAAGGGGTGCAAGCCCATTCCATGAAAAACACGACCACACCACAATACCACTGCCTCCGAATTTTACTGTTCGCACTATATACGCTGGCAGGTGACGTTCACCGGGCATTCTCCATACCCCCACCCTGCCATCGGATCGTCACATTGTGTACCGTGATTCGTGACTCCACAAAACGCTTTTCTGTTCAATCGTCCAACGTTTACGCTCCTTACACCACGCGAGGCGTCGTTGGCGTTTACCGGCTTGATGTGTGCCTTATGAGCAACCGCTCGACCACGAAATCCAAGTTTTCTCACCTCCCGCCTAACTGTCATAGAACTTGCAGTGGATGCTGATGCAGTTTGGAATTCTTGTGTGATGGTCTGGATAGATGTCTACCTATTACACATTACGACCCTCTTCAACTGTGTGCGGTCTATCAGACGAGTTCAACCACTACCACATCGGAAGCAGTGGACCAAGGGATGTTTAGGAGTGTGGAAATCTCGCGTTCAGACGTATGAGACAAGTGACACCCAGTCACCTGACCACGCAATTTCACTACAAGCCCATTGTGCGGTGCAGTTTCAAAAGCCTTCCGGAAATCCAGAAATACGGAATCAATCTGAAATCCCTTGTCAATAGCACTCAGCACTTCGTGTGAGTAAAGAGCTAGTTGTATTTCACAAGAACGATGTTTTCTAAATCCGTGTTGACTGTGTGTCAATAGACAGTTTTCTTCGAGGTAATTCATAAAGTTGGAACACAATATATGTTCCAAAATCCTGCTGCACACCGACGTTAATGATATGGGTCTGTAATTTAGTGGATTACTCCTACTACCTGTCTTGAACAGTGGGAACACAGCCGTCGTCAAGCGTTTGGTCGACCACGTCCTGTCGTCACAGGAGAGGATCACCATGTTGGAAATGGAAATGCCGTGTGGCTAGGGCCTCCCGTCGGGTAGACCGTTCGCCTGGTGCAAGTCTTTCGAGTTGACGCCACTTCGGCGACTTGCGTGTCGATGGGGATGGAATGATGATGATAAGGACAAGGCAACACCCAGTCCCAGAGCGGAGAAAATCTCCGACCCAGCCGGGAATCGAACCTGGGCCGGACCTTCAGTACACACACCATCAGATTATTTGACTCGTCGCTCTAACGAAGTAGGCGAGTGTCAGCAATATGTCTCGTGGTCTTATCGTGGCATGTTTATATTCTGCCGTTAGGTCAGACGATAGAAATGCCACTGGCACGCTTAGAGTAGCAGATTGACGGTGACCAACTTTAAACAGAACTTGATTAATTTTCACACACATTTATTAAAATAATAACAAGCATAAAAATTACTTAACTTGGTTCTGGATGCTATTTACAATTGACAATCTGAAGTTCCTTTGGTATTGGTACGTTAATCTTATTCTCACATGTATCTCTGATACTTGACAAAAGTGTCTATCTTCATGGCTATGTACAGGAATATGGTAATCTTATTTGGTGCAGACTGAAACTTGACTATAGACTGGTACAGACAAATGTAGAACTCGTACAGACTCTTGCAGACAAATGCAGACTGACTAATCGGAGGTCTGTACACTCGTTATAATACCTCGCGCTTTCATTCATCACTGCGCGAGAGTGATCCGCGAGGAGAAAAGGTTCTATGTGTTAGCAGCAATCTCATTGGCTGCGTTACATATTAATACGCGGATCGGCGGAAGCAGAATTTGGTCCATCTCTATGGCAGCGCCATCTCGTAGTGCGGAGACGGACGAGCGCTGTGCCTGCGCTGTTATGCTTAGTGGGGCGCGCTCTAGTGGGAAAGTTGTGTACGCGCTGACTACGCGGAACTATGTACACAACAGGAGGACATCACCATGCTGTGCGCTGAGCACATCGTAACCACTTCCCATCTTCGCCTGCCGCCTGTAATGGACTCGCTGAAACATTCCGTGCCATGCCGCGCTGTTCGTCAGAGGCTATCAGCATCCAATCTGCGGAATTACCGTCTTACGTGTGGTCTGCCGTCAACAGCAGAACAGAAGCGGCTGCATTAGGAGTGCTGCAGTGACCGGGAAGCAAGGACTGCTGACGAATGCCGTCTCATTGTCTTCAGCAACGAATCGGCGCTCTGCACTTCCAGGGATGACCATCGTCGGCGAGTACGGCGACGGTCTGGGAAGACGTCCCTCTAACGTTAGGGAGAAGCATAGCGGCATTACTGCTGGTGTCAAGATGTGGGGAGCAATCGGGTATGACTTCAGGTCACCGCTAGTAGTGACAGAGAGAACTGTGGCAGCACAACGGCACCTTAAACCTCGCGGCTACCCCGCGCGTCGGCGTTGCGGTTGATAATGGAACCAGGACTAAAGGAAAATCAGGTCACGTTCATTGGATTTGTCGATCTGGAAAAAGCGTTCGACATTGGAAAATAGTGCAGGATTTTCCAAATTGTGAGAAAAATAGGGGTAGTCTACAGGCAAGGGCTGGTAATGTACAATATTGAAACGAAGTCTTTAATTTTTTTTTTTTAAAACACTGATCTACAGAATTTTCCCTGACAAAGACAACTCAGACTTCACCTATTCATTTATTACCCATAATATACAAGCCCAACGCAATCTCACTGCTATACATTGACAACACGGCTTCCAATAATTAACACAAAAGAATGGCCCTGAATTGTAAGAAATCCTAACAATAACACAAATCCAAAAAAAAAAAAAAAATGAAATTAAAGAAATATGAAACTGCCTCCAACTCTGTTAATTGCCTAAACTCATTTCAGTCACGAATCGCCGTAGTAGAAACTCCATTCCTTTTATAAGTCGCTTACCTCAGATAAAATCTTCATAAGATGAACTACAGCAATCACAGCAAACAGCAACTAGAGCCAGTTAAATAAAAAGTTTCTAACTACTAGTTGGCATATGGTTAGTGAAAGAAAGATTTTATTGAAGAACAAACAATGTATTTACAAAATTTTATCTTATTCTTGTAACATCCAGTTCCAAAAATTATATAGTTGTCAATAATTCCACTACTAAAGTATTATCAACCATACATCCATTATCATACCTTTACCTGAATCTTTTCTTATAAGAAATTTCACCTCACTTTACATCGCGTGTCCTACCAACACAGAGTCTCCACTAAGAAGAAACATGTCGGTACACTTCTCTATCCACTCGCTAACTGCTAGTCAGTCCAATCACAGAATCTCTTGCCAAGGACGCAGAGCGCTGTTAGCGATATTAACACAGTCTTTAGCGCTTGCAACATACTGACAGGCTACTTACAATATGTAAAAGAGCCAATAGGGAATAATAAGAGTGGAACACCAACACGAAGTGCTCGGATTCCCAAGGGTGGAAGACAGGAAGTCAGTCGCCAGTACTGTTGAATCTGTGCATCGAAGAAGCAATGATGGAAGTAAAAGAAAGGTTCAAGAGCGGAATTAAAATTCAAGGTGAAAGGATATCAGTGAAAAGATTCGCTTATGATATTGCTATCCTCAATGAACGTGAAGAAGAATTACAGGGTCTGCTGAATGGAATGAATATTCTAATGAGTACATGATATAGATTGAGAGTAAATGGAAGAAAGACTAAAGTAATGAGAAGTAGTAGACATCAGAAGAGCGAGAAACTTAACATCGTGATTGGTGATCACGAAGTTGATGAAGTTAAGGGGGGGTAGGACGTCAAACGGACCGACTTGGAGCAGGAGAGGCACCACAGGACATTTTAATTTCCACTGTCTACACTTTTACAAAAAAATTCATAAAACTTTGTCAGCATGACCAGGAAGGATTCAGAATTCACACTCATAGCAATGGAAGTTAGAAAACATAACGAAATAATTTTTTTTACATGTGAAGTTTCATCATTTTTTTCACTTACTAATGGCAGTATTTGTTGCTATAGGTACACTTTTCTTCATAAGTAAGAGAGATTCTTCGATGAATTGTGCACAGCATACAAACCATACTTAAAGGTGTATGAAACTATAGAATTTTCGAAATCTATTAAAAACTGTGGTAAAAATTGAGGTAATTAATTATAAAATTTGTGTTTTTCCTAAACATGAAGTTTAAAATATAACAGTTCATTCATTTTTTCATAAATTAAATAAATTCTAGAGTTTCATACACCTGTAAGTATGGTATGTATGCTGTGCAAAATTCATCGAAGAATCTCTCTAACTTATGAAGAAAAGTGTACCTATAGAAACAAATGCAGCCATTAGTAGTTGAAGAAATGATGAAAAAAATTTTTTGTTATGTTTTCGAACTTCCACTGCAATGAGTGTGAATCCTGAATCCTTCCTGGTGATACTGACAAAGTTTTATGAATTTATTTGTAAAAGTATAGACACTGGAAATTAAAATGTCCTGGGATGTCTCTGCTGCTCCAAGTCAGCCAGTTTGACGTCCTACCCCCCCCCCTCCCCTTAACGAACTCTGCTACCTAGGCAGCATAATAACTCATGACGAACGGAGGAAGAAGCAGACTAGCAATGGCAATAAGGACATTCCTGGCCAAGAGAAGTCTACTAGTATCAAACTTAGACCTTAATTTGAAGAAGAAATTTATAATAATTTACGCTTCGAGCAGAGCATTGTACCGTAGTGAAACAGGGACTGTGGGAAAACGGGAAAAGAAGAGGCTCGAAATTGGATGGTTAGTTGATTCGGGGGGAGGGGACCAAACAGCGAGGTCATCGGCCCCATCGGATTACGCAAGGAAGTCTGCAGTGCTCTTTCAAAGGAACCATCCCGGCATTTGCCTGAACCGATTTTAGAAAATCGCGGAAAACCTAAATTGGTTCAAATGGCTCTGAGCACTATGGGACTTAACATCTATGGTCATCAGTCCCCTAGAACTTAGAACTACTTAAACCTAACTAACCTAAGGACATCACACAACACCCAGTCATCACGAGGCAGAGAAAATCCCTGACCCCGCCGGGAATCGAACCCGGGAACCCGGGCGCGGGAAGCGAGAACGCTACCGCACGACCACGAGCTGCGGACACGGAAAACCTAAATCGAGATGGCCGGACGCGGGTTGGAACCGTCGTCCTCCCGAATGCGAGTCCAGTGTGCTAACCACTGCGCCACCTCGTTCGGTAAGAGTCTCGAAGCATTTGAGATGTGGTGCTAGGGAAGAATGTTGAAAATTAAGTGGACTGACAGGGCAAGGAATGAGGAGGTTCTCCGCAGAATTGGTGAGGAAAGGAGTATATGGAAAACACTGGCAAGAATAAGGTACAGGATGGTAGAAAATCAGTTAAGACGCGAGGGAACAGCTTCTATGGTACTAGGGGGAGCTGTAGGGGGGGGGGGGGGGCAAAAACTGTAGAGGAAGACAGAGTTTGGAATACATCTATCAAATGATTGAAGGCGTAATTTGCAAGTGCTATTTCGAGATGAAGAAGTTGGCACAGGAGAGAAATTCGAGGCGGGCCCCAAAAAACAACTCAGAAGACTGATGAATAATGTTTCGCGGTATTAACGTGACGTTGTTGGGCCTGTTTACTTTGCCGCAGACGGCAGCATCAGGGGCTAATGATCGGCCTGCAGTCGGTGACAGAGGTCTGCTTCAGTCTGCAGTGTCCCTCACGGTAGGGAACGCCTTACCTCGGGGCGCTCCGACGCTGAAGCCAGCAGCAACAAGAAGTTGAGCGTCGCCTGCCGACGTAGTCCCAGCTCTGCTCGCGCGGTGCACATCAAAGTCCGCGAGCAGCTTGCACAGCGACAGACATAGCAGCAGCAGCTAGCGAGGTGGAGCGGCGCTGGCGAATGCAAGGCGCTGGTTCCCGGACTTCTCGTCTCATTTTATCTCCGACTCGGTGTGCCAACGGATCGCGGGGCTTAGCCAGTTACTCAGCCGGTTACAGCCAGACCCGGGAGGCAGCCGTGTCAGGTGCCTCGGCGGACAACGGCTGCCGTCGCTTTGTCTGACTCACAGGGGGAGGCCACGACGTTTGGAACGCGGATTTACTGCAAACTCCGTACACTCGTAGTACTCCATGAGGACAACAAAATGTGTAAGCAGTAGCGCGTACTTCTCAAGCGTTACTGAGAAAATCGCAAAATAATTGCGGTCGTCAAATATATATATATATATATATATATATATATATATATATATATATATATATGTGCGTGGCCATTTTAACCACGAAGCGGCTGCAGCCGGGTGCTGCCGGCACGGTAGCTCAGCGTGTTCGGGCAACACCGACTCAAAGGAAGGCCTCGACGCTTGTTGGTGACGTCACGTCAGCTAGGCACGGCGAACGCCAGGTCTGTTGCAGGCAGAAACGCCTGGGCGCGCTTATCACTAAAAATCTCTTATTTTTGGACAAAATGTTTGGTATTGTTTTGGATTCTGCAGTTCTATTTAGATGAAAGATTTTCTTACTATTGTAAAGCTACAAATGAAGATCGTAGTTCTGTGTTACTGAATCCTGTCGAAACAAACGTAGATCAATATGAGAAGACGCTTTGCCCCATTGCAAGCTTCGAAAAATTTAATATTCAAGTAACTATATTTACTTGATCCATTTTGATATCGAAACTTACCCCAACCCCCTTACAATGAACTCGTTTCTTTTATTTATTTATTTATTTTCGTTTGACATCGTCACTGGAAATGTGAACGAATTTACATGTGTAAATGTCCAACTGTTGCCAGTCATTACATTACAGTCGTTTTCAACGAAAGGAATTCTAAACAGGAAACAAAATAGCTTCATACATCGAAAATACTGCTGAGCCTAAACTTTTTTAAACATGCACATTAGAAAAGATACATATTCCCCTCTTGCAACTGAAAGGAGAAACTTTATAAGATACAAAAATTTTATTTGATAAAACAAGTATCTCTCTTTTGCCTCTTCTTCTGTCCCCCACCGCCTCCCCCAACGTGTACAATCGCAAGATATTTCATTAACATTCAGTGCTCCTCACCCCATAGACAACCAAGATACCTAAAGAAGAGCACCAATATGTTCACAGTTTCTTGTAAAAGCAATCCAGTACAAACGTACCTTCCTCAGATTTACAAATAAGGTAAAGAAGCACGAATTCTGATGCTGCTGGACCATGGAGTTGTTTTTGTATGTCAATCCTTAAAACAGGTGGAAATTTAGGTTCAGGAGTACACTATTTGTTAAGAAGTGTAATGAATTGCCCAATTAATTGATTGCAGAACTCTCTCAGAACAATGTGTGTTGGTCAACTACCGCCTATAGTTTCACATTTTCCTGTGTCAGGGAGGGAGACACCACAATTATGAGTATGCCTGCAACAGACCTGGAGTTCTCCGTGCCTAGCTGACGTACCGTCACGAACAAGCTCCGAGGCCTTCCTTTGAGTCGGTGTTGGTTCGGTCAGAGCCTTAGCTACCCTTTATAATAATAATAAAAATGAATAAAAAAATAAAAAAAACTGCGTGAACGGGTTATCGAACGTCCGCCCTGAACAAATTCAGCGAACAATGTAGAACAATTTTTTTTTTTTAAAGAGTCGTTGGCGTTCAAGCCACTGGATCACTGGATCGAGTTCCGTTCGTCAGTTTTTTTTATTTTTATTTTCAACACAGTCATTTTCTTTATTATTTATATTACAATAGGTATAATGGTGAAAATACGTGTAATCGGATGAACTTTTATTAAATTTACAATGTTTTTATTATCACAAATAATGTAATATTCATAACTATCGACTAGTAAACGACCAAACGCATAAAGTGATACTGAAAATGTATGCTTGTCCGTGATTTGAGAAATCCCTTATACCTGGAAGGAGTCCGAGACGACTTGTTGCCTCCAAGTTCTGACCGGCACAGACGGCTTTCGAAAGACGTACAATTAATCGTCGCTTTCGACATTACGAGTACAAGTTGCAGGATGGTATTTTTCGTAAAAACATGGAAAACATAAAGTTAAACGGCACTAGCTACATTGAATAAATGCCATGTTTCCGCACACGCAACGCCATTTGACGTTTTCAGTGGAAAAACAAACCTCGTTAACATTTTCAAAAACCTCTCTTTCAGATGATAGTTTGGCAGCAAACCATACATAACGCAGTGTTTCCTTAAGAACCGGCGCTGATAATTGGTTATGCAGTATCAAGTGTATTGTAATAGTGTCTTCCGAGAAGCAACTTCTCGTTCTCTTTCGATCAAATACGAACAGATTTGAAGACACGGACAAGAATACATTTTCAGTATCACTTTATGCGTTTGGTCGTTTACTAGTCGATAGTTATGAATATTATGTTATTTGTAATACTAAAAATTAGTAGACTGCCAAATAACATTGTAAATTTAATAAACGTTCATCCGATTACACGTATTTTTCCCATTATGTCAATCGTAATATAAATAGTAAAGAAAATGACTGTGTTGAAAATAAAAACTGACGAACGGAACTCGATCCAGCAATCCAGCGGCTTGAACACCAACCACTTTTTCTAAAAAAATAAAAAAAATTGTTCTATGTTGTTCGTTTGATTTGTTCAGGGTGGACGTCCGATGACACCCGTTCAGTTTGTTCGTTCTTTCGTTCGCTCAGTATCCTTTATTAGAAAGGGAAGCTAATGCTCTGACCGAACACGCTGAGCTACCATGCCGACACCACGCGGCTGCACCCGCTCCATGGTTAAAATGGCCACGCACAGATATATATTTGACGACCGAAATTATCGTGCGATTTTCTCAGTAACGCTTGAGAAGTACGCGCCACTGCTTACACATTTTGTTGTCCTCATGGAGTACTGCGAGTGTACGAAGTTTGCAGTAAATCCGCGTTACAAACGTCGTGGCCTCCCCTGTCGAGCGTAGTGCTCTTTAAAAATGTAAGCAAGCGCGTAATCGATCTCTGTGCCACTGAAAGCACTTTGTTCCTTTTAAATTCAACTTAACAGACACTATCGCCTACAACATAAAATTCCTTGAAACTATCCGTCTTGTGCGTACCGATGATCCGCCCTCTGTCCCCCATCCCCCTCTTCCCACAATTCAAGGTTTAGAAGTGCGATTAAAATTCAGCGTGAAAGTATACATCACTGAGTCACAATTGTAATTAGCCAACTCATACAAAAATCCTGATGTAACAATGAAATAGAATCATTACATAGCCTCAGTCGTACACTGGTGTTCAAAATTAAAGCAACAAACGGAAATTTTGCAAGGCTCCGTTTATTTTGCCACAATATAGTATACGCAATGAAGTAGAAACACTGTAAAGAATACAGAAAGTATACAACTGCAACGTGCATAAAGGTAGACAAAAAAGTACTTCGTTTCTTCCAACTCAACGGATTTGCACACACGTCCTGACAACTGGTTAATATGCTCAGTAAGGAGTATGACCACATCTGGCAGCAATACAGGTATGACAGCGGCAGGGTATGCTGTGAATGATGTCATCAACCTCATGTTGAGGCAATAACGCCAGTTCCTCCTGCAGACCTGCTCGCAAGTCTTGGAGAGCGCATGGTGGAAGCTGACGTGATGGAACCCGTCTCCCTGGTGCGTCCTAGAGTATCATCCTAGACATTATGCGATTCAAATCGGGAGAGCGAGCACGCCACCCCATGGGTGTAATATCTTCCGTTTCGAAGAAAACATGTCACCTGTGCTGTACGAGGTGGAGCGTTATCGTCTATCAGTACGAAGTCTGGGCCCACACCACTTCGCAACAACAACACATGAGGTCCCAAGATCTCGTCACGATACCTGGTAGCAGTTAAACCTTGCCGATTCACCCGTACAATTTCGTGAAGAGGTGTTCATTAACATAATTTCTCCCTGCACCAGTAGGGCTCCTCCTCGATATGGACCTCTTTCCACGGTGTTTGGGTCCAGAAATCGAGTTCCACGTTCCCTCCAGATGCGAATCCGTCGAGAATCTCACTCTAGACCAAATCGGGATCCATCTGTGCAAAGAACATTGGCCCACTGTTCGGTCGTCCAGGTGGCATGCTGAAGATTCACATTTTCTAGACGTTCCCTTCTGTGAAGAAGCGTCTCCGACAGCAAGGCTTCGGTACACCGTTTGTCTGGATACACGTCCAACGATGCTGCGCGGTCAGATGCCAGTTGCCGTGCAGTACTAAGGCGGTACTGACGTGCCCTTACAACCAAATAACGGTCCTCTCTTTCTGATGTCACAAATGGTCGGCCCTGCCCTGGTCTTCGGAATACAGTTCGGTCTCTATAAACTGTCACCACACCCGAGAAACAACAGAACGAATGAGATTAACCCATCGGGCCACATCAGCTTGCGACTGTCCTGCTTCTATTCTTGCTACGGCCCTTCACCGCAGAGAGTCTGGAAGGCGCCTTCTCTGCGCCATACTGCACCGTGTGTGACTGTGTGCACACTAACTGTGGGTGACGAACTACCCTGCAAGTACTACCCCGTCTGATGGATTCCCTGACGTCATCGTTGGTGTGGTTGTCCGTCGACCGGAATTCCACCTTCCATGCAGAACACGATCGTCCGGACATCTCTTGACAGTTTGTACGATTATGTCGAGAATCAGTCACAGAACGGGGAAATTGGCGTTTGTTCATTTTCACCCATGACAGAGCGTCACGGAAGTTCTGTGGAACCTATACTGGCAGACGCTTTGTTCAGCGAAATCCTGTTTACAAGCTGTTGTGGCGTAACAAGCTAGTCACGCCACACTGAGGAGGAAGCCGAAAGGCACGCGTACACACACGCCGACTGGCGTCAAGTCTGGAACAGGATAAGTTATGACTGCTATAAAGACAATACGTAGCTTTGGAATATACTTAACTTTTAATGCTTCCTTTGGTACATCTCTCTTGACTATACAAATGAGACTCGTAAGATACATGCACTGATACAATTGGCGCCTTGCTAAGTCGTAGCCATTAACTTAGCTGAAGGCTATTCTAACTGTCTCTCGGCAAATGAGAGCAAAGGCTTCGTCAGTATAGTCGCTAGCAACGTCGTCGTACAACTGGGCGAGTTCTCGTACGTCTCTCGAGACCTGCCGTGTGGTGGCGCTCGGTCTGCGATCACACAGTGGCGACACGCGGGTCCGACATGTACTAATGGACCGCGGCCGATTTAAGCTACCACCTAGCAAGTGTGGTGTCTGGCGGTGACACCACACAAGCTTTCAAGAGCGAATACTGAGTGATGTATCTAGGAACATACTACAGCGCGTAGGAAGTCATTAAAATTGCTATACCAAGAAGAAATGCAGATGATAAACGGGTATTCATTGGACAAATATATTATACTAGCACTGACATGTGATTACATTTTCACGCAATTTGGGTGCATAGATCCTGAGAAATCAGTACCCAGAACAACCACCTTGCCCACCATTGACCAGACGTTTTCAGTTGCTGGAAGATCTGGAGAACGTGCTGGCCAGGGCAGCAGTCGAACATTTTCTGTATCCAGAAAGGCCCGTACAGGTCCTGCAACATGCGGTCGTGCATTATCCTGCTGAAATGTAGGGCTTCGCACGGTTTAATTAGTTCTAAGTGACTGATGACCTCAGAAGTTAAGTCGCATAGTGCTCAGAGCCATTTGAACCATTTGAGAAGATCCGGTCGCAACGAAAACCGCCTTTGTTTTAATGATTGCCGCTCCTATTCACGTATCATGTCTGTGGCACTATCTCTATCTTCACGATAACACAAAATGAGCTGCCCTTGCTTCACGTTTTTCGATGTCACGCGTCGGTTCCACCTGATGCGGATCCCACACCGCACAGCAATACTCCAGAATAGGGCGGACAAGCGTGGTGTAAGCAATCTCTTTAGTAGAGCTGTTGCACTTTCTAAGTGTTCTGCCAATGAATCGCAGTCTTTGGTTTTCTCTACCCACAACATTATCAATGTGATCGTGCCAATTTAGGTTATTTGTAACTGTAATCCCTAAGTATTTAGCTGAATTTACAGCCTTCAGATTTGTGTGACTAATCGCGTAATCGAAATTTAGCATATTTCTTTTACTACTCACGTGAATAACTTCACACTTTTTTTTATTCTGATTCAGTCGCCACTTTTCGCATCATACAGATATCTAAATCATTTTGCAATTCGTTTTGGTTGCCTGATGACTTTACAAGACGGTATATCACAGCATCATCTGCAAGCAAAGTAAGAGGGCTACTATGATTGTCTCTTACGTCGTTAATATAGACCGGGAACAATAGAGGGCCTACAACACTTCTTTGGGGAACGCCGGATATTAATTCTGTTTTATTCCATGACTTTGCGTCTGTTACTACGAACTGTGGGCTTTCTGACGGGAAATCACGAATCCAGTCGCACAACTGAGGCGATATTCCATTGGCACGCAGTTTGCCTGCTGCCGTCGCGCATTGTTATCCATAGAAACGAAGTGAGAGCCGAACGCACCCCTGATTAGACGCACATGGGAAACGAGTATAGTATCGCAATGACGTTGGCCGGTGAATGTACCGTGGTCAAGGATTTAGGGGTCAGTACACACGTCAAACGTTATGCCTACCCACACCATAGCTCCTAGAGTACCAAAACGATCATGCTGGACAATGCTGGACGTGACTTCATATGCCGAGATGGGGGAACAAGTAATACAACCAGGAGAGACATAAAGTTCGTTGCGTGTACTGACCTCCAAGTCTGTGAACACGGTACACACTGGTAAACGTTATTGCCACACTGTACTCGTTCGCCATGTGCGTCTATTCAGCGGTGCATGCGGTGCTCACTTCATTTTTAGGGATGACAATCCGGGACTGCATGGAACAGCGCAGGTGGAAGAGCTCTTGGAACCAGAGGATATTCGGCGAATGTACTAGCCTGCCCATTCCCTCGATTTAAGCCCCATCGGGCACGTGTGACATGCGTTGGGGAGGATGTACTGCGGCACGTGTACATGCACCATAGACTATACAGCTGTAGTGGACCACTCTGGTCGAGGAATGGAATGCCTTACATCAAGAACTCACTACGAACCTTGTGGGCAGCAAGTCAGTACGTTGCAGAGCTTGCATTGCTGTTCTTGGTCATCGAATAGCCTAGTAAGAACCATGTGCCGCCTGCTCGTTGTAATTACGAACTTCCAGCATGCTGGAGTAACTTGGGTCAGCAACTTCTGTTAATCAATAGAAGGAAAAACCAGTCCAAGTTGCAAATATATTAATTTTTCATTTCATGATTGGTTTCGGGCCGAGACCCATTTCAGTGCATACAGATAACACATTTTTTGACATCTTTGGAAACGCCATTTCCCACTATTTCAAATTGATTTGAAAATGGGTCTCGGCCCGAAACTAGTCAAGAAATGAAAAATGAAATATGCAACTTGGACTGGTTATTCGTTCTGTTCGTTGTAATTATTGTATTTTAAATGGTTCAAATGGCTCTAAGCCTATGGGACTTAACACCTGAGGTCATCAGTCCACTAGGCTTAGAACTACTGAAAACTAACTAACCTAAGGACATCACACACACCAATGCCCGAGGCAGGATTCGAACCTGCGACCGCAGCAGCAGCAGCGCGGTTCCGGATTTTTTTAATGAAAGTGTTATTTCTGTTCCTCTTATTGCATATTTCTTTCAGTTACCTTCTGCACTATACGGTAGTATCATTCTGTGTATAGCTTGATTTTCATCGATCTGTGTTATTGGCACAGCCAACGTCATGCCGCAGTGGTAACACCGGTTCCCGTCAGATCACCGAAGTTAAGCGCTGTTGGGCTGTGCTAGCACTTGGATGGGTGACCCTCCGGTCTGCCGAGCGCTCTTGGCAAGCGGGGTGCACTCAGCCCTCGTGAGGCAAACTGAGGAACTACCTGACTGAGAAGTAGCGGCTCCGGTCTCGGAAACTGACATACGGCTGGGAGAGCGGTGTGTTTACCACATGCCCCTCCATACCCGCATCAAATGGTTGAAATGGCTCTGAGCAGTATGGGACTTAACATCTATGGTCATCAGTCCCCTAGAGCCTGCGCGCCGTAAGGCACGGAGGCTCGCACTGGGGCGTATCGCTTCCAGTCGGGCGTGCCGCGGCAGTCCTCACAAGGGGAAGTGACGCGTCTCTCATAGCCTCTCCTTCCCAAGTGGCTCTTTCCGCCTTCCCGTGGTGCCAGATGTCAAGCTCGACATTCTGCCTTGCGACGGCATTACTGCGGAGGTGGTGCAATTCCTTGCGCCCCCCCCCCCCCCCCCCCCCGGCTGGTAGCTCCTCTCACTAAGTTATACAACGAGTGCCTGAGACTCGGGAAATTCCCAGCAATCTGGAAAAAAGCAAACACAATTATCATCAAAAAGGGTCCAGATAAAGATCCTACCGAAATTAAGTCATACAGACCCATCTGCTTGTTAGACATACTGGGCAAACTTTTTGAGAGGCTACTGGCAAACAGACTGACAGCACACCGCATGTTGTGCGGGATGAGTGACAGACAATTCGGTTTCCGGTCTGGGCGTTCTGCGTCTGACGCAATCGCCCTGGCCGCCGAGGTCTGTGGCTCCACCCCGCACAAGTATGTCGTCGGCATCATGGTGGACATCAGTGGCGCCTTCGACAACCTGTGGTGGCCCTCACTCTTTTCCTGCTTGCGGGAGAAGAACTGCCCAGGGCTACTGTATGGCTGTCTGAGGAGCTATTGTACAGACAGGGAGGTCTGGCTATCGGCCCCTAGCGGCATAGTCAGGAAGACTGTGACCAAAGGATGTCGTCAGGGCTCTGTCCTAGTACCTCTCTTTTGGGATATCAACATGGAGCCACTACTGGAAGACCTGAAGAACAGTGACGATGTGCTAGAGGTCATAGCATACGCAGGCGACCTCCTCCTGCTGGTCGGCGGCCGTAGCCGCGAGGACGCGAGGACTTAGAGCCCAAAGTGGAGAGAGCCATAACCATACTTACATCATGGTGTCATAAAACCAAAATGACGATTGCGCCCAGTAAATCTACACACCTGCTTCTCAAGGGCCAACTGGTCAGAAACCCTACCGTAAGAATTAATGGCTCGCCAGTTCTTCGGCGCCGCGAGGACCGATGTCTAGGTGTAATCATCGATGAGAGGTGGAACTTTGCATCACACATTGATACCGTATCTCAAAAATCCTTGGTTTTACTAAACAATCTCACTGGAATTGGTCACAAACGATTTCACCTTCCACCCAACTTAATCAAACTATATCATAATAGTATCTTGACCTCAATAGTAGGATACGGATCAGGGGTCTGGGCACACAGACTCACGAGGGTCATGCCTGCCATGGCTGTAAGAAGAGTGCAGCGGAACATGCTCCTACGTTCAGCAGGGGCCTACAGGACTACACCTGTGGGAGCGCTTTTAGTGCTAATGGGGATCTGTCCACTGGACATAAAAATCCGTGAGCAGGTCGCCTGGTACTGGGCGAAGAAGGAGAACAGGGACAAAATTAGGGAGATACTTGGGGTTTATTCTGGGGATAAGAACGCCATTAAAAAGAGAGGGATCGAACTGTGGCAGGAACAGCGGAGCAACGAGGATACGGGACGCAGAACCTACGAGCTGCTACCGGATATAGAGGAACGGATAAAACTCACATTTTTCATGCCTACGAGAGGAATGCTGCACTTTCTTACTGGACATGGACCATACCCAACATATCTATGTCGGTTTGGGAAGCAGGCTACACCCGCGTGTGACTGTGGTGCTGTGCAAGGCATCCCAGAACATGTGGTGTATGAGTGCCACCTCTTCGATGACGTAGCCAATGACCTAAGACAACAGCTACCAAACAATGACACGTACCACTTACTAAGGCACGACAACACTTTCAACATCTTAAACAAACTCACAGACGAAATATCGAAAAAAGTCCTTAAGAACTTTTTAAGGGACAATCATTAAAAGCAAAAAATTTGTTCACCGACTCAGACTCCGTGCACCCTTCCTGTACCACCGGGTAGGGACTTGGCCAGCCGTTTCACGGCTGGAATCCGCCTTGCCGTGGACTAGGAGGGAGGTGGGCACAAAAAACACCGGACTGGAACACGCACCAATTATGACTTAAGTAATTTAGGTTAGTATGTAGAAGAGCGGATAAGGTTTTCTAGGACAGACTGCAGCGATACCAAGTTAAGGGCCAGCCCAGTGACAGGGGAACGCCCACCGGGATTAGCTCAGTGGGCCAGGCCAACATCCGTCAGGTTTATAGGTCACTGGCACACCTGTAACGCTGCAGGTAGCATTAAGTTTCCTTGTAGATTAAGTAGCTTAGAACCACATAACGGTAAGATTATAGTAATAATAATAAAATCACCTGAAGTGTAGAATAGAGAGCTGCATTTCTTTGTATCATTATTAGGACCCACTAATGTAGTTAGGTAGTGGGTTAAATATGTATAATGCAATGAATTGAATAAAGAATTTTTTTTTTTTTAGTAACTAACCTAAGGACATCACACAACACCCAGTCATCACGAGGCATACCCGCAACCAGCGACGCCTATGCGCTGAGGATGACACGGCGGCCGTTCGGTACCGTTGGGCCTTCATGACTTGTTCGGGAGGGGTTTAGTTTTTTGTATGTTATTGCCACCGTCACATCATGCCAAAATTACTTTCGTCTTTAGATTTTTCACACCAGTGTACATGGTAGAACGGCAAGCACGCTCTGCCATCCACTTTACAGTGGTTGGTTAGGTTAGGTTAGGTTATCCGGATATACATGTGAATGTAGACCTACGTTATTGTGCAGATGTAACAATACAAGCCGGCCGAAGTGGCCGTGCGGTTAAAGGCGCTGCAGTCTGGAACCGCAAGACCGCTACGGTCGCAGGTTCGAATCCTGCCTCGGGCATGGATGTTTGTGATGTCCTTAGGTTAGTTAGGTTTAACTAGTTCTAAGTTGTAGGGGACTAATGACCTCAGCAGTTGAGTCCCATAGTGCTCAGAGCCATTTAACAATACAACGAAAACAAAACGTTATTTATTCAATATCGTCTCCTTCCCAGACCGAGATATTTTAGCAGTCTTGTAATTATAGAAAGATGCTGTCAGTAGATGAGTGGATGCCTTGCTTCTGTCTTGCAAACAAAAGGGCACGGAAGTGAGACCTCACTGTGCGCTTACAGTTCTGACGTCATCTCGCAGGAACGCTCCTGTTTACAGGAGTAATGGCTAGCGGAGAAGAAGGCAGCCAAAGCGACGCTACAGGTGGGACAAGGAAAGACGCGCCGTTTCTGAAACTCGACAGAAGCGCCTCAGCTCTGTTCGGCGTCTTTGTGCGCAGCGCGTTTTGCATACGGCCGCCCGCAGCTGCTTGCCGTTAAAAGCGTCCGCCCGCAAATGCTCTACCGCACAGACGCGTCACGTAGCGGCTCAGCTGTGCGGCACAAGTGCTGTAAGGATGCGCTGATGCGCCATTTTCCTCTCTCGTTTGGCAGAAATAATGCCGCACTACACAATTCTTACGGCCTTGGTCCGGAGACTACTTGGTCAGGAGACTACGAAGGATAAAATAACATTGTAATGAGAATAAGGCTTCGCAGTATTTATAAAAAAACTGTTGTGCTCGATCAGGACCCTAACCCGGAACCTCGGCTTACGAAGCATTTCCCGAAATGTAGAATACTGAACCTTCGAAGATCGACGGGATTTGCTTTCGACAACGACAAGACATTGCCGGTGGGACGCACACTGTGGCGTCGATAGTTACGATGCCACAACGTAGATGCACGCCCTCGCAAGTTGGCACTACGAGAGAAGACTGACTACGCCGACCACAGCGCCCTCTGGTTCACACTGTGTAGCTCAGCAAGTGCCGTCTTGGTTCGAATGACTCTGAGCACTACGGGACTTAACATCTGAGGTCATCAGTCCCCTGGAACTTAGAACTACTTAAACCTAACTAACCTAAGGACATCACACACATCCAGGCCCGAGGGAGCATTCGAACCTGCGACCGTAGCGGTCGCGCGGTTCCAGACTGAAGCGCCTAGAACCTCTCGGCCACAGCGTCCGGCGTGCCGTCTTGATTTCTGCCCATTTCATGAAGAGCAGATGGCCTGGAAACATCGCTTCGACTACCGAGTGGGTAAATTTGCTATTGAGACTTTGATCCGGCATGGACTACGGCTTCACACCTATGTGCTCATCCTAGCCAAGTTATGTACGCCTTTATTATTTACTTGTGTTTTTTTACTCTAGTAAAAAAAGGGTTAGTCCGCGCGGGGTTAGCCGAATGGTCTAGGGCGCTGCAGTCATGGACTGTGCGGCTGGTCCCGGCGGAGGTTGGAGTCCTCCCTCGGGCATGGGTGTGTGTGTTTGTCCTTAGGATAATTTAGGTTAAGTAGTGTGTAAGCTTAGGGACTGATGACCTTAGCAGTTAAGTCCCATAAGATTTCACACACATTTGAAATTTTGAAAAAATGTGTTAGTTACGTGCAGTACCTCTCCAGCTCCTACTTGCTTCCTACACTCTCGGTCTATATTACAGAAGCAGTTCACAGGAGCAGACCCACGCGCCGTCTATCCAGGCAGGATACAAAACACACTCGTTTGTCTCGGTCCGGTTAACTCTTGTTGCAGTGCCGGGTTGAAATGAGGAGCGTAATCCGGTAAGTACTTGTAAAGGGAGACGCGCCGTTATGCATTTTTAACGAAATCTAAACTGTTTACAGGGCGGGTATGATGAATCGTACTAACTTGTACAAGTGGAATAGTCGATGTAACGCTTGCAGAACGAATTTTCATGATGAACAAAGGAGCGGGTGTGCCGGCCGGAGTGGCCGAGCGGTTCTAGGCGCTACAGTCTGGAACCGCGCGACCGCTACGGTCGCAGGTTCGAATCCTGCCTCGGGCATGGATGTGTGTGATGTCCTTAGTTTAGTTAGGTTTAAGTTAGGTTCGAATCCTGCCTCGGGCATGGATGTGTGTGATGCCCTTAGTTTAGTTAGGTTTAAGTTAGTTCTAAGTTCTAGGGGACTGATGACCTCAGCAGTTAAGTCCCATAGTGCTCAGAGCCATTTGAACCATTTTTTGAAGCGGGTGTCCCTCAATCGTGGCTGACGACATGGTCAACAAGTTCGAAGAAATGATTTGAGGCGGTCGTCGATTGACCTCAACGACTGGATAGGTTGTTTCCAGAAATGTCCAGATCTCGTCTGCAGGAAATCAGTACTGAATAGGTTTTCGAAAATTCTGTGCGAGTTGGGTAGCAAAACAGCACGCATGAAGGTTGTATAGCATTATTGACCGCGAGAAGGCATTTAGGGTTGTTCGGCCGCCTGGTGCGAGTCTTTTCTATTTGACGCCACTTGGGCGACTTGTGGGTCGATGATGGTGGAATGGTGATGAGGAGAACACACATACACCCAGACCCCGAGTGAACAAAATCCGATCCGGTCGGGAATCGAACCCGGGACCCCCACGATCTATAGTCTACAGAGGTGAACAACGTACGGCCCGCGGGGCCAGATGCAGCCCGTTACGTTTCTCAGTGTCGTTCGCGGGAGAATCTTTGAAGAATAATGAGTTCCTTACCCTTTTTGGTATAATTCTATCATTTTTTCAGGTGAATCTATTACGACAGTAAATCTGGATATCATTTTAAAATTATTTGACTTGTTAGCAGTGGCAGTCTCTCCGAAAGCTACGTTAAAACAGACTTGTGCTATAAAACTTGCTAGTGATGGGAATGATTGCGACAAAGTGACAGGTCTGGGCTTGGCTCCAGCGGCGCTATCAGTAAACTTAACTGACGAACGTTCAGAACACATAAACTCCATCGTCAAACAAGACTCCATACTTTGAAAAACTTGTAGCTGACGTGAGATTCAATGTTTCACATTATAGCTTTGTTTCAGTTTAGTATCTTTTTATACTATTTTCGTAAGTAACAGTTTGTCGTGCTAGTACGCTACTAAAACAGTAAATACTCACTGTCATTGAATGAGTCTTTTAATAAAAGTGCTTTGTAAATAATTTATTTATTCAAGATTTCCAAAATAAATTTTGTGCAGTTTCATCAGGTTTAATTTTTTTTGGTTGCTCCATACGTTACGTAGCCTATATCTATACAGCACGTCAGGTATTTCTGTGTCACGGTTCAACGAAAATACATAATAAAATAATAATTAATAATTCGAATAATGCGTAATTTTTAGTAATTTTAAAGACTGCGTTCCACATAATTGAACAAGATGCCTACTGTGGCCTGCACTTTAGATTGTAGTCTTGGGTTGGCCCGTGACTACTTCTGAGTTGTGCAGCCCTGATCTAGATAATGGTCACCCCGAGCCGAGGACGACACCTCGCAGATGAACACACAAAGCCAACAGCATCGCATATACAGGGAAGTGCGCTTCTGACTCGAAGGTGGACAATTCCTTGACCCCAGAATGACTGGCGACGAAACGTGAGGGACCACTACAACCCTGAGACATTGGCTACCCTCGTCATCATCAGCGAAAAAATTCAAATCTCTTATTTCGGCCTGAACAATCATGGTCTGCATCTTTTGGGACGTAAGACGATTTTCCTTATCGAATTTTTGCCCTCGGTGGAAACAATTAATGCTGCCCGGTACGGGAAACCTTAAAATTTCGGAACAAAAGTAACGAATGTGAACGAAGGGAGTCTCCTTGTATGATAATTCACGCCTCACACACCTAAAGCCACAAAGACACTCTTAGATTCATTCGGTTGCGACATCAACAATCACTTCGCTCACAGCCCTGATCTTGCTCCTTCAGATTCATCTTTTTAGCTCTGTGAAGTTGTTTCTGGGTGGAAAATTTTTTTCTGCCGACGATGACTTCCACAGTACCTTCAAACAATGGCCAAAGAGGTGGCGGGAGACATTCTTGACGAAGGTATCAGACAGTTCGTAAGTCGATCCATAGAGTGCACAGACAACGAAGTAACACACCTCCGAGGTAGCGATGAAGTAGGGATTTTCCCGTACGACTCATTTCACGAGTGTACCGTCATTATCAGGAATCCGATAAAACATCAAATCTCCGACATCGCTGCGGCCGGTAAAAGATTCTGCAAGAATGGGACAAACGACAACTGAGGAGAATCCTTCAACGTGACAGAAGCGCAACTCTTCCGCAAACTGCTGCATATTTCAGTGCTGGGCCATCAACAAGTGTCAGCATGAGAACCATTCAACGAAACACTATCGATATGGGCTTTCAGACCCGAAGCTCCACTCGTGTACCGTTGATGACTGCACGACACAAAGCTTTACGCCTCGCCTGGGCCCATCAACAGCTCGAAATACGCAGCTCGGTCGGACGAGTCTCGTTTTAAATTGTATCGTGCGGATGGACGTGCACGGGTATGGAGCCAACCTCATGAATCCATGGACTCTGCAAGACAGCAGGGGACTTTTCAAGCTGCTGGAGGCTCTATAATGGTGTGGGGCGTGTGTAGTTGGAATGATATGGGACCCCTGATACGTCTAGATACGACTCTTGACAGGTGACACGTACGGAGGCATCCTGTCCGATCACCTGCATCCTTTCGTGTCCATTGTGCATTCCGGCAGCCTCGGGCAATTCCAGCAGGATAATAAGACCACCCACACGTCTAGAATTGCTACAGAGTGGCTCCACGAACACTCTTCTGAGTTTAAACACGCGCTGGCCACCAAACTCCCCAGATATGAACATTATTGAGCATATTTGGGATGCCTTGCAACGTGCTGTTCAGAAGAGATCTCCAATTTCTCGTTCTCTAACGGATTAATGGACAACCCTGCAGGATTCATGATGGCAGTTCCCACCAGCACTAATTCAGGCCTCAGTCGAGTCCATGCCACGTCTTGTTGCGGCAGTTCTGCGTGCTCGCGGGAGCCCTACATGATATAAGGCAGGTGTAGCAGTTTCTTTGGCTCTTCAGTCTAGTTAATTGCTTTTTTAAAGTAGTTTGATCTAACAAGAGTGATGTAAATCTGTGAATTTTTAAATTTGTAGTAAATATTTTGCCTTTTCGATTAAAACAACTGAGTGGCCTACTCTTAACTCCAGACATGCCTCGTTATGGCAAAGTGGCCAGCGAATGGGGAAAAAACAGCACACATCAACACACGACTCTCAAGACAAGTTTCGAGGATTCAATCAGTCTGTGAAGCATATGCATTTGACTTCTGAGAACTCACCGTGCGGTAAACCAAAGTGGAATGGTTGCATGAAAAATGTGATGAAATCGAGAAATAAATGGCTGTCGGAAGGACTGTTAAAGCATAAGGAAAAGTCAAAACAACAAATTAAAAGCAAGGACGTCAGCATTTTTCCACCGTTAAGGATACGGTGCAGATAGGAGGAAAGAGTGCACTGAAGGCCTCTGCGAGGTGAGACTTGTCTGATAAAATGAATGAGGAAGAAATGAGAGTCAGTGTGGAAACCACAGGAGATTCGCTGTTAGAGTCATTGTGTAACAGAGAGTTGGTAGACTTGCCATCAAATAAAGCAGGTGGTACACATAATATTCCTTTGGAATTTCTGACACCAGTGACGGGAGTGGTAACCTAGTGACTATTCAAGTTGGTGTGTAGAATTTTTGAGTCTGGGGACATACCATCGGACTTACGAAATCCAGAAGATAGCAAGAGCAGATACCTGCGCGACCTACCACAGAAGTTAGCTTAACGAATCAAGCGCACATGTTGCTTTAAGGACGATATGCGGAAGGACGGAGAAGAAAATCGAGGATCTATTAGACAGCGATCCGGTGATCACATTAGGTTTCGAAAAAGTAAGGCCACCAGAGAGACAGTACTGAAGTTGCAACTGATAATGAAAAAATGCTTAAGAAAGGAATTTGTCGGCCTGGAAAAAGCGTTCGCCAGTGTAAAATGGTGCATATGTTCGAAATTCTGAGCTATAGGGAAAAGCAGATAATACCATTCTAAGGCAACAAAAAAAAAAAAAAACGAGGTACCACAAAGCAATTATCCGAACTGGTAGGAAAGTGGTACATGAGGTGTACAATTACAAACAAACAAATGATTACAGTTTAGAAAAACTGGATGATTTATTTAAGAGAAAAATGTTTACAAACTGGATGGTAAATAACGCGTTGCTCCACCTGTAGCCCTTATACAAGCGGTTATTCGACATGGCGTTGATTGATGGATGTGCTCCTGAGGGATTTCGTGCCAGACTCCCTCGAATGGGCGCGTCCTGCCCATAACGCTCCAAACGTTCTCAATTGGGGAGAGATCCGGCGACCTTTCTGATCAAGGTTGGGTTTGGCAAGCACTAAGACACAGCAGTAGAACCCTTGCTGTACGCGGACGGGCATTATCTTGCTGGAATGGAAGCTCAGGATGGCTTGCCATAAAGGACAATAGCCGGCCGCTGGTGGCCGAGCGGTTCTGGCGCTACAGTCTGGAACCGCGCGACCGCTACGGTCGCAGGTTCGAATCCTGCCTCGGGCATGGATGTGTGTGTTGTCCTTAGGTTAGTTAGGTTTAAGTAGTTCTAAGTTCTAGGGGACTTATGACCTCAGCAGTTGAGTCCCATAGTGCTCAGAGCCGAAGGACAATAAAACGGAGCTTTGTCCGCATCTCGTGGTCGTGCGGTAGCGTTCTCGCTTCCCACGCCCGGGTTCCCGGGTTCGATTCCCGGCGGGGTCAGGGATTTTCTCTGCCTTGTGATGACTGGGTGTTGTGTGCTGTCCTTAGGTTAGTTAGGTTTAAGTAGTTCTAAGTTCTAGGGGACATGACCATAGATGTTAAGTCCCATAGTGCTCAGAGCCATTTGAACCATTTTTGTTACTCAAAATAGGTCAAATGGCTCTGAGCACTATGGGACTTAACATCTGACGTCATCAGTCCCCTAGAACTTAGAAAAAAATGGCTCTGAGCACTATCGGACTCAACTGCTGTGGTCATTAGCCCCCTAGAACTTAGAACTACTTAAACCTAACTAACCTAAGGACATCACATACATCCATGCCCAAGGCTGGATTCGAACCTGCGACCGTAGCGGTCGCACGGTTCCGGACTGTGCGCCTAGAACCGCGAGACCACCGCGGCCGGCGACAGAACTTAGAACTACTTCGACCTAACTAAGGACAGCACACACATCCATGCCCAAGCCAGGATTCGAACCTGCGACCGTAGCAGTCGCGCGGTTCCGGACTAAAGCGCCTAGAACCGCTCGGCCAGCGCGGCCGGCTTCTGCTATTCATCACTACTTTCATCCTCCTTTGGTTTACTCTCAATTCATATTTTGTATTTACTAGATTGTTCATTTCATTCAGCTCGTCCTGTAATTCTTCTTCACTTTCAATGAGCACATCAGTATCATCAGCGAATATTGCCCTCGACGTCGGCTTTTTATCCCACTCTTGGATGTTTCTTTTATTTTCGTCATTGATTCTTCGAGGTGCAGGTTGAACAGCAGGGTAGAAAGACTACATCCTCGTTTTATACCCATTTAATCCGAACACTTCGTTTCTGGTCATCCATTCGTATTGTTACTTCTTGGCTCTTGTGCATATTGTACACTCTAAGGCAAAAAACGACGCACCACGAAGGAACTATCCAAATAGGACGAAAATCGATAGATGTCATGTACATGTACAGACAAAGAAAATATTACAACTTCAAAAATATTGGACGATTTGTTCAAGAGGAAGATCTTCACAAATTGACCAAGTCAATGATGCGTTGGTCCACCTCTGGTCCCTATGCAAGCTGTTATTCGGCTTAACATTAGTTGATAGAGTTGTTGGGTGCCCTTCTGAGGGGTATCGTGCCAAATTCTGTCCGACTAGCGCGCTAGATCGTCTGAAATCCGAGCTGGCTGGAGGGCGCTGCCCATAACCCTCCAAATGTTCTCGATTGGTGAGAGATCTGGTGACCTTTCTGAATTTGGTAGCACGTACCCAAGCACTAGAAACTCTCGCTGAGATGTAAGCTCAGGATGGATCACCACGAAGGGCAACAAACGGCGGGCCATATGGTGGGCAACAGTGAGGTTAGTTTCCCACCACTGTCTGGGGCGTCTCCAGCCTGGGATCTCACTGACAGGAGTAGAATTGTCTTCAGTGGTGAGTCCCAGTTCGAGCTGAGCCCCGGTGACCATCGACGACCTGTCTGGAGACACCCCAGACAGCGGTGGGATACCAACCTGGCTGTCGCCCACCATATGGCCCGAGAACCAGGAGTGATGGTCTGGGGTACTATTTCCTTTCATATCGGGAACTCTTTTATTGTTATGCGCGGCACTCTTGCAACACAGCAATAGGCTGACGATATTCTAAGCTCCGTTTTGGTTCAAACGGCTCTGAGCACTACGGGACTTAACATGTATGGTCATCAGTCCCCTAGAACTTAGAACTACTTAAACCTAACTAACCTAAGGACATCACACAACACCCAGTCATCACAAGGCAGAGAAAATCCCTGACCCCGCCGGGAATCGAACCCGGGAACCCGGGCGTGGGAAGCAAGAACGCTTTACTTTGAGTAACAGAAGTGTGAGATTAGCTGTCAGCTTAGCGTCAAAACTAGGGACAAAGAAGTAGGCGAAGTGACGGGTTCTGTTATCGTAGAATGAAAACAACACATAACGAACGAAGCAAAGATGAGTTAGAAAGCAGGATAGTACAGCAAACGGGGTATACCTGGCTAAAAGAAGTGCACCAGTATCAAGCGTACACCCGAACTGGAGGAAACAATTTCTGAGAACGCCGGTTTGAAGTACAGAATTGTATGGTAGTGAGCCGTGCATCTGCGAAAACCGGAACAAATGAAAATCGAAGCATCAGAGATGTGATGCTACAGAAGAATGTTAGAATTAGATGGACTGATGAGGAAGGCTTGAGGAGATTCTCTGCAGCAGCTGCTAAGAAAGGGACATGTAGAAAGCACTGACCAGAAGAAGGGACGGACTGTAGGACATGAGTTGAAACATCAGGGAACGACCTCGACAGTACTTGAAGGATCTGTAGACGGTAAAAACTGTAGGGGAAGACAGACCAGAATAAATCCAACCAATAATTGAGGCCTCGGGTGCAAGTGCTACTCCGAGATGAAGATGCTGGCACACGAGAGGAATCGTGGCGGCCTGTATTAAACCTGTCAAAGGTCGGATGAGTTTAAAAATGTGTTGTTGTTGTTGTGGTCTTCAGTCCTGAGACTGATTTGATGCAGCTCTCTACGAAATATGTATCACTGTATAAAACGTTACTCTAAGCGAAGAGCCGGCCGCGGTGGCCGTGCGGTTCTAGGCGCTTCAGTCCGGAACCGCGAGACTGCTACCGTCGCAGGTTCGAATCCTTGCCTCGGGCATGGATGTGTGTGGTGTCCTTAGGTTAGTTAGGTTTAAGTAGTTCTAAGATCTAGGGGACTGATGACCTAAGATGTTAAGTCCCATAGTGCTCAGAGCCATTTTTTTTTCTAAGCGAAGATGGGTTTGGTGCAACAGTAGCAGTGCAGCAGCGCTGAAACAAATGTCAGCTCGCCTGTCGTAACAGTTGTTTACGTACGTAATCCGACTCCTAGATAATGAATAGTGCGGGAAGTGCGCAGCACGTCAACAGCGCTCTGCGCCGCGGTCTAGTCGCTGGAAATGTCGCTCGCAGCGGTCGCGCTGTCGGCGTTACGCAACGTGTAATTAGCCACGTTCACTCGGGCTGCTACCGGAACTAACGCGGCATCAGGTAGACGTAAACCTCAGTGTGCAGTTCAGTTGAAGAGGGATGGACGTCTCCAAAAACAGCAGTCACAGCAAAGAAATACAATGCTACAAAGAAGGTAGTTCCGAAGAAACCGTAGGTAACAGAAGAAATACTTCAGTCGACCGATGCGAGAAGGAAGTACAAGAATGTTCATGGAAATTCAAGAATACAGAAATACAAGTAACTTAGAAATGAAATAAATGGTAAGTACGGGAAAGCTAAGGCGAAATGGCTGCATGAAAAATATGAAGAATCGAAGAAGAAACGACTGTCAGAAAGACTGACGCAGCATAAAGGAAAGTCAAGATAACCTTCGGTAAAATTAAAAGCAAGGCTGGTAACATTAAGATCGCAATGGGGGACTCCACTGTTATATGCCGAGGAGAGAGCGGATAGGTGGAGAGAGTACGCTGAGAACCTCTGTGAGGGGGAGGTGACGGGACTGAAGAAGAAACAGGAGTCGATATAGAAGAGATATGGCACCCAGAATTAGAATCACAATTTAAGAGAGTTTTGGAAAACTTAAGATCGAATAAAGGAGAATGCATAGATAACATTCCATCGGAATTTCTAGAATCATTGGGGGAAGCAGCAACTGAACGATTATTCATGTTGTTGTGTAGAATGTATGAGTTTGGCGATAAAACATCTGACTTTCGGAAAAACATCATCCACACAATACACAAGATTGCAAGAGCTGACAAGTGCGAGAACTATCGCACAGTCAGCTTAACAGTTCATGCGTCCAAGTAGCTGACAAGAGTAATATACAGAAGAAAGAAAAAAAATTGAGGATGTGTTAGATGACGATCAGTTTGGTTTTAGGAAAGGTAAAGGCACCACAGAAGCAACTGATGTTGCGGTTGATAATGGAAACAGGAATAAGAAAAAATCGACACGTACTTAAGATTTGTCGACCGGAAAAAAAGAGTTCGACAATGTCAACTGGTGCAAGATGTTCGAAATACTGAGAAAAATACGGGTAAGCTACAGGGAAAGACGGGCAATATACAATATTTACAAGGGAATTCTGCTACCTAGACAGCAAAATAACCCATGACGGACGGAGTAGGAAGGATCTAAGAAGCAGACTTAGCACATTGCAAAAACGGCATTTCTGGCCAAGAGAAGACTACTAGTATCAAACCTAGCTCTTTATTTGAAAAAGAAATTTCTGAGAATGTGCGTTTAGAGCACAGCATTGTATATTAGTGAAACAAGGACTGTCGGGAAACCGGAAAAGAAAAGGCTCGAAGCACTTGAGACGTGGTGCTATTAAAGAATATTAGAAGTTAGGTGGTCTGATAAGATAAAAAAATAAGGAGGTTCTCCGCAGAGTCGGTCATAAAGCAGTATATGGAAGACACCGACACGAATAAGGGACAGGATGGTAGTACATCTGGAAAGACATCAGGGAATACTTCCCATGCCACTAGAGGGAGCTAAATGTAAATGTCGTGTGACTAGGACCTCCCGTCGTGTAGACCGTTCGCCGGGTGCAAGTCTTTCGATTTGACGCCACTTTGGCGACTTGCGCGTCGATGGGGATGAAATGATGATGATTAGGACAACACAACACCCAGTCCCTGAGTAGAGAAAATCTTCGACCCAGTCGAGACTCGAACCCGGGCTCTTAGGATTGACATTCTCTCGCGCTGACGACTCAGCTACCGGGGGAGCTGCAGAGGGTAAAAACTGTAGACTAAGAAAGAGACTGGAATACATCCAGCAAGAGGTTGGCACAGGAGAGGAATTCGTGGCGGGCCGCACCAAAAGTGCCAAAAGACTGATGACTAAAAAAACAAAACTATCAACTTCACTATTCAGTTGCAGGAATTTTTGCCGATGGGTGCTGTTTCAACAAGATGGTGCACCACCACATTGGGGGTTATTTCTTCGCCAGTTCTAGGATGAAATTTTTCGGACAGACATATCGCAAGAGATGCTCCAACATCATGACTCCATGGCCGCCATTCACGAGACATAACCCCTCTTGACATCTCTGTGGGCTTCACCAGTTCCTGATATGCAGACTCTTGTGGCACGAGTACGAGTTGCTATAGAGGAGTGACGAAAGAGATGTTGGTAAAGGCGTCTAGACAAACTACACTAAACTAAATATCGCCAATCTTCCGGCAGCAAGCGGGCCACATGTGGTAGAGTATCTATAAAAAAAACCTTTATGAGTTAAGCTATCTGTTGCAACAAACCACGTAGTTGCATCTTGCACGCTTCCTCAGAAATAATATTTTCAGTCAATGACTTTACGCTCAGCCCGTACTACCAGAAGTCCCACTGACTTCCCATTGGTCTCTGCTCCGCTTATGAATTTTTCGTTACCGCACCACGTGCCCGCAGCACAGTTGGGAATGGTCGTAATGGGGCCCTCACACACATTGTATTCATTGCGCAGTACTGAGTGTTCTGTGAGGATCTAGACCGACTGACAGCGTTACTGGCGGTTTGCGCAGTGTACTGAAGGAGATTGCAGTGCCTTAAAATATTGGCGGTAGCTGAATCTATTGCGCTGTGTATATCCTGTACAATACACGACAGTTCTTGCCGAGAGCCGGCCGGTGTGGGCGTGCGGTTCTAGGCACTTCAGTCTGGAACCGCGTGACCGCTACGGTCGCAGGTTCGAATCCTGCCTCGGGCATGGATGTGTGTGATGTCCTTAGGTTAGCTAGGTTTAAGTAGTTCTAAGTTCTAGGGGACTGGTGACCCCAGATGTTAAGTCCCATAGTGCTCAGAGCCATTTTTTTCTTGCCGAGACTTCGTGGTTTGCTCAATGCAAACAACTTTTTTGTTTGTTTGTGGGAAGTTGAAATCAGCTTTACCGGTTTCTCGCGGTCTGACTGTGTTGGTGGATGGTAAAACTGTTCCATGCGCCGGCCGATGTGGTCGTGCGGTTCTAGGCGCTTCAGTCTGGAACCGCGTGACCGCTACGGTCGCAGGTTCGAATCCTGCCTCGGGCATGGATGTGTGTGATGTCCTTAGGCTAGCTAGGTTTAAGTAGTTCTAAGTTCTAGGGGACTGGTGACGCCAGATGTTAAGTCCCATAGTGCTCAGAGCAATTTTTTTTTGTTCCATGTGACAGTAATGGTATTCCAAGGACATCACTGGGGTGAGGTGTGACGGTGGGACTTGAAGTCCCAGACCACCCCCCGAAGGTGGAAGTTCAGGTTACAGGCAAGAAGTAACATAACGACGACCAACATTAGGTACCAACATTTGTGGTTTACGATGGTCGACACGCATCGAGTAGTCAAGTCAGTACTAATGCTGCACGAGTGGCCATAAGAAGGCTATCGTTAGCCGTGGTCGGAATCGGAGTCCTCGAGGATGGTGAGAGGAATAGGGAGTCGGTGCCAGTGTCAGGATGTCGTGGTGGCAACGTTTTGTAAACCAGCGGCCGTGTAGCGTAGAACTTCTACTTTGGCATAGATACGCCTTCTTTCGCATGGACGTCTTGAGAGTGGCTATGTCCGTTTCCTCGTGGAGGGTAATTACCCTCGTCAGAGGAGGGGCATGTAGGCTCCATCGAAGCACCTTATTGTGCAAGCGCTGGAGCGTCTGCATCAGCGAGGTACTAATTGTAGCCGATGCAGTGAAGCCATAGGCGGGGGAAGGGTGGACAACCATCCGGTACAGCCGGAGCTTGGTGTCGAGGTTTAGTTCCCTGCTGGTGAATATTTGGTACAACGCTTTTATCAGCTTGAGTCCTTTTTGGGTTACATGTTCTCCATGGCGATGGAATAGCAGTTTTTTATCCGTCCGGAAACCCAGGTATTTGGTATCAGGGGACCATGGGACCTGAAGCCTGCAATAGTGATGTTATGACGGAGGATGAGGTGCCGTTTCGCGAAGTAGACTGCCGTGGTTTTGGCGGCATTGAGGGCAATCTTGTTGGGACGACACCAGGTCACTGTCGCGTCCACTTGCCTCTGGAGGCGAGCAGTGAGCTGGTGTGTGTTGCAGCCGGTGGTATAGAGCGCCGTATCATCGCCGTATTGCGATAGGCGGCAGTGAGGGAGGACTGGCATATCGTTAACATATATGTTAAAAAGGATGGGAGACAACACAGAGCCTTGTGGGGTACCCATCGACATGTGACGTAAGCTGGAGCGTCGACCTTGCTGAGTAACCAAGAAAGTCCTAGCGTGGAGGAAATTATCCACGATCTTCACATAGATGTCGGGGATGGTCGTTTGTGTCAGCATTTTGCACACAAGGCAAACAACTAATATAGCGACGCCATATCAATATGAATGCGTCAGGAAAGACAGATGAGAGTAATCGTCAATTGTGGTGCATCAAAGGGAGAGTGTGATTACATATTTAATACTTCTTCAGTAATTAGCTGTAGGAACATTCGACAAAAGCGTTTTTAGTGTATGGAAATCACAAATGGTTCAAATGGCTCTGAGCACTATGGGACTTAACTGCTGAGGTCATCAGTCCCCTAGTACTTAGAACTACTTAAACCTAACTATCCC
This sequence comes from Schistocerca nitens, assembly GCF_023898315.1. Lineage (NCBI taxonomy): Eukaryota > Metazoa > Arthropoda > Insecta > Orthoptera > Acrididae > Schistocerca > Schistocerca nitens. The sequence continues at coordinate 60,711,339 of NC_064621.1, read as the reverse complement.
AAGGACAACACACACATCCATGCCGGAGGCAGGATTCGAATCTGCGACCGTAGCAGCAGCGCGGTTTCGGACTGAAGGGCCTAGAACCGCTCGGTCACAGCGGCCGGCAAGAAGAAACTGTGTTTAATAAAGAACTGGTAAAAATCCTCCTGTTTACCGGCTGACATAACTAGAATTACGGGAAGAGAAACCGCAAAGTTAACTCGGTTTCACTGCACGAAACAGGGGGCTGAGAACACATTTGTTTTTCTCCTTGTGTAAATCGATCAATCAATCAATCAATGAGCCAGAACAATATCTGAGTCTGCATCTTGTGGTCTAGTGGCCAGCGTTGCTGCCTCTGGATCACGGGCTCCCGGGTTCGATTCCAGGCCTGGTTGGGGATTTTCTCCGCCCGAGGACTGGGTATTTGTGTTGTCCTCATCATTTCTTCATCATTCGTGAGAAGTGGTGAGATTGGACTGTGTAAATATTGGGACTTTGTACGGGCGCTGATAACCACGCAGTTTTAGCGTCCCAAAAACCAAACATCATCATCATCAAACAATATCTGATACTGCAGTCAGCGTCGGCTAGTCGGGTGCATATTTACTGAAACGCTTCGGTTTCTGCTGTAGCACACTGTCTGCCGTGTCAGTTTCCGCTGCTAATGATGACGCCCCTGTACACAAATGTTGCACCTCAGACCCCCTCTCAGCTTTGCCCTTGCTGCCCACTTAGGCGTCTCTTTTAGCGCACAACAGGAGTCAGCGGAGCCCGAGGAGTGTCTAAACTCACTGCCCCCACCCTGCTGCTGCAGGCTGGACCGAACCAAAGTCAGATCTATATCTCTGCATGACAGCGCATAGGATGACACAAGAATGCTGACTACAGAAACCGAAGCGTTCGATCACAGGCGTGCTTGCAAACGAGGAAGATTTCAGTAGCTGCGCACTTCACTGCTGTCACGGCGCACCAACAAAGGTATTTCGAGAACAAGGGGGGGTTGCCTCACACGTTCGATGGTTTTGTTCAGCTTTCCACTTATTGTGCCTGCAAACCCTGCAACCGCCCTGCCCCCCAGGGTAGCACAGTTGCCTAACCGCTCCTACCTCGTAGAGGTGGACAACCTGACGCACCGTTGGATGTGTCAGAGCGTGTTTGAGCCAGGTATTGGATGGAGCAGCGTGAGGGTGTGGTTACTAGCTATGGAAAGTAGAAAAGAACATTTCCGACATCTTTTGCTGTTTTACTATCGTATGGGGAAAACCGCCTAAGAATGCTGGCAGAAGATTTGTGCTGTATACAGAGGCGACGCGGTAGTGGCCGTGGTTTCTCGTCAAGGCCTTCAACGCGAAAAATTCCACGATTCCTACAGAGTGAGTCCAGACAGTTTACACTTTTTTGGGGCAATTGGTATCAGCTACTCTGACGAAGCAGGACACAAATTTTCTACTTGCTGTTCCTCCGTCTGACAAACTACTCGCTGCAATAAAGTAAGTTGTTGAAGGTGTGTGAATGACGATAAAAATGCCACCATGAAACTTTTTTTTCTAAGACGAACTAGAATCGTACCTTATTGAATGTGGTGCATGTAAAAATAACGGGTAAAAATAACGGTTACAAGTAACAAAAAACCGTAGCGGTCGCGCGGCTACAGACTGTAGCGCCTAGAACCGCTCGGCCACTCCCGCCGGCGGGAAATCACACAGTAACTGCTCATTCACTTGACAAGATCGGATTATTTATTACACCATTTGAAGAATGCAATTCAATAACTTACACCAGAAGACTGCAAAGAGCAGTGAGAAATACAGGAAGCACGGAAAAATTAAGGTTACAACAGTGTGCCGAAGACCTGATAATATCAACGAACGGTGACGCCGATAATTTGACTGACCCTGAATCAATCGGTGTTTTCTCATTCTCTGATTAGGTTATAGTGTACTGTAATGAACCTTTTACTTCCGTTACGTCTTGTGTTTGCGAATTTATTTCGATTGATTTTCTTCCCTGTTGTGAGACTAAGGAATACTGTACAACCAACTCCCATCACCTGCTCATAGTAATTTAGACTGTATTTTAAACATATTTCATCTTGTGTAGACGCCAAGATGTTATTTCTGTGTGTGTAGTAGGTTTCGATAATGCGGTCATATGAAGGAAACTTTTCCGGACGCGAAAATTTCTCCTATTTCAATAACGAACCTAATACCAGCCCTAAATATAAATGCGAAAAGATGTTTGACGTGCTTAAAGATATTACTGAGAGTGATACTACATGCAAATTTCAGAATTTTTACATTATTTTTGTGCGACATAGAACCTTTAAAGTTCATACTTGTTACAAGTTAAATATTGACACAACTACATAAAAATGTCGTTTTCAGAAGCTCATACGGGATGTTCGGAAATTCCCGTTACAGAAGTCCAGAAGTTTTAGAGTGAAATGAATATAAAGTATAATGAACAGGAATCCATGTGCGGAAACGTCATCCAACGATACTACAGAAGGCAAAGTTTCAGGCGCCGGCGCCTGTAAATGTATGTATATACAGGGTGATTCTGTCACGATGTTACAAACTTTCAGCGATGATGGAGAAGGATAAATGTATCAATTTGAGGCAAGGGTCCCTGTACCGGAAACGAACGAGTCGAAACATATAAGCGAAAACCGTTCTGATACCTCTGACATATACTGACTGTTGTTAAGATTGTAGAGTGGGCAATTTTCAGATGTGATAGTATGGACCAAGACAAGAAAAAGTATCTAGTAACCATGGGATCTAAAATGCATACGTAAGAGCTGCGAGTAGTTGTTCAATACAGATGTGTTTCACACTAGCGAAGATGCACAACAGGTTATGGCTGATGAGGTATGCATTTTAGAGCCCACATTTTACTAGATGTTCTTTCTTGTTTTGGCCCATACTATCACCTCTGAAAGTGGGACACCCCACATTCCTAGCAACAACTGTACCGGTAGATGTATTCCACTGTCAAAGACTTTTGTGGAAGATACAGGCTTTAAAATGATTATCTATCGTCGTGGAGAGCGGGGGGATGCTGGTGTAGAGTTAGGGGATGCTGGTGAAACAGGCTTTAAAATGATCTATCGCCACGGAGAGCGACGCGCTGTGGCAGTTGCCTACAGACAAGACCTCAACTTTGGACCTTAAATTTCAGGTGGCAAGTGAAGCGATGAAAGTCGTGGGATACCTGCTAATATCGTATCGGACCTGTATTTTTTTTAGTGCAGTAACTCCACGTGGCATACACTCAACAAGTCGTTGGAAGTCACCTGCAGAAATATTGAGCCATGCTGTCTCTATAACCGTCCATAACTGCAGAAGTGTTGTCGGTGCGGAACTTTCTGCACGAACTGGCCTCTCGATTATATCTCCTAAATGTTGTGATTCATGTCGAGCAACGTGGATGGCCAAATCATTCGCTCGAACTCTCCAGAATGTTCTTCAAACCAATCGCGAACAACTGAGCCCCGGAGACATTTGGGAACATGAAATCCATGCACGGCTGCAAATGGTCTCCAGGTAGCCGAACATAACCACTTGCAGTCAATGACCGGTTCGGTTAGACCAGAGGAGCCGGTCAGTTAAAATGTAAACACGGCCAAAACCGTTATGGAGCCGCCACCAGCTTGCACAGTGCATTATTGGCTTTGTGAGGTGAGCGCCACCCACGAAACCCTCCTGTCATCTCTGACCGACTGAAATCGGAACTCATTTGAGAAGGCCGCAGTTATCCACTCGTCTAGGGTATAATCGATATGGTCATGAGCCCAGGAGAGACGCTGCAGCCCATGTGTTGTGTAACGTCTCCTGGCAAAACACGTATTATACACTCCTGGAAATGGAAAAAAGAACACATTGACACCGGTGTGTCAGACCCACCATACTTGCTCCGGACACTGCGAGAGGGCTGTACAAGCAATGATCACACGCACGGCACAGCGGACACACCAGGAACCGCGGTGTTGGCCGTCGAATGGCGCTAGCTGCGCAGCATTTGTGCACCGCCGCCGTCAGTATCAGCCAGTTTGCCGTGGCATACGGAGCTCCATCGCAGTCTTTAACACTGGTAGCATGCCGCCACAGCGTGGACGTGAACCGTATGTGCAGTTGACGGACTTTGAGCGAGGGCGTATAGTGGGCATGCGGGAGGCCGGGTGGACGTACCGCCGAATTGCTCAACACGTGGGGCGTGAGGTCTCCACAGTACATCGATGTTGTCGCCAGTGGTCGGCGGAAGGTGCACGTGCCCGTCGACCTGGGACCGGACCGCAGCGACGCACGGATGCACGCCAAGACCGTAGGATCCTACGCAGTGCCGTAGGGGACCGCACCGCCACTTCCCAGCAAATTAGGGACACTGTTGCTCCTGGGGTATCGGCGAGGACCATTCGCAACCGTCTCCATGAAGCTGGGCTACGGTCCCGCACACCGTTAGGCCGTCTTCCGCTCACGCCCCAACATCGTGCAGCCCGCCTCCAGTGGTGTCGCGACAGGCGTGAATGGAGGGACGAATGGAGACGTGTCGTCTTCAGCGATGAGAGTCGCTTCTGCCTTGGTGCCAATGATGGTCGTATGCGTGTTTGGCGCCGTGCAGGTGAGCGCCACAATCAGGACTGCATACGACCGAGGCACACAGGGCCAACACCCGGCATCATGGTGTGGGGAGCGATCTCCTACACTGACCGTACACCACTGGTGATCGTCGAGGGGACACTGTATAGTGCACGGTACATCCAAACCGTCATCGAACCCATCGTTCTACCATTCCTAGACCGGCAAGGGAACTTGCTGTTCCAACAGGACAATGCACGTCCGCATGTATCCCGTGCCACCCAACGTGCTCTAGAAGGTGTAAGTCAACTACCCTGGCCAGCAAGATCTCCGGATCTGTCCCCCATTGAGCATGTTTGGGACTGGATGAAGCGTCGTCTCACGCGGTCTGCACGTCCAGCACGAACGCTGGTCCAACTGAGGCGCCAGGTGGAAATGGCATGGCAAGCCGTTCCACAGGACTACATCCAGCATCTCTACGATCGTCTCCATGGGAGAATAGCAGCCTGCATTGCTGCGAAAGGTGGATATACACTGTACTAGTGCCGACATTGTGCATGCTCTGTTGCCTGTGTCTATGTGCCTGTGGTTCTGTCAGTGTGATCATGTGATGTATCTGACCCCAGGAATGTGTCAATAAAGTTCCCCCTTCCTGGGACAATGAATTCACGGTGTTCTTATTTCAATTTCCAGGAGTGTATGTGGTAAAAAAGGAGAAAAGAATAATTGAACTGGATGATTGTAATTGCGTGGACAACGATTGTGTGAACTTTATGTAATAAAGAGAAACCATTATGTGCCATGTTCTATACATGTATAGAATTATGTAACGCCTTTTTTTTATAGATAATATCTGTGTCGGCGAGTAGTGAAACCGCCACAGACGATACTTATTACATATCAAACAAAGTTGAGAATATGTCACAACGAGTATAAATAGTGTGACCGAGCATTAATTTCTCTGTCGTCTTCTTCGAGTTACGTGAGTAAATGGTTCAAATGGTTCTGAGCACTATGGGACTTAACATCTATGGTCTAGAACTTAGAACTACTTAAATCTAACTAACCTAAGGACATCACACAACACCCAGCCATCACGAAGCAGAGAAAATCCCTGACCCCGCCGGGAATCGAACCCGGGAACCCGGGCGTGGGAAGCGAGAACGCTACCGCACGACCACGAGCTGCGGGCAGTTACGTGAGCAGGAAGAGCCTTTGACGCTATATTGCATGCTTGTGTAGCATTCTTTTGTCCAGATTGAGAGAAGGACGCCAGTAGGTACCGATTTGTAAAGGTGTGTAATCATTTAATCTGTCTAAAATGTTTTGAATAGAGTTACTTAGTGAAAACCTGCATTATGATTTGTAATAAGCTTGCCTGGTATTTGATCACATCCCCTTAAGACATTTTCAGCTATTTATAAATTATCCGTGGTGCAGAGCTGCGCTACGAACGAACGAGCCGCTGCCGCGGCGCATTCAAACTGCATTAAATGAAACCAATCACACCGCAAGGAAGCGGACAGGTAATAGTGAACTAAAGTTATTTCTTTCAGCTTTCGGAATTGCAGAGCAGAGCAGCAGATTTTATGATGTGTTTTACAGGTGGACGCGGTCTGCGGATGATATATTATTAACAGTGCAAAAAGATAATTTACCTTCATAACATAAAATCAATCTCGCTGTGCGTAGTTCTGGTCTGGCAAACATTATACTAAAAACATCTTTTTCTCTGATAATAGTCTCATGTTCTCGTGTTAGTCGTGGTACTTATTGGCGTTTTACTGTTAACAAAAATCCACTGCCAAATTTTGATGTTGAACCAACATTGCGTACTGTAACATCAGTATTGATAACGAAATAATTTTCAGTAACCTTCTCAATAACTGTTAAGTAAGGAAGATATGTTGAACTTTATAGCGAGTTACAGTAACGAAACAATGTTGCTTTAATAGAAAGCCAGATCCAGAATAATAAGAACATAATATAGTTTGTTTCGTTGAAAATTAATGATCCAAAGAAAGTCACAGCACAGTATCCCTAAAAAGAATTTCAGGGCTGTTTTCGTAGCAACATATTTTATCTCATACACTCCTGGAAATTGAAATAAGAACACCGTGAATTCATTGTCCCAGGAAGGGGAAACTTTATTGACACATTCCTGGGGTCAGATACATCACATGATCACACTGACAGAACCACAGGCACATAGACACAGGCAACAGAGCATGCACAATGTCGGCACTAGTACAGTGTATATCCACCTTTCGCAGCAATGCAGGCTGCTATTCTCCCATGGAGACGATCGTAGAGATGCTGGATGTAGTCCTGTGGAACGGTTTGCCATGCCATTTCCACCTGCTCAATGGGGGACAGATCCGGAGATCTTGCTGGCCAGGGTAGTTGACTTACACCTTCTAGAGCACGTTGGGTGGCACGGGATACATGCGGACGTGCATTGTCCTGTTGGAACAGCAAGTTCCCTTGCCGGTCTAGGAATGGTAGAACGATGGGTTCGATGCCGGTTTGGATGTACCGTGCACTATTCAGTGTCCTCTCGACGATCACCAGTGGTGTACGGCCAGTGTAGGAGATCGCTCCCCACACCATGATGCCGGGTGTTGGGCCTGTGTGCCTCGGTCGTATGCAGTCCTGATTGTGGCGCTCACCTGCACGGCGCCAAACACGCATACGACCATCATTGGCACCAAGGCAGAAGCGACTCTCATCGCTGAAGACGACACGTCTCCATTCGTCCCTCCATTCACGCCTGTCGCGACACCACTGGAGGCGGGCTGCACGATGTTCGGGCGTGAGCGGAAGACGGCCTAACGGTGTGCGGGACCGTAGCCCAGCTTCATGGAGACGGTTGCGAATGGTCCTCGCCGATACCCCAGGAGCAACAGTGTCCCTAATTTGCTGGGAAGTGGCGGTGCGGTCCCCTACGGCACTGCGTAGGATCCTACGGTCTTGGCGTGCATCCGTGCGTCGCTGCGGTCCGGTCCCAGGTCGACGGGCACGTGCACCTTCCGCCGACCACTAGCGACAACATCGATGTACTGTGGAGACCTCACGCCCCACGTGTTGAGCAATTCGGCGGTACGTCCACCCGGCCTCCCGCATGCCCACTATACGCCCTCGCTCAAAGTCCGTCAACTGCACATACGGTTCACGTCCACGCTGTGGCGGCATGCTACCAGTGTTAAAGACTGCGATGGAGCTCCGTATGCCACGGCAAACTGGCTGACACTGACGGCGGCGGTGCACAAATGCTGCGCAGCTAGCGCCATTCGACGGCCAACACCGCGGTTCCTGGTGTGTCCGCTGTGCCGTGCGTGTGATCATTGCTTGTACAGCCCTCTCGCAGTGTCCGGAGCAAGTATGGTGCGTCTGACACACCGGTGTCAATGTGTTCTTTTTTCCATTTCCAGGAGTGTATATTAGTTGTCACGCAAGCAATAACAAAGTAAAGAGAGCCGGCGAAAGTTGTCAGCAAAGGCATTCGCACCGGTCGTCTGCTGCCATAGGCCATTAACGCCTAATTTCGCCGCACGTTCGTCGAAAGTCCCGCATTGATTTCAGCTGTTATTTCGCACAGCGTTGCCTGTCTGTTAGCACTGACAACTTTACGCAAACGCCGCTGCTCTCGGTCGTTAAGTGAAGGCTGTCGACCATTGCGTGTCCGTGGTCAGAGGTAATGCCTGAAATTCGGTATTCTCGGCACACTCTTGACACTATGGATGTCGGAATATTTAATTCTCTAACGATATCCGAAATGGAATGTCCCCATGCGTCTAGCTCCAACTGACATTTCGCGTTCAGGGTCAGTTAATTTTCATCTTGCGGCCATAATCACATCGGGAACCTTTTCAAATGCATCAACTGTGTACAAATGAGAGCTCCGCCAGTGCACTGCCCTTTTATACCTTGCGTACACGACACTGTGCTGTCTGCATATTTGCTTATCGCTGTCGCATGACTTTTGTCACCTCAGTGTAAATCAGACTTGAGTGCAACAGTGACCTGTGATCAGCAGTTAGTTGCAGTGGGCGAGCACTGTGGTAGGGGCGTTTGCTTCCTGCTACCTCTGCCTTGTGTGCCAAAATTGTATGGTGAATACAAACATTCATATAATTACATAAAACTGAAGAGATGATCAGGAACGTGGGACGAAAGCAATAGTCGGTAATAACCTCAGAAAGTGGCAGCCATTTACTTAATGGCGATAGCTGTAAGCAGGCTTTGAGCAAGTATATTCCCCGTGTGCCAGGAGCAGTAATACTTTGTCAGCAGTGATTGGCTCGCTGCCTCTTAACACTCCCATCAGCAATTATTGTTCGATGATCTGACTCGTGTTGCGCTTCCTGAAGTTTTTGTCGGAAAAACTCTGACACGACTCGGCCCGTCAATACTGTCAAGACCGTCTGCGTGCGCCTTGCTTCATTTAGGCGTCCAGTCCGTAACAGTTTTTTTGTTTTCCATTTCTCGCAGCAATGGCAGTGCTTTACGATGGCGCGGAGACAAACGACAATCTGCCACGACGAATTTCGACGGTTTTGCATCATTAACTGTGTAAAAGAACTCTCAAAACATTATTTTATGCTTTGTAATGGAAACTAACCAGGGTTCGGATTTCACCTTTAACATCAAATTCCCCTACAGACGGTTAGTCAGCGTCCCACACGATCTTGGGGTTCAAGACAGCTTCACCTCTCTAAAAGGAAAGATCACAGAAGTACAGTGATTGTCAAAAAAATGTCCAAATGTGTGTGAAATCTTATGGGACTTAACTGCTAAGGTCATCAGTCCCTAAGCTTACGCACTAGTTAACCTAAATTATCCTAAGGACAAACACACACACCCATGCCCGAGGGAGGACTCGAACCTCCGCCGGGACCAGCCGACAGTGATTGTCAGTAGCACCCATATCAAGAGCCGCTGGCACATATGACGATCCAGACAGACAGTTTTTCTCACTAAAATACACTAGCGCTGGAAGCCTAAGGAGGAAACTAACTGTAATGTGATGTGTCACTGACAAATAGACAGCTCGATGAAATTTGAACTATCTGTAGAAAGAACTGCTAAAGTATAGTATAATATAGTATAGTATAGAAGGTAACTGAAAGAGATACACAATGAGACGAACAGAAATGACACTCTTGTTCAAAGACAATAATTATAGCGAAGTCAGCGCGATTCGTGACGGACCCCAGTACATTGCAAAAGATGGTACATGCTTCTTAATAGTGTGTGTGATCACCACGGACTTCAGTGTAGGTTATGCAACATGCTCTCATGCTGGCTGTAATGTTGAGAAGGAGTGTTGTGGTAAGGCGTTGCTTTCGTCCACCAATGCCCTTGACAAGTAGTCTCGAATGGTCTTTGGTGCATGTGGGCTTGGTACAATACGTCTCCGCAAGGTATGCCACACGTTTTCGATGCATGCCCTTGGAACGTTACACCTGCCCACCCGTGACACCTGGACCCAAAAAACGATCATATTAGACATTACAGAATGAGATTTTCACTCTGCAGCGGAGTGTGCGCTGATATGAAACTTCCTGGCAGATTAAAACTGTGCGCCAGACCGAAACTCGAACTCGGGACCTTTGCCTTTCGCGGGCAAGTGCTCTACCAACTGAGCTCCCCAAGCACGACTCAGGAGACTAGGTACTGGCAGAAGTAAAGCTGTGAGGACGGGACGTGAGTCGTGCTTTGGTAACTCAGTTGGTAGAGCACTTGCCCGCGAAAGGCAAAGGTCCCGAGTTCGAGTCTCGGTCCGGCACACAGTTTTAATCTGCCAGGAAGTTTCATATTCGACATTGTTCGCGTGTGCAGTGTCTGTGGTTCGGAACGCTCTCCATGCGCGTGAAACAGTGCCGTGAGCAATACCAAATTCCTGGGCCTCGTGTTGCCGGGCCAGCCACATTTGTCGGTGTAGACACGCTGACACCATGCCATGTGATATCAAAAAAAGGTTCAAATGGCTCTGAGCACTATGAGACTTAACTGCTGAGGTCATCAGTCCCCTAGAACTTAGAGCTACTTAAACCTAACTAACCTAAGGACATCACACACATCCATGCCCGAGGCAGGATTCGATCCTGCGACCGTAGCGGTCGCGCGGTTCCAGACTGTAGCGCCTAGAACCGCTCGGCCACGCATGGCCGGCCATGTGATATCCAGCTCCCTGTGCACCACAAGCAGACCTGAGGCAATATGCTTCCGCACTTTCATTCGTTTACCTCGTCTCTTAACTTTTAGAGGACAGTGTATTAATAGCAAATATAAAGCTAGGAAAATATGAACTTCAAACTGTTGGTGAGTGATGAGAGAAAGGCGACAAGTGGGAAAATCCTTTTATTGATAATGTTGAAAAAAATCTATTTCATTCTAAGAACATCCGAGCTGCTACACAGCTTCGTGTTCTACGGACTGCAGTAGCCTAGAAACGTGTCAGTGTGGTAGAGGCACAGGACAATGGTGTCAGAGGCATGGCGTCCATGAGTTGCGGTTCTTTCCAAAAATGCAAGACGATGTAGTAACAGTCAGTCACTGTATTGTATTCAGTCCGCAGTGACGTGTTGCGTTAGGCCTACTGGAGTTATCATTGGTATTTTAGACAGTGGAAGTTTAATTTTACGAGGCGCAGTGGCTGTAATATGATTTTTGTTCTCGGGAGCTCGTTGTTTCATTTTTAAAAAAACCGACGTGAGAGTCGTTTTATTTATTTTCATTCATTTTTTACATTGCTGTGTGAGGCGCAGAGAATTGTTTGCTCTTTGTTTTGTCATTTGTTATTTTTTGGTTTTGTTGTGGCGGAACACAACTGATGGCGGCCAGATGCGCATTTTTCGGGTCCAGTTATGATTTTTATACTAGTTACTCAAATCGTCTAGGGGATTTTTGTTTTAGGACCACATTAACAGTGGTTCATCGGAGACAGACTATAATAATTTTAATTTTCACTGAACTTTAGCGTCTGGGGTCTGACAACATTGTTTAACATTTCAGTAAATTCAAATCTCGATTTTTTTAGTGAGGGTGCCAAGACACACACACACACACACACGCACACACACACACACACACACACACACACACACACACACACACACATTAGTAAGAATACCTATCAACACTGCCTTGCCACTTGTGATCATAATTAGCTGTGAGTCAGCCAGACGAAGATACCTGCTTGGGTTTCATGTGACAACCAAAGGGGTTGATTTATTAATATAATCACATGGGTAAAGCTGAACGACATGTGGTTAAATTCAAGTGTGATACATTGTTTAGAAAGTAGAAATACGTCTTGAAACATTAAATAAGGGTATGGAATGTAGTCCAGTTAAATTAGGTGATGCTGGTGGGACTAGGTTAGGAAAACAGATAATAAAAGTAGTAGACCGTTGTTTGAGAACATGAAAACCATGAATGGATGTAAATGGTCTGCCGTAACTGATACGTTCGTCGTACGTCCCACATTGATTTGAGCTGTTATTTCATGGAGTATTGCTTGTCTGTTAGCACCGACAGCTGCACGCAAACGCCGCTGCTCTCGGTCGTTAAATGAAGGCCGTCGGTCACTGTGATGTGTGTGGTGAGAGGCAATACTTGAAGTTGGTATTCCTGGCACACTCTTAACACCGTAGGTTCAAATGGCTCTGAGCACTATGGGACTCAACTGCTGAGGTCATTAGTCCCCTAGAACTTAGAACTACTTAAACCTAACTAACCTAAGGACATCACAAACATCCATGCCCGAGGCAGGATTCGAACCTGCGACCGTAGCGGTCTTGCGGTTCCAGACTGCAGCGCCTTTAACCGCACGGCCACTTCGGCCGGCTAACACCGTAGGTGTCGGAGTATTGAACTCCTTAACGATTTTCGAAATGAAATATCCAATGCGTCTAGTTCCAACTACCATTCCGCACTGAAAGTCTGTTAATTGCTTTCGTTCTGCCGTAATCACGTCGGAAACGTTTTATCATGAATTACCTGAGTAAGACAAACGACAGCTCCGCCAATGCATTGCCCTTTTATACCTTTTGTAGGCGATACCGCTACCATCTGTATACGTGCATGTCGCTATCCCACGGCTTCTTGTCATCTCAGTGTTGTTGTAGCTAGACGCTTGCACAGAATAGGCTAGAGTGCAGAGGTCCATCAAACCAGTCTTCGGACTGAAGATCACAATAACAAGTGCAGGAATAATTTTCTAGTATAGGAAGCCATGGAAATTAGGTCTTTTTATTTGTTAGCCATTGAAGTTTTCTAGTGTGATTTAGCTATGTAAATGCTTTCACTACATAATTATAACTCATTGTTAGAGAGGTTCCTTTATCTGCAGTGACTGAGAGCCACATCGAGAACTGTGGTTCGACGTCAGCCGCACAGTTCATGACAAGAAGACATTGCTACAGCAGATTGCCAGGGACCGATAGGCACAACGATTCGTTCGTTCGATTAGCGGTCTCTAGAATGGACGTTCTGTTCCATTGGGAGAGTTATCTTCATTTACTGTCAGTTTCTTGTCGTGCAATTACTGTTTACCCACGAGACCACTTCGAGTGTCTGTAAGTACAAGGTGGGGCAAATAAGAGTGGCCCGGAGCACGGAGTTGTATGGACAAACAAACACAGCAGTGGAAAGGAAATACAGAGGTAACCTATAGCACACGCTGAAAGTGACCACCATTCACCTCTTGGCACTTTTGGACCCTGCTCGGCAAGTTGTTCGAAGGGAGATCCAAGCTGGACTGCTGGGATTGCTGCAATCTCATCCGAAATGTTCTACTGATGTCCTTGAAGACCACGAGGGTTGTTGCGATACACCTTACACTTGAGGCCTACCCACACAAAGTTATCGCACACTGACAGATCAGTAGGCGTGGGTGGCCAGCTAGGGCAGCGACCGGACTGACCTCTGCTAACACCTCTGTCAGGCGTGAAGATTGTGTAAATGTACTCCAAGGTTCGACCGGCTGTATGGGCAGTTCCCTCCATCCTGCTGGAAGTAAGTGTGGGTCTTTACCTTCTCCGTTAACGCCGCCACTCCTCCGGGCCGCTTTTGTGTGGCCCACCCTGTATATCTGAAGGAATTTCCTTTTAATACACAACCTGTAGAAGCAGTACTTTCTGTGTGTGGTGCAAGACAGAATTTCTGGGCATTTCTTATCTTCAGGAGGCACAACTCCCAGTATTGCACATAGAAACAGCGTAAAAATAGATTACAGCATACCCGGATTTTGGAAAGGAAATTAGATCAAAGGAAAACTGAAAACATCCCATAGTGGATACACCGGTTCCCGTCAGATCACCGAAGTTAAGAGCGTGGTTGGGGCTCGGATGGGTGACCGTCCGGGCCGCCGTGCGCTGTTGCCATTTTTCGGGGAGCACTCAGCCTCGTGATGCCAACTGAGGAGCTACTCGACCGAATAGTAGCGGCTCCGGTCAACTAAAACCATCATAACGATCGGGAAAGGGTGGGCTGACCCCGCGCCCAACCTATCCACGTCCTCATCTGAGGATGACACGGCGGTCGGATGGTCCAGATGGGCCACCTGTGGCCTGAAGACGGAGTGCTTTATCTCGTTGCCCCAATTTCTACAAATTATGCGAATATTTTCGTTGAGGGGTTGAAAATGTTCGTTTCATGGCAACTAACAATGTTTACTGTAAAGCTGTAAGACAGGTAATTATGTACTATCAATAGGATTCAGTATTTACTTAAGTAAAAATTATTTTCTCTAAGAAAACAGTGTAATCAAGTACACATTAAGGTGCAGACAAACAGCAGCTCTACCAGGTGTATCTCCTAGGAGTCGTCAGACGCTTTTTCTCCGATGTTTCGGCAGACATTTGCCGTTTTGTTTTTGCACTGTATAGCTGGAGTCGGCGTAAACAATTACTGCACGTCAATGTCGCTTTGTTTCCCATTACAAACAAAATCACTTTTAAATCGGAATTTTCTGTCCCCGTTCTATAGAGCGCTACAAAATTAGTCTGGTCCGATATTCGTTGTATCTACATGTGTTAACAAGGACAGTAAAACACGAAGAAGCAACAATCCACCAGCCAGTCGGTAGCGCTGCACGCTAGGCCGTAGCAGTCAACATGGGGTAGGGCAGTGCCGTCGATGTTTGAGTACTGATTATTCTTCGAGTTTCACTGTTCCTGTTAATACATAGCGATAAAACAAATATCGCACTAGACGAAACTGGGGCCTCTCTTGAGGGTATTTTTGTTCTGTCGACGCAACTAAAAAAATGCGTAATTTTTTTCACCACACACATTTCGCTTTACTGAGGTAAACCATCATCAGTGGTCTGTAATTAAATTGTTTACATTTTAATTTATTTTAAGATAAAAAACAGTTCTATTACAGACCACTGATGAAGCTTTACCTCAATAAAGCGAAACGCGTCTGGTGAAAAAAATTACGCATTTTTGTAGTTGCAACGACAGAACTTAAATATCCTCAAGAATTCTAAAGCAATCACAGACAATATGGCCACAAAAATGAAAAATGGGACCTCTATCTAATGGGCACGTAAAACTCTGTTTTACAAGTCATTGTGTTTGTCACTGGAAACAAACAGACGCTTTCCATCGACACTGGGAGTCGCATAAATGACGTTGTGAGTAAAACTGATAAAGCAGTAGCTCTTTTCAAAGTAGCAGATTTCTTTCTTACTTATTTATTAAGTAAACTATAGATGGCTTAAGCGTGAAAAGCATTATAGTGGCACTTCATTGTTAATGTGCACGCTATACATACACCGAAGGCGCCGACGAAACCGGTATAGGCATGCGTATTCGAGTACAGGCAGAATACGGCGCTGCGGTCGGCAACGCCTATATAAGACAACAAGTGTCTGGCGCAATTGCTAGATCGGTTACTGCTGCTACAATGGCAGGTTATCAAGATTTATATGAGTTTGAACGTGGTGTTATAGTGGGCGCATGACCAATAGGACACTGCATCTCCGAGGTAACGATGAAGCGGGGATTTTCCCGTACCACCGTTTCACGAGTATTCCGTGAGTATCAGGAATCCACTAAAATATTATATCTCCGGCATCCCTGCGGCCGGAAGAAGATCCTACAAGAACGGGACCAACGACGACTGGGGAGAATCGTTCAACGTGACAGAAGTGCGACCCTTCCGCAAATTCCTCTAGATTTCAATGCTGGGCCATCAACAAGTAGCAGCGTGCGAACCATTCAACGAAACATCATTAATATGGGCTTTTAGAGTCGAACGTCCACTTGTGTACCCTTGGTGACTGCACGACACAAAGCTTTACGCCTTGCCTGGGCCTGTCAACACCGACATTGGACTATTGATGACTAGGATTATATCAAGCGGATGGACGCGTACGGGCATGGAGACAATCTCATGAATCCGTGGACCCTGCACGTTAGCAGGAAACTGTTCAAGCTGGTGGAGGCTCTATAATGGTGTGGGGCGTGTGCAGTTGGAGCGATATGGGACCCATGATACGTCTAGACACGACTCTGACACGTGACACGTACGTAAGCATCCTGTCTGATCACCTGCATCCACTGTGCATTCCGACGAACTTGGACATTTTCAGCAGGACAATGCGACACTCCACACTTGCAGAATTGCTGGAGAAAGGATCCAGGAACACTCTTCTAAGTTTAAACACTTCCGCTGCCCTCCAAACTCTCCAGGCACGAACATTATTAATCATATCTGGGATTTCTTGCAACGTGCTGTTCAGAAGAGATCTCCACCCCCTCGTACTCTTACGGATTTACGGACAGCTCTGCAGTAATCATGGTGTCAACTTCCTCCAGCACTACTTCAGTGTGTTCGCAGCGGGGGCCCAACATGATATTCGGCAGATGTACCAGTTTCTTTTGCTCTTCAGTGAGCAAACATTACTACGCAATATAGGATCATCATTACTGTGTTTCGTCGCACGAATATATTGAAACCTAGAAGCCTACAGGATTAAAGAAACATGTCTTCAGATACAAAGAGGAAGTTAAGTCTTTCTGGGGACCAACGAAGTGTTCAACTTCACCTGCTGTACCAGTGTAGGACGTCGGTGTCAACTCTATTAGTTTTTTGGTTTGCTGTTACACTAGGATTGTCATATGGAAATTTGACTTTGAGGCTGGACAGATTCCTGCTTTTCACACTCACAAGGGAACCTCCCCATCGCACCCCCCTCAGATTTGGTTACAAGTTGGCACAGTGGATAGGCCTTGAAAAACTGAACACAGATCAATCGAGAAAACAGGAAGAAGTTGTGTGGAACTATGAAAAAAATAAGCAAAATATACAATCTAAGTAGTCCATGCGCAAGATAGGCAACATCAAGGATGGTGTGAGCTCAGGAGCGCCGTGGTCCCGTGATCAGCGTGAGCAGCTGCGGAACGAGAGGTCCTTGGTTCAAGTCTTCCCTCGAGTGAAAAGTTTACTTTCTTTATTTTCGCAAAGTTATGGTCTGTCCGTTCGTTCATTGACGTCTCTGTTCACTGTAATACGTATGGTGTCTGTGTTTTGAGACCGCACCGCAAAACTGTGCGATTAGTAGACGAAAGGACGTGCCTCTCCAATGGGAACCGAAAACATTTGATCGCAAGGTCATAGGTCAACCGATTCCTCCACAGGAAAACACGTTTGATATATTCTATACGACACTGGTGACGGCATGTGCGTCACATGGCAGGAATATGTTGTCGACCCACCTAACTTGTACACTTGGCGAATGGGTAAAAAGATTCTCCTACCTTGCCCGTAATGAGCTCATAATAACTTTGATGTTGCCTATCTTGCACATGGACTACTCAGTTTGTATATTTTGGTTATTTTTTTCATAGTTCCACACAACTTCTTCCTGTTTTCTCGATTGATCTGTGTTCAGTTTTTCAAGGCCTATCCACTGTGCCAACTTATAACTAAATCTGAGGGGGGTGCGACGGGGAGGTTCCCTTGTCAGATTCCGCGCTCCACAGTCAAGGACAGCTAGCTACTACCAGGTGGGAAACTACTTTTTTACGCCCGGCTGCCAGGAGAAGCGGAAACTTCGTAGGCTAGTGGTAGGAAGGCAGGTGGTGAGACAAGTGTCTTGTGGTGTTTATCGAGCTGTGGGGGGAGGTCAACAGCGGCTGCGTTCCAGAGGAGAGAGCGTTGCGCCCGCGTGACCGCGGCGGTCTCTGGTCAGCCATAAATCATTCACGTCGGCCCGCGCGCTTTGTGCCTCATCCGAAAAGCCGAGCCACTAACTAAATCCATAGAGCCATCACGGCCCGAGGGAATTAATTACCTGTTTTCTTTCCCCGGGCAACAGCCGGAGCTTTCAAATTAGCTTTTGATGAAAATGTCAATAGAGTGCGCACCTGCGGAAGGGCACAGCGCAACTGAGCACGAAACCGCGCCGTCACGAAGTGCTGACACGTGAGAGGGTCCGCAGCCCTTTTGACGCGAGCGACTTTCTTGTCTCAATCGACTGCTGCACGAAATCCACTGCAGCGCCCCTGGCGGTTTGTTCCCGTACTGAGTCCCGCTGCCGCGAGTGGTCGTTTCCGATTCCAGGGCAGCGCCGAAACTGTGTTACGTTCTGCAGTCTGGCACGTAAGCAGTCAAGGTGGGGTTACGAGAGACCATCCTTTTTTACGAAAAAGTCGTAATATAGTAACAGAATGCGGAAACAGAATGATAATAGAGTTTACTAATCCATAGTGGATGTTCTTGACAAAAGTTGTATTGTAAGTTTGTAACACCGATAATGCAGGATGTCTACATCTACATGATTACTGTGCAATTCACATTTAAGTGCTTGGCAGAGGGTTCATCGAACCACAATCATACTATCTCTCTACCATTCCACTCCCGAACAGCGCGCGGGAAAAACCAACACCTAAACCTTTCTGATCGAGCTCTGATTTCTCTTATTTTATTTTGATGATCATTCCTACCTATGTAGGTTGGGCTCAACAAAATATTTTCGCATTCGGAAGAGAAAGTTGGTGACTCAAATTTCGTAAATAGATCTCGCCGCGACGAAAAACGTCTTTGCTTTAATGACTTCCATCCCAACTCGCGTATCATATCTGCCACACTCTCTCCCCTATTACGTGATAATACAAAACGAGCTGCCCTTTTTTGCACCCTTTCGATGTCCTCCGTCAATCCCACCTGGTAAGGACACCGCGCAGCAATATTCTGACAGAGGACGAACGAGTGTAGTGTAAGCTGTCTCTTTAGTGGACTTGGTGCATCTTCTAAGTGTCCTGCCAATGAAACGCAACCTATGGCTCGCCTTCCCCACAATATTATCTATGTGGTCTTTCCAACTGAAGTTGTTCGTAATTTTAACACCCAGGTACTTACTTGAATTGACAGCCTTGAGAATTGTACTATTTATCGAGTAATCGAATTCCAACGGATTTCTTTTGGAACTCATGTGGATCACCTCACACTTATCGCTATTTAGCGTCAACTGCCACCTGCCACACCATACAGCAATCTTTTCTAAATCGCTTTGCAACTGATACTGGTCTTCGGATGACCTTACTAGACGGTAAATTACAGCATCATCTGCGAACAACCTAATAGAACTGCTCAGATTGTCACCCAGGTCATTTATATAGGTCAGGAACAGCAGAGGTCCCAGGACGCTTCCCTGGGGAACACCTGATATCACTTCAATTGTACTCGATGATTTGCCTTCTATTACTACGATCTGCGACCTTCTTGACAGGAAGGCATGGCACCTGCTACAGATATATAGTTTTTTTTAAATTGTATGTAAATATTTGTAATTTAAATGCTTTCTTTTAATAAGTAAGGACATTGCTCCACTGTATTGTGTACATTTAGGTAGAAGTCTGTTGACGTATCATTGTATTTATCTGTGTTTTACTGTGAAACTTATAAGCTCTGGGAAAAGGCCAAAGGAATTATTTGCATCGACTAGCAACGATAGTAGCAGTGCTTGTGCGTTGTAAAATCTTTGGGTAGGCAGTTGTTGAGTGGAGCGCGCGGAGTTAAGAGGGAGACGGGTTCCGCTCTCGCAGTACAGAGTACGCATTTCGGCGTCATGATGTACGCGCGCCGGCCAGATGTCTGGAACAGGAGTACGGAGAGTGGACTGGCGGAAGAGGCTGTATTAATTACGATCGCCCCTTCCTGTAGTTAGCCGTGGCTCCACAATATGATACCGTCTTCAACAACAGCAGCAGTTCCAGCGACATAGTTCCGTCGTCGGTTCCGCGTTTCGTCGTATGCACAGCACTGAAGTAACACTGTTCATTGGTAGAAAGTATTAACGGCTAACCCAGCAGCTCAACTGAATGCGATTTGATTGATAAGATTTATCTAAATAATAATCAGTTAAATTCAGGGCGATTGTGTCCTCATTGACCCCAGACATTGTTCCTTTTTTTCCTAATATGCTAATTGAGTGTCGTAAGAAACAAACTGAATAAATACAACCAGTTTATTAATGAATAATTTCTCTTTTAAGAATTTTAGCCTCAGTCTACTTTCAATTAACTGTCGTACAACAGAGGCTTCAGTGTATGACTGAAGTAAAGCAATTTCATTTTTCATGTTTGAGATTCAATCACTGGAAAAAATCGAAATCTAAAGAAATGCACAAATTAAGATTGCGGAAGTTTTATTTATTTTACATAAAGCTTGGAGCACATGGCTATTTGGTTTGGTACATATTCTAGTATTTAATTCTGTTCACGTCAGTAAGAAAGGCTCAGTTGTTCAGACAGTAATATGAAATCCAATTTGCAAAATAAGTAACGACAAAGTAAAAAGTGCTTGTTTTCTTTCTAAATTTTTTTGATGACGTTATGTTGAGGTCACTGAAAGTAATTGTTCACGTAACGAAGTTCAGTACTAACATACAGTTTAATTACATATTTTCAAATCATTACTCGGTTGCCTTTTTCAAAATTTAATGTCAAACATAACGTAAGAGTACTTCTCAGTTTTCTTTATCATTACATACTCACTTGAAATTGGTGTAAAAAAAAAAAAACAAAAAAAAAAAAAGAAAAATCGTGGCAGTCTTAGTTGCCATTTCAGTGTTTAATAATATGTTTTTCTTTACCATCATATTGTACAGGATTTTGGATGTAAATTGCCAGAGTAGGCTGGCGACCGTTTATCACTTCCTTTTCGTTCATTAGTGTAACTTTTGGGTTCATGATCAGTGGTACCCCTTTCTGTCCAGTGTTGTTCGTGAGTGAATGCACAAAATAACTTTCATTTTCCAAATTATAGCCCTGTTCGGTTTTTTATTTTTAGTAGACTTTCCATCAGAAGGGTCGGTTGTGCACTTTCCTCCTACTTATCGGCATCACTTCTTCGGGAAAGATAGCCTTATACAATTAGAAAAAATACATTAGGCACACACGCGAACCACGGTCATATTTTATATCGCAAGCAAGATAGGCAGATTAGTAAGAGGGAGGTTACAAGTTCTCGACGCTAATGAGAACTGAAAGAATAGGAAAACTGTATGAGAAAATACGTGCTTACAAACACACAAAACAATATACAGAAGGCAGAAAGTAGCGCCTTTTTAACATGTTTTTATAGGTCGCTTTCTTGTCTGTGTATTCGGCACAATACTTTATAAAGGTTTTAATCTAATTTTACGATGAACTAGAGACCTGAAATTTTAAACATAATTCAGAACTGGATTACAGTGCAGTAGTGATGGGTTAAGAACCACCCGCTTGCAACAGGGGAGGGGGCGGGAGTTAAAACGGGCTGACAAAGAAGAGTTTGTGACACTTGTACTGAGTGACACCTGCAAGGAGTTGGAATGTTCTGACATTTTCGCGGGGCCCGAGACACTTCTGGTAGTAGTACCTCGGAACAGGCTGTTTCAGAAGTAGGATACACCGGCCTTTCAGTCGCTAGGAGTTACATACTGCTGGGAAAGTCCGCTTTGTGTTCTAAGAAACGTATCCGGAAGGGAAGCCTTGATTCATTTACAACAGGCATCAGTATTTCGTGGACGATACCAACAAAGAAGATGTAACATATTGGCGCTGTTTAAACTATAGAAAATGTAGGTGCAAGGGAAGGCTATCCACTAAAAATACCATACTTTTAGGTGAAGATAGTCATCTTTGTATTCCAGATGAAACAGCAAGTGGAGTGCGGAAACATTTTGTAAGTAACATTTTGTAAGTACATTTTGTAATGAACAGGAACAACGATTTCATCAATTTGCGCTGAGGAAGTAGGGCAGCAGTTCAATCGAGGCTACGAGTTCCTAACATCGTTGCCGTCACATAGAAGTGCGAAACAATCTTGATATCGTATTAGGTGACCTACAAAAGATCCGATCGATGCTGGAGGAGTATTCTATCAAGAAAATAATTTGCCGATGAACGATGGCAGCAAAATCTCACTTGCAGATGTCAACAGACTAAGGAATGACATAATGTTGGTGTTTTTTCAGAAAAAAGGGAAAAACCGTGTTTATTGCGCTGTGCATAATTCTTTGTGAACCGAACGTTCAAGAATTCGAGGGAGCAGTTTGGACAGTGCTTTATACTTCGCGCGGATATCAGAAGTACTTGGGAGGAAACACACACTATTCCAGCTGTCTACGCGTTGCTGCCGAACAAAAAGCGAGAAACATATGACCTTTTTTAAAGCTATTAAATACTGCGTATCTCATAACGGATTTCGAAATTATTGTCTTCCAATCAGCAACAAGTTTGTTTCCTGGAACACAGACTGCGAGCTACAATTATCATTTTAATCAGCGTTTGTGGAAACAACTTCAATGCTGCCTATAAGGAAAGTGAAGAGACTCTCTGTCACATAAGAATGTTCAGCACATCTTCCTCTGGATATGTTGGATGATGGTTGGTTGGCTGTGTATTCAGGAGGGTACGGTTGAAAACCAAAAGGTTCAAGACTTCTACGACTATTTTGTGGACCAGTGGCTCGGTAACGAGCATACGCCAAGAAATATGTGGAACTGCAGTGGAAGGTGCCATAAACTAACAATCTCCGAAGGATGGAACCGAAGAATAAACACGTTACTATTAAAAGTTCTTAAAAAAAAGTGTTAAATCTTATGGGACTTAACTGGTAAGGTCATCAGTCCCTAAGCTGACACACTACTTAACTTAAATTATCCTAAGGACAAACACACACAACCATGCCCGAGCGAGGACTCGATTCTCCTCTGGGACCGACCGCACAGTCTATGACTGCAGTGCCTTAGACCGATCGGCCAATCCCGCGCAAAAGTTCTTCCAAATGGTTATTCTTTAGTAAAAAATCTTCACGATGACAAAGAGTATCACGCTCGCCAGTTTGACCGAGTGACTTTAAATATCGATAGGGAAAGAACAAAAAAAAAAAAAAAAAACAAAAAACTTAGGAATTAAAACCGCTCTTGAAAACACTCAAAATTGACGGTAAAGCAAAATCGTTTCTAACTTGTGTGGCCTACGCACAGGAATTAGTGATGAAGAAAATGTCATGATCATTGGAAATTATGTAGACACTGATAAGGATTTAGTACTCATTATACTAATTGGCAATCTTGTAAATAAATTTAATAGGGGACGAGGAGAGATGACCTCTTCGTAGCGTTCCCTGGAAACGGCACAAAGTCGACTACATGTTTCTTGAAATATGGGAAATACATTATTTATCCATGTTGGGTGTTTGACCGGTTTATATAATGAGAGACCCCGGAAGCAACAGTTTTGTTTCTTTCATCAAATATTGAAACTAAATCGTAGTGACACGTGCCATAGTGTAGAGCACACTTTGGTACAGCGCTATACAGAAAACTAATTCTTAGGGTGCCTGTACTCGCCTGTTGCTACCTCGGGAGCCCCAGGCTCCGTGGAAAAGTCCCTCCGCGCAGGTGTCACTCCGTGCAAGTGTTCAGCCCTGACAAAGAAGGCTACAGTCGAGACGGCGTAAGAAGACCCTGACAACCGGCGGCGCTGTTTCCGGGATTATCTGCTGTAGAAAGGGTCTGCGACAACTTTTAGATACGGGTGCATCTCAATAACGCCTGAAACAATTTCCACCAAACTAGACGACGTATTACTTGCAACCTGGAAAAAAATTATTGTGACCCTAACGCCCCCTCCGCACATCTATGCCTGAGGTTGGGGTGGTTAGACCTGATATAAAAGCATATCTGAGGTAGCCTGGAGCAACGTCAACGAAATATGGTATGCACATGACGCATTTCAATATATTTTCTATCTTATCTGTCTGTTTATCTCTTCGGTAAAAATTCTGAAATTGATTTTAAACTAACGTCCATTGAGCTATATTGTAACTTTCCGATAAGCTAGAAACTAGAAACATTCAGCCTAACTCAAAAGTGGATGACAAGGCAGTATTAACTCGGTTTGTTGTTTGGTGTGCGGCGGAGAACACTTTATTAACCACTGTCGCTCCCGATGAGCTACAGAGTTGAAACTTTCAATATGGTTCAGAACTGGATGAAAGTCCAATACTAAATCGCTTTCTTATGTGATGTGTAGCAGAGGGTACTCTGTGCAGTACTGGACTTTCCTCCTTTCCATCTTCCAGTTGTAAATGTATCGTGGGAAGAACGGTTGCTGGGAAAGCTCTGCGTCAGATCGAATTCCTCATACACGTAATAAATCACAAATTTACCACATGTCTGTTTTAATCGGATCAAGATGTTTGAAATCCATTGAAAAATTTCACTCACGACTAAAAAGAAAATAATTATTTAAATAAAAATAAATTTTTAATATAGCACGTTCTGTATCGGACTAAAAAGTATATAATCATTTCTCACAGCCTCACATAGATTCCTAACCCCTTACATACAGGGTGGTCCATCGATCGTGACCGAGCCAAATATCTCACGAAATAAGCGTCAAACGAAAAATCTAGAAAGAACGAAACCAGATGGCGCTATGGTTGGCCCGCTAGATGGCGCTGCCATACCTCAAACGGATAACAACTGCGTTTTTTAAAATAGGAACCCCCATTTTTAGTACATATTCGTGTAGTACGTAAAGAAATATGAATGTTTTAGTTGGACCACTTAATTCGCTTTGCGATAGATGGCGCTGTAATAGTCACATACGTGTAAGTACGTGGTATCACGTAACATTCCGCCAGTGCGGACGGTACATTACCTGTGTTAAAATGGACCGTTTACCAATTGCGGAAAAGGTCGATATCGTGTTGATGTATGGCTATTGTGATCAAAATGCCCAACGGGCATGTGATATGTATGTTGCTCGGTATCCTGGACTACATCATCCAAGTGTCCGGACCGTTCGCCGGATAGTTACGTTATTTAAGGAAACAGGAAGTTTTCAGCCACATGTGAAACGCCAACCACGACCTACAAAAATGATGATGCCCAAGTAGGTGTTTTAGCTGCTGTCGCGGCTAATCCGCACATCAGTAGCAGACAAACTGCGCGAGAATCGCGAATCCAAAAACGTCGGTGTTGAGAACGCTACATCAACATCGATTGCACCCGTACGATATTGCTATGCACCAGGAATCGCATGGCGACGACTTTGAACGTCGTGTACAGTTCTGCCACTGGGCACAAGAGAAACTACGGGACGATGACAGATTTTTTGCACGCGTTCTACTTAGCGACGAAGCGTCATTCACCAACAGCGGTAACGTAAACCGGCATAATATCCACTATTGGGCAACGGAAAATCCACGATGGCTGCGACAAGTGGAACATCAGCGACCTTGGCGGGTTAATATATGGTGCGGCATTATGGGAGGATGGATAACTGGCCCCCATTTTATCGATGGCAATCTAAATGGTGCAATGTATGCTGATTTCCTACGTAATGTTCTACCGATGTTACTACAAGATGTTTCCCTGCATGACAGAATGGCGGTGTACTTCCAACATGATGGATGTCCGGCGTTGAAGCGGTTTTGAATAGCATATTTCATGACAGGTGGATTGGTCGTCGAAGCACCATACAATGGCTCGCACGTTCACCGGATCTGACGTCCCCGGATTTCTTTCTGTGGGGAAAGTTGAAGGATATTTGCTATCGTGATCCACCGACAACGCCTGACAACATGCGTCAGCGCGTTGTCAATGCATGTGCGAACATTACGGAAGGCGAATTACTCGCTGTTGAGAGGAATGTCGTTACACGTATTGCCAAATGCATTGAGGTTGACGGACAACATTTTGAGCATTTATTGCATTAATTGTGGTATTTACGGGTAATCAAGCTGTAACAGCATGCGTTCTCAGAAATAATAAGTTCACAAAGATGCATGTATCACATTGGAACAACCGAAATAAAATGTTCAAACGTATCTTCGTTCTGTATTTTAGTTTAAAAAACCTACCTGTTACCAACTGTTCGTGTAAAATTGTGAGTCATATGTTTGTGACTATTACAGCGCCATCTGTCACAAAGCGAAAATGTGGTCCAACTAAAACATTCATATTTCTTTACGTACTACACGAATATGTAATAAAAATGGGTGTTCCTAATTTTAAAAACGCAGCTGATATCCGTTTGACCTATGGCAGCGCCATCTAGCGGGCCAACCATAGCGCCATCTGGTTTCCCCCTTCAAGCTAGACGAGTTTCCATCTTTGTAGTTTTTTCGTTTGATACTTATTTCGTGAGATATTTGGCCCGGTCACGATCAATGGACCACTATGTATGCTGTATGTGCTCTGGCCGGAGGCAGTTCACTCCGCGCTCTTGTGTGTGCAAGTGCTTAAGTGAAGTTAGTGTTCGTCATTCATCTAATTACACCTTCTTCTGCGTGACAATATAGACTGACAGATATTTGTAATTGCGTTATTCATATTCTGTCTTGTTGGATGGATCGATGTAAGCGCGTCTCGGTAGTAGTACGGAGACTTCTTATTATTTCTGCAAATACTGAAGCGCAAGCACGACGTATCGCTGTTTCAACACGTCTGGATTTTCCGGTTCCGTTGCGTAAACACTGGCTTTGATATAACCCCATAAGAAAAAATCCAAGGGCGTTAAATCAGGCGATCCCGCTGGCCATCGAATGCAACCACCGCGACCTATCCACAGTTCGGGATGCACACTGTTGACATTTTCTCTACCCCAGTACAATAATGGGATGGTGCACCATCGTGCTGAAACCAGTGCCTCTCAGAAAACTGAAGTGGTACGGCTTCTAGGAAATGCCCAAGATTCACCTCATTCTGTAGGAACTGCAAATACAGTCGACGAGTTAGTCTGGGAGCCAAATACACTGGTGTCCCAGAATGCATCATCATACGTTAACACCCCAGAGCGCTTTGCATATAGTGCGGCCGTAACCAGTGAAGATTTGCAGGAGCCCAGCAATGTAGATTGTGCCTATCGACAGTGGTCATTTGCGAAATAGCATTCATCTCTCCTTAAAATTTCGCTGGTGAAATCCGGATTTGCGGCTACTTTTTTTGCGAGGTGTGTGCAGAAGAATACCCTATTTTGGATGTCGTTTCCTTCTACACTATATGATGAAAAGTATCCGGACACCCCCAAAAACTTACATTTTTCATACTAGGTGCATTGTGCTGGCATCTACTGCCAGGTACTCCAAATCAGCGACCTCAGTAGCCATTAGACATCGTGAGAGAGCAGAATGGGGCACTCCGCGGGAGAAACGAACTTCGAACGTGGTCAGGTGATTGGGTGTCACTTATGTCATACGTCTGTACGCGAGATTTTCGCACTCCTAAACATCCCTAGGTCCACTGTCTCCGATGTGATAGTGAAGTGGAGACGTGAAGGGACACGTACAGCACAAAACCATACAGGCCGACTTCGTCTGTTGATTGACAGATATCGCCACGGTTGAAGAGGGTCGTAATGTGTAATAGGCAGACATCTATCCACACCATCATTCAAGAATTCCAGACTGCATCAAAATTCACTCCAACTACTACGACAGTTAGGCGGGAGGTGATAAAACTTGGATTTCATGGTCGAGCGGCTGCTGATAAGCCACACATCACGCCGGTGAATGCCAAACGACGCCTCGCTTGGCGTAAGGAGCGTAAACATTGGACGATTGAACAGTGGGAAACCGTTGTGTGCATTGACGAATCACCGTACACAATGTGGCGATCAGATGGCAGGATGTGGGTATGGCGAATGGCAGGTGAACCTCATCTGCCAGCGTGTGTAGTGCCAACAGTAAAATTCGGAGGCCGTGGTGTTATGGTGTGGTCGTGTTTTTCATGGAAGGGACCTCTTTTGTTTTGCGTGGCACTATCACAGCACAGGCCTACATTGATGTTTTAAGCACCTTCTTGCTTCCCACTGTTGAAGAGCAATTCGGCGATGGCGATTGCATCTTTCAACGCGATCGAGCGCCTGTTCATAATGCGCGGCCTGTGGCGGTGTGGTTACACGACAGTAACATTCCTGTAATGGACGGGCCTGCACAGAGTCGTGACCCGTTTCCTATAGAACACCTTTGGGATGTTTTGGAACGCTGACTCCCTGTCAGGCCTCACCGACCGAAATCGATACCTCTCCTCAGTGCAGCACTCCGTGAAGATTGGGCTGCCATTCCCCAAGTCACTTTCCACCACCTGATGGGACGTATGCCTCCATGTGTGGAAGCTGTCATCAAGACTAAGGGTTGGCCAACATCATATTGAATTCCAGCATTACTGATGGAGGGCGCCGCGAAATTGTAAGTAATTTTCAGCCAGGTGTTCGGAAACTTTTGATCACATAGTGTAATTGTTCGTTTAGGTGCAACTTAAAGTGATGCCATTTTCGTGCCTCCAGAACCCTTTGTACCGAAGACTTCGATACCCGCAAGCCCGCTGCAGCTGTTCTTTACCCCAATTACGACGAGAAATACGTATTACTCGGCGAGATCTAATTACTTTAATGATATTAATAATAATGACCATATTACTATTATTATAGGTACAAATAATACTGCAACCTTAATTTAATAGTACAATAACGCTTTCGTTTATAGTACATTTTACATACTCGTTTATCATTTAAGCTGTACGTACCGTTCGTGGGATGTGCTCTAAAATACTCAGTAACGTTCATGGCAACACCGGGAGCATCGCGGATTGGTCTTTCCACGACACGTTGTACCTACAAATCTCCCTCGGTACTTAAACTCATCTCTGTACCTCTAAAACCACGAGTAGAAGGTAGACGCCACGTTGGAAAACGTTGTGAGTGCAGCCTTCGGGCCTCGGCTGCATCGCGGAGCTTCTCCCCGTAGATCAGTGTCATATCGGTGTAGTGTTCGCTGAAATACATTGCAGTTGTTACCTGCCGGAATGTAAGACCTGGCTCGAACTGCAAACAGACGGCCACGCGACCTTATCAGAGCGGAACGAGGAGGAAAACGCGTGCAGATGGGGGCACAGCTCCGTGGAAGTTGGCTTGTACCTGCACTTCCAGTCTGGATAGCAGTTGCGAGGCAACCCTTCTTGCACCAACTAATGTGGGAAACATAAAACTACAGAGGACGGCTTGCTCGGGCCTCCTGGTAAGTATGTATACATTGCATACATGTTCCACATCTCCTCCTAAACCACTGGACCGATTTCAACCAATCTTAGTATACATATCATTTCGTGCCTGGAGAGACTCACATTGGTGGTAAGAACCATTCACCTATGAAATGGGTGGGTCGGGGGGTGAAAGAGCACTGTAGTCCACGACGCGAAAATACCCATACTTTACGCATACAGTAATTAAGAATGAGGGCACTTAAAGATTTGCAACAAACTTTACACATAACTTCGAGCCTTTAAGAAAGTCTTTATCGCTGACGACACCCACAAAATGATCAGAGGAGAAAGCTTTACCGCCTACTACATTTCCGCTGTTCAAGACGTGAAACTGCCTCACGAAGCATAACATTTTACACTACTGGCCATTAAAATTGCTGCACCACGAAGATGACGTGCTACAGAGGTGAAATTTAACCGACAGGAAGAAGATGCTGTGATATGCAAATGATTAGCTTTTCAGAGCATTCACACAGGGTTGGCGCCGTTAGCGACACCTACAACGTGCTGACATGAGGAAAGTTTCCAACCGATTTCTCATACACAAACAGCAGTTGACCGGCGTTGCTTGGTGAAACGCTGTTGTGATGTCTCGTGTAAGGAGGAGAAATGCGTACCATCAAGCTTCCGACTTTGATAAAGGTCGGATTGTAGCCTGTCGCGATTGCGGTTTATCGTATCGCGACATTGCTGCTCGCATTGGTCGAGATCCAATGACTGTTAGCAGAATATGGAATCGGTGGGTTCAGTAGGGTAATACGGAACGCCGTGTTGGATCCCAACGGTCTCGTATCACTAGCAGTCGAGATGACAGGCATCTTATCCGCATGGCTGTAACGGATCTTGCAGCCACGTCTCATCCCTGAGTCAATAGATGGGGCGTTTGCAAGACAACAACCATCTGCACGAACAGTTCGACGACGTTTGCAGCAGCATGGACTATTAGCTCGGAGACCATGGCTGCGGTTATCCTTGACGCTGCATCACAGACAGGAGCGCCTGCGATGGTGTACTTAACGACGAACCTGGGTGCACGAATGGCAAAACGTCATTTTTCCGGGCGAATCCAGGTTCTGTTTACAGCATCATGATGGTCGCATCCCTGTTTGGCGACATCGCAGTGAACGCACGTTGGAAGCATGTATTCGTCATCGCCATACTGGCGTATCACCCGGCGTGATGGTATGGGGTGCCATTCGTTACACGTCTCGGTCACCTCTTGTTCGCATTGACGGCACTTTGAACAGTGGACGTTACATTTCAGATGTGTTATGACCTGTGGCTCTACCCTTCATTCGATCCCTGCGAAACCCTACATTTCAGCAGGATAATGCACGACCGCATGTTTCAGGTCCTGTACGGGCCTTTCTGGTTACAGAAAATGTTCGACTGCTGCCCTGGCCAGCACATTCTCCAGATCTTTCACCAATTCAAGACGTCTCGTCAATGGTGGTCGAGCAACTGGCTCGTCACAATACGCCAGTCACTACTCTTGATGAACTGTGGTATCGTGTTGAAGCTGCATGGGCAGCTGTACCTCTACACGCCATCCACCTGTTCGTCCCTGCAGTTTGTCGGTTTTGCTGATGTGAACGCCTCTTCCATAACAGCTGTATCATAGCATTGCACGCATATGTTCCTGGTTTGACCAGTCAGTACTCAGGCATGCTATCGCACCTCGACGGGCTCCCCAATCACCTGGTCTTAAACCCATAGAAAACGACTGTTATTGTTTCGAAATGGTGGTGAAACGTAGCACTGAACATCTCAGCAATTTCTTATCTATACAGGATTTAGTCATCAATAAGTACCTTCACGTGGATGTGGCATACCTGAAGAAACTTGTCAACTCCCTTGCTCATCGAATGCAGGCGGTCTCGCACGATATTTGCATGATGTATGCTGGGGCAGGGGGGGAGGGGGGGGATGACGACTAAAATTTTGTCCGGTGGTCTCAGTAATTGTGTTGTTTACGTTGGGAAATGTCCCGAAACGTGGACGTCCCCGTTAAGACGTCGCAGATCTCGTCTCGCTCCACATGTCGTGTGAGGATGGATGCAACGTGTCTACACGAACGGTTTCTGGCACAACGACCTTTGTGGACAGCTCTGCGTGTTGTCTCGGCAGTGTCTGTTGGATGTGTAATCAACGGTGACCACCGCCTGTCGGGGGAGGTGTGAGAGATGGCCGGCGCGACGGTGGCGGTAAATCACAGCCACGCGACGTGCCGCAGTATTGGCGCCCCTCAGCGCCGCAGACAAATGAAGCTCGTGGCGTCGCGGCCCGTACTTGCCTCTGTTGTCCACTGCGACAGCCGACCGAAGCTGGCAGTGACTCTCGCGTCTAGGATTATATGCGACTCAACTGGCGAAGGACGAAAACCAAATTTCGAAAACCGATTTTCGAAGACGTGCTTGCACGTCAGTCCTGAATCCATATTTCTAGCACGATCAAATATCTTCGTAACATTTTTAATAAAGAGAGAAGACGATTACGTTACGTATTTCAGTGAGCTCATAAGAGAGAGGAAGAGATCAGGAATGCAGTGGCAACTTTGGGAGAAATCCACACGACTAGCGCCCGAGAGAAACCTCCCCCTGTCCTACGCCATACTCCCCATTCCTTCTTCCTTCCCTTCCCTTCTCTTAAGCCATGCCCTTTTCTTGGAAACAGGCCAAACAGAGAGGTTCTGTGCCAACACACACGTTTAAATCATAGAAGTCATAAAAACTGTACAGATTAGCGGAATGAAATGCAATTTAAAATTGTTGTTTCTGCTGACGTGTAATTAAATGAGATAGATCAATTTTATCGTCCTTGTACCACTGCGTCCCCAAGAACTTAGAACTATTTAAACCTAACTAACCTAAGGACATCACACACAACCATGCCAGAGGCAGGATTCGAACCTGCGACCGTAGCGGTCGCGCGGTTCCAAACTGTAGCGCCTAGAACCGCTCGGCCACCCCGGCCGGCCACCCACAGATATTTGACTTCTAGTCTCCCAGGTGCTGGATCGGTAGAGATCGCTCGATTCTGATAATGCAGTGATTCATATCGCAGCCAACTTTGGTGATCAAACGACGTTGTTGTTGTTGTTGTTGTTGTTGTGGTCTTCAGTCCTGAGACTAGTTTGATGCAGCTCTCCATGCTACTCTATCCTGTGCAAGCTTCTTCATCTCCCAGTACTTACTGCAACCTACATCCTTCTGAATCTGCTTAGTGTATTCATCTCTTGGTCTCCCTCTACGATTTTTACCCTCCACGCTGCCCTCCAATGCTAAATTTGTGATCCCTTGATGCCTCAAAACATGTCCTACCAACCGATCCCTTCTTCTAGTCAAGTTGTGCCACAAACTTCTCTTCTCCCCAATCCTATTCAATACCTCCTCATTAGTTACGTGATCTACCCACCTTATCTTCAGCATTCTTCTGTAGCACCACATTTCGAAAGCTTCTATTCTCTTATTGTCCAAACTATTTACAGTCCATGTTTCACTTCCATACATGGCTACACTCCATACAAATACTTTCAGAAATGACTTCCTGACACTTAAATCTATACTCGATGTTAACAAATTTCTCTTCTTCAGAAACGATTTCCTTGCCATTGCCAGTCTACATTTTATATCCTCTCTACTTCGACCATCATCAGTTATTTTGCTCCCCAAATAGTAAAACTCCTTTACTACTTTAAGTGTCTCATTTCCTAATCTAATCCCCTCAGCATCACCCGATTTAATTCGACTACATTCCATTATCCTCGTTTTGCTTTTGTTGATGTTCATCTTATATCCTCCTTTCAAGACACTGTCCATTCCATTCAACTGCTCTTCCAAGTCCTTTGCTGTCTCTGACAGAATTACAATGTCATCGGCGAAACTCAAAGTTTTTACTTCTTCTCCATGAATTTTAATACCTACTCCGAATTTTTCTTTTGTTTCCTTTACTGCTTGCTCAATATACAGATTGAATAACATCGGGGAGAGGCTACAACCCTGTCTCACTCCTTTCCCAACCACTGCTTCCCTTTCATGCCCCTCGACTCTTATAACTGCCATCTGGTTTCTGTACAAATTGTAAATAGCCTTTCGCTCCTTGTATTGCACCCCTGCCACCTTCAGAATTTGAAAGAGAGTATTCCAGTTAACGTTGTCAAAAGCTTTCTCTAAGTCTACAAATGCTAGAAACGTAGATTTGCCTTTTCTTAATCTTTCTTCTAAGATAAGTCGTAAGGTTAGTATTGCCTCACGTGTTCCAACATTTCTACGGAATCCAAACTGATCTTCACCGAGGTCAGCTTCTACCAGTTTTTCCATTCGTCTGTAAAGAATTCGCGTTAGTATTTTGCAGCTGTGACTTATTAAACTGATTGTTCGGTAATTTTCACATCTGTCAACACCTGCTTTCTTTGGGATTGGAATTATTATATTCTTCTTGAAGTCTGTGGGTATTTCGCCTGTCTCATACATCTTGCTCACCAGATGGTAGAGTTTTGTCATGACTGGCTCTCCCAAGGCCATCAGTAGTTCTAATGGAATGTTGTCTACTCTCGGGGCTTTGTTTCGACTCAGGTCTTTCAGTGCTCTGTCAAACTCTTCACGCAGTATCTTATCTCCCACTTCATCTTCATCTACATCCTCTTCCATTTCCATAATATTGTCCTCAAGTACATCACCCTTGTATAAACCCTCTATATACTCCTTCCACCTTTCTGCCTTCCCTTCTTTGCTTAGAACTGGGTTGCCATCTGAGCTCTTGATATTCATACAAGTGGTTCTCTTCTCTCCAAAGGTCTCTTTAATTTTCCTGTAGGCAGTATCTATCTTACCCCTAGTGAGACAAGCCTCTACATCCTTACATTTGTCCTCTAGCCATCCCTGCTTAGCCATTTTGCACTTCCTGTCTATCTCATTTTTGAGACGTTTGTATTCCTTTTTGCCTGCTTCATTTACTGCATTCTTATATTTTCTCCTTTCAGCAATTAAATTCAATATTTCTTCTGTTACCCAAGGATTTCTATTAGCCCTCGTCTTTTTACCTACTTGATACTCTGCTGCCTTCACTACTTCATCCCTCAGAGCTACCCATTCTTCTTCTACTGTATTTCTTTCCCCCATTCCTGTCAATTGTTCCCTTATGCTCTCCCTGAAACTCTCTACAACTTCTGGTTCTTTCAGTTTATCCAGGTCCCATCTACTTAAATTCTCACCTTTTTGCAGTTTCTTAAGTTTCAATCTGCAGTTCATAACCAATAGATTGTGGTCATAATCCACATCTGCCCCTGGAAATGTCTTACAATTTAAAACCTTGTTCCTAAATCTCTGTCTTACCATTATATAATCTATCTGATACCTTTTAGTATCTCCAGGATTCTTCCAGGTATACAACCATCTTTTATGATTCTTGAACCAAATGTTAGCTATGATTAAGTTATGCTCTGTGCAAAATTCTACAAGGCGGCTTCCTCTTTCATTTCTTCCCCCCAATCCATATTCACCTACTATGTTCCCTTCTCTCCCTTTTCCTACTGACGAATTCCAGTCACCCATGACTATTATATTTTCGTCTCCCTTCACTACCTGAATAATTTCTTTTATCTCGTCATACATTTCATCAATTTCTTCATCATCTGCAGAGCTAGTTGGCATATAAACTTGTACTACTGTAGTAGGCATGGGCTTTGTGTCTGTCTTGGCCACAATAATGCGTTCACTATGCTGTTTGTAGTAGCTAACCCGCACTCCTATTTTTTATTCATTATTAAACCTACTCCTGCATTACCCCTATTTGATTTTGTATTTATAACCCTGTAATCACCTGACCAGAAGTCTTGTTCCTCCTGCCACCGAACTTCACTAATTCCTACTATACCTAACTTTAACCTATCCATTTCCCTTTTTAAATTTTCTAACCTACCTGCCCGATTAAGGGATCTGACATTCCACGCTCCGATCCGTAGAATGCCAGTTTTCTTTCTCCTGACAACGACGTCCTCTTGAGTAGTCCCCGCCCGGAGATCCGAATGGGGGACTATTTTACCTCCGGAATATTTTACCCAAGAAGACGCCATCATCATTTAATCCTACAGTAAAGCTGCATGTCCTCGGGAAAAATTACGGCTGTAGTTTCCCCTTGCTTTCAGCCGTTCGCAGTACCAGCACAGCAAGGCCGTTTTGGTTAATGTTACAAGGCCAGATCAGTCAATCATCCAGACTGTTGCCCCTGCAACTACTGAAAAGGCTGCTGCCCCTCTTCAGGAACCACATGTATACATCAAACGATACTGTGCACAATAGATTGGTTGGTTGATTTGGGGGAGGGGACCGAACAGCGAGGTCATCGGTCCCGTCCGATTACGGAAGGATGGGGAAGGAAGTCGGCCGCGTCCTTTCAAAGGAACCATCCCGGCGTTTGCCCGAAGCGATTTAGGGAAGTCACGGAAAACCTAAATCAGGATGGCCGGACGTAGGTTTGAACCATCGTCCTCCCGAATGAGAGTCCAGTGCGCTAACCACTGCGCCACCTTGCTCGGCACCCTTGCTTAATGTTGTGAGTCGTTTGGTGATAAGTAATTTATAGCAGTAAGTGTCTGTTACGACCTTGTGTTCCTCGTCTGATACATATAGCAGTCCCATCGACAATAAGATCATTTAAGGGTTCACGTCGCTGTACCGCTGGGAATCTCGGTAACAACATTGCCCATGGTCGGTCGCCCTCAACGATGGCGCCACACACGATCTATTTACTAATGTACTTAAACCAGTATTTTGAATGCCAGTGTATTTGGCAAAAAAGTTATGGAAAATTTACTGCTATATGCAGCAGCAGTCTTTTGTACAAGTCTCTTTGGAAGTGTAATCTATCCGTTAAGGAAGTGTTCAAACCTAAATTATCTGCTACTTATATAAAGAAAAAATTAATAATGAAATAAGAAAAACTTATTGAACCTGTCTACATTTTTCGGACTCCCTTTAATCAGTTCATTCTCCGCCCTTTCAAGAATTTTCCTCATTACCCTGGTTGCTTTTTCCTGTCTCATTTCTACATTTACACCTACATATGCACTCTGCAAGCGACATCACGGTGTATGGCGGAGGGTACTTCGTCTGCCGCAGTCGCTCCCCCCCCCCCCCCCCCTCTTTTCCTGTTCGGGGGGAGAACGATTGCTGGTAAACCTTTTTCTGACCTCGTATCTCTGTAACTTTTACCTCCATGGTGTTTCTGCTGGGTATACGTAGGAGGAGGCAACATATTGCTTGAGTCTTGTAGAACGTACGCTCTCGGAACGTTAACAACAAAGCATACCAAGGCGCAGAGCGCCTGTCTTCCAGCGTCTGCCACAGAAGTTTGCAGAGGATCTCGTTACGCTTTCGCACTTACTAAATGTACCTACAACCAAATTCGTTCCTCTTTTTTGGATGTTATGTATTTCCTCTACCAAGTCTATATGACAAGTGTCACAGACTAACGACCAATATTTAAGTATTTGTGGAATGAACTTCCTATGAACTACTTCCTTTGTTGATGTACTACATTTCCAATAAATCTCAGTCTGACATCTGCCTAACCTGCGATTAGTTTTATGTGTCATTCCACTTTAAATAGCTCCGTACGCACGCTCCTAGATATTTTATGGAAGTAACTGCTGCCAATGATTGTTCCGCAATCCTGTAATTATACAATAAATGGTCTTTCTGTCCATGTGTACCCGCATCTCGTGGTCGTGCGGTAGCGTTCTCGCTTCCCATGCCCGGGTTCCCGGGTTCGATTCCCGGCGGGGTCAGGGATTTTCTCTACCTCGTGATGGCTGGGTGTTGTGTGCTGTCCTTAGGTTAGTTAGGTTTAAGTAGTTCTAAGTTCTAGGGGACTTATGACCACAGCAGTTGAGTCCCATAGTGCTCAGAGCCATTTGAACCATTTGTCCATGTGTGGGCAGTACGTCACACCTGTTTATGTTGAGAGTCAACTACCACCCCCGTGCACCGAGAGTGGATCATTTGCAGGCCTTCCTGCATTTCGGTACAATATTCTAGCGTTGTTTTTTCTCTGTTACAACACCATCATTCGCAAGCGTTGTGGAACTTAACGACGTTATCTACTTTGTCATTTATATATACCGTGAAAAGAAAGCCCTAAGTTACCTTTACGTCCTAAGACTTCTCTCCGTTCAGAATGACATGCTGTGTTCTGTTTGCTAGAAGCACTTCAGTCTAGTGACACAACTGGCTTGATATTTCGTACGCTCGTATTTTGTTCACTGGTGGCAGTGCGGAACTATATCGAACACCATCCGGAAGTCATGGGACACGGAATCTGCTTGGGGGCGGATGTCCACTGCTTTTCTGGGTCTCGTGTACGAACTGAGTGAGCTGAGTTTCACACGATGTTTACTGTGTTCGAAATAGTTATCTTGTAACTGAAGAGCTTTTTTTCTTTCAGGATGGGACGTGGTTTAGAAAGTAGGTTTTTTTGAAGATTTCACCAATCACATTTATTTTAAAGCGCATTAGAAACCAAAATCTACGTAAGACAGTCAACATTCTACATAAAACGATAATATTCGCTGTTAATAAGATTAACCACAAACATTTAATTATGACGAATGTTATCCTGTTTATTTGAATTAGAATTTGAGATCACTGCATCGTAATGTGAGAGCAAGGAAGGAAACATGGGGTTTCACGATGAAAATAACTGAATACGGACTCAAACTTTCTGTCACTCACGCAAAATAGATTTAACAAGAGAGAAACTGCCACACCACCGTATCTGCTGAAAGCTACTGCAGACTGGGCAGAAAAGCAAGTGTTGACAATGAACAGGTACCAAAACCGCGAAAATTCTTTAAATTAAAAAAAAATAAAAATTAATTGTGGTGTCACCGCCAGACACCACACTTGCTAGGTGGTAGCCTTTAAATCGACCGCGGTCCGTTAGTATACGTCGGACCCGCGTGTCGCCACTATCAGTGATTGCAGACCGAGCGCCGCCACACGGCAGGTCTAGAGAGACTTCCTAGCACTCGCCCCAGTTGTACAACCGACTTTGCTAGCGATGGTTCACTGACAAAATACGCTCTCATTTGCCGAGACGATAGTTAGCATAGCCTTCGGCTACGTCATTTGCTACGACTTAGCAAGGCGCCATTACCAGTTACTATTGATGCTGTAAAACATGTACCGTCAAGAGCGATGTTCACCAATTATGGATTAAAGTTAAGTATTCCAGCAGCTACGTACGTTTTTTGTTAGTCTCACTTCCTTGTCCTGTTCCAGACCTCACGCCAGCCTGCGTGAGCTAAAACGCGTGCCTTTCGGCTTCCTCTCATAGTGGGTTGGCTGTCTTGCCGATCCACAACATTAATAAAATGCCACTAGTTCTGCACCAAACACAGAGAGCAGTTGGCTACAGAAAGAATCAGGCAAGATAATCACGAAAAGATATGAAATTAGAAATCAGAAGAACAGATACAATTTAGCTACAAAGACAAGCATTGATTTTATGAAGAAAATTTAGCACGATTGCATAGTGAACATGAATATGCACCTCAAGATGATCTAGTGAACACGTGGTAGAAAACCGATGAACACGCAAAGTACAAAACCAGATTATTTAGCCACAAACACAACAGCTTAATGAAAAATCATACGCACGTAATGTGCGAACACGAAAACAAAAGACATCGATCCTACCACAGTGTCACATGACAACTTGAGTGAAACAAAGACACCGTTAAAATTCAGAAATTTAGAATTCAAATGCCGCGTTAACCGCTGAGAGACCCCTTTAATTTACCTAAAACGTTGAGCATGAAATAATCTGATAAAATATCTAACTACGCATGGTTCCTTTGTCTTACCACCCCGCGTCGTAGCCATACCATTTATAGACAAAGTCTTCCTCATATAAAATCTGAAACACTCCCGCACATGCAAAATGTTGTCAAAACGAATAAAGAAAATTTTTTCCCAAAATTTCCAAGCCTTCTCGCTGTTATCATTTCCGCTAATACTTACTATTTTCGTCTTTCTTCGATTTACTGTCAATCCATATTCTGTGCTCATTAAGCTGTTTATTCCATTCAGCAGATCCTCTAATTCTTATTCACTTTCACTGACGATAGCAATGTCATTAGGGAATCTTATCATTGATATCTTTTTGTGCTGCACTCTTGAACCTTTCTTTTATTCCCGTCATTACTCTTCGACGTATAGATTGAACAGTATGGGCGAAAGACTACACCCTTGTCTTTGTGCCGTTCTAATCCGAGTACTTCATTCTTGGTCTTCTACTCTTAGTATTTACTCTTGGCTCTTGAACATGTTATTGAGTATTACCCGTCTCTCCCTATACTTTACCCCTGCTTTCCTCAGAATTTCAAACATCTTGCACCATTTTACACTGGCGTACTCTTTTTCTATGTCAACAAACTCTTGAAGGGGTCTTGGTTTTCCTTCACTCTTGCTTCCATTACCAAGCGCAAAGTCAGAACTGTCTCTCTGGTACCTTTACCTTTCCTAATGCCAAACTGACCGTCTTCTGACACATCCTCAGTTTTCTTTTCCACTCTTCTGTATATTATTATTGTTAGTAACTCGGATTCATGAGCTGTTAAGCTGATTGTGCGATAATTCTCGTACTTGGAAAACCTTCCAATCTTCGGAACTGTGTGGATGATATTTTTCCGAAAGTCTGATGGTACGAGGTGTGGCTAGAAAAAAACCGGACTAGTACTGGTGAAACAATAAAACGAATGCAATAAGGCTGAAAGTCGCGTGGCCTGTCACGTGACTCTCGCTCCGCCTACTGCTCGAGTTTCATCTGCCTCCTGCACTCAGTCTGCCCGTGGCGTCTGTTTTAAGTAGTTGACGTTTTGTCTGTGCGTCGGAAAATGTTGAGTGTACAGAAAGAACAGCGTGTTAACATCAAATTTTGTTTCAAACTATGAAAATCTGCAAGTGAAACGTTTGTAATGTTACAACAAGTGTACGGCGATGATTGTTTATCGCGAACACAAGTGTTTGAGTGGTTTAAACGATTTAAAGATGGCCGCGAAGACACCAGTGATGACACTCGCACTGGCAGACCATTGTCAGCAAAAACTGATGCAAACATTGAAAAAATCGGTAAACTTGTTCGACAAGATCGCCGTTTAACAATCAGAGCAGAGTTAACAGGAGTTTCCAGGATGTCAGAACAAATCATTCTTCGGCGTTCCTTCTGTTCAATTGTGAGACACTTTGGAACCATTTTTGAACACACTTTGTTCATGTTGAAACTTCCATGAAGAATCTGCCTAACACTTTCCTTGACAACTCCTGTTAACTCAGACAGTGCTCTGATTGTTAAACTACTTAAAACAGACGCCACGGGCAGACTGAGTGCAGGAGGCAGATGAAACCCGAGCAGTAGGCGGAGCGAGAGTCACGTGACAGGCCACGCGACTTTCAGCCTTATTGCATTCGTTTTATTGTTTCACCAGTACTAGTCCGGTTTTTTTCTAGCCACACCTCGTATATCGCCAGTCTCATACATTTTACACACCAACGTGAAGAGTCGTTTCTCTGCCACTTCCTCCAATGATTTTAGAAATTCTGATGGAATGTTTTGTATCTCTTCTGCCTTATTTGATCTTAAGCCTTCCATAGCTCTTTTAAATTTTGATTGAAATACTGGCTCTCCTGTTTCCTCTGTATCGACTCCTTTTTCTTCTTCTATCTCTTGAGACACGTCTTCCCTTCATTGGGGCTTTCAATGTAATCCATCCCGCTCTCTCCTCTGTATTTAACAGTGGAATTCCCAGTGGAATCTTAATGTTATTACCCTTGCTTTTAAGTTTAGCGAAGCTTGTTTCGGCGTTTCTATGTGCTGCATCAGGCCTTCCGACAACATTTATTTTTCGATTTCTCCACACTTTTCTTGCAGCCGTTTCGCCTTAGCTTCCCTGCACTTGCTATTTACTTAATTTCTACGAGGGTTGTATTTCCGTATACCTGAATTTCCCTGAACATTGTTGTACTTCCTTCTTTCATCAATCAACTTAAGTACTTCTTCTGTTACCTAGCCAGCCGGAGTGACCGTGCGGTTCTAGGCGCTACAGTCTGGAACCGAGCGACCGCTACGGTCGCAGGTTCGAATCCTACCTCGGGTATGGATGTGTGTGATGTCCTTAGGTTAGTTAGGTTTAATTAGTTCTAAGTTCTAGGCGACTGATGACCTCAGAAGTTAAGTCACATAGTGCTCAGAGCCATTTTTTTCTGTTACCTATGTTTTCTTCACAGTTACCTTATTTGTACGAATGTTTTTCTTTCCAACTTCTGTGATTGCCCTTCTTAAAGATGTCCATTCCTCTTCCACTGTGC
Organism: Schistocerca nitens; assembly: GCF_023898315.1. Lineage (NCBI taxonomy): Eukaryota > Metazoa > Arthropoda > Insecta > Orthoptera > Acrididae > Schistocerca > Schistocerca nitens. The sequence continues at coordinate 60,669,856 of NC_064621.1, read as the reverse complement.
TGCCTACTGGACCATTCCTTATCGCAGCATCTATAGCGTCAGAAATCATTCCTTACTACTTCCATATCCTACATTTTTGCATATTGATTCTTCCTGACTAACCTCTTAAACTTCAGGGTACTCTTCATCACGGCTAAATTTTTATCTGAGTCTATATCTGCTCCTGGGTACGCCTTACAATCGAGTATCTGATTTCAGAATCTCTGTCGGACCATGATATAATCTAACTGAAATCTTACAGTATCTGCCAGCCTTCTCCAAGTACACCATGCTCTTGTGATTCTTGAACGGAGTATTCGGTATTGGTAGCCGAAATTTAGTACAGAACTCAATAATTGTTTCTCCTCTCTCATTCCTAGTACCAAGCCCATATTCTCCTGTAACCCTTTCTTCTACTCCTTCCCCTGCAACCGCATTCCAGTTCCCCATGACTATTAGATTTTCATCTCCCTTTACGTACTGCATTACCCATTCAATATCCTCATACACTTTCTCTGTCTCTTGATCTTCAGCTTGCTGACCTCTCGTTGTCAGTCTTAGTTTGCTGTTGATTCTGATGAGAACAACCCTATCACTGAACTATTCGCGGTGTCACACTCTCTGCCCTACCTTCCTATTCATAACGAATCCTACTCCCGTTACACACCGTATTCTGCTGCTGTTGATATTACCCTACACTCCTACGACCAAATATCCTTGTCTTTTTTTCTATTTCGCTTCACTGACCCCCACTTAACTTAGATTGAGCCTTTGTATTTTCCTTTTCAGATTTTATAGGTTCCCCACCACGTTATCCTTTGTTGGTTATCCAATCTTTTTCTCACCTCCCGCTTGGCAGTCCCCTCCAGAAGATCCAAATGGGGGACTATTCCGGAATCTTTTGTCGATGGAAAGATCATCATAACACTTTTTCAGTTACATTCCACATTTCCTGTGGAAACGCATCACGTGTCTTTAATGCAGTGGTTTTCGTTGTCTTCTGCATCCTCAAGCCGTTGATCACTGCTGATTCTTCCGCTTTTGGGGGCAGTTTCCCAGCCCAAGTGCAAGACGGTGCCCTGATCCTCTGTCCGTCCCTCCGCCGTCTTTGACGAGGCCGTTGGCAGAATGAGGGTGGCTTCTTATACCGGAATTCTTCGGCCGCCAACGCCGATTATTATTGAAAATTTAATCGGTGGCGAGGTTCTAGCCCAGTCCAAGGAAATTCTGATTACTAATCAAAGATGCTACCCCTAGATCATGCTTATAGGAAGCTAGAGGCATCGAAAACCTTGAAACAGCACAACTACGTGGCGCAAACATATGGAATGGATCTGATGTATCCCTTTCACTATTCGTGTACCTGGTGGTCCAGATCTCCATCCGGCCATCAATGGGTTTGTCATTAATTTTTGAAATCGCTTATGGCGATTGATTTCGACGTTAATTTTTCTGTAACGTTGCTACGGTTGTTTCTTTCTCTCCTTTGGGCGCCAGGTGCCGTGGGACATTGCCCTGGCTGTCCCAGCCTAGCTACGCCTAGGACTATTGATTTTTTCAAAAATATCGATTTTTCAAAAATATCGATATTTAAAAAGAAACCCGTAAAAGTTCTCGATGTATCGAAATATGTATCGATATGTCCAGACAGCGACGGAAAAAAAGTCGACGTACCTGTCTATAAAAATATCGACTGCACATATAAATATTGCCGGTTTTAGAGCTGTATATATGCACACTGATTTATTATTAGGTATTCTGTACGTCGACGAGATAGCAGCCTGCCTATCCCTCTTAGGGAAAGAGTTGAAAGGAAACGATGCACGTCCACGCTAGGCGACAACCACTTTGCCAACAACGGTACCTACATCTAAGTGGCATAATGAAGGGTGTCCGATGAGTGCGGCGTTCGGTTTCGTGACATATCAGACTTGCACGGATCGCTTCATGTCGATTTCCGTGTGGTTTTTTTTCCATGTTTGCCAAAGGCAGCGACCTAGCAGTTGTACAGTCAAAACTGCGTGATGGAGCTAAACGTTGAACTTTCTGTTGACAGCGCCGAGCGCCAATTATGTCAGCATTTCCCCTCATACGTCTCCACCCACTGCAAACACCAATCTTGTCATTTAGATTTTTGTTCATGATTTTCAGCAACTATTATTGAAGAATGCCAATGTGAAGAAATAGCACCCTACTAGCAATAAAATTGTTTTTTACCATGATTGAAGTGCTATTTCTTCACATCAGAAATGTTGTTATTCCTTTCACACCACCGTACCCGAATGCAATCGGACTTCTTCTTTGTGCCACCTATACTTGCTTCACACAGTTAAACAGAAAGACCGTCGAAGCCAAAAAAGTGTAAGACTCCTTCACACAGTGAAAAAGAATTATGCTCTACTACAATTTGAAGAGAACAGTTTCAAATATTTACCGAAAATCACTAGGAAAATATAATATACACTAGTGGCCATTAAAATTGCTACACCACGAAGATGACGTGCTAGAGACGCGAAATTTAACCGACAGGAAGAAGATGCTGTGATATGCAAATGATTAGCTTTTCAGAGTATCCACACAAGGTTGGCGCCGGTGGCGACACCTACAACGTGGTGACATGAGGAAAGTTTCGAACCGATTTCTCATACAGAAACAGCAGTTGACCGACGTTGCGTGGTGAAACGTCGTTGTGATGCCTCGTGTACGGAGGAGAAATGCGTACCATCACGTCCCCGACTTTGATAAAGGTCGGATTGTAGCCTATCACGATTGCGGTTTATCGCATCGCGACATTGCTGCTCGCGTTGGTCGGGATCCAATGACTGTTAGCAGAATATGGAATCGGTGGGTTCAGGAGGGTAATACGGAACGCCGTGCTGGATCCCAGCGGCCTCGTATCACTAGCAGTCGAGATAACAGGCAGCTTATCCTCATGACTGTAACGGATCGTGCAGCCACGTCTCGATCCGTGAGTCAACAGTTGGGGACACTTGCAAGACAACAACCATCTGCACGAACAGTTCGACGACGTTAGCAGCAGAATGGAGTATCAGCTCGGAGACCGTGGCTGCGGTTACCCCTGACGCTGCATCACAGACAGGAGCGCCTGCGATGGTGTACGCAACGACGAACCTGGGTGCACGAATGGCAAAACGTCATTTTTTCGGATGAATCCAGGTTCTGTTTACAGCATCCTGATGGTCACATCCGTGTTTGGCGACATCGCGGTGAACGCACTTTGGAAGCGTGTATTCGTGATCGCCATACTGGCGTATGAACGGGCGTGATGGTATGGGGTGCCACTGGTTACACGTCTCGGTCACCTCTTGTTCGCACTGACGGCACTTTGAACAGTGGACGTTACATTTCAGATGTGTTACGGCCCGTAGCTCCACCCTTCATTCGTTCCCTGCGAAACCCTACATTTCAGCAGGATAATGCACGACGGCGTGTTGCAGGTCCTGTACGGGCCTTTCTGGATACAGAAAATGTTCGACTGCTGCCCTGGCTAGCACATTCTGCAGATCTATGACCAATTCGAAACGTCTCGTCAATGGTGGCCGGGCAACTGGCTCGTCACAATACGCCAGTCACTACTCTTGATGAAGTGTTGTATCGTGTTGAAGCTGCATGGGCAGCTGTACCTGTACACGCCATCCAAGCTGTGTTAGACTCAATGCCGTTATTACGGCCAGAGGTGGTTGTTCTGGGTACTGATTTCTCAGGAAGTATGCACCCAAATTGCGTGAAAATGTAATCGCATGTCAGTTCTAGTATAATACACTCCTGGAAATGGAAAAAAGAACACATTGACACCGGTGTGTCAGACCCACCATACTTGCTCCGGACACTGCGAGAGAGCTGTACAAGCAATGATCACACGCACGGCACAGCGGACACACCAGGAACCGCGGTGTTGGCCGTCGAATGGCGCTAGCTGCGCAGCATTTGTGCACCGCCGCCGTCAGTGTCAGCCAGTTTGCCGTGGCATACGGAGCTCCATCGCAATCTTTAACACTGGTAGCATGCCGCGACAGCGTGGACGTGAACCGTATGTGCAGTTGACGGACTTTGAGCGAGGGCGTATAGTGGGCATGCGGGAGGCCGGGTGGACGTACCGCCGAATTGCTCAACACGTGGGGCGTGAGGTCTCCACAGTACATCGATGTTGTCGCCAGTGGTCGGCGGAAGGTGCACGTGCCCGTCGACCTGGGACCGGACCGCAGCGACGCACGGATGCACGCCAAGACCGTAGGATCCTACGCAGTGCCGTAGGGGACCGCACCGCCACTTCCCAGCAAATTAGGGACACTGTTGCTCCTGGGGTATCGGCGAGGACCATTCGCAACCGCCTCCATGAAGCTGGGCTACGGTCCCGCACACCGTTAGGCCGTCTTCCGCTCACGCCCCAACATCGTGCAGCCCGCCTCCAGTGGTGTCGCGACAGGCGTGAATGGAGGGACGAATGGAGACGTGTCGTCTTCAGCGATGAGAGTCGCTTCTGCCTTGGTGCCAATGATGGTCGTATGCGTGTTTGGCGCCGTGCAGGTGAGCGCCACAATCAGGACTGCATACGACCGAGGCACACAGGGCCAACGCCCGGCATCATGGTGTGGGGAGCGATCTCCTACACTGGCCGTACACCACTGGTGATCGTCGAGGGGACACTGAATAGTGCACGGTACATCCAAACCGTCATCGAACCCATCGTTCTACCATTCCTAGACCGGCAAGGGAACTTGCTGTTCCAACAGGACAATGCACGTCCGCATGTATCCCGTGCCACCCAACGTGCTCTAGAAGGTGTAAGTCAACTACCCTGGCCAGCAAGATCTCCGGATCTGTCCCCCATTGAGCATGTTTGGGACTGGATGAAGCGTCGTCTCACGCGGTCTGCACGTCCAGCACGAACGCTGGTCCAACTGAGGCGCCAGGTGGAAATGGCATGGCAAGCCGTTCCACAGGACTACATCCAGCATCTCTACGATCGTCTCCATGGGAGAATAGCAGCCTGCATTGCTGCGAAAGGTGGATATACACTGTACTAGTGCCGACATTGTGCATGCTCTGTTGCCTGTGTCTATGTGCCTGTGGTTCTGTCAGTGTGATCACGTGATGTATCTGACCCCAGGAATGTGTCAATAAAGTTTCCCCTTCCTGGGACAATGAATTCACGGTGTTCTTATTTCAATTTCCAGGAGTGTACATTTGTCCAATGAATACCGGTTTATCATCTGCATTTCTTCTTGGTGTAGCAATTTTAATGGCCAGTAGTGTATAATATAAAATAACAATATCGGCACTCGATATTGACATTCGGATATCGTAATTTCGATATGTAGCGGTAACTGGTATCGCCGATGTATATCTATCTCTTTTTGAAGAACAATCTATATAGCGGTATTTCGCCAGCAGCCCTACGCTCGCCCCCGGCCGCGCAGCACACCAGCTCGCGTTGCGTCACGGCAGATCCCGCAGCAGCGTCTGCCGGCCTTGTGAGTCACGGCCGCACCAGCCGCCGCGCCGTCGGCTGCCGTGACTCACCGGTTCGGCTCAGTACTCCTGCCCTGCGCCCGCCCACGCCCTGGCCCGCTGCCGCCCACTGTAGCCTCATCTTCAGCCTCCTTTACCCCGGCCACGTTTTATGGCAACATTTGGTAGCAGTAGCGTTGCGGAAATGTGGCTGCAATATACGGCAGTTCTGCGGTGTGGCCGGGCAGTATTTCACATACGAGGTTTGTCCGGAAAATACGTATGAAAGTTGAATAATGTCTTTATGATACAAGTTGCAATCACCGCCAGGTGGGACTACTGCTGTAATCAATCCCATCAACGCTCAGTTCGAGTCAGAGCACTCTGCGTGAAGGTGGGAGTGTGCGGCAGCTTGTTGACAGTCACCCTTTTTCACCTGCCGTCGGCATGGAGCTCTCTCTGATTGAGGAACAGCGCGTCAACTTGAAGTTTCTTGCAAAGCTAGGCAAGAATGGCCGTGAGATTTTTGAGTGTTTGAAACAGGTTTACGGAGACAATTCTCTGAAGGAACCAACCGTGAACAAGTGGTTAAAAAGGTTCCGGGATGGCCGAGAAGAAGTGAACGATGACCCTCGCCCAGGACGCCCGTCGACATCGAGTTCCGATGCAAATGTTGAACGAATTCGGGCTTGTGTTCTTAAAGACCGTAGATTGACAGTCAGAATGATTGCTGACGAGCTGTCAATCCCCAAAACAATCCTTCACGAAATCCTGACGCAAAAACTTTAAATAAAGAAAATGTGTGCGAAAATTGTACCGTAGCTCTTGACGCTAGAACAGAAAGCAAAGAGGGTTGAGTGCTGTGAGGATTGGTTGGAAGCAGAGGAACGAGGGGACTTTCTCAACCGAGTCATCACTGGAGACGAGTCCTGGTTTTACGAATTCGATGTGGAGCTCAAATCTCAAAGCAAGGAATGGAAACTAGCAGGAGAACCGAGAACAAAAAAGTCGCGAAAATCGAGGCCCAATGTGAAGACAATGTTGATTGTTATCTTTGATTCTAGGGGCATTGTTCACAAGGAATTTGTCCCTCCCGCCCAGAGAGTGAACGGAAATTTTTACGTTGAAGTTCTGACACGTCTCAGAGCTCGTGTGGCCCGATTTCGACCGGAGTTGGCAAAAGAGGGCAGGTGGATCCTTCATCACGACAATGCGCCCGCTCACACGTCGCTCGTTGTGCGCGAGTATTTGGCCCGAAGCTCAATCACCGTGACAGACCACCCGCCTTATTCACCCGATTTAGCCCCGTGTGACTTCTTCAAGTTCCAGAAATGCAAAATGGTGCTTCGGGAGCGGCACTTGCGAGATGTGGAAGCCATCAAGGCGGAAACGACAAGGCAACTGAACAACATCACAACTGAAGACTTTCAGCAATGTTGTCAACAGTGGAAACGGCGTTGGCAGAAGTGTGTCACGTCTCAGGGCGAGTACTTTGAAGAGACCATATTGTAATACCTGAATAATTGTAAAATAAAGTTATTATTCAACTTTTATACGTATTTTCCGGACGTACCTCGTATAGCAAGTTGATCGCAGTAGTTTCCGAGGCGTTGCCGGTGTTGTCCAACAAGGGTTTAGAATATGAGGCGTGGCTATAAAATAGCGGGACTGACGCTGTCAAGGAGTAAATTCGCCTGCGCAAAAGATGATCGACCGAGAACCGTGAAGCGTACAATTAGCGGTTCTAGGCGCTACAGTCTGGAACCGCGCGACCGCTACGGTCCCAGGTTCGAATCCTGCCTCGGGCATGGATGTGCGTGATGTCCTTAAGTTAGTTAGGTTTAAGTAGTTCTAAGTTCTAGGGGACTGATGACCACAGATGTTAAGTCCGATAGAGCTCAGAGCCATTTGAGCCAAGCGTACAATTAATTTAACCCTTCGGTGGGGAGCGGCAGATAGCCGCAAGATTTAGTTTTCTGTTAGTATCACAGATAGCGTTACAATTACGTCCACGTCCAGATGCGTATTTGTTGTTCTCAACGGATGTCACCACTTGCTACATTTGCGCGATTCATGCTTTCAGCAGTTTGGTCACTATTGTTGTTTGAAACGTGAGCGTTGCGTCTGCAGTGCGCCTTGTGATGTAAGTATTTTCTACACTTGTGTTTTTCTTTCGCCTCAAGGCAATCTTTCTTTTATATTAGTATATAATGAATATTCGAATGGAATCAAAGTTCCTATATGCAATTTTCATTACTTTTTACAGTCTTGGATATTGATTTGCTACAATATATTACTTTTACAAAAACGTGTTTCATTATATCTCATAAAAGCGTAGAAACGGAGAAAAAGAAGGCATTTGACAAGCAATGTCTAATTGTGCGTCCAGAAGACAATGAAAGTACTGCGAGAATTGTCAGAAGAAGAATTACAAGAATTGCCAGATTGATGTGAATCTGAGTGGAAGAGGACGTTATTGAAGAAGAAAACCACAGCAGTGACTCCGAACAATCAACAGATGACCACCTGGTTGAAGAGGGGAGACAACATACAGAGGATTACCGATTTCACGTAGGAAAAGATGAAACTATTTGGATAAGTGAACCGCTTCCTTCTTCTTCTAAAACCAAGGCCAAGAACATCCTAAAAGTTTTGCCAGGTCCAAAAGCAAGTGCTGAAATTACGGAAAAAGAAATTGAGACATTTTACCTATCTATTACTGATGGGATGATTATTTTTCCTTAGGTTAAAAATGTAATACTAATTGCGGTGCAAAAGCCGCAACGCAATCACTCATGGAAGTATGAAAGGCCCGCCCACCGAAGGGTTAAACGAATTTTTCCTTTCTAATATTGCCAGGAAGTTTGACTACTGTGTATCACTTGATTGCCGTGAATAAACGATCTTTCCAGGTTTTTTCAGCCTTCCAAAGACGTGTAAAATATTAGTTTCTGTGTAGGTAGACAGCTTGTTTCATCGTCATAAGCAAAACATTTCGTCCAACGAATCCATTCTCTTCCCTTGCGTTTCGCCATACTGAAAAAGTTAAGTAATCATTATAAACAGCAAATAAGATCAGTTTGTAATAAGAGTTCCAAATTTCGTCTCCGGGACGAAACTAGGAACTGCACGGGGGACGAACATCTCTATATTTATTGCACTGGCCGCTGCGGCAATATAGCCCAAACCCTTGGCTGCAAGGATTACACAACAGAGGCTACAGCACACTTCATTGCTTACACTAGGAATTTCACGCCCTTAATTTGACTGCTACACTAATTTACCTTAAAAAATTAATTCCTTCGTACACGAAATCTACAAGTTCTGCGCTCTCCCAACAAAACGGTGGACAGAAGTCACTCATTTTTGCTCAGCTAAACATTTGTTACCAACTGTGAAAACCGAAAAGTCCTAAGGGGGCGATATTATGGCCGCTTACCTTACTGTAACCTGTCTGTAAAAGAAGTGTATGGCAAAGACTATTTGTCACGTACGCCAGTTGTTTAAGTGCTTCCAAGATTGCCAAGAAGACGCTGAAGATGACTCACGCTCGGAAGGCCAATCAACATCAAAAACGGATGAGAACATCGAAAAGGCAGGTAATCTGGTTCGATCTGAGATTAGTTTGAGTATTCGATCGATTTCTGAAACTGTAGGAATTGCCAAAGCATGCGTAAGGCATATTTTACGTGACTAATTTAACATGAGAAAAATGTGTGCGAAACTGGCGCCAAAAGTTTCGCGATCGATCAAAAAGGAGCTCGTGAAAATGTACCGACACCTTGAATACCGACTAAAATGATCCTAATTTCTTGGAAAGAGTGATAACATGTAAGGAATCTCGGTGTTTCACTTATGACCCAGAAACTAAGCGCCAGTCCATACATTGGAAGGGTAAAACTCCACCGAGAGCGAAAAAATCTCAAATGAGCAAATCAAGGTTCAAAGCGATGATGATTGGTTTTTTTTCGATATTCATGGAAGTGTACCTACACTGTGTTCCTGGAGGTCAGACTATTAATAAATGTTACTACCTTGAGGTTGTTGCTGAACTCGGTGAGAAAATAAGAAGAAACGCCCCGCAATTCGGAAGAACGAGTCATGGGTCCTGCATCGACACGACGTTGACTGTTAAGTGGTTTCTAGCAAAGTACAGTGTTAGACCATCCATCTCAAGGGCCTGACCTAGCGCCATGTGACTTTTATCTATTCCGCTGGGTCAAATCTGCATTAAAAGGAACAAGATTTCAGTCCGATGAAGAAATGAAGGAAAAATGCGGTACGTATTATCAAGGAACTCACAGAGGAAGAGTTGCAGCACTGTTTCCCTAACGGAAAATTCTCATGGAGCGTTGTAAGGCATACAATGGTACTGTGTAGAGGATTGCAATAATTAAATTTGTATGTTTTTGAGAGAAAATGCTTTACAGTAATACTCCCGTTATTTTATAGCCATTTGCAGGGCAATGTCTGTCTCTGTCCTTGCCTGTAAACACTTCCCTCTCGCTCTCATCTTTCTTTCGTCTTCTCTCACCGACAGCGCTAAAGTCACATGTTTGACCGAAAACAGTAGCGCTTCGCTTTTGATCGAATGTTCGCACGCGTACATGTAACCACCTGTTTCGTTAGTCGTTTGTTGTGAGCAGCAGTGGAGAAGTGGACAAACGAGAATACTGTCAATCTCATGACTGCGATACATCTACGACCAGAATTATGGGAAGTCGAAAGTTATCTATACAAATGTCGCACTCTGAAGCTCATGAAGTCGAAATAACAGTCGATTTTGTTGTGAGCCCCATTACGTGTGTTTTCCGTGTAGGCTTTTTTCGGAAGGTCGTCAAAGAAGAGCGCAATGGGCGACGTTCCTTCATCAACGATCACCTGGTTGAGATACCGCGGCAGGCCATCCTGGATGGCCATCGCTTCACGATTACGGAGTTCAGCAGCCGTTTTCCGCAGATATCGCTACGCTTGTTGCAGGAAATTGTCACTAAGCACCTCCTGTTCAAGAAATTGTATGCCAGGTGGGCGCCGAAAAACCTGACACCCGAGCACAAAACGAAACGCTTTTGAGCAGCAGTGACGTTTCTGCAGCGGTATCAAGATGACGGGGACGATTTCCTCGACAGAACCGTCACGGGCGATGTCACTTACCGCTGAAACCGAGCAGCGGCCAATGCATTGGTGTAGCAGTGAATATCCAGTCAAGACGAAATTCAAACAAACTGTATCGGTGTAGAAAGTGTTCTGGAACAGGAGAGGCATTCCGCTACTGACTTCCTGTCCAGAGGTGGAACAGTGAACGCTGAGCGTTGCTGTGAAACAAGGGGGAAATTACGACTTGCCGTTCAGAACAAGAGTCATGGAATGCTTGCTCCAGGTGTTGCGCTGCTCCGTGACAACGCTTGTCCCCATACGGCTCGGCGAACAACAACTGTTTTGCAGAAGTTCGGCTGCAAGCTGTTTGATCATCCAGCACACAGTCCTCATCTTGCTACCAGAAATTTCCATCTTTTTTTACACCTCAAGAAATTCCTGTCCTCCAGCTAGCCGGCCGAAGTGGCCGAGCGGTTCTAGGCGCTACAGTCTGGAACCGCGCGACCGCTCCGGTCACAGGTTCGAATCCTGCCTCGGGCATGGGTGTGTGTGATGTCCTTAGGTTAGTTAGGTTCAAGTAGTTCTAAGTTCTAGGGGACTGATGACCTCAGAAGTTAAGTCCCATAGTGCTCAGAGCCATTCAACTGTCCTCCAGCCAGCGTTTCGACAACGACGAAGAGCCGAAGACGGCTGTCAGGCGCTGGTTCCATTCACAGGTGGCAGGCTTCTACGATGCAGGAATACAAAAGTTGATACCACGGTATGATAAGCGCCTCAATTCTTTTGGTGATGATGTCGAAAAATAGCTCAAACATTCCTGCACCTATTGCCAATAAAGTTTTTCACGTAAGTATGTTGTCTTTCTTTTTAAAAAAAGAGGGAAACTTACTTTCTGGGTGCGTCTCGTACATTAAACTTCTGTACGAATTAGCAGTAGGTAAAAATAGAAGTGCCCACGAGCTGGGTTGTAATTGATACACACTCTGTCATATGAGTGTCGCTTTTAGCAATTCTCATACAAGTTACTTGCACGACATATTCGAAATCGTGTTTTGATATTCTTGTAAAATTCTGGAAAAACATATGTATCCATAATCGGTTCCCAAGTTAAATTTTCTGAAGCATTCTGCTTTCTTGAAAAAGAACACACCTGGAAAGCCCGATTAATCTTGTTCTTTGTAACTCTATCAAATGGCTCTGAGCACTATGGGACTTAACTTCTGAGGTCATCAGTCCCCTAGAACTTAGAACTACTTAAACCTAACTAACCTAAAGACATCACACACAGCCATGCCCGAGGCAGGATTCGAACCTGCGACCGTAGCGATCGCGCGGTTCCAGACTGTAGCGCCTAGAACCGCTCGGCCACAACAGGCCGGCATAACTATATCTCTTGTGTGATGTAAATGCAGTAAATCTGCATTCTTCTGTGCTAACTCTCGTTCGTCCAATTTGTGGGTATAGCTTCAAGACTTCTGCCCTGGAAATTTGTCGCCACAAACACTGCCGGGCAACAGTGACCCATATGTTGTGATTAGAATTCATATGGCCGTACTGTCGGATATATTGCCGGCAATATGCAATTTTTATTGCCTGTCTAAACGCACCTTTAGACAGTAGACGATATAGACCGCGATAATGATTCACAGTATTCGAAACAACTTCTTGATCAGCTAACTGCTGGCGACCTCCACTAGCAGACGACTTCTACAATGCTGATCCATTTAAATTTATCGTAACTGTAGTACTTGTAGTAAAGGTTTTTTTTTAATGGATTCGTCCCGTTAGGTGAGTGGTCAGTGCGTCTGATTGCCTTGCAGCGGGCCCTGATTCGGTACCCGACCGGTTCGTAGATTTTCTCCACTCGGGGACTAGGTGTTGTGCTGCCCTCACCTTCATTTCATCATAATCAACACGCAAGTCGCCCACTGCAGTGTTAGCTCGAAAGACCTGGAACTCAGCAGCCGAACTTCGTCAGGTGGATGTTGTTGTTGTTGATATAGCTATCATTTCATTCCATTTTTTTTTTAATTTGGTCACTAGTGCTGTGTCTGGACACAGGACACATAGTCCACCAGCGTAACAGGCCAGTGCAGCGGGTAGCCGAAGTGCGGATTTGTAGGCGCCACGGCATCGTAAACCGCAGACTAGCAATTCTGGAGGACAACAGCAACAGCAGTTTTTGCCATGGGCGACCGTTTCGCCAACAGGCGGCGTCCACGTCGCCAATAGGAGGTGGGACAAGCGCAGCCCTCCACGTGGCTGCAACTCGAGCCCTACGAGAAAGACAGGCAGCGGCACGTACGTCACAGCACGTGACGCTAGAGGTCAGCCGTCTCCGGCGGGGAGCGAACAGCTACACTCCTGGAAATGGAAAAAAGAACACATTGACACCGGTGTGTCAGACCCACCATACGTGCTCCGGACACTGCGAGAGGGCTGTACAAGCAATGATCACACGCACGGCACAGCGGACACACCAGGAACCGCGGTGTTGGCCGTCGAATGGCGCTAGCTGCGCAGCATTTGTGCACCGCCGCCCTCACTGTCAGCCAGTTTGCCGTGGCATACGGAGCTCCATCGCAGTCTTTAACACTGGTAGCATGCCGCGACAGCGTGGACGTGAACCGTATGTGCAGTTGACGGACTTGGAGCGAGGGCGTATAGTGGGCATGCGGGAGGCCGGGTGGACGTACCGCCGAATTGCTCAACACGTGGGGCGTGAGGTCTCCACAGTACATCGATGTTGTCGCCAGCGGTCGGCGGAAGGTGCACGTGCCCGTCGACCTGGGACCGGACCGCAGCGACGCACGGATGCACGCCAAGACCGTAGGATCCTACGCAGTGCCGTAGGGGACCGCACCGCCACTTCCCAGCAAATTAGGGACACTGTTGCTCCTGGGGTATCGGCGAGGACCATTCGCAACCGTCTCCATGAAGCTGGGCTACGGTCCCGCACACCGTTAGGCCGTCTTCCGCTCACGCCCCAACATCGTGCAGCCCGCCTCCAGTGGTGTCGCGACAGGCGTGAATGGAGGGACGAATGGAGACGTGTCGTCTTCAGCGATGAGAGTCGCTTCTGCCTTGGTGCCAATGATGGTCGTATGCGTGTTTGGCGCCGTGCAGGTGAGCGCCACAATCAGGACTGCATACGACCGAGGCACACAGGGCCAACACCCGGCATCGTGGTGTGGGGAGCGATCTCCTACACTGGCCGTACACCACTGGTGATCGTCGAGGGGACACTGAATAGTGCACGGTACATCCAAACCGTCATCGAACCCATCGTTCTACCATTCCTAGACCGGCAAGGGAACTTGCTGTTCCAACAGGACAATGCACGTCCGCATGTATCCCGTGCCACCCAACGTGCTCTAGAAGGTGTAAGTCAACTACCCTGGCCAGCAAGATCTCCGGATCTGTCCCCCATTGAGCATGTTTGGGACTGGATGAAGCGTCGTCTCACGCGGTCTGCACGTCCAGCACGAACGCTGGTCCAACTGAGGCGCCAGGTGGAAATGGCATGGCAAGCCGTTCCACAGGACTACTTCCAGCATCTCTACGATCGTCTCCATGGGAGAATAGCAGCCTGCATTGCTGCGAAAGGTGGATATACACTGTACTAGTGCCGACATTGTGCATGCTCTGTTGCCTGTGTCTATGTGCCTGTGGTTCTGTCAGTGTGATCATGTGATGTATCTGACCCCAGGAATGTGTCAATAAAGTTTCCCCTTCCTGGGACAATGAATTCACGGTGTTCTTATTTCAATTTCCAGGAGTGTATTTGAGACGAGTTTAATAGCTCTTGACTGCGCATTTAAATGCATGCAAGCTCTCGATAGCGCACCACGAAGTTAAGCCCTTTAGTGGTACCTTTTCAATTACGTATTGATTTCACGAAATGTGGTGGACAGGCCGACTAGTGTGACGTCACAAGTCGTTGAGAGGCTCGTGTTTCTCGTGGGCCCCGGCTACAAGCAGACCGTACCGTACCCATCTGTCGACACTATTTGGGATGCCGCAAGGCCACAGAAAGGCCAACTGAAGCGAACGCGCCATCTTGGACACCATCTCCTTCAGCGCGTTTTACAAGGTGACAGCCGCCAACAACGAGCCACGCTCACCATCCATTGGCTCTGAGGCACCAGGACTTGGTATCGCCCCAGTTCTTACACATTTTCGTGATAGTGATTTCTGGACTGCCGTGCAACTGTGCTTTGTCTCAACATAGACTTTGTACTGTTAGACTCGTGGTGATGGTGATCCACTACGAACGTCTGCTCCAGACTTTTGATTATCGCGACGTCAGACAGTTTTCCAGTGTTAGCTCCACCAAGAAGTCTTGTCCTGCTCCTGTGACTGCATAACTGCAACCCTTTTGGTTTTATGATAAGTGTCTCTTGTACGTTATGTCAAATAAAGTACTCTATGTCTATTTGGGAACATGTTCTTACCTAGTGAGCCCCTGTCAGGTCTCCATTTGGGTAGCGTTTGGTTGCACAGAAAGACATGTGCAAGGAAGTAATATTTCGTTTTACAGGAAAAAGTTCTTCAAAAAATTAAAAAAAAAATGCGAAACATGTTTTTTCGAGATTAAGTCAGTGAATTTACAGACTAAAGCTAAGGAATGATATCGTTACGAAACAGATCCGAAAGGTCTTCTATTTGAGAGTATCTACATTTGTCTAAATATTACAATTTGAATTATACGGGAAGTTACATATCCTTCCTGCAAAAATACGTTGGTCCTCAGATCTAAAACACCATGAATGACGAAGATTTTGAGAAGATACAAAATGCTACAACAAGATACAATAAGCTACAAGAATTTTCTTTATAATCAACTTTTTTATAATACACTATCCTTCTTATCGTGATATTGTTACGGTCTCTGTGTTGGATTAAGGAAAAAGTCATAAAATATAAACGCTTATTTTCTCTGTAGAAACTGGACATTTTTTGTAACAGTGTAATAAAAAGTTTCACATGTATTGTCGAGGAATGGTTGGAAAACTAAATACTTTCCGCCGAACAGATATTTTGTCTCCCACTCCTATCGAAGCAGCGAATTAAATGACTTGCAGTGCAAAAAGACAGAAATTCACTGAAAAACTGTATTTATTTTATTTGTAAAAAGAGGGAAGTGTCAATACAATATTTCAGACTGTCTGTTACCGTTTTCACCCGGACAAATGTAAAGACAATACTCATCACATTATTATTTGGTGTTTCAGAGATTTCAGTGCTGGGCCATCAACAAGTGTCAGCGTGAGAACCATTCAACGAAACATCACTGATATGTAGCCCGCATCTCGTGGTCGTGCGGTAGCGTTCTCGCTTCCCACGCCCGGGTTCCCGGGTTCGATTCCCGGCGGGGTCAGGGATTTTCTCTGCCTCGTGATGGCTGGGTGTTGTGTGATGTCCTTAGGTTAGTTAGGTTTAAGTAGTTCTAAGTTCTAGGGGACTGATGACCATAGCTGTTAAGTCCCATAGTGCTCAGAGCCATTTTAGCCATCACTGATATGTGCTTTCGGAGCCGAAGGCCCACGTGTGTACTCTTGATGACTGCACGACACAAAGCTTCACTGCTAGGCCCGTCAGTACCGACATTGGACTCTTGACGACTGGAAACGTGTTGCCTGGTCGGACAAGTCTCGTTTCAAATTGTATCGTGTACAGGCATGGAGACATCCTCATGAATCCAAGGACCCTGCATCTCAGCAGGGGACTTTTCAAGCTGGTGGTGGCTCTGTAATGTTGTGGGGTGTGTGCAGTTGGAGTGATATGGGACCCCTGATACGTCTAGATACGACTCTGACAGGTGACACGTACGTAAGCATCCTGCCTGATCACCTGCGTCCATTCATGTCAATTGTGCATTCCGACGGACTTGGGCGATTCCAGCAGGAC
Organism: Schistocerca nitens; assembly: GCF_023898315.1. Lineage (NCBI taxonomy): Eukaryota > Metazoa > Arthropoda > Insecta > Orthoptera > Acrididae > Schistocerca > Schistocerca nitens. The sequence goes on along the minus strand of NC_064621.1, from coordinate 60,653,398 downwards.
AATGCGACACCCCACACGTCCATAATTGCTACAGAGTGGCTCCCGGAACACTCTTCTGAGTTTAAATACTTCCGCTGGACACCAAACTCCCCAGATATGAACATATCTGGGATGCCTTGCAATATTGTATTCAGAAAAGATCTCCGCCCCCCCCCCCCCCAACCCGTACTCTTACGGATTTATGGACAGCTCTGCAGGATTCATGGTGTAAATTCCCTCCAGCACTACTTTAGAGTTTAGTCGAGTCCATACTACGTCGTGTTGCAGCACTTCAGCGTTCTCGCGTGGGCCCTAAACGCTATTAGGCCAGTATCAGTTTCTTTTCCTTCTCAGTGTACATGAGAGGCATACTGAAAAGTAAAGCGTATCAGAATAGCAACTCTTGGAAATGTCAGAGTAGAAGTAATATTTAAAAACAAAAGATATTTTTGTATAATACTGATAACAAATTATATGTAAGAGAACAACAGTAAGTAATACAAAACAACAATTTTTTTGATCAATGCATATTAGATCGAACTGTATGTAACAACTTACCCTACCCTCTGTAACGACATGCCCAATTGTAGAGTAAATTGTTACAACATGCATGACTGAAACTAATGTCAAGTCAGTGATATTCCTGATAGCAGAGCATAAGGGAAAAATATGAGGTGAATCTATCATAATGGTGCTACATTATACGGTATTTCAGATCAAAATGGCTCTAAAACCGTCTTGTACAAAAATTATCGAAAAAATTTGCAACAACTAGCTCTGTTCTTCTCTACAATGTTTGTCTGAAAGAGGGAAAGAAAATGTAGTGATCAAAATGCACTGAAGTGCCAAAGAAACTGGTACAATTACTTAATATCATGTAGGGCACCTATGTTTAAACTCAAAAGAGTGTTCCTGGAGTCACTCTGTAGCAATTCTGGACATGTGGGGTGTTGCATTCTCCTGCAGGAATAGCCCAAGTCCGTCGCAATGCACAATGGACATGAATGGACGCAGGTGATCAGAGAGGATGCTTACGTACGTGTCACCTGTCAGAGTCATATCTAGACGTATCAGGGGTCCCAAATCACTCCAACTGCACAGCGTCTAACCATTACAGAGTCTCTACCAGCTTAAACTGTCTCCTGCTGACCTGCAGGGTGCTTGGATTCATGAGGTTGTCTCCATATCCGCACACGTCCACCCCTCTCGAAACAATTTGGAACGAGACTCGTCCGATCAGACAACATGTTTCCAGTCATCAGCAGTGCAACGTCGGTGCTGATGGGCCTAGGCGAGGCGTAAAGCTTCGCGTCGTGTAGTCATCAAGCGTACATGGGTGGGCCTTCGGCTCCGAAAGCCCATATCGATGATGTTTCGTCGAATGATTCGCACGCTGACACTTGCTGATGACCCGGCATTGAAATCTGCAGCAATTTGCGGAGGGGTTGCACTTCTGTCACGTTCAACGATTCTCCTCAGTTGCCGTCGGTCCCGTTTTTGCAGGGTCTTTTTCTGGCCGCAGTGATGTCGGAGATTTGATATCTTACCGGATTCCTGACATTCACGGTATTCTCGTGAAATGGTCGTACGGGAAAATAACCACTTCATCGCTACTTCGGAATTGCTGTGTCCCATCGCTTGTGCGCCGATAATAGCACCACGTTCAGACTCACGTAAATCTTGATAACCTGACGTTGTAGCAGCAGTAACCGATCTACAACTGCGTCAGACACTTGTTGTCTCGTATAGGCGTTGCCGACCGCAGCGCCGTATTCTGCCTGTTTAAATATGTAGCTGAATACTCAAATCTACACTCCTGGAAATGGAAAAAAGAACACATTGACACCGGTGTGTCAGACCCACCATACTTGCTCCGGACACTGCGAGAGGGCTGTACAAGCAACGATCACACGCACGGCACAGCGGACACACCAGGAACCGCGGTGTTGGCCGTCGAATGGCGCTAGCTGAGCAGCATTTGTGCACCGCCGCCGTCAGTGTCAGCCAGTTTGCCGTGGCATACGGAGCTCCATCGCAGTCTTTAACACTGGTAGCATGCCGCGACAGCGTGGACGTGACCGTATGTGCAGTTGACGGACTTTGAGCGAGGGCGTATAGCGGGCATGCGGGAGGCCGGGTGGACGTACCGCCGAATTGCTCAACACGTGGGGCGTGAGGTCTCCACAGTACATCGATGTTGTCGCCAGTGGTCGGCGGAAGGTGCACGTGCCCGTCGACCTGGGACCGGACCGCAGCGACGCACGGATGCACGCCAAGACCGTAGGATCCTACGCAGTGCCGTAGGGGACCGCACCGCCACTTCCCAGCAAATTAGGGACACTGTTGCTCCTGGGGTATCGGCGAGGACCATTCGCAACCGTCTCCATGAAGCTGGGCTACGGTCCCGCACACCGTTAGGCCGTCTTCCGCTCACGCCCCAACATCGTGCAGCCCGCCTCCAGTGGTGTCGCGACAGGCGTGAATGGAGGGACGAATGGAGACGTGTCGTCTTCAGCGATGAGAGTCGCTTCTGCCTTGGTGCCAATGATGGTCGTATGCGTGTTTGGCGCCGCGCAGGTGAGCGCCACAATCAGGACTGCATACGACCGAGGCACACAGGGCCAACACCCGGCATCGTGGTGTGGGGAGCGATCTCCTACACTGGCCGTACACCACTGGTGATCGTCGAGGGGACACTGAATAGTGGACGGTACATCCAAACCGTCATCGAACCCATCGTTCTACCATTCCTAGACCGGCAAGGGAACTGGCTGTTCCAACAGGACAATGCACGTCCGCATGTATCCCGTGCCACCCAACGTGCTCTAGAAGGTGTAAGTCAACTACCCTGGCCAGCAAGATCTCCGGATCTGTCCCCCATTGAGCATGTTTGGGACTGGATGAAGCGTCGTCTCACGCGGTCTGCACGTCCAGCACGAACGCTGGTCCAACTGAGGCGCCAGGTGGAAATGGCATGGCAAGCCGTTCCACAGGACTACTTCCAGCATCTCTACGATCGTCTCCATGGGAGAATAGCAGCCTGCATTGCTGCGAAAGGTGGATATACACTGTACTAGTGCCGACATTGTGCATGCTCTGTTGCCTGTGTCTATGTGCCTGTGGTTCTGTCAGTGTGATCATGTGATGTATCTGACCCCAGGAATGTGTCAATAAAGTTTCCCCTTCCTGGGACAATGAATTCACGGTGTTCTTATTTCAATTTCCAGGAGTGTATTTGAGACGAGTTTAATAGCTCTTGACTGCGCATTTAAATGCATGCAAGCTCTCGATAGCGCACCACGAAGTTAAGCCCTTTAGTGGTACCTTTTCAATTACGTATTGATTTCACGAAATGTGGTGGACAGGCCGACTAGTGTGACGTCACAAGTCGTTGAGAGGCTCGTGTTTCTCGTGGGCCCCGGCTACAAGCAGACCGTACCGTACCCATCTGTCGACACTATTTGGGATGCCGCAAGGCCACAGAAAGGCCAACTGAAGCGAACGCGCCATCTTGGACACCATCTCCTTCAGCGCGTTTTACAAGGTGACAGCCGCCAACAACGAGCCACGCTCACCATCCATTGGCTCTGAGGCACCAGGACTTGGTATCGCCCCAGTTCTTACACATTTTCGTGATAGTGATTTCTGGACTGCCGTGCAACTGTGCTTTGTCTCAACATAGACTTTGTACTGTTAGACTCGTGGTGATGGTGATCCACTACGAACGTCTGCTCCAGACTTTTGATTATCGCGACGTCAGACAGTTTTCCAGTGTTAGCTCCACCAAGAAGTCTTGTCCTGCTCCTGTGACTGCATAACTGCAACCCTTTTGGTTTTATGATAAGTGTCTCTTGTACGTTATGTCAAATAAAGTACTCTATGTCTATTTGGGAACATGTTCTTACCTAGTGAGCCCCTGTCAGGTCTCCATTTGGGTAGCGTTTGGTTGCACAGAAAGACATGTGCAAGGAAGTAATATTTCGTTTTACAGGAAAAAGTTCTTCAAAAAATTAAAAAAAAAATGCGAAACATGTTTTTTCGAGATTAAGTCAGTGAATTTACAGACTAAAGCTAAGGAATGATATCGTTACGAAACAGATCCGAAAGGTCTTCTATTTGAGAGTATCTACATTTGTCTAAATATTACAATTTGAATTATACGGGAAGTTACATATCCTTCCTGCAAAAATACGTTGGTCCTCAGATCTAAAACACCATGAATGACGAAGATTTTGAGAAGATACAAAATGCTACAACAAGATACAATAAGCTACAAGAATTTTCTTTATAATCAACTTTTTTATAATACACTATCCTTCTTATCGTGATATTGTTACGGTCTCTGTGTTGGATTAAGGAAAAAGTCATAAAATATAAACGCTTATTTTCTCTGTAGAAACTGGACATTTTTTGTAACAGTGTAATAAAAAGTTTCACATGTATTGTCGAGGAATGGTTGGAAAACTAAATACTTTCCGCCGAACAGATATTTTGTCTCCCACTCCTATCGAAGCAGCGAATTAAATGACTTGCAGTGCAAAAAGACAGAAATTCACTGAAAAACTGTATTTATTTTATTTGTAAAAAGAGGGAAGTGTCAATACAATATTTCAGACTGTCTGTTACCGTTTTCACCCGGACAAATGTAAAGACAATACTCATCACATTATTATTTGGTGTTTCAGAGATTTCAGTGCTGGGCCATCAACAAGTGTCAGCGTGAGAACCATTCAACGAAACATCACTGATATGTAGCCCGCATCTCGTGGTCGTGCGGTAGCGTTCTCGCTTCCCACGCCCGGGTTCCCGGGTTCGATTCCCGGCGGGGTCAGGGATTTTCTCTGCCTCGTGATGGCTGGGTGTTGTGTGATGTCCTTAGGTTAGTTAGGTTTAAGTAGTTCTAAGTTCTAGGGGACTGATGACCATAGCTGTTAAGTCCCATAGTGCTCAGAGCCATTTTAGCCATCACTGATATGTGCTTTCGGAGCCGAAGGCCCACGTGTGTACTCTTGATGACTGCACGACACAAAGCTTCACTGCTAGGCCCGTCAGTACCGACATTGGACTCTTGACGACTGGAAACGTGTTGCCTGGTCGGACAAGTCTCGTTTCAAATTGTATCGTGTACAGGCATGGAGACATCCTCATGAATCCAAGGACCCTGCATCTCAGCAGGGGACTTTTCAAGCTGGTGGTGGCTCTGTAATGTTGTGGGGTGTGTGCAGTTGGAGTGATATGGGACCCCTGATACGTCTAGATACGACTCTGACAGGTGACACGTACGTAAGCATCCTGCCTGATCACCTGCGTCCATTCATGTCAATTGTGCATTCCGACGGACTTGGGCGATTCCAGCAGGACAATGCGACACCCCACACGTCCATAATTGCTACAGAGTGGCTCCCGGAACACTCTTCTGAGTTTAAATACTTCCGCTGGACACCAAACTCCCCAGATATGAACATATCTGGGATGCCTTGCAATATTGTATTCAGAAAAGATCTCCGCCCCCCCCCCCCCAACCCGTACTCTTACGGATTTATGGACAGCTCTGCAGGATTCATGGTGTAAATTCCCTCCAGCACTACTTTAGAGTTTAGTCGAGTCCATACTACGTCGTGTTGCAGCACTTCAGCGTTCTCGCGTGGGCCCTAAACGCTATTAGGCCAGTATCAGTTTCTTTTCCTTCTCAGTGTACATGAGAGGCATACTGAAAAGTAAAGCGTATCAGAATAGCAACTCTTGGAAATGTCAGAGTAGAAGTAATATTTAAAAACAAAAGATATTTTTGTATAATACTGATAACAAATTATATGTAAGAGAACAACAGTAAGTAATACAAAACAACAATTTTTTTGATCAATGCATATTAGATCGAACTGTATGTAACAACTTACCCTACCCTCTGTAACGACATGCCCAATTGTAGAGTAAATTGTTACAACATGCATGACTGAAACTAATGTCAAGTCAGTGATATTCCTGATAGCAGAGCATAAGGGAAAAATATGAGGTGAATCTATCATAATGGTGCTACATTATACGGTATTTCAGATCAAAATGGCTCTAAAACCGTCTTGTACAAAAATTATCGAAAAAATTTGCAACAACTAGCTCTGTTCTTCTCTACAATGTTTGTCTGAAAGAGGGAAAGAAAATGTAGTGATCAAAATGCACTGAAGTGCCAAAGAAACTGGTACAATTACTTAATATCATGTAGGGCACCTATGTTTAAACTCAAAAGAGTGTTCCTGGAGTCACTCTGTAGCAATTCTGGACATGTGGGGTGTTGCATTCTCCTGCAGGAATAGCCCAAGTCCGTCGCAATGCACAATGGACATGAATGGACGCAGGTGATCAGAGAGGATGCTTACGTACGTGTCACCTGTCAGAGTCATATCTAGACGTATCAGGGGTCCCAAATCACTCCAACTGCACAGCGTCTAACCATTACAGAGTCTCTACCAGCTTAAACTGTCTCCTGCTGACCTGCAGGGTGCTTGGATTCATGAGGTTGTCTCCATATCCGCACACGTCCACCCCTCTCGAAACAATTTGGAACGAGACTCGTCCGATCAGACAACATGTTTCCAGTCATCAGCAGTGCAACGTCGGTGCTGATGGGCCTAGGCGAGGCGTAAAGCTTCGCGTCGTGTAGTCATCAAGCGTACATGGGTGGGCCTTCGGCTCCGAAAGCCCATATCGATGATGTTTCGTCGAATGATTCGCACGCTGACACTTGCTGATGACCCGGCATTGAAATCTGCAGCAATTTGCGGAGGGGTTGCACTTCTGTCACGTTCAACGATTCTCCTCAGTTGCCGTCGGTCCCGTTTTTGCAGGGTCTTTTTCTGGCCGCAGTGATGTCGGAGATTTGATATCTTACCGGATTCCTGACATTCACGGTATTCTCGTGAAATGGTCGTACGGGAAAATAACCACTTCATCGCTACTTCGGAATTGCTGTGTCCCATCGCTTGTGCGCCGATAATAGCACCACGTTCAGACTCACGTAAATCTTGATAACCTGACGTTGTAGCAGCAGTAACCGATCTACAACTGCGTCAGACACTTGTTGTCTCGTATAGGCGTTGCCGACCGCAGCGCCGTATTCTGCCTGTTTAAATATGTAGCTGAATACTCAAATCTACACTCCTGGAAATGGAAAAAAGAACACATTGACACCGGTGTGTCAGACCCACCATACTTGCTCCGGACACTGCGAGAGGGCTGTACAAGCAACGATCACACGCACGGCACAGCGGACACACCAGGAACCGCGGTGTTGGCCGTCGAATGGCGCTAGCTGAGCAGCATTTGTGCACCGCCGCCGTCAGTGTCAGCCAGTTTGCCGTGGCATACGGAGCTCCATCGCAGTCTTTAACACTGGTAGCATGCCGCGACAGCGTGGACGTGACCGTATGTGCAGTTGACGGACTTTGAGCGAGGGCGTATATTGGGCATGCGGGAGGCCGGGTGGACGTACCGCCGAATTGCTCAACACGTGGGGCGTGAGGTCTCCACAGTACATCGATGTTGTCGCCAGTGGTCGGCGGAAGGTGCACGTGCCCGTCGACCTGGGACCGGACCGCAGCGACGCACGGATGCACGCCAAGACCGTAGGATCCTACGCAGTGCCGTAGGGGACCGCACCGCCACTTCCCAGCAAATTAGGGACACTGTTGCTCCTGGGGTATCGGCGAGGACCATTCGCAACCGTCTCCATGAAGCTGGGCTACGGTCCCGCACACCGTTAGGCCGTCTTCCGCTCACGCCCCAACATCGTGCAGCCCGCCTCCAGTGGTGTCGCGACAGGCGTGAATGGAGGGACGAATGGAGACGTGTCGTCTTCAGCGATGAGAGTCGCTTCTGCCTTGGTGCCAATGATGGTCGTATGCGTGTTTGGCGCCGCGCAGGTGAGCGCCACAATCAGGACTGCATACGACCGAGGCACACAGGGCCAACACCCGGCATCGTGGTGTGGGGAGCGATCTCCTACACTGGCCGTACACCACTGGTGATCGTCGAGGGGACACTGAATAGTGGACGGTACATCCAAACCGTCATCGAACCCATCGTTCTACCATTCCTAGACCGGCAAGGGAACTGGCTGTTCCAACAGGACAATGCACGTCCGCATGTATCCCGTGCCACCCAACGTGCTCTAGAAGGTGTAAGTCAACTACCCTGGCCAGCAAGATCTCCGGATCTGTCCCCCATTGAGCATGTTTGGGACTGGATGAAGCGTCGTCTCACGCGGTCTGCACGTCCAGCACGAACGCTGGTCCAACTGAGGCGCCAGGTGGAAATGGCATGGCAAGCCGTTCCACAGGACTACATCCAGCATCTCTACGATCGTCTCCATGGGAGAATAGCAGCCTGCATTGCTGCGAAAGGTGGATATACACTGTACTAGTGCCGACATTGTGCATGCTCTGTTGCCTGTGTCTATGTGCCTGTGTTTCTGTCAGTGTGATCATGTGATGTATCTGACCCCAGGAATGTGTCAATAAAGTTTCCCCTTCCTGGGACAATGAATTCACGGTGTTCGTATTTCAATTTCCAGGGGTGTATATCAGTTTCTTTGGCGCTTCAGCGTATGATGGTGATGAAATAGTGTATTCGTTAGGCACGTGCTGTACTTGTGTTGCACGCAGTTCTCATTGCACGTACTTCATTACGACACTTGTCCGACTTGGCTCCCGCTACGAGAACGCTCTAGTCGACTCACTCTTGCACTCGAGCCACGAGTTTTTGCCGCTGCCCCACTCCAGAGCGGCGGGGAAGGCCAAGGCCGCGGCAAAACTTGCGAGTCTCGTGCGCGTGCTGACCGCCTCCACGCGATGCAGTAGCGTGTCTTCAGCGTTCTGTGGCGCTTGTCTCTCACTGAATTCGACAACTTCGTTCCAGTTGTCCCCTCCTACTCGGGAAACCAGCTGCCGACATCTTCAGTTTCCAAAACTGAATTTTCTTCGATATTTCTCACATTATTGCAGTTTATATTCCTGGAAAGTGCCGTTCTCTATTTATAGTTTCAAGTGAGGTCACAGTGAAATCAAGAAGCTGGTTCGCCAGTTTCACAGAATCGTTAAGACAATTTTCCCCGAACTTTTTACTACAGAGCAACTGTACAAAAGTTATGGAGGGATTTACCCTCCTTCGTCCTTATGTAGCACATACATTACAGCATACTTTTGCTTTTTTCTAACTCAGAGAATTAACTAAACATACTGTAACCGATCCTTTACAGTATGAATTTTCTCTGTATCACTTGCTTCCATTTCCGCATGCTTCCATTATCTGGCAGCATCTTCTTGAAAACGCTGTTTATCGCAGTGTTAGTTAACACAGCTTCGAGAAATAAACATACGACCCTTCGTGCCGGAGGTTCCAGTCCTCCCTCGGCCAAGGGTGTGAATTTGTTATTCTTAGCGTAAGTTAGTTCAAGTAGTGTGTAAGTCTAGGGCCCGATGACCTCAGCAGTTTGGTCCTATAGGAATTCATACACATTTGAACAAAAAAATGGTTCAAATGGCTCTGAGCACTATGGGACTTAACATCTGTGGTCATCAGTCCCCTAGAACTTAGAACTACTTAAACCTAACTAACCTAAGGACATCACACACATCCATGCCCGAGGCAGGATTCGAACCTGCGACCGTAGCAGTCGCGCGGTTCCGGACTGAGCGCCTAGAACCGCTAGACCACCGCGGCCGGCCACATTCGAACATTTTTGAATAAACATACGAGGGGTGTTCCGTAAATAGTGCTACTTTTTTCCTGAAAGCAGGATGGTTTTATTCAGGATTCCAAAAATCATATTATTCCCCACTCTTTGTGCTACAAATCCATATTTTTCAAGGTAATCTCCGTCCAATGCGATGCTTCCACTGTACTGGCCGACGTCGAAGCCAACGTCTTGCTGCATCAATAACCTCCCCATCAGCGACGTAGTGCTTCCCGCGAAGTGCATCCTTCATAGGGCCAAACAGATGGTTGTGGGATGGCGAGGAACGCTGCGGGGACACACCTCTGACTACCCCAACAAGCGCACGAGTCGGCCAGCACCACCAACAGAGACGTCCAGTTGAGAGCCGAGGTGTCTCATTGCGATCCGTCGATCAGCTCGAACGAGAGTGTCCGCACGCTCCAGCATTGCTGTAGTCATAGACGTGTGAGGACGGCTGGAACGCGGGAGACCAGACAGTCTGAATCTGCATGTGATGATCGAAGGGACTGTGTTGTTGAAAAGAAGTCTACGGATACCAGTGACTGCATGCTGGCCTCCTATTAGGACTGTACAAGAAGTGAGACTCTTCCAAGACGTCGGTCAGGAAGTCTGAAGCGTAATGCTGAAACTGGTACCAAAATAAGATGAAACTGAAAATATGGACGGCTCAAGGTGTTTTGATTTGGCATTTTTATTTGGAGATCGGACAGGTTAGCGCGACCTTGTTCCGATGATGACAGACGCTACGCCTAACTACTCGTCGTGCTTTTGTTCACTGCCACGTCTCTGTAGACGCTCTGCAAGCGCCTGTGAGTATCTGCGATGCTCTCGTTTTCCGCCAAAAGAAACTCAATGACAGCTCTTTCCTTGGAACGCATCTTCGTTTCAGGCGCCATTCTGAAGGCTCCGTATAGCGCAGCCACCTATCGGAACTTCGTGAAACTACAGGGGCTGAAGCGGGTACATGTCACGACGTCCCACAACAAATTCCGCATTTTTTACAACCGAAATCGGCCGAGAAAAAAAAATGCGTTGCATTACTTATTGAAGAATATGTTTAGAATACGGTAACACGCTGATATACCTTCCTCTATACCATAAGTGATTTTTTATTTCACCATAACAATACAGCGACGCACTTGTTTTTCGATGTAGCAGTTTTGTCTACGTTCGGAACAACCTATACTTTCAGGTTCAAAAGACAGAATGCAAGAGAAAGAAGAGGATGAATGTGATGATAAAGATGACGCAGCGCCCCAGAACACCAAAGCCCGCGCCACCACGAACGGCAACGACGTTCCGTACCATGTGTGTGCCTCAGACGATGAATCAAACCCAGAAGAGTTGCTTCAGATGTAAGTTTTTCACATTTTCTCAGGGAAGCAAAAGCAAAATGTATCTCCGCTTAATACAAAAATATAACTATTCTTTGCAATTAAAAAATTACCAGAATTATGAAAAATTTACTGACGGGACTTTCACATACACTATATGATCAAAAGCATCCGGACGCATGGCTGAAAATGACTTACAAAAATGGTGCAAATGACTCTGAGCGCTATGGGACTTAACATCTGAGGTCATCAGTCCCCTAGAACTTAGAACTTCTTAAACCTAACTAACCTAAGGACATCACCCACATCCATGCACGAGGCAGGATTCGAACCTCCGACCGTAGCGGTCGCGCGGTTCTAGACTGAAGCGCCTAGGACCGCTCGGTCACAACGGCCGGCAATGACTTACAAATTCACGACGCCCTCCATGCGTAATGCTGGAATTCAGTATGGAGCTGGCCCCGCTTAGTCTTGCTGACAGCTTCCACTCTCGCAGGCGTACGTTCAGTCAGGTGCTGGAAGGTTTCTTGGGGAATGGCAGCCCATTCTTCACGGGGTGCTGCACTGAGGAGAGGTATCGATGTCGGTCGGTGAGGCCTGGCACGAAGTCAGCGTTCCAAAACATGCCAAAGGTGTCCTATAGGATCCAGGTCAGAACTCTGGGCAGGCCAGTGCATTACAGGGATGTTATTCTTGTGTAACCACTCGGCCAAAGGCCTTCCGTTATGAACAGGTGCTCCATCGTGTTGGAAGATGCAATCGCTCTTCAACAGTGAGGAGCAAAAAGGTGATTAAAAAACATCAGTGTAGGCTTGTGCTGTGATAGCGCCACGCAAAACAACAAGGGGTGCAAGCCCCCTCCATGAAGAAAACGACCACACCATAACACCAACGACTTCGAATTTTACTGTTGGCACTACACACGCTGGCAGATGACGTTCACCTGCCATCGGATCGCTACATTGTGTACCGTGACTCGTCACTCCACACGTTTTTCCACTGTTCGATCATCCAATGTCTTCGCTCCTTACATCAAGCGAGCCCGTCGTTTGGCATTTACCGGCGTGATGTGTGGCTTATGAGCAGCCGCTCGACTATGAAATCCAAGATTTTTCACCTCCTGCATAACTGTCATAGTACTTTCAGTGGAACCTAATGCAGTTTGGAGTTCCTATGTGATGGTTTGGATGGTTGTCTGCCTATTACGCATTACGACCCTCTTCAACGCAATCACCTGACCACGTTCGAAGTCCATGAGTTCGGCGGAGCACCCCATTCTGCTCTCTTACGACGTCTAATGTCTACTGAGGTCACTGATATGGAGAACCTGGCAGTAGGTGGCGCCACAATGCACCCCATATGAAAAACGCATGTTTTTGGAGGTGTCCGGATACTTCTGATCACATAGTGTGTAGGTAATAATTAACGTTTTGTGGTACTTTAGAGTACATAAATATATTTCGCATTTAATGTGTCAGTTAATAAATAACATCGAGCATTGCAAACACTGGAAAAATTCTAATATTTGGATCAAAAACGTTTATTTCAGTGTTGATGAATATACGCTGCACGTCCTAAATTTTTGATGAATCAAGCCAGTTTTCTTAATTTGGTATTTTAATTCTCCTTTTTCCAAGAAAAACAGATTGCCCGCCAATATAAGCGTTTCGTTCATAAAATCTGAGCACAGGAGTACGAAAGTTAACACAAAAGTTTCGTAACCATTCCAGCAATTAAGCAAAAATATGAGAAAAACGTAATTTTATTCGCGAGTTCTTAAAATCGCAGTGGTACGGAGGTAACAGCATACAAGCAGAGACTAGGTAAAACTGATCTTTTGCACTACGTGCTCCAGCATTTTCTGTTACAGCCACCAAACTCTGCTGCATTGCGCCAGCGCTGAGTGAGTAGAGTTCCTGCATCGACAACAGGCTCTGGAAATAGCTTGTCAACTGGAAGTGGCGTCTGAGAGACATCTCCAGTTGATCCTGTCCGAGACGCACGTTACCAGTCTCAGACAGGGGCAGAAAAAATGCACGCGGAAAAGAACGAGCAGAAGGAACATGCGGGCTGGCGCAAAGAGAAACTTCTAAGCAAACCCCTCCATCTGTTATACGATGGCAGCGGACTTGGACTGAATGCGAAATAGAAAGATTTCTCGCGAACAGAACCTTTTTAGAGCAATACAATCTTGGCATAGATGATACCCGAGCTGTAAGAACGTGTTCTGTCGCTAAGTTCGTTGTTTCCGTTCCTTCGGACGTTGAAAATGTTAAGAAATTATCAACATTACAGTGGAACTTGGTTTATTCGGACTAAGTGGGACCTGTGGTCATCCGGATTGTCTAAAACTCGGATAACCTGGAAATTCATAAAGAAATTATAAAGACTTTGGTTAAATGCCACAAAAACGCACGTTATACAGGAGGCAGTATAGGTCAAAACTAGATATGGGGAAATCTGTCCTCTTATTCCCATCTGTCTGCTCCGTAGAAGTAGAAACTACAGGCAGTGCTGCATGTGGTTAGCACACCCACTGACACAGACTTCAGCCCTTCTTTCAGATATATCTTTCTCTATTCTAATTGCGTCGTGTCCACTTACAAAGCGCTCTTGTAACTTCTCCACAGTGTGGATGGGTTGAGATTACACCAGTTGCTTTAAATACCCCTATAATCGGAAATCCAACGTATTCTGGCCCGGCGATGCCATGCTACCGGAACATCTCGAGCAACACACGACCCTCCAAACGTTGCGGTCAGGTGCTGTCGCTCGATCAGTAGCAAATTGCGTGGTGCTCCACAATGACTGCCTACTACAAGGGTAACGTTCTCCAAAGGCGCCGTTAATTCACTGCACAGAAATCGGTGGTACACAACACCAGTTAATCTTTTTGGTAAAGTCTATGGCCTTATGAGTCTGTCACTGACAATTCCTGCCTATACATTGGACACAGAGAGAGATTGATGTCTCACCTCATCACCGCTCGAAGAGTTGCATCTGCCCATGTGTGTGTGTATTGTAATAATTTACTAAATTTACTATGCCGTCTCTCAGGACTGCCCACACCACAGAATACTACACATTACTCGTCCCTAGTAAGGCGCGCCATATCTCAACATGATTTCAGCAATACTACCTCCAGTACGAATACGTCGCACTTTCATTGTAAAAACATCCTGGATATTTAAACTCTCCATAGTGATGGAACGTAGAAACGGAGTCGTCTGATGAAATTAGGAATAAATTTGCCTATGACTACAAAACGCGATCTTCAATTTCTTTTCATTGTGTCACTTTCGATTTCGGGGCTACCAACGCCATCCGCAGATGCTCAAAAAGGTACGGCCAAACTTTCAGGAAACATTCCTCACACACAAAGAAAGAAAATATGTTATGTGGACATGTGTCCGGAAACGCTTAATTTCCATGTTAGAGCTCATTTTATTACTTCTCTTCAAATCACATTAATCATGGAATGGAAACACACAGCAACAGAACGTACCAGCGTGACTTCAAACACTTTGTTACAGGAAATGTTCAAAATGTCCTCCGTTAGCGAGAGTACATGCATCCACCCTCCGTCGCATGGAATCCCTGATGCGCTGATGCAGCCCTGGAGAATGGCGTATTGTATCACAGCCGTCCACAATACGAGCACGAAGAGTCTCTACATTTAGTACCGGGGTTGCGTAGACAAGAGCTTTCAAATGCCCCCATAAATGAAAGTCAAGAGGGTTGAGGTCAGGAGAGCGTGGTGGCCATGGAATTGGTCCGCCTCTACCAATCCATAGGTCACCGAATCTGTTGTTGAGAAGCGTACCAACACTTCGACTGAAATGTGCAGGACCTCCATCGTGCATGAACCACATGTCGTGTCGTACTTGTAAAGGCACATGTTCTAGCAGCACAGGTAGAGTATTCCGCACGAAATCATGATAACGTGCTCCATTGAGCGTAGGTGGAAGAACATGGGGCCCAATCGAGACATCACTAACAATGCCTGCCCAAACGTTCACAGAAAATCTGTGTCGATGACGTGATTGCACAATTGCGTGCGGATTCTCGGCAGCCCACACATGTTGATTGTGAAAATTTACAATTTGATCACGTTGGAATGAAGCCTCATCCGTAAAGAGAACATTTCCACTGAAATGAGGATTGACACATTGTTGGATGAACCATTCGCTGAAGTGTACCCGTGGAGGCCAATCAGCTGCTGATAGTGCCTGCACACGTTGTACGTGGTACGCAAACAACTGGTTCTTCCGTAGCACTCTCCATACAGTGACGTGGTCAACGTTATCTTGTACAGCAGCAACTTCTCTGACGCTGACATTAGGGTTATCGTCAACTGCACGAAGAATTGCCTCGTCCATTGCAGGTATCCTCGTCGTTCTAGGGCTTCCCCAGTCGCGAGTCATAGGCTGGAATGTTCCGTGCTCCCTAAGACGCCGATCAATTGCTTCGAACGTCTTCCTGTCGGGACACCTTCGTTCTGGAAATCTGTCTGTCTCGATACAAACGTACTGCGCCACGGCTATTGCCCCGTGCTAATCCATACATCAAATGGGCATCTGCCAACTCCGCATTTGTAAACATTGCACTGACTGCAAAACCACGTTCGTGATGAACACTAACGTGTTGGTGCTACGTACTGATGTTCTTGATGCTAGTACTGTAGAGCAATGAGTCGCATGTCAACACAAGCACCGAAGTCATCATTACCTTCCTTCAGTTGGGCCAACTGGCGGTGAATCGAGGAAGTACAGTACATACTGACGAAACTAAAATGAGCTCTAACATGGAAATTAAGCGTTTCCGGACACATGTCCACATAACATCTTTTCTTTATTTGTGTGTGAGGAATGTTTCCTGAACGTTTGGCCGTACCTTTTTGTAACACGCTGTATACATTTAATCGATATTGACTAGGTGCATACATTGTGACCAAATATTGAAAAAGAAGTGAATTTTATGTCCTGAACTAATTTCTATTCAGCCAAACTGGTATGCTGTTTACGGACAGCACGATAATCAATAGTTGGTAGTTCCAAATAAATCATTATTTTGTCCTGCGGTGTTCTAGACTGTGTATTTGTCTTCAGACTGAGCGCCAACTACGTCAGCTAATCCGCCATTGCAATCGTCATTATCTGCGGACGAACGAATGATGATGATAATGTCGTCATAAGAAATCGTACTGCGGCTGGCGTCATTGACATTTCGCAGCCTGCCAATTACGTCCTCACCACTTATGTCTGTGCATCATGGAATCTTTGCAAATGATTCAACGAAATCGTTTTTCAGCAAGCTAGGACGTGTACTGCAGACACATGGATTGAGACCAGTGCTCCGGCCCGCCCCCCAAGATACGAGATACCTTGCGCACTGTTAAAGATGACATAGCGCTTCGTGTGCCCGGTGTGTATGGTGTTTTACCGAGCACAAGAGACATATTAAGCAAAGGGAGTTCGACAAGTCGCCCATAGCTGAGCATTGCCTCGAAAAGAGACACAAAATACAGTTTCAGAACATGGGAAGGGAGTAAGACAGCGTTGTAGCCTCTCCCCGATGTTATTCAATCTGTATATTGAGCAAGCAGTAAAGGAAACAAAAGAAAAATTCGGAGGAGGTATTAAAATCCATGAAGAAGAAATAAAAACTTTGAGGTTCGCCGATGACATTGTAATTCTGTCAGAGACAGCAAAGGACTTGGAAGAGCAGTTGAACGGAATGGATGGTGTCTTGAAGGGAGGATATAAGATGAACGTCAACAAAAGCAAAACGAGGATAATGGAATGTAGTCGGATTAAGTCGAGTGATGCTGAGGGAATTAGATTAGGAAATGAGACACTTCAAGTAGTAAAGGAGTTTTGCTATTTGGGGAGCAAAATAACTGATGATGGTCGAAGTAGAGAGGATATAAAATGTAGACTGCCAATGGCAAGGAAAGCGTTTCTGAAGAAGAGAAATTTGTTAACATCGAGTATAGATTTAAGTGTCAGGAAGTCATTTCTGAAAGTATTTGTATGGAGTGTAGCCATGTATGGAAGTGAAACATGGACGGTAAATAGTTTGGACAAGAAGAGAATAGAAGCTTTCGAAATGTGGTGCTACAGAAGAATGCTGAAGATTAGATGGGTAGACCACATAACTAATGAGGAGGCACTGAATAGGATTGGGGAGAAGAGGAGTTTGTGGCACAACTTGACTAGAAGAAGGGATCGGTTGGTAGGACGTATTCTGAGGCATCAATGGATTAATATTGGAGGACCGCGTGGAGGGTAAAAATCGTAGAGGGAGACCAAGAGATGAATACACTAAGCAGATTCAGAAGGATGTAGGTTGCAGTAGGTACTGGGAGATGAAGAAGCTTGCACAGGATAGAGTAGCATGGAGAGCTGCATCAAGCCAGTCTCAGGACTGAAGACCACAACAACAACAACAACATGAGAGTCTTGGCTGATGCGTCAACATACCGAGATTCCGTTATAAAAGAGGCGGTCGAGATTAGAATGAACAGCAACAATTTTAACGGAGACCAGGGCTGCACACTGAGTAGGGCGTGGGGGCGGGCTTTGGACGTCAAAAGGGACGCTTATAGGGGGGCGGGAGCGGCAGTTTCAAACGTGGCGCCGGCTCATCTCGCCACCTGACGTCATTCGGTCCCGCGGGGAAAGGGGGGGGGGGTGGCGGAGCTGCCCAACTTCCGCTCACGCGCCTTTTCGGCCCCCTCTGATTGGTGCCAGCTGCCGTAATAGTAGGTTTATAAGTGGGAAGTAATACCAACCCCGGCGTTGATATGCCCAAACCTGCCCCGCCTGTTCATCTCCTCCAATTTGCTGATGACATCGCCTTCCTGGCATTCTATCCTACCCTTCAACGGTCCTACCATACCCTTCAACACCACCTCGACCAGTTCACCGCCTAGTGCAACCAGTGGCTCCTTCGCATCAACCCTTCCAAGACACAGGCAATCATCATATGTCGTACCACCCGCTCCTTCCGGATGCACGATTTTTACCTCGCCATTTATGGTCGTCCTATCCACCTCACTCCTACCCTGAAATGCCTTGGCCTCACCCTTGACTGTCACCTCGCCTGCACTCCCCATCTCCACACAAAGCCCTAAATAGACTCCTCCTCCCGAAACTCCTGTCCGCAAAGCCATGGGGACGGCATTCTTCCACCATCCTTCACATCTACAAATCCTTGATCTGCAGTCGCTTTGATTTCCGCCCCTCCCAGATTCTTTAAAGTCTTCCATATCGTAGAACGCCATGCACTCCACCTTGCCGTCCGAGACACTAAAAGCAGTATACAAGTTTTCCTGTTTAGGCAGCAAAAAACTGACGGTAGCTGAAGTAGAGAGGATTTTAAATTCCTACTGGCAGTAGCAACAAAAACTTTCTGAAAAAGAGGGATTTCTTAACATCTAATGTAATTTAAGCGTTAGAAATTTTTTTCTACAGGTGGTTGCCTGGCATGTAGCCTTGTACTGAAGCAAAAACGTGGACGAGGAGAGAACAGAAGTGTGGCATTACACAGAGACTACGTTGCCACGCCAAAGTCGGTGCAAGCCGCAGTGACGTGTGGCAGGCGCTCCCGAAGGCCTCGCTTCCCCTCTCATCAGAGCAGCGCCCTCACACTGAGGTCAATATAGTGCTCAGCTAGCAAGAGCTTTGCCCAGTTTGTGACCTCATCTGAATGAGTCAACATCACAGTATATGACCATTTAAATGTGGAACATTGTTCTGCAAGGGAATAGTTTGTTAATTAGTGCATCAAGTGTTGCTTTGCTAATCTTATTATGACACTTGCAAAATTGTCCAGCACGCCTGTGACAAAGAAGAGCGTCAAAGTTAAGTAAATCTAAAATTCATTTATGTAATAAGGTGGACTAATATTTCATGTGTTCTAGTTGGATGTGCCGCCTCAAAAACTGGTTCAAATGGCTCTGAGCACTATGGGACTTAACATCTATGGTCATCAGTCCCATAGAACTTAGAACTACTTAAACCTAACTAACCTAAGGACAGCACACAACACCCAGCCATCACGAGGCAGAGAAAATCCCTGACCCCGTCGGGAATCGAACCCGGGAACCCGGGCGTGGGAAGCGAGAACGCTACCGCACGACCACGAGATGCGGGCTGTGCCGCCTCAAAAACCAATCAAAGAACCCATAGTTGAGGCTGGACGAAAGTAGTTTCGCCTGGTCACAACAAGACTCTTTCGAATTGTGCTATAGAAAGATGCTAGAGATTATATAGGAAACTACAAATGAACGTAAACACGCTCGAGTGGCACTGATTGCTCGGAGTCCCTACCTCAGAAAGTTCGGCCACCGGGTTGCCAGTCTTTTCAATTGACACCACATGGGGCAACTTGCGTGTCGATGATGAGGAAATGATGATGAGTATAACACAACACCCAGTCACCGAGCGCAGAAAAGCCCCGACCCAGCCGGGAATCGAACCCGGGTCTACTGCATGGCAGTCAGACGTGCTGATTACTCAGGTAAGGAGATGAACTCACACAGGAACCAAATGAAGAGGAAGTGAATCGAATTAGGAAGAAAAGGAATTTACGGCATATATGACTAAAAGAAGGGATCAGTTGACACAACACTTTCTCCTGCGTCAAGGAATCGTCAATTTCGTAACGTGGAAAGTGTGTGTGGCTGTGTGTGTGTGGGGGGGGGGGGGATAAAATTGTAGAGGAACATGTATGTTTGAATACAGTAAGCAAAGGGTATAGCCTTCGAACTCAATGCAACAACAACAAAAGCCGCATGAAGCTGGAATACCCCACCAGACGCTCGAGGCAGTTCCAAATGATGACACGAACTTCGGCTAAAGTCAGCAGTCGGTCTGATGTTCAAGGCAGCTAAATCGTGTTCTAAATATTGTAATAAATATTGTAATTTCACCGATACTAGAAGTAGAAATTATTGTAGTTTCATCCTCAAAGCGAAGCTGATGCCGATATCTCTTTAATCAATATACACTCCTGGAAATTGAAATAAGAACACCGTGAATTCTTTGTCCCAGGAAGGGGAAACTTTATTGACACATTCCTGGGGTCAGATACATCACATGATCACACTGACAGAACCACAGGCACATAGACACAGGCAACAGAGCATGCACAATGTCGGCACTAGTACAGTGTATATCCACCTTTCGCAGCAATGCAGGCTGCTATTCTCCCATGGAGACGATCGTAGAGATGCTGGATGTAGTCCTGTGGAACGGCTTGCCATGCCATTTCCACCTGGCGCCTCAGTTGGACCAGCGTTCGTGCTGGACGTGCAGACCGCGTGAGACGACGCTTCATCCAGTCCCAAACATGCTCAATGGGGGACAGATCCGGAGATCTTGCTGGCCAGGGTAGTTGACTTACACCTTCTAGAGCACGTTGGGTGGCACGGGATACATGCGGACGTGCATTGTCCTGTTGGAACAGCAAGTTCCCTTGCCGGTCCAGGAATGGTAGAACGATGGGTTCGATGACGGTTTGGATGTACCGTGCACTATTCAGTGTCCCCTCGACGATCACCAGTGGTGTACGGCCAGTGTAGGAGATCGCTCCCCACACCATGATGCCGGGTGTTGGCCCTGTGTGCCTCGGTCGTATGCAGTCCTGATTGTGGCGCTCACCTGCACGGCGCCAAACACGCATACGACCATCATTGGCACCAAGGCAGAAGCGACTCTCATCGCTGAAGACGACACGTCTCCATTCGTCCTTCCATTCACGCCTGTCGCGACACCACTGGAGGCGGGCTGCACGATGTTGGGGCGTGAGCGGAAGACGGCCTAACGGTGTGCGGGACCGTAGCCCATCTTCATGGAGACGGTTGCGAATGGTCCTCGCCGATACCCCAGGAGCAACAGTGTCCCAAATTTGCTGGGAAGTGGCGGTGCGGTCCCCTACGGCACTGCGTAGGATCCTACGGTCTTGGCGTGCATCCGTGCGTCGCTGCGGTCCGGTCCCAGGTCGACGGGCACGTGCACCTTCCGCCGACCACTGGCGACAACATCGATGTACTGTGGAGACCTGACGCCCCACGTGTTGAGCAATTCGGCGGTACGTCCACCCGGCCTCCCGCATGCCCACTATACGCCCTCGCTCAAAGTCCGTCAACTGCACATACGGTTCACGTCCACGCTGTCGCGGCATGCTACCAGTGTTAAAGACTGCGATGGAGCTCCGTATGCCATGGCAAACTGGCTGACACTGACGGCGGCGGTGCACAAATGCTGCGCAGCTAGCGCCATTCGACGGCCAACACCGCGGTTCCTGGTGTGTCCGCTGTGCCGTGCGTGTGATCATTGCCTGTACAGCCCTCTCGCAGTGTCCGGAGCAAGTATGGTGGGTCTGACACACCGGTGTCAATGTGTTCTTTTTTCCATTTCCAGGAGTGTAGATATTACAAGAGACTATACAGCCTTTAATGAGGAATATCGTATAATTTAGAGCCACCGTTCCTTAATTTTATGGAAATATTTGAGGCGAACAGCTTATGTCAATCACCCTGTGCAGCAGTATCGTTCATCGAGTATACATACATGGTTAATAGAGGAGGTTTGTCCTCAGTGATCTGCAGAAGAAATTCTACTAACCCTTGAATTACGTGGTAGCACAAAAATTAAACAGAAAAATATATTATACATAATTCTACAGGTACTTCCACTACGGTTTGTAGGACGCACTGAATATCGCGCAAGTGATTTACAGTGGTTAGATAAAAAGTGAAAGAGCCTTCGAAGAGTCTTATTTATATAGAAGTTCTTACTGACAAAACATGTTCTACCACATCTTATCGTCCCGGCTGCGATGTGGATAAAGACATTGTTTCACGTAATCTCCTAAAAAAAGTATGTTATCGCACAGCCGTGTACAGGAGTAATATTTGCCTCATAAAGCCTTATGTATTCGGCCAATAGCGAAGCGTTCATGGCCGCTCCTGGCTTACTTACCTCTCCCGAATTCCAGTTGTGTTCGCGTTAGTTCAGTGTCAGTACGCTTTTTCTCGATATTTCTAGCCGATGTAGACATCAGGAAACTGACCTGAAACGAAAGAGAAATATATCTGTAAGAATTAACCTCGAAATTTTTGTAGTTCCTTATCAGTATTGGTTGCTATATTTTTACAGGTGTCGACTAGCAGATAAGTGTCAAGAAAAATAGTGTAGACTCTAAAACAGAATGTGGTAAAGTAAAACTGTCCTCGACTCAAAGGATGGTTAGAAAATCGCAATGCCTAACAAGGGCAGATCCTATTATGAGGTGGTGTGCTCCGGCCTGACGAATGCCGGGGTGGTCCCTTTGAAAGGGAAGTACGAATTTTCTTTTCTCTCCTTTCCCAATTCGAGCTTGTCCTGCGTCTTTAATGACGTTGTCGTCGATGGGACGTTTAACCGTAATCTTCCTTCCTTCCTTCGTTCCCTTCCCTCAGTCTTTCTTCGATTTACGAACTGACTTACGCAGCCGGTTAGGGGGTGGGGGTGGGGGGCTATTGTTTAACATAGATTTCCAACCACGGTATTCTCGGCATTTTTCACATCTGCGCCAAGGGCGAAAGAAGCAAGATTCACAGTCTGGTGCTTACCTACTTTCTTTTTCTATTCACTCTTCATTTTTCTTGTCTTTCATTGCATTCCCTCCTTCTTTTGGCAGTACTTTGAATTTGATTATCTTTTCCTTTGCCTACAGAATGTTTTACGTAACTAACAGCGTCACCTCTTATTTATGTGCGAGGAGTGGTTCACAGCAATTTGTTTTGCTTTTCGTCCTCTGGATAATGTTCTGAGAACATAAAAATCTAGCTGATTAGCAAAAAGCGTGCAAAACACAGAACCAGAATCTTATTTACCTTTGGTTAGTTATTATTTGCTTCGAGCGTTTCAATTGATAATACTCCAAGCATGTACTTTGTTACATGCCAACTAAAATTACTTCAAGTATTTACGTCGCATCAAATTATAATCGCTACGTCTAATACAGCGAAGGATACCTGCAAATGGCGGAGTTCTTTCAGCGACTCAATTACTTTTCTTTGTTGTTGTCTCCATCTTCATAAAGTGAGAGACAAATGAACGCTGAGAGAGTAAATCAAATCTCTGCTTTACATATCGAGTATGACAATAAAAATGAGTATTGCTGCACTGGTGGTGCAAAACAATACTGAGATACAACACATCATACAAGGTAAGCTTAATTTTTAGACGATTGTATTTTTAGTTGGTTGGTTTTGGGGAAGGAGACCAGACAGCGTGGTCATCGGTCTCATCGGATTAGGGAAGGATGGGGAAGGAAGTCGGCCGTGCCCTTTCAGAGGAACCATCCCGGCATTTGCCTGGAGTGATGTAGGGAAATCACGGAAAACCTAAATCAGGATGGCCGGACGCGGGATTGAACCGTCGTCCTCCCGAATGCGAGTCCAGTGTCTAACCACTGCGTGTATTTTTAGTAACTGTTGCACTATTACCTCAAGGTTACAAATAAGCTGTTTGCATTACGTAAAAAAGTGAATTATCAAAGACGTCTGAAACAGAAGGCGCTTTTGTTGGCTGTTTTGACAAAAAATGGTTCAAATGGCTCTGAACACTATGGGACTTAACATCTGAGGTCATCAGTCCCCTAGCACGTAGAACTACTTACTTAACTACCCTAAGGACATCACACACATCCATGCCAGAGGCAGGATTCGAACCTGCGACCGTAGCGGTCACGCGGTTCCAGACTGAAGTGCCTAGAACCGCTCAACTACTCCGGCCGGCAAAGGAAGTGTAACCAAAAGACCACAATGGCACTGCAGGCCACACAGAGATTTTCGTAATCACTACGGTGGGTTACATTTTTAGATGGATCAATGTCCATTGGCATTAACAAAATGAAACCAGAATAAATTATTGTTGTTTCTGTTCTTTGCTGTGTGAACTACAAGAACGGCAAAAGCAAGACAGTCAGATGTTATCAGCGGAAACGTCCAACGTCGTTCTCTTAGTCAGGGGGTGCGATGTACGTCGTCAGCCGAGGGAAATACACTCCTGGAAATGGAAAAAAGAACACATTGACACCGGTGTGTCAGACCCACCATACTTGCTCCGGACACTGCGAGAGGGCTGTACAAGCAATGATCACACGCACGGCACAGCGGACACACCAGGAACCGCGGTGTTGGCCGTCGAATGGCGCTAGCTGCGCAGCATTTGTGCACCGCCGCCGTCAGTGTCAGCCAGTTTGCCGTGGCATACGGAGCTCCATCGCAGTCTTTAACACTGGTAGCATGCCGCGACAGCGTGGACGTGAACCGTATGTGCAGTTGACGGACTTTGAGCGAGGGCGTATAGTGGGCATGCGGGAGGCCGGGTGGACGTACCGCCGAATTGCTCAACACGTGGGGCGTCAGGTCTCCACAGTACATCGATGTTGTCGCCAGTGGTCGGCGGAAGGTGCACGTGCCCGTCGACCTGGGACCGGACCGCAGCGACGCACGGATGCACGCCAAGACCGTAGGATCCTACGCAGTGCCGTAGGGGACCGCACCGCCACTTCCCAGCAAATTAGGGACACTGTTGCTCCCGGGGTATCGGCGAGGACCATTCGCAACCGTCTCCATGAAGCTGAGCTACGGTCCCGCACACCGTTAGGCCGTCTTCCGCTCACGCCCCAACATCGTGCAGCCCGCCTCCAGTGGTGTCGCGACAGGCGTGAATGGAAGGACGAATGGAGACGTGTCGTCTTCAGCGATGAGAGTCGCTTCTGCCTCGGTGCCAATGATGGTCGTATGCGTGTTTGGCGCCGTGCAGGTGAGCGCCACAATCAGGACTGCATACGACCGAGGCACACAGGGCCAACACCCGGCATCATGGTGTGGGGAGCGATCTCCTACACTGGCCGTACACCACTGGTGATCGTCGAGGGGACACTGAATAGTGCACGGTACATCCAAACCGTCATCGAACCCATCGTTCTACCATTCCTGGACCGGCAAGGGAACTTGCTGTTCCAACAGGACAATGCACGTCCGCATGTATCCCGTGCCACCCAACGTGCTCTAGAAGGTGTAAGTCAACTACCCTGGCCAGCAAGATCTCCGGATCTGTCCCCCATTGAGCATGTTTGGGACTGGATGAAGCGTCGTCTCACGCGGTCTGCACGTCCAGCACGAACGCTGGTCCAACTGAGGCGCCAGGTGGAAATGGCATGGCAAGCCGTTCCACAGGACTACATCCAGCATCTCTACGATCGTCTCCATGGGAGAATAGCAGCCTGCATTGCTGCGAAAGGTGGATATACACTGTACTAGTGCCGACATTGTGCATGCTCTGTTGCCTGTGTCTATGTGCCTGTGGTTCTGTCAGTGTGATCATGTGATGTATCTGACCCCAGGAATGTGTCAATAAAGTTTCCCCTTCCTGGGACAATGAATTCACGGTGTTCTTATTTCAATTTCCAGGAGTGTATTTTGCGCGTGGAGGCCCGCTTGTCTCCTGTAACAAGGTGAGCGAAAAAACTGCTTCAGCTTCGAATATAAACAAAAACACTTTAGTGATTAAAAATGGTTCAAATGGCTCTGAGCACTATGGGACTGAACTGCTGTGGTCATTAGTCCCCTAGAACGTAGAACTAGTTAAACCTAACTAACCTAAGGACATCACAAACATCCATGCCCGAGGCAGGATTCGAACCTGCGACCGTAGCGGTCTCGCGGTTCCAGACTGCAGCGCCTTTAACCGCACGACCACTTCGGCCGGCCTTTAGTGATTAGTGGCAAGGAAATGTTAGAACACGAACAGGAAGCTAGAAAATGATCGAAGCTGGAAACTATGCGGGAAAAACAATCTACACATAAGGGGACGGTCAACATAGATCCATTTGCTCAGGATGCAATACGTCGTAATTTTTATGATTATATCACAGAAAGGAACATCCGACACTCAGAAAATTATCACCCTGAAGGAGGAACTGCTGTTTTCCCCCAAGGAAATTTATTTACATTTACAGTTCTGCACAACGTGCGTTCTCACGACGGACATAAGCTGTTGATGGAAAGAGAAGATAAAACTGCGTGGGTAACCAGAAAATGTAGCGAACAGGTTACTTATAAATGTAGGCATTTGTTTCTCGTAATGACACCAAACGGACGACCGCTTATTTCATGAATTCTCCATTTGTGTGGCTATACTGTCCGTGTTTGCTTTGTAATTACTGAAAATATTTTAATCTGTCTTTGTAACAATTAAAAAATACATATTTTGTCAGAAATCACTGTGTTGTCCTTCAAAGCAAATGTTCTGTTATGAGCGAAAATCGGACACAAAATACCGCAAGAAAAACCATCTTTTGTAAGAACTGTCTTAAAGCTAAAAAAATAGCCAAATTTGAAATATGTTTTCATTACAGACCGCTGATGATGTTTTATATCAATACAATGAAACGCATTTGCTGACAAAATACGCATTTTCTTGTAATTGCAAAGACGGATTAAAATTCATTCAATGCTTATTTCTTGGCGTGCGAGCGGAGCGTTATGTGTTACACCTAAATGAAATTATAGTGTGTTAGAAATATTTCACAGAATTCGCGTTTCGTGATTTAGTGTCAACTGCCACTTTTCGCACCATACAGATATCTTTTCTAAACCGTTTTGAAATTTGTTTTGCTCTTTCTGATGACTTTACTAGTCGTTAAACGTAAGAGTCTTCTGCAAACAACCTAAGACGGCTGCTCAGATTGTCTCCCAAATCCTTTATATATATAAGGAGCAGCAAAGGACCTATACCACTACCTTGGGGAACGCCAGAAATCACTTCTTTTTTAATCGATGACTTTCCGTCAGTTACTACGAACTGTAACCTCACTGACAGGAAATCACGAATCCAGTCACATAACTGAGACGATATTGCACGCAATTTCACTACAAGCCGCTTGTGTAGTACAGTGTCAAAAACGTTCAGGAAATTTAGAAATACGGAATCATTCTGAAATCCCTATATAGCACTCAACACTTCATGCGAGTAAAGAGCTAGTTGTGTTTCAGAAGAACAACATTTTCTAAATCCGTGTTCACTGTGCGTCAATAGACTGTTTTCTGGGAGGTAATTCATACTGTCCGAACACAATATATGTTGAAAAATCCTGCTGCATATCGACGTTAATGATATGGGCCTGTAGTCTAGTGGATTACTCATACTACCTTTCTTGAATATTAGTGTGACGTGTGCAACCTTCCATTCTTTTGGTACGGATCTTTCGTTGCTTCACTACAGTGAAATGAATACCCCTAGTTTCATACGGGCGTTGATATAAGTCAACGGGGTCAGTTGAAAATGTGTGCCCCGTCCGGGACTCGAACCCGGGATCTCCTGCTTACATGGGAGACGCTCTATCCATCCGAGCGTCTGAGGACACAGCGGATATTGCGACTGCAGGGACTTATCTCTGGCACGACTCCCGTGACACCCACATTCTCAACTTATTGTCTCGCACCATATTCATGGTGCTCCTGCCCATTATACTCATTACTCGCAGCTTTTTGTCGATTCCCGTAAGAGTTCGGGCACTGTTTGTGCATCCGCACAGAAGAAGATGGTCAAACAGCCGGTGAGCCTTAACCATATATGAAGATAGTATCTGTTCTTTCGGACATGTCATATCCCAGATCCCATTTCCCATCTTCCGGATTGCTTCCGTGCAAGATATGGAACTTCGTTCTGCATCTTCACGTGCTGCTTCCGAAGTGACAATCCCATGGTAATTTCGGACATGTCCGGAAGAACACACACACACACACACACACACACACACACACACACATATATATATATATATATATATATATATATATATATATATATATATATATATATATATATATATATATATATTGACTACTCCGAGGATATCTGCTTCTACGCTACTCATGTTGGCAGCTGTTAGCTGTTCTCGATTCGAATTGTGGATTATTTACTTCTTTTGTGAAGGCATTTCGGAAGGTGTGTTTCGTAACTCTGCTTTGGCAACACTGTTTTCGATAGTATCTCCATTGCTATAGCGCGGAGAAGACATTGATTCTGCCTTGACGCTAGCATACTTCACAATATTAATATTAATAACAAAGAGTTTCTCGCTTGTTGGGAATTCAGTAACGTGTTTATGGAATGAAGTTTCGTAAATAGTCGTAAGAATTTGTGAGTGTTAACAAAACTGAAATGAAACATAGTCCATTTATCCCAGATCCCATTTGCCATCTTCCGGATAGGTTCCGTGCAAGATATGGAACTTCGTTATGCATCTCCACGTGCTGCTTCCGAAGTGACAATCCCATGGTAACAGTTATAGAAAGGTCAAGTCGCCAAAGTGAGCAAGAAACAGTACAGTAAAGAAATGTGCGACGCGTCTCGCACGCGCGCGCGCGCACACACACGCGCACACGCACACACACACACGCACACAGACTGGCGCTCACTCTTGTAGTCGGCCGCTTCCTTACCGCGCGGTGTCGTCCTCGGGATCGATGGCACGCGCGTGGGTGGGCAGGCACGCGCTAGCAGGAAGTCGGTAGTCGTAGCGCGGAGCCATCGATACCCCGTGAGGCCACCGCAGACCCCGAGACCTCCTTTCGCAAACCGGTTGCTTTGGACGAGCCGCTACCCGGACGCTAAAGGCAGCGCACGAGCGCGACAAGGCCAGAGCGAGCGAGCGAAGCCAAGTGCCGTATCGCACCGCCCCTGCTAGCAGTAATGCGAGGACTGCACCGACGTTCCCTGGCGCCTTTGTCACGCTCAAGAAACAAGGCCAGCTATACAGAATAGTGACCAAATAAACAACACCCTGTAGGCCTCGTGAAGCACTGAGCAAGCTTCAGCAAAGCTGAGAGACAAGTAGCTGTACCCGTATATCGTATTTCCTTCTGTGCACACACAATGAGAGGCAGCCGGCCGAAGTGGCCGTGCGGTTAAAGGCGCTGCAGTCTGGAACCGCAAGACCGCTACGGTCGCAGGTTCGAATCCTGCCTCGGGCATGGATGTTTGTGTTGTCCTTAGGTTAGTTAGGTTTAACTAGTTCTAAGTTCTAGGGGACTAATGACCACGGCAGTTGAGTCCCATAGTGCTCAGAGCCATTTGAACCATTTTGAATGAGAGGCAGTTATTCTACAGAAATCAGATTGCAGTTCTGAGACTCGAAGGACATGAAACAGAGGCGGTAGATGAGAACTGAGTTAGGCAGGGTTGTAGCTAAATCCCCCATGCTATTCAATCTCTACACTGAGCAAGTAATGAAGGAAACTTGAAAGAATTTTTGAGAATGTATTAAAATTCGGAGAAAAGAAATAATTATGGTATATCAATGACATAGTAAAGGCCAATTCACATTGGCCGTCACGTCACCCCCAAACACTCCACAATGCATTTCAAATGGCGGCATTACCACTGGCCATCACGTCGCGTCAAGGTTCCACCGAAAGGAAGTTTTGACGGCGTCGTCGTCTCTGCTAACATCGCAAGATAACCTATTTTCACCGCTTTCACTCATATTACAGTAGTGGATTTCTTAACCTTTATTTCGTTACTGTCTGACAAACTCTGCAATGCCGGACAATTCATTTTGACAAGTTTCTATTAGAAACAAAGAAGAAAAAATAAACTGTGTTTGTAAAGAAATGTCGAAAAAATTTCGATTGCGCGTATTTGTGAAAACACTCTAGAAATTATGAAACAGTCGTACAAAGAAATATGCATAACATACAAATGTATCTACATCTACATGATTACTCTGCAATTCACATTTAAGTGCTTGGCAGAGGGTTCATCGAACCACAATCATACTATCTCGCTACCATTCCACTCCCGAACAGCGCGCGGGAAAAGCGAACACCTAAACCTTTCTGTTCGAGCTCTGATTTCTCTTATTTTATTTTGATGATCATTCCTACCTATGTAGCTTGGGCTCAACAAAATATTTTCGCACTCGGAAGAGAAAGTTGGTGACCGAAATTTCGTAAATAGATCTCGCCGCGACGAAAAACGTCTTTACTTTAATGACTTCCATCCCAACTCGCGTATCATATCTGCCACACTCTCTCCCCTATTACGTGATAATACAAAACGAGCTGCCCTTTTTTGCACGCTTTCGATGTCTTCCGTCAATCCCACCCGGTAAGGATCCCACACCGCGCAACAATATTCTAACAGAGGACGAAGGAGTGTAGTGTAAGCTGTCTCTTTAGTGGACTTGTTGCATCTTCTAAGTGTCCTGCCAATGAAAAGTAACCTTTGGCTCGCCTTCCCCATAATATTATCTATGTGGTCTTTCCAACTGAAGTTGTTCGTAATTTTTTACACCCAGGTACTTAGTTGAATTGACAGCCTTGAGAATTGTACTATTTATCGAGTAATCGAATTCCAACGGATTTCTTTTGGAACTCATGTGGATTACCTCACACTTTTCGTTATTTAGCGTCAACTGCCACCTGCCACACCATACAGCAATCTTTTCTAAATCGCTTTGCAACTGATACTGGTCTTCGGATGACCTTACTAGACGGTAAATTACAGCATCATCTGCGAACAACCTAAGAGAACTGCTCAGATTGTCACCCAGGTCGTTTATATAGATCAGGAACAGCAGAGGCCCAGGACGCTTCCCTGGGGAACACCTAATATCACTTCAGTTTTACTCGATGATTTGCCGTCTATTACTACGAACTAAGTATAGTATAAAAATTAAGAAACGTGCTTATATGAATGCATGGTGTCTGTTCTTTCTGACAGTTCCGGCAGAACAGACACCACGTAGTTATATAATTGAGTCTCCTCGATGGGCTACGAATCCATCGCTTTCAGTGCGAATACGCAATCAGCCATGCGGTTCTAGGCGCAGCAGTCTGGAACCGCGAGACCGCTACGGTCGCAGGTTCGAATCCTGCCTCGGGCATGGATGTGTGTGATGTCCTTAGGTTAGTTAGGTTTAAGTAGTTGTAAGTTCTAGGGGACTGATGACCTCAAATGGTTCAAATGGCTCTGAGCACTATGGGACTTAACAGCTATGGTCATCAGTCCCCTAGAACTTAGAACTACTTAAACCTAACTAACCTAAGGACATCACACAACACCCAGCCATCACGAGGCAGAGAAAATCCCTGACCCCGCCGGGAATCGAACCCGGGAACCCGGGCGTGGGAAGCGAGAACGCTGCCGGACGACCACGAGATGCGGGCACTGATGACCTCAGAAGTTGAGTCCCATAGTGCTCAGAACCATTTGAACCATTTTGAATACGCAATCACGTTCGATGTCCTACGGGAATCGAAAAGTAGCGAGCACGGAAGACATGTATGCGGATTCTGGACAGGCGGCGCTAAGCGGGAATGTAGGTAGGCCGAGGGGCGTGCCGACATAGTTCGGGCAGCTGCGGTGAACACTGTGCGGGTGGCGCACTGGATAACGCAGCTGCCTACTGAGCAGGAAGTTCCGGGTTCGCGTCCGGATCCCGGTCCGGCTGCTGATTCCGCACGAAGTTCCGATGCAGCTGACACCGTGTGTTCCTTCCCTTCCCTTTCATTCCCCCCCCCCCCCCCCTCCGTCTTCAACTTACACAATAAGAAACACGATTCCGGACAGTTTCTGTACGCTAGGCGCAGCTAATTCGCGTCTTTGTAACCGTCTCTACGGCGGCAACGCCTCTTCGTAGCTCTGTTGATGGCCACTGTTTTGGCCTACAGCCGTCTGCGCTTCGCAGTTGAAAGATGTCAAAATAACTGCCAGGTGTCACGGATTTCCTTAATTTGACTCAGCTGTACGAGTGTTCTAGAACTAAAGAACAAATGTATGAAAACTTGGCGCATGAGGCGGTAATTTTTCATACACCTCAGTATTTATGAGGTTATATCTCTTCAACGATGTGTCGTACATTCAGTGGTATATGTGGATACTGTCTCCGAAATATGTTGCTAAGGAGGTACAGTCAGCGGCATGTATGGATATTGTCTGCAGAATGAGTTGAGAACAGATTTAGTTGCAAAGAAGTAAAAGTTTAAACGTCATCCACAATACGGCAGTTTTTGACACAGCTCAGCGTTTATGACGCCGCATCCCCTTAACTAAGTTTGGTATCATGATACACTTTGGTAGATGCATTTAGTGGCATATGTGGATATTGTCGGTGAAATTTATTGTGAGTACAGTTAGTAGAGCAGAAGTACAGCCAGTTCCACAAGAAAGTGTACGGCGTTATCTGTATGAAATAAAAGACGCTATTGTAAATATATGTTTACAAGAAAATACATGTTATTACTAATTGCACAATTACCTAATAGTTAAACCAATCGCCTCTATTATCAATTACAGATTGGCACCTTAGCTCTCTCTTTGGTAAATCATCCACGTTTCCAACCTCTACATACAGTTTGATCCACATCGCAACGGATGTCTTTGACTTTGTAAGAGTTTTAGCAGCAGCTCCATATGAAATATGGAATATTGGAATGAATGAATATGTGAATATTAAATATTTGGGCGCAACATTGCAGAGCGATATGAAGTGGGACAAGCATGTAATGGCAGTTGTGGGGAAGGCGGATAGTCGTCTTCGGTTCATTGGTAGAATTATGGGAAGATATGGTTCGTCTGTAAAGGAGACCGCTTATAAAACACTAATACGACTTATTTTTGAGTACTGCTCGAGCGTTTGGGATCCCTATCAGGTCGCATTGAGTGAGGACATAGAAGCAATTTAGAGGCGGGCTGCTAGATTTGTTACTCGAAGGTTTGATCATCACGCAAGTGTTACGGAAATGCTTCAGGAACTCTGGTAGGAGTCTCTAGAACAAAGGAGGAGTTCTTTTCGTGAATCGCTACTGAGGAAATTTAGAGATCCAGCATTTGAGGCTGACTGCAGTACAGTTTTACTGGCGCCAACTTACATTTCGCGGAAAGACCACAAAGATAAGATAAGAGAGATTATGGCTCGTACAAAGGCATATAGGCAGCCATTTTTCCCTCGTTCTGTTTGGGAGTGGAACAGGGAGAGAAGATGCTAGTTGTGGTACCAGGTACCCTCCGCCACGCACCGTATAGTGGATTGCGGAGTATGTATGTAGATGAAGATGTAGATGCAGAACCTCTAAATATAGTTTGATCGACTTAGCAACGGATGTCTTTGACTTTCTTAGAATTTTAGCAGCAGCTCCATATGAAATATTTGGTCCCTTTGTATGATTTGCAAAGAACACTGCCTCGTGACGCTTAAGATATTTTGCACTTATTTTAACCTGCAAAACAAAACATTTAACTCTCGCACTGTTTATCTATACACTGTGCAAAAGCGCATTCATTGTAGTTTCGAGACCACTACCAGAGATGTCGCTGCGGACGTTACATTTAAAATTATGGTGTACAGTTTCTTGTGGAACTGATTGCAATACACTTAAACGACATGCACGATGCGGCAGTCTTTCACTCATCTTATTGTTTATGACGCAATATCTCCTGAACTATACACGGTAGGTGGTTGTGATTGTTGCCTACCAGTAAAGGATATGTGTGCCATGTTTGGTTGAAATTGCTTTTTTTTTTTTTAATGTGTGAAATCCTATGGGACTTAACTGCTAAGGTCATCATTCCCTAAGATTACACACTACTTAACGTAAATTATCCTAAGGACAAACACACACACCTATACCCGAGGGAGGACTCGTACCTCCGCCGGGATCAGCCGCACAGTCCGTGACTGCAGCCCTCAGACCGCTCGTCTAATTGAAATTGCTCCAGTGGTTTAGGAGGGGATGCGGAACATACATGTACACACACACACATTCTTTTATAATATGTATGGACTGTGATTTGTTTTCTCGGCAAATTTCAAATATTCCATAACGACTCGGATATTCTTTTCCATTGAACGTTCTTCCACAAGTGAAGTCAAATATCTGAAAACGGAAAATTATTTAGGTTTTACAATAACATAACGAAGCTGATTCCCACAATACACAAAATAACAAAATTTGTTGATGAAGCGATTTTCATTAAACAACGCTTTAATGAAGGGCAAAATTACACATTTTTATGAAGTTATCTGTTACGTAAAAAAACCGTAATGAATGAATCACACCGGCTCTGTTTATTCTCTTATAAAATTGTTTGATGTATTGTATATTATATTTTCGCTGTCAAATAAATGTCGATGTTTTGAAATGTTGTTTTTCACCACGCAAAAATGATTAAGAACATACGTTACGAAGTTCGACTTGGACATTAATAAACTTTACCGTTGTTACTTTCTCAGTTCTGATACTATAATAACAGTTTTTGTTTGTATCACGGATGATGCCTCATAACTTCACTTTAACTTTTCGGTACTGGGCTAGGAAAGTTAACGTGACGTGACGGACAATGTGAATACACACTGAGGCGACGGAGCGGTGGCGTGACGTGGCGGTCAGTGTGAATTGGCCTTAATTCTGCCAGAGCCGCCAAAGAACTTTGAAGAGCCTTGAACGGAATGGACAATGTTCGAAAAGAGTTACAAGATGAACATCAACAAGAGTAATGGAGTGTAGTCGTACTCATACCGACGTTGCTGAGGGCATCAGATTGCGAAATGAGACTGAAATAGTAGCAGATGAGTTGTGCTATTTGGGCAGCAAAGTGTTTCTGAGAAGGAGAATTCGTTAATATCGAACATAAATTCAAGTATTAGGAAGTCATTTCTGAAGGTATTTATTTGTCTGGAGTTTAGCTTTAGACGCAAGTGAGTCTTAAGACGACAAACCGTTCAGACAAGAAGAGAAGAGTGGCTTTTTAAATGTGCTGCTTTAGGAAGGTGCTGTTCGAGTAGGCTAATCGGATGTACTAAGTCGAATTGCGAAGAAACGATATTTTTTGCACATCTTAACTTCAAGAGGAAAGTGATTGGTAGGGCATAGAACATATTTATATAAATGACACACTCTCTAGTATTACAGGTGATTCTAAAATACACTCCTGGAAATGGAAAAAAGAACACATTGACACCGGTGTGTCAGACCCACCATACTTGCTCCGGACACTGCGAGAGGGCTGTACAAGCAATGATCACACGCACGGCACAGCGGACACACCAGGAACCGCGGTGTTGGCCGTCGAATGGCGCTAGCTGCGCAACATTTGTGCACCGCCGCCGTCAGTGTCAGCCAGTTTGCCGTGGCATACGGAGCTCCATCGCAGTCTTTAACACTGGTAGCATGCCGCGACAGCGTGGACGTGAACCGTATGTGCAGTTGACAGACTTTGAGCGGGGGCGTATAGTGGGCATGCGGGAGGCCGGGTGGACGTACCGCCGAATTGCTCAACACGTGGGGCGTGAGGTCTCCACAGTACATCGATGTTGTCGCCAGTGGTCGGCGGAAGGTGCACGTGCCCGTCGACCTGGGACCGGACCGCAGCGACGCACGGATCCACGCCAAGACCGTAGGATCCTACGCAGTGCCGTAGGGGATCGCACCGCCACTTCCCAGCAAATTAGGGACACTGTTGCTCCTGGGGTATCGGCGAGGACCATTCGCAACCGTCTCCATGAAGCTGGGCTACGGTCCCGCACACCGTTAGGCCGTCTTCCGCTCACGCCCCAACATCGTGCAGCCCGCCTCCAGTGGTGTCGCGACAGGCGTGAATGGAGGGACGAATGGAGACGTGTCGTCTTCAGCGATGAGAGTCGCTTCTGCCTTGGTGCCAATGATGGTCGTATGCGTGTTTGGCGCCGTGCAGGTGAGCGCCACAATCAGGACTGCATACGACCGAGGCACACAGGGCCAACACCCGGCATCATGGTGTGGGGAGCGATCTCCTACACTGGCCGTACACCACTGGTGATCGTCGAGGGGACACTGAATAGTGCACGGTACATCCAAACCGTCATCGAACCCATCGTTCTACCATTCCTAGACCGGCAAGGGAACTTGCTGTTCCAACAGGACAATGCACGTCCGCATGTATCCCGTGCCACCCAACGTGCTCTAGAAGGTGTAAGTCAACTACCCTGGCCAGCAAGATCTCCGGATCTGTCCCCCATTGAGCATGTTTGGGACTGGATGAAGCGTCGTCTCACGCGGTCTGCACGTCCAGCACGAACGCTGGTCCAGCTGAGGCGCCAGGTGGAAATGGCATGGCAAGCCGTTCCACAGGACTACATCCAGCATCTCTACGATCGTCTCCATGGGAGAATAGCAGCCTGCATTGCTGCGAAAGGTGGATATACACTGTACTAGTGCCGACATTGTGCATGCTCTGTTGCCTGTGTCTATGTGCCTGTGGTTCTGTCAGTGTGATCATG
This sequence comes from Schistocerca nitens, assembly GCF_023898315.1. Classification (NCBI taxonomy): domain Eukaryota; kingdom Metazoa; phylum Arthropoda; class Insecta; order Orthoptera; family Acrididae; genus Schistocerca; species Schistocerca nitens. Next base: position 60,617,029 of record NC_064621.1, on the reverse strand, counting down.
TGATGTATCTGACCCCAGGAATGTGTCAATAAAGTTTCCCCTTCCTGGGACAATGAATTCACGGTGTTCTTATTTCAATTTCCAGGAGTGTATTTATGTTTGCTTATGACTCTAGCTTCGTAGTAAAGGATCTTGTGTGCACCGTTGACACTGTTTCAAATGGTGCAGTTCGAGACGTAAGTCCATGGCTTGTAGAAAATAAATAAACGCTAAAGCATAGTAAGACTCAGTTCTTACAGTTCCTAGCATACGATTCAACAAAACCTGGCGTTTTAATTTCACAGAAAGCGCATATGATTAGTGAAACCGAACAGTTCAAATTTCTAGGTTTTCAAATAGATAGTAAACTGTAGTGGAAAGCCCACGTCCAGGATCTTGTTCAAAGACTTAATGCTTCCATTTTTACTATTAGAACAGTATCTGAAGTAAGTGATAGTTCGACACGAAAAGTAATCAAATTTGCTTATTTTCATTCGCTTATAACTATGGTATTATATTTTGGGGTAACTCTACGCGTTCTCAAAGGGCATTTTTTGTTCAGAAACGGGCAAGTTCGCGAAGCTCTTGTCGACCCCTGTTCATCAGTCTGGGTATTCTGAAATTGGTCTCTCAAAACATACATTCTTTACTGTCGTTTCTTGTTAACAGTATCAGCATATTCGTAAGAAGTAACAACTTTCGCCCAATTAATACCAGGTAGAAATCCAATATGCATTTGGATCGCACTGCCTTGAATCTAGTGCAGAAAGGCGTGCAGTATACCACTGCATCCATTTTCAGTAAGCTACCATAAGAATTAAAAAATGTTAGCCGTAATTGACGCGCTTTCAAATCTAAACTGGAGAGTCTCCTTCTATTCTGTCTAGGACTTCCTTAAGAAATTAAGCTAATTCCTATCTTATATTGTTGATTGCGTTTACATAAACTTATGGCTTGTTGTTTTTTCTGGTTCATAAACGTTTTATTTATCTGTTATTACTTTTCAGTTGTAATTTCGTGTACTGACATCTTAGAAAGACCTTGGAGATTTGCTCCCAGATTTGGACTGCGGAACTACTCATATAAAATAATAATAAAGAGAAGACAAAGCGCCGGCCGGGGTGGCCGAGCGGTTCTAGGCGCTACAGTCTGGAACCGCGCGACCGCTACGGCCGCAGGTTCGAATCCTGCCCCGGGCATGGATGTGTGTGATGTCCTTAGGTTAGTTAGGTTTAAGTAGTTCTAAGTTCAGATGTTAAGTCCCACAGTGCTCAGAGCCAGTTTTGAAGACAAAGCCTGGAACACAGAAAGCAGGTTGCGCTAGATACGCAGAGTTCAAGAGTCTTGCACACAATAGACTACCTTGCCTTTCTCCGACCGTTTAACTGTCTTGGCAGACTGTTATGGGGGATCTACAGTTTGACGCGTACTAACAACCAAGGTGCAGCTCGCACTTTTCTCGTTAGCCAACACTGCAGGAGATGAAAGACCACTGACAGATAAAAATCGTGACATTTTACCACAGATTGTGAGCGTCAAGAATTTGCTACATATGTACTACTGTTACAATGATCTAGTTTAAAGTAAGGAAGGAAGATTGGGTTTAACGTCTCGTCGACATCTAGGTCATTACAGACGGGCCACTAGTTTACTGCAACTGCAAAGGAATTATTAGCCCCCTACACACTATCCTATCAGAAGGTAGTAGCTTCGCGTTTTTTTTTCCGAACGTGGCACTGTTTGCCCACAGGAAAGATCGTCGGCCGCATTTGCACTGTTACGAATGACACTTCGATCCAGTGCCCTCATCATCGGACCAAGTTTTGGAAAACTCATTTACTCCAGGGACAGTACCGTGACTGTTTTCGTCAGTGTTCGTCAATTGTCCATCTCCATGGAACACCGACTGTCAGTGAAGGTTTTTGGTAGATCAGCACAAACACACTCCTGCATCAAATATCACAACGGACAATGCGACGCTCCAGTCGTCACCACGTCGCGTCGCCTCAGCGCAGCGGCCCTGCCGGCTCTGCTCCGGAGGCCCCGCGCTTCCCACGGGCTGCATCCACCAGCAATCAGAGCAGAGCGGGGCAGGGCAGCGCCGGCTGACCTGTTGCTCTGCACTCTGCAGCGTGGCCGCACCGGCCGCCTCGCCTGCCGACCGCCTCGCCTCGCTCACGAGGCTGTGAACGCTTTTCAAACCACCCACACCCACTAGACACACCAACGAAACTTAAGGATTAGGAAACACTTGAGGCTAGAAATCAAGTCACAAAGTTCGGAAATTAAAGCGAGGGAAAATTTACACGCCAGTGATACAATCAGGTCGTAAAAGTCATGGGGTACATCCTAATATCGTGCCTGACCTCCTTTCTCCCGGCATGATGCAGCACCTAGAGGTGGCGTGGGCCCAACAAGTCGTTGGAAGTCCCCTGCAGAAATACTGAGCCACGCTGCCTCTACAGGCTGTTACAAAAAGGTACGGCCAAACTTTCAGGAAACAATCCTCACACACAGATATCTGGACATGTGTCCGGAAACGCTTACTTTCCATGTTAGAGCTCATTTTATTACTTCTCTTCAAATCACATTAATCATGGAATGGAAACACACAGCAACAGAACGTACCAGCGTGACTTCAAACACTTTGTTACAGGAAATGTTCAAAATGTCCTCCGTTAGCGAGAATACGTGCATCCAGCCTCCGTCGCATGGAATCCCTGACGCGCTGATGCAGCCCTGGAGAATGGCGTATTGTTTCACAGCCGTCCACAATACGAGCGCGAAGAGTCTCTACATTTGGCACCGGGGTTGCGTAGACAAGAGCTTTCAAATGCCCCCATAAACGAAAGGCAAGAGGGTTGAGGTCAGGAGAGCGTGGAGGCCATGGCATTGGTCCGCGTCTACCAATCCATCGGTCACCGAATCTGTTGTTGAGAAGCGTACGAACACTTCGACTGAAATGTGCAGGAGCTCCATCGTGCATGAACCACATGTTGTGTCGTACTTGTAAAGGCACATGTTCTAGCAGCAGAGGTAGAGTATCCCGTATGAAATCATGATAACGTGCTCCATTGAGCGTAGGCGGAAGAACATGGGGCCCAATCAAGACATCACCGACAATGCCTGCCCAAACGTTCACAGAAAATCTGTGTTGATGACGTGATTGCACAATTGCGTGCGGATTCTCGTCAGCCCACACATGTTGATTGTGAAAATTTACAATTTGATCACGTTGGAATGAAGCCTCATCCGTAAAGAGAACATTTGCACTGAAATGAGGATTGACACATTGTTGGATGAACCATTCGCAGAAGTGTACCCGTGGAAACAACTGGTTCTCCCGTAGCACTCTCCATACAGTGACGTGGTCAACGTTACCTTGTACAGCAGCAACTTCTCTGACGCTGACATTAGGGTTATCGTCAACTGCACGAAGAATTGCCTCGTCCATTGCAGGTGTCCTCGTCGTTCTAGGTCTTCCCCAGTCGCGAGTCATAGGCTGGAATGTTCTGTGCTCCCTAAGACGCCGATCAATTGCTTCGAACGTCTTCCTGTCGGGACACTTTCGTTCTGGAAATCTGTCTGTCTCGATACAAACGTACCGCGCCACGGCTGTTGCCCCGTGCTAATCCATACATCAAATGGGCATCTGCCAACTCCGCATTCGTAAACATTGCACTGACTGCAAAACCACGTTCGTGATGAACACTAACCTGTTGATGTTACGTACTGATGTTCTTGATGCTAGTACTGTAGAGCAATGAGTCGCATGTCAACACAAGCACCGAAGTAAACATTACTATCCTTCAATTGGGCCAACTGGTGGTGAATCGAGGAAGTACAGTACATACTGACGAAACTAAAATGAGCTCTAACATGGAAATTAAGCGTTTCCGGACACATGTCCACATAACATCTTTTCTTTATTTGTGTGTGACGAATGTTTCCTGAAAGTTTGGCCGTACCTTTTTGTAACACCCTATATAGCCGTCCATACTTGCGAAAGTGTTGCCGGTGCAAAAGTTGTGCGCTCGGACTGACCTCTCAATTATGTCCCACAAATGCTCGATGGGATTCATGTCGGGCGATCTGGGTCCCATGTATTTAAATGTACGCCGCCTGTCCGTTGCAGTTTGCCTTGAAAATGGCGGGGTGTTCTCCCGCCGAAATATCGGCGGTTGCTGAAAGTGTTACCTGGCTGAATTCCCGGAAGTTATTTGAAAGTTGTATACGCCAGGAGAAACTCAGGTCTCACTCTGCTAGTTCTCGATTTGCGGCTAGAATCACGTCGGAAATCTTTTCATATGAATCAGTTGAGTACAAACGACAGGACCGCCGATGCACCGCCCTTTTATGCCTTGTGTACCCGATATTACCGTCATCTTTAAATGCACATATCACTATCCGACGACTTTTCACCTCAGTATATGTGTAATGTGATGACGGTCAGAGGTGATAATGACAATGTATAGTTTTACAAGTATTTTTCTCTGATTTTTTGGGAGTCGATACCTGTTTTTATTAAGAAGTTACTAACTAGAATAACATCTCCTATACATAAGAACAGAGAAAAATTAGCGTGTGAAATCTATAGAGGCATTGCCTTATTGAGTGCAACACATACGATATTTTCTGGGGTGCTGAACGAAACGATAAAGAAACGCGCTGAAAATATCCTCGCAGAATAGCGATCTGCTTTCCGACCAAATAGAGGTATTTCCGACAAGTAGCTTGTTATCACACATATAATGGAAAAATAATTTCGACTTCTTGTTTGTTGATTTTAGACAATCTTTTGAGAGTGTTAATAGGCCACTGTTATGTGGTGTATCCCAGGACGAAGAGTGCAGTTTCAGGGATACAACGCGAACGATCATTCGAAGCACAAAAATCTAGTAAACATGGGTTCTAAAATACATATCTTAAGAGCAATGATCACTTCTTCATTTCGCTACCTCACAACTCTTAAGGCACGCATTTCAGAGCACCTGTTTAGCAGACTTTTTTTGCTTCGAGTCATCGATCCTGTCATCTCCATGAATATTGACCATCCTACTAGGAAACCCGGTTTATAGCACTAAAAGAATTAAGTGTTTCAGACAAGCTAAGAACATAAGATGGTGATGAGGTCCCATACTTCGAGAAGCGTAGGGGGCGATACGGGAGACCCACACCGCCGACTGGGCCAGCTCCTAGCGGAGGTGGTTTGCCATTGCCTTCCTCAACCCTAAAAATGGAGGAGACGAAGAAGGAAAATGACACACGGAGTAAAACAGGATGATGGCCTGCTTATACTCCTGTTTAACTTAGCACTGCATGGCGTGATAAAAAGTAAATAAATACATAAACGAGAGGGGTGAAATAATGATGATGTACATGTGCAAATGATATTGCAATTATGTCAAGAGATATAAACACCCTTAAAGAAACGTGCAAGATTTTAGCATGTCATGTGAGAAAAGCGCGAGTTTTAGTGACTTCGGCTGATTCTTAATGCGAACGACGCTGATGTATTTTTCACTCATGTAGTGCAAGAATTAAATTGTCCTAGATTTTTAGTTATCAAAGAACATTTGAAATCAGCTACTGTTTCTGGTTTTGCTGTCCTCAATTTCAGTTCCTGTCTCGTTCATGAGTGCCCCAAACAGTCTTTACATGTAACCAGAACTTCTTTGGATTTTCTTAAGTTGTGCATAAGTGAATCTAAAATTTGCAATTATTCTGCATTTAATCGGACGGTGCCTCACTGCAGTCTGTTAACGAAGGTTCGAACATACGGATTAGGTTTCGACATACGAGGGCAGTTCAATAAGTAATGCAACACATTTTTTTTCTGAAACAGGGGTTGTTTTATTCAGCATTGAAATACACCAGGTTATTCCCCAATCTTTTAGCTACACAACACTATTTTTCAACGTAATCTCCATCCAATGCTACGGCCTTACGCCACCTTGAAATGAGGGCCTGTATGCCTGCACGGTACCATTCCACTGGTCGATGTCGGAGCCAACGTCGTACTGCATCAATAACTTCTTCATCATCCGCGTAGTGCCTCCCACGGATTGCGTCCTTCATTGGGCCAAACATATGGAAATCCGACGGTGCGAGATCGGGGCTGTAGGGTGCATGAGGAAGAACAGTCCACTGAAGTTTTGTGAGCTCCTCTCGGGTGCGAAGACTTGTGTGAGGTCTTGCGTTGTCACGAAGAAGGAGAAGTTCGTTCAGATTTTTGTGCCTACGAACACGCTGAAGTCGTTTCTTCAATTTCTGAAGAGTAGCACAATACACTTCAGAGTTGATCGTTTGACCATGGGGAAGGACATCGAACAGAATAACCCCTTCAGCGTCCCAGAAGACTGTAACCATGACTTTACCGGCTGAGGGTATGGCTTTAAACTTTTTCTTGGTAGGGGAGTGGGTGTGGCGCCACTCCATTGATTGCCGTTTTGTTTGAGGTTCGAAGTGATGAACCCATGTTTCATCGCCTGTAACAATCTTTGACAAGAAATTGTCACCCTCAGCCACATGACGAGCAAGCAATTCCGCACAGATGGTTCTCCTTTGCTCTTTATGGTGTTCGGTTAGACAACGAGGGACCTAGCGGGAACAAACCTTTGAATATCCCAACTGGTGAACAATTGTGACAGCACTACCAACAGAGATGTCAAGTTGAGCACTGAGTTGTTTGATGGTGATCCGTCGATCATCTCGAACGAGTGTGTTCGCACGCTCCGCCATTGCAGGAGTCACAGCTGTGCACAGCCGGCCCGCACGCGGGAGATCAGACAGTCTTGCTTGACCTTGCGGCGATGATGACACACGCTTTGCCCAACGACTCACCGTGCTTTTGTCCACTGCCAGATCACCGTAGACATTCTGCAAGCGCCTATGAATATCTGAGATGCCCTGGTTTTCCGCCAAAAGAAACTCGATCACTGCCCGTTGTTTGCAACGCACATCCGTTACAGACGCCATTTTAACAGCTCCGTACAGCGCTGCCACCTGTCGGAAGTCAATGGAACTTTACGTGACGAAGCGGGAATGTTTGAAAATATTCCACAAGAAATTTCCGGTTTTTTCAACCAAAATTGGCCGAGAAAAAAAATGTGTTGCATTACTTATTGAACTGCCCTCGTATATGTACTTCGCAGAGTACGTAAGTACAAGAACTCGGTATGTTGTCCTCGACGGCCAGTGTTCATTAGAGACAATGGTATCGCCAGGAGTGCCCCAGGGAAGTGTGATAGGAGCACTGTTGTTCTATATGTACATAAAAGATCTGGCGGACAGGGTGAGCACCAGTCAGCAGCTGTTTGCTACTACCGTCTACGGGAAGATGTCGTCCTTGAGTGATTGAGGGAGCACAGAAAATACTTACACGGAATTTCTAGTTGGTTTGATGAATGGCAGATACTTCTAAATGTAGGAAAATGTGAGATAATGCAGATTAATGGGAAAAACAATCCCGAGAAGTTGGAATACAGTGTTGGCAGTGCTTGACAGCCACATACATTAAAAATGCGATATGCGACAGAACGACAGTGCAAGGACTGTAGCACGGAGAAGGCGCGTGTCAGTTGGGTTTACCGGCAGAATTTTAGACAAGTGTGCTTCACCTGTAAAGGAGACCGCGCTTAGGACGCTAGCGTGACCCATTCTTGAGTACGGCTCGGGTGTTTGGGATCCGTATCAGGTGGGATTGAAGGACATCGAAGCAGATCAGAGGAGGGCTGCTAGCTTTATTACATCAGCACATGAGTGTTACGGAGATGTTTCGTGAACTCAAATGGGAATCCCTGGAGGGAAGATGACGTTCTTTTGTCGAAACACTACAGAGAAAATCGAGAAAGCCGGCATTTCAAGTCCACTGCAGAGCCACTCTAGCGCCGCGAACGTAAACTTTTCGGAAGGACCGCCAACATCAGATGAAAGTAAGTCTCTTACCGGGGCGTATAAACAGATGTTTTTTTCTAGGTTGTCCAATGGAACAGGAAAGGAAACGACTAGTATTGGTACAAGGTACCCTCCACCATGCACCATACTGTGGCTTTCGGAATAGCGTGTAGGTGAAGAGATAGATAATTTCTCAGAGGGCATCATCCTCTTTTTACCGCTTTCGCTACCATTGCAACATACGAGGGCTATTCCGAAAGTAAGGTCCGATCGGTCACGAAATGGAAACGACTATGAAAATCCGATAAAGCTTTGCACAGATGTGTTGGGTAGTGTCTCTAGTATAACCCCAGTTAGCATCACGTCGCTCTTCTCATTTCTGAGCTCGCAGTGAGTGCGTAAAGATGTCTAGAAAATAGTGTCTGCCGCCAAGTACGGGGGCCTGGTGAGAAATTTCGCCTGAAGCTATGCAGCTAACATTACATAACTGTCGTGCTGTTTCGTCTTCAAGACAATTCTCAGCCGCATTCTGCAGGGGCAATGAAGATGCTCCTGCATCGTTTTCAAATGGAAATGTGAGATTACCCACAATACAGCCCGTAATTGTCTCCCTCTGAGTTTCATCTCTGCTCACACGAACCGCTGGCTATGAAGACAACATTTCGGCACAAGACAACGAGCCGTAGGCCAGCGTAGAGAATTGGCGGAGAGCACTGGCGGCTGCCTTCTATAGCGAGGGTATGGGAAAGTTGGTACAACGCTACGATACACGTCTAAGTCGGGTCGGCGACTATGGAGATAAGTAGCTGCAAGGTGTATCTAACTGTTGCAAATAAAACATTTTTGATTTTTACCGTGGTTTCCATTTCGCGACCTATCGGACCTTACTTTCGGAATAGCCCTCGTATGTATCTCACGAGAGGTTGTCAGAAAACCAATGAGAAATTACTGCATGTGACAGCTACAGATCAATGTGCCACTGGTAAAGATAAGGGTGCTAATGGTGTGCAGAATTCTTTTAATTACAGATCGCACTTGTAAGCTGTGATTTCTTCAAGTTTCACTGTTAACTGTCTGCTCACTAGATGTCTCGTTGTAAAGAAACAACATTCACTGATTTTCTTATCCCACTTACAGAGAAATAAAGACGTGATTCTCAAAAGAAACAGAGTTGTTGGACGTTCAAAACGGCGTTGTGTATCATTTGTCAAACTGCTTTGTGCAAAATCTGTTTCTCACTGTATCACAAGTAGGAGGATGAATGCGGCTGTAACAAGAGACTTGAATTTGCATGTAATGGCAATGAGCTTGTCATCCTGAATACTTTACTTAAATGTCAAATGTTTGTAATCATAACTGCGAGCCAAATGCTTTTCTGAAAACATGTGATAAATCAAAATAGAGGATGATCAGGGCAAGTACGTCCCACGTAAAAATACCAATGAGGCACACGCAGGGTTGTTCACAAGTACTTCAGAGTTTCGTAAGACAGAAGTGCAAAACCTACACGACACGCAGAAAAACGACACGTATTGATTGAGCATGTCTCCAAGATTCGATCGTTCTGCGTGCTGTGGCGCGCGCGTGACCGAACATCCAGTCGTCTCACCCTCACCGTGCTGCCGCATTGTATTAGTTCTCGCCTGCAGATAGGCATCCCTATCAACAGTTTTGCAAAGCGGGCTGCTGTCTTCTTCGCCGACAGTTTGTATCGATGAACTGCACGCTCATATTGACATTTGTCGCGCCTCAAGCGGTGAGCACCTGTAACGTGAGTTAAAAGTGGAAGAGATGCTGTATCCATTGATGTGTGTCTCTTTTCTGCATGTTTTATAGTTTCTGGGTAGCCATCTTCTGAAAATTCAGGCGTAATTATAACACTGCATGTCCCGCCCCTCTCCGCGTTAGAAAACGAAACATCGAGAAATATTTTTTGATATTGTTACTTCTGATAACGATATTAATTAAAATAACCGTACGCTATTGTCTTTCACTCCGAAAACAAAACTGTTAGTGAAAGAACAGAAGCGGTGACGCCTTGAAATCTGTGAAACGTACGTCCAGACTGTCTCCTCTCTATGCTGTCATGACGTCTCGCAGCTAGAGTAGGAACCAGCGCGCCGTTAAATGAAGTGCGGCACGGAAGAGAAGTTAACGAGACGTGTTGCACCGCTAATTAGCAAGGCAAGCACGTTACAGGGCCCATATCAATTTGAAACGTCCCCTTTTAACAATTTTACACGACTGTGCTTAACCTGACGCACAATATTTTTTTTTTTTAGCGCAACGCAATCTGACTTTCAACACACAATATTTTGTTAGCGCAACGCAATCTGACTTTCAAAATTCTCTACAAGAGAATGGCCCTGACTAACATTAAACTATACGTCTCACAAATCACTTACCTCACCAAAAATCTTCGCTGCTCAAGCTACTGCAATACAGTGAGCGCCACTACTGCCAGCTAAATAAAAGATTCAAACTATGGAAGGCACTAACTACTGATAGGGATAGTTAGCAAACGAAAGATATTAATAGAGAACAAACAATGTATTTACCTTGATATCATGACAAATTACAAAACTCCGCCATCTCTCTCCCCACATCCACCACTGCTGGCGGCTCACCTCCAACTGCCCAACGCTACGCGCTGTTCACAGCCAGCTGCCTAACACTACAATGGTTGAGTATTACAACAATGCAAAGCAGCCACAGACTGCACACGGCACAGCCAGTGATTTTCATACAGAGGTGGCGTTACCAATAAAAAAAACCTAAACAGCCTACTTACATAGCCCCCATGCTCCCCACAAAAAAATTTTACAAATTGGGTTGGGCAGTGCCCAATACAGATTTGAAAAAATTTTTCATAATTACAATACCTAAGAAATCAAATGCACACACTTATTGATACAATGTTGGTCAAAAGCTAAACTTTCTCACAGTCCATAAAGACAGTCCTAATCGTTCATCACAGTAAAATATCAGTGTTTTTCTCAAAGTCTGAGCAGTAAAAGAAAATGCACACGGAAGTAGTGGAATTTCATACAGTCTTGAAGAAGTAGTGTTGTCCTTCCAACAGAAAGACAGTGCTGACTCTTGACATGCTGACAGGTAATGGGCCACAACAGAGCAAACCCACAGCGGAGTCAATCGAAGTTTTGAAGAATATCGTTTGGTAGGTCATCACAGAGCAGACCCACTGTAGTCCTGGTAGAGATTACGGTATTGGTGGGCCACCAGAGGCGCAGACCCACTGCAGTCCTTGTAGAAATAATGGTATTGATGGATCATCAAAGATGCAGACCCACTGTAGTCCTTGTAGAGATGGCCAGCAGCCATCCGTTGTGACTGTGCAGGTGCACAATCACCATTGAAGAGTCTTGCGGATAATATAGCAAGTCCATAACCACCACTTGTGCACTCACAAAGTTTTTGGAATTGTCCTTAGAACCAGCAATGCTGTTATCCAGTCCCTTGCTGAATTATTAACACACGTGCAAACACTAACAGTCCCTACTTCTCACATATTGTCCATATACTATGACCAACAGAAACGTGTGCAGTGAAATGATACTTAATTTGAAGAACTGGTGTCAATTACAATATTATAACATGAGAATACAATTACAAAGGTACAAAATACATCATTCAAGAATATAACAATACAAATAACAGTTGCGGTAATAGGGGCTTTACAAAAGAATAGAAATAACATATACATCAGTGTTACAGGAATTATGACATAAGTAGATACATAAAAGATCAGAATAATTATTGAAACATCGACTTCACACCTAAGCATTAACACAGAACAGATAAATGTCTAATCATCTTTACAAAGTAAATAACATATTATCAATGCAAATTATATTTGAGGATCACAGTATTCCTCATCATAGTGAATGTAGCTTAGTATTAGAAGAAGAAAAAATTCTATGAAACTACACAAAGACAGGAAGAAAACAAATACACAAGGGTACACAAACACATAGTGGGATAACACAATGGAAAGGACAGGGTTCGTTTTCAGTGTAACTTTTGGTACTGCAGTCCAACCCAAAACTTCATTCCATAGATCTTTCGTCTTATTTCCACATTTGTTTCCACCAAAAAAATCCTATTCAAGCATGCTTTCTGTATATATATATGTTCACATATTTCTTACCTCATTATTTATTTTCCATTATCTTACTTCATCATTTATTTCCAAGAAAATCCTACCTAAACCTGTTGTCCCTAAACCCTACTTTTTTTTGGTTCATATCCTATTTCAAAATACTGTTTTGGCCAAACCATTTTCTTATAGATTTTCAATGTATTTCTTCCAATTCATCATAGTTAGTTTCTTATATAGTCTACCCCCTCTTAAGCTAACTTAAATCTACTGAGCTCAGATATATATACCAAGGGACGAGGCAATGCAGCATCACATAAAACAATTAATATAAACAGCAATGAAAAAAACGCAGATTTGCGAAGCAAGCAGTATTAAGAAATTAGCAAAGCAATTGTAATATTACAACTAATCTAAGGCAATGTGCAGCAAACAATAAAAATATAAAAATAAATCATTAGTAAAACTGGCTTAACAGAATAATACAAAATCAAATTCAATAACACTATGCCTGGCAAACAGCAGCAACTTATACCTAAATATGACATAGCTCAAGCAGAAAAAATAGTACACTAAAGATAACAATGCAGATAAGGGAAATGTATAATCACATCTTAATGTCTAAGTAATTAAAGTGGTGCACCACAAAAACTAATTCTACAAAAAATTACTCAGTAGTTGAAAAGAAAATTATGTATGCAGTTCCTGGTATTAGTCCCTTCTTATTGTTCTTTCCATTCCAAGAGCTCCTTTTTCGAAGAATGTGGATTACAAAATTATTATTTAATAGATCTGCAGACAGAAAATATTTATATTAGTACATCTATAAAATTTTATTTTAACCAGTGCTGCAGTGCAGCTAGAAACTAGATATTAAACAAAATGGGCAAAGCAAGGCGTGAAACGTCATTCACTAGCCATATGGCATTTCTCTCAATTAGCACGACAATAGCCGTGAAATGTTGCGATGCTTTCTACAAAGGAACGTCAATAGCGATTATAATGGCCTGGAAGGCTAATGGTTTTTTTTTGTTCGGGCGGCTGTCGCCCAGGTGTCTGACACAGCTGTGTGCCCACGACGTATTACGTGCAGGTGGTCACTTAACTTTCGTACGGAAATATTTACGACACGCTACAATGGCAGTCTTAAATAAAAATATTTCACAGGTCAAGAATTAGCGTTGCAAACCTGTAAAAACAAAATCCCATGAATATAACAGTGTCCAAAAAATTTTCGTCGGCATTGTGATACATTCACGCATTTACACACATTTCATAATTCTAAAAGTACGATTCTCGGTTTCCAACATACGTCTTCACAAGGCAGAGTTCCTAACCGCTACTCATTACTCCTTACCTTATTACACATATACAAATTCGTCGACGCTTCTTCAATACTTCATCATTAGATACATAGCATAATCAAATTCTTCATATAACATTAGCTTACTAATCATAAACATACCTCAACAACATAATACACATCGTCGTCGTAAAAAATAACATCATAACACCTCAGTCAAATCTCAAAATCGTCGTAGCTTCCTCCAATAGTTTCAAAACCTAAAAAAAATTCTCTGCTCATTTCAAAAGTGTCATCTGCCTCAAACGTACTTTAAAATCATGATTCCATACCAAACACATCATTCAAAGCTCACATTGTATCACAATGGTTCCGAAAAAATATGAACAGTTTACAAAGTACAGACAAAATACAATTTCATACGTATGAAGTTATTCAACTGTGTAATTACGTAAACATCTGTCACTGACGTAGTAAAAAAAAAAATGTTTGTCTCTCTCAGTTAAATGATCTGATAGCTGTGTAATACTGTGTTGGAGAAATATGGTACCGATGTGTAAAGTTGTATAAGCAAATACCATATTAGCTAGGGTTCCTTGTGGTTGCCACACACATGGTACACAAAGTAAGCGTGTACCCCCCTGAGGATAAATGTAATTATACCCTCAGGTGTTACAAATTACAGCAATGGAATGAAATGTATCTCGGAAAACTTTCTTTGTAATTCAAAAATCTTTAAAAATAAATGTTTTAAGTACACAATTAATCACTGAAATACGTGTCCTGTAGCGCTAAACTGTGCGTCATGTTGTAAGATAATCTCTGTGGAAGTCTTGTAGTTATCGTCCTCCGAAAGCTATGTTCTGCAGAAGTCAATGTACTTACCTCATGATAAACAAAAGTGAAATGCTTTGCGTATAGATATCGTAGTTATTACGCTTATTGTTGTGATGAAGAAAGTACTGTACTGTAACGTATTGTTGTGCCACGGAAAAGGCTGCCTCCTTGTAGCTATACCACAAAAGTTACTACTAAAACATGTTTTACTTTCCAGAAGAAGTCAGAGAAACTGTGCAGATATAAAACAGATACACCGCAAAAGCAACAAGGTGAATTGTGTCACACATTAGTAGCGTCGTGATATAGTCGTGTAGCTGTCAAATAAACTAACCACTGTGTCACCTGGTATCTCTCAGAAAGCACCTTGAATCCATAATGTATTTGCAAGTAAACCAAAATGTTGCATTAAAATCTCAAGTTAAAAAAGCACATTATCTCTCAATAAACAGTTTTACGTGTGAAATGTGGTGTAAACCTTTACTCTTCCTAGTACTCAGAGTGTGAACTTGAATGCAATTATCGTGCGGTATACGTCGGTAAAGAATACTGGAATTTTTCTCAAGGTTAGCGTCTATGATATTTTTCTCGGAGCCAGCCGGCGCACGCGGCTCCCTGCGGTGCGGGTCATTGTCTGTTGGCGCGCGTCGTTAATGGGATTCGGAGACCGAACCTCTAGAAATTCGCCTTGCCGAGAGGGCCCAGCTCTGTTATAATCCCGCCAGTTCTGATGAAACTCAGGTCTGTCGTTATATCGGTAGTTTACATAGTTTCTTGTTTGTCGGTCATGTGGTGGAGAATTTCTCCCGGAATCGTAAGTGCGCGCCGAACTGTTGCGTCTGAAGTTATTCTGCCCCCTTTCTTTTTTTTTTTTCTTTTTAACAGCTTATAGTAAAAATCATTGTGTCGGCGAGTAGCATATCGGTCATTGTTAGGTCGTGTCGGCCGTTCCATCTTAAAATTCGGTGTGCCTTGCCAATTTCTTTCATAATTTCCGAAGTGTCCTGTGTTATTATTTTGCGGCTTTTCCGTATTTCTATGTCCCTCTTCCCGTATTGGGGCGCGAGCGTCCTCTGAAATACGCAACCCTTGCATTACCTGTGTCAGCTGATCCTGTACTTCGCGGACCTCTCCTTTGCACTGTGTATTGAATCGATTTTGATTTTGTTTGAATTTTCCAATTTCCTCATACTCTTCAGTGTCAGTGAAGGCTACAGGTGTTGTGTCATTCAGATCATCATCTACCTTTGTAGATAAGTTAGTGAACTGTTCCGAAAGTTCGGCTACTTTCTCCGATAGTGTACTTCTTTCCTCAGTGTGTTTTTCTGAACCAAGTTTCAGAGTATCTACTGTGTCCTTTAAGTTTTCCTGAGTTTTTGCAAGTTGCGTAACCGAATCGGTAGATGCAACTGAGTCAATTTTAGCTTGCAATGTGTCGTGATTTTCATGAACAATGGTTTGCAGTTCTTTTATGGCTGCTTCGTGATTCTGTAGTGCATTTTCATGACGCGAAAAAATAGGTTGGAAATGCTCACAAATTTGTGTTTTTACGTCGTTACAGACATTTTGACATTTCGATTCAATGGGATGTAACTCAGTAGTTAAATCTTCACGTGTTTGTTCAAGTGTGGTGTCTAACTTTTGAAGATTTTGTTCCATTCTGTCTAACATTTGTTTCTGATTTTGTTCAATTGTGTCTAATTTTTCAAGCTTTTGTTGTATTTGTCTCTGATTTTGTTCAATTTGTCTCTGATTTTGTTCCATTTGTTGCATTAATTGCAATAATAATGTATTAGTGTCTGGAATCTGTTTCTCTATGCTTTTTGGCAGTGCATTTTCACCGGCAACATTCACATTTTGACAAGCAGAAAATGTGTCTTGACTCATTTGAGAAAACGGTGATGACCCAGAACCTGAATCTACAGTATTTGCGAGATCGTGTCGTGTCATTTCGGCTTCCTGAGGCGAGCTATTGCCGACCGATCGATCGATAATGCTTCCCTCTTCACTAATTGTTTCACTGTCCACGCCATTGTTTGAAACCCGCTCCATTTCCCTATGCGCAATTACCAAATTACTACTATTAACATTAGTTAATTCATTATTCTGCGGCGCTAACATACTGCTTTCGTCTTCGCTGTCATTTTTCAATTTACTTTGGAGCCTAGTGTTACGTTTTTCACACGCCATTATTGTCACAGTGTTTCACACGACAACACAGAAAAACACAATTTCAAGAGCAAAAATAAGAGAACACATTAACATAACACTGAAAATAATATCTAGTTAATTGCAGCTGCGAAATACTTGGTGCAAATCTACATGCATGCCACAACTGTTTTACTGTACAACAATGAAAAAACTACAACTACAATGGAAATTCTCTACAATTACGCGCTAGCAATAAACAAAATCTACACTAATTACACAAACTACAAGAAAAAATCAGAAGATTCCAGTGAGGTATCCTCGGCTAAGGGTCGACATATGAAACGTCCCCTTTGAACAGTTTATACAACTGTGCTTAACCTGACGCACAATATTTTTTTTTTAGCGCAACGCAATCTGACTTTCAACACACAATATTTTGTTAGCGCAACGCAATCTGACTTTCAAAATTCTCTACAAGAGAATGGCCCTGACTAACATTAAACTATACCTTTCACAAATCACTTACCTCACAAAAATCTTCGCTGCTCAAGCTACTGCAATACAGCGAGCGCCACTACTGCCAGCTAAATAAAAGATTCAAACTATGGAAGGCACTAACTACTGTTAGGGATAGTTAGCAAATGAAAGATATTAATAGAGAACAAACAATGTATTTACCTTGATATCATCATATATATAGCAGTTCATGACAAATTACAAAACTCCGCCATCTCTCTCCCCACATCCACCACTGCTGGCGGCTCACCTCCAACTGCCCAACGCTACGCGCTGTTCACAGCCAGCTGCCTAACACTACAATGGTTGAGTATTACAACAATGCAAAGCAGCCACAGGCTGCACACGGCACAGCCGGTGATTTTCATACTGAGGTGGCGTTACCAATAAAAAAAACCTAAACAGCCTACTTACAAATTCTCGCCACTGCTACATCTTTAAAGAACAGCCTCACTCTGACACACAAGGCAGAGATAAAAACAGTCACCAATGTCGATTATAAATGTCCTTTAGCAATCTAACTGCTTTCAGAAATATTTAGCGGTCAGTGGATCCGGAAACGTATCAGGCCAACAGTCAGTACACCGCCTACAAATGCTTCCTTGCAACTTTTTTTTTTTTTGGTCATCATTCTACTGACTGGTTTGATGCGGCCCGCCACGAATTCCTCTCCTGTGCCAACTTGTTCATCACAGAGTGGCACTTGCAACCTACGTCCTCAATTATTTGCTTGACGTATTCCAATCTCTGTCTTCCTCTACAGTTTTTGCCCTCTACAGCTCCCTCTAGTACCATGGAAGTCATTCCCTCATGTCTTACCAGATGTCTTATCATCCTGTCCCTTCTCCTTGTCAATGTTTTTACATACAGTCTTTTCCTGTCCGATACTGCGCAGAACCTCCTCATTCCTTACCTAATCAGTCCACCTAATTTTCAACATTCGTCTGTAGCACCAAATCTCAAACTTTACCGAGACAAAACAGGTTCATGGTTCAAACCTAAACAAGTCACGAGTCATACCGAAAGCCTCCCATGAAAAAAAAAAAAAAAAAAAAAAAAAAAAAAACAAAAAAAAAAAAAAAAAAAAAAACGCAATTCATCAAACTTAATTAAAGCTTGCCATGTGTGTCTCTTCAGTTCCACACCTGTTCCAATCAGCTAACTGCTGCACAATCTTTCACGAAGCATGTACCAACCAAACATGGGCGGACGCACCAATCTGCAACTCATTGGCTGTGGGCCTTTTTCCGGCTTCAACGCGGGGTCGGCCCCTGGGAAGGGATGAGTGTACCCGAGCTGTCTGCATATAGTACAAGCCAGGGAATAGTGCGAACGTTTTCAAATGTCTGCGAGTCGTGTAACTGGGGCGGAATGTGGGGACCAGCCCGGTATTCACCCAGCGGGATGTGGAAAACCGTCTAAAAACCAAATCCAGGCTGGCCAGCATAGCGGCCCTTGTCGTTAAGCCGCCAGACGGATTCGATCTTGGGCCGGCGCATTAGCGCTCTCAGCTATCCTGCTGGGCCACGTACCAATCTGCAACTCTCGTCCACAAAACTTGAAGCGACTAATTAAGTTTCCACGTTAGCGAGCGAAAACACAAATGTAAAATGTTGTGATCTTTCTGTATTGGGGAAAAAAATATGTGAATCACTGAGAATCGCTAACATTCGTCATCAGAAGCCAGTGGTTTTTGATCTCACTGGTTTGCTTCGGGCCGCCACCACTTCCTAGTGACATTCACACCCAGAGGCCTTAGTTATTTGTTCGATTTGTTCCAATCTTTTTCTTCCCCTACACTTTTCACTCTCTACAGTTCATTGTAATACCACGGAAGATATTGCCCGTCCGGTTGGCCGTGCGGTCTAACGCACGGCTTTCTGGGCGGGAGGGAGCGCCTGGTCCCCGGCACGAATCCGCCCGGCGGATTTGTGTCGAGGTCCGGTGAACCGGTCAGTCTGTGGATGGTTTTTAGGCGGTTTTCCATCTGCCTCGGCAAATGCGGGCTGGTTCCCCTTATTCCACCTCAGTTACACTATGTCGGCGATTTCTGCGCAAACAAGTTCTCCACGTACGCGTACACCACCATTACTCTACCACGCATACATAGGGGTTACACTCGTCTGGTGTGAGACGTTCCCTGGGGGGTCCACCGGGGGCCGAACCGCACAATAACCCTGGGTTTGGTGTGTGGCGGCGGACGGGTGAAGTGGACTGCGGCGGTCGTCGCGGGGTTGTGGACCACTGCGGCTGCGGCGGGGACGGAGCCTCTCCGTCGTTTCTAGGTCCCCGGTTAACATACAATACAATACAATACAATACAAAGGAAGATATTGCCTGATGTCTTAACGCACGTCCTGTTATGCTGTCTCTTCATTTAACAGTTTTAAACATATTCCTCTCCTCGCCGATTGAGCGGAAAACCTTGTCATTTCTTGTGATATCAGTTCTAATTTTCAGCATGCTTCTGAGAGCACCACATCCGAAACGTTTCCATTCTCATCTATTTCGGTTTTTCACACAATGCTGTGCTCCATTCGTACATGCTCATAAATTTCCTCCTCAAATTAGGAGCAATGATTGACATTAATAGACTTTTTTGCTCAGGAATTCCCCCTTTGCATGTGCTAGTCTACTTTTTATGTACTGCTCGTATCGTTCGTTGTACCTTATTTTGTTTCCTTCACTTCGTGTACTTCGTGGTAGCCAATTTTAACGTTAACTTTATCGCTAATCTCGACTCTGCTATAATTTCGTCGTTGTTAGATCTCAATCCGTGTTAGCCTAGTCAGCAAAACCCAAAACAGATCGGATACAGGATAAATTTATGTAGTCGTGGGGAGGCCTTTATCATAACTTTTTTATCTTCCTTTTCAAAATTCGAAAATCGCGGTTCCTAGCGAAAATGTTTCCTAGTATAAAGTTAACTATATTAAATATGCCACAACGAAGATTGTAGTCATTTTTTCTCTAGGACTACCAGTCAAAGGGTTGCAGAGGATGGAAAAATAGTAGTTTCTTGAAAGTAGTTAAACATTAATGTTTGATGTTAAATGATATGAGTTAAGAACAAGTATTAAGTGCGTGTACCTTATCTAAATACAGCAGAACAGTGTAAAGGGATAAATTCTATTCTGGTGGTGTGACGGGCTGAAGTGGAGAAGGGTAGACACACAATGGAAGGTGTGCCACCGGGTTATGGTAATATATCTCCCTGCTTCGTAGGTCTGCAAATTGAAGAGGGAGCAGGCGAGTCCGCACTCTCTACCCCACTACAAGAAGCAACTGCAAAGTGTTTTGCGAAGTTAGACACCATTCCTCAACAGCGCTTTTAATCAGATTGCGTGCCTATGGAGTACTGTTTCAGTTCTGCGAATGGATCCGTGATCTATTGACAAAAAGTTCACATTTCGTAAAACCTGACGGAAAGTCATCGTATAAAACAGAAGTGATATCTAGGGTAGCCCAAGGCAATGTTATAGGCGCTCTGCTGTTCGTGATTTATATGAAAGATTTACATCATGTGAGCGACCTGTTAGATTGGTTGTAGATGACGCTGTTGTTTACCGTCTAGTAAAGAAGATCAATTAGAATTAGAAGATTATGTACATAAGACATTTGCATGGAGAGTGAAGTGGCAATTGACCCTGAACAATAAAAAAATGCGAGGCCCTCCATATGAACACTAAAGAAAATCAGTTTATCGGTTTTACGATAAATCACAAAAATTTAAAAGTTGTCAATTGAGGTAAATGTCTAAGGACAAGAATTACGAACAACTTAAATTAGGACCATCACATAGTAATAACTGTAATAACTGCCTTGTACTGGTAGAATACTTAGAAGATGTGACAGGTGTATGAAAGAGACTGCTTATACCACGCTTGTCCGTCTTCCTCTCGAGTACTGCTGCGTAGTATGGGACCCTTACCAGATAGGATTGACAGAGGACATCTAAAACGTTCAAAGAAGAAAAAAAATAAATTGTAAATTTGTGGGAAGATCTTATGGGACCAAACTGCTTAGCTCATCGGTCCCTAAGCTTACACACTACTTAATCTAACTTAAACTAACTTACGCTGTCGACAACACACCCTCATGCCCGAGGGAGGACTCGAGCCTCCGACGGGTGGAGCCGCGCGGACCGTGATAAAGACACCTCAGACCGCGCGGCTACCCCGTGCGGCTTCAAAGAAAAGCAGCTCCTTAGGTATTATCTTGAAACAGGGATATGACACGCGAGTTGGGGTGGCAATCATTAGAACAAAGGTGTTCTTCGTTGCGGCGAGATCTTTTCACCAAATTTCAGTCACTAACCTTCTGTTTCGAATGCGAAAATGTTTTGTTGGCTCCCATGTGCATAGAGAGACACGACCATCGTAATAAAGTAACAGATGTCAGAGCTCAGATGGACAGATTTATGAGTTTAATTTACCGGAAGTCGAGAGATGAACCTCTGCAAAGCAATTAAGTATGGAATTATGTGTAGTCATATAAATGTAGATGTAAAACAAGGCGAAATTGGCGAGGTTTTCATTGAAGGCAATAAATTATTTCTCTGGAAATTAGAGTGTGGTGTTCTATGTCACTCTTACCCTATTGAATTCGAATTGTATTTCGTTTCGTTGTTGTGGAAATTATGGGCGGAATCTTCCAGGTGCAGGTGGGAGGTGGAGCATTGAACTGCTGGCAGTATACACGCTCCACTCCAGTGGTCCCACCCCGGAATATTTCTGAACGTGACTGGACTGCTACAAGGCTTTGCGTTTGTGAGAAGTTTAACCGCGACTTGCAGGTCAAAGCTAGACTGGCGACAGTCATTTAGACTGACTGGATGGCGTAGCAGTGCAGAAAAGCAAGCCTGATCCGCCAATAATAGCTTCTGAGCAGTAGTTCGCGTGATCTGTCTAGCGCGCCGTCACGCTAATAAAGCCCCTTTTACAAGACCGATTTTCGTCTCTTAACTGACTACTCGAGACAAGGGATTCTAGTGCAGTGCCCCAGGCGTTTTATTCCTGTTGTGAGTCCCGTGTGTGTCGAGTGGTCGTTTTCGTTTAAATGGCGGTGCAAAAAATGTCTGTGTCGGGAGAGCTGTCTGCTGTGCAGTTAGGCACCTGAACGGCGAAAGTGAGGTTGTGAGGGACCATACGTCTTACGAAAAATTCGAAATATAGTAACAAAATTAATGACCAAAGCAAAGTTCGTAGTGGATGTTCTTGACGAAGGTGTAAATTTTCTATATTCCTGATAACTGAAAGAATAGGAAAAGTATCGTCCAATATATATATATATATATATATATATATATATATATATATATATATATATATATATATATATATATACTCCTGGAAATTGAAATAAGAACACCGTGAATTCATTGTCCCAGGAAGGGGAAACTTTATTGACACATTCCTGGGGTCAGATACATCACATGATCACACTGACAGAACCACAGGCACATAGACACAGGCAACAGAGCATGCACAATGTCGGCACTAGTACAGTGTATATCCACCTTTCGCAGCAATGCAGGCTGCTATTCTCCCATGGAGACGATCGTAGAGATGCTGGATGTAGTCCTGTGGAACGGCTTGCCATGCCATTTCCACCTGGCGCCTCAGTTGGACCAGCGTTCGTGCTGGACGTGCAGACCGCGTGAGACGACGCTTCATCCAGTCCCAAACATGCTCAATGGGGGACAGATCCGGAGATCTTGCTGGCCAGGGTAGTTGACTTACACCTTCTAGAGCACGTTGGGTGGCACGGGATACATGCGGACGTGCATTGTCCTGTTGGAACAGCAAGTTCCCTTGCCGGTCTAGGAATGGTAGAACGATGGGTTCGATGACGGTTTGGATGTACCGTGCACTATTCAGTGTCCCCTCGACGATCACCAGTGGTGTACGGCCAGTGTAGGAGATCGCTCCCCACACCACGATGCCGGGTGTTGGCCCTGTGTGCCTCGGTCGTATGCAGTCCTGATTGTGGCGCTCACCTGCACGGCGCCAAACACGCATACGACCATCATTGGCACCAAGGCAGAAGCGACTCTCATCGCTGAAGACGACACGTCTCCATTCGTCCCTCCATTCACGCCTGTCGCGACACCACTGGAGGCGGGCTGCACGATGTTGGGGCGTGAGCGGAAGACGGCCTAACGGTGTGCGGGACCGTAGCCCAGCTTCATGGAGACGGTTGCGAATGGTCCTCGCCGATACCCCTGGAGCAACAGTGTCCCTAATTTGCTGGGAAGTGGCGGTGCGGTCCCCTACGGCACTGCGTAGGATCCTACGGTCTTGGCGTGCATCCGTGCGTCGCTGCGGTCCGGTCCCAGGTCGACGGGCACGTGCACCTTCCGCCGACCACTGGCGACAACATCGATGTACTGTGGAGACCTCACGCCCCACGTGTTGAGCAATTCGGCGGTACGTCCACCCGGCCTCCCGCATGCCCACTATACGCCCTCGCTCAAAGTCCGTCAACTGCACATACGGTTCACGTCCACGCTGTCGCGGCATGCTACCAGTGTTAAAGACTGCGATGGAGCTCCGTATGCCACGGCAAACTGGCTGACACTGACGGCGGCGGTGCACAAATGCTGCGCAGCTAGCGCCATTCGACGGCCAACACCGCGGTTCCTGGTGTGTCCGCTGTGCCGTGCGTGTGATCATTGCTTATACAGCCCTCTCGCAGTGTCCGGAGCAAGTATGGTGGGTCTGACACACCGGTGTCAATGTGTTCTTTTTTCCATTTCCAGGAATATATATATATATATATATATATATATATATATATATATATATATATATATATATATATATGTGTGTGTGTGTGTGTGTGTGTATGGTCGAAGAAATATATACTTGCAAACGCATCAAACAATATCTAGAACGCAGAAAATAGAGCCATTTTACTTTGTTTTTTATATCTTACTTTCTTGCTAAGTACCAAATAACAGAAAATTATTTTTCTCGTCGAATAATTGCGATATTTCCGCTGCTGAAATAATTTTCACTAAAACACGTTTACCTGAATGAGATTTTCACTCTGCAGTGGAGTGTGCGCTGATATTAAACTTCCTGGCAGATTAAAACTGTGTGCCGGACCGAGACTCGAACTCGGAACCTTTTCCTAACGCGGGAAAGTGCTCTACCAACTGAGCTACCCAAGCACGACTCACGCCCCGTCCTCACAGCTTTACTTCCGCCAGTACCTCGTCTACTTTCCAAGCTTCACAGAAGCTGTCCTGCGAACCTTGAGAACTAGCACTCCTGGAAGAAAAGATATTGCGGAGACATGGCTTAGCCACTACGTGGGGGATGTTTCTAGAACGAAATTTTCACAGCCGGCCGCGGTGGTCTAGCGGTTCTAGGCGCTCAGTCCGGAGCCGCGCGACTGCTACGGTCGCAGGTTCGAATCCTGCCTCGGGCATGGATGTGTGTGATGTCCTTAGATTAGTTAGGTTTAAGTAGTTCTAAGTTCTAGGGGACTGATGACCATAGATGTTAAGTCCCATAGTGCTCAGAGCCATTTGAACCATTTTTTTTTCAAATTTTCACTCTACAGCGGAGTGTGCGCTGATATGAAACTTCCTGGCAGATGTAAACTGTGTGCCGGACCGAGACTCGAATTCGGGAGTTCGAGTCTCGGTCCGGTACACAGTTTTAATCTGTCAGGAAGTTTCACACGTTTACCTTTTATGTCCTGATTTATGCATAGTGTAGTCTCTTTCACTGTAAAAAATAAATAACTTTTTGCTTTCAGATATTTCTTCTCTCTTGTAGGAGAACACCAGTAGGAAAAACACCAGGTTCTCGTCTAACATTCTCAAAGTGTAGCGAAAAAAAAGCAAACAACAGAATAAAGATTAAGAAGACGCGAAATTACAAAATCTGTTTCTGTAACAGGAGTGAGTTCGGCCAGAACAGGTGTAACATCCTGTGTTAGCATACGCCGAGACAGTCGACTGTTTCTGCACATGCGCAGTGTGCAGCATACTCGGAAATTTACAACTCCACACTCGGTACAAGCTACACCACATTGACATCATACACACACTCGCGACGTGGTTGGCTGCTGAATTACACGCGGGCGCGAGAGGTGCACGCACTTCGACCAGTCGATTTTGACCAGAACGTCCCTCTGTAAAACGGGCTTAAGTGAGCTCGGTGGCAAGAAGGAATTTGGCTGCGACGCAGCGGAAGTCGCGACGAACGGACGAAAGGAACGTCTGAATACGACAGTGCGGTAGACAGAGCTGAAATGTATAAAGGCACATTTGCATGCTGTGAGTGAGTTTCCTCGGAAACGCGAAATCTTAATTAAATAATTAATCTCTGACAAATAAATAAAGCCTATGGCACAGAACTGCAGCGCTATGCCGCTGATAAAACAAAATACAATTACGACACTCTTATGTTTCATTAAGAAGAAGTAGGTCTTGTACAATAACTGGTGCGGGAAGCACGTATATTTTATTAACTGGCACACCGCCATATTTGATGTTATATAAGAACACTGCGTGTTGCAATCTCACTAGGCACTCGACCCTGTAAAGATTCTGTATTTAGGAAAGTAAGTTGAATTATTTAACTGTAGGCTTAGTCGTTGAATATATCTGATTTAACTAACTATGTAAACTTTTTTATGGTTAGTAGGCAGTCACCTCTGTACGACGTATTGACATGGCTGGCAAATTATTCTAATATTGAGATTTTGAGTCCGCACCTACCGCAGCAGTCTTTGGAAACGATTTAAATACGAAGTCCGATTATTTGAGTCTTATTTCACGGTCAACTACGAATAACATTGCATCTACGAAAAAGCCATTGTCAAGCGTCTGATACCAAATAATTAAACGTCCACGTTCCAGATAAGCAAATATTAATTACAACCAATCACTATCATACATATAAAATAATTAATATTTTATTTAATTTTTTTATTTATTTGTTTTATAAATGGTTAGAAGCTTTTGAAATGTGATGTTATAGCGCAGACAACGGGAAAGAAATGCCTCGTAAGGAGTATAAACAATCGAAGAGGTAGAATCGTCTGCAACATACGACGGCTATTCGGATACTGAAGCCCGATCGGTCGCGAAATGGAAACCACAGTGAAAACCTGATGGAACGTTGCGTAGTTGTGTTGGGCAGTGTCTCTGGTATGCCCATCGATCGCGTCACGCCGTTCTTTTCTGTTCCGAGCGTACAGTGAACGCGTAAAAATGTCTATAGTGTCTCCCACCAAGTATGAATGCCTGTGAGAGATTTCGCCTGATTTCAGGCATCCCACATAACGTAACTGTCATGTTTTTTCTTCTTCATGACAGGTCTAGGTCGAACACTGCAGGGGTAGTGAGGACGATCCTGCAGCGTTTTCGATGCGAAGTGTTTGATCAACTCACCACGCAGCTCGGACTTGGCTCTCTCTGACTTTCAGCTCTGCTCACATGAACCGCTGCCTATGAAGACAACATTCTGGCACAGAGAACAAGCTGCAGATCAGCGTAGAAAATTGGCAGAAGACAAAGGTGTCTGCCTTCTACGACGAGAACATTGCAGAGTTGGTATAATGCTACGACAAATGTCTCACAAGGGGAAGGCCTCAGACACGGCCAACGGATTCGGCTGAAATTTGGCAGGTCGCTTGTGTACAACCTAAAACGAAGGAATATAAGTTATTTTCGGTCAACACCCCCGCGTTTTTGATAAAATCACCCCTAAAGGTTGTGAAAGGTAATCGACACAAAATTGGAGGGATCGATAGATAATTGTAAATAGAGCATTTTTCATCATCGGGTATGGGGTCCGCAAACGCAAACTTTTCCAGAAATCGAGGAAATAAACTTATATAACTGCCGCTTCTGTACCCACATGGTAAACGCTATTCGGCGACAGCGCTGATAGCGCACCGGCCAAGGTAACTGGCTGGCTCTCGAAGACCCCGGGTTCGAATCTCGAAAGATAGGACACAACAAACAATAACTAGTTACTACAGCATAAACAGACGAGTTAATTACCACAAACTACATACAGTACTCGTCATATGTTACTTACGGAAGGGCACTGTATTCATTCACAAAACGTATTTCATTCGGTGCATTAACGATGGAAAAATCACTACATGTATCCGCGAGGTTCGCGGCAGCCTAATGACGGAAAACAACTCTTTCCGATTGACTTCTATAAGGCTAGTGCTGGACACCTTCACTCTTCCAGGTTCACAACTATGATATGACGAGGCAACCAGGACAACTTAACTCTCCGCGCGTGCATTCTGTCCCGTGCCTCGCTGTAAACAAGCGTCGCGCGGTTGGCTATCTGTGATCCCTCGTGAGGAATTCGCAGCACTCTTACTGGGAGTTGTTTTCATGTGACAAGGCTTAAAAGTTTAATACTTTACTAACTCACGGCGTTTGGGAAATTTGTTTGCCTACCTTATTATTATCATTCCTTATTCATTTATTTACCTTATTAACCCTCCTGTCACTATCAATTGAGATATGGAAAGATACAAACGAAAAGAATAACATCCGGTAGGTTTCTTCGAGATTCGAACCCGGGTTCTCCCATTCCGAGCCAGTTACGTTAGCCATTGCGCTATCGTTGCTGCCGGCGAAAAGCTTTTTGCATGTCGGAACAGAAGCGGCTGTTGTAAAAGTTTCTTACTCCCATTTCTGGAAACGTATGCGTTTTCGGACCCCATACCTGATAATGAAAAATGCTCTACTTACAATTATCTATCGATCCCGTCAATTTTGTGTTGATTGCTCGTCATAACCTTTAGGGGTGATGTTCTCAAAAACGAGGGGGTGTTGACCCAAAATATCTTAGATTCCTTCATTTTAGGTTGTACACAAGCGACCTGCCAAATTTGAGCCGATTCGGTTGGCCGTGTCTGAGGCCTTCCCCTTGTCAGTCGGAGCGGCTACTATGTAGAGAAGGAGCTGTAAGGTGTAGCAAACTCTCGCAAATTAAATATTTTTGATTTTGACCGTGGTTTCCATTTCGCAACCGATCGGACCTTCTGACTAGCCCTCGTATTACGACTGAGTCGTTCCTGAAAACTGTAGTTGAATGTATGGCGGAAGGAAAGAAGCACAAGGGGCAGTATAAAGCACATCCATCGCTGGTAATGTGGCATGCTGCAGTTGTGCTGAAATGGAGAGGGCAGAAATGAAGGGTTGCATGGACCCAAAGTTACGGCTCATGACCGCAGTTGCTACAAAAGCATTCCTCAATAAATTATTTCATTTGTTGTTTGTAAATTTTATCATCGAACAATCAGACGTGTAGCGCCTCAGTCTTCTGACTGATTCGTTGCGGCCCGCCATGAATTATCTTGTACAACCTCTTCATTCCAGAGTAGTACTTGCATCCCACGTCCCGAATGATTTGTTGTATGTCTTTCAATCTCTGTCTTCCCCTACAGTTATCACCCTCTACAGCCTCCTCTACTAGCAAGAAAAATTATTCCCTGATGTCTTAACGCTTATTATCATCCTGTCCATCTTGTCACTGTTTTTTTTTTCCCTGCAGTCCACGATTCACTACCATAGGATGTTGTGCTCCAAACGTACATTCTCAGAAATTTCATTCTCAGACTGATACAGACGTCTGACGCAGGAACACTTATCTTTGCCATAAATTCCTTCTTTGGCTGTGCTTATCTGCTTTTTATGTCCTCGTTGCTTCGTATGTCGCGTGTTATTTTGCTTCCACGATAGAAGAATTCCTTAACTTCGTCTACTCATGGTCGCCAATTTTGATAGTAAGTTTATCGCTTATCTCATTTCCGCTACTCCTCATTACATGCGTATTTCTCATGTTTATTCTCATTCCATTCCATCATAGACTGCCGTTTCACCCAACACAACCGGTAATTTTTCTTCATGTTCACCGAGAAGAGCAATTTCGTCAGCGAAGCTTACCGTTGACAACGCTTCACCTTGAATTTTAATCGTCTGGAACCGTTCTTTTATTTCCGTCATCGGTTCTTCGACGTACAGATTGAGCATTAGGGACGGAAGGCTACATTCCTCGCTTTCACTCTTTTTAATGCGATCACTTCCTTCATAGTCTTCCAGTTTTATTATTCCCTTCTGATCTTTGTGCGTATTCTGCTTTCTTTCCTTAAAGCTCAAACCAATTTTTCACGGAATTTCAAAAATCTTGCACCATTTTACTGTGCCGAACACTTTTCTCAGGTCGCGAAATCCGATGAAGGTGCCGATTTTTCTGTAGTCTTGCTTCCGCCATCAGCCGCGACGTCACAGCTGCCTCTCTCTAGGCCTTACGTTTCCGAAAGCCAAACCGATCGTCATCTGACAGATACTAAATTTTCTTTTCCATAGCGGCATTAAAACTGTCGCTCCTAGCATCTTTTTTTTCGTTTCCCACCTTATTTCATAATTATGTTTTTTGGCATATTTTAAAGTCATTTCACAACGTTCTTTGGCTGTACCGCATGGCAAGTGCCCAACGCCACGATAAAAATATAAATGAACCATTATTTTTAGTGTTTGGGGCTATTTCTGAGATGTAGTCATTACACCGAAGACGAAGTTAGCGGCAGGTAGAGGAAATTAACGGCACGCGTGAAAAAGGGCCTCCATTAGCTGTATTTTAAACCCCGGAAATTAGTGGAGCAAAAATTTTGTCTACTCGCTCCAATATTACTATCCGACTGTTAAAATAATAAAAATCATTAATTGACATCATCAAAAATTATAATTGTAATATTCAGGCGATTCAGTTGGAGGAGTAAGCCAATACTTACCCCCAAGAGTCCAAATTTCATCGCAGAGACGTTAGAAGTTAATTTATTTTAAATACTTCGCTTCGAATGGTGGGTAAGAAGGTCCAGCGTAGACGTTAATTAATAACACAAGAACTTATTGCACATGATCTTACTTTTATACATTCCGGAAGCACCAGTTATAGTCACATTTTGGTACGGTCACCCTTTTTCGTTTGGTTTCAAATCCATCACAAATTTAATTTAAAAACGTAAAACTTGAACTCATACTGCAGCCAGCTGAAAGTGACATCGCTGTAGTGATGGGGAGCTCGTGAATGAGTCGTTCAAATGAACGCTTCACTCCAGTGAAGTGTGAACTAACCACTCAATTTCGCTGAACTGGTACTTCAAACTCTTCACAGATAGCACACTCCACACTTTTTTCTAGTTCACTCACTCTCTTCTCCTCTTCCCCTCTCCCACTACGTCGGCGCTACGTCACTCATTCTCCGTTCACTTCTATGCTCCCTCTACTGCCTGTCGACGAATCGCGCGGCGAAATAAGAACAACAGTTGCACTTCTTTCCGATCACCTAAATCGGCGAAGAAACCCCAAATTTCACTACTTTTACGCGATCGCGAGTTGCTAGCCATTGTATAAGCGTGAACAGACACAAAAACTGCTTTCCGAATAAAATAAAGAGGGATTTTACCTGAAATCGTACCAATGACTACAGGTGACAGTTTACGTTTTGAATTTAGAGGGGTATTATTCTCAACAAAAATAAAATCAACAAGAAAACTTCTGAATAATTACTTCACGTAGGTATATAGACTTTGTGACAGTGGTAAACATACTCATTCTATTTTGGATTAAATTTTAAACGGAACATAAAATTGGACTGCATTTCGTTGGTAGCCCTAGTTTTCAGTCCATGAATACAGCAAATAAGGTTTCACTTGGCAGATAAAGATTTTTTTGGGCGCTTCATGAGAAAATGTCGAGCAAGATTAAACGTAACACCTTCTTTATATGTGACAGGCTTCTCTGTTTATCTTTCCTTTGTCCCCTTTGACCATGCTCTACTTCGTTAACCCAGACGCTGTAAGAGCGTAAAATGTTGCGTGCACATTACTGCATAGATCGGCCATCTGTTGGTAAAATTATGAAGTATTACGAAGCTTTATTGTACGAGCGAGGCGAAGCGAGCGTAGCTGCGGCTGAGCAGCGAACTGGGCAACTTAGCCAGGCTTCCGTACTTCATGAATGAAATACTTCATTTGAACGCTTCACGGCAAAGAGTGAAATGAATGAAGTAGTTCACGGGAATGAACGAGTTCGACCCATCTCTACATCGCTGACACAGTCTTCTATGTATAAATAAAGTCGCAACAATGGAATTTTATAAATTCATTACTGACATATTTACGCTAATAGATTTATAACGAAAAACTGCGAGTTTACAAACTTTCAAGTATAACACTAGGCTTCGAAAAAGGCGGAAAATATTTGGCATAAACACATGTTGGCATCCTGAGTGAAATTTTACATAGTATGATCTGTATAATCAGTTACTTCCATCTACGAGGGCAGTTCAATAAGTAATGCAACACATTTTTTTTCTCGGCCAATTTTGGTTGAAAAAACCGGAAATTTCTTGTGGAATATTTTCAAACATTCCCGCTTCGTCTCGTATAGTTTCATTGACTTCCGACAGGTGGCAGCGCTGTACGGAGCTGTTAAAATGGCGTCTGTAACGGATGTGCGTTGCAAACAACGGGCAGTGATCGAGTTTCTTTTGGCGGAAAACCAGGGCAACTCAGATATTCATAGGCGCTTGCAGAATGTCTACGGTGATCTGGCAGTGGACAAAAGCACGGTGAGTCGTTGGGCAAAGCGTGTGTCATCAACGCCGCAAGGTCAAGCAAGACTGTCTGATCTCCCGCGTGCGGGCCGGCCGTGCACAGCTGTGACTCCTGCAATGGCGGAGCGTGCGAACACACTCGTTCGAGATGATCGACGGATCACCATCAAACAACTCAGTGCTCAACTTGACATCTCTGTTGGTAGTGCTGTCACAATTGTTCACCAGTTGGGATATTCAAAGGTTTGTTCCCGCTGGGTCCCTCGTTGTCTAACCAAACACCATAAAGAGCAAAGGAGAACCATCTGTGCGGAACTGCTTGCTCGTCATGTGGCTGAGGATGACAATTTCTTGTCAAAGATTGTTACAGGCGATGAAACATGGGTTCATCACTTCGAACCTGAAACAAAACGTCAATCAATGGAGTGGCGCCACACCCACTCCCCTACCAAGAAAAAGTTTAAAGCCATACCCTCAGCCGGTAAAGTCATGATTACAGTCTTCTGGGACGCTGAAGGGGTTATTCTGTTCGATGTCCTTCCCCATGGTCAAACAATCAACTCTGAAGTGTATTGTGCTACTCTTCAGAAATTGAAGAAACGACTTCAGCGTGTTCGTAGGCACAAAAATCAGAACGAACTTCTCCTTCTTCGTGACAACGCAAGACCTCACACAAGTCTTCGCACCCGAGAGGAGCTCACAAAACTTCAGTGGACTGTTCTTCCTCATACTCCCTACAGCCCCGATCTCGCACCGTCGGATTTCCATATGTTTGGCCCAATGAAGGACGCAATCCGTGGGACGCACTACGCGGATGATGAAGAAGTTATTGATGCAGTACGACGTTGGCTCCGACATCGACCAGTGGAATGGTACCGTGCAGGCATACAGGCCCTCATTTCAAGGTGGCGTAAGGTCGTAGCATTGAATGGAGATTACGTTGAAAAATAGTGTTGTGTAGCTAAAGGATTGGGGAATAACCTGGTGTATTTCAATGCTGAATAAAACAACCCCTGTTTCAGAAAAAAAATGTGTTGCATTACTTATTGAACTGCCCTCGTATAAAATTTTTTCAAGCGCTACCATTGTGAAAAGATATTGTTTACGAGTTGCACATTTTACTTCAGCTGGTTCCTTATTACATTATGGAGTATACACTGACGGAAAAAAGTTGCACCACCAAGAAGGAGTTGCGCGACATGAATGAAAGTTGGTAGGCGTGTTCCTACATCTGGCAGATGATGTCTGTTCAAATTTCGCGCCAGTTGCATTAGAGTGGCGCTAGTAGTGCCACTGTGAGGATGCAAAACACGTTTGCTTTAATTAGACGCTGTAACGGTCGTGAGCGTCAGTTACCTTTGAGAATGGACGCGGTGAATCGCTGTCGGTCAACAATGCCTTTAAGGCGACGAAGACGCCATTATCACAACCTCACTGAGTTTGCGCGAAGTCGTGTAATAGGCCTACGAGAAGCTGGATGTTCCTTCTGCGATACTGCAGGAAGACTATGCAGGAATGTAGCCTATGTACGTGACTGCTGGCGGCGGTGGTCACGGGAATATACGGTCACTAGAAGACAGTTGGCCACGTGGCGCTACCGGGATGGAAGACCATCGTATTCGGCAAATGGCTGTTGCGTCACCGTACTGCACCTGCAGCAGCAATCTGAGCAGCAGCTGGCACCACAGGCACAGTGACACAACGAACTGTTACATATCGGTGCCTGAAACTGGTAGTGTTGTAAGACGTATGCTTTGCCGGCGATGGGCGAGGCATGACAGAATCTCTGACCAGAGAGTAGTTTATCGCAACAACTAACGATAAACTACTCTCTGGTCAGAGATTCTGTCATGCCTCGCCCATCGCCGGCAAAGCATACGTCTTACAGTGTAACACCTCGACAACGTAACAGAAGGAAACAAGTGGCGACAGAAGAGGGGGAAAAATAATGTTCTTGCTCCTGTTGCACTTGATCCGCACGTTAGCTCCCGCGCAATCGAAAGAGGATGTGGCACGAGAGACGGAAGTGTCCTATGCAGTCTTCCAACAATATAGGTTCCATCCCTATCACATGTGTCTCCTTCAAAAGCTGCATGCAAACGATTATGAGAACCGTGTTAACTTCTGGACGTGGGCATTAAGACACGATACTCCATATGTATCTTGTTGACGAAGCCACGTTTACCAGTCATGGCCAGGTAAACTGCCGAAAGATGCTCTGCTGTCTGTTGACAATCCCCGTTGGCTTCGCGTCCATGGACTGTAAATGTGTAGTGTGGGATAGTGAACCATCAGCCTGTAACGCCGGAAATGCATATCCTCCTATTTCCATCTACTGTACCATAATTTTTTCCTTATTTTGTTACCTGAAGATATAACATTTCTGTGTCTTTGTATATTGTAATTGTTTTACTATTTGTATATATATATATATATATATATATATATATATATATATATATATATATATATATATATATATATATATATATATGCATTAATGTCGATGTATAATTGGTTTGTTGTGTAAAGATTATTTGTATTTTTACGCTGGGTCTGGCCTAGGGAAATCTATGCTATCGAACGAATACATCGATAGGTCGTGTGGAGAAGTAAAGTGTTTAGGATCTTTGGTAGTGTTATCTCTGCCGCGTGGAGCGCGGGCAGAGCATGGGGGAGTCTGGCTGGAGTAGCGAG
This sequence comes from Schistocerca nitens, assembly GCF_023898315.1. Lineage (NCBI taxonomy): Eukaryota > Metazoa > Arthropoda > Insecta > Orthoptera > Acrididae > Schistocerca > Schistocerca nitens. Next base: position 60,582,924 of record NC_064621.1, on the reverse strand, counting down.
TGGAGCAGGTGTGTTGTGTGACGCTCCCGCGAGTTGCCGCGCTTTCGGGGTTTGGCAGCATGTAATTGCGCTCGACTTGCGATGATAGTTTCTGGCATGGTGTCGCGGACGGGAAGCATTAGCTGGCGCACATCAAGAGCCGGTTTCGTCTGGTGACCGTGTCGAGAAGAAGGCGCGCCAGCATCCAGCTTCTGCAACAGCGACGGCCGACAATGAGTGACTGTCGCCACCTCCTCGATCGACGACTTCAAACCTTCAATCAACCAACAAGGAAGACTAAAAGCACGTAAAGTTTCAGAACTGTATGGCAGACCTCAGCTTTTCAAACTGTTCCATTTGCCTCGCAACTTAGCATGAACCTTTGTTGCTCACTGTCCCAATTGCATTACCAAGCAGGGTCCCTTCCTTTTCCTAAATGAACCCGAGTGTCGTTGAAATTCAGACGCCAGCATTAAAGTACAATCATTCCATTTCACTGCTTTAATTTCAAAGTTCAGTTTTAGTATTCATAGCTGGCTACAATATTTAGATTACACAAGCACAAATTAAGAGTGCGAGTTTTGTTACCGTATTTTAGCTTACCTGTGACTGCAGCTCAGCTTGGTACGTACTAAATTTTACTATTGTTAATTGTTCAGAATCATTTAATTTAAGTTCAAAGCTAAATCTCTTATTTCTAAATTGCGTAGATTCAAGTAGCTTTTGAAATGATTGTTGAGGTAGTCCAAGACTAACCGTATTTTACTGAATTTCGATGTGCTTAAGAAAGAAAGCTTCTTATTAATTTCAGTCACTAAATTAACTTTCAATTTTCCGGTTTTATTAATTCTTTTGCTAAATTAAGTCAGAGTGCAGCGAAATTTATTACTTCTGACAAACTTTCAGTTTTCACACTACACTCGTCAACCTTCAGTTGCCACGCTTCTAGTGCTAATTATATGTGTAATTACCTTTCTTTTTCAGTTACTATAGTAATTGTCCTTAGGACTGGCGACCGTAATTTCCCCCAAATCTCAAATATCTAATTACCGCTAGTTAATTGATAACGTAACGGCCGCACATTTACTTTCTTTATTAACTTTACCCCTCTTCAAAATTAATTTCCACCAGTTTCATTTGCATTTTTCCTTTCATTTAGATGTAACCCTTTCCTCCCTCTTTACCGACAGATTAACTTCGGTGACGATTGCTTTTCCCAAATTTCCATTAGGTACACGCGGTTTAATTTTTCACTGTCATTAAGGTCGATAAGTGAGGGGGAGGTTACAAGCCCATGGGTCCTTTGTTCATAGATGGGGCACTGAACGCGCACAACTATCGCTGCCTACCACGGATGGTAGAAGACGTTCCTCTGTAAGCTATGAGGCACTTCTGGTACCAACATGATGGCTGTCCAGCCCCTAGTGCACGAAATACTACAGCACGTTTTCACGAATTGCTTTTCAAATCGTTGGACTGAACGCAGAGGACCTGTACGTTGGCAGCTCGTTCTCCGGATTTGGCGACTGTAGACTTTTTCTGTGGGGAAAGTTGAAAGATGCTGTCTGCAAGGCCATACCAGCTACAGCAGATAATATGAAACGACGTATTACTGCAGCTTCCTCGGACATCGCCGCTGAAATACTTGCTCGTGTACAGCAATCGTCCCATACCAGACTGCTAGAGTGTACCGCCTCTGCCGGTGGTCACAACCTGTGACGGTTAGTTCTCTCGTTATTGGTCAGAATCCACACAGCTAGTGTATGCACTTGCGGTGTTCTCTAGTGTGTGCTATCACAGGTACTGTAGAAGTGTTTCATAATACGATATCTGGTAAACGACTCGCGTAGCAGTCCTGCAACAAGCACAACTGACATTCTAATTTACGCAACTTTTAGTCTGTTGATGTGAATAGACATTGTTCCATTTAAAAGAGTGTATGTTTGCACAAAAAATACAGCTTCTAAGCATTATTACAATCTGTGTGTCGGCTAAAAATATTAGGCCCGGCGTACCAATCCATTCTGATGCAATCCATTGTCCAGATGCAAATTACACAATGTTTCAAGCAAATGTTCTTTAGCCGGGCACAGCATCTCCGAGGTAGCGATGAAGTGGGTATTTTCCCGTACGACCATTTCACGAGTGTACTGTCAATATCACTGAGCCGTGGTAAAATTTCCTGTTTTGAAGAGCGCGCCGCAGCGTGTAGTGTAAAGCAGTCTTCCGTTTCTGCCGGTGGCGCCGCTGTGAAAATCGCAGCTTTGGTGTCTCCGTCTGGTGGGAAAGGGGAAAAGTTGCCTGTTCACGTGGATTTAAGAGGCGCTATGAGCTCGGCAGGAGGGTCAGTCTGGGGGGTCAGTCTGTCTGTCTCGGCGAGTCTGTTGGTCAGCTGGGTCAGTGTGGGGCAGTCAGTGTCTGTCTGTCGTCCGGAGTGCTAGTATGTGTTAGGCCGCCAGTCTGTTCGAGTTTGTTTAGGTAATGGGCATTGGCGGTTGGATCGATCGGTTGGTCGGTGTCGCACTGGGACGCAAGATGACTCGTCCGTCTTGAGCGTCGGCGCATGTGAGGCCGCCACGTGATTCCAGTGGGCCGCGCCGTATAGCGAGGGGTAGTGGCTTCGCGGCCGACACGAAACAGGAGTCAACCCACGACATCGGTCTGGCCGGCGCGAGCTGCGACGCCGTGAGACGGGAGATCGGCGCGCCTTCCTGCGTCCGTTGAAGCGGCTGGCAGCGGACGGTTCGGGAGAGCGATTTGAGGGTGCTGCGCCAGGTCTTCGCCAGAAACCGCAGTTTATTAGAAGTTAAGTGATTCGTGATAGGTTGTTTCAGTTACTTGTTAAATTCTACTTGTTTTCTTGGTCAGTCTCTCGTCCGCAACTGCCTTTGTCATGTTTGTCTGATTCGGTGTTAACGAATTTATAGAATTAAGGTGTACAGGCCGAATTCCTGAAATATGTTTTTATCTTGCCTATCATCTTGCGAGGCGGTATATGTGTAATGTAGAGCATTTTGTACATTTTATGTAAGTCTGAATTTCATGAGGTTTTATTTAAATAGTCATTTTAATAAAGTTGCCACCCTTCCACGGTAAGAGTTCTTTTGAAAACAAATTGCACTTTCGGTGGTAAATAATTTCTTAGTGTGAGTGTTTGTACCATTTGCACCCCTCTTACGGAGTGCATACTTAATGTGTTTGTGTGAGTTGTTAAAATGTTTAGTTTAAAGTAATCTGGTGTGTTGCAGCTTTGGATCAGTGTATTCTTTCAGAGGTTGTTGTGAGCGGTCGTGACTACAGCCGTGTTGAAAGGGAGCGGCAAGATTCTCAGCCCGAAGGCCCATAGTGTCAATATTGTTCTTTCTGCCTCTAAATAAAATTGTAACTTGATATTTCGGGGGTGCTTTTCTGCTTATAAATTTTAAATCTGTTTTTGAAAAGGCTTTTATGAATAAAATTTCCATTTGTTAAAGTTAATTTCATTTTCATCAGTTACTCCGTGGCAATTACTTCCACGCTCACCCAGTGTGATTAAATGTGTTAATGTTCTTGATGAATCGTTAGTACATAAAGTAAATTCCTTAAGAAAAGATTTTGAAAGTAAATTCACGGTTCAATCACGAATCTGGTAAAACATCAAATCTCCGACATCTCTGCGGCCGGAAAAAGGTCCTGCAAGAACGGGACCAACGACGACTGAAGAGAACCGTTCAACGTGACGGACGTGCAACCGTTCCACAAATTGCTGCACCTTTTAGTGTTGGGCTATCAACAAGTGTCAGCGTGCTAACCATTCAACGAAACGTCATCGATATGGGCTTTCGGAGCCGAAGGCCCATTCGTGTTCCCTTGATCACTGCACAATGCAAAGCTTTACGCCTCGCCTGGGCCCGTCAACGTTGCTGACATTGGACTGTTGATGACTGGAAACATATTGCCTGGTCGCGCGAGTCTCGTTTCAAATTGTATCGAGCGGATGCACTTTTACGGGTACGCAGACAACCTCGTGAATCCATGGACCCTACATGTTAGCAGTGGAGTATTCAAGCTGCTGGAGGCTCTGTAATGGTGTGAGGCGTGTGCAATTTGAGTGATATGGGACCCCTGATACATCTACACCTACATCTACATACATACTCCACAATCCACCATACGGTGCGTGGCGGAGGGTACCTCGTACCACAACTAGCATCTTCTCCCCCTGTTCCACCCCCAAACAGAACGAGGGAAAAATGACTGCCTATATGCCTCTGCACGAGCCCTAATCTCCCTTATCTTATCTTTGTGGTCTTTCCGCGAAATGTAAGTTGGCGGCAGTAAAATTGTACTGCAGTCAGCCTCAAATGTTGGTTCTCTAAATTTCCTCAGTAGCGATTCACGAAAAGAACGCCTCCTTTCCTCTAGAGACACCCACCCGAGTTCCTGAAGGATTTTCGTAACACTCGCGTGATGATCAAACCTTCCAGTAACAAATCTAGCAGCCCGCCTCTGAATTGCTTCTATGTCCTCCCTCAATCCGACCTGATAGGGATCCCAAACGCTCGAGCAGTACTCAAGAATAGGTCGTATTAGTGTTTTATACGGTCTCCCTCACAGATGAACCACATCTTCCCAAAATTCTACTAATGAACCGAAGACGACTATCCGCCCTCCCTACAACTGCCATTACATGCTTGTCCCGCTTCATATCGCTCTGCAATGTTACGCCCAAGTATTTAATCGACGTGACTGTGTCAAGCGCTACACTACTAATGGAGTATTCAATACACCAATCACAAATCCTGTCCAAGTCATCTTGTATCCTCCTACAGTCACTCAACGAAGACACCTTCCCGTACACCACAGCATGATCAGCAAACAGCCGCACATTGCTATCCACCCTATCCAAAAGATCATTTATGTAGATAGAAAACAACAGCGGACCTACCACACTTCCCTTGGGCACTCCAGATGGTACCCTCACCTCCGATGACCACTCACCAACGAGGACAACGTACTGGGTTCTATTACTTAAGAAGTCTCCGAGCCACTCACATACTTGCGAACCAATCTCATATGCTCGTACCTTAGTTAGGAGTCTGCAGTGGGGCACCGAGTCAAACGCTTTCCGGAAGTCAAGGAATATGGAATCCGTCTGATACCCTTCATCCATGGTTCGCAAGAAATCATGTGAAAAAAGGGCGAGTTGCGCTTCGCAGGAGCGCTGCTTTCTAAAGCCGTGCTGATGCATGGACAGCAATTTCTCTGTCTCAAGGAAAGTTAGTATATTGGAACTCAGAATATGGTCGAGAACCCTGCAACAAACCGATGTTAAGGATGTTGGTCTGTAATTTTGAGGATCCGTCCTTCTACTCTTCTTATATAGAGGCGTCACCTGCGCTTTTTTCCAGTCGCTCGGGACTTTACGCTGGGCAAGAGATTCGCGATAAATGCAAGCTAAGTAAGGAGCCAATGCAGTACTCTCTGTAAAACCGAATTGGAATCACATCAGGACCTGGCGATTTATTTATTTTCAACCCATTCAGCTGCTTCACAACTCCAGGGATGTCTATCACTAAGTCCTCCATACGGGAATCTGTACGAGACTCAAACGGCGGTATGTTTGTACGATGCTCCTGCGTGAAAGATTTCTCAAATGCTAAATTTAAAATTTCTGTTTTCGTTTTGCTGTCTTCCGTTGCCAGGCCAGACTGATCAGTGAGTGACTGGATGGAAGCCTTCGACCCGCTTACCAATACGACTCTGACATGTGACACGTACGCGAGCATCCTGTCTGATTACCTGCATCCATTCATGCACACTGTGCATTCGGACAGACTTGGGCAACACGGCAGGACACCCCACGCGTCCATAATCGCTATAGAGTGGCTCAAGGAACAGTCTTCTGAGTTTAAACACTTCCGCTGGCCACCAAACTCCCCAGACATCAACATTATTGAGCATATCTGGGATACCTTGCATCGTGCTGTCCAGAATAGATCACCACCCCCCTACTCTTACGGATTTATTGACAGCCCTGCAGGATTCACGGTGTCAGTTCCCTCCAGCACCACTTCAGACACTAGTCGAGTCCATGCCACTTCATGTTGTGGCACTTCTGCGCGCTCGCGGGGGCCCTACACGATATTAGGCAGGTGTAGCAGTTTCTTTGGTTCCTCCTTGTACATATCATATGATGTTTGTAGTAGGTACTTCGCCGGTCGCTGTGGTAGAGCTTTTCTAGGTGCTTCAGTCCGGAACCGCACTGCTGCTGCGGTCGCACGTTCGAATCTTGCGTAGGGCATGGGTGTGTGTGATGTCCTTAGGTTATTTAGGTTTAAGTAGTTTTACGTCTAGGGGATGATGACCTCAGATGTTAATTCCCACAGTGCTTAGAGCCATTTGAACCAAGTAGTTACTTCGGGCGGTTACGCTGAAATGCTAATCATTTGCCTATCCAAGAATGTGGTACGCTCGATGCCAGTTCGGCGTCTGTTGTTGATAATTCTTCCGGGTTATATGGCCGTGATCCATGGAATTCTTCAATTCCTAACGTTTCGTCCAATACTACGTTGGACATCCTCAGAGGTATGGCTGGTCCTGCTCAGTCCTGCCGACTGACGAATCGGGCGTCCGTGAGCGGCCTAAATACCGAGGAAAGTGGGCGTGGTCTAGCTTGCGCATAGTAGCAGACAGAAAACTAGTCAAAGATAGAATGTAACTATCGGTAATAGTCCGTCATAGATAAGAATCACTTATCGATTCTGTAACGCCACTGTCCATATCTCGCTTAATTTCAAGGTCTCTTCTTTTCTTTTAAAATTATCTTCATGTTTATAAACTTCAATAGCCTCCCTATACAGTCGTGGATAATAGTTCCTGGTAGCACTTAAAACTGTAGTTTCAGAAAACTTAACTACATGGTCACCTGACTGAAGTGCATGTTCCGCAATGGCCGATTTATCTATTTTTCCCAGTCGGCAAAGACTTTTATGCTCCTTTACCCTCGTATTCACACTTCTTTTCGTAGTACCAATATAGACCTTGCCACAAGTGCACGGAATTTTATACCCACCGCTAGATGATACTGGTGTATAGGGAGGCTATTGAAATATATAAACATGAAGATAATTTTAATAGAAAAGAAGAGGCCTTGAAATTAAGCGAGATATGGACAGTGGCGTTACAGAATCGTGATATTTATCTATGACGGACTATTATCGATAGTTACATTTTATCTTTCGCTAGTTTTCTCTCTGCTACTATTTGGATTCCGTAGAAATATTGGAACACGTGAGGCAATACTGACCCTACGGCTTATCTTAGAAGCTAGATTAAAGAAAGGTAAACCTACGTTTCTAGCATTTGTAGACTTAGAGAAAGCTTGACTGGAATACTGTATTTCAAATTCTGAAGGTGGCGGGGGTAAAATATAGGTAGCGAAAAGCTATTTACAATTTGTATAGAAACCAAATGGCAGTTATAAGAGTCGAGAGACATGAAAGGGAAGCAGTGGTTGGGAAGGGAGTGAGACAGGGTTGTAGCCTCTCCCCGATGCTATTCAATCTGTATATTGAGCGAGCAGTAAAGGAAACAAAAGAAAAGTTTGGAGTAGTTATTAAAATCCATGGAGAAGAAATAAAAACTTTGAGGTTCGCCGATGACATTGTAATTCTGACAGAGACAATGAATAGCAGTTGAACGGAGGATATAAGATGAACACCAACAAAAGCAAAACGAGGATAATGGAATGTAGTCGAATTAAGTCGGGTGATGCTGAGGGAATTAGATTAGGAAATGAGACACTTAAAGTAGTAAAGGAGTTTTGCTATTTGGGGAGAAAAATAACTGATGATGGTCGAAGTAGAGAGGATATAAAATGTAGACTGGCATTGGCAAGGAAAGCGTTTCTGAAGAAGAGAAATTTGTTAACATCGAGTATTGATTTAAGTGTCAGGAAGTCGTTTCTGAAAGTATTTGTATGGAGTGTAGCCATGTATGGAAGTGAAACATGGACGATAAATAGTTTAGACAAGAAGAGAATAGAAGCTTTCGAAATGTGGTGCTACGGAAGAATGCTGAAGATTAGATGGGTAGACCACATAACTAATGAGGAAGTATTGAATAGGATTGGGGAGAAGTTTGTGGCACAACTTGACTAGAAGAAGGGATCGGTTGGTAGGACGTATTCTGAGGTATCAAGGGATTAATATTGGAGGACAGCGTGGAGGGTAAAAATCGTAGAGGGAGACCAAGAGATGAATACACTAAACAGATTCAGTAGGATGTAGGTTGCAGTAGGTACTGGGAGATGAAGAAGCTTGCACAGGATAGAGTAGCATGGAGAGCTGCATCAAACCAGTCTTAGGACTGAAGACCGCAACAACAACAATTATGTGCAAGCTAGACCACGCCCACTCTCCTCGGTATTTAGGCCGCTCACCGACGCCCGACTCGTCAGTCGGCAGGACTCAGCAGGACCAGCCATACCTCTGAGGATGTCCAACGTAGTATTGGACGAAACGTTAGGAATAGAAGAATTCCATGGACCACGGCCATATAACCCGGAAGAATTATCAACAACAGCACCATCCGGTCGTGAAAGCCTTCACTGTACGATTAGTTGGGCGTCTGATGCTTGCCGCCGGACGATGTGTCTGTTTTAGAGGCCAGCAGGGCAGATGACAGTCAGTGGGGGCGCTGACGCCCCAGTGGCGCGGGCTCGTGCTGCCGGAGTGTGGGCGACGCGGCGCAGCCCGCAATCAGGGGCCCGCCGCCTATCCGGCTGGCTGCTCGGCTGCCACTGCATTAGCAGATTGGCCCGGCAGCGGGCCACGCCCTTCGCCCTAGCGCGGCGCCACTTGCTGCCCAGCAGAGCAGTGGCCGCACGTCTCGGGCGGCAGGGCGCTTCCACAGCGACACTCTCTGCTGCTCTCGAGATCTGTCAACAGTTTAGTTGCGGCACGATCCGGGATGACGGTTCAAAAGATGCAAGAACATTTTTCGGTGTTATTAAATGTGAGCCGTGTATCGACTCGTGCTACACCTTGTGTTTAGATTGCATTGGTTTTCCTTTTCTTCCCCTGACATGTCGGTTTGATATGTTGTCTGTCATTGAGTGGCTGCTTCCAGAATGAGATTTTCACTCTGCAGCGGAGTGTGCGCTGATATGAAACTTCCTGGCAGATTAAAACTGTGTGCCGGACCGAGACACGAACTCGGGACCTTTGCCTTTCGCGGGCAAGTGCTCTACCAACTGAGCTACCCAAGCATGGCTCACGCCCCGTCCTCACAGCTTTACTTCTGCCAGTACCTCGTCTCCTACCTTCCAAACTTTACAGAAGCTCTGCTGCGTTCCCTGAAGAACTAGCGCTCCTGAAAGAAAGGATATTGCGGAGACATGGCTCAGCCACAGCCTGAGGAAATCTCATTCTGGAAACATCCCCCATCTGGCTCACCTCCAACTGCGCAACGCTGCGCGCTGTTCACTTCCAACTGTCCAACACTACAATAGCAAATATTCCAACAATGCAAACCAGCCACAGACTGCACACAGCACAGTCAGTGATTTTCATACAGAGCACTAAGTGGCGTTACCAACATAAAAACCTAAACAGCCTACTTACAATGGCCATCCGCTGATTTCTGTAATTTTGGTTTAGAGCATGTGGTACCCATATACCGCATTTTTTAACCTTTCCTATTGCATGCACGATGGTGGAATGATCAGAGTACACCACATGTGGCAGTTCTAGAGTTCACTGACCTGGATTATTGGGGGTTAATACGTTTAGACGATTCTCATCAAGCCCCGTAGGTCTTCCTGAACGTGGGAAGTCACTAATGTCAAAACGATTCTCCTTAAGCGAGAAAACCATTTTCTTGCTGTGTTGTGTCCAAAGTCTTTATCCCCATACACGTCGCAAATGTGTGTGGGTCCCTCTGCTGCTGTCACCCCTCTACTGAACTCAAGCAGAAGAACATGTCGGAAATGTTCCGATCTCTCGACTTGCCACTCCATGTTCTAAGATCCATAGCTCCACTCACTATCTCCAAAAGATAAAACGACAATATGTAAACTCAAGTAGCAACAGTGAACTACAAATTAAAAAATGACAATCGATACATACCCATAGCAACCGGAATATCAGCATGCAAAACAAAAACAACGAACTTATGAACCAACCTAATACTACTGATGTGATATTCACGTTCTGGCAAGTGCAGGAAGACTGTCGCAAGCATTGCTCTCATCGACATAATCAAGCCATTTGATACAGTCAGCAAGTAGGGACCGTGTACTTCACTAGTGAAGACAGGATGTCCTCGAAAACTCCTGAAGATGATCAGCGCTTTTCACGACGATGTGGACGGTGCTTTGGTATCTGGCGGAATCACATATCATCTGTTTGCTGTGGAAAGGGGTGACTGTCAAGGCTGTGTCTGACCCTCATCGTGTTTGGTATAATCTTCTCGCTAGTTCTCAAAGTGGCTTTCGGCGAAGCAAACGAGGCCTAATTGTCAGCAACATTTCAGTCGCTGACAATGCAGTATTCTTAGCACATACTCAAGACTGTCTCCAAAGACTTACGGACAAATTTGCTATCGCGTGCAAGCTCTTCTCAGTATGTGCGAATGTGAAGTCGACCGTATTTACGTGCAAGGACACACTGTTGCACTAAACTGCAGAAACTGTGTGCCGGTGCCGGACCGAGACTCGAACTCGGGACGTTTGCCTTTCGCGGGCAAGTGATCTACCACTTGAGAGAGCACTTTCCCGCGAAAGGCAAACGTCCCGAGTTCGAGTCTCGGTCCGGCACACAGTTTTAATCTGCCAGGAAAGTTTCATATCAGCGCACACTCCGCTGCAGTGTGAAAATCTCATTCTTGTTCTAACGTACTTTTTAAAGTCTTTCAGACATGTGTGCACTGTACTGTACGCACTGCAACGATCGACAGCTGTATGAAATACGAGAATCATATTCGCATTAGCGTATATGGCTGAACTTTTGCTGCCCGGCCGGGACCTAAACCAACCCTGGACCCGCATCTTCCGCTTGACGCTAGCGGTCGCCCAGACCGCCTCAACCAGCCGAGCACCCCGCCAGGAGCGACCCAAACTTCCATAATTCACCGCTTTCGCCTACATCCTATACATGCACATACGAATTGTGAGTGCCGCACAAGAAGAGACGTATGCTTAAAGTCGAAGCCCAGTTATTAGGCATGAAACATTAAATTGCGTTGCCTGTGTTGTTCTAATGTACTTTGCAGTGTTCTTCAGATCTCAATTTAGTGTTTCATGCATAATAAGTGGGCTTCGACTTTAATCATACGAGCGTGAGTCAAATGAAAACCTTAAATTTGTAATAACAAATCGAAATTTCGCGCAGTTATCCTGTCAGTTGGTAAGCGTGGTACAAACAGCGTGCAGAATGGCCTGTAGGTCGCAGCACAGTGCAGATGCACATAGAGAGCCTGTATACAGAGTGGCCATAAGTGAAGTTGCCCGTGATTGGTTGATTAGCTTTGGCGCCATTTTTCTGCCAAACGTGTCTCGCGCTTCCTATGTTCGCCGTGCTTCTGAGTTGAATCGAAGTTCAGAGGACTTTTGGAAACGATTAAAAGGTATTTGAATTATTGAGAGACTTGTTATGCGTTGTGCATGCAAGTTCGATTTAGTTGTATACCGTTTTTAGTACGTAATTAGCGTTTGCGTACATACTGGTAGCATCACAAGCTTTTCTGAAGCCAATATCTGACAGTCCTTGCTGGAAACGGAAAGTTCCTATAATTTTTGTGCCATGCTCATTCGACTTTATAGCGTCAAACTTTATTTCGTTCCGAATCAGACACTAGGCATTATTTTGGTTTCAGTATTATTGCCTGACTATTGACGCAGGCAAGTTGTAAGCACGTTTTCCGCAGTTGTCGTGGTTGCTGAAACATTATTCGTAGTAAATAATTGTAGGTACTCTTGAAGACAGTTTTTAATAGGCCTACTTACTGTGGGGTAGAAGGGATACGGTAGGTTTTTTGTTATCTTTGGTCGTTATTACAGTAGCCTACATTTCACATTACCTGATTTTTGTAATCTTTTTCGTTTGTTATCTACGAGAGGTATTCGTAAGCAGTTGTTTACTTGTGACATGCAAAAGGTTTGAAGACCTGACAGGAAGTACTGATACGTCTCACACTTTTTGCATGTCACAAGTAAACAACTGCTTACGACTTTCATTCATCTGACGTAATACAGGTACGTTAAATCCTTAGCGTTATGCACTTCCGATACAAAACAAATGCCATACACTATTTTTTTTATTTACGTTACTTTCATTGCAATATGTCTAGTAAACGAACTTTAAAGGAGATAAATGCAAGTAACGAATAATTTTTACAGCCACTGTATCAAATTTTCCTGTGCTGTTAATGATTTCGCCGTATTGTGTTGTGCTTTTGATTCGGTGAGTGTGTACTCCACTACTCCACTACTGGCCATTCAAAAGTCCCGCCCGCAGTTTGGCAGAAAAATGGCCGCCGCATCATCCGGTTGGCCACTCTCTCCCTATACAGGCCCTCTAGATGCACACATACCGTCGCATTATCAGTATAAAGATGGCTGCCCCACTTGCGACTTGCACCAGGGAAGAACAGCGTTCTGTTATTCGGGTTTTGCGTAGTGAAGGTGTGAAACCTATTGAAATTGATCGACGAATGAAGGTTCAGTACGGTGATGCATGTTCGTCACAGCAGCAAGTCTACGAATGGAGTAGGAAGTTCGCAAATGGTGTGACTTCAGTGGCAGATGCTCCTCGTCCAGGTCAGGCACAACGAGTTGCGACTCCACAGAACATTACAGCAGTTGAAGGCATAGTGAAAGAAAACTGCCGAGTGACACTGAATGACATTGCAGCATATTTACAGATTAGTCATGGGTCAGCACACTACATTGTGCATGATGTGCTCCAGTTTCAGAAAGTGTCTGCAAGATGGGTGCCACGGCAGCTGACACCTGAAATGAGAGAACAACGTATTGATGCTTGTGAAGAACTTCTTCGGCGCTTTGAACGGAAACGTGATGGCTTCCTTGCAAGAATCGTTATTGGGGAAGAAACCTGGGTTCACTTCCACCAACCGTAAACGAAGAGAGCGAGCAAGGAATGGCGCCATTCCTCATCACCAAAACCAAAGAAGTTTCGAACAGAACCATCAGCAGGGAAGGTTATGCTGACTCTCTTTTGGGAAGAAAAAGGTGTCATTTTGGAGCATTACATGCCTAGAGGGACCACTGTCACCAGTGCATCATATACAAAGCTCCTAAAAAATCATCTGCGGCCTCCAATCAAATCAAAGCGACATGGAGTGCTGTCAGCAGGTGTCCTTTTGCAACATGACAATGCAAGGCCCCACACTGCCCGTACAACACTTCAATCACAGACCTGCATTTTGAGTGTCTTCCTCATCCACCATACGCACCAGACCTAGCCCAAAGTGATTTCCATATGTTTGTACCACTCAAAGACGCAATGGGAGGAAAGAAGTTCCGTTCTGATGAAGAGGTACGCCACGCGGTGCATGAGTGGTTGCGCGGACTACCAAAAGAATTTTTTTCTAAAGGAATTTATGCACTTTGTAAGAGCTGGAGGACTTGAACTGAGCATGGGGGAGATTATGTTGAAAAGTGATACAACTTTGTACCACTTCTGCACAATAAAAAATATTTAAGGTTTTCATTTGACTCACCCTCGTACGTCTTCCAGTACGGGACTCACAGTATCTGTATCTGCGAGAGTTGTCTGTGGACGAAAGCGGTGACATGCAGAAGTTTGGGTCGGACTGGGGAGCGTGCTCGGGTTTCCGAAGCGACCGCTCGGGCCAACAGGAAGATCCGGGTTCGAGTCCCGGCCACGCACAAATTTTCATTAACATCAATGCCTACCGCAGCCAAAGGTTACCCATATTCGAATATGAGTCGCGTATAGATAACATGCAGATCTGGCTGCCATAACATTGGCTGGTTCATTTTCTTGTATGCAGTCAATAAATTCTGCTACCTCGGCTCCGTAGTGTCAGAAGATCTCTCTCTCTGGACGAGGAAATAATCGCGAGAATTGACAAAGAGGCGAATACTTTGGGGAAGCTCCGCACAATAATAAGGGACAAGGAACACCTTACGGTGGCCACAAAAATGCTCGTCTTATCAAGCGTGTGTACTGAGCACTGTCTTGCTTGGTGCCGTGATTTGCACGACATATGCTTAACAACAACGTAAACTTAACAACTTTCAGCTGCGTTGCTTACGAAATATTCTAGGCATAACACGGAGGGTTCGTGTGACGAATGAGACGCTCCTGAATACTCTCATGCTACCTGGTATCATCGCCACTCTCAAGAAATGCCTGCGGTTGCCGGGACAGTCACTTCGCATTGACCATTCCCGTCTTCCCCGAAGGACACTAATTACGGTCTCCGGAATTCAGTTCGGAATGAGATTTTTGAACTTAGAGTACACCCTCAAAAGATTCCGAGAAAAAGAGCTCTGAAGTTGTACGAGCAGCTCATGTACCTTTCAAATTATTTACTCTGCCAGCATAGCGAAATGGCTGTGCGTGCAGCGGCATTGCTTGCCACGCGGGGATCCACGTTCGAGCCTGCCTTCGGTTAGTTTTTATTTTGTTTTCTAAACTGTTTTTAAAATCATAACAACTTTTAAATGAAGTTAATGACCTAACATATTACCTTCGAAGTCTGGGAAGATAACGACAGGGCTCTGTACTGACATTCTCAACCTTTCCTTAAAGTCTTATGAGGGAAGAAAATTGTTTGTCTTGGGGGAGGACAAGCAAAGTCTGAATTGTATGACGAAATCTTTCAGGATGAGAGAAATCACCGAAATGTACAATGAAAGTGATTTTTCCAAAATGTACTCCTCTGACGACGTCTATTTTTATAGACAGGTAAAAGAACCTATTAAAGCGTAAACAAAAGTGCGCCTATCTGATTGAAAGTAATAAAGAATTCCCGTGAGGACTGTATAAAAATACAATCAATAGTCCACCATCAAATTTCATCAACAATTTTTAATTAAATGATCCGGTATGCTACAGGATTTTTGATGAAAGAGACGTTTTCATGAATGTTAACAGAGTATATTTTCCAAGAGATCTTTTAAAACCAGGTTGTTCGTGTAAACGAACGTCCTTCATAAATTGTACAAGATGTCAAAATATTTATTGGTTTCAAGATTTTAACTACAGTTGTCATTCTGGTGCTGTATGTAAAATACGAAACTGACAAATAAAGGGGGTATTGTAAAAATGTTTTCATAAATAAAACCCTATCCGAGATTTTGTTGCAGTTGTAGTTAAAGCATTAACTTACCTCCATTAAAATGCATTTGCAATTATTCAGTTTTTTTAACATAAAATATTAATTGTAGTTTATATTTTAAGTTAATTAGCTGTAACAATTACTTCATGATGATGTCCCATACTCCGAGAAGCGTAAGGGACGATGCGGGAGACCCGCACCGCCGTACTAGGCAAGGTCCTAGCGGAGGTGGTTTCCCATTGGCTGCCTCCGACCGTAACGGGGATGAATGACGATGATGATGATGAAGACGAGGCAGAGAAAAATCCCTGACCCCACAGGGAATCGAACGCGGGACCCCGTGCGCGGGAAGCGAGAACGCTTCCGCAAGACAATTACTTCCTGTATAGAATAAAATTCTTTATTATTTAAATGATAATATTTTAGATCATTAACTTTATTTGAAGGTTTTTAAAACTTTTAAAATACACTCCTGGAAATTGAAATAAGAACACCGTGAATTCATTGTCCCAGGAAGGGGAAACTTTATTGACACATTCCTGGGGTCAGATACATCACATGATCACACTGACAGAACCACAGGCACATAGACACAGGCAACAGAGCATGCACAATGTCGGCACTAGTACAGTGTATATCCACCTTTCGCAGCAATGCAGGCTGCTATTCTCCCATGGAGACGATCGTAGATATGCTGGATGTAGTCCTGTGGAACGGCTTGCCATGCCATTTCCACCTGGCGCCTCAGTTGGACCAGCGTTCGTGCTGGACGTGCAGACCGCGTGAGACGACGCTTCATCCAGTCCCAAACATGCTCAATGGGGGACAGATCCGGAGATCTTGCTGGCCAGGGTAGTTGACTTACACCTTCTAGAGCACGTTGGGTGGCACGGGATACATGCGGACGTGCATTGTCCTGTTGGAACAGCAAGTTCCCTTGCCGGTCTAGGAATGGTAGAACGATGGGTTCGATGACGGTTTGGATGTACCGTGCACTATTCAGTGTCCCCTCGACGATCACCAGTGGTGTACGGCCAGTGTAGGAGATCGCTCCCCACACCATGATGCCGGGTGTTGGCCCTGTGTGCCTCGGTCGTATGCAGTCCTGATTGTGGCGCTCACCTGCACGGCGCCAAACACGCATACGACCATCATTGCACCAAGGCAGAAGCGACTCTCATCGCTGAAGACGACACGTCTCCATTCGTCCCTCCATTCACGCCTGTCGCGACACCACTGGAGGCGGGCTGCACGATGTTGGGGCGTGAGCGGAAGACGGCCTAACGGTGTGCGGGACCGTAGCCCAGCTTCATGGAGACGGTTGCGAATGGTCCTCGCCGATACCCCTGGAGCTACAGTGTCCCTAATTTGCTGGGAAGTGGCGGTGCGGTCCCCTACGGCACTGCGTAGGATCCTACGGTCTTGGCGTGCATCCGTGCGCCGCTGCGGTGCGGTCCCAGGTCGACGGGCACGTGCACCTTCCGCCGACCACTGGCGACAACATCGATGTACTGTGGAGACCTCACGCCCCACGTGTTGAGCAATTCGGCGGTACGTCCACCCGGCCTCCCGCATGCCCACTATACGCCCTCGCTCAAAGTCCATCAACTGCACATACGGTTCACGTCCACGCTGTCGCGGCATGCTACCAGTGTTAAAGACTGCGATGGAGCTCCGTATGCCACGGCAAACTGGCTGACACTGACGGCGGCGGTGCACAAATGCTGCGCAGCTAGCGCCATTCGACGGCCAACACCGCGGTTCCTGGTGTGTCCGCTGTGCCGTGCGTGTGATCATTGCTTGTACAGCCCTCTCGCAGTGTCCGGAGCAAGTATGGTGGGTCTGACACACCGGTGTCAATGTGTTCTTTTTTCCATTTCCAGGAGTGTAATAAAAACAATAAAAAGTCATCCGAGAGCAGGGTGGAACTTGGATCGCCCGCGTGACAAGCGAGTCCGCTGCAGGCGCAGCAATTTCGCTGTGTGAACTGATCGGTATATGAGCGGCGCATAGAACTTCAGAACCCTTTTTCTCGAAGTCTTCTGGATAGTGCGCTTAACACCTTAGCTCCCTTGAGGTACACTAGTAGCCTGCGAAGTCTCATCCCGAACTGAATTTCCGTTACTGGAAGGTCCTCTTGCTAATGAAACAGCACTTACCAAGACACCGCCTGGAAGACTGCTCTCGTGGTCGTGCGGTAGCGTTCTCGCTTCCCACGCCCGGGTTCCCGGGTTCGATTCCGGGCGGGGTCAGGGATTTTCTCTGCCTCGTGATGGCTGGGTGTTGTGTGCTGTCCTTAGGTTAGTTAGGTTTAACTAGTTCTAAGTTCTAGGGGACTTATGACCACAGCAGTTGAGTCCCATAGTGCTCAGAGCCATTTGAACCATTTTTTTGGAAGACTGCGTTAAGCGTAACATTGACGCTTTTAATACTGCGACAAATGGTGGGACATCTGCAAAGACCGCAGGAGATGGAGGAAACTTATCACGGACGGCAGCAAGTCCCACGAGGGCGCCAGGGTAAACAACTTATCAGTAAAATGAGCTGGTAGAAAAGCACCGAGGCGAAGCATTCTTGGGGATGATGTACACGACCGTGCCTGTGGGTGTCAAGTCGGTTCTCGCATCGGACTCTTGAGTCATCAGCGAAAATGCTAGCGCTGTACTACTTGAATTTTCCATTAGGAACTACAGGTCAATGAGAGGGCGACGTGAGGGCAAACCGGAGTCTATAGTAAACAGAAAGTGATAAGACTGCCAAAAGCAAGTGAACTTTAATACATCCTGTAAGCTGGGCATTTCATTTTGATTTTTGTAAGTTATCGATATGCATGTCAGAGAGAGAGGTCAGGCTATGATACTGTTAAACTATCTTTGGTGTGGTTGTGGCGCAGTCTTTGCCTCTGCGCAGACTGATATATTCTTAGTTGAAGTGTGACAATCGATGGACGTATTCAGTAGTGCCGTGTCGACTTGTGATTGTATCAGTTAGGTGAAAAGACAGCAAGGATGATTATGATGTCTGTACCGAAAGGCGAAAGGAATATAAATTTTGATAATGCTATTTATGTAAAAGAAGAATTTTAAGTAAGACTGCGGCACTGCGCACCTAATTTGTAGAAATGATTATTGCCAGTTAGTTAACTTTGTTCACTTGCTCAGAGCGGAGAGATAAACACCTCACTTCCATGGATCATGCATGAACATATTAACTGATTAAGCTGATTGGGTTTTTACAGAAACTTTTAAAATCAGACCAATGTTACGTGTGAAGATCACGCGAAGTTTTAAGTCGTAGCCGGCCGAAGTGGCCGTGCGGTTAAAGGCGCTGCAGTCTGGAACCGCAAGACCGCTACGGTCGCAGGTTCGAATCCTGCCTCGGGCATGGATGTTTGTGATGTCCTTAGGTTAGTTAGGTTTAACTAGTTCTAAGTTCTAGGGGACTAATGATCTCAGCAGTTGAGTCCCATAGTGCTCAGAGCCATTTGAACCATTTGATTTAAGTCGTAGTTTTGAATTCATACTTCATTCCAAAATCGTTGTCTTGGAATATCATTTCATGGGAATGATTACGCTCCCCACCCCACTGTTTATCATTACGCATTACCATATTGCACTATGAGGTAAGGAACAACTTGAATATTTATTTAGAAATACAAATCTAGCTACCTTTTTGCTGTTGTGCTTTCGAGAAATCGACAACAATGTTGTCAAGACGCTAGATAAATGATTAGGACCAGATAATTGTTTTACTTCTGTTGCACATTTCATATAAAACAATTTATATTCAGTTAATTTACAGTTCAGTTCAAATTAGATACTCTTCAGCAAAGGTTAGCATACGAGTTTGTCAGATAATAGTTCGTGAGTCATAATTTTGGTAATACCTACATTTTTAAAGAATTGGAGGTAAATTTGTACTAAATTCCATACAGAAACAAAATACAGTATGAATCACTAACTATTAACACCAAGAATGTCAGAAAGCATGATAGGAGCTGAAAAGTTTGTGGGACAAAAAGTTACATGGGACAACGGGCGCCATAAAACGACGTGGGATTTTTGTTGCTAGGTGAAGACGCTTGAGAGATATGAAGGTCAACTTTGTTTTCCTAAATGGGATGCTACAGTCTGGTACTTATTTTCTGATAGCTATCGAGACGAATGCAGTGGTGTGAAACAGTAGGGTCTTTGAAGGTCAACGAAGGTCACAAAGGTGGCATGAACGTCCATTTACAGAAGCTGTTCGAAGCGATGACCATTGGTATCAATGCAGTGCTGCAATCTTCTTATCATGGATTGAGTGGTATTCCTTATCACATCGGCACTTACCGAAGCCCATGCTCTGACAATTCTCTCTCGCATATCTTCAGGTGTAGTTGGAACGTATTTATAAATGATGGCTTTTACGAATCCCCACAAGAAAAATTCCACAGGCGTCAAGTCTGGCGAACGAGCTAAGACACATCTCCGCGTCCAGTCCAACGATTTGGGAATTGTGTCTGCAACTCATTTCTAGCCATCAGCGACAAATGTGACGAACAGCCATCGTGTTGATACCACATTCTGTTACTTATTCCTAAAGGTATTTTTTCCAATAACAGACCTAATGTTTCTTGCAGGAATGTGGTGTACGTCATACTATTAAGATTTCCTTCATTGAAATAGGGGCCTATAATTCTGTCCTCCAGAATCCCGCATCATACATTCACCGACCACGGTGTTTGGTGTGCAGCTTGCCGCAGCCAACATGGATTTTTCAGTTGCCCAATAATGCATGTTAAGCAAATTAACATTGCCATGGTTCGTGAATGCAGTCTCGTCACTAAATAAAATCAAATTAATAAATGTGTTATCCCTCTGAAGCTGAGCCCATCGGCAGAATTCAAATCGACGCATACAATCCGTACCAGTTAATTCGTGGTGGGGACTGATATGGCAAGGATGATATTTATGACGGTGCAGAACACGAACAACACTACTCTGGCTCATGCCAGATTCCCTTGCGATTTGACGCGAACTAACACACGGAGTACTAATTTCCGTTTCCTCATTAGTAACTTTCCTTTGCCGATTATGTTTCCGGTGCGTTAATGATCCAGTTGGTTCAAAAAAATGGTTCAAATGGCTCTGAGCACTATGGGACTTAACTTCTGAGGTCATCAGTCCCCTAGAAGTTAGAACTACTTAAACCTAACTAACCTACGGACATCACACACATCCATGCCCGAGGCAGGATTCCAACCTGAGACCATAGCGGTCGTGCGGTTCCAAACTGAAGCGCTTAGAACCAGTTGTTATCAGTTTATCATACACATATTTAAAGGTACGACGTGCAGGGTGAGTACGTTGAGTATATCTTTCAGTCCGCATCTCGTGGTCGTGCGGTAGCGTTCTCGCTTCCCGCGCCCGGGTTCCCGGGTTCGATTCCCGGCGGGGTCAGGGGTTTTCTCTGCCTCGTGATGGCTGGGTGTTGTGTGATGTCCTTAGGTTAGTTAGGTTTAAGTAGTTCTAAGTTCTAGGGGACTGATGACCATTGATGTTAAGTCCCATAGTGCTCAGAGCCATTTGAACCATTTTTTTTTTATATCTTTCAGCGTATAAATCTCTAGCTCTCACTGAATTTCGTTGGCATTCTCCGTAAATGAGAAGCATATCGACTTGTTCTTCGAAGGAATACATCATTCACATTCGCTTGATTCGACGATACTAGTCTTACCGCTCCTATTAGCGTTCTATAGCGAAACCGTCGAATGGTGTTCACATGTGAATGACACGTTAGATGGATACGCCGTATTCGGCGAATATTTATTATTTGCTCAATATACGAGAGAGAATTGTCAGAGCACGTGCTTTGATAATTGCCGAAGTGATAAGGAATACCCCTCAGTCCATGATGAGAAGATTGTAGCACTGCATTGATATCACTGGTCATCACTTCGAACACATTCTGTAAATGGACGTTCATGCCACCTGTGTGACCTTCGCTGACCTTCAAAGACCTTACTGTTACACATCATTGGATTCGTCTCTATAGCCGCTATCAGAAAATAAGTACCAAACTACAGCATCCTATTTAAAGAAAAAACAATGTTTACCTTCATATCTCTGACGCGACCCAACCTAGCAACAAAAAATCAACGTCATATTATGGCCCCCGTTGTCCCATGCAACATTTGTCCGACAAACTTTTCAGCTACTATGATACTTTCGGAGTTATTCTAGGTGGCAATAGTTAGTGACTCACCCTGTATAGTGGGGAGGTTACAATCCAACTTGTGTCGTACTATGATTACAATGTTACGTTTTATAATTTCCTTTTCACGCTGTGTAGTTCTTCAGTGCATACAGGGGCAAGTAACAGACGCGGTTCATGAACAGAGAAGTCAGATATTAATTTATTCTACATCTAATATCAAGGAGTAAAAATAATATATAACTTTGTTGCTGTAGCTGGAGCGTCGGTTGCTAACGGTAGACTTGAATGTTGAAATATATATCGATGCAAATGATTTGCAGTTCAGACAATTAATAAATGACGAGCACTGGCCACTAAAAGTCTGTAAATGTTATTCAGCTGGCAAACACACAAAAATGGGATCACTTTATGAATGTTCGGACTTGAACACAACCACCGCTGGAGCTCCGGAGAGGGGATGCTTGCATCGCGCTGGCAGCGGCGTAATGGCTCATTAGCAGCGGCCTCGTACCGGGGTGGCGTAACCGGCGGCGCACGTATTCCTAAGTGCGGTCGACCGGATAGCGACCGATACCGCATTACGAAATTGACTTTCCTTGCTATTAATTTCCTACCAAAAACATACACGGAACGAAATTCTTTTAGACATTTTTGTACTGTTACTACGCAAAGAATAGTGCTGTGGCGTCCGAGAGCGAAGACTGTGGTTCACCCTGTATATTATACACTACTGGCCATTAAAATTGCTACACCAAGAAGAAATGCAGATGATAAACGGGTATTCATTGGACAAATATATTATACTAGAACTGACATGTGATTACATTTTCACGCAATTTCGGGTGCATACATCCTGAGAAATCAGTACCCACAACAACCACCTCTGGCCGTAATAACAGCCTTGATACGCCAGGGCATTGAGTCAAACAGAGCTTGGATGGCGTGTACAGGTACAGCTGCCCATGCAGCTTCAACACGATACCACAGTTCATCCAGAGTAGTGACTGGCGTATTGTGACGAGCCAGTTGCTCGGCCACCATTGAGCAGACGTTTTCTATTGGTGAGAGATCTGGAGAATGTGCTGGCAAGGGCAGCAGTCGAACATTTTCTGTATCCAGAAAGGCCCGTACAGGATCTCCAACATGCGGTCGTGCATTATCCTGCTGAAATGTAGGGTTTCGCAGGGATCGAATGAAAGGTAGAGCCACGGGTCGTAACACATCAACTGTTCTAAGTGCCGTCAATGCGAACAAGAGGTGACCGACACGTGTAACAAATGGCAACCCATACCATCACGCCGGGTGATACGCCAGTATGGCGATGACGAATACAGGCTTCCAATGTGCGTTCACCGTGATGTCGCCAAACACGGATGCGAACATCACGATGCTGTAAACAGAACCTGGATTCATCCGTAAAAATGACGTTTTGCCATTCGTGCACCCAGGTTCGTCGTTGAGTACACCATCGCAGGCGCTCGTGTCTGTGGTGCAGCGTCAAGGGTAACCGCAGCCACGGTCTCCGAGCTGATAGTCCATGCTGCTGCAAACGTCGTCGAACTGTTCGTGCAGATGGTTGTTGTGTTGCAAACGTCCCCATCTGTTGACTCAGGGATCGAGACGTGGCTGCACTATCCGTTACAGCCATGCGGATAAGATGCCTGTCATCTCGACTGCTGTGATACGAGGCCGTTGGGATCCAGCACGGCGTTCCGTATTACCCTCCTGAACCCACCGATTCCATATTCTGCTAACAGTCATTGGATCTCGACCAACGCGAGTAGCAATGTCGCGCAGGGATCGAATGAAAGGTAGAGCCACGGGTCGTAACACATCAACTGTTCTAAGTGCCGTCAATGCGAACAAGAGGTGACCGACACGTGTAACCAATGGCAACCCATACCATCACGCCGGGTGATACGCCAGTATGGCGATGACGAATACAGGCTTCCAATGTGCGTTCACCGTGATGTCGCCAAACACGGATGCGAACATCACGATGCTGTAAACAGAACCTGGATTCATCCGTAAAAATGACGTTTTGCCATTCGTGCACCCAGGTTCGTCGTTGAGTACACCATCGCAGGCGCTCGTGTCTGTGGTGCAGTGTCAAGGGCAACCGCAGCCACGGTCTCCGAGCTGATAGTCCATGCTGCTGCAAACGTCGTCGAACTGTTCGTGCAGATGGTTGTTGTGTTGCAAACGTCCCCATCTGTTGACTCAGGGATCGAGACGTGGCTGCACTATCCGTTACAGCCATGCGGATAAGATGCCTGTCATCTCGACTGCTGTGATACGAGGCCGTTGGGATCCAGCACGGCGTTCCGTATTACCCTCCTGAACCCACCGATTCCATATTCTGCTAACAGTCATTGGATCTCGACCAACGCGAGTAGCAATGTCGCGGTACGATAAATCGCAATCGCGATAGGCTACAATCCGACCTTTATCAAAGTCGGAGACGTGATACTACGCATTTCTCCTCCTTACACGAGGCATCACAACAACGTTTCACCAGGCAACGCCGGTCAACTGCTGCTTGCGTCTCAGAAATCGGTTGGAAACTTTCCTCGTTTCAGTACGTCGTAGGTGTCGCCACCGGCGCCAACCTTGTGTGAATGCTCTGAAAAACTAATCATTTGCATATCACAGCGTCTTCTTCCTGTCGGTTAAATTTCGCGTCTTTAGCACGTCATCTTCGTGGTGTAGCAATTTTAATGGCCAGTAGTGTAAATAGCAACGGCGCTATAACAATCCCTTGGGTTTCTCCCGAAGTTAAGTTTCTCAAATGACGATTTTGTCTCGTTAAAAACTACGTGTTGGGATGTGCCTACTAGCGAAGTCTGAATCCGCTCACGAGACTGGTGCGATACGGTATGTGGCTCACCAAAACACAGGCGTGCTGACTAAACTCTGACAAACGAAACCCATTGTGCACACTAGTAGCACATACAATCTGATTTGCAATCTCATTTGGCGCTACATTTGCGCTATGAATCAATACGTATGACGCAGGTCTTATGCTGAGGCGAACTGCTGGTTGTCGGTTTGTGTGTTTCCCTTGATCATCAGGGTCGATGTCCCGCCGGCCGCGGTGTCACTGCCACGCCACGCCACGCCCATCGGCACCAGCGGGCGGCCGGCCCCCGTCCCTCGGCCACGCCCACCGGCACCCCTCGCCACGCCCTGGTGACGCACGCCGATAGCCGCCCCACCTGGGACCGGCCGCTGCCGCTGCCGCTGCCGCAGCCGACGCCGCTCTTCCATTCTCTTAATTTCCCGGCCTCGGCACTTGTCTCGCTCACTCTTGGCAAACTTACCACCTGGGATTCCGTGTACGCCACGTTTCACAGAACTCTCCCATTCCATTTTCTTATCAGGGCCACTGGAATTTCCTTCCGGGAAGTGAATCGCGCCACGCCTGTCTTCATTTTCTGCCTGTTTCAGGCTGTCCATTATGCGGTGAGCAGGTCGGGCTACTGTTCACTTAACTGCAACCGTCACCTGCCTCGGGAACAAGCCACCGACAAGAGGAAGGCCTCTCAGACTCGCCCAACCGAATCGGCTCATATTTGACAGGTCGCTTGTGTACAACCCAGAATGAGAGACTCTAAGACATTTTGGGTGAATACGCCCCTGTACGGGGTACGCTATAGAGAAAGACGGGTGGCGTACAATATGCACAAAAACCAAGAGGGAACAATAAGAGTGGAAGACCAGTTACGAAGTGCTTGTCTTAACATGCGTGTAAGACAGGGATTTAGTCTTTCGCCTCTAATGTTCAATCTATACATCGAGGAAGCAATGTGAAAGTAAAAGTAAGGCTCAAGAGTGGGATTAAAATTCAAGGTGGTCCGAAATCAATGACAACATTAGCTGAGGACATTGCTATCCTCAAGTAAAGAGAACTACAGGATCTGTTGAATGGGTTCAAATGGCTCTGAGCCGTATGGGACTTAACTTCTGAGGTCATCAGTCCCCTAGAACTTAGAACTACTTAAACCTAACTAACCTAAGGACATCACACACACCCATGCCCGAGGCAGGATTCGAACCTGCGACCCTAGCGGTCGCGCGGCTCCAGACTGTAGCACATAGAACCGGTCAGCCACACCGGCCGGCTCTGTTGAATGGAATGAACAGTCTAATGAGCACACAATATGGACCGAGAGTACATCGAACAAAGACGAAAGTGATGATAAGTAGCAGAAATGAGATCAGCGAGGAACTTAACATCGGGATTGATGGTCCCGAAGTAGATGAAGTTAAGGAATTCTGCAGCTAGGCAGCAAAATAACCCATGATGGATGGAGCAAGGAGGATATAAAAATTAGACTAGCATAGGCAAAATGGGCATTCCTGCCCAAGAGAATACCGCTAGTATCAAACAAAGGCTTTAGTGTATGGTAGAAATTTTTGATAATGTACGTTTGGAGCACAGCCCTTTATGGTAGTGTAACATGGAGAGTGGAAAAACCGGAACGAAAGAGAATTGTAGCATTTGAGATATGGTGCTACAGAAGAATGTTGAAAATTAGGTGGACTGATATGGTAAGGAATGAGGGAGGAGGCTCTGTGCAGAATCGGAGAGGAAAGGAATATGTGGAAAACACTGGTAAGAAGAAGGAATAGGATGATACGACATCTGTTAAGACATCAGGGAACAAGCTCCGTGGTACCAGAGGGAGCTGTAGAGGACAAAAACTGTAGAAGAAGACAGAGATTAGAATGCATCCAGCAAATAATTGACGACATAGGTTTCAAGTGCTAATCTGAGATGAAAAGGTTGGCACAGGCGAGGAATTCTTGGCGGTCTGCATCAAACCAGTCAGATAAAAACCTGTTGTTGAGGAAACCACTCCTAAAGTTCATGACACGCAATTGACGCAATAGATGAATGAAACTGAACAATTTTCGTCATCGTATGTAGGGGTCTGCAAAAGCAAATTTTCCTAAGAATCGTGGAAAGTTTTATGAACGACGTTTGTGCATCCGTAACGTAAACGTTGTTCATCGTAACTTCCCCTGCCATAGTGACCGAGGGATATGGCTGGAGAGCAGAGAGCAGAGAACCTGTGTTCGGTTCACAAACGCATTCCGTATCGAAATTGGTAGGAACAGATGGTTTATTAAGGTAAGTAAATCAATAAAAAATAATAACAAGATAGGCAAATAAATTTCTATAACGACTTGTATTACTAAAAATTTAAAATATTAATCCTGATCCCTATGCAATAGCTTCTTGACTCTCTCCGTTACATGTTCTCGTCTTCCTTCGAACAACTGTAGGATGCTCTTGTCATATCATTATTGATTTATTTACCTTATTATCCACCCTATTCCTGACAATTTCGATATGGAAAAAAATCAAATGAAGGAAACTGCGGCATTTCGTAATCGCACAAGTTATTTGTTCCCCGGCCAGACGCCCTTGTCCTTTCTTCCCTTCTATCTTTTTTTTCTTCGTTTTCTCTTCTTAAATTCTCTACGGATGTCAGGTGACATCTCTCAAACTGCAACGTTGAAGACTTTTCTCCATTTTTTTTTAAATTACTGATGGGGGCTATTCCCCTGACCGATCACGTTGGGCTACTGTGGCGGCAATGCATAGTCATTACGCCACCACTCTTTCGATGGATAGAGAAGATCCAACGGAGAGCAGCGCGCTTCGTTACAGGATCATTTAGTAATCGCGAAAGCGTTACGGAGATGATAAACTCCAGTGGAAGACTCTGCAGGAGAGACGCTCAGTAGCTCGGTACGGGCCTTTGTTGAAGTTTCGAGAACATACCTTCACCGAAGAGTCAAGCAGTATACTCGTATTGCTCCCTCCTACGTATATCTCACGAAGAGACCATGAGGATAAAATCAGAGAGATTAGAGCACACACAGAAGCGTACCGACAATCCTTCTTTCCACGAACAATACGATACTGGAACAGAAGGGAGAACCGATAGAGGTACTCAAGGTACCCTCCGCCACACACCGTCAGGTGGCTTGCGGAGTATGGATGTAGATGTAGATGTAGATGAACAGCGTTTACCTTTGGGTACACAAGTAGCAGTCGTAAACTGTCTTTCCTCGGTTTCTAAGAAAATTTTCGTTTTCGACCCACAAATAGCTGAAAAATGGTCAATTTTCAGTCTATCGATCCCCATCAATTTTGATACGATTCCGCGTCATGAACGTCAGATGAGCTTTTCTCAAAAACAGGAGGAGTGGGGGGTATTAAGCCAAAACATCTTGGACTCTTTCATTTTAAGCTGTACACAATCGAACTACCGTGTATGAGTTAAATCAGGCCGGCCGTTGTGGCCGAGCGGTTCTAGGCACTTCAGTCCGGAACCGCGCGACCGCTACGGTAGCAGATTCGAATCTTGCCTTGGGCATGGATGTGTGTGATGTCCTTAGGTTAGTTAGGTTTAAGTAGTTCTAGGTTCTAGGGGACTGATGACCTCAGATGTTAAGTCCCGTAGTGCTCAGAGCCATTTGAACAAGTTTTGATAACAATGAATATCAAGTGCTCGTCAGCTATAACCGAGAATTATTCCGTTTCAGTCTGTATTTGCTCTACGTCAATCGCTAGATGTTATTTCGTAGTTGCTTGACATATTATCAACTCGTATCCAACACTGCGCCTATTAGCTCTGAGTACATAAAACACAGCGGAGGTCTGTTTACTTCGCCTCACTGCCGCCGTGGTATTCTGTCTGTCTCTTTGGAGGCGCCAGGTCGGACAGCCTGCGCGCTTGTGCTAAGTGACGAAGCCCTGGGCGGTCGGTGAACGAGGTCAAGTGCAAAGAAAACGCCTCATTCGGAGAGCGCTGATTAGGCGGCTAATACGTGGAATGGAAAGGGCCTTGAACCGTGACGCCCGCCTCATCGCTTTTGCAACGCAAGCATTCATTCTCCAGCGTAACGTGCGGTACCGCACGACTGACCTCACCATCCGCCCTCTGCACTAGTACGGACAGCTAAATCATAACTGGATCCTTCTGCCGACCACCACAATCACTTCCTGATGTAATCGGAAACTTTAGAGAAAACGTTACTTCGCTACTACGTAACTACCCCAATAATACCAAAATCTTGGGAGGAGACTTTAGCCATCCGACGTTCGACTGTGATAACTACAGTTTTGTTAGTGGCAGGCGTGACATGACATCTGAAACCTTGTTAATTGCGTTATTTGTTATATGTAGAACAGATGGTTCGGAACCCTACTCATGATGGAAATAAACTGAGTGATCAAAAGTATCCGTACACCTGACTGAAAATGACTTAGAAGTTCGTGGCGCCCTCTATCGGTAATGCGGGCATTCAGCACGGTGTTGGCCCAGTTTACGCCTAGACGACAGCCTCCACTCTCGCAGGCATACCTTCAATCAGGTGCTGGAAGCTTTCTTGGGGAATGGCAGCCCATTCTTGAGAGTGCTGCACAGAGGAGAGATATCGTCGGCGAGGCCTGGCACGAAGTCGGCGTTCCAAAACATCCCAAAGCTGTTCCATACGATTCAGTTGAGGACTCTGTGCAGGCCAGTCCATTACAGGGATGTTATTGTCGTGTAAACACTCCGCCACAGGCCGTGCATTATGAACAGGTGCTCGATCGTGTTGAAAGATGCAATCGCCATCCCGTAAATTGCTCTTCAACAGTTGGAAGCAAGAAGGCGCTTTAAACATCAATGTAGGCCTGTGCTGTGATAGTGCCACGCAAAACAACTAGGGGTGCAAGCCCCCTCCATGAAAAACACGACCACACCATAACACCACCACCTCCGAATTTTACTGTTGGCACTACATACGCTGGCAGATGACGTTCACCTGGCATTAACCATACGCATACCCTGCCATCGGATCGCCACATTGTGTACCGTGATTCTTCACTCCACACAACGTTTTTCCATTGTTCAATCGTCCAATGTCTACGCTCCTTACACCAAGCGAGGCGTCGTTTGGCATTTACCGGCGTGATGTGCGGCTTATGAGCAGCCGCTCGACCATGAATTCCAAGATTTCTCATCTCCAGCCTGTCATATTACTTGCAGTTGATCCTGATGCAGTTTGGAATTCGTGTGATGGTCTGGATAGATGTCTGCCTATTACACATTACGACCCTATTCAACTGTCGGCAGTCTCTGTCAGTCAACAGACGAGGTCGGCCTGTACGCTTTTGTGCTGTACGTGACCCTTCACGTTTCCACTGCACTATCACACCGGAAACAGTGGAGCTATGGATGTTTAGGAGTGTGGAAATGTCGTGTACAGACGTATGACACAAGTGACACCCAATCACCTGACCACGTTCGAAGCCCGTGAGTTCCGCAAAGCACCCCATTCTGCTCTCTCGCGATGTCTAATGACAACTGAGGTCGCTGATATGGAGTACCTGGCAGTAGGTGGCAGCACAATGCACCTAATATGAAAAACGTATGTTTTTTGGGGTGTCCGGATACTTTTGATAACATAGTGTATATTTAAATCTAATGTCAACAAACAGACGAGGATGTGCATATCGAAATGAGTATCATTGACCTCGGCGCAGTTGTAGCAATATTGATTACCAAAGTACAAAGAGAAACTAAAACAAATACAAAAAATCATTTGTTCACTGAAACATAAAAGAAGCTGTAGTGTAATTTCTCAATGAAGAATTTGAAATTTTTAGCTCTAGACTGAAGGACAAGTTGCACTGGATATATATGTACCCAGTACAATAGTTCATAATGGGAGGGAAACTCCATGGTATACAGTCACGTGAAAAGTAACAGAGACTACAGCATAACTGGTATAAAACAAAGTATAGGGCTATAGATAGAGAAATGCTGAATGAAAAAATGCGTTTGGCTGACAAGTGAGCAGCGAGTGAAGCCTCCAATAACTACCGTAGCTGAATACTTTGACAAGACGCAAAGAAATTCTAATAGTATGTAATGGCTGTTAATGGCACGGAAGTTAGTGCCCAGTCACTCGGGACAGGAGGCGAAACTGAGGTAATAAGGCAAAACCAGATAAGCTTAACTCCGTCTTCAAATGTTCCTTTACAGAGGAAAACAAAGGAGTACTGCCTCAATTTAATTTCAGTTCCACTGGAAAGACGAGTGAAAAAGACATTACTGTGAGTGATATTGATAAATACACTCCTGGAAATGGAAAAAAGAACACATTGACACCGGTGTGTCAGACCCACCATACTTGCTCCGGACACTGCGAGAGGGCTGTACAAGCAATGATCACACGCACGGCACAGCGGACACACCAGGAACCGCGGTGTTGGCCGTCGAATGGCGCTAGCTGCGCAGCATTTGTGCACCGCCGCCGTCAGTGTCAGCCAGTTTGCCGTGGCATACGGAGCTCCATCGCAGTCTTTAACACTGGTAGCATGCCGCGACAGCGTGGACGTGATCCGTATGTGCAGTTGACGGACTTTGAGCGAGGGCGTATAGTGGGCATGCGGGAGGCCGGGTGGACGTACCGCCGAATTGCTCAACACGTGGGGCGTGAGGTCTCCACAGTACATCGATGTTGTCGCCAGTGGTCGGCGGAAGGTGCACGTGCCCGTCGACCTGGGACCGGACCGCAGCGACGCACGGATGCACGCCAAGACCGTAGGATCCTACGCAGTGCCGTAGGGGACCGCACCGCCACTTCCCAGCAAATTAGGGACACTGTTGCTCCTGGGGTATCGGCGAGGACCATTCGCAACCGTCTCCATGAAGCTGGGCTACGGTCCCGCACACCGTTAGGCCGTCTTCCGCTCACGCCCCAACATCGTGCAGCCCGCCTCCAGTGGTGTAGCGACAGGCGTGAATGGAGGGACGAATGGAGACGTGTCGTCTTCAGCGATGAGAGTCGCTTCTGCCTTGGTGCCAATGATGGTCGTATGCGTGTTTGGCGCCGTGCAGGTGAGCGCCACAATCAGGACTGCATATGACCGAGGCACACAGGGCCAACACCCGGCATCATGGTGTGGGGAGCGATCTCCTACACTGGCCGTACACCACTGGTGATCGTCGAGGGGACACTGAATAGTGCACGGTACATCCAAACCGTCATCGAACCCATCGTTCTACCATTCCTAGACCGGCAAGGGAACTTGCTGTTCCAACAGGACAATGCACGTCCGCATGTATCCCGTGCCACCCAACGTGCTCTAGAAGGTGTAAGTCAACTACCCTGGCCAGCAAGATCTCCGGATCTGTCCCCCATTGAGCATGTTTGGGACTGGATGAAGCGTCGTCTCACGCGGTCTGCACGTCCAGCACGAACGCTGGTCCAACTGAGGCGCCAGGTGGAAATGGCATGGCAAGCCGTTCCACAGGACTACATCCAGCATCTCTACGATCGTCTCCATGGGAGAATAGCAGCCTGCATTGCTGCGAAAGGTGGATATACACTGTACTAGTGCCGACATTGTGCATGCTCTGTTGCCTGTGTCTATGTGCCTGTGGTTCTGTCAGTGTGATCATGTGATGTATCTGACCCCAGGAATGTGTCAATAAAGTTTCCCCTTCCTGGGACAATGAATTCACGGTGTTCTTATTTCAATTTCCAGGAGTGTAGCTGAAATTACTGAAACTGGACAAAGCTCCAGAACCCGATGGAATCCCTATCGTATTCTGTACTGAATCTGCGGATGATTTGTTTGCAGGTACATGTTTGTTGTGTAGCAGTCTCATATAACAGCTGTACTGTAGGGTCCAGAAATGAAAGTGTGCAATATATTTAGGTGTTTTACAGATGTTCTCACTTTTACTAATGACAAATCTGGCCTGTATGACCAGATATGCCTTTTCGACAAGGACTTGTATTTCATACGAGTCTGATGGCCTTTGACGTTTAAACAAGTTTTCGTATTTGAAATGGCCTAAGGCCGAAATCTAGATCGTATAACAATAAAATTAAAGTTATCAAATGAAGTCAAAATTATTACATTCAAATGGCGGCAGCATCATTCAGAAAATTTGCCATGACTGCGACTCGTATCAGAATAAAAATTGTCAAAATTAGACTAATGGCAGCACGAGCAGAGATATTTAAGCAATCAGTCTTTGCGTGCTCCGTACGTGGATGGAACGGGAAAAGGCCACAACGATTAGTAAAATCGGTGTACCCTCTGCCACTCTGCCATGCACTTCAAAGTGGTTTGCTGAGTATGGATGTAGATGTAGAATCCTATAATGGCGTGACTCACAACATAGTTCATGGCCGAGGAAAAGTTGAACAAGTATATAGAAGCTAACTCGTTTACTTACACGAAGCGTTAATAAGTTTAGTGAGGTTATCAGTATAACGTGAATATTTTTTTAGTTTATCAGATTAAGTGCCGAAGCAAGGTAAAGAGATTAGTGTTTAACATCCGGTCGAAGACGTGATCGTTAGAGACGAAGCTCGGCCGCGGGCTGCGGAAGGATTAATGGAAGAGGAAGACAAGATCCAAAGAAGAGTGGCACATTTCGTCACGGGATTGTTCAGTAAGCGCGAGATACTCAACGGACTCCAATGGCAGGTGTTCAGTATTGAATCTTCGAGAGCTTACGTTTCAAAATGGGCCGGGCAACATATTATTTCATCCCACACATGACTCGCTAAATGATTGCGACGAGAAACTCATAGGAATTATATGTCGTACGGAGCTTTACAGACAATTTATCTTCCCAGGCGCCGTTCGCGAACGAAACAGAAAGTGGGGAACAAATAATGGTAACATAAGTACTCTCCGCCACGCACCGTAAGGAGGCTTAAGCGGGGCGGAAAGAAAATTAGGGTACAACGTCTCGTCGACATCGAGGTCATTAGAGACGGAGCACAGGCTCGGATATTTTTTATAGATTCATTTCAAAGGAACTACGCCACATTTACGTGGAGCGATTTAGGGAAATCACGGAAGAACTAAATCTGTATGGCCGGACGGGGATTTGAACCGCTGTTCTACAGGATGCGACTTCAGTGTGCTGACCACTGTGCCAACTCACTCGATGAGGCTTATGGAGTACAGATGCAGATGTAGATACACTATAGATCGAAAGTGTACTGACGCCCGTATATAATGCGGAATTGACCACTAGGTGACATTAGAGGCGTATCCGTCAATATAAAAGGATAGGGGAGGGGGGGGGGGGAGTATTGTGCTGTCAGTAGAGAAGCAGCGACAGCGAGAAGGGTCGGTTGGGACAGCTCAGTGACTTCGAACGTGGACTAGTCTTCGGATGTCACCTGCAATGAGTAACAAACCCACCAGACATTTCAGCCCTCTAAAGCTGCCCAAGTAGACTGGTGGTCATGCGATTGTGGAGCGGAACCGCGAAGGAATAACTACAGATAAAGCAAGACCGCAAAGACCTCACTTACTGATGGTCGGGAACCGCTGAGAAATGCGGAAGATGTTTGTAAAAATCGGATGGATTCATCGGGAGGAATCGCTCGTGAGTTCCAAAGTTTTACAATGACTGTGCGTAGGGAGGTTAAAAGAGGGGGGTTCACTGGACGAGCAGGTCCCCATAAGTCACACAGTTTTGTAGATATTGCTAAGCGAAACTTGAGGCGATGTAAAGGGCGACATCGCTGGGTGGTGGAGGACTACAAACGAGTTGATTTGGACTCATCAATCACGGTATGCCCTGTGACAGTCCGATGGAGGGGTTTGAGTTTGGCTAGAGCCTGGAGAACGTTACCTGGCGTCGTGTGTAGCTCCTCGAAGTAGAGGCGATGGTGTTACGGTATGGAGATGTTTTTCGTAGTTAGGGTGTGGTCGTCTTATTGACCTGAAGAGTCTAACTCTGAACCCATTGGAACATCTTTGGGATGAGTTAGAACATTGACTTCTCTCCAGACTGGCTTCGGCTCTTGAAGAAGAATGGACTGCCATTCCTCCACAGACATTCAGACACTTCATTGAAAGAGTCCACAGCAAAGCTGAAGCCATCAGAAGATGGAAGGGTGTACACACCCCATGTTAACGTCCACTAATAGGTGTCCGGGTACTTCTGGTCAGACAGCGTAAAGTGTCGGGTCGGGTTTACAATGAAGCGGACGGATTTGTTCTTGTCGCTGGCATTCACTTCAAGCTGTGACACTAGTTTCGGATCGTCTCCCGTAGTTACCACCTGGAGAGATGTTCCGCCGGTTTCAGGCGTGTTACTGCCAGTGCAGTGCTAGAGTGACATCCGCACGGCTGGAAAGCGTGTCGACCAACCGGCCCATTTTGGGGAGACCCGCACCGTCGTACTACGCAAGGTCCTAGTGGAGGTGGTTTGCCGTTGCCTTCCTCCGACCGTAATGGGGATGAATGATGGTGATGAAGACGACAGAAGAACACCCAGTCATCTCGAGGCAGGAAAAATCCCTGACCCCGCCGGGAATCGAACCCGGGACCCCGTGCGCCGGAAGCGAGAATGCTACCGCAAGACCACGTGCTGCGGACAATAATATAATTATTTTATTTTATTTTTTATTTCTTTTTTTTTTGTTTCTGGCAAAGTAGCAGCTGTTTTATGAGGTGGCCAGCTAGCACGTAGCAACTTTACCGATTTCTCATTGAACCAAATAGGGTTAGGCAACACCTGTGACAAAAATACATGGCCCCACAGATTAATGACAATTTACAATCTTTTTTTTTTTTTTTGCTGTGTTTCGTCTCGCTTGGGCCAACTACGGAACACGTGCCAATTTCTATTCCTCGTTCGTTCTTCTTTTCTTCCGGTGCACTTTCAACTGTTCACTAAGATTTTTCTTCCTGTCTTCTAAGCATTTCGTACCAGTTCTTTTCACTCTCCTAACTTGTCTCAGTACTTTTAACGGAAACACTGCAGGCCAGGAGAATATCTCGTCAGAAAAGGATTTCACATTAAAAAATCAAATGGCTCTGAGCACTATGGGACCTAACTTCTAAGGTCATCAGTCCCCTAGAACTTAGAACTACTTAAACCTAACTAACCTAAGGACATCACACACATCCATGCCCGAGGCAGGATTCGAACCTGCGACCGTAGCGATCGCGCGGTTCCAAACTGTAGCGCCTAGAACCGCTCGGCCACTCCGACCGGCCGATTTCACATTCTCTTCAGTGGATAAATATTTCTGCAACTTTTTCACGTCTCAATTTTTAACATTGGTTGGAACATGCCATTCTGGGTATGCTTTCACAGTGGGTAATAATGGAATTTGTAACGCATCGTTTTTACAGACAAAGATAGAATAACTTTACCGAGAGTTAATCCCTAGCGTATACGACAATTTTTATTAAAAAAAAATCATGTAACAGTTGTTTTCAAAAAATTGATGTACGATTTAATCTGGGATCATCACTTATCTTTTGCGCCTCGTTCGCTCTCTCAAACGGACGTGCTGAGATGGATACGATAGTGCAGTGCCTGTGTTACTCCGAGTTACGATGTAAAGTGCCTTTGGACATGCATGCAAGCACTGCGGCGACTACAGCCGTTATGAAATGCATTAAATGTGTTCCATTATACAGTTTACGGCTTGTACATGGGAAGTGCTACGGGTGTGCTGTTCTCACAGAACATATTGATAGTCAGGGTTCTTAGTGTTAGCCAATTAACAGACTGTAATAACATTAGAAAACGTATTTTTTGTGCGGATACACACTCCTATAAATGGAACAATACCTCCTGACATTAACAAACTAAAAGTACGGTAAATTAGAGTGTCAGTTGTGTTTGTTACAGGGTTCTAGTGCGAGTCCATTTTGAAAAGAACCCACACTGACACTTGTGTAATACCTATGGCAGCACAGACTGAAGAACACCACAAATGCATACAGTAGTTACGTGGATTCTGACCACTATCGAGACAACTCACCACCACGGGTTGTGGTCAAAATGACCAGTCTGGTATGGAACGACTGCTGTCTTAATGCCCTTGTACAGAAGTTAACACGATCTGTTAATCGTTCTCATACATCTCTTCATGGAGAGAGATGTCACAGTGACGGAACCTCTGTGGACGGAGAATGTGTAGGACACTTCCCTGACTCATGCCACTTCCTCATGCGATTGGGCGGGAACTAACAGGCGGATCAGCTGCAACAGCAGCAAGAACATTAATTTCCACCTCTTCTATGTCACTGGTTTCCTTCTGTTACGTTGTCTAGGTGTCACTCTGCCACTTACACGTAACTGGTTGGAGAGTTCGATAAATAATTGCCCAGAGGGTTCTACATCTACATCTACATCTACATCCATACTCTGCAAGCCACTTGACGGTGTGTGGAGGAGGGTACCTTGAGTATATCGGTTCTCCCTTCTATTCCAGTCTCGTATTGTTCGTGGAAAGGATTGTCGGTATGCCTCTGTGTGGGCCCTAATCCCTCTGATTTTATCCTCATGGTCTATCCGCGAGATATACTTAGGAGGGAGCAATATACTGCTCGACTTCTCGGTGAAGGTATGTTCTCGAAACTTCAACAAAGGCCCGTACCGAGCTACTGAGCGTCTCTCCTGCAGAGTCTTCCACTGGAATTTATCTGTCATCTCCGTAACGCTTTCGTGATTACTAAATGATCCTGTAACGAAGCGCGCTGCTCTCCGTTGGGTCTTCTCTATCTCTTCTATCAACCCTATCTGGTACGGATCCCACACTGCTGAGCAGTATTCAAGCAGTGGGCGAACAAGCGTACTGTAACCTACTTCCTTTGTTTTCGGATTGCATTTCCTTAGGATTCTTCCAATGAATCTCACTCAGTCTGGCACCTGCTTTACCGACGATCAACTTCATATGATCATTCCATTTTAAATCACTTCTAATGCGTACTCCCAGATAATTTATGGAATTAACTGCTTGCAGTTGCTGACCTGCTATATTGTTGCTAAATGATAAGGGATTTTTCTTTCTATATATTCGCAGCACATTACACTTGTCCACATTGAGATTCAATTGCCATTCCCTCCACCATGTGTCAATTCGCTGCAGATCCTCCTGCATTTCTATACGATTTTCCATTGTTACAACCTCTCGATATACCACAGCATCATCTGCAAAAAGCCTCAGTGAACTTCCGATGTCATCCACAAGTTTATTTATGTATATTGTGAATAGCAACGGTCCTACGACACTCCCCTGCGGCACACCTGAAATCACTCTTACTTCTCTCCATTGAGAATGATATGCTGCGTTCTGTTATATAGGAACTGTTCAATCCAATCACACAATTGATCTGATAGTCCATATGCTCTTACTTTGTTCATTAAACGACTGTGGGGAACTGTATCGAACTCCTTGCGGAAGTCAAGAAACACGGCATCTACCTGGGAACCCGTGTCTATGGCCCTCTGAGTCTCGTGGACGAATAGCGCGAGCTGGGTTTCACACGATCGCCTTTTTCGAAACCCATGCTGATTCCTACAGAGTAGATTTCTAATCTCCAGAAAAGTCATTATACTCGAACATAATACGTGTTCCAAAATTCTACAACTGATATCTATTGGGATGTCTTGCTGCATACACTGAACCAAAACGAACTTCATTCTTCCAGCACTCTCCACGCACCTTGAGCAGGTCGTCTTTTTCTGCATCGGTAAATCCCATCGCCCACTCACGATCTACTGTCTGGACTCTCACACACTGCCTAAAGACTCCCAATGCACTTAAGAAACAGAAAAGCACACTGTAAGCAAACATAATAACACTGTAACTAGCAACTCCGCAGGTTCAATGGTACAAACAAGTGCCAGTGTGGGTGCTTTTGAGAATACGGTATCTCGCAAACGACTCGCACTGTATCCTGCAACAAACACCAGTGACATTCTATTTTCCCCCCTTTTAGTTCGTTAGTCAATACGCATGTTTGCACAAAACATACTTGCTGAGTATTATTACAATTTGTTTATTGGCTAAACCCAATACGAGCCCCTGTTTACTAATCCATTCTGTGAATCAATCAATAGCATTTTCCATTTCTGCAATATATGCGATACAAGTTTTAGGTGGTTCAGTCTGTATATGTATTATACCCCGTTTTGGCTGAAAATGGACATGAGTGGCTTGTCAAATAACCGACTCAAATACATATTGTTTTATCAGCGTCATAAACCGCCTTTTGCCAAGCATACGAGGTGTGGCTAGAAAAAAACCGGACTAGTACTGGTGAAACAATAAAACGAATGCAATAAGGCTGAAAGTCGCGTGGCCTGTCACGTGACTCTCGCTCCGCCTACTGCTCGAGTTTCATCTGCCTCCTGCACTCAGTCTGCCCGTGGCGTCTGTTTTAAGTAGTTGACGTTTTGTCTATGCGTCGGAAAATGTTGAGTGTACAGAAAGAACAACGTGTTAACATCAAATTTTGTTTCAAACTAGGAAAATCTGCAAGTGAAACGTTTGTAATGTTACAACAAGTGTACGGCGATGATTGTTTATCGCGAACACAAGTGTTTGAGTGGTTTAAACGATTTAAAGATGACCGCGAAGACACCAGTGATGACACTCGCACTGGCAGACCATTGTCAACAAAAACTGATGCAAACATTGAAAAAATCGGTAAACTTGTTCGACAAGATCGCCGTTTAACAATCAGAGCAGTGTCTGAGTTAACAGGAGTTGACAAGGAAAGTGTCGAACAAGTTTACCGATTTTTTCAATGTTTGCATCAGTTTTTGCTGACAATGGTCTGCCAGTGCGAGTGTCATCACTGGTGTCTTCGCGGCCATCTTTAAATCGTTTAAACCACTCAAACACTTGTGTTCGCGATAAACAATCATCGCCGTACACTTGTAACATTACAAACGTTTCACTTGCAGATTTTCCTAGTTTGAAACAAAATTTGATGTTAACACGCTGTTCTTTCTGTACACTCAACATTTTCCGACGCATAGACAAAACGTCAACTACTTAAAACAGACGCCACGGGCAGACTGAGTGCAGGAGGCAGATGAAACTCGAGCAGTAGGCGGAGCGAGAGTTACGTGACAGGCCACGCGACTTTCAGCCTTATTCGTTTTATTGTTTTGAAAGGGTACAGTACCGCCCAACATTGAAAATAGGTACGAAATTCTTGTCAAAACAACGCATTTTTTGTGTAAAAGTAACTCAATTTCAATTAATACAGCGAAGCCGGATACGAGTGTGGGAAAGAATGACAATTTATTTATTTAATTGATCACATGTGCACTCCCTCAAAATAAATCCCTACATCCAGTTTGGTGAGATCTGTGAAATGAATGAATGTATGGTCGTCTGCTAACCACAGATAGTGAATCGGAATATATGATCATCTTTGAGTCGATCCTTTGGCTACCTTTGGTGAGATCAAAGAGATGGAAGTTACCAGAGCTTTGGAGCGTCTGAAAGGTGGCTGACCAATAAGGTAGCAAGGTGCTTCTCCCACTTCGACAGAGGTGCGAGAGAACCGGAATACGGCCATGTTTCGGCACTCTGGCGCCGAACCTTCTGCTGTAAAGACCTGTTTTTTTGTTGTGCTCCGTAATGAAAGTGTGGAGGCATGGTATGGATGTGGAATATTTAAGAGTAGTTAGAACTAATCATTTCTCTTTCCCAGGAACTTTTGTGGGGAAAATTACAAAGTGAGGCAGGTAATTTTAAGGGGATTGTAGTAAACCAACGGTCACAATGAGCCCACGTGTAGTTATAAGTTGAGATACTAGCGTGTGTACAATAAGCTGAAATATTTAAGAATTAATAGCGTGTGTACAATAATCTGAAATATTTAAGAAATAGCGTGTGTATCATAAGTTGAAGTATTTAAGAAATATCATTCCGTGTGACGCTAAATTTAAACTCTGAGAGAGAATCAAGGTGAGTCGGCCGTTTTTCCAGCAACGCCACTTGGCTTGCATTGCACAGGAAGACGTGCGTTTATCTCCAGAGTTCACAGTAGGAAAGTAGAATTACAAAGTGGGGCAGTGTCGTGTGAAACTGGGATAGATATTGATTGAAGTGGGAAAGCGGAAAGTGATGATGTTGTAACAGTTCTTTGTGTTGTATTTCATATTGTTGTGTTGTATATGTCATGTAATTTGGGTATGTGTGTTTTGCATGGGGGTAGCAAGGTAGTTTCGAAAGATTTGTGGGTATGCCTGTTCCTTCTGTATCGCTCGATCTGGAGGAAAGTTTCGTGAGGATGATTGTGAGAGGCGAAGTGTGAGGTATAATAAAAGATCCACCATCCGATCCAGGGAGTGCACTGTTGCGGTAAATAGATTACGAGACCATAGTATAGAGATTCACTAACGTAAAGCCATGCCCACTGGGCGGAATTTCTCATGTGATTTTGTTGTAGGTTGTAGAATTTGTGTGTTTAGGAATAAATCAGATAGTGAATAGAAAGAGATTGGTGGCCTTTTTCCTTAAATTGTATGTTGTCATAATGTCCCGAATTTATATAAAAGCCGTTAAATCAAAGACAAAAAGTAAATGTGGTATTGCCAGTGCGTAGTGTGCAGTCAGAGTTCTATAAATCACTGATAGTCAGATGCGTGTTTCCGTTGCGTATTATTCATGCAGGAGGATAATTTGTAACTAAATAGTAAGATACGAGAATTCATGTTGCTCGATAAATTAAGGAAGAATCCACTCGCTTGGCAAACCACTCATCTTGCAGGCCTGACTGCTTGATGCCACAGTATGAGAAAGGCAAGTGGGTGCCTCTCAGTTTCACCAGTACTAGTCCGGTTTTTTTCTAGCCACACCTCGTATTGTAATACAGGATCGTATTTCTGTGCAGATACTTGACTGTACATTGTTCTGTTACAACTTTGCTTTGACCATTTCACTGAAATCCGACACCCGCAACTTGAAGGCTGAGTGGCTCTCCAACACTGTGAAGTCAGTCGAAGAAGCTGTCGAGCGCAGGCCGGGGCGGCTGACGTTGCTGACGCCGGTCACGTCAAAGTAAGCGCCTGGGGTCAGCGGTCGTCGCCTCGCTCATTCGCACCCGGAGCCGCCTCGCCGCCGCTCTTAAGTGGCCTCGCGTTCCAGACAGCCAGAGCACGTCCCCTCACCTCGAGTCCGAGAGGAAGAGGTAGGAGGTGCACGGGGAGGGAGGGGGGCTGCGGGGGCGGGTCGTGGCATGCCTGGATAACTCACAAGCATACCTACCCAAGGGACACACTTCGATTTTAATCGGCATTCAATATGCTGTAGTGTAGACGAAAATAAGAGACACATACTTTTAATACGTGCACATACGGCCGATAAGGGGATGAAAAAACCACTTGAAAAATATTGAGTTTAATAATATTTCCGAATGAATATCACTAAAACGATATAAAGAAACTGGTATAGGCAGGCATATTCAAATATATATATATAAAGAAACTGGTATAGGCAGGCATATTCAAATACAGAGATATCTAAACAGGCAGAACACGGCTCTACGGTCGGCAGCGCCTATATACACTACTGGCCACTAAAATTGCTACACCAAGAAGAACTGCAGATAAAAAACGGGTATTCATTCGACATATCTGTGATTACATTTTCACGCAATTTGGATGCATAGATCCTGAGAAATCAGTACCTCTGGCCGTAATAACGGCCTCGATACGCCTGGGCATTGAGTCAAACAGAGCTTGGATGGCGTGTACAGGTACAGCTGCCCATGCAGCTTCAACACGATACCACAGTTCGTCAAGAGTAGTGACTGGCGTATTGTGACGAGCCAGTTGCTCGGCCACCATTGACCAGACTTTTCAATTGGTGAGAGATCTGGAGAACGTGCTGACCAGGGCAGCAGTCCAACATTTTCTGTATCCAGAAAGGCCCGTACAGGACCTGCAACATGCGGTCGTGCATTATCCTGCTGAAATGTAGGGTTTCGTAGGGATCGATGAAGGGTAGAGCCACGGGTAGTAGCACATCTGAAATGTAACGTCCACAGTTCAAAGTGCCGTCAATGCGAGCAAGAGGTGACCGAGACGTGTAACCAATGGAACCCCATACCATCACGCCGGGTGATACACCAGTATGGCGATGACGAATATACGCTTCCAATGTGCGTCCAGCGACATGGTTTCTTATCTTATCGGTATGTAGACGATACATTTGTGGTCTGGCCACATGGTAGAGAAGCCTTAGACAAATTTTTTGATTACCTTAATAATATAAATCCAAGAATCCAGTTTACCATGGAGAGAGAAAATGATAACAAAATACCTTTTTTGGATGTTTTACTTATGAGACAGACAGATGGAAGATTGAAGCAACAGATTTTTAGAAAAATAACGCACACAGACAGATACATAAAAACTCTAACCACCATCCACAACAAAAGAGAGGTGTGATTAAAAGTCTCGTTGACAGAGCCAGACGGATTTGCACGCCGGAGTATCTAGACGTCGAATTAAAACATCTGAAGCACGCTTTTGAGAAAAATGGCTACTCAAAGAAAGAAGTAAGCAGAATTCTGCACCCAAACAACAAAAAGCCTAAGGACAAGCCCGAAAAACGATGGAAGAATACAGTCTCTCTCCCTTTCATAAAGAAAGTAACGGATCAGATTGGAAAGATTTTAAGTAAACATGATATTAGACCTGTTTTTAGACCGACGAAGAAAATTTGTCATGTTCTCCGGTCTGTAAAAGATAAACGCACTCCTCTATCAGCCAGTGGCGTATATAAAATTCCGTGTACATGTGGAAAAGTTTATATTGGAACAACAAAAAGAAGCGTAAATACACGGTTAAAATAACACAGAAGTCTTTGCCGATTAGGAAAAACAGATAAATCGGCTGTAGCAGAACACGCTTTTCAGTCAGGAAATCATCAAGTGAGGTTTTCCTAAGCAAAAATTTTATCTACGACGACAAACTGTTACCCACGGCTTTGTAGAGCAGCAATTGAAATACACTCCTGGAAATTGAAATAAGAACACCGTGAATTCATTGTCCCAGGAAGGGGAAACTTTATTGACACATTCCTGGGGTCAGATACATCACATGATCACACTGACAGAACCACAGGCACATAGACACAGGCAACAGAGCATGCACAATGTCGGCACTAGTACAGTGTATATCCACCTTTCGCAGCAATGCAGGCTGCTATTCTCCCATGGAGACGATCGTAGAGATGCTGGATGTAGTCCTGTGGAACGGCTTGCCATGCCATTTCCACCTGGCGCCTCAGTTGGACCAGCGTTCGTGCTGGACGTGCAGACCGCGTGAGACGACGCTTCATCCAGACCCAAACATGCTCAATGGGGGACAGATCCGGAGATCTTGCTGGCCAGGGTAGTTGACTTACACCTTCTAGAGCACGTTGGGTGGCACGGGATACATGCGGACGTGCATTGTCCTGTTGGAACAGCAAGTTCCCTTGCCGGTCTAGGAATGGTAGAACGATGGGTTCGATGACGGTTTGGATGTACCGTGCACTATTCAGTGTCCCCTCGACGATCACCAGTGGTGTACGGCCAGTGTAGGAGATCGCTCCCCACACCATGATGCCGGGTGTTGGCCCTGTGTGCCTCGGTCGTATGCAGTCCTGATTGTGGCGCTCACCTGCACGGCGCCAAACACGCATACGACCATCATTGGCACCAAGGCAGAAGCGACTCTCATCGCTGAAGACGACACGTCTCCATTCGTCCCTCCATTCACGCCTGTCGCGACACCACTGGAGGCGGGCTGCACGATGTTGGGGCGTGAGCGGAAGACGGCCTAACGGTGTGCGGGACCGTAGCCCAGCTTCGTGGAGACGGTTGCGAATGGTCCTCGCCGATACCCCAGGAGCAACAGTGTCCCTAATTTGCTGGGAAGTGGCGGTGCGGTCCCCTATGGCACTGCGTAGGATCCTACGGTCTTGGCGTGCATCCGTGCGTCGCTGCGGTCCGGTCCCAGGTCGATGGGCACGTGCACCTTCCGCCGACCACTGGCGACAACATCGATGTACTGTGGAGACCTCACGCCCCACGTGTTGAGCAATTCGGCGGTACGTCCACCCGGCCTCCCGCATGCCCACTATACGCCCTCGCTCAAAGTCCGT
This sequence comes from Schistocerca nitens, assembly GCF_023898315.1. Taxonomy (NCBI): domain Eukaryota; kingdom Metazoa; phylum Arthropoda; class Insecta; order Orthoptera; family Acrididae; genus Schistocerca; species Schistocerca nitens. Next base: position 60,538,479 of record NC_064621.1, on the reverse strand, counting down.
CAACTGCACATACGGTTCACGTCCACGCTGTCGCGGCATGCTACCAGTGTTAAAGACTGCGATGGAGCTCCGTATGCCACGGCAAACTGGCTGACACTGACGGCGGCGGTGCACAAATGCTGTGCAGCTAGCGCCATTCGACGGCCAACACCGCGGTTCCTGGTGTGTCCGCTGTGCCGTGCGTGTGATCATTGCTTGTACAGCCCTCTCGCAGTGTCCGGAGCAAGTATGGTGGGTCTGACACACCGGTGTCAATGTGTTCTTTTTTCCATTTCCAGGAGTGTATATAAACATAGGGATAATTTTAATCGGAAAGAAGAGACCATGAAACTTAGTGATATTTGGACAGTAGCACTACAGAATTGCTAGACAGTTTTATCCGTGACGAGATTACGATCGATAGTTAAGTTTTATCTCTGACAAAGATTATCTCTGCATATCACGTGTAACTCTGGTCACGCCCACTTTCTACGACATATAAGTCGCTCTCAGACGTCCGACCCGTCAGTCGGCAAGACTCACCGGAGGAGAAACACCCCTCTGAAGATGTCCAGCGCAGCTCTGGACGAAACGTTAGGAGCTGAAGAGTTTCATGGACCACGACCTTACATCCCGGAAGGTTTACCAGAAGATATGTCATCCGGTCGTGAAAGCCTTCAGACTATGGTCCTTAGGTTAGTTAGGTTTAAGTAGTTCTAAGTTCTAGGGGACTGATGACCTCAGATGTTAAGTCCCATAGTGCTCAGAGCCATTTGAACCATTTTTCCGCAGTGCTGGGCAATCAACAAGCGTCAGCGTCAACGAAACATCATCGATATTGGCTTTCGGGGTCGAAGGCTCACTCGTGGACCCTTGATGACTGCACGAGACAAGGCTTTGCACCTCGCCTGGGCCCGTCAACACCGTGATTGGACTGTTGATGACTCGGATATATTGCCTGGTAGGACGAGTCGTTTCAAATTGTATCGAGGGGATGGACGTATACGGGTATGGAGACAACCTCATGAACCCATGGACCCTGCATGTCCACAGGGGACTATTCAAGCTGGTGGAGGCTCTGTAATGGTCTTGAGCGCGTGCAGTTGTACTGATATGGGACCGTTATACGTCTAGATACAACTCTTGACAGATGACACATACGTAACCATCCTGGCTGATCACTTGCATCCATTCATGTCGATTGTGCATTTCGACCGACTTGGGCAATTCCAGTAGGACAAAGCGACAGCCCACACGTCCAGAATTGCTACAGAGTGGCTCCACGAACACTCTTTTGAGTTTAAAGACTTCCGTTGGCTGCCAAACTTCCCAGACATGAACAGTAGTTAGCATATCTGGGATGCCTTGCACGCGTTGTTCAGAAGAGATCTCCAGCCACTCGTACTCTTACGGATTTATGGGCAGCACTACAGGATTCATGGCGTTAGTTCCCTTCAGCACTAATTTAGATATGAGTCCATGCCACGTCGTGTTGCGGGAGCCCTACACGGTACCAGTTTCTTTGCCTCTTCAGTATATGGTGTTCCATGTGTGTTACAACGGTGCACATAGGTTTGTCGAAAAAGTCATTTTTCTAAATCCCCCCCCCCCCATTATTTTGTTTTTCATTTCGACATTTGTCTAATAGCAAAACTATACCATCGTTCGTTCCAAATTCAATCATATATGATGAAGTTGTATTCCAAACACGGGGCTGTCAGAAATAAGCTACAAATTCTCTATATCGCTGTACTGTGCACGATATGTCTCTGCTTCAGTGACAGTCGTCATGTTGGGTTGTTTAGTAAGTCTGTTCCACATAAACTAATTCTAAATGTACATTCTACATATATTGTTGTACATACATATTGTCTTTTAATTTTATGAAATATAAAATACCTTGTATTGTATTTGTGTTTTATTTTTACGATTTGGTGGCATTCTTTTGAAGTTTAACCTTTCCAGATTTAATTATATTTGAAGTTTTTGCGCATTACTGTGGTAACATTATTGTAAATGTATGCAATAATTAGGAAGTACAGGTCTGTTTGGGCCAAAAAAATTTTCAAGCGGGTGGGAGGATTCATCCCGTTAACGGCCTTATGGTCGCCTATAAAAATACGTTACTCTTATTTTGCTCTGCCTTCAACATATTGAAATCCGTTAAAAATCTGAGGGTATCTCTTGTGTAGCTTTGCTTGTCAGGCGATACAGCAATTATCCGCGAAATGCAAACGTCCCAGGTTCGAGTCCCGGTCCGGGGCACAATTTTAATCTGGCAAGAGGCTTCATAAAATAAAGACTTCGATGAAGAAGCTTGCTAAACTTACAAGCACTCAGCACCGGGAGACATCGCAGTAATACTGCGAAACGGCCTCGATAACGAACTCAATTCAGGGAGGAAGGGGGTCGACAAGTTTCTTCAGGTGTGCCACACCCTGCTGAAAACACTCACTGATGAACAGATCTCCTAGAGCTACCAACTTGTAGAAAGCGTAGGTTGGTACGTTTCAGCTGCTGTTCCAAACAGTCTTAGCCGTTTTCTATGGAAATTACATCGGGTGATAAAGCGGACCAGTCGTATATAATAGGATGCCTGAACGTTCCTCAAACGAAGAACGTAAGTGTGCAACCCTCTGATCGGAGCTGTAGTCATCATTAAGAAACAAAAGGCAACAAATTGTCACTGAAGATGCTGAAATAGACACCATGATTCGTGTTCAGGGTAAGATGAGTGAGTAGGCGCATACCACGGTATAGAAAACACTCCCCAAACATCACAGAACCACCTCTAGTCTGAATTACGAACTACACTCTCCGCAAACTGAGTGTTAAACACCTTAATTTGTTGTCGGTGGACTCCACGCCTTGCAGCATTTGAAAAGAGGAAAAATCACGACTTCTGGGTTCACTCTAAACGCCTCCAGTCAGCTCCAGTGTTGTATGGCCCGCTGAACAGTGGATGACAAGCAGCGTTGTGGGCCTCTGTGAGCTATGACCTTCTGAAATGTATACGACTTCAAGTGCAGACTGCATGCAGGACCTCGCAGCGTTCGCTCGGAAGTGGGTTAGGATTCATGAATAATTTAGCTTCTTTGATCCTGAGGTGTCCCGGTGGTTACAATTAGAAACTGCCAGTAAGCCATCCACTGTGATGGTAATGTAGATGATTAACAAATGTGGTGCAATGATTTAAGGGTTCTTGGCGTTTCTAATTTTTTATATTATGTTCAATTTCACAAATTACTGAAAATGCTACTCTACGAGGGCCTTTGTTCTACAACATCCGATCGGTCGTGAAATGGAATCCACAGCGAAAATCTAAAATGTTTTATTTACAATATATAGCAACACCTTCCAGCTACTTCCCTACGTAGTCGCCCGTCCGACTTTTGACATATTTCGTAATGTGGTGCCAATTTTCCAGTAGCGTCGTCGTAGAAGGCAATCCGTCTGTGATTTTCGGCGATTCCCTGTGCTGGTCTGCTAAAATACTGTACTCATAGCCGGAGGCCCATGCGAGCGAAGAGATGTATATGAGAGAGAAGAAGTCCGGGATGTAAGGAGGGTGATCAAACACTTCCTATCGAAAACGCTGCAGGCACGTCTTCGTTGGGTCAGCAGCGTATGGCCGAGAATTGTGACGATGAAGGAAACGCTGAACAGTTATGTTACGTGAGCTGTTTGAAAATAGCCCTTCAGAAGCTATTCCACACTTGGGCGGGGGGGGGGGGGGACACTGTTATAAGAACGAGCATTCATACAACTGATCCACCTCGATCGGCAGCGAATCCAGAAGCTTCAGTGTAGATGTACATTTATGTTCGATCTTCAGCGGGAACCTAAAATTAGCGTCTTGTGGAACATGTACGGAGACTGCGGACATGTAGCGCAACGTGGGAATGGCCGGAGGCCGCGCCGAGAAAGTCCGGGCATTGGTGGCGCAGTGGTTAACACAACTAACTGCCTAGTAAGCAGCAGGTCCCGGTCCGGCACACATTTTCACTCGTCACCGCTGATTCCGCATAAAGATGTAATTTGTTACTTTCCTTTCCTTTCCGCCCCTCTCCGCCTTTACTTTACATAAAAGAGGGTACTATTATTGGAGTCATCTTTACTGAAAAGGCGCTGCAGTCATGGACTGTGTGGCTGGTCCCGGCGGAGGTTCGAGTCCTCCCTCGGGCATAGGTGTGTGTTTTTGTCCTTAGGATAATTTAGCTTAAGTAGTGTGTAAGCTTAGGGACTGATGACCTTAGCAGTAAAAGTCCCATAAGACTTCACACACATTTGAACATTTTTTTTTTTTTACTGAAAAGTGCGACGTGACGCGATAGACGTGCATACCACAAACACTGCACAATACGTCTGTGCAAATATTCATCGGCTTTTCACTGTCAGTGTCATTTTTTGACCGATTGGACGTTGAAAAAAATACCAAATCTTGAAATAAAATACAGCTGTGTTTACCTATGTAGAAATACGGTGCGCATCAGGTTCCATGTGGCGGGTGTCCAGAGTGTAAGCTGTGTTAAATAAATGAATACCAGAAAAAACTTGTAGACTACTCTTCCTCCCCGAACTGACACCATTACCTGGGCTAGAGACGGCGTTACGCGGTATTAGCGTGATGTTTCCTGGGGGCGGGGGGTGACAACTTTTTTGCCCGCTGTGCTTAGCAACAGCGGCGCTACAAACGCGGGCGGGCACGTGGGCGCCGTTCCATCATTAGGCGGCTCGCCTCGGCTGCAGTGTTTTGTTGTCTAAGTCGCCTGTGTAATGGGTGCGCGCCGCCTTAATGATGCCGGCGTTTAATCGCCGCTTCCAGACAAAAGCACCCAACCCCGGCAGTGTCAACACGCGGCGACAAAAGGCAAAAGGCGTACGCAGCAGCCACGGCCGTAACGTTAGGCAAGCGTTAGTTACCTTCTCCGACAGCCTGTTGCGTTATGCTTGATCATTTATACTACTGCTCTCAGTACGCCACGTACGCTTCACAGCTGCCTTCGACCACACGTCTGCCTTTGCGTTGCAGACAGCTTGCACCCAGCAGTGTCTTCCGAATCCTTTGTCAACTTGAGGGATGGCAGCGGGTCGGCACACGTGTTGATAATCGCCTCGCCGTCCCAGGCGTGGGAAGCAGTAAGCCCTAATTAACTGCAAGGACTGCACACGTGTTGGGGGTGGGGTGGGGGTGGGGGATGTACTCTTGTCCGCTCATGATCCTTGCGATGATTCGCGGCATGACTTGCGTACAGTACGAGGATATTGGAACATGTACTTTGTTCGACCGTTATTAAATACCTCCAATCTACTGAAGAGACTGACTCTACTGTGCTTATCTGTCCTCCTCTGGAGTCTTGCTGTGCGGTATGCGATTCTTAGCAGGCAGGATTCGCGGAGCTTGTCCCAAAATGTCAAAGAAGGGCAGCTCTCGTTGTATTATCAGGAAAGAGTAGAGAGAGGGTCACATATAGTAAACTAGTTGGTGTGATGATCGTCAAAAGAAAGACTTTTCCTTTGTGGGGAGACATTTTCCCGAAATTTCGATCACCAAGTTTCTCCTACGAATGAGAAGATATTTTGTTAACTTTCACTTACACAGGGAGAAGGACAGTGTTAATAAAATGAGGAAACATCACGCTAATACCGCGATACACCGTCTCTAGCCCAGGTAATGATGTCAGTTCGGGGAGGAAGAGTCTACAAGTTTTTTCTGGTATTCATTTATTTAACACTGCTTACATTCTGGAGACCTGCCACGTGGAACCTAATGCGCACCGTACTTCTGCATAGGTACACACAGCTGTATACAATTGAAATTACACATTTGTTTCAAGATTTGCTATTTTTTTCAACGTCCAATCTGTCAAGAATATTGGAAGAATTTAAGTATTCATTAGTCCTGCTTGTTAATGAGAATGGAACGGTCGAGAAATATTCTATAAGTGGTTCTATGAAGCCTCTGTCAAACACTCAAGTGAGAATTGTAGATCAAATCAAACGAAGTCATTTTTATCACTTTGTAGTAAACACCACAGCCGTGGTGTCTCCAAATAAAAGTAGCCTTGGAGACTAATAGCGTTGTAACATTCATACGCTGTATCGAGGAAACTATTGGTTTCCGGTTCCATGTTTGTTAGCATTATTTACTTGTTCATTGTCCTCCACTTTCCGCTTTCGTTTCTACCGATGATAGTCAATGCGCGTGTATATTCTTGTTGTAGAACTGCTAGTACAGCAAAGTATGAGATAGAATTTCTGCAGTGTGGAAGGTGGGAGACGAGGTACTGGCGGGAATGGAGCGGTGAGGGCGGCTACGATAGTTCGGTCGGTAAGGGCATTGCCCGATGAAGGTAGAGTTCTGCGTTCGAGTCTCAGTCTGACACAGGAAGTTTCAAGACAGCGCTGCGGAGAGATAGAGGAGGCGGTATTCAGTGCTACCCACAAGCAGATGTAGGTTTTACGCGTGTGATAATATGTGCTTTTACTTTTGGGCAAGGTTTTTATATCACAGTAATATTTTTTTAAATTTTTATAACCTTTATCCTCTGATTGGCTGCTCACGTTAAATCTAACACCACACACCTTTGCTGATCTACCGATGGTTTGTCGTTGTTGTGGTCTTCGGTCCAGAGACTGGTTTGATGCAGCTCTCCATGCTACACTATCCTGTGCAAGCTTTTTCATCTCCCAGTACCTACTGCAACCTACGTCCTTCTGCTTAGTGTATTCGTCTATTGGTCTCCCTCTACGATTTTTACCCTCCACGCTGCCCTCCAATACTAAATTGGTGATCCCTTGATGCCTCAGAACATGTCCTACCAACCGGTCCTTCTTCTTGTCAAGTTGTGCCACAAACTTCTCTTCTCCGCAATCCTATTCAATACCTCCTCATCAGTTATGTGATCTACCCATCTAATATTCAGCATTCTTCTGTAGCACCACATTTCGAAAGCTTCTATTCTCTTCTTGTCCTAACTATTTATCGTCCATGTTTCGCTTCCATACATGGCTACACTACATACAAATACTTTCAGAAACGACTTCCTGACACTTAAATCTATACTCGATGTTAACAAATTCCTCTTCTTCAGAAACGCTTTCCTTGCCATTGCCAGTCTACATTTTATATCCTCTCTACTTCGACCATCATCAGTTATTTTTCTCCCCAAATAGCAAAACTCTTTTACTATTTTAAGCGTCGCATTTCCTAATCTAATTCCGTGAGCATCACCTGACTTAATTCGACTACATTCCATTATCCTCGTTTTGCTTTTGTTGATGTACATATTATATCCTCCATTCAAGTCCCTGTCCATTCCGTTCACCTGCTCTTCCAAGTCCTTTGCTGTCTCTGACAGAATTACAATGTCATCGGCGAACCTCAAAGTTTTTATTTCTTCTCCATGGATTTTAATACCTACTCCGAATTTTTCTTTTGTTTCCTTTATTGCTTGCTCAATATACAGATTGAATAACTTTGGGGAGAGGCTACAACCCTGTCTCACTCCCTTCCCAACCACTGCTTCCCTTTCATGTCCCTTGACTCTTATCACTGCCATCTGGTTTGTGTACAAATTGTAAATAGCCTTTCGCTCCCTATATTTTACCCCTGCCACCTTCAGAATTTGAAAGAGAGTATTCCAGTGAACATTGTCAAAAGCTTTCCCTAAGTCTACAAATGCTAGAAACGTAGGTTTGCCTTTCCTTAATCTTTCTTCTAAGATAAGTCGTAAGGTCAGTGTTGCCTCACGTGTTCCAACATTTCTACGGAATCCAAACTGATCTTCCCTGAGGAAGGCTTCAACCAGTTTTTCCATTCGTCTGTAAAGAATTCGTGTTAGTATTTTGCAGCAGTGGCTTATTAAACTGATAGTTAGGTAGTGGCAGAAAACGTTTTTAGCAGTTTAGTTCTGTCCGACTAACGGTTGTCGTTGGCATGGACAATGGCACGTCAGGAAATTCGCTGGTGGTTACCACATCTGAAAGTGGTGACTGACACTGCTTCGCAGTAGACGTCGCTTGAACAGGAGGCAGACTCTCCAGACGACTCCCAGCTTCCAAATAAGCAGCTTCATTACCGGAAACTCTTCCGGTGTGGAATGTAGGCCACACGTGGAACAGACGGGTGCGGCGTGTGGGAGCAACACCGACTCAAACGAAGGCCTCGGCGCTTGTTCGTGACGTCACGTCAGCTAGGCACGGCGAACGCCAGGTCTGTTGTAGGCATACTCATAATGGTGGTGTCTCCCTCTCTGACACAGGAAAATGTGGAACTATTGGCGGTAGTTGACCGACACACATTGTTCTGAGAGATTTCTGCAATCAAATAATTTGCAATTCATTACACTTCTTAAATTTCCACCTGTTTTAAGGATTGACATACAAAAACAACTTCATGGTACAGCACCAACAGAATTCGTGCTTCTTTACCTTATTTGTAAATCTGAGGAAGTTACGTTTGTACTGGGTTGCTTTTACGAGAAACTGTGAACATATTGGTGCTCTTCTTTTGGTATCTTGGTTGACTATGGGGTGAGGGGCACTGAATGTTAATGAAATATCTTGCGATTGTACGCGTTGGGGGAGGGGGCGGGGGACAGGAGAAGAGGCAAAAGAGAGAAACTTGCTTTATCAAATAAAATTTTTTTATCTTATAAAGTTTGTTCTTTCAGTTGCAAGAGGGGAATATTTATCTTTTCTAATGTGCATGTTTAAAAAAGTTTAAGCTCAGCAGTATTTTCGATGCATGAAGCTAATTTTGTTTCCTGTTTAGAATTCCTTTCGTTGAAAACGACTGTAATCTAATGACTGGCAACAGTTGGACATTTACACATGTAAATTAGTTCACATTTCCAGTGACATCAAACGAAAATAAATAAATGAATAAAAGAAACGAGTTAAGTGTAAGGGGGTTGGGGTAAGTTTCGATAACAAAATGGATCAAGTAAATATAGTTACTTGAATGTAAAATTTCCGAAGCTTGCAATGGGGCAAAGCCTCATCTCATATTGATCTGCGTTTGTTTCGACAGGATTCAGTAATACAGAACTATGATCTTCATTTGTAGCTTTACGATAGTAAGAAAATCTTTCATCTAAATAAAACTGCAGAATCCAAAACAATACCAAACATTTTGTCCAAAAATAAGAGATTTATAGTGGTAAGCACGCCCAGGCGTTTCTGCCTGCAACAGACCTGGCGTTCGCGTGCCTAGCTGACGTGACGTCACCAGCAGGCGCCGAGGCCTTCCTTTGAGTCGGTGTTGGCGGGAGGCGCCAGCCTCTGCCCTGTCGGCCGGCTGAGACGCGGTATCGCTCGCCGCACCTTTCCATTTCGCCGACCGTGGGAACTGCTGGCTGCCAGTGGCAGGTTGCGCAATCGTGAAAGCTGGCGGAAGCGATAGCCTCTCGCTGCGGCGTGGGGGCGCGTGCCTTGCGAAACTGCAGCGCGAGCCGCCACTGCCCGCCCCGAACACTCATCTACCGGCCTTCAAACAGCGAAACATCGATTTCTTCTGTCAGCCTTTGTCATTCGTGCTGTATAAACGACCAAAAACTACAGTCTTCTTTTCCTTCTGTGTTATTTCTTCAGTATGTTGAAGTATTGAATTGTCTCATAAGTTCCTTCGCTTTCCGTTACAGTGCAGTCAAAAAGAACGCATTGAGCTCCAATGCCAGAACCCGCGTTGTCATTCATGGATTCTTGACTATCATGTCATTAAGACGTTCCACGTCCAGGTTTGTCTGTTAGGGCGAAACTCCCAGCTCGGAATCGACTATACCACTTTTGATATGCTAGAGTCGTTACTGAATCGTCCCCATACAGGGTGTTACAAAAAGGTACGGCCAAACGTTCAGGAAACATTCCTCACACACAAATAAAGAAAAGATGTTATGTAGACATGTGTCCGGAAACGCTTAATTTCCATGTTAGAGCTCATTTTAGTTTCCTCAGTATGTACTGTACTTCCTCGATTCACCGCCAGTTGGCCCAATTGAATGAAGGTAATGTTGACTTCGGTGCTTGTGTTGACATGCGACTCATTGCTCTACAGTACTAGCATCAAGTACATCAGTACGTAGCATCAACAGGCTAGTGTTCATCACGAACGTGGTTTTGCAGTCAGTGCAATGTTTACAAATGCGGAGTTGGCAGATGCCCATTTGATGTATGGATTAGCACGGGGCAATAGCCGTGGCGCGGTACGTTTGGATCGAGACAGATTTCCAGAACGCAGGTGTCCCGACAGGAAGACGTTCGAAGCAATTGATCGGCGTCTTAGGGAGCACGGAACATTCCAGCCTATGACTCGCGACTGGGGAAGACCTAGAACGACGAGGACACCTGCAATGGACGAGTCAATTCTTCGTGCAGTTGACGATAATCCTAATGTCAGCGTCAGAGAAGTTGCTGCCGTACAAGGTAACGTTGAGCACGTCACTGTATAGAGAGTGCTACGGGAAAACCAGTTGTTTCCACGGGTACACTTCTGCGAATGGTTCATCCAACAATGTGTCAATCCTCATTTCAGTGCAAATGTGCTCTTTACGGATGATGTTTCATTCCAACGTGATCAAATTGTAAATTTTCACAATCAACATGTGTGGGCTGACGAGAATCCGCAAGCAATTGTGCAATCACGTCATCGACACAAATTTTCTGTGAACGTTTGGGCAGGCATTGTTGGTGATGTCTCGATTGGGATAATCGACCTGTGCTGCTAGAACATGTGCCTTTACAAGTACGACACAACATGCGATTCGTGCACGATGGAGCTCCTGCACATTTCAGTCGAAGTGTTCGTACGCTTCTCAACAACAGATTCGGTGTCCGATGGATTGGTAGAGGCGGACCAATTCCATGGCGTCCACGCTCTCCTGACCTCAACCCTCTTGACTTTCATTTATGGGGGCATTTGAAAGCTCTTGTCTACGCAACCCCGGTACCAAATGTAGAGACTCTTCGTGCTCGTATTGTGGACGGCTGTGATACAATACGCCATTCTCCAGGGCTGCATCAGCGCATCAGGGATTCCATGCGACGGAGGGTGGATGCATGTATCCTCGGTAACGGAGGACATTTTGAACATTTCCTGTAACAAAGTGTTTGAAGTCACGCTGGTACGTTCTGTTGCTGTGAGTTTCTATTCCATGATTAATGTGATTTGAAGTAATAAAATGAGCTCTAACATGGAGAGTAAGCGTTTCGAGACACATGTCCACATAACATATTTTCTTTCTTTGTGTGTGAGGAATGTTTCCTGAAAGTTTGGCCGTACCTTTTTGTAACACCCTGTATAAAGCACAAGTCTTCTGCCGGCATTGTGAGGCGGTTTTCCCCTTGGCATAGTAAAACAGCTAAGAATGTTGATTTCCGTAGCTTGGAACCACACGTTCACGCTGTTATATGAAACGCCAGACCCAAACACGCACTCACAGGTCGAATAGCGCGTCAGGTTGTCCACCTCTACGTAGTAGGGGCGGTTAGGCAACTGTGTTACGCAGGGTTGCACCGCGGGCGGAGGGTTTGCAGGCGCTATAGGTGGAAAGCGCGAGCTAAACCAACTAAAGTACGAGGCAACCCAGTATTTCATCACTGCTTATTAATATTCTTGTTTTTGTGTGTTATTCGACGTAAAAGGTTCCTTTTTTCTTTAAAATTTCTAGTTAATCTAATTTTTAATTTTGTGTCACGCATTCACTTGCGTAGAGTTACTCTCCTTTCAGTGCTACATTGTAATGATTTTTTTTACAACTCTTCATATGAACTATTTACCGTAAATATTTTTTTAACGTTTGATAAAGTCCAAAAAAACAAATTATTACAGATTTTTAATTTCGTGTCACGCATTCACTTGCGTAGAGTTACTCTCCTTTCACTGCTACATTGTAATGATTTCTTTTTACATCTCTTCATACGAACTATTTGCCGTAAATATTATTTTAACGTTTGATAAAGTACAAAAAAAACCAAATTATTACAAATTCTGGCAGATGACCATGTTCCCCAGCAACACTTAACACATAACACACACACACACACACACACACACACACACACACACACACACACACACACACATTTACAGAACGAATTTAATCTTTGTCAAGAAGAACGACAATTTATCGCGGTTGGGCAGAATACATGCAGTACGACAGGGATGCAGCTTTTCGTCACTCTTGCTTGTTATTATTTGTATGAATAAAATCATCCAAGTGTGGAAACACATTGCATATGGACTCATTCAAATCTACAGAGTCTGTAACTCACGTTTACGTGCCTGGCACAGGGTTCATCGAACCCCTCTCGTATAGCGCGCGGAAAGAACAAACACCTACACCTTTCCCTACGAGCTCTGAGTTCCTTTATTTGATCATGGTGATCGTTTATCCTTGTGTAGGTCGGTGTTAACAAAACATTTTCGCATTCGGAGGAGGAAGTTGGTGAGTGGAATTTCGTGAGAAGATACCGCCACAACGAAAAACGCCTTTGTTTTAATGATGTCCACCCCAAATCCTGTATCATTTCGGTGACACTCCCTCCCCTATTTCGCTCTAATACAAACCGTGCTGCCCTTCTTTGAACTTTTTAGGTGTACTCCGTCAGTCCTACCTGGTAAGGATCCCACACAGCGCAGCGGTATTCTAAAACAGGACGGACAAGCGTATTGCAGGCAGTCTCCTTATTAGATCTGTTACATTTTATAAGTGCCCTGCCAATAAAAAGCAGTCTTTTGCTAGCCTTCTCCACAACATTTTCTGTGTGTTCCTTCCAATTTAAGTTGTTCGTAATTGTAATTCCTGGGTATTTAGTTGAATTTACGGCCTTTAGATATGACTGAACCGAAGTTTAACGAGTTCATTTTAGCACTCATTTTGATGACCTCACACTTTGCCAATTTTCGCAACGACAAAGCTACATGCTTTTCTTCTTGCACACGATTCATTTCTTGTGACGCCTTCAGAGGATCACATCAAGAATTATGTACACAATTTACAGACTATTGTTATTGATTAGCCACTATAACTGAATGTAATTACGCAGGCACTGTGTTACTGACCCTAATTCCTCATACATAGCGACTGCTAAATCGGTAGCTAGCCTCAGACTACTGTACTGAGCTGACTGCAGGAGCTACACGGAACTGTCTAACTGTTGGTTCGCAACAGATTGCTGGAGCGGAACTGTGTGAGTGGCTGTGGCGCGTCGTGTTTTGGTGCCTATCGGTTGCACAATTTGTATGTCCGGCAGCACAAGGCGGAAACGAAGTAATCCACCGTCGACAGCGTTCCCTGCTGGCTGTCCGCACTATCGGCAGTCTTACACGACGTGCTAGTGGGAATGGCGCAGAAGCAGGAAGAGGTCGGTGTTTGTGAGCGACATCTGGAGGCTGAGAGGCGCCGGGCGAGTGGTGGCGCCTGTGTGGTAGCAATCTGTCACGTTGTTTATTATGTACCTCTTGCTTGATACACAATACAGATTATATCCGAGAAATACAGCATCGACATCAACACTGAAAAAATAAAAACTATGTACTTCTGCAGAAAATACTCAGTACAAAGAAAATTCTATTTGAAAAATACAATTCTAGGAAAACTGAGCACAGTTACATATTTACTTCGTTGACTATCTTTTCTAGAAGAGACTTAGGTGAAGAATCCACCAAGTATAAAAAAGCAACGGGAGTTATTAACAGTGTAATGGAAGCTTCCCTGGTCCAGAAACTTTATAAGAACTTAGCAAGAGATGTGCTATGCTATGCCAGCGATGAATGGACAATATAAACGCAACAGGTGCGAAGGCAGCCTGTGAAATGAAATTCTTGAGATAAACAACTGGTTACATAAAATGGGACCACTAAAGGAGCCGGCTGAGGTGGCCGAGCGGTTCTAGGAGCTACAGTCTGGAACCCCGCGACCGCTACGGTCGCCGGTTAGAATCCTGCCTCGGGCATGGATGTGTGTGATGTCCTTACGTTAGTTAGGTTTAAGTAGTTCTAAGTTCTACGGGACTGATGACCTCAGATGTTAAGTCCCATAGTGCTCAGAACCATTTGAACCATTACAAAAGGAAACAAGACGCGTTGAAGGAACTTAAAATGGAATCACACATTATAGCCAAAACTACCAAAACAAGTGGAAAGACATCAACAATGAATGAGCTCAAATAGGATGCCAAAGTCCATGCCACACTACCACCCCAGTGGTTTAAGATCGCTGTGTCGACCAGTAACAGTATGACAGGAGCGCTTCCAGATGATACCGTAACAGGAGAAGAGGGTCAATACTTGGAAAGAAGAAGAAGGTGATGATTGTTGTTAATTCACATGCCCATTGCACGTTGAATCCTCTTTCACTTTTATCAGTTGATCTCTTTTAATTATTATACTCCTACTAGAACATTTTATGCACGCTTGAGAACTTCGCTACAGCATATATGCAGCCCAGCGCGACTCTGATGCCGCTATATAAGCACCGACATGTTGGCAAGGGGTAACTGTGCCACTCCAAAGGAAACTTTTTGATCGCCCTTCTATATTGCAATCTCTTAGGTTTTCTCGACGTCATTGGCTAATGGTGTGCTCCCGGATGATCAGCACAGTTGCTGTTTGCATTTAATGCAGAACATTTCCACTACCAATCCATTTGTCTTCATCAGGTGCTGCGAATTTTGCTGTGTGTGTACTCGCTACCTGCACTATAACCAGATTGTCAACTACAGTTGGTGTCGCGACGCTATTTATAGCGGTGTTCGAATTCGACGCCCAACTACAGCCTTTGATGTTTTGTTTTTCAGAACCCACACTCATATTCCGTGAAACGCAAATTCTTTCAGTGTTTTCCAGCCCTGGTGGATGTGAAAGCTGGTGAGATCTTTATAAGCTGAGTGTTGGATCCCAAGCCTTGTTTAAAATGAAGCTTTTGTCCTTCTTAAGAATCATATTGGAATAAAAACGTCGGCAAACGTAATGAACAAGGACGTTGTTTTCATTTTTAAAAAGGCGTGTGGCCCGGCATTCAATTTATTAACATCTCGTCGGCCATCACATCCATCAGACGTGGAAACGCTGAGAGAATTTGCTTGGGCTCTGACAAGCTAAAAGGGCCTCAAAAGGTGTAGTGGATACCGTGAGTCGCAGTCGGCAATAAGTACCGCTGCGACACCAGCAGTAGTTCACAGTCTGGTTGCAGACCAGGCAGCGAGAAAATATGGGCACACGAACCACTGGCATTTAAAACAGCGTCTAGTCGTTTCGGAATGGATTAATACAGGTCCTGTATGCAGAATGAGATTTTCACTCTGCAGCGGAGTGTGCGCTGATATGAAACTTCCTGGCAGATTAAATCTGTGTGCCGGACCGAGACTCCAACTCGGGACCTTTGTCTTCCGCGGGCAAGTGTTCTACCAACTGAGCTACCCAAGCACGACTCGCGCCCCGTCCTCACAGCTTTACTTCTGCCAGTATCTCGTCTCCTACCTTCCAAACTTTACAGAAGCTCTCCTGCGAATCTTGCAGAACTAGCATTCCTGGAAGAAGGGATATTGTGGAGGGAGACATGGCTTAGCCACAGCCTGGGGGATGTTTTCAGAATGAGATTTTCACTCTGCAGCGGAGTGTGCGCTGATATGAAACTTCCTGGCAGATTAAAACTGTGTGCCGGACCGAGACTCGAGCTCGGGACCTTTGGAAGGTAGGAGACGAGGTACTGGCAGAAGTAAAGCTGTGAGGACGGGGCGTGAGTCGTGCTTTGGTAGGTCAGTTGGTAGAGCACTTGCCCGGGAAAGGCAAAGGTCCCGAGTTCGAGTCTCGTCCGGCACACAGTTTTAATCTGCCAGGAAGTTTCTGGTTTGTATGGTTTATAAGAAAATCTCATGCCTTTCTTCTTCCAAAACAGTGCCAAATTCAGGTAAAGATGATGGAGGTGGATAGCGATCAAGCAACCTTCCCTCAAAAGTAGGCCACAGAGGCTGATTAATATTGCGATCAGGTTACTATGGTGGGCAGCGGCATGTGGCAATTCATCCTCATGTTCTCAAAACCAGTTCTGGACGATACGAGCTGTGTGGACAGGGGCTCCGCCGTCTTGGAAGACAGCAGTACTGTTCAAGAAGAAACACCGTACCAAGGGGTGGACCAATGGCCGCATAATCCTTGACAATAATGCAGCCTTGCAGAGTAACCATGAGGCCCACGGAATACCGCGAAATCAGAGAACTCCCCCATTTGTTTCACTCTAGGGCCGTGTACTCGACTAGAAGATGGTAACAGTCGAAACAAGACTCATCGGGACAAATTGCTTTCTTCCATTGCTTCGTAGTCCTGTTTTTATGGCTTCGGCAGCACGTTTTCTTGTCATGGACACTTGCACCACTAATGAGTGGCTTTGGAATTACCTGCTTATGGAACTCCTTTCGTGTTTTTTGGTGCTGACAGGGTTCGCGAGTGCAACGTTCAGTCTTGTACTGACTTTTGTAGCTATCGTCCTCTTATTTTTCTTCACAGTCCTCTTCAATGACCGCCTGTCACGATCACTGAACTCGCACTTTCGTCAGCGTGACTAAGCGGATGAGGTTTTTTCTGCTTTTCCTTTAAGCGGTATAAATCTTCGATACGGTGTCTCTTGAATCAACCTTGATTACAGACGCACCTACGAGTACCATCAAGTTGGATCCCACTGTGCTCAGACATAATACGAGAAAACTGTTCTGACCACGACTGACACACACAACGTATTGAGGACTGTGGTGTGCGTGCTGTAAGACCTTCGGTACACACACCATCAGATTATTTGATTTGTCGCTCTCACGAAGTAGACGAGTGTCAGCAATATGTCTCGTGGTCTTATCGCGGCGTGTTTATCTTCTGCCGTTAGGTCAGACGATAGAAATGCCACTTGCACGCTTAGAATAGCAGATTGACGGTGACCAACTTTAAACAGAACTTGACTGATTTTCACACACGTTTATTAAAATAACAAAAAGCATAGACATTACGTAACTTGATTCTGGATGCTGTTTACAATTGACAATGTGAAGTTCCTTTGGTCTTGGTACGTTAATCTTATTCTCACATATCTCTGATACTTGACAAAGTGTCTATACATTTTTCATGGCTATGTACATGAATATGATAATCTTCTTAGGTGCGGACTGAAACTTGACTATAGACTGGTACAGACTAATGAAGACTGGTACAGACTAATGCAGAGAAATGCAGACTAACTAATCGGAGGTCTGTACACTCGTTATAACACCTTGCGCGTTCAGGAGAAAAGGTTCTACGTTAGCAGAAATCTCATTGGCTGCGTTACATATTAATACGCGGATCGGCGGAAGCAGAATTTGGTCCGTCTCTAAGGCAGCGCCATCTCGTAGTGCGGAGACGGACGAGCGCTGCGCCTGAGCTGTTGCGCTTAGCGGGGCGCGCTCTAGAGGGAAAGTTGTGTACGCGCTCACTACGTGGAACTATGTACACAACAAGGATATTGTACAGATGCCGTACGTGGCCAAATTCAACAGCTCAGCTTGCACGCTTGGCCAGCAGCATACATTTCTCGCTGTGTTTCCTATACTTTTTACACCGCCTGTAACAGAAAATCTGGCTCGGTTGGTGAAATAGTGGGCATAAAACGGAAACAGCACCTCGATCAAACACCCTGAATCAAACCATCGACGGTATTACTAAAGTTGTAAGCATCTGCGGCTCGTTAAAAATGGATTGGTGGTGTGGGGGGGGGGGGGGTATATTCACGGGGTTGGGGCGGCAATGACATACTGTATCCCCCACCCTCTTTTCACCAGAAACGGATCTGCGCCTGCCATCGCACTATGACGCTCCAGAAATGGCAGTAGCTGTCTCATTCTCCGCACTCTTGGTCCACGGCGTCGGAGAGTCGGTAGTAACTGTGCCGCAGCAGAAGAGATGCTAAAGTGAAGCGAGCAGCCGGCAGGAGCAACAGGTAGCAGCTGCCTGGGTCGGGTGGAGGTGGAGGTGGGGGGACGTGTCTTCATCTCGCTCGGTCCACTGCGTCCTGCCAGCCGGCCGCCGCCGCCGCTGCTGCTGCCCTCTACAAGCACGTGGTCAGCGCGATAAGCGATAAGGCGCATCTGCCGTCTGCACGGCATAGCATCGCTGACTAGTCGCGTTCCTGTACACTCTACGTCGCATCTTCTGCACACACGCACACAATGTCCCTCGTGAATTAATCCATCAAGTGGACACGGCGGATATATCCGTCCGGAGCCTCCTGTGGCTGGCAACGCAAAGAATGACAAGTTTCAGGCCAGCAAATACTATTAGTAAATCCTTCCTCCATAAGATACACTATGTGATCAGAAGTATCCGGACACCCACAAAAACACATGTTTTTCATATAAGGGGGAATTTTGCTGCCACGTAGTACGAGGTACTCCATATCAGCGACCTCAGGAGTCATTAGACTTCGTGAGAGAGCAGAATGGAGCGCTCCGCGGAACTCACGGACTTGGAACGAGGTCACGTGATTGGGTATCACTTGTGTCATACGTCAGTTCGCGAGACTTCCACACTCCTAAACATCCCTATGTCCACTGTTTCCGATGTGATAGTGAAGTGGAAGCGTGGAGGAACACGTACAGCTCAAAGGCGTAAAGGCCGACCTCGTCTGTTGACTAACAGAGACCGCCGACAGTTGAAGAGGGTCGTAAAGTGTAATAGGCAGTCGTCTATCCAGACCATCACACAGGAATTCCAAACTGAATTAGGATTCACTGCAAGTACTCTGACAGTCGGTAGGTGAGAAAACTTGGATTTCATGGCCGCGCGGCTGCTCATAAGCCACACATCACGCCGGTGAATGCCGAACGACGCCTCGCTTGGTGTAAGGAGCGTAAACGTCGGACGACTCAACAGTGGAAAAACGTTTTGTGGAGTGACGAATCACGGTACACAATGTGGCGATCCGATGGCAGGATGTGGGTATGCTGAATGCCCAGTGAACGTCATCTGCCAGCGTGTGTAGCGCCAACAGAAAAATTCGGAGGTGGTGGTGTTCTGGTGTGGTCGTGTTTTTCATGGAGGGGGCCCCTTGTTGTTTTGCATGGCGGAATGACAACACCACGACAATAACATCCCTGTAATGGACTGGCCTGCACAGAGCACTGACCTGAATCCTATAGGACTCCTATGGGATGTTTCGGAACACCTACTTCGTGCCAGATGTTACCGACCTACATTGATACCTCTCCTCAGTGCAGAACTCCGTGAAGAATGGCCTGCCATTCCTTAAGAAACCTTCGAGCACCTGATTGAACGTATGCCTGCGAGAGTGGAAGCTGTCATCAAGGCTAAGGGTGGGCCAACACCTTGTTGAATCCAGCCTTACCGGTGGAGAGCGCCACGAACTTGTGAGTCATTTCTAGCCAGGTGTCCGGATACTTTTGTTCACATAGTGTATTATTCCGCACCAGACAGAATGAATTTTGTGTAAGCTTTCTGGATATACAATGTGTCCCATTTATCTTAATCATGTTACATAACTTTTCGCCGAAAACAAAAATAAAAAATTTACTAGACAAATATTAGGTAACTACCGGGCGGACATTAGTTGCCATGACTGCCTTTCTTGTAACATTTTTGTTTGCAAAGATGTGACCAGAAGTAGGTATTTTTTGCAGCCTATATTACTTTTGTTGGGTAGTCTATTTCTTCTCCTCAAGACTTGTCAAAAACGTATCACAGGGTACCATTCACGTAAACATGACATTACTACAAACGTAACATAAAACTGACTTTTAATCTCCTGTGCTACCATACAGAGCAGGTATCCGCTTTAACGTAATTGATCTACGCCCTGGAATTAACAGCAAATAAACAGAAGACGCATGACTGCAGTTACTGTTCGGCTTACATTCTCCGTAGATGAGTAGCATTTATACCTGATCTTCTTTGGTATGGTCTGTACTCACACAAACCTTCAACTGAAGACGTTTTGCTGAATGACCTGTGTACAGGTTGCTTGAGTGGACGAGTTACATTACCCCAGGTTGGTTGGTTGGTTGGTTTTGCGGAAGGGGCCAAAAGCGAGGTCACTGGTCACTTCGGATTAGGGAAAGATGGGGAAGGAAATCGGCCGTGCCCTTTCGTAGAAACAGTCCCGGTATTTGCCTGAAGCGATTTAGGGAAATCGCGGAAAGCCTAAATCCGGATGGGGGCGGGTTTGAACGATCGTCCTCCCGAATGCGAGTCCAGTGTGCTAACCAGTGCGCAGTCTCGCTCGGTACATTGCCCCAGGCTAACTGCACTTTAAGCTTGTGCAAAACGGGCAAAGTCAGTTTTACTCTTTGTTTTTAATAACGTCATGTTATGTGAATGGTACTCTGTGAAATGTTTTCGAGCGAGGTTTGAGGAGAGGAACTGGAGTACCGAAAGAAAATGTAGTGTGCTATTTAAAATGGACGTATGCTGTTCATATGTCCGTTATGAACGAAGTTACAAGAAAGGCAACAGTGCTGGTTGATGCATCCCTTGTAGCTAAACAAAATTTAAATGACATATTTGTTATTTTGCTTTTGGACAAAACGTTATATGGTGCGG
Organism: Schistocerca nitens; assembly: GCF_023898315.1. Classification (NCBI taxonomy): domain Eukaryota; kingdom Metazoa; phylum Arthropoda; class Insecta; order Orthoptera; family Acrididae; genus Schistocerca; species Schistocerca nitens. Next base: position 60,517,922 of record NC_064621.1, on the reverse strand, counting down.
TCAAAATAAATAAATGGGGCACCCTGTCTTTAGATTCCAATATTTATGCTAGTAAGGGTACGTATCATCGCAGTCGTTATCCTGAAGAGAACTTCTTTATTTGTCTTTGAGCTTGTTCATGAGTTTACTGGAAAAGATTTTTGCATTTATTTCAACTGGTGTGCTATATAATCGCGTTTCCAATGACAGATGCGAGTTGCTTAAATTATCGTGAATTGAATGGTAGTAGCACAGGCCTACGAATCAATGAAATCAATCTGCCATTTTCCACGTCACTGTCGATTTTCCCCGGGCAGCTGGAACCACCGATAGCCTGTCTCAGTTGACGAATGTCGAATGGTGCGGGCACAACAGATTTCACGAGAAGCATTATTTAATGCGTAAAATATACAAGATCGCGAAAAGTGACAGAAGTTCCAAGGCCGCTACTTTCGAATTCAAGCTACAGCAGTACCGGCGCGTGGGAACACTGATACCGCCTGCATTCACAGGACTGGCGCCAAAGCAGGGCAGGGTGACCAATCTGAGCACCGGTAGGCCGAGCTGCCCCCTCCGACGAAAGCAATGGGAACGGTTTGCATTGCCACCCCCAGTCAAGTTGGCTACAGTGGTGCTTTTCTGCCGGAGAGGACACTCTGCTGCGTTGCGCCCGGGGTTACAAAAGTACCGAGAGAAGCTCTCTCAGACCCATTCCGTTGGCGCTGTCAGTCATCTTCACTTCGTAACTACCAGAAATACGGCAGTTGCTGCCATTTCGCGATACATGTGTTGATTTCGATCATCTTTCAAGCAACCATGTGTTGACTCAATTTTAGTGCAGAGTTTTCACGGTAGAACTCTCGTGGTATCTTCGACCGTGATTAAGACGAAAAAAATGCTATTTGCACGATGAGTAAACAGCCGTCGACGATGTTAAGCCGTAGGCTTTGTCGCGCTGCTCCTGTCTGCGTCTTAGTACACTACTGGCCATTAAAATTGCTACACCAAGAAGAAATGCAGATGATAAACGGGTATTCATTGGACAAATATATTATACTAGAACTGACATGTGATTACATTTTCACGAAATTTGGGTACATAGATCCTGAGAAATCAATACCCAGAACAAACACTTCTGGTCGTAATATCGGCCTTGATACGCCTGGGCACTGAGTCACACAGAGCTTGGATGGCGTGTACAGGTACAGCTGCACATGCAGCTTCAACACGATACCACAGTTCATCAAGAGTAGTGACTGGCGTATTGTGACGAGCGAGTTGCTCGGTCACCATTGACCAGACGTTTTCAATTGGTCAGAGATCTGGAGAATGTGCTAGCCAGGGCAGCAGTCGAACATTTTCTGTATCCAGAAAGGCCCGTACAGGACCTGCAACATGAGGTCGTGCATTATCCTACTGAAATGTAGGGCTTCGCAGGGATCGAATGAGGGGTACAGCCACGGGTCGTAACACATCTGAAATGTAACGTCCACTGTTCAAAGTGCCGTCAATGCGAACAAGAGGTGACCGAGACGTGTAACCAATGGCACCCCATACCATCACGCCGGGTGATACGCCAGTATGGCGATGACGAATACACGGTTCCAATGTGCGTTCACCGTGATGTCGCCAAACACGGATGCGACCATCGTGATGCTGTAAACAGAACCTGGATTTATCCGAAAAAAAGACGTTTTGTCATTCGTGCACCCAGGGTCGTCGTTCAGTACACCATCGCAGGCGTTCCTGTCTGTGATTCAGCGTCAAGGGTAACCACAGCCATCGTTTCCGAGCTGATAGTTCATGCTGCTGCAAACGTCGCCGAACTGTTCGTGCAGATGGTTGTTGTCTTGCTAACGTCCCCATGTGTTGACTCAGAGATCGAGACGTGGCTGCACGATCCGTTACAGCCATGCGGATAAGATGCTTGTCATCTCGATTGCTAGTGATACGAGGCCGTTGGGATCCAGCACGGCGTTCCGTATTACTCTCCTGAACCCACCGATTCCATATTCTGCTAACAGTCATTGGATCTCGACCAACGCGAGCAGCAATGTCGCGATACAATAAACCGCAATCGCGATAGTCTACAATTCGACCTTTATCAAAGTCGGAAACGTAATGTTACGCATTTCTCCTCCTTACACGAGGCATCACAACAACGTTTCGCCAGGCAACGCCGGTCAACTGGTGTTTGTGTATGAGAAATCGGTTGGAAACATTCCTTATGTCAGCACGTAGTAGGTGTCGCCACCGGCGCCAACCTTGTGTGAATGCTCTGAAATGCTAATCATTTGCATATCACAGCATCTTCTTCCTGTCGGTTAAATTTCGCGTCCGTAGCACGTCATTATCGTGGTGCAGCAATTTTAATGGCCAGTAATGTATTACGTGACTCCTCGTGGCTCACTGGTTTCGTTCGTGAGCCTCAGTTCCCAAGATCCATATCAGTGTTTGCCCATTATCGCTCTTTCATAACAAAACCGAATTATCGTTGTTTCTATATCTGCTCTATGTACTTTTACGTAGTTTGACACGAAGGAAGATGACAGCTCGTCATACAGGCTTTAATTGTGCGCTACTTAAATCCAATTCTTTGTGAACAGAAAATCTGGCATTCATGTGTTTTTATCCATAATATACTTGCTTTAATTACGGTTCTCTGTTATTGCTCTGCAGGTTCCCCCTGTCCCCTTCGTTAGTGAAGTAATTTATCTCGGCAAAAGAGTTCCCTGCTAATGTCTCCAAGGTCCGGGAAACTGAAGATTAGTAATGAGATCGTTGTTATCTGGTTCTAGGGCAAAGGGTGACAGGCAGAATCTGTCATTTACAAAGTTTGGAAAGTAGGAGACGAGATACTGGCAGAAGTGAGGCTGTGAGGACGGGGCGTGAGTCGTGCTTGGGTAGCTCAGGTGGTAGAGCACTTCCCTGCGAAAGGCAAAGGTCCCGAGTTCGAGTCTCAGTCCGGCACACAGTTTTAATCTGCCAGGAAGTTTCATATCAGCGCACACTCCGTTGCAGAGTGAAAATCTCATACTGGATCTCTCATTTACGTTCCTACAAACACGTACGGAACTGACAATACAGTCGGCCGCTGTGGCCGAGCGGTTCTAGGCGGTTCAGTCCGGAATCCAGCCACTGCTACGGTCGCAGGTTCGAATCCTGCCTCGAGCATGGATGTGTCTGATGTGCTTAGGTTAGTTAGGTTTAAGTAGTTCTAAGTTCTAGGGGACTGGTGACCTCAGATGTTAAGTCCCATAGTCCTCAGAGCCATTTTCAACAGGAGGTCATGAAAGCTCGAAAAGTAGAAAGACTCCTTCAAACGGAGTCTTGCCAGACAGCTTTTCTGGTAAAAAGGGAAATGCGAGTTCGTCAAAGTAACTGGACAGTGTTGGAAGATAAAATGGAAATACACTCTTAAAAAATAAAATACAATAAAAATAAAAATTAAGAACACGACGCACCATGAAGTAATTATCCGAATGGGACGTAAATATGTAGATGTGACGTAAATGTTCAGAAAAACAAATGATTACAATTTTAGAAAAACTGGATGATTTATTCAAGAGAAAGAGCTCCACAAACTGAGCAGGTCAATAACGCGTCAGTCCATCTCTGCCCCTTATGCAAGCAGGTATTCGCTTTGGCACTGATTTAAGCAGTTGTTGGGTCCCCCTTTTGTGGGATATGGTAGCAAATTGTGTCCTTTGGGCGCGTTAGATCGTCAAACTGCCGTGCTGATTTGGGGGCGCTGCCAATAATGCTTCTAACGTTCTGAGTTTGGTAGAGATCCGGCAACCTTGCTGGCCAAGGCAGGGTTTGGAAAGTACGAAGACGACCTGTAGGAACACTTAACACTCGCAGTGTGAGGCTGGGGCAGGGGGTGGGGGGCTTCTCTTCCTGAAATGTTAAGTCCAGGATGGTTTGCCTTGAACGCCAACAAAACCGGGTGTAGAGTACCGTTGACGTACCGCTGTGTTGTAAGGATGGCGCGGCTGACAGTCAACAGTGGCATCTTCTGTGAAAAGAGGTGGTACCACAGACCATTACTCCTTGTTGTTGGTCGTCCGGTTGGAACCCCACTGATGTCTGGGTCGGGTCCAGACACGTCTTCGATCTGGAATCCCATTTGCTGCAGTAGATTTGTCTTCAGTGATGGGTGCCGCTTCGAAATGAGCCCCAATCACCAGCGACCTGCTGAACAACGATGGGATAGCAGTCTCACTTTCGCGCACCATACGGCCCCACGTCCAGGAGTCATGGTCTCGGCCTCCATTTCATTTCACAGCAGGACCTCTTTGGTTGTCATCCGCCGCATCCTCACAGCACAGTGGTACGTTGACAATATTGTACGCTCCGGCTTTTGCCCTTAATGGCGCGCCAACCAGGGCTTACATTTCAGCAAGGTAATGTCCTCCCGCACATGGCGACAGTTTCTACTGCTTGTCTTTGAGCTTGCCAAATGTTACCTTCACGAGCAATACCGTCGGATCCTTGCACAATTCAGAACGTTTGTAGCATTGTGGAGAGGGCCGTCCAACCATCTCGACGATATTAACGCTCCATTTCGACAGAATCTGGCACGGCATCCAAGGACATCCAACAACTCTGTCAAACAATATGAAGCCGAATAACTGCTTGGATATGGGCCAGATGTGTGGCAATGCGCTATTGACTTACTCAATTTGTGAAGCTCTTTCTCTTGAGCAAATCATCCAAGTTTTCTGAAACTGTAAACATTTGATTGTCAGTACATGAACGTCACATCTACCGATTTTCGTCCCATTCGGATAATTTCTTCGGGGTCGTACCACACAGCCACAATATTGGCTGTTAATGGCAACAGGGGCAGGAACTGGAGGTATCCAATGGCGAGGACAGCACGAGGCTATGGAGCGTAGTTGAACTGCTTAGTCGACGAGAAACTCACAACGCCGTTACAGTGCTAGTGGTATTGACACAAAACAGAGCAATGGCAACGATAAGCAAAGCAAACATTGCTTTATATCTACAAAAACCGTTGCCGAAGTTGACATTTCGTGAGAAAGGAACCCAAGGCATTTCGGAGAGTGAGAAAGAAGTGGCAGATCAAATATTATCGTTTCTCCAGACGAGTCCGTGGAAAGTACTGTGTCGTATACGCCCACCTGTGAGGACAATGTACATGAGGAGTACACTGATGACGATACGTGTGTAACAAGTGAAAGTGATACTGAAACAGGTTTCGGGTCATGTAGTTTATCATCCTAGTCGGACAACGAGCCAAAACTCCCGTCTCCAGTGAATCATAGTATAGGATAATCATTGTTCAAGTAGCGGGTACTAAAAATAGTTACATACGAGGTGCATTCAAGTTTTAAGGCGTCCAATTTTTTTTCTCCGGACTGGAAAGAGATAGAAACATGCGCATTGTTTTAAAATGAGGCCGCGTTCATTGTCAATACGTCCCAGAGTTGGCAGCACCGTACGGCAGATGGAATTTTACCTCCAGCGGCGAGAATGAGAACTGTCTTAAATACTTAAAACGGCGACGTTTTCCTTACTTGAACAGCGTGCAATCATTCGTTTTCTGAATTTGCGTGGTGTGAAACCAATTGAAATTCATCGACAGTTGAAGGAGACATGTGGTGATGGAGTTATGGATGTGTCGAAAGTGCGTTCGTGGGTGCGACAGTTTAATGAAGGCAGAACATCGTGTGACAACAAACCGAAACAACCTCGGGCTCGCACAAGCCGGTCTGACGACATGATCGAGAAAGTGGAGAGAATTGTTTTGGGGGATCGCCGAATGACTGTTGAACAGATCGCCTCCAGAGTTGGCATTTCTGTGGGCTCTGTGCACACAATCGTGCATGACGACCTGAAAATGCGAAAAGTGTCATCCAGGTGGGTGCCACGAATGCTGACGGACGACCACATGGCTGCCCGTGTGGCATGTTGCCAAGCAATGTTGACGCGCAACAGCATGTTGACGCGCAACAGCATGAATGGGACTTTCTTTTCGTCGGTTGTGACAATGGATGAGACGTGGATGACGTTTTTCAATCCAGAAACAAAGCGCCAGTCAGCTCAATGGAAGTACACATTTCACCGCCACCAAAAAAATTTCGGGTAACCGCCAGTGCTGAAAAAATGATGGTGTCCATGTTCTGGGACAGCGAGGGCGTAATCCTTACCCATTGCGTTCCAAAGGGCACTACGGTAACAGGTGCATCCTACGAAAATGTTTTGAAGAACAAATTCCTTACTGCACTGCAACAGAAACGTCCGGGAAGGGCTGCGCGTGTGCTGTTTCACCGAGACAACGCACCCGCACATCGAGCTAACGTTACGCAACAGTTTCTTCGTGATAACAACTTTGAAGTGATTCCTCTTGCTCCCTACTCACCTGACCTGGCTGCTAGTGACTTTTGGCTTTTTCCAACAATGAAAGACACTCTCCGTGGCCGCACATTCACCAGCCGTGCTGCTATTGCCTGAGCGATTTTCCAGTGGTCAAAACAGACTCCTAAAGAAGCCTTCGCCGCTGCCAAGGAATCATGGCGTAAGCGTTGTGAAAAATGTGTACGTCTGCACGGCGATTACGTCGAGAAGTAACGCCAGTTTCATCGATTTTGGGTGAGTAGTTAATTAGAAAAAAAGTCGGAGGCCTTAGAACTTGAATGCACCTAGTACATGGAAGATCATCCGTAGCTTATTAAAAAGAAACAATTATGAACAAAACTCGAATAAGTAAGCAGTAATACGATCGTGTACCGCATAAGAAAAAATGTTCAAATGTGTGTGAAATCTTATGAGACTTAACTGCTAAGGTCATCAGTTCCTAAAGTTCCACACTACTTAACCTAAATTATCCTAAGGACAAACACACACACCCATGCCCGAGGGAGGACTCGAACCTCCGCCGGGACCAGCCGTACAGTACATGACTGCAGCGCCCACGACCGCTCGGCTAATCCCGCGCGGCTAGTGCATACGAAAAGCTACGGATATTAAAGGGAGGACAAGATGCATTTGTTGCAAAAACTGGTGTTTTCGCGTTTAAAGGATGCTCCTCCACACAAATTAGAGAATGTGCATTATAGTGACCTTCTACGTTATGCACATCAAATTGCGGGCGACACAGGTTGCAGTGATTTCAATGGAAGCAGTGGATGGTTGCATAACTTCCAACAGCGCTACAGAATGGAACACGTAAGACAACTAAATTTCAAGTTGACGATGCACAGCAAACTGCAGAATCAGCCCGAAAATTTTCAGATGGAATGAACAAACTTTTCCTATCGTTGAATCAGGAATTTGTTTTGAACTCCGACCAGTCAGATTTTGAAGAGGAAATATACACTCCTGGAAATGGAAAAAAGAACACATTGACACCGGTGTGTCAGACCCACCATACTTGCTCCGGACACTGCGAGAGGGCTGTACAAGCAATGATCACACGCACGGCACAGCGGACACACCAGGAACCGCGGTGTTGGCCGTCGAATGGCGCTAGCTGCGCAGCATTTGTGCACCGCCGCCGTCAGTGTCAGCCAGTTTGCCGTGGCATACGGAGCTCCATCGCAGTCTTTAACACTGGTAGCATGCCGCGACAGCGTGGACGTGAACCGTATGTGCAGTTGACGGACTTTGAGCGAGGGCGTATAGTGGGCATGCGGGAGGCCGGGTGGACGTACCGCCGAATTGCTCAACACGTGGGGCGTGAGGTCTCCACAGTACATCGATGTTGTCGCCAGTGGTCGGCGGAAGGTGCACGTGCCCGTCGACCTGGGACCGGACCGCAGCGACGCACGGATGCACGCCAAGACCGTAGGATCCTACGCAGTGCCGTAGGGGACCGCACCGCCACTTCCCAGCAAATTAGGGACACTGTTGCTCCTGGGGTATCGGCGAGGACCATTCGCAACCGTCTCCATGAAGCTGGGATACGGTCCCGCACACCGTTAGGCCGTCTTCCGCTCACGCCCCAACATCGTGCAGCCCGCCTCCAGTGGTGTCGCGACAGGCGTGAATGGAGGGACGAATGGAGACGTGTCGTCTTCAGCGATGAGAGTCGCTTCTGCCTTGGTGCCAATGATGGTCGTATGCGTGTTTGGCGCCGTGCAGGTGAGCGCCACAATCAGGACTGCATACGACCGAGGCACACAGGGCCAACACCCGGCATCATGGTGTGGGGAGCGATCTCCTACACTGGCCGTACACCACTGGTGATCGTCGAGGGGACACTGAATAGTGCACGGTACATCCAAACCGTCATCGAACCCATCGTTCTACCATTCCTAGACCGGCAAGGGAACTTGCTGTTCCAACAGGACAATGCACGTCCGCATGTATCCCGTGCCACCCAACGTGCTCTAGAAGGTGTAAGTCAACTACCCTGGCCAGCAAGATCTCCGGATCTGTCCCCCATTGAGCATGTTTGGGACTGGATGAAGCGTCGTCTCACGCGGTCTGCACGTCCAGCACGAACGCTGGTCCAACTGAGGCGCCAGGTGCAAATGGCATGGCAAGCCGTTCCACAGGACTACATCCAGCATCTGTACGATCGTCTCCATGGGAGAATAGCAGCCTGCATTGCTGCGAAAGGTGGATATACACTGTACTAGCGCCGACATTGTGCCTGTGTCTATGTGCCTGTGGTTCTGTCAGTGTGATCATGTGATGTATCTGACCCCAGGAATGTGTCAATAAAGTTTCCCCTTCCTGGGACAATGAATTCACGGTGTTCTTATTTCAATTTCCAGGAGTGTATATGAAAGGAATCGTGGAAATCAGAGGCACCACGAGAATTGTATCAAGATCAACTAACCTCAGTGCCTTAACGCATTCGTATACAATTGTGCCGACTGTTAATCTGGATAGTAAATAGGTTGGAAAGTTATTTATAGTGCTGCCATAAGTTGGAGATGCTCTGCACTCTTCGATTCTTTCTCGTGTGTGTGTGTGTGATCTTACAAGGTCGGTAGGGAAATTTTACGTCACAGCAAGCAACAGCGGGAATTTTGGCGTAAGACAAACTACAACTGTGGTATTAGTACTGCATCTGGCCAATAGCTGGTCAAACTAACTTGCTTGATTCCTGGACCGTGGGTAGAAATTGTATTCCGTTAGAGAAAACTACCCTTTTTGAAAAGCGCGTGACACTGCAGTTTATACCTCCTGGATCTACTGGACAAATTCAGCTTCTGGACGTTGGTTTTTTTCCGTATCTGTGAAATACAGAATCGCACTACTTACGGCTACGCCACAAAGGACAGCCAGTGTCACGATAAGCTCCACGACGTACAATTTCGGCTTCGGTCGCATGCCATCATGATCCATCAGTTCTCATGACCCAGTTACAGCTATTTGATTCTCTATTTTCTTTAAGAGTGGGTACCTAGCTGAACGTCCTGCACGGTTTCTGACTCCCACAGGGGTTCGCCTTCGATCTTTATGGTGCGAAAATTTTGTCATCACCGTAGAGCGCTATTTTTCATTCGGTGTTCATGGCGCATAATGTCGAAGATGTCCATTTTATGAAGTGTAATACGTACATCTCATAGAAGGTTGATCTCTGCACCTCCCGGACACTCATTCTTTCTCGCCCTCCTGATTCACGTGGTGAGACGACACTTTCAAATGAGCCTTACTAAAAATTCGACTCGCGACCTCGCGCTCAAGGAGTTCCTTGTTACAGTGTGCTAACTGGAGTAAAATTACTGAAATGAATTGGATGTAACATAAAAGGTTGAACTCGATGGAAAATCTATAAAAAACCTTCAGAAATGCTGAATCTGCAGTGTACTGACTGTTTACTTAGAAGAGTGAGTGACGTATTATACTCGGTTATTTTCATGTTAAGCTCTGTCACGAAATGTGATTACAATCACAGTCGTTTTCGGCCACACATTAGGCCTCTTCACAGTCTATACGTCACAAGCGGTATTTGGCGAAGAAAGCGTTCACGAGATGCTCTTTATCGATTTCGTCCCCTTTGAGTTCGTTCCTGTCATGTCACTGAAGGTATTTCAGCTGGCTTACGCCATCACAATCTTGCAAGCTCGCTGTAAGAATAGCTGGAAGCAATGAATTTGTGAACCGCCACGGGAAGCGCCACCAGTTCGGGCTGGGGCTTCCCCGGAGACTTGTCATCGACTGCCCGGCCGTTTGTGTACGGTTTCCGGGCGTCCCTGACCAGGCGTATCGCGTGCATATTTAAAGCGATATGCGTGCCGCCGGCTGATCGGAACTAAATAAAACACTGGGGGCAGACAAGGGGAACGGGAAATGGGAAGGGGGGTAGGAGGGAGGGAGGAGCCGCGGGTATTTCCCGGAAGCACGCTGTCGTCACCTGCCCGACTCCACTTCCCCTCACGCAGCCAGTATTACGTCAACTGAGTCTCCCTTACTCTAATTGTCAGAACTCTAGTTGAAAGGCTAGAGTGAAATATTTGAAGCGCAATGGTGGTGATGCAGATCTAGGAAAGCACAAGTAAAGAAGTTCCGTAATTTTTATTTGTTATATACCCATCACTGAACATAACTGTTTACCAAACAAGCTATTAGTTTCAGCCGGCCAGAGTGGCCGAGAGGTTCTAGGCGCATCAGGCTGGAACCGCGCGACCGCTACGGTCGCAGGTTCGCATCCTGCCTCCCGCATGGATGTGTGTGATGTCCTTAGGTTAGTTAGGTTTAAGTATTTCTAAGCTCTAGGGGATTGAAGACCTCAGAGCCATTTGAACCATTTTATTAGTTTCAACCAACGATGACCATCTTCAGACATAAAACCATACAAACCTAGGTAGCCAGATGTACAAATATATCGATTTTACTCAGATACAGAATCAAAAATCAATTTAAACAACATGAAAACGTTTCCTCACCTGACGAGAAATAGTATAACAAGAACATCGAGTTGTTACATACACACTACTGGCAATTAAAATTGCTACACCACGAAGATGACGTGCTACAGACGCGAAATATAACCGACAGGAAGAATGGTTCAAAATGGTTCAAATGGCTCTGAGCACTATGGGACTCAACTGCTGTGGTCATTAGTCCCCTAGAACTTAGAACTACTTAAACCTAACTAACCTAAGGACATCACACACATCCATGCCCGAGGCAGGATTCGAACCTGCGACCGTAGCAGTCGCACGGTTCCGGACTGCGCGCCTAGAACCGCGAGACCACCGCGGCCGGCGACAGGAAGAAGATGCTGTGATATGCAAATGATTAGCTTTTCAGAGTATTCACACAAGGTTGGCGCCGGTGACGACACCTACAACGTGGCCGGCCGCGGTGGCCGTGCGGTTCTGGCGCTGCAGTCCGGAACCGTGGGACTGCTACGGTCGCAGGTTCGAATCCTGCCTCGGGCATGGGTGTGTGTGGTATCCTTAGGTTAGTTAGGTTTAAGTAGTTCTAAGTTCTAGGGGACTTATGACCTAAGATGTTGAGTCCCATAGTGCTCAGAGCCATTTGAACCATTTGAACCTACAACGTGCTGACATGAGGAAAGTTTCCAACCGAGTTCTCATACACAAACAGCAGTTGACCCGCGTTGCCTGGTGAAACGTTGTTGTGATGCGTCGTGTAAGGAGGAGAAATGCGTACCATCACGTTTCCGACTTTGATAAAGATCGAATTGTAGCCTATCGCGATTGCGATTTATCGTATCGCGACATTGCTCGAGATCCAATGACTGTTACCAGAATATGGAATCGGTGGGTTCAGGAGGGTAATACGGAACGCCGTGCTGGATCCCAACGGCCTCGTATCACTAGCAGTCGAGATGACAGGCATCTTATCCGCATGGCTGTAACGGATCGTGCAGCCACGTCTCGATCCCTGAGTCAACAGCTGGGGACGTTTGCAAGACGACAACCATCTGCACGAACAGTTCGACGACGTTTGCAGCAGCATGGACTATCAGCTCGGAGACCATGGCTGCGGTTACCCTTGACGCTGCATCACAGACAGGAGGGCCTGCGATGGTGTACTCAACGACGAACCAGGGTGCACGAATGACAAAGCGTCATTTTTTCAGATGATGCCAGGTTCTGTTTACAGCATCATGATGGTCGCATCCGTGTTTGGCGACATCGCGGTGAACGCACATTGGAAGCGTGTATTCGTCATCGCCATACTGGCGTATCACCCGGCGCGATGATATGGGATGCCACTGGTTACACGTATCGGTTACCTCTTGTTCGCATTGACGGCACTTTGAACAGTGGACGTTACATTTCAGATGTGTTACGACCCGTGGCTCTACCCTTCACTCGATCCATGCGAAACCCTACATTTCAGCAGGGTAATGCACGACTGCATGTTGCAGATCCTGTTCGGGACTTTTTGGGTACAGAAAATGTTCGACTGCTGCCCTAGCTAGCACATTCTCCAGATCTCTCCCCAATTGCAAACGTCTGGTCAATGGTCAATGGTGGCCGAGCATCTGGCTCGTCACAATACGCCAGTCACTACTCCTGATGAACTGTGGTATCGTGTAGAAGCTGCATGGGCAGCTGTACGTGTAAACGCCATCCAAGCTCTGTTTGACTCAATGCCCAGGCGTATGAAGGCCTTTATTACGCCCAGAGGTGGTTGTTCTGGGTACTGATTTCTCAGGCTCTATGGAGGCATTTCTTTTTGGTGTAGCAATTTTAATGGCCAGTAGTGTACATCAATGGTATGGTTACAATGGTTGGCCACGCAATCTTCGTCCAAAGTAACAAAATTTGTGTAGCATAAGCAAAACATGTTCACACTCTGAGGAAACATGTCAGACCTTGGCGTGCAGCTACGAGTGACGTGCGTGCATTCCTGCACGTTACGTGTCGCTGCTGCACGTCACTTCACTTGATTTCAGCAGGAATACTCGTTTCCATTAAGTGTACAAAATCTTTCACGAGGGAATTGATTCCAAAAGGTATATAAAGCTGATAACTGTGTTAGCATATCTCTATATATAAAAGGAAATGTCCTGACTGAATCACTGACTCACCGCCGCCCAGTACACACCGCTAAGGATAGAACTTCGTATCCGGAGACAGTGTTGATCTTCTACTGTAAGAACTGTTTAAGAAGCGATTTTTCGAAATATTTAGCTATTAAGACAATTTTTGAGCTAGAACGACGAAAATTGTTATTTGGTTTCTAGGCCAGAAATAAAAAAATATGTCTTTCAGCATTTTTGGAAATTCAACTGTAAGGCAGTGAGATAGACGGCACAACTTTTTTAAAAAATAAAACATTAATGAAGAACTACTAAAGCATTTTTAAAGCTACATCTGTGAAAATTTGTTTGACTTCTCGGTTAGGAATAAAAAAAAGTGTGTCTGAGTTTGTGGAAATCCAACCGCTGAGGAGGATGAAAAGTTGGGGCAGAACCACATTCTGAAAAGACCATGCTTCTACGGCCTCAATTAGTGTGAACTAAATGGAAGGAAACTATTTAACAGTTACCACGTCTAACAACCCTACGACAACAAAGGTCAAAAATTAATTATAACTGTGGTGTTGCTCACGCTGCTTAATATTGCATTTGGGGCAACAACAAAGTTACATTATGTGGCAGGTGTCATTAGAGCACAGTTAATAAAGTCATTTCATTAAATAATGGATAAACTAGGCACTCATCTTTTCGTGTTTCCCACGCTGGTCTCGTTGTGAACTCATGGCTCAATCGTCGAAAATCTAGGTGGTGATGATTCCAAGCTCGGATGCAAAGAGGTTTAGGTGTTATTTTGCGATATTCAAAAGAAAAGTGTTATAGATGTGTTTCATAAACCATTCTTGAAGATTAAACTTTTGCAAGTTAGGACAATGATGATGTAAAATAGTAATCAGCACTCCGAATTTAAGTTACACTTCTTTTTTATTACTTTTGTTGCAATATCACTTCACAATATAAAACATACTTGAAAATATCTTCCTCACTGTTAAAGTTCACATTTCATAAACTGACTGGAATTTGCGTCTTTTCAACATGACGACCAAGAGTTGACTCTCTAATAACCGCTTACGCGCGCAAAAATCAGAGTTACAAGTACGTCAAAGATCATAGTGACAAAAGAAAGAATACACATAAAAATAATACATTGCAATATAAACATATCGATGTATCAAAGTACCTCTACATTAATAAAATCAAATCTGAATGTTGTCACAGAAATATGTTAACTATTTTACAGAAACGCAATAGAATATTGCTGGTGTCGAGAGGTTGAGGTGAGGTGCCGTAATAGTTACGTAATTCAAGTACCATTACACACGACAAATAGGCTTTGTCAGAATTGCACAGAATAACAAACAGATTTTCAGCACGTAAATTTTTCAGTAGGTTTATAAATTTATTTTTTTGTAATTATTACGCAAACTAACCATGTCGAAATAGATACGACTCTTAAATGTGATTCATTGTGCAGTAATATCCATCTGAGATGAGAGAATTCAGTACTGAGTGTAAGACTGGTGCTAACAACTATAGAACCACTTATCCGATTTACCTCTTTCTTTTTCGAATTCGTTATATGAAATTAAATTAAACAGGCCAGAACACTGTAATAATGCAAAGTCTGGCAGCCATGTAGAGGGTTGCTAGCACTTTTATAGTGTGTAGACTTAGACATGAGCAATGGGCGTAATAAGACACTAACTTGATTAAAGAAAAAAATCTGTGTAGACCATACAGTCTACGGGACCGAAGCAGCGGGCTCTAAGCTAGCTATACAATAAAATATAACGAGGAAGGAGGCTTTATTAAAAAATCCGATTGAGAATTGGATTGAGCGGGCGCAGTATCTACGCTCATGTTTGTACAATGTTTAGTTCAATTCAGTTTACTAGCGAGTTGCAGACCTATTTGTTTTTTGATAATGCAATGTGCAGGGACGATCACAGTGTGACAATTATTCAACTATATGAAAAAAACGTAAATTAATTACAAACTACGGCCAGCACACACTTTATTCAACAAATAAACGTCACTACAGATATTCAGATTTAGGTTATGTATGACATGTTCGATATGCCTGCCGTCATAGGCGATGATGTGGCGCAGATGAAGTGTCGGAACATCGATGCTGTCGATGACCTCCTGAATGGCTGTTTTCAGCTCAGCAATGCTTTTGGGGTTATTAATGTACACCTCGTCTTCAATATAGTCCCACAAAAAGGCGGCGCATGTGTGCAAATCCAGAGAATATGGCGACCAATCAAGGTCCGTGGCAGTGGCCTCTGGGTACCCCAGAGCTAGAATGCGGTCCCCGAAGTGCTCCTCCAGTACATCAAACACTGTCTTACTTCGATGGGGTAGAGTTCCGTCTTGACGAAGTCAAGGTCACTTTGGATAAGGGAGATGAAATCATCTTCCAAAACCTTCACGTATCGTTCGGCAGTACCTGTGCTATCAAGGAAGATCGCACCGATTATTCCGTGACTGGACATTGCTGACCACACAGTCACCCGTTGAGGGTGAAGAGACTTCGCGATCCCGAAATGCGAATTCTCAGCCGGCCGGTGTGGCCGTCCGGTTCTAGGCGCTTCAGTCTGGAACCGCGTGACCGGTACGGTCGCAGGTTCGAATCCTGCCTCGGGCATGGATGTGTGTGATGTCCTTAGGTTAGTTAGGTTTAAGTAGTTCTAAGTTCTAGGGGACTGGTGACCTCAGATGTTAAGTCCCATAGTCCTCAGAGCCATTTTTAAACAGGAGGTCATGAAAGCTCGAAAAGTAGAAAGATTCCTTCAAACGGAGTAAGTAAAATTGCGTTCTCCTACAATTTCAAAAGAACAACAAATATTTATCGAAAATTGGGAAAAAATACAATATTAAATAAAAATATATGCACTCGAGAAGGTCATTTCGATATCATCGATTTATTATGAAAGAATAGGTATATATCGATATTTTATCAACAGCCCTAGGTAGGCTAAGTGGCAGCATTAGGTTTCACTCGTCAACATAGAGCACAAACATGAGACCATTATACACGCACGCTGTAAACACCCTCCTCCTTTTTCTGCTTCTTTCTATAATTGAAGAGATTACTGAAGTTTATGGTGACCGGACGAAAGAAAGACGTTCCTTAGATCCTTACGCAGTCGGCCGCTGATCTGAACCGTGTGCCTAAACCAACCTGCACGCTCTGTCCTGTACGTATAGGGGAATACACTGTGCAACAGAATTAAAGGATCACTTTTTCGAAGTCCCATAGTTGCCTCCCATCGCCACGCATAAGTTTCAAATTTCGCTCAAAGGTGCCTACGACGTTCCTCTGTAATGGTGGAAAAGCACGGTGCTCTGAGACATCATTCTCAGCTTCAAACACATGCGAAAAATAGGTTACAGCTTAGGAGACCGTGTGAACCGTAAGGTGGGTCAACATCGACACCAGATGTCGCTAGAGTTGTGCCAAATACCGCCGTCGACGCGTCACAGAATGGGAAACTCGTAACAGCCGCTCTTACCCACACCTCACAACGTTCATTTGAGGTCTCTGCCATGGGGGTCATACATCTACATCTACATCTACATTTATACTCCGCAAGCCACCCAACGGTGTGTGGCGGAGGACACTTTACGTGCCACTGTCATCACCTCCCTTTCCTGTTCCAGTGGCGTATGGTTCGCGGGAAGAACGACTGCCGGAAAGCCTCCGTGCGCCCTCGAATCTCTCTAATATTACATTCGTGATCTCCTCGGGAGGTATAAGTAGGGGCAGCAATATATTCGATACCTCATCCAGAAACGCACCCTCTCGAAACCTGGCCAGCAAGCTACACCGCGATGCAGAGCGCCTCTCTTGCAGTCTGCCACTTGAGTTTGCTGAACATCTCCGTAAAGCTATCACGCTTACCAAATAACCCTGTGACGAAACGCGCCGCTCTTCTTTGGATTTTCTTTATCTCCTCTGTCAACCCGACCTGGTACGGATCCCACACTGATGAGCAATACTCAAGTATAGGTCGAACGAGTGTTTTGTAAGCCACCTCCTTTGTTGATGGACTACATTTTCTAAGGGCTCGCCCAATGAATCTCAACCTGGTACCCGCCTGCCAACAATTAATTTTATATGATCATTCCGCTTCAATTCGTTCCGCACGCATACTCCCAGACATCTTACTGAACTAACTGCTACCAGTGTTTGTTCCGCTATCATATAATCATACAATAAAGGATATTTCTTTCTATGTATTCGCAATACATTACATTTGTCTATGTTAAGGGTCAGTTCTTTTTTTACCTGGGAGCCTGTATCTAATATTTTCTGGGTCTCATGAACAAATAAAGCGAGTTGGGTCTCACACGATCGCTGTTTCCGGAATCCATGTTGATTCCTACAGGGTCGTCGAAATAAGTGTCCAAGGAATAGAAAAGCAACTGGAATCACTCAACAGAGGAAAGTCCACTGGACCTGACGGGATACCAATTCGATTCTACCCAGACTACGCGAAAGAGCTTGCCCCCCTTCTAACAGCCGTGTACCGCAAGTCTCTTGAGGAACGGAAGGTTCCAATTGATTGCAAAAGAGCACAGGTAGTCCCAGTCTTCAAGAAGGGTCGTCGAGCAGATGCGCAAAACTATAGACCTATATCCTACAGAGTAGATTCTGGGTTTCCAGAAACGACATGATACGCGAGCAAAAAACATTTTTCCAATCATTTGGAACCCTCCGTTCCTCTAGAGACTTGCGGAACACGGCTGTTAGAAGGGGGGCAAGCTCTTTCGCGTAGTCTGGGTAGAATCGAATTGGTATCCCGTCAGGTCCAGTGGACTTTCCTCTGTTGAGTGATTCCAGTTGCTTTTCTATTCCTTGGACACTTATTTCGATCTCAGCCATTTTTTCGTTTGTGCGAGGATTTAGAGAAGGAACTGCAGTGCGGTCTTCCTCTGTGAAACAGCTTTGGAAAAAGGTGTTTAGTATTTCAGTGTTTAGTATAACCGCGACACCCACGTTGAAATCAGGCGGATTTCCTACGGGTGGCCGAGTAAAACTTTTCAGACACACCGCCGCCAAAAATCAACAGGAAAAGCCCAGTGGTAGCATAACAGGCGTAGCATTCCCACACGTTTCGCGACCGAAAACGGCAGTTTGCAATGCGATGAGCAGCGTGAAGATGCCGTTGAAATCCTTTGACGCTCGAAGGTTTCGACCCTCCTCTAAGGATATTATCTGTTTGCAACCCCAGTGAACGCGATTCCATCTCTTAGGAGCGCAGCGCGAGGGCAGTTTTTGCTGTCGTGTACGGTTTGAAACCACTAGCGACCGTTAAAAACCATTCGACGAAATTTCAACGTGATCCGAAGGGTAACGAGTACGTATGCGTTTTGAACCCTCCTATTTTCCGCTCTACTGTGGCGTGACCATGCGGGGTTTGCTACATCAACATGTGCGCGAATAAAACGGCAAACGGTCCTTCTAAGAACTCCCCCCCCCTCCCCGCCCCCCGTCCCCACCACCAGTTCGGCAGCAGCGTCGGTGCCACACACACACCTTTATTGAACACGTTACAAATGCACTGTCAGAAACATCGACACCAATTCTGCCTGACTGCTGCTCTAACGCGCCCGAGGGTATCGATTAAGTTTCCTAACACTCATCGCAGCGTCTGACACGCCCCCGGTGGTGCTGTGCAGGATTGTGGTGAAATTTGGCGCCAAAGTGACGTCATCAACTCACGGTACAGCTCACAAGATCTTCCGAGCTGTAACCTTTTGTCCGCATGTGTGAACACCTCGCTATTCGAAGCGTCGCCGATGCTGATCATGACGCCGCAGGGCAACGCGCTTTTGGACCATAACACAGGAAGGCTGTACGCAGCTTTGAGCGATATTTCAAACTTACGCGTCGCTATGTGAGCCGTGGTAAATTTGATGTTTTGAAGAGCGCGCCGCAGGGCGTAGTGTGAAGCAGTCGCCCTCCGTTTCTGGCGGTGCGCCGCTGTGGCAGTCGCAGCTTTGGTGTCTCCCTCTGGTGGGAAAGGGGGAAAGGTAGCCTGTTCACGTGGATTTAAGGGGCGCTATGAGCTCGCCAGGGCGAGTCTGGTCAGTTGGTCAGCCGGGTCAGTGTGGGGCAGTCAGTGTCTGTCTGTCGTCCGGAGTGCTAGTATGTGTTAGGCCGCCAGTCTGCTAGACTTCGTTCAGGCAACGGTCATTGGCGGTTGGATCGATCGGTTGGTCGGTCGCGCTCTGGGACACAAGATGACTTGTCCTTCCTGAGCGTCGCCGCATGTGAGGTCGCCACGTGAGTCCAGTGGGCCACGCCGTATAGCGAGGGGTAGCGACTTCGCGGCCGACACGAGAGCAACGGGAGTCCACCCACGACGTCAGTCTGGCCGGCGCGAGCTACGACGTCGTGAGACGGGAGATGGGCGCGCCTACCTGCGTCCGTTCAAGCGGCTGGCAGCGGACGGTTCGGGAGAGCGTTTTGGGGATGCTACGCCAGGTCTTCGCCAGACATCGCAGTTAATTAGAAGTTAAGCGATTCTTAATACACTCCTGGAAATGGAAAAAAGAACACATTGACACCGGTGTGTCAGACCCACCATACTTGCTCCGGACACTGCGAGAGGGCTGTACAAGCAATGATCACACGCACGGCACAGCGGACACACCAGGAACCACGGTGTTGGCCGTCGAATGGCGCTAGCTGCGCAGCATTTGTGCACCGCCGCCGTCAGTGTCAGCCAGTTTGCCGTGGCATACGGAGCTCCATCGCAGTCTTTAACACTGGTAGCATGCCGCGACAGCGTGGACGTGAACCGTATGTGCAGTTGACGGACTTTGAGCGAGGGCGTATAGTGGGCATGCGGGAGGCCGGGTGGACGTACCGCCGAATTGCTCAACACGTGGGGCGTGAGGTCTCCACAGTACATCGATGTTGTCGCCAGTGGTCGGCGGAAGGTGCACGTGCCCGTCGACCTGGGACCGGACCGCAGCGACGCACGGATGCACGCCAAGACCGTAGGATCCTACGCAGTGCCGTAGGGGACCGCACCGCCACTTCCCAGCAAATTAGGGACACTGTTGCTCCTGGGGTATCGGCGAGGACCATTCGCAACCGTCTCCATGAAGCTGGGCTACGGTCCCGCACACCGTTAGGCCGTCTTCCGCTCACGCCCCAACATCGTGCAGCCCGCCTCCAGTGGTGTCGCGACAGGCGTGAATGGAGGGACGAATGGAGACGTGTCGTCTTCAGCGATGAGAGTCGCTTCTGCCTTGGTGCCAATGATGGTCGTATGCGTGTTTGGCGCCGTGCAGGTGAGCGCCACAATCAGGACTGCATACGACCGAGGCACACAGGGCCAACACCCGGCATCATGGCGTGGGGAGCGATCTCCTACACTGGCCGTACACCACTGGTGATCGTCGAGGGGACACTGAATAGTGCACGGTACATCCAAACCGTCATCGAACCCATCGTTCTACCACTCCTAGACCGGCAAGGGAACTTGCTGTTCCAACAGGACAATGCACGTCCGCATGTATCCCGTGCCACCCAACGTGCTCTAGAAGGTGTAAGTCAACTACCCTGGCCAGCAAGATCTCCGGATCTGTCCCCCATTGAGCATGTTTGGGACTGGATGAAGCGTCGTCTCACGCGGTCTGCACGTCCAGCACGAACGCTGGTCCAACTGAGGCGCCAGGTGGAAATGGCATGGCAAGCCGTTCCACAGGACTACATCCAGCATCTCTACGATCGTCTCCATGGGAGATTAGCAGCCTGCATTGCTGCGAAAGGTGGATATACACTGTACTAGTGCCGACATTGTGCCTGTGTCTATGTGCCTGTGGTTCTGTCAGTGTGATCATGTGATGTATCTGACCCCAGGAATGTGTCAATAAAGTTTCCCCTTCCTGGGACAATGAATTCACGGTGTTCTTATTTCAATTTCCAGGAGTGTATGTTGTTTCATTTACTTGTTAAATTCTACTCGTTTTCCTGGTCAGTTTCTCGTCCCCAGCGTGCTCATCTGTCTCCCGTCCGCATTTGTTAGGCAGTTAGTGTCTGTCTGTCTGTCTGTCAGTCTGCCGTACGTTAATAGCTGCCTCTGTCATGTTTGTGTTAAGGAATTTATTGCTTAAGGTGTAAAGGCCGAATTCCTGAAATATGTTTTTATCCTGCCTATCATCTTGAGAGGCGGTATATGTGTAATGAAGATCATGTTCGTACATTTTATGTAAGACTGCATATCATGAGTTTTTATTTAAGTTGTCATTTTAGTATATAAAGTTCGCACCCTTCCACCGTAAGAGTTTTCTTTTAAAAACAAGTTCCACTTTCGGTGGCAAGTACTTTTTTTAATGTGAGTGTTTTGTACCATTTCCATCCCTCCTACGGTGTGCATAGTTTATGTGTTTTTCTGAGTAAGTAAAGTAGTAAAGTAATCTGGTGTGTTGCAGATTGCACCAGTGTAATCTTTCAGAGGTTGTTGTGAGCGGTCGTGACTACGGCCGTGTTAAAGGGAGCGGTAAGCCCGAAAGCTCATACTATCAACAACAACAAAAATTGTTAGAGGGTGCCTTCTGATTATAATTTTTAAATCTTTTTTTTTTAAAAAAAAAGCAGAGCGTTTTTAGGAATAAATTTTCCATTTGTTGAAAGAAATTTGTTTTCATCAGTTACCCACTGGCGACTACTTCCACGCTCACATAGTGTGATTAAATGTGTTAATGTTCTTGATCAATCGCTAGTAAATAAAGTAAATTCTTTAAGAAAAAATTTTGAAAGAAATTCACGGTTCACTATGGAAGACAATAACGGAGTTTCGGAAAAGTGATCCTTTAATATTGTTGCACAGTGTCCCTTATTGCAATTGTTGCACTGATATGATAAAGGTCACTCAAATTGAACACAGTCTATTACTTCTCTAGCATTACTTGATGGTCCCTCTCTCAGTGCAGTATCATTCATATCACTTAAATACATAATTTCTTTTTCTCGGCTGTTCCGCGTTACGAATATTTCAATTAGTTAGTTACTCCACCTTAAATTGTTCACAATTTCTTCCCATATTTGACTTCTGTACACGGTCGTCTAAGAAATTACACTACTGGCCATCAAAATTGCTACACCAAGAAGAAATGCAGATGAAAAACGGGTATTCATTGGACAAATATATTATACTAGAACTGACATGTGATTACATTTTCACGCAGTTTGGGTGCATAGATCCTGAGAAATCAGTACCCAGAACGACCACCTCTGGCCGTAATAACGGCCTTGATACGCCTGAGCATTGAGTCAAACAGTCCTTGGATGGCGTGTACGGGTACAGCTGCCCCTGCAGCTTCAACACGATACCACAGTTCATCAAGAGTAGTGACTGGCGTATTGTGACGAGCCAGTCGCTCGGCCACCATTGACCAGACTTTTCAATTGGTGAGAGATCTGGAGAATGTACAGGCTAGGGTAGCAGTCGAACATTTTCTGTATCCAGGAAGGCCCATACTGGACCTGCAACATGCGGTCGTGCATTATCCTGCTGAAATGTAGGGTTTCGAAGGGATCGAACGAAGGGTAGAGCCACGGGTCGTAACACATCTGAAATGTAACGTCCACTGTTCAAAGTGGCATCAATGCGAACGAGAGGTGACCGAGACGTGTAACCGATGGCACCCCATCACGCCGGGTGATAGGCCAGTATGGCGATGACGAATACACGCTTGCAATGAGCGTTCACCGCGATGTCGTCAAACACGGATGTGACCATAATGATGCTGTAAACAAAACGTAGATTCATCCGAAGAAATGACGTGTTGCCATTCGTGCACTCAGGTTCGTCGTTGAGTACACCATCGCAGGCGTTCCTGTCTGTGATGCAGCGTCAAGGGTAACCGCAGCCAGGGTCTCCGAGCTGATAGTCCATGCTGCTGCAAACGTCGTCGAACTGTTCGTGTAGACGGTTGTTGTCTTGCAAACGTCCCCATCTGTTGACTCAGGGATCGAGACGTCGCCGCACGATCCGTTACAGCCGTGCGGATAAGATGCCTGTCATCTGGGCTGCTAGTGATACGAGGCCGTTGGGATCCAGCACGGCGTTCCGTATTACCCTCCTGAACCTACCGATTCCATATACGATAAACCGCAATCGCGATAGGCTACAATCCGACCTTTATCAAAGTCGGAAACGTGATGGTACGCATTTCTCCTCCTTACACGAGACATCACAACAACGTTTCAGCAGGCAACGACGGTCAACTGCTGTGTGTGTATGAGAAATCGGCTGGAAACTTTGCTCATGTCAGCACGTTGTAGGTGTCGCCACCGGCGCCAACCTTGTGTGAATGCTCTGAAAAGCTAATGATTTGCATATCACAGCATCTTCTTCCTGTCGGTTAAATTTCGTGACTGTAGCACGTCATCTTCGTGGTTTAGCAATTTTAATGGCCAGTAGTGTAGTTTGCCATGCGCTACTAATGACTCCCATTCACATAACAGCCTGTAATCTCCAAACTGCTCAAAACTCACGATTCGTATTTTTTGTTCAAAAAATTACTCTCCGCGAATTTTCAATCACGAACACGAATCCTTAGCACTTTGAGCCTTTTTATATTTGAATATTAAACTTTCTGTGAGTGCTTCTGGGCCGCAGCCCGTCCGGTACCCCTGAAAGAAAACTAACAAGCTGGGTTGCAGGTAACAGCTCTCTGGAGACGAAGGGAACGGCAAGAAGCGCGGAGGAAGTGCAACAGAGTAGCGATAATACAGGGTGGAGCACGAAATGTGTTACCAATTGTTTCTTTCACAATTTACTTCGCACATTAGATATCCCGCTGGGATCCCTACAGCAGTACCAGCAGAGCTTGGAAAAACAAATGAGTTACGAAATGACGTGTAATTCACGATACTGTCGCTAGGAGACGTAAGCAGCAATGGCTGACAGTGGAAGACTGACGACACAGCAACGATCGATAATTGTATTACTTTTTCGTGAAACGAAAAGCCTTGTTGTGACTCAGAGGCGTTTTCGACAACAGTTTAACACACGATGGGTCCCTTGCAAGAAGACGATCCACAGGTTGTACGATACATTTGTACAGGAAGGAACAGTATTGGAAGCGAAGCGACCTCGGCCTAAGCCTGTTTGTTCGCCGGAGAATATTGAAGCGGTACGAGTTGCTGTACAGAGAAGTCACAGGAAATCGTGTAGAAAGGCAGCAGTGCAACCGGGAATATCCAGACGCTCCGTCCAACGCATTCTTAAAAGTGACCTCCATATGTACCCATACAAGATGACCTGTGCACAGAAGGTCACTGAAGAACACTAGCAGCAGAGACTACTGTTTGCTCAGTGGGCGGAGAATAGGGAAGAAACTCTCAACAACGTTTGGTTTTCAGACGAGGCGCATTTTCATTTAGACGGTGTGGTTAAAAAACAAAATGTACGCTTTTGGGCCACTGAAAACCCACAAGTACTTCATGAACGACAACATTATGCTCCGAGGATTACAGCGTGGGCAGCAATTTCCGTCACGGACTTATTGGACCCTTTTTCTTTGAAGAAACTGTGAACAGCGAGCGTTATTTGAGCATGCTTCGCAATAGGTTCAATCCACAGCTTCTTGCTACTGCCTTGCCCTTCAACACGCAGTGGCTCATGCAAGATGGAGCAAGGCCACATACTGCAAACACTGTGTTGGAGTTTTTACACGAGCATTTCGACATGCGGGTCATTTCACTTAGGTTTCCAGGTCGCTTCAATGACGGACAAAATTGGCCCCCCAATAGTTCAGACCCCAATCCATGTGACTTTTTTCGTTTGGTTACCTAAAGGAAAAAAATTTCCCGAAACGTCCACGTGATTTAATGAAGCTCACTCTTCAAGCTTGCTGTGAAATTACGGAAGACATGTGCCGTAGGGTAATCACTAACTTCAGTGTTTGTTTGAAGGAAGTTAGGAAACGAAATAGTGGACATATTGAGCATGTGCTGAGTTAGAACAAATCTCCATGGACGGCTCTTCATTGTAGTATATGTTCGTTTCAGATTGTATTGACAATAAAGTTTATATTCAGAAACAAATTGGTAACACATTTCGTGCGCCACCCTGTAGTTTACAACTATGGAGGTGAAATATAAAAGCAGGAGCCGACGAGCATGCCTGCTTTCCACTTGTTTAGCACGAGTTCGCTGGGGCAGTTAAGAGACTTTTTTTTTTTTTAATTTTTTAAAATCAAAGCCTGTTCGGCGCCCGCATGGCGTGCCTGCGCGCCGCGTGTCTTGTAATTGCAGCAGCAGAGCCGAGAACAGTACCGGCGGTGACGTCATGCGGGACCCGCCCTCCAACGCAAACAGCGGTCGAGGCCGCTGAGGCGGCGGGCGCAGGCTTTGCTACGCTATGCCCCAGGCAGCGCGGCGTGTGTGTACGCTCGCCAAGGCCCCTCCGAGGTGCTGGCGGCATAAGACCCCGCCAAGGACGCAGGCAGACGGGTGGCGCAAAAAACTGACCGGCGAAAGGAAATCAAAAGAGAAAGACTGTTACCAACCATCCGGGAGAGGTACGTCAGTTCTCCCACCCTGCCGTCTTGCTACCTTCTGCTTACGAGAACAAGCCTTCCCGTCGGCACACCGAGCGAGGTGGCGCAGTGGTTAGACACTGGACTCGCATTCGGGAGGACGACGGTTCAATCCCGCGTCCGGCCATCCTGATTTAGGTTTTCCGTGATTTCCCTAAATCGCTCCAGACAAATGCCGGGATGGTTCCTTTCAAAGGGCACGGCCGACTTCCTTCCCCGTCCTTCCCTAATCCGATGAGACCGATGACCTCGCTGTCTGGTCTCCTTCCCCAAAAACAACAACAACAACAACAACTTCCCGTCGGCACGCTCTTGTAGCAGTCAGATTTCTACCACGTTGTTTCGACCTTAGAATGTTGATGATATATATCGCGCATGACGTCATTTATACTCACAAGGGGACGCTCCATACTGTAAATCACACATTTTGATGCGCTTCAAATATGTTGTAGAGGCACTTACCGTGGGTACCCGGCTATCCAGTTTTTATCGACGGACCGTACTTTTTTGAGAAAATCAATTTTGAAGTTCATTGCGTGCTTTGTATACCCGTAACATTACGTACGCTCCGAGCAAGTCGGCGTAGCGCAGCGTTGAAGGTTCACAGCTACCGTGCTGGAGGTCCCGTGTTCGAATCCTGCTCCCATGCGTTTTTTTATGCATGCAATAACCGTCCGGAAAATTTTGTCCTAGCGTTCAAAAACGTGTAGACGAATTAACTTGGAAATACAGAAATTTAGTCGTGTCGTGCACGAAATCCGGGAAGTTCACGAAACTGGTGTACGAAGAATTTTTGTGTTCTGTAATTCTTCCGTACGTGATTTTTTGTACATTATCGATTCGTGGGGAGGGCAAACCGCTTCAACTTTATACGATCATCTATTCACTGGTGAAAGGAAATGGTTCAAATGGCTCTGAGCACTATGGGACTCAACTGCTGAGGTCATCAGTCCCCTAGAACTTAGAACTACTTAAACCTGACTAACCTAAGGACATCACACAGATCCATGCCCGAGGCAGGATTCGAACCTGCGGCCGTAGCGGTCGCGCGGTTCCAGACGATGAAAGGAAAGCCAGTACCTGCACCCTAAAAGTGCGTCCCCTTATAATGTTACTTGACGTAGCATGTGAAAGTTGCTGGATTTGGACGGGTTACTCCTGTAACTGAAATATCAGATCTGAAGATGGTTCTGAATGAACCGAAACCGGTCATATGAATAAAACTTTGCAATCAAGACGGATTTTAAGTAACATTATAAAATCACTGATTACTGTTATCCCATAAGACATTATGTCTGTTTTTGCGTCCCCTTATTGCCACCCCTCCGACGTTTACTTTTACAGGCAGGTGAAAATATTCGCGAAAATTATTCAGAATCCTCCCGACTTGATGCAAGACAATAGAGAGATCGCTTGTAGGGAAGATTCGATAAAATTACATTCACTAATACTACAGCAATTCAGCGCGCCTAATTTTGAAAGCACGATTAGATACGCATTGTTCGCATAGAAATTAGCGGATGAAACAGAAATCTTTTTGAATGCAAAAGAATTGAGTTTGCCGGTATCGCTCATGAAGAAACCGTGCGCCTGCAAGACGGCTGCTTTCATAAAATGCGCGTGGCGCTGCGAAAATTTGTGCTTCCGTTGTGCTATGGTAAGTATCACCCACAGTATTGTTCTGACACATCAAGCAATGTGGACGATGAAAAATAAGCTTTTGTAATATTGTATGACAGAAAAAATTAATAATTAAATGCATCTTTATAATTTCGCACACCTTACACTGTTTGTTGATATTCTTCGAAATAAAACTGAAAACTTAGGTCGATTTTGAAATAAAAAAAAAAGTACACGAGCAGGACTCGAACACAGTACCTCCAGCGCGGTAGCCGTGAACCTTTACCACTGCGCTACGCTGACTTGATCTGAGTGTACGAAATGGTACAGGTATACAAAGCGCGCAATGAACTTCAAAATCGATTTTCTCAAAAACCAAGGCCCGTCGCTAAAAAACCGGATGCCATGTACCCAGGGTAAGTGGCTCTACAACATATTTGAAGCGCATCAAAATGTGTGATTTACAGTATGGAGCGTCCCCTTGTCAGACCAACATCTCGAACAGCTGACTAGTGGCGGCATCCATTTGCAGCCGACTTCTGTAGTACTTTTCAGCCTATTTTTATCCTGACTGTAGTATTTTTCATTACAGCTTTCCTTATTACAATGATGAAATCTTGAGCAGTGTCTAATGGCACCAAAACATGTCTGAAATTAAGAAATACACCGCCGGATAGAAAACAATGCAACAACCTCAACGACAACGTCGTTTTATTGCCAATTGAGGTGACAGGTTGTTTATTATTGTAGAAGTATATGACCAAATGAAACACATATGTCACAGTAAATTGGACCCAAACACTCACATCAACAGACAGTGCAGCCCACTCTGGCGGCAACGTAGGCGCGTATTCTCCAATGCAAGCGATCATATAGGTGCCGCATGGCATCGTGCGATAGACTGTCCCGAGCGTCTTGCGCCTTCCGTTGCAATGGTTCTTGCAGATTCTAGAAAACGAGTAAATTCACTCTTCAGCATGTCCCTTCCGTGTTCACCTGGTGACAGATCTGTTGATCTTATCGGCCATATCAGTCATTGTACACGACGAGGAGCATTGTCGTGCTGTAAAGGCACATCACCCTCCTGTCGAGGAAAGGGCGGTAGCGCGGGGATAACAGCCTGTGTAAAGTAGCGGGCGCTGGTTACTCTGCCCAGTAGAAACACCAAATGCAATTGCGAGTTGTAACTGATGGTTTCAAATGGCTCTGAGCACTATGGGACTTAACATCTATGGTCATCAGTCCCCTAGAACTTAGAACTACTTAAACCCTACTAACCTAAGGACAGCACACAACACCCAGTCATCACGAGGCAGAGAAAATCCCTGACCCCGCCGGGAATCGAACCCGGGAACCCGGGCGTGGGAAGGGAGAACGGTAACTGATAGTCCCCCACACCAAGAAGACTGGAATGGAGCCCGTGTATTGTGGGCGAATGCACTCCGGAATAGGCCGCCGGTTCCCAATGGTCCTCGCTGATACAGCAGGTGCAAAATGTGGCCAGATCTCTTCCCCTGATGATGTTCCGACGGCCACTGCTGATCGCAAAACGCGTCTGTTGTACGCGGACGCCCAGAACCTGGTCAACGGGTGTGAGCATGTTACACACACTGTTGCTGACAGCAGAGAGAAAACACCGATACACTGATGCCCAACACGTGCAGAAATCAGTCGGCGTCTCCACCCAGCTTCCCGCAGGCCAACAAAGCGATCCCGTTCAAATGGCTGAAGTTGTTCAACAGGAGCACGTACTGGTCAGAAGGGCACGGTTGTACCCTTAATTCAGTGTTGCAAACAGTGTTCACCTCTAAACTCAGCACAGTTGCCGCCCGCAGAGTGAAACCAGAGAGCGCAAAGACAGGCCTACAACGTGTCATCGGATCCCGATGACCGTGGTAGGTCGATCACTGACACTAAAACCCCTCAGTGTGCGCATATTATACCCTGGAGCACTATGGGACTTATCATCTGAGGTCATCAGTCCCCTAGACTTAGAACTACTTAAAGCTAACTAACCTAAGGACAGCACACACTTCCATGCCCGAGGATTCGAACCTACGACCGTAGCAGCAGCGCGGTTCCGAACTGAAGCGCCTAGAACCGCACGGTCACAGAGGCCGGCTAACCTGGAGCCACTGAACACAATCCTAGAAGGTGTCGCATTTTTTCCGACAGTGTGTTTCGTTCCACAGTACGGGCGTCTGCCTACATTTATCCGTGGGACAGTGGGTCAAGAGATACTCTGAAATTGTCATTTTTTGCATAAATAATATGGTCAGTTTCGAGCAATTGTTAAAGCCGTAGTATTGTCTCACTGCACTCAGCCGCGTAAGGCTGTAACTGGTTGTACGAGAGATTTAGCCGAATCAGGATAAATCACTTCTAGAAGTGTATGAGAATTCTGTAATGAATAAAAAGTCTTTGCTCCAGATTCCAGGATAGGGGAAACGCCCCATCTTGCCGCCCGCCCCTCTTCCGCCTCACCCCTCCCCCTTGCGGGCACCTAAACTGTTACATACGGTGCCGTGCCATAAAGGTGTTACTCGCGTCTCCAACGTATTCGTTCCTTCAGAGGCAGTTATCTGTTACATCACAGCCGCGTTCCATTAACAGCACCGCGATGGCAGGTTGTTAATCGCAGCGAAAACGTATACGTTTCTCAGGTAACAGTTTATTTTCTCTATTAGAAACAACTGGTCAAAACCTGCCACTGTAAGAGAATAACAAGAAATAAACAAATAAAAGTTACTTCCAAATACGCCATTAGCTGTAGAGAAAGGTACAGCAGTAATTACAAATTTCTTCGTATTTGTTTATTACAGTAAAGACACCAGAATAAAGTTGCAGCCCACACATTGCAAACATCACTCCTAAAAATGTCATTAGCTGTAGAGAAAGGTACAGCAGTAATTACAAATTTCTTCGTATTTGTTTATTACAGTAAAGACACCAGAATAAAGTTGCAGCCCACACTGCAAACATCACTCCTAAAAATGCCACAATTCATAAAAAATCGCGATTGACAATGGGAATTATTTTCCGAAACGCGTCGTGCAGGTGTTAGTTAAATAAAGGAAAATGGTGACTGGCAGCAACATCTTAACTACGTTATGTTATTAAATATTTTATAATATACGTACAACAGCAAAACATGTTATTTTATAATAAACGAAACCGGAAACAGTTATCAGGTGACATCAGACTGCGCTCAATCACATGCATCACACAAGCGCGACGGACTTCGTACCAACCATACCGACGTAAGGAAGTGTTGCTCACCAGACTGCGAATGGAACACTGCCCACTGACTCACGGCTTCCTTCTCCAGCGGGAAGTCCACCACTATATCAAGTTCGTAGAGTACCACTTTCGGTCCAACATACTTCACCGATGTGTGTTTCATATACTGACGTTAGGGCAGCCCTCAGTTTGGCTGGAATCTGTCCACCATCCTCGGCGTCACAGACAGCGGTGTAACACAGGTTTCGATATTTTGTGAAATGTCGGGCCGCATCCCTAAAGTATTCGCGTTGACAGCTGCACTCATGTGTCGTACAAACGTGCAAATGCTATAGCAAGTGAGGTACTGCAATTTTACGATCAGTAAGAGCGCTGAGGATGTGCGGTTGGAAATTTTACGATCAAATTGGTGTGTAGAAAAGCTTCTACATGTCGTCTCTTTGTTTTTTCGTAGCCTCTCTTTCGCACTCCCAATTTTTGAAGTGATATAGGGGTTACCCAGTCTTTTGCGAGTGTGTAAATTGTTATTTGGACCAAACGCGTTTCGTTTCATTTAAAGCATCTGCAGTGGTCGCAGTAACAACTGTGATTTTGTTTACAAATCGTTTTTACGATATCGTAAACTGGTCTTCCGTTTTAAAACTACTTTTTTCTTGCGCTCTTGTATACACAGGCGTTCAATTTTTAACACACTGGACCGCAGTGACACATTTTTCTCGCTTGCATGTTCTCATACATCAATATCAACTCGCGTACTTAGCGAACTTTTGTTTGTTCCGTTCGCCCGGGATGCAACCGTTTTTGTTTTTGTAACTGTGGCAGTTTCTCCTATTCCTCTGTGTTCCCCCTTATACCAACCACAAGACATTACCACATAAAACAGGCAACATACCCACTCACTCCCATCACAGTGTAACAACATAATAACTGGAACACATGGACATACAAAAGGCAAGACAACTCAATTCCTTCTCCGTACATAACCCCATAAACAAACTACAGCTGGTGGTCCTGGGTTCGATTCTGGATGGGGACCGTAATTTTTCCTCATTCCAGACCCCCCAGGACGGCATCAAGTCTACTCATCCTTCTGTGAAAGCAGCACTAGGAATCTTTCCCGTAAGTAAAAGGTTTATTTCAACTTCTTGAACTTTACCCTCCCTATGGATTTTTCTACCATACTATGGGAACCACAAAATCCTTCACATCACTTCTTCAGAATTTTGATTGGTAAATGGCTGTATGTTGAACATCTTCTATCCTATGGATCGGAAGGTGTTGTTTTTCAGTCCTGCGTCAGTCAGATATGGTATTTGTAATTGTCACTTCTCTCATCTCCATTAATGCTTTGTGTGTGTGTGTGTGTGTGTGTGTGTGTGTGTGTAGAGTGTCAAACACTATAGTTATAAACCGAAGCTTAACATTCTCTTCTCTCCATAATTCG
Organism: Schistocerca nitens; assembly: GCF_023898315.1. Lineage (NCBI taxonomy): Eukaryota > Metazoa > Arthropoda > Insecta > Orthoptera > Acrididae > Schistocerca > Schistocerca nitens. Next base: position 60,486,132 of record NC_064621.1, on the reverse strand, counting down.
TCCATTCTTCGTCCCATGCTTGGAATGCCTCGAGCATAGCATTATGATCAGAATACCTACCATCAGCATATGTTATCCGCAATGTGAGCAAAAACCTCTGAGAAGGTGGAGCTTTTGCCTGCCGCAGCTGCGAATGCGTAGCCGCAAATAATAAACATGTTTCCCAGTATTTCGTTTGACCAAGTCGTGGTTCTTTTGGCAAAGCAAGTATCTGACCCCCGTAAGTTAGCTGACGATTCCATTTCGATGTAGTTTACCGCTCTACCACAACAAATCCACTTTTAATATATTTATTCCACAGGATTTAAAAAAACTTGGTAATGGACCTAAAGAGTGATTCTTGGTAAACCTACATATTACCTTTAATTTCCAGGATCTTTCTACTGCGAGCCGTATACAGGCGATTTTCTTCCAGCTACAATTCATACTTGGGCTGTCTACCACAGCTGCGTTAGCAACTAACAAGCTCTTACTCCATAAGCACCGCAATAATGTCCACACTGGTGGAAACCACTCTCTCATCATGCGTATCCTATACTACTATCTATCAAACTTCGTGATGCATAATTATCCGGCAGTAGCTCTATTTTATAATGCTAACCAGGTCTTAGTGATTTTGACTAAAGTTTAAATGGACTGCATTCCTTGACGAACAAACCTTGGATATGTATTTAACCATACGCTATTATCAGACAGTACGTTTAAACTACAATCTTCACTTCCTGGTTCTAAAATGTAATTTGCTTACAACGAGTAGCCAGCCAGCAATGCAATGGAATCTCATTTATCACAGAGAATTCCAGTGACAGGTAGTCTATTGTCTTCTATGCTATATATACACCTCCTAATTTTGGTTCAAAATGGTTCAAATGGCTCTGAGCACTATGCGACTTAACTTCTGAGGTCATCAGTCGCCTAGAACTTAGAGCTAATTAAACCTAACTAACCTAAGGACATCACACACATCCACGCCCGAGGCAGGATTCGAACCTGCGACCGTAGCGGTCGCTCGGCTCCAGACTGTAGCACCTAGAACCGCACGGGCGCTGCGACCGGCTCCTAATTTTGAAATGCAGTTTGTTTAAGACGTACAGTCAGTACTTCAGCAGATTGATGGAAACGGAATTTGTACGGTATAGAACCAGGCAATCAGGCCGTTAGAAGAACCAGTTTAACATCAACCAGTACCAGTTTATAGGAATAGTGTATTTGTTTCGTTTAAATAATGCACTGCTATAATATTGTCACGCCATAAGTTTATTTGCTGCACAGTCTCGTACTTAGAGCAGGTATTTGTAGAAAAAAAATCAGCTGAGACTATAGCAAATTACAATGGGAGGCGGAGTGCTTACAGAATGTGCCAAATACTTTGTTGCCAATTGTGTTAATTAAGATACAAAACTTAAAGGTGGCCATTTTAAACCATCAATTACTGTTACACTGCCTACCATTTTATACTATGTGCGACGATACAGTAAAGAGACTGGTTAGAAGAAACAACTTTACTTACCATTTTTCACCAACTACACTGGCACCAAATTCGCAGTAACTCCCTTGTGCTTGCACGCGCTTACTCCACCGATGTTACCATTGTTTTTAGCATTTCTGGAACTTATCTCCAGGTATACCAGCAAAAGCCACTGATACAGTTTTTTGAATGTTCTGCACTATTGCAAAATGGTGTCCTTTTAACGACTACTTTCTCTTTTGGGACTTACAAAAAATCACAAGGAGCCATGTAAGATGAAGAAGGAGGTTGTGGTATCACTGTGCTGGCCTCTGACGCCAAACATACAACGCAGTATGGGATGGCGCCTTAATGTGATGCAGGCTGCAGTTACTACCAATGTGTGGACGAAAACAACAGACCCATTTTCGAAACCTTTCGAGAACTCCTTTACTGTCTGGCCCAGAGGTAACCACCCTCTGTGCACAATACACACGGAGTCAAAGGAACACACAAGCATTCATTTCACCTTTGACATCGACGTGCATGCTTTCTTTGTTCTTGGCGATTCCTTTGAACACCATTGTGAACTTGACAATGTCTTGGGATCACACCGGAAAAAAAGATCATCTTTCGTCACCAGTAATTCTGGGTTCCATTGCACTTGTTCCAACACATCAGCAGAGAGGGTCCTCCGTCGATCTTTCTGTTGCGGTGTGAGATTTTTGTGAACCATTTTGGCACAAAGTTTTCTCACGTCCAGCTTTTCAGGCAATATCAGGTGAACACTTTCCTGATTAACGTTCAGTTTTTTTGCAATCATTTCCATAGTTCATCTTCGGCCAGCTCGCACAAGTTCACTCACCCTGGCTGTGTTGTCACCTGTTCACGCCATTGACCGTCGCCCTCTGCTGTGTTCATCTTCGACGTTTGGTTCTGCCTTCAGAAAACACTGTGCCAATGAAACACTTGTTCCCTTTATGAAGCCTCGTTTCCAGAAGCCTGCTGAAGCTTTCCTTATCCACTGCGGCATACTCATCAACTTTTACGCAGAAAGAAATATCACACCACTGCAAAATATTTCGAGATTCGATTATCGTGCCAAGGAGCAAACACAGGACTTCACTCTTGAAGTTTCTGCTCCCTTTGAAACATTATAGGCGTACGCTACTTACGGTTGTGGGGGTGGGGCGGGGGGGGGGGAGGGGGGGGGGTAAAGACTAAGGTCACAAGCTACCTGCCGTAAAAAGCTGCAGTGTTATCACTCTAGTGAGGAAAAAAGTTAGTCTCTTTACTTTATTGTCGCATCTCATAGTATTTCTGCGAATAAGACAGTGAGTCCATTTTAATACAAACACTATGATGTCACGCACTAGTATGTAGGAGTGACGTAGCTTTTGTATGCAGCAAGTGTTTATTTGTTTGAATATCATGTTATGATGATTGTTAAGCATTGAAAGTCTCTGCTAGAGCGTCTTTATTGTTAAATAATGCATCATGGAAGTTGTTTATCACGCAATGTTGGCATAATTTGTTGAATAATGCGTACTTACTACATGTCTTCTTATTCTTTTTATACTGCTTGAGGGTGGTGGCTGGTCTCTGCTGGCCCTTCATGATGATCCCTCCACTACGGCGCACAGACCTCAAAAGATGTAGCCCATGCAATTGCTCTGGTAATAAAAGGATGATGAGTAGAGAGGGGAGCTTGGTTCTTATTGGTCCACAGGAGAGCGGCAGTGGCTTGTCGAGGGTCCTGGAGGGGGGGGGGTGACAGGGGGGGGGGAAGATAACTCGCTCAATTGTCTCATGTGCAACTTGACACCGGAAGTGTAATATGATACTCCCTTATCTTATCAGTGACTTTGAAAACTGTCCTCGTTCTCTTCTTACCCCCTACTCATATTAAATACATAATTATCAAGGTTTCTGGAACATATTACCTGGTTGGAACAGCACTGTTGTAATCCACTACACTTCACTGATTGCGTAGATAATTTCGCGACATTGGCGAAATTGTTGTAGATGAGTATGCACTTTCTTTCTCTTGTGTGTGTACACCTGGTAAACAGCAGAATTTGTCAAGAAGGATAGGGCTGAAGTCATTTGAAAAGAGGAAGTTAAAAAGTTCGACTACTCAGTCAATAGTCTGCACTATCAAGAATCAATGCGGCTAACAGTACTGCTATTAACGTCGCTGCCGAACTAAATGCTTTTTTGCATCATTTATTTAACACATACAAATACATTGTCATACTGCATGTTTGTAAGTTAACTTACAATGTTACCTGCTACCTTAGAGCAATAAAGATAAAACAACTAAATAACACATATACGGGATATTTAGATACCGTGTTTTTCTCTGTAACTCATAAAACAATAAGTAAAAGGAATATTTATTTATATACGCAAACGTAATACACGTTCGTCTTCCTGCGGAATTACAAACACAGTATATTTAGTTATTTCACAGAGAATTACAGCAACGAGTTGTAATTTTCTGAATGGAACATTTTATTGTTCCTTAGGGTAGCTGAAGTTTCTTAACCAACTGTGTACAAATCAATTTATATCAAATCTCTACGAATTTTAGTTGGGGAGCTAGAACCGTCGACAGTTTTAGGAGTGGTTGTGACATGTACACAACTGGCTGTGTTCACGTGGATGACAGAATGTTCGTTTAAGTGAGCTCTTAAGTACCTACTTTCCTGAAGGTACAACTCACTGCGCCTTCTAAACAACGTGCGGGCGAGACGTAGTGCTGCTGGTGTCTGGTACTCGCTGGATGAGTGTGCCATGTTTATTCCACGTCAGTATCCGTGGCAGACCGAAACTCGTTTGTTTGCGTGTTCCGATCTGCTTTAAATAAGGCAGTGTAAGGATTCATTATACAGTCTATAGAATGTAGCTTCAAACAGGGCTTCGAGTAAAGTTGTCGCTCCGTGAGATATGCAACTTTAAATCTCGTCTACAGGCGGTTTAGAATACGCTCTAAGTTGTGCATTCTGGAAAATTGGCACTCATTTGGTTCAAAATGGATCAAACGGCTCTGAGCACTATGGGACTTCACTTCAGAGGTCTTCAGTCCCCAAGAACTTAGAACTACTTAAACCTAACTAACCTAAGGACATCACACACATCCATGCCTGAGGCAGGATTCGAACCTACGACCGTTGCGGTCGCGCGGTTCCAGATTGAAGCGCCTAGAACCGCTCGGCCACAACTGCCGGTGGCACTCGTTTGAACACGTCACATAACGTTCTGTCACCTGAATATCCACTTCAACACAGCCCCTTAGGTACAGCACGTAATGGTTCTTTATTTACGTGACTATTACGGCACTCCAACCCCAGTTCTCGATACCAGTAATATCGTACTACTTTTCTGCGAAGTAACAGACATATTTTTGTGACAATATTCACATTTGGTTTTATTAATGTATAGGTACTCCGATGTATCGATATATTGCAGTGATATGGTTCTTCTATGTATTCATTTCTGTGAGACTGTTATAATCTTTAACTTACTTGTAACCGTTTTGGCGCGAATGCGCACAGAGCAGTCTTTGTTTCACTTTGCAGAAGTTAAGTTGTTATTTCGCTTTGTAAAAGAACAATCAAGTCTTGTGTTTAGTTAAAGTGGAAATTAAATATATGAAGATTGATACAAAACTGTTTTCTTGATGATGTGACAAATAAGAAGAAGTATATTTGAAATTACAAGAAGTTTAATAAAAATGTGGATCGTGAACGCCAAGTCAGAATTATTTCTACCATACCATTGTTCTGATCTGGGATTGTTTGATCATTAAGAATTTCATGAAAAACGCATTTGTTAGGTCTTCAAATATTGCTAAAATACAGATCTGGACCTTCTAGCAGTCAAAGTGGAATCACCCTAGAATCAACAAGATGAGCCATAACATCCATTCAGGATAAGTGCCAAAATTAATGACTTTTTTACAGTGACTTCGTTATTTCCATTCTGACGATACCATCCACAGTCAATAACTTTGTTGTTGCCCGATAAAGCGAACATATGCTGCGTGAGCAACATTATTAATCTGATTTCTAACCTACTTTGCAAGTGGTGGTATTGTTAGAAGCATGATGCATCTACAATTAAAATAACGTTTCTAGCTCCTTAACTATATAAACATTTCGTCACCAGAAAATGCATAAGAGAACAGCCAATTATGTACAGCATAATTTCGGACTTGTCCGAAAGAACAGATACCATCTTCATACAGTGAAGGCTAACCGGCCATTGACGTTCTTCTTCTGTGCGGATGCACACGCATTGCTCGAACTCTTACGGCACATAGTAGCAGAGAGAAAACTAGTCAAAGATAAAATGTAACTATCGATAATAGTCAGTCATAGATAAAAATCACTTATCGATTCTGTAACGCCACTGTCCATATCTCGCTTAATTTCAAGGCCTCTTCGTTTCTATTAAAATTATCTTCATGTTTATAAATTCTTTGGGTTCTCAAACAAAGAAATTAATAGAGTTTCAAGACCTAATTACAGCAGGCCAAAGGACAAGGATGGTACACAGCAATGGAAGAACACGGTGTCTTTACTTTTCATTAGTAAGGTTACAGATCGAATCGGCAAAATTTTGCTGAAACATAAAGTGAAACCGGTATTCAAACCTACCAGAAAAATAGGACAAGTACTTCGTTCTGTTAAAGATAGAAGGCCACCATTATCATCTAGCGGTGTGTATAAAATTCCGTGCACTTGTGGCAAGGTCTATATTGGTACTACGAAAAGAAGTGTGAATACGAGGGTAAAGGAGCATAAAAGTCTTCGCCGAGTGGGTAAAATAGATAAATCGGCCGTTGCGGAACATGCACTTCAGTCCGGTGACCATGTAGTTAAGTTTTCTCAAACTACAGTTTTAAGTACTACCACGAACTGTTATCCACGACTGTATACGGAGGCTATTGAAATTTATAAACATGAAGATAATTTTAATAGAAAAGAAGAGACCTTGAAATTAAGCGAGATGCGGACAGTGGCGTTACAGAATCGATAAGTGATTCTTATCTATGACGGACTATTATCGATAGTTGCATTTTATCTTTGACTAGTTTTCTCTCTGCTACTATGTGCAAGCTAGACCACGCCCACTTTCCTCAGCATTTAGGCCGCTCTCCGACGCCCAACTCGTCAGTCGGCAGGACTCAGCAGGACCAACCATGCCTCTGAGGATGTCCAACGTAGTATTGGACGAAACGTTAGGAATAGAGGAATTCCACGGACCACGGCCACATAACCCGAAAGAATTATCAACAACAGTACCATACGGTCGTGAAAGCGTTCATTGTATGAAAAGGGTAGTGTTGCCACGGCTGAGAACGCCGGTCGCAGTGTACGATCTTCAAGCGGTGTACCGGCTGTGTCGCGACTGCTCAACATTCCATGGTCCACGGTCCATAAAGTGCTGCGGACACTAATTGTGGAAACGTATCTCTAGTGTTTTTTCAGGCTGTCGTGGACGCAGGTAATCGTTACACTGAGCAACGTTTATTGCCTCGAACGTAAAAATGGTACGCAATTAACAAATGTTTCCCTCTCGAGTGGAAATTAAAATATGTTTCTTGCAATAATTTGTTTTACACGACGCTTCATTGTCCTATGGTCACACGTTTTTCGCGGGGGACCACTCAAGTACAGAAAGTTTAATTATAACCACCATGTACATCAGCTACATGAGAGAAAAAGTTGTTATATTTAAAGAAGTATAACTCGTTGCTGTAAACAATTTAAAAACAATTTTGTAGGAAGAGTAATGTTTGTTAGCCCGCCCGGTTGGCCGTGCGGTCTAACGCACGGCTTTCCGGAGCTGGAAGGAGCGCCTGGTCCCCGGCACGAATCCGCCCGGCGGATTAGTGTCGAGGTCCGGTGAACCGGCCAGTCTGTGGATGGTTTTTAGGCGGTTTTCCATCTGCCTCGGCGAATGCGGGCTGGTTCCCCTTATTCCGCCTCAGTTACACTATGTCGGCGATTGCTGCGCAAACAAGTTCTCCACGTACGCGCACACCACCATTACTCTACCACGCAAACATAGGGATTACACTCGTCTGGTGTGAGACGTTCCCTGGGAGTCCACCGGGGGCCGAACATCACAATATCCCTGGGTTCGGTGTGGGGCGGCGGAGGGGTGAAGTGGACTGCGGCAGTCGTCGTGGGGTTGTGGACCACTGCGGCTGCGGCGGGGACGGAGCCTCTCCGTCGTTTCTAGGTCCCCGGTTAACATACAACATACAATACAATGTTTGTTACCTTTACCTTTCTAAATAAATATCCCTTTAACTTATTACTTTGTAAGTTACAGAGAAAGACACTCTATACATGTATCAGAACGAACCTTCCTTTTCGAGATATTTTCAGTGTAAACCAACAGAGAACTCCTGGTCTGTCCAATTTCTTGTATGATACTGAGAATCTGTTAGCCTTATATCATATATCTAGGTTTATCACCGTATGACGATTCCTTTTCCTTATCTGCTTCTTTGAAGTAGTCTGACATGTTGAATTCGTGACCCAAAGCGATATTCTCGAGGTCGGTTTCTACCAGTCTTATCCTTACTCACAAGGGAAACTCCCCATCACACCACCACCGATTTGGTGGTAAGAGGCTCGGGTGGAAAGGCCGTCGAAAACTGAACACGTGTCAAGCATGAAAACAGGAAAAAGGGGTACTGGACCGTGAAAAAAGAAGCAAAATAGAAACAGTCCAAGCTCAAGTTGTGCAACATCGGCGTCGTGGTTATGTGGTCGCGGTGTTGGACTGAGAGGGGGAAGATCCGTGTTCAAAACTCCCTCGTGTCCCTTTTTTTTTTCACAAAAATAGAACTGTCCGTCCGGTCATTGACGTGTGTGTTCGCTTTCTTCAAACTTGTGTCTGTGTCATGGTGTAACGTCCATCAGCGAGGTGTAGAGAAGGGACCTCCTCACGTAATCCGACGTCCTATTTGTTCTACGCAAGTTCCACGTGTTATGACTCTTGCGTTCCGTTTTGGAAGTTTTGGCTCTTGAATTCCTTTGTCGTAACATAGTTCACACCCGTTTATTTATTTATTTTCGTTTCTGTGAGAAGTCTATGCGGCACATCGCCTGCTCTCGTTATTCATCACATTTACGTGCGACGGTAATACATGGTGAGCACATAGTCTTGCCCTCATTATAACAATTTATTACAAAATAACCGTTAAACATAATACATAGGTTAGTGTTACTAGTTTTTCTTAAGACCTCTCAAATTAGTAAACCTCAACGTTTGTTTCCTTGGTAGCTCGGAGAATGTCGAGGCGGTGTTCCAGTTCCCGCCAGGTGTTTCGTAATGTGTGTCCTGTCACAGTAACCACAGCAAATTGCATCCTCGGTTTCAGTTCGTCGACGTCAGCAAGTGGTGTCACGAAGACTCTGTCCTTGATATAGCCCCAGAAATAAAGTCAAGGGGCGTAGTGTCTGGAGAGGGGAGTAATGTCCGGATCGGTGGATTGGAAGGAACGGTCCAACACCCTGGCCACCCCGCTCTCCAGACATTACACCCCTTGACCTTTTTTTCTGGGGCTATATGAGACAGAACACACATTACGAAACACCTGGCGGGAACTGGAATACCGCCTCGACATTCTCTGAGCTACCAAGGAAACAAACGTTGAGGTTTACTGACGTAAGTGGTCTTAAGAAAAACTAGTAACACTAAACTATGTAACGACATCAAATGTAACTCATTACTCCAAACGGTTATTCTGTTATAAATTTTTATAACCAGGGCCAGACTTTGTGCTCACCCTGTATATTCTTACCACATAACTCATATTGTATAACCAATGTACAGTTTGACAGTTGCCAAGACTGCAAAGCGGAACAGACACATTAGTGACTGGACGGACTGTACACAATTTTGTGAAAAAAAAGGGCACGAGGGAGATTTGAACACGGATTTCCGCAGTCCAACATTGTGACCACACAACCACAATGTCGTCCTTCCTGCAATTCGTTCGATGCAGCACATCTTGAGCTTGGACCATTCACTGTTTTAGTTTGCTTCTTTATTCACAGTGCAGTACACCTTCTTCCTGTTTTCGTGCTTGATCTGTGTTCAGTTTTTGACAGGATACTTACTGTTTACCACTAAATCGTAGGCGAGTGTGATGAGGAGTTTCGCTTCTTAGAAATTGACTTTCAATTTTCATTTTTGGTCAACGTTCAACAAAATATGTCGTCGATATCGCACAAAGCTTTTGCGCAGTTAATCCTTGATATGGAATGTAGCGTTGTTTCTTCTGCTATACCTATGGTGTCAGCTATTTTATTCCCACTGAAGTGATCTTCTAGCCCACGTTCGGGAGCTAATTTATATGGTGATACATATATTTTTTCCTACACTGTTTGAGAAGCTAATCTCATGAATTACGTTTATTCTTTATCAACAGTAAACATTAACAATAATATTAGGTGCACCAACTGCAGGAAGATAATTTAAAGTACATTATCATTGGTTTTATTTGCAAACATTTTTATCAATTTTGGACCATACAAAGTTGGTTGTAGTTACGATTTTCAAAGTTACTTAACATATTCTGTATCTGTTAACATCTTTGCATTACACACTAAGAATAAAAGGAAGACACGTCCTAAAAATGATAATATGAGGTTCATTTTCCTGGATGTTAGTTAACAGATTGAGACAAACGAAATACTGTACAGGGAGGCAGATTTTTAATCGAGTGTACTGGAGTATTTCACTGGTAGGCAGTGCTCGGACCATGTATTTGTGCAGTCAGGGTCGTAGTATATGCGAGACGGCTTCTCTGGACAGCGGACGCAACCTGCATGATGAAGGCGGCACTAAGACTGCGCCAAGTGTTTAACAGCAATGATCACGAAAGCATGCGATCAAATATGACCGCAACGAAGCCATTGAGAGATCCTCCCAGCATTAATTAAAGTCCCTCACGCGAGGAGTTACAGCAAAATGTCTCATAGTAGCCATATCTTCTCATGTGTTTGCAAAATTACCCACATCGGAGTCGGGGCCATTGGGTAACACCGTCTTTCACCACTCTAAAAAAAAGAGATAATTGCTTTTAAAAAAGGTAAATATAGGCACACTCGAGGCAGTATTCACCCTGCGTCTGTAATAACTCTTTATATCCGATGAATTATTCTGATACAATTCTACCCTTGAATGACGTTTACTAATTTTCTATCTTCATACTCGCAGAATCCATGCGCAAAGTAGTTTCATACAATAGCTATGCCATGAGCGAATAATTATTCTTTGTAGTACTCTCTCTGGTGGTTGTTAGAAAAAAGCTTCCGAGATTGTCTTCGTGCCGATTAGCCTGAGCTTGGTTTGAAGAATTGTAATCCGAATATTGAGATTTATGACAAAAGATAACTGAGACGAAATTGTACGATTAAAAGGGAAATATACATATATATTGCTCCTTCATACAAAAGGTGTGTATTTGACATTTGAGAATTAATGATATTCGTCGATATATTGCGTAGTTGTTAATCAGAAGGAAACTTCTGAAAGACTGGATACGAACCTGCATTTAATAATCCAAGAGCTCCATCACTTCTTCGGAAGCTTAAACTTCATCAGAGCCAAATATCCGCTTGATCTGAGGTTTCCCGACTGATTATACAACGCTCCCAAAATTACGAGGCATTTTATTTGTACAGATTAGCAGACTGCCGCAAAGCACGAGCCTCCAGAGAAGAAGAATCATCGCCTCATTTCATTCTAACAAGTAAAATTTATTCCCGGCGGGTTCAGGGATTTTCTCTGCCTCGTGATGGCTGGGTGTTGTGTGCTGTCCTTAGGTTAGTTAGGTTTAAGTAGTTCTAAGTTCTAGGGGACTGATGACCATCGATGTTAAGTCCCATAGTGCTCAGAGCCATTTGAGCCAAGTAAAATTTCTTAATCATTTTGAGTGACTGAGCTGTGACTGTGTTTGTTGACTAGAATCCACTATTTGAAATTGTGAAGGCAGTACGAATAAAATACATGGAGCGAAGGGGTATCTGCATCTTGTACAAAAATTAGAGAACAGTTATAAGACGCGAAGGACATGAAAGGTAAGCAGTGGTTGAGAAGAAAGTGGGACAGGATTGTTGCCTATCCCCGGTATTGCTCAATCTATACAATGAACTGGCAGTAAAGGAAAATAAGGGAAAATTTGGAAAAGGAATTAAAGCTCAGGGAGAAGAAATAAAGATTTTGTGGTTTGGTGACTACGCTGTAATTCTATTGGAGATGGGAAAGGCCTTGCAAGAGCATTTTATCGGAATGGATAGTGTTTTGAATCGAATCATAAGATAAGCGTCAATCCAAGGAAAACAAAGATAATGAAATATGGTCGAATTAATCAGGCGAGGTACACGTAATTTGATTAGAAAATGAGATAGGAAAGGTGACTGACGATGGCCAAAATTGAAAGCATATAAAATGTAGATCTGTAATAACGAGAAAGCATTTCTGAAGTACAGAAATTTATTAACGCCGAATATAAACTCAATTGTTAGGAAGTCATTTCTGAAGGTATTTGTCTGGAATATAGCCCTGGACGGAAGAACAAGGGTGTGCTGAAAACTAATGCTTCCGTATTTTTTGTCCTGTTCTCAATATCCGTTGAGGTATTATGTCATGCATATTACTCGGTCGGCTTTCCCACTTCGCTGACGCAAAATGCAACCGATTGACGTTAGAGGGATTCGAATTGCAGTGTGTTACATGGCGGTGTGTTACGTAACTGTATCGGAGCGTGAGAAACAGAGCGCTGCAATCGAGTTTCTGGCCGGAGAAAACAAGCCTCCAATTGAAATCCACAGAAGAATGAAAGCTGTTTACGGTGATGATTGTATCCACATCAGTTACGTGCGACGTTCTACTGTTCGCGCTCGTAATGAAGAAAACGGTGGTGCTAACCTCAACGTGTGTGTCAGATTTCGGAGTGTACGACGCAAAAAAAGTTCAAGACCATGCCATCAGCAGGCAGAGTCATCATCACAGTGGTGCGAGATGTTCAAGGTTTGGTGCATTTAGAATTGATACTTACAGGTATCACCATAAACTCTGCAAGGGACTGGAACCACGAATTCAAACAGTTCGTCCACACAGTAAGCACCCTCTCCTGTAGCGTGACGATCCAAACCCCACACGTACGTTGCAACAATTTCAGCAACCTGACACCTTCGGTTCACTGCCATCGATCAACTTGCATTCAATACCATGTTTCCAAAACTCAGAGTACACCTTCGATGACTTCTATTTGATAGTCGTTCAAATGGCTCTGATCACTATGGGACTTAACATCTATGGTCATGAGTCCCCTAGAACTTAGAACTACTTAAACCTAACTAACCTAAGGACATCACACAACAACCAGTCATCACGAGGCAGAGAAAAATCCGAGACCCCGCCGGGAATTGAACCCGGGAACCCGGGCGCGGGAAGCGTCTTTAATAGTGTTGAAGTGTACAAGTAGAGGTGAGGTTACGGCTCCGTCAACAAAGGCAGGCATTTTTAAAGGCACATTTTTAGCCATAGCATGCAAATCTACTTTTTTAATCAGAGAACCCTGTTTAATAAAGGATGAAAGGCAATGCAAGTGCGCGGTCGCATGTGATCGCTGGTGAAACACATAAAGGATGCCTAGTCTTTTGTTAATTACTTCTTCTGTTATCTGTTCTGGAATGGAGTCGAGGGAGAGCTTCGCGCGTTAGACTGGCCGCTCTAATTTAAACTCTTTAATTTTATAAAAAGTCACTCCATACTGCAGGGCGCATACTAGTAATTATATAAGGAAATTTCCAGTGCGCACGGACAAGATACCGACGTGCGGATAATCAACATATCACTAGTGATTAATATTGTATTGCCAATGTAAGTAGCATAGTGCACATCAGCAATTATACTTATGATTAATTGTGATTTCATTATTTGTTTAATCCATGATCCTAAAATTTCAACATTATATGTAAACTGTATTTTCAGTATTTATCTCATTTTAGCTCAGAAATAACGTGGCCCACGAACCTCCTTCTTACGGCTACGAAATTCTCAATATCCGATGCTACCTTATCATGGTTTATTCACTGATTTTTTAAATATTTCCATTTATCTCAATGCAGTTCAACAAAAATTAAAATAATATAAATAATCACACACATACACACACACACACACACACACACACACACACACACACACATATATATATATATACACATTTTACACTAATGGTATCAACGAACTGGTGGAAATGTGTCGAACTGGTGGAAATGTGTTAGTCGCCAGGATGACTATGTTAAGAAATAAATATGTTGGCATGAAGAACAAATATGTAGAAAGTTAATGACGTTTGTTTTATTTCAATAGCTTTAAGGGTTTTCACATAAAAAATTTGGAGACATTACTTTTCACCACGCCCATGTAAAATGTGGACAATAGGCAATTCCGACAAGAAGAGAACAGAAGCTTTTGAAATGTGATACTACAGAATAATGAGGAAGATGCAGTTGGTGGTCGCATAACTAATGCGAAACTTTCCAGAATGAGATTTTCACTCTGCAGCGGAGTGTGCGCTAATATGAAACTTCCTGGCAGATTAAAACTCTGTGCCCGACCGAGACTCGAACTCGGGACCTTTGCTTTTCGCGGGCAAGTGCTCTACCACCTGAGCTACCGAAGCACGACTCACGGCCGGTACTCACAGCTTTACTTCTGCCAGTACCTCGTCTCCTACCTTCCAAACTTTACAGAAGCTCGCAGGAGAGCTTGGGAACTTCAAGAAACGCGGTGGGTATAGAAAAAGACGTCCCTAAGGGCAGACTACGCGGTGATGGGGATGAAACGGCACCACATTTAACACTTTGAGTGCCCGCCACATATGCAAATCTACTTACCCCGGTGCCAAAACATTTTCTGAGTCTCCTCCAGGCACAGCTGTCCATTTTTACAGTACTTTGTTTCTTTGGTACAGATTCAGGAATAACCAAAAATCAAAAATATGTTTTTAGACAGGAATAAAGCTTACTATTTCCTCTTCAAATACATGCCACATATGATGCGCTGCCGGCCGGGGTGGCTGTGCGGTTCTAAGCGCTACAGTCTGGAGCCGCAGGACCGCTACGGACGCAGGTTCGGATCCTGCCTCGGGCATGGATGTGTGTGATGTCCTTAGGTTAGTTAGGTTTAAGTAGTTCTAAGTTCTAGGGGACTGATTACCTTAGAAGTTAAGTCCCATAAGTGCTCAGAGCTATTTGAGCCATTTATGATGCGCTGCTTCGTAACGTTTCGTCACCACATTCAGAATTAAAGAAGCTGTTTTCGGGTAGGAAAAAATAAATTGTCCCCCATCTTACAGACTACACTACTGGCCATTAACATTGCTACACCAAGAAAAAAATGCAGATGATAAACGGGTATTCATTGGACAAATATAATATACTAGAACTGACATGTGATTACATTTTCACGCAATTTGGGTGCATACATCCTGAGAAATCAGTACCCAGAACAACCACCTCTGACCGTAATAACGGCCTTGGTACGCCTGGGCATTGAGTCAAACAGAGCTTCGATGGCGAGTACAGGTACAGCCGCCCATGCAGCTTCAACACGATACCACAGTTCATCAAGAGTAGTGACTGGCGTGTTGTGATGACCCAGTTGCTCGGCCACCATTGGCCAGACGTTTTCAATTGGTGAGAGATCTGGAGAATGTGCTGGCCAGGACAGCACTCGAACATTTTCTGTATCCAGAAAGACCCGTACAGGACGTCCAACATGCGGTCGTGCATTATCCTGCTGAAATGTAGGGTTTCGCGGGGATCGAATGAAGGGTAGAGCCACGGGTCGTAACACATCTGAAATGTAACGTCCACTGTTCAATGTGTCGTCAGTGCGTACAAAAGGTGACCGAGACGTGTAACCAATGGCACCCCATAGCATCACGCCGGGTGATACGCCACTATGGCGATGACGAATACACGCTTCCAGTGTGCGTTCACCGTGATGTCGCCAAACACGCATGCGACCGTCATGATGCTGTAAACAGAACCTGGATTCATCCGAAAAAATGACGTTTTGCCATTCGTGCACCCAGGTTCGTCGTTGAGTACACCATCTCAGGCGCTCCTGTCTGTGATGCAGCGTCAAGGGTAACCGCAGCCACGGTCTCCGAGCTGATACTCCCTGCTGCTGCAAACGTCGTCGAACTGTTAGTGCAGATGGTTGTTGTCTTGCAAACGTCCCCATCTGTTGACTCAGAGATCGAGACGTGGCTGCACGGTCCGTTACAGCCACGCGGAAAGATGCGTGTCATCTCGACGAGGCCGTTTGGATCCAGCACGGCGTTCCGTAATACCCTCCTGAACCCACCGATTCCATATTCTGCTAACAGTGATTGGATGTGGACCAACGCGAGCAGCAATGTCGCGATACGATAAACCGCAATCGCGATAGGCTACAATCCGACCTTTATCAAAGTCGGAAACGTGATGGTACGCATTTCTCCTCCTCACACGAGGCATCACAACAACGTTTCACCAGGCAACGCCGGTCAACTGTCGTTTGTGTATGAGAAATCGGTTGGAACCTTTCCCCATGTCGGCACGTTGTAGCTGTCGCCACCGGCGCCGACCTTGTGTGAATGCTCTGAAAAGCTAATCATTTGCATATCGCAGCATCTTCTTCCTGTCGGTTAAATTTCGCGTCTGTAGCACGTCATCTTCGTGGTGTAGCAATTTTAATGGCCAGTAGTGTATTTATTTATACAAGTGGCAGAGTTTAGGTATTTATGTACAGACATCATGACCGTCTTGCATGTTTTCTCCCGCTTCCACCTGAGGTCTGCGAGCGTTTCAGAGAACCGGGGGGCTCTCCAGCAACTGCTGGCATCGTACTCTCACTGGCATTGCTCGATTCTGGAATAATGTGTATATGTTTGAATGAATATAAACGACATTCAGCGTAAGGGCGGAAAAATAACAAAAGGAAATGTCACAACAAGGTACTTCCTCTGAGAACTTGTGCAGGAAATATATGTGAAAAAATTTTAAAAGAATTACAGCAGTTATCTGATCTGATCCTGATTAAGCATAAACTGGATCTTCATCCTTGTCATCACCGTCAAAAATATCATTCATATTACCTTCCGATTCTTCAAGAAAGTGGAAACCCCAGTGTCTCTCTGTGGGCTTCTGCCTGACATGTTTCGAATGAGAATACGCTCGCACTGGTACCCCACAGTCGACTGCTGCATACGCCCGTTTTGCAAAGCCAAAAGCTTTGTGGTGGCAGAGACGTGTACTACAAGTGTTTGTCTCCCTTCTGAGAACTGTTGGACGAGGAGCTAGGGGTTCAACGAGGAGGGCTCACCGTAGAATATGAGCGCGACAGATCGCGTTAAGACTCAGCGAATGTAATATGACGGGCATGGCACTATAAGTGGAACTCTTCCAATGCCAAGCGCTGAAGGTCAAGAGACACGCAACATTCGGGTGATTAATTCAAGAAGAAACTGTTCAAATGACTCTAAGCACTATGGGACTTAACATCTGGCCGGCCGGAGTGGCCGTGCGGTTCTAGGCGCTACAGTCTGGAACCGAGCGATCGCTACGGTCGCAGGTTCGAATCCTGCCTCGGGCATGGATGTGTGTGATGTCCTTAGGTTAGTTAGGTTTAATTGGTTCTAAGTTCTAGGCAACTGATGACCTCAGAAGTCTCATAGTGCTCAGAGCCATTTGAACCATTTGAACTTAACATCTGAGGTCATCAGTGCCCTAGACTTAGAACTTCTTAAACCCAATTAACCTAAGGACATCACACACATCCATGCCGGAGGCACGATTCGAACCTGCGACCGTAGCAGCAGCGCGGTTCCGGACTGAAGCGCCTAGAAGCGCTCGGCCACAGCGGCCGACAAGAAGAAACTGTATTTAATAAAGGACTAGTAAAAGGCCTCCTGTTATTCTTTAAAGGTACCGGTTGACACAACTAGAATTACGGGAACAGAAACCGCAAAGTAAGCTCGTTTTCTGAAGTTGAAATCTGCGTTATAAGGCCGCGTCATGATTCTTCTAAAATGTTCGACGTTTCGACCCCTCTGCTGGGATCTTCCTCAGGACCGCATAAGCAGAATTTTAAAGAAAAATGGGATTCAGACATGTTTCTTTAATCAAAACAAAATAAACGACTTTTCCGACGGAAAACGGATGCACCTGATTACCTCCACAATGCAGGCGTCTATCAAGTGTCATGTGGCTGCGGCAAAGTGTATATAGGCGGAACGGGAAGAACTGTTAAAGAACGCATTAAGGAACACGAACGGCACATGCGGCTAAATCAAAGTGCAACATCGGCAGCAGCGGAACATCACGAGAACTGTTGCTCTGACATCGATTTTAATAACGTACGTGTGCTGGCTAAAGAAACAAACATTTATAGGAGAAAGGTCCGAGATGCGGTTGAAATTTCTAAGAATGCGTCTAATTTCAATAGATAGGATGGCTATAGGCTTCCGGCATCGTGGCTCCCCGCCATCGAGGAAGTAAATACCCGCCCGCGGTGTAAACAACGCGCTGCAAGTCTCCTCGGCGGACAATAATATTTTGGGTAAACATTCCCCCTCTCTTGCTCTGTCCGTTTCGAATCTAGCCACTGATGACGAACAAGCAATAGCGGTAGCAGGCATTGCAACCAATAACCCTTCTACAGCATAAGTGTGAAATAGTGCCTTTCTGTCCAATGGCGATGACCGCCAATGGTATCCACAGGAGATGAGCTACCAACTGTAACAACAACAACGCTGTACTATTGTACACATAATAATTTTTCTTCTGATTTTTGGTAAATTAATGTAATCGATATTCTGATTTCATTTCTTTTTTTTTTCTTGCCATTGTGTTAAAGAAACTGTAAACAATTTTCGATGTGAATGTTAATGTTTATGTCAAATTGCAAGCAATATTATAACAAAACGGAAATGCAAGAAATGTTGAAAGTATTGTAAGATGTTAAAGTTGTAATTGTGCGCCTGGTCCATACGTAGGCAATGTATTAGGATATGTGGAATGCAAAACCTTTGGTGAATATCCTGTCTGTAGGGGAGCGGTAAAAGGTGGATGGCAGGCGAGCGCGGGAAAATGCACACGGGCGCGGCACGGCATAACGGGCTCAGCAGTGGTAGTCGGGGTTGGGCATCGGTCTGAGAAACACGCTCTGGATCGAGGAGGCTCTCCTGGAAAACGTGATTTCATTGAGCCTCGGATGTGCCGTTTCCGACGACTATACAGCATGGCTATATTCCATAGGCACTAAATGGAAAAGTATTGCGACGCTAAGAAGAAGCAAAGTGCCGATAAATCAAGAGCCATAGCTGTGATTGTATGTGTGCTCTGCGCCTCGCCATCTCGCCGCCCGCCAACCGCCGCATCGACACGAACAGGTTGAAACTTTTAGTACTGTATTCGTGTTGACCAGGGTTACTTTTGTTCCTTACTGTTCAATAACAACTTAACTTTTACCAGAACTGTCCTATCATTTAATTATCCTCATCACTAACCTAGACAGGGTCCTTTCCACATGTTGTGCAATCCGAGTGTCCCGAAATGAAGATTTAAAGCTTATGTTAATAATACTTACCTGCAGACCTATCTATGTTAGAATGATGTTTAAAGAACTTTGTTGTTAATGAATATATAGGTCTGGCAAAGTTGGAAGATAATGTTGAAATTGGTGTAGTAATGAAGTTTAATTATTTGAGGCAGATAAAATGGTAATTAAATGAGCAGGAAATAAGCTAAAAAGAGTAGTAACTCACCTATTGGAAATCTTGAGTGCTTAATGAATCCTTTAATCAATATTTTCGATACAGTGATCATAACAGTTTCAGGGTCTCCCCCCCTTTTTTTCTTTTCTATTCATTTGAATTCTGAAGTGAACTGAACTGATTTGACCAGCAAAGTTAAAGTCAATATAAAACCAAAATTTATTAGTGTTTTACCTATTTCCAAATTGACATTGTATGTGTGTTTCGAAAGTGCTATTTCTAGGGTAACCTGTGCCCGATTTTAATCAGATCAATAGACTGTACGAAGTTGGTAGTAAACATTATAGTGTATTGTTGTGTATTTATGGCTTGTTCATATTAGTACAGAAAGTGAAATTATTAGTTCAGTAGATTTTCTGGTTCCAAAATTTTCCGTATTATGCAGTGTTCTTACGTGATGTTTTGTATGAACGCACTTCAACTTGTACTGGGAAGAAACTCAGTTAATGCCTAATTAGGCTGGCGACCGTATTATTAACGATTTGGTAGCATCTGCTGTGTTGTTTCTTGTCCGTCCTAACGTGTATTTGCTCTTCAGACTTGCTTGACGCCGGCCGAAGTGGCCGCGCGGTTCTGGCGCTGCAGTCTGGAACCGCGAGACCGTTACGGTCGCAGGTTCGAATCCTGCCTCGGGCATGGGTGTGTGTGATGTCCTTAGGTTAGTTAGGTTTAACTAGTTCTAAGTTCTAGGGGACTAATGACCTCAGCAGTTGAGTCCCATAGTGCTCAGAGCCATTTGAACTTGCTTGACGTATCATTGTTGTTACTGAGTGGGTGAAAGTCTGATTTTGCCTCCATTCAGGTACACGCGGTCAACATATATACCAAAATCCTTTCTTATAAGGTGAAGCCCGTCAACTTACCATAGTACAGGCTTTAATAAGTATCGTGCGCAGTAGCGTAGTGTTACACAACGCCCCTTCTTCTGCATTAGCCTATGACTATGGCCGACCAATGGTAGCCATATGAATTTTAACCAATGCTATCTCTACTCCAGCACGAACGCCAGAAAACTCCCCATTTATAAGTGGACGCGACACTCGTCTCTGACAGTGTTCTAGCAGTAGTGGACACCAAAAGATCCTGAGGAAGATCCCAGCAGAGGGGCCGAAACGTCGAACACTTTAGAAGAAACATGACGCGGCGTAAAATAACCCGGAAGATTTTAACTTCAGTTACAACGGCCACGAAAGCCTGCAGACTTACATAAACTCAGTTTCACTGCACGCAACAGGGGGCTGAGAACACATTTGTTTTGTCTCCTTGTGTAAATCAATAAATCAGTCAATCAATGAGCCAGAAAAATACCTGAGTCCGCATGTTGTGGTCTAGTGGCTAGCGTTTCTGCCTCTGGATCACAGGCTCCCGGGTTCGATTCCCGGCCTGGTTGGGGATTTTCTCTGCCCGGGGACTGGGTGTTTGTGTTGTCCTCATCATTTCATCATCATTCGTGAAAAGTGGTGAGATTGGACTGTGTAAAGATTGGGTCTTTGTACGGGCGCTGATAACCGCGCAGTTTTACCGTCCCACAAACCAATCATCATCATCATCATCAAACAATATCTGATACTGCAGTCAGCGTCGGGTAGTTGGGAGCATATTTACTGGAACGTTTCAGTTCCTGCTGTCGCACACTGTCTGCCGTGTCAGTTTCCGCTGCTAATGATGACGCCCCTGTACACAAATGTTGCACCTCAGGTGCCCTCCCAGCTTTGCCCTTGCTGCCCACTGAGACGTCTCTTTTAGCGCACAACAGGAGTCGGCGGAGTCGCGAGGAGTGTCTAAACTCAATGCCCCCACCCTGTTGCTGCAGGCTGGACCGAACCAAAGTCCGATCTATATCTCTGCATGACAGCGCATAGGATGACACAAGAATGCTGACGACAGAAACCGAAGCGTTCGATCACAGGCGTGCTTGCAAACGAGGAAGATTTCAGTAGCTGCGCACTTCACTGCTGTCACGGCTTTCCACTTATTGCACACTGGACTCGCATTCGGGAGGACGACGGTTCAATCCCGTCTCCGGCCATCCTGATTTAGGTTTTCCGTGATTTCCCTAAAATCGTTTCAGGCAAATGGTTCCTTTAAAAGGGCACAGACGATTTCCTTCCCCATCCTTCCCTCACCCGAGCTTGCACTCCGTCTCTAATGACCTCGCTGTCGACGGGACGTTAAACACTAATCTCCTCCTCCTCCACCTATTGCGCCTGCAAACCCTGCTGCACCCGCCGTGCCCCCCAGGGTAACACATTTGCCTAACCGCCCCTACGTCGTAGAGGTCGGCAGCCTGACGCGCCATTGGATATGTCAGAGTGTGTTTGAGCTAGGCACTGGATGGAATAGCCTGAGGGTGTGGTTACAAGCTATGAAAAGCAAAAAGGAACATTTCCGACATCTTTTGCTGTTTTGCTATCGCATGGGGAAAACCGCCTAAGAATGCTGTATACAGAGACGACGCGGTAACGGCCGTGGTTTCTAGTCAGGCCCTTCAACGCGAAAAATTCCACGATTTCTACAGAATGAGTTCACACAGTTTCCACTTTTTTGGGGCAATTGGTATCAGCTACTCTGACGAAGCAGAACACAAATTTTTGACTTGCTGTTCCTCCATCTGACAAACTACTCGCTGCAATAAAGTAAGTTGTTGAAAGTGTGTGAATGACGTTAAAAAGGCTACCATGAAACTTTTTTTTTTGTATGACGAACTAGAATCGTACCTTACTGAATGTGGTGCATCTAAAAATAACGGGCAAAAATAACGGACAAAAATAACGGTTACAAATTAATTACCCTAGGATAGTATTTCTACAACTGTTCCATTCCGCAGAATGGTACTGTTTATGATTGAGCTTGAGAAGTATACAGAAGAAATGGTGGGTTTGAAGTGCGGTCAGTCAACATTGG
Source organism: Schistocerca nitens (assembly GCF_023898315.1). Lineage (NCBI taxonomy): Eukaryota > Metazoa > Arthropoda > Insecta > Orthoptera > Acrididae > Schistocerca > Schistocerca nitens. The sequence continues at coordinate 60,463,915 of NC_064621.1, read as the reverse complement.
TGTAGCAGTGGGTTGTCAACTCTGTGTAGGGGTAGATAACGTGTTTGAGGAAAAAAAAAAAATAATGAAGAAGCCAATGATAATAAGGAAAATCGCGACGTGTCCTTCCAGGCTTTGACCTGCTCTTTCAGAAACAACAAGAATTTAGCTTTCGGATCTCTTTTACAACAGTGACATAGTTCCCTGAAATCAACGAGGATGGACTGAAAAAAAATCTACGTGTCCAAAGGAACACAGCATCTCAGTTAACAACAGAGGCTCCGCCATACCGTATCGAAAAAAACATCTAGTCAGCATCATCACCTGATGACTCCCGGTGTCTTCGTTTCATTTCCAGCTTAGGCTTGTATTGGCAGCATACGAAAATGAGGAACATGAGGCAATTCTAGATTCCACATAAGAGACCATAGCAGGCAGTAACAGCCTCGTGTTTGGTGTGTAGCTGCCAACCTTGTCGTGGACAACCTACAGTATGTCTCTTGTAGTTTCTTGACAAAAGTCAGTTTCGATATGTTAGCTATGTTTCGCACACAGCAATGTATGACCTAAAACCCACAAAACGTAAATTGGGCAGCGACTACATTCTTCACTGTAAACTTTTCAGAATATGCCCGGTGGTTTATTTATTGAAACAAGCGTTCAGTTCATAGTCCTGTGGAATCTGGGGAAAAACCGCAAATTGGCATTCATAAGTATAAGAACAACACCAAAAATGCAACAGGAACGTAATATGTAAGAAATTGTCCACGCAACCTGCCACTGATGATGCCTTGCAGAAAATAAAGGCGAAACGCGTATGGCACTATAATTGTGTTTTATTCAGTTGCTGTCAGACGATCCATTATTAAAAATTATCAATATACCGTAGTATCATAATACCTTTGGGAAATAGTGTAAAGCCGGCCGGAGTGGCCAAGCGATTCCAGGCGCTACAGTCTGAAACCGCACGACCGCTAGGGTCGCAGGTTCGAATCCTGCCTCGGGCATGGATGTGTGTGATGTCCTTAGGTTAGTTAGGTTTAAGTAGTTCTAAGTTCTAGGGGACTGATGACCTCAGGCGTTAAGTCCCATAGTGCTCAGAGCCATTTGAACCATTTTTTGAAATAGTGTAAAGAAAAGTAGTTTATTAACAAATTGTGATGTCAGACTATAAAACTGAAAGTAATCTCAGCCTGAGCAGGCCATGAAGGCGCAATGGTACTGCCCGGCCGCCGTGTCATCCTGAGCCCACAGACGACACTGAATGCGGATTGTTGTTGTTGTTGTGGTCTTCAGTCCTGAGACTGGTTTGATGCAGCTCTCCATGCTACTCTATCCTGTGCAAGCTTCTTCATCTCCCAGTACCTACTGCAACCTACATCCTTCTGAATCTGCTTAGTGTATTGATCTCTTGGTCTCCCTCTACGATTTTTACCCTCCACGCTGCCCTCCAATGCTAAATTTGTGATCCCTTGATGCCTCAAAACATGTCCTACCAACAGATCCCTTCTTCTAGTCAAGTTGTGCCACAAACTTCTCTTCTCCCTAATCCTATTCAATACCTCCTCATTAGTTACGTGATCTACCCACCTTATCTTCAGCATTCTTCTGTAGCACCACATTTCGAAAGCTTCTATTCTCTTCTTGTCCAAACCGGTTATCGTCCATGTTTCACTTCCATACATGGCTACACTCCATACAAATACTTTCAGAAACGACTTCCTGACACTTAAATCTATACTCGATGTTAACAAATTTCTCTTCTACAGAAACGATTTCCTTGCCATTGCCAGTCTACATTTTATATCCTCTCTACTTCGACCATCATCAGTTATTTTACTCCCTAAATAGCAAAACTCCTTTACTACTTTAAGTGTCTCATTTCCTAATCTAATCCCCTCAGCATCACCAGACTTAATTTGACAACATTCCATTATCCTCGTTTTGCTTTTGTTGAGGTTCATCTCATATCCTCCTTTCAAGACACTGTCCATTCCGTTCAACTGCTCTTCCAACTCCTTTGCTGTCTCTGACAGAATTACAATGTCATCGGCGAACCTCAAAGTTTTTATTTCTTCTCCATGAATTTTAATACCTACTCCGAATTTTTCTTTTGTTTCCTTTACTGCTTGCTCAATATACAGATTGAATAACATCGGGGAGAGGCTACAACCCTGTCTCACTCCTTTCCCAACCACTGCTTCCCTTTCATGCCCCTCGACTCTTATAACTGCCATCTGGTTTCTGTACAAATTGTAAATAGCCTTTCGCTCCCTGTATTTTACCCCTGCTACCTTCAGAATTTGAAAGAGAGTATTCCAGTTAACGTTGTCAAAAGCTTTCTCTAAGTCTACAAATGCTAGAAACGTAGGTTTGCCTTTTCTTAATCTTTCTTCTAAGATAAGTCGTAAGGTTAGTATTGCCTCACGTATTCCAACATTTCTACGGAATCCAAACTGATCTTCCCCGAGGTCCGCTTCTACCAGTTTTTCCATTCGTCTGTAAAGAATTCGCGTTAGTATTTTGCAGCTGTGACTTATTAAACTGATAGTTCGGTAATTTTCACATCTGTCAACACCTGCTTTCTTTGGTATTGGAATTATTATATTCTTCTTGAACTCTGTGGGTATTTCGCCAGTCTCATACATCTTGCTCACCAGACGGTAGAGTTTTGTCATGACTGGCTCTCCCAAGGACATCAGTAGTTCTAATGGAATGTTGTCTACTCCCGGGGCCTTGTTTGGACTCAGGTCTTTCAGTGCTCTGTCAAACTCTCCACGCAGTATCTTATCTCCCATTTCATCTTCATCTACATCCTCTTCCACTTCCATAATACTGTCCTCAAGTACATCGCCCTTGTATAAACCCTCTATATACTCCTTCCACCTTTCTGCCTTCCCTTCTTTGCTTAGAACTGGGTTGCCATCTGAGCTCTTGATATTCATACAAGTGGTTCTCTTCTCTCCAAAGGTCTCTTTAATTTTCCTGTAGGCAGTATCTATCTTACCCCTAGTGAGACAAGCCTCTACATCCTTACATTTGTCCTCTAGCCATCCCTGCTTAGCCATTTTGCACTTTCTGTCGATCTCATTTTTGAGACGTTTGTATTCCCTTTGGCCTGCTTCATTTACTGCATTTTTATATTTTCTCCTTTCATCAATTAAATTCAATATTTCTTCTGTTACCCAAGGATTTCTATTAGCCCTCGTCTTTTTACCTACTTGATCCTCTGGTGCCTTCACTACTTCATCCCTCAGAGCTACCCATTCTTCTTCTACTGTATTTCTTTCCCTCATTCCTGTCAATTGTTCCCTTATGCTCTCCCTGAAACTCTCTACAACCTCTGGTTCTTTCAGTTTATCCAGGTCCCATCTCCTTAAATTCCCACCTTTCTGCAGTTTCTTCAGTTTCAATCTGCAGTTCATAACCAATAGATTGTGGTCAGAATCCACATCTGCCCCTGGAAATGTCTTACAATTTAAAACCTGGTTCCTAAATCTCTGTCTTACCATTATATAATCTATCTGATACCTATTAGTATCTCCAGGATTCTTCCACGTATACAACCTTCTTCTATGATTCTTGAACCAAGTGTTGGCTATGATTAAGTTATGCTCTGTGCAAAATTCTACAAGGCGGCTTCCTCTTTCATTTCTTCTCCCCACTCCATATTCACCTACTATGTTTCCTTCTCTCCCTTTTCCTACTGACGAATTCCAGTCACCCATGACTATTAAATTTTCATCTCCCTTCACTACCTGAATAATTTCTTTTATCTCGGCATACATTTCATCAATTTCTTCATCATCTGCAGAGCTAGTTGGCATATAAACTTGTACTACTGTAGTAGGCATGGGCTTTGTGTCTATCTTGGCCACAATAATGCGTTCACTATGCTGTTTGTAGTAGCTAACCCGCACTCCTATTTTTTTATTCATTATTAAACCTACTCCTGCATTACCCCTATTTGATTTTGTATTTATAACCCTGTAATCACCTGACCAAAAGTCTTGTTCCTCCTGCCACCGAACTTCACTAATTCCCACTATATCTAACTTTAACCTATCCATTTCCCTTTTTAAATTTTCTAACCTACCTGCCCGATTAAGGGATCTGACATTCCACGCTCCGATCCGTAGAATGCCAGTTTTCTTTCTCCTGATAACGACGTCCTCTTGAGTAGTCCCCGCCCGGAGATCCGAATGGGGGACTATTTTACCTCCGGAATATTTTACCCAAGAGGACGCCATCACCATTTAATCATACAGTAAAGCTGCATGTCCTCGGGAAAAATTACGGCTGTAGTTTCCCCTTGCTTTCAGCCGTTCGCAGTACCAGCACAGCAAGGCCGCTTTGGTTAATGTTACAAGGCCAGATCAGTCAATCATCCAGACTGTTGCCCCTGCAACTACTGAAAAGGCTGCTGCCCCTCTTCAGGAACCACATGATTGTCTGGCCTCTCAACAGATACCCCTCCGTTGTGGTTGCACCTACGGTACGGCCATCTGTATCGCTGAGGCACGCAAGCATCCCCACCAACGGCAAGGTCCATGGTTCATGGAGGAAGTGAATGCGGATATGAAGGGGCATGTGGTCAGCACACCGCTCTCCCGGCCGTATGTCAGTTTACGAGACCGGAGCCGCTACTTCTCAATCAAGTAGCTCCTCAGTTTGCCTCACAAGAGATGAGTGCATCCCGCTTGACAACAGCGCTCGACAGACCGGATGGTCACCCATCCAAGTGATAGCCCAGCCCGACGGCGCTGAACTCCGGTGACCTGGGAACCGGTGTTACCACTGCGGCAAGGCCGTTGGCGATGTGAGACTATAGGATGGAAAAAATCAGTTTTTTTACCGAATAGTTTCCTTAGAATCGACTGAGAACACCTTCATACTGCAGAATACACTAAGATCTAAAAACCGTACTTCTTGATTTTTTACGCAAAAAAGTAAATGCTTTACTTAGAAACTACGTAGGGAGACGGATGTAGCTGTGCTTCATTTACATAAAAAAATTTTTTTCGAAGCACATCTGATGACTAGAAATTTGTGTCGTACGATATAGTTGGGTGGCGCAACCAGCACTCCCTATTCCGCTGAGTAATTCAATATCGGTACGCGTCAGTCGCGTATCGCTGTCGTCCCAGTGTGAACCATGAGCTGGTGAGCTGCTGGCGCCAGTCTCCATCGATTGTCACCCCGATCGTTGTGAGTCGATTTTCGATGCCTGCTTGTCTTCTTCGCATCTTTGGCGGATGCCTATTTAACAGCGACGCGCGCGCTCTGCTGGGGCTGGCGTTCGGGTATCAGCTGTGTGGGAGATAGTGGCGTGTGGCGATGGCGAGTGACCGAATCGGTACGACGCAGGTGCTTGGGCAGCGGCTGCGGCGTGTTTAGCCGTTTGAATGCAGATCCGCTGCCGATGGTGATTTGGATTTCCTGGAGATCTGAAGGACAGATTTCCTTCGTGTCTGTTACATATTACTCAAAGTGGACGAACTGGAGCCGTCGAATTGTTCCTTGGTGGGTTCTGTTCACGTTAATTGAATACCCGAGTCGACTGAAAACTATCTTGCTTGTTTCATTTATCTGTCGCTGTACTTGGTCTTGGCGCCTGATATGTTGGTGGTATTTAAGGGAGTGCTAGCTACACACAACAGACATGAAGCCGTGCTTAATGCGTAGCTAGAGGTCATGCCAAGTAGTACGTAAGTCTGTGCCTAACGTTCAAGAGCGGGCCGAATTAATTTTCCTATTTCCTGCTCTTATGTTATTATTTTATTTCTTTGTTCTACAGAATTGGCTAATCAAATTTTAAGAGACGTTACTGGGCAAGTGCTCATCCAGGTTAGTCAGACTTGGGTACATTGGTGCCGTGTGTAATTAAAGGTTTATTTACAACCAGTTGGGCAGATAAGTTTGTCTATTTGATGCGCCAGAATGTTGTCTGCCGCTGATGTATTCATGTTTCAGATAATTGGCAGTGGTCGACGCGAGCAAACTCCGATGGGGCTATCACGGTAGAAGAGGGAAATTTAAGGACCCGGATCGGTGTCTGTGGTTCCGTTGTTAGTGTCCTGCAATTCAACCTTTCCCGGGGAGCGTTGTGGTTTCCTGGAAGCTTAATTGTAGCCCAAAGTTGAGTATAGCTCCATTTTGCCTTCTCGTCCGTGAATCTCCTCTATCTGGTAGGACCATTCGGTGCGCTCGCGTCCATCACTAATTTTCAACGTAAAAATTGTAATGGCTCCATGTTAAGACTATTTAATATGCTATTATTATATGCTGGCCATGAAATGTATGTGAACCTCGTACCTTAGTCGAGTGCATTAATGTGATAATACCTTTAATTTGTCACAAATGCTTAAAATCAGTTCACGAAAGCAGTTTGAGAATTTGATATGGAAGCCAGTTCCTATGTACACTACTGGCCATTAAAATTGCTACGCCAAGAAGAAATGCAGATGGCAAACGGGTATTCATTGGAGAAATATATTATACTAGAACTGACATCCGATTACATTTTCACGCAATTTGGGTGCATACATCCTGAGAAATCAGTACCCAGAACAACCACCTCTGGCCGTCACAACGGCCTTGATACGCCTGGGCATTGAGTCAAACAGAGCTTGGATGGTGTGTACAGGTACAGCTGCCCATGCAGATTCAACACGATACCACAGTTCATCAAGAGTAGTGACTGGCGTATTGTGACGAGCCAGTTGTGCGGCCACCATTGATCATACGTTTTCAATTGGTGAGAGATCTGGAGAATGTGCTGGCCAGGGCAGCAGTCGAACATTTTCTGTATCCAGAAAGGCTCGTACAGGACCTGCAACATGCGGTCGTGCATTATTCTGCAGAAATGTAGGGTTTCGTAGGGATCGAATGAAAGGTAGAGCCACGGGTCGTAACATATCTGAAATCTAATGTCCACTGTTCAAAGTGCCGTCAATGGGAACAAGAGGTGACTGAGACGTGTAACCAATGGCCCCCATAGCGTCACGCCGGGTGATACGCCAGTATGCCGATTATTGAATACACGCTTCCAAGGTGCGTTCACCGCGATGTCGCCAAACACGGATGCGACCATCATGATGCTGTAAACAGAACCTGGAATCATTCTAAAAAATGTCGCTTTTCATTCATGCACCCAGGTTTGTCGTTGAGTACACCATCGCAGCGCTCCTGTCTGTGATGCAGCATCAAGGGTAACCGCAGCCATGGTCTCCGAGTTGATAGTCCACGCTGCTGCAAACGTCGTCGAACTGTTCGTGCAGATGGTTGTCGTCTTGCAAACGTCCCCATCTGTTGACTCAGGGATCGAGACGTGGCTGCACGATGCGTTACAGCCATGCGGATAAGATGCCTGTCATCTCGACTGCTAGTGATACGACGCCGTTGGGATCCAGCACGACGTTCCGCATTGCCCTCCTGAACCCACCGATTCCATATTCTGCTAACAGTCATTGGATCTCGACCAACGCGAGCAGCAATGTCGCGATTCGATAAACCGCAATCGCGATAGGCTACAATCCGACCTTCATCAAAGTCGGAAACGTGATGGTACGCATTTCTCCTCCTTACACGTGACATCACAACAACGTTTCACCAGGCAACGCCGGTCAACTGCTATTTGTGTATGAGAAATCGATTGGAAACTTTCCTCATGTCAGCACGTTGTAGGTGTCAACCTGTGTGAATGCTCTGAAAAGCTAATCATTTGCATATCACAGCATCATCTTGCTGTCGGTTAAATTTCGCGTCTGTAGCACGTCATCTTCGTGGTGTAGCAATTTTAATGACCCGTAGTGTAAGTCATGAAGCATTCAGTTATGTCAGTTAAATTTTATTAATGTGGTTCTATGAACATTGTTTTAATTAGTGAAAATTGCTTGTGTGAATTCTAAAAGATCTGAGTGTGCCACATTTAAATGCATTAATGTTCCAATATGAGTACTGCTGCTGGTTCTGTAGGCCAGGTGCCTTTTATTATAGTCGTGTTACCCTTGGTTTCATTAACAGCATGTGTTTGTAATAAAGAAGTGTTTGGCAACTACAAACTGGTTGTGTGTTTAATTTCGATGGGTCGAAAGGAATGACGCCTCGAAAAAGTTAATTTGCCTCATCTACTTTCGTATTGTGCTCCAAAAATGCGGGTTGCTTCTGCGTCATATTGCGAGTCGCAACACGTATCATACCACTTCTCACTCAGTGAGTGCCGTTCGTTGAGGTACGTATAAATGAATGTTTACGCAGGTCCTAAATAAGGTATTCATCATGACCTTTTACTTTTCGTCTCATCGTCAGAGATCCTCGCGGTATGAGACGGCTGGAATAAAGGCAGAGACACGCACCACGCTGGACGGCCGCTCGGGCGCGCCGGGCTGCATTATTCACGGCGGCGCGGACTCCCCGCTCGCTATGAATATTCCACGGGGACCAGGTGAAGGGAGCACCGCCGCGGCGCGCATCACGCGACGTCGACGAACCCGCTGCAGCGAGACGGCCGCGGCACAGCCGCCAAGTGAGGTCCCAACTCCGCATCGTGAAGGACCAGCTCAGCCTCGAACTTAGACACATCTCAGAGGAAAAGGCTGACTGCTGGAAATGAAACAGAAAAGGATCTGTGTCGATTCCCTTACCGGCCGAGCTAATTTTCTCCGACACAGGAGGGGTAAAATACCCTTACAAGGAGCGATAGGTGATCTACAACTTGTACAGAAACCCCACTGTATTTCTAAGAGTCGAAGAAACCGAAAAGGAAGCACTAATAGAGGACGGAATCGGGCAGGTTTTGTAGCATATACCCCCATATCATTCAATGCGTATATTGGGCAAGAAGTAATGGAAACCGAGGAGAAATTTGGAAAGGGCATAATAGTTGTGTGAGAGGAAATAGAAACTTTAGTTTGGCGATTATATTGTAATTCTGTCAGAGACGAATTGGATGTATAGTGTCTTGAAAAGAAATTACAGGACGAAATTACACTACTGGCCATTAAAATTGCTACACCACGAAGATGACGTGCTACAGACGCGAAATTTAACCGACAGGAAGAAGATGCTCTGAAAAAAATGCTTCAGATGGCTCTCAGCACTATGGGACTTAACATCTGTGGTTATCAGTCCCCTAGAACTTATAACTACTTAAACCTAACTAACCTAAGAACATCACACACATCCATTCTCGAGGCAGGATTCGAACCTGCGACCGTAGCGGTCACGCGGTTCCAGACTGAAGCGCTTAGAACCGCACTGCCACACCGGCCGGCAAGATGCTCTGATATGCAAACGATTAGCTTTTCAGAGCATTCACACAAGGTTGGCACCGGTAGCGACACCTACAACGTGCTGACATGAGGAAAGTTTCCAACCGATTTCTCATACACAAACAACAGTTGACCCACGTTGCCTGCTGAAACGTTGTTGTGATGCCTCGTGTAAGGAGGAGAAATGCGAACCGTCATGTTTGCAGCCAATCGCGATTGCGGTTTATCGTATCGCAACATTGCTGCTCGCGTTGGTCGAGATCCAATGACTGTTAGCAGAATATGGAATCGGTGGGTTCACAAGGGTAATACGCAATGCCGTGCTGGATCCCAACGGCCTCGTATCACTAGCAGTCGAGATAACAGGCATCTTATCCCCATGGCTGCAACGGGTCGTGCAGCCACGTCTAGATCCCTTAGTCAACAGAGGGGACGATTTCAACACAACAACCATCTGCACGGACAGTTCGACGACGTTTGCAGCAGCATGGACTATCAGCTCGGAGACCGTGGCTGCGGTTACCCTTGACGCTGAATCACAGACAGGAGCACCTGCGATTGTGTACTCAACGACGGACCTAGGTGCACGAATGGCAAAACGTCATTTTTTTGGATGAATCCAGGTTCTGTTTACAGCATCATGATGGTAGCATCCGTGTTTGGCGACATCGCGGTGAACGCACATTGGAACCGTGTATTCGTCATCGGCATACGGTTACATGTTTCGGTCACCTCTTGTCCGCATTGACGGCGCTTTGAACAGTGGACATTTCAGATGTGTTACCAATCGTGGCTCTACCCTTCATTCGATCCCTGCGAAACCCTACTTTTCAGCAGGATAATGCACGACCGCATGTTGCAGGTCCTGTACGGGCCTTTCTGGATACAGAAAATGTCGACTGCTGCCCTGGCCAGCACATTCTGCAGATCTCTCAAAAAATGAAAACGTCTGGTCAATGGTGGCCGAGCAATTGGATCGTCACGGTACGCGAGTCACTACTCTTGATGAAATGTGGTATCGTGCTGCAGCCGCATAGGCAGCTATACCTGTACACGCTATCCAAGCTCTGTTTAACTCAATGCCTAGGCTTATCAAGTCCGTTACTACGACCAGAGGTGGTTGTTCTGGGTACTGATTTCTCAGGATCTATGCACCCAAATCGCGTGAAAATGTAAGCATATGTCAGTTCTAGTATAATATATTAGTGCAATGAATACCCGTTTATCATCTGCATTTCTTCTTGGTGTAGCAATTTTAATGGCCAGTAGTGTACATAAAAGTCAAGGATAATGCAATCACTTTGAATTAAATCAGGACCTTCCGGGGAAACAGATTAGGAAATGAGACGCTGGGAGTAGTGGATGTTTTGTTATCTACGTAGCAAAACGTCTGACGAAGGAAGAAATGGAGAGAGTATGAAATGTAGGCTGACAATAGCAAGAAAAGATTTCCTAAGAAAGAGAAATTACAGTAGCCATAGCTAATAGCCATAAGTTAGCTCATAAAAGAAGACTCATCTGAGTTGTCAGTTCGCGAAGACCTCGTAAGCCGTAGAGATTTCTCGGATTCTGGCTCTGCCTTTCCTGCACATACACTCCATCATGGGATCTGTTGATGGATATACTGATTGATTCAGAACAATTTCATTCACTGGACACTACACGGAAAAAACATGTGCATTTCTAACACTGCCTTAGGAAAGATGTGCACTATTCAGCATGTTAACAGTTTCAATGGGCTTTCAACAGAACTGAAAATAATTGAGTGAAAAATCATAGTGATCTAAACTTAGGTTGAATAGTTTGTTTATGATAAAGTCCTATTCTGCACGCGAACTTCCGGCATTAGTTGAGAACTTTTCTCTGCAACGTGTCATTTATTCGCGTACTCGTTTACAAGTTTTTCATCTTTCATTAATACGAGTGTCGTTCAATAATTAAAGAGACTAATTGGTCTGGAGAAAAAAGCGTTTATTTTTAAAAAAACAATACTTTCTCTTCTTTTCAACAAAATCCCCTTCAACATTTATGCACTTTTGCCAACGGGTTATAAGCTTTCTTTCCGGCTCGAAAGAACTCTTTATCTTGTTATTTGAACCAATTTCCCACAAACTTTTTAACGTCCGCGTTGTCCTGGAACCTTTTCCCACGTAATGCCTCCTTCAGTGCACCAAACAAATGGAAATCACTAGGTGCTAAATCAGGACTGTAAGGGGGATGAGCCAGCACTTCCAGCCCATTTTGTCGATGGTTTCATGGGTTAGTTGAACAATATTAGGACGTGCGTTGTCATGCTGGAGAATTACACCTCTCCTCTGAGATCCACGACATCTCTCTCTCTCTCATGGCTGGATTCACCTTGTTTAAAAGCAAATCCGAGTAGTATTGACTGTTCTTTGTACGCTGCTCTTCGAGATAACCACAAAAAACTGGACCTTCAGCATCGCAAAACACCGTCAACATGACTTTTCCCTTCTGATGCTTGGGTTTTGAATTTTTTCTTGGCAGGTGAATTGGTGTGCTTCCACTCCTTGCTTTGTCTTTTTGACAATAATAGTGAACCAAAGTTTCGTCGCAAGTTAAAATTTGTCTAGCCGCGTCAACTCCTTTGGGACCTATCTTGCTTTGCGGTACTTCAGCTTGTTACAGATAATGTTATGAACTGTACCAGTACTAACTTGAACCTTATCAACCATCATTTCCGTAGTCACACGGCGGTCGGCACGAATATGTCATCAGTTCGACTTTGAACGGAGGCAGTTGAAACTGCAACTGGTTGGCCAGAACGGTGTTTGTCAGGCACTGAGTCGCGACCATTTTTGAACCTCTCTACCCACTAGTAAAAATTGCACGATTCATACAATCTTCACCATAAACTACAGTATATATTCACTGGTTTCTCGCCTTCAGCAAGTAAAAAACGAATAACAAAATGGTTCAAATGGCTCTGAGCACTATGCGACTTAACTACTAAGGTCATCAGTCTCCTAGAACTTAGAACTAATTGAACATAACTAACCTAAGGACATCACACACATCCATGCCCGAGGCAGGATTCGAACCTGCGACCGGAGGGGTCGCTCATCCCCAGACTGTAGCGCCTAGAACCGCACGGCCACTCCTGCCGGCAACGAATAACAGAACGTTGTTCAACTAAAGTGGATGTTTCAACCGGAGTCGCCATCTTGAAGTCTATTTTTGAGGTTATAAACAAAACAATGTTGATACATCAGCTGATCAGGGATCATCCCAGGGATGCCAACTTAAAGCCACGAAAGTACCAAACTTGCCCTACTAACAGTTTTTTTCCCCAGACCAATTTATCTCTTTAATCATTGAATGACGCTCGTACTTTCGTTTATAAACTTTCTAATTATCATTCGGTAAACTATGTGCTCTTTCCGTGACCAAATGGCTCTGAGCACTATGGGACTTAACATCTGAGGTCATCAGTCCCCTAGAACTTAGAACTACTTAAACCTAACTAACCTAAGGACACCGCACACACCCATGCTCGAGGCAGGACCGTAGCGGTCGCGTGGTTCCAGACTGAAGCGCCTAGAACCGCTCGGCCACCAGCGGCCGGCTTCCGTGACCAAATAGCTGTGACTCGCATTAATAAATAAATATAGCAAAAGAAGAAGCACAGATTAAGAGAGCATAAAATGTGGCGGTCACTGTGGGTACCACACTATTCCTACAAATGATTAAGAAATCCACATTTACAAGGAGGTGCTGAAGTGTAAGGGCCCGTGTCTTTTATATGAAAACTCTTTAAGCTTTTTAAATAAAACAAACGTTATTAACATTCCACATCTTTATTCTTCATATTTTCAGCCCTCTGCCGCTAGAATTGTGGTGGGTAATATGGTGATGTGTAACATTAACTGTGTTGGTGCGTGAGAAACAGCGTGGTGTAATCGAGTTCCGAATCCGAAGAGTTCGTCCAGCCATAAAGCACCCTCTCCTCCAACATAATGGCAGAACACGCACACGAGCCTGCGACACCTGCAGCAACCAGACGCCTTCGGTTCACTGTCGTCATCACCTCCATACAGTCCTCACTTTGCCGCATCCTATTTTCATCTGTTTCCAAAATTCAGAGAAGACTTCGAGGACTTCAGTTTCATACTGATGAAGACGTGCAAGCAGAGGTGAGGTTATGGCTCCGTCAACGAAGTCAAACATTTTACAGTGACGGTATGAAAAAACTGTTCTCTCTTTGGGATAAATGTGTTCGCCACCAGGGTCACTATGTTGACAAGTAGATTTGTGGAAATGAAGAATAAAGATGTAGATTGTTAATAACGTTTGTTTTATTTATGAAGTTTTCAGAATTTCCGTGGAAAAATTCGGAGGAATTATTTTTCAGCACGCTCTCGTAAAATACACTAAAGCACCTTGCGTTTAAAGTGTGGTACTCGACGTTAAAAAAAAAGAAAGTCGGGAACGTTCAGAATTGGCTTTCTGAGTCAGAGGCATGAGACTATTTCCTCTTAAAATTTTAAACTCACCTTCCGGAACATTACAATACTGCTTCTGCCTCAAGTCTTACCTGCAAAATAAAAAGAAATATATATTAGGAAAGCCTCTGAAAGTACTTCACATGTCGAAAGTACACTATAAGAAATGAAATGAATACACAGTTACGACATAATATACTGCATAGATTTGAAATTAATACACGCAAAGAACGATCTGAAGGGCCAAAAAAATTAGAAAACTGGCGACTTGAGTATTCACAGGAACAGTCAGAACCTCATTTCTGTTCTGTGCACCGACAAATGGTTGAATAGAAAGCGCCAGCTTATTAATTACCACGTATTATCGTTTTATGAGTTATGGTTTGAGAGATTGCCACTATTTACGGATTGTGTATTATTTCAAAAAAACTTCCAGGCAAGCTTAAAGAAGCCGCAGATTCCACCAAGAGCCACTAGGATAAGCAGGCTTGGCATTTACTGAATTGCCAGTCTTTCGACGGAAAGGGGTATCCCCTGGCAGCTTTTGACTGTCACGTTTGCCAGATTAAAGAAGGCGAAGACATAATGCACACAGTGAAGCGAAGGAAGTGCCTGCCCTAAATACCTGGGCTTATAGTTGATCTGTGTTAGATAAGATTTACTCAGTCAACTGAAAGACATTCTGAATGAAATGGAAGCGACAGCAAAAAATAAACTTTGGTACAAATTTAAACCTAGAAAAATCATATAGAAGGTTCACACTCTCAAAGTACACGTATAAAGCTAGTTGTAGTAGACCCCCGTATCTGGACCCTCTTCGCTAGTACTATTCTGTGATAAGGCAAAATATTCAAAATACGATTTGATGTATTAATCCTGTTTTCAGTGAAACCTGGTCTGAACGTCAATAACGTAAAACAGCAATACCAGACGCTTTTAATCAACTGAAGATGTAACACCAGCAATAAACTCTAACTGGAATGCTGACGTTTAATCAGTAGATGCAGACGACGGGATGGAAACCTATTAGAAAAAAAGTATCGGGAAGACGTAGTTTAGGTTGGACTGGTATATTAATTGGAGAATAGTCGATAGTTGCAGCCTTCATTATTGTGAACATCGAGACATGGACAACGGAGGAAGCGCACAAAATTCCTCTCCACCCACGCCTACGTGTCAGATGTGGCGTCAGACCTCCCATACCCGAGAGCGAAGCACAATCAAGCGAATGGATTAACGATCACACAGCGACACGCATAATCCAGAATGTCTGCGCAACATTCGATGATTACTATTTTTAGATCGATTATGAACAACATAAAATAAAATCTAAGTACAGTTGCTGCCATTTATGGTTGTTTCTTCTTCCGTTGTGTCAGACGTTTTTCTTCAGTTTACTGTGACAAGCACTGCATATATCAGGTCATTTGACAGCAGTCGTTCGTTTCTTCTCTAGGTAAGTCGTAAATATCGCTGCAGTGGTCCTGCAGATGTTTTAGCTTCGTGTCTTTTCTGGCTGTATGTCCATTTCCTCTACAATCTAGATTTTTTTGACGTTCATTTATCGGGGAATTCTTGATTTTTATTTTGAGTGAAAGATGTTGAGGATCCATTTCGTCCATTTACAGTCATTTACTGCTCGTATGGACATAAAATTGAACGCTGCGTTTGTAAATTGTGTCCATATGTTTTCTAGCTTAGAGTATATTTCTTGCGATTTGATTACATTTATCATGTTTCCGTAATCCGAGCCCTGTATATCGTGTAAGAGCTTTCCTCTGATTCTGTTACTAAGCACCTGTCAGGGAGTGTAAGGTAGTCCGCATTCTCCATACAAACATGTATAAACGTTGTCGAGTGTCTGTAATGTTATGTTCGTTCGTGACAACGTTTTTACCAGGCGTTACGGCGCGGCAGAAAGGATACGTGGCTGGTAAGGTTTCAGGAACCATTCCATTTCCATTCAACGATCCAGTAAATCACCCAGGTACTGTTGCTGGCCTGTGATTAATCTTTCAGAAGAATAATCTCCCTCCATACTCCTTCACACGGCTACAAGTATCTACGCTCGAGTTGAGGGTGAATTAATACCTCCAACAGCTCCACCCGCCTCCCCCCGCCCCCCCCTCCCCTCTCCGAAATCGCTAATCTAGAGAACTATTCATCTCCTGAAATCTGTGTTTTACAAAAGAATAAGGGTTAGTTACCGTCTCGCAACATCTGTAATGGATTTAGTTTCTGTGCTTGGGACCATATAAAATCCCAGTGACAACAACTGACTGTGGGTCAATACTCTCAATCGTTCTGGCTGTTTTGGTTGCCAAACGCAGACCTTTGCCGTACTACCCGAGCATTCGCGTTATTTTGTCCCGTACGTGTGCCACAGCTACGGATTTGGGCACAGACAGGCAGCTGGTGTGGCCAAAGAAAGTCGACTACTGCCGTGAGAAGCACGTGGCGCGCGTCTGCATTATCTAATAGAGCGCCTGCCCACCGAAGACGCAACATCGCCAACACCGAAGGCCGGCTGGGTTAGACAGTCAGCGCCCTGCAACTGCCCCCCCCCCCCCCCCCACACACACACAACGTCACGCGATTGCCAGAGCGGTCAGTGAGAACAGTCCAGCACGAATGCCTTTCGTGGGTAACAGACAATAAGTGCGAATTTGAAAGATTCCTAGGGTCCCCATAACGTTGGCCAGAAGTTCCTCTTCGGCTAACGTAAACGTTTAATACCGTGAAAAAATTCCCAACAGTAATGGATTGGCGGTTTTCTTGTCTGTAAGTCTGGCACGTGGACATCCAGCACCATTAACAGTGCCGCCGCTGGCGACGTTGTGTACGCAACAGTCATATATATCAAGGCTCCTCGTCAAATTCTCCTCGGGATTTGTACAGCCTTAATTCTTATTTTTTCCCTCTTGGTTCTTGTACATACTGTATATTAAGCGTATTTCCATATAACTTACACTTCCAACGCTTTTTCTATGTCGACAAGTCCTTTGAACGTGTCTTGATTTTACTTAAGTTTTGCTTTCATTATGAACTGCATTATGAACTGTCTCTCTGGTCCTTTACCTTCCCTAAAGCCAACTGATCATCGTCTAACAGACCCTCAATTTTTTTTCTGTTCTACTGTATATTGTTCGTGCCAGCACCTTTGAGGCATGAGATGTTAAGCTGATTACGTGATAATTCTCGCTCTTGCTTCAGGATCGTGTGGGCGGTATTTTTCCGAAAATCTGATAGCAAATCTCCAGTCTCACAGTTCCACACACCAACTTGAATAGACACTTGATTGCCACTCCCTCGAATGATTTTAGAAATTCGGAAAGAACAATACGTATTCCTTCTGCCCTGTATGAGTGAAAGTCTAACATAGCTGTATTAAACTCAAATATTGGCTCCAGTTTCTTCTTCTGTCGCTTCATCAAACAAGTTCTCGCCTCCGTAAAAACCTTCAATGTACTCCTTCCACCTATCCACTCCCTCCTATGAGTTTAGTAGTCGTATTCCTCTTTTACTTTTAATGTTGACGCCTTTGCTTTTAATTTGGCCAAAGGATGTTTGGCTCTCATACATGCTGGAACAGTACTTTTAACGACTATTTCTTTTTCGATACCTTCACAGTTTTTCTTGCAGCCATTATGCCTTGGTTTCCCTGCACTTCACATTTTTTTACTTCGCAACTGTCCTATATTTCTGTATTCCTGAATTTCCCTCAGCATTTTTGTACTTCGTCCTTCCGACTGTCAATTGAAGTGTTTCTTCTGTTACCCATTCTTCACAGTTACCCTCCTTGGATCTATGTTTGCCTCCCCAACTGTTGTGAATTCCTTTTCCACTGACGTCCATTCCGCTTCAAGTGAACCGCTATTTCGGTATTCATCATAACGTTATCTACAGGCTTAGAGAACTCCAATCGCGCCTTATAGTTCGTTAGTACTTCTGTACCCACTTCTTCCCACATTGATTCTCCCGCACGATTCTCTTAAACTTCAGTCTGCTCTTTATCATTACTAACTTGTGATCTGAGTGTATAACTGCTCTTGGGTACATCTTACAATCCAATATCTGATTTCGGATGTCGTAATCTAGCTGAAATCTTCCCGTATCTCAAGATCTTTTCCGCGAATACCTTCCCTTCTTATTGTTTTTGTACAATGCATTCGGTATTACCGGTTGAAATTTATTGTAGATCTCAAGTAATGTTTCTTCTCTCTCTTACCATCGATCTCATATTTTTCCGTAACTCTTCCTGCTGTTCCTTCCCCTACTAAAGCGGTCCAGCCACCCATAATTATTAGGTTCTCCCTTTTCATACTTACACATTCAGGATCCTCATATACTTCCTCTATCTCTTCATCTTCTGCTGTGCCGGCCGCTGGTGGCCGAGCGGTTCTGGCGCTACAGTCTGGAACCGCGCGATCGCTACGGTCGCAGGTTCGAATCCTGCCTCGGGCATGGATGTGTGTGTTGTCCTTAGGTTAGTTAGGTTTAAGTAGTTCTAAGTTCTAGGGGACTTATGACCTCAGCAGTTGAGTCCCATAGTGCTCAGAGCCATTTGAACCATTTTCTTCTGCTGTGACGTCGTCACGTATGCCTTAAGTTTTGTTGTTAATGCAGGTTTGCTGCCGATTCTGATGAGAATAATCCTATGTACGAACTGTTCGCCGTAACACACTCTCTTCCCTACCTTCCTATTCTTGAAGAATCCTATTTCCGTTTTGCCGTTTTCTGCTGCTTTGGTAGGACCCTATACTCATAAGAAAAAATTGTCTTCTTTCCATTTCATCTCAATGACCCCCACTATTGCTAGACTGAGCCTTAACATTTTCGTTTTCAGATGTTCCAACTTCGCCTTTTAGGGGCTGCTTGCCATCACAAAGCTACGAGGATGCCCTGAGTTCTATCCGCTCCTCCGTCCTCTTTGACAAGGCAAGGAGAATGAGTCTTCATAATGGAAGTCTTCGATTGACATTGCCGGTTAGTTTTATTCAGAATTTAAGTAGTGGTTGGAATGGAACCAGGGACTAATAACGTTACGAATCGAAGACGGTACACCTAACTACACAAATTAATGAATTGCGACAGTGACCAACTGTGCCTTACACATTTCCTGATTTTAGCGTCTTGTACCACTCTGTATGCTTCGCTTGATGCGGATGGATCACCATTATATTCCTGCAGCCGATACCACGCAGCCCAATAGTCGGAAGCGTTTTATTCAACTCCACATCGAAAAAGCAGCGCTCGAAGTGCTGTCTTCTATAAAACACCAGTTATTTGCCATATAGTTCATCCTGGCGGTATGTCCTGTGAGGGAAGAATTGCTGTATGTAATGGTGGTCAATTGGTGTCCAGTTGAGGCGTCTAGCCCGGTGGCGTAAGAGCGAGTCATGAGCGTCTGATGGCGTGACGCACGAGGCGGAAGCTTCGCTCACTCTGTGTCGAAACAACATCTCTGGTTACCGTCCTCATACAGGAACACGCGCTGCCACTCCCGAATTCCTTTACGTCATTTAGCATTGTTACCTGCTACGCAAGCAACGCAACTTGGTGGAAAGTCAAGAGGAAGAGTTCTTACGTTACACAGAGATTCAGTAACGTTATTACGAGTTGTAGAGGATGTAAATGCAAGTTATTTGACAGTACAACGTTTTTTTTTCTAACAGCGGTAGAAGCTGTACATGATTGCTGCTAAAAAATGAACGGAAAATAATTATTAAAATTAAAATAAATAAATTTATAATACAACATGTTGTTATACAATACTTAAAAAGTGTAAAATAGTTTCTCATAGTCCCATGTGGATTCGTAATCCGATATAGATGGTTCGGATTGTAAATTTTTTGTAACTACGAAAATATTATAAGACTGATAACGAAAAGTTGACATTGTGATTGCTGGACTCTACTTCTTGCTGTGTATTTGTATTGAGTATTCATTCTCTTGGGGAAATATAAGTTATGTAAATCGTCTGTTTACTCTGTTAACTTTTTCACTTATCATTTGTGCTCCAGTCCTCCAGTTTTCCTACGACAACAGTCGCCGCAGCACTCTGTAGCACAGCTCTCCTTACCGTCGTGTACGAAGATGTGCACAACATTGTGTGTTTCAATAGATTTCAGACGTCTCGATGAGATTACTGTAGAGAGATGTGGTAAATTTCAGGTTTATTTCAATTTAGCTTCACCTGAATACTCCTAAGTATGTCTCGGGAAACGACTGTGACTGTCTAAATTTGACAGATTCGAGCTCGCACAGAGGCTTACTACCAATTGTTCATCCTGTGAACCACTCGTGATTGGAATAGGAAAAGTGGGAAAGTGATAATGCTATATAAAGTACCCACTGCCACAAACCAGACAAGGTTCAAATGGCTCTGAGCACTATGGGACTTAACTTCTGAGGTCATCAGTCCCCCAGAACTTAGAACTAATTAAACCTAACTAACCTAAGGACATCACACACATCCATGGCCGAGGCAGGATTCGAACCTGCGAGCGTAGCGGTCGCGCAGTTCCAGACTGTAGCGCCTAGAACCGCTCGGCCACTCCGGCCGGCGACCAGACAAGGGAGAACCACTTCACATTGCGCTGTCATCCAGTTCTAAGCTCTACTTAAAGTTTCAATTCTACAGTTTATTGGCAAACGACAGTGGTAAATCAAGTACACTGAGCCATACACCACACAAGAAAGCGAGTTAATACTACATTTGTCATACAGTTCTCAGCTGCATTGAAACTTTCAAGTCTCTAGCTCAGTGGAAAGTTAGTTAAAAATCAAGTGCAAAATCTTTACCAAACTGACAAAAGGAAGGAGTTAATAAAAACTGTAGTGGACTGTTAAGGCAGCCAGTCCACAGTGAAGTAGCCGAAAGGGCACGCGTCAATTCACGCCGTCTGGCGTTAAGTCTGGAACAGGATTCGTAATGAATGTGATAAAGAAAAGAACGTAGCTACTAGAGCACTTAACTTTTATATTGTCCTTTGGTATACAGCATTCTGGATGATACAAGTGAGACTCTTTCTTGAGGTACATGCAACGTTACAAATGGTTAATGGCGCCTTGCTAGGTCGTAGCCATTAACTTAGCTGAAGGCTATTCTAACTGTCTCTCGGCAAATGAGAGAAAGGCTTCGATCAGTGTAGTCGCTAGCAGTGTCGTCGTACAACTGGGGCGAGTGCTAGTCAGTCTCTCGAGACCTGCCTTGTGGTGGCGCTCGGTCTGCGATCCTGACAGTGGCGACACGCGGGTCCGACATGTACTAATGGACCGCGGCCGATTTAAGCTACCACCTAGCAAGTGTGGTGTCTAGCGGTGACACCACAAAAACATAATGAAGTAAATCATGTGTTGTCCTGTGCGCACCAAATTTGTTTGAAACTGTTCCAGGCGAATACGAGTTATGCTTTTAATCATCCCTTTTCACACCCACCTTCAGCCGTAACGGGGTCTTACTGCGACAGTATTTTTTTTGACATGTTTCAAGTGGTGCATGCGCCCAGTTCGGTAGAAATTGCTTTAGGCGTAACGGAAACTCTACGTCGACAGGAACCGACCGACCGCCGTGTCATCCTCCGCCAGTGGCATCACTGGATGCAGTGTGGGAGGGCGTGGGGCAGCACACCGCTCTCCCGGCGGTTGTCAGTTTTCGTGACCTGCAGCCGCTACGAGTCGATCAAGTGCCTCCTCAGTCCAGGTTGAGTGCAGCGCGTTCGAGTCTCCCAAGGAAAAATCCCTGGCGGCACCGGAAATCGAACCCAGGTCCTCTGTATGACAGTTAACCGCGCTGACCACACAGCTACGGAAGACAGCCACATAACAGAGGTGCACCTCTACATCGCATGAGTTGTTGCAGATATTTCCTGCCTCTGTGACGCAATCCAAGCACAGCCAATTGGAGAGGCGGTGTTCAGAGTTATTTCTTCTTCCTTACTCCTACTAATAGCTGTGGTATGTCTTGAAACTGCGGCAATCACACTATTGACTCAAACATCTGCAGCACATCTTGCGGGCCGTATCCCACGTTTACCGCTGAATGTCCTCGCAACGTTGTATCGTTATAAGGCACACTTCCAGGAGATATGACATCATTATCCTTGAGATGCATGAAGAACTGGCAGTTTTACACACGCGAGTTCGCTTCTTTAAAGAATAGGAGTTGCACTGGCTCACTGGTTCTTACTGATTTAATGTAAATTAAGATATCCGCTTGGTTTACCAGTGAAATTTCTTACTGTGTTATTAACACTTTAGTCTACATCTACATCTACATCTACATCCATACTCCGCAAGCTACCTGACGGTGTGTGGCGGAGGGTACCTCGAATACCTCTATCGGTTCTCCCTTCTATTCCAGTCTCGTATTGTTCGTGGAAAGAAGGATTGTCGGTATGCTTCTGTATGGGCTCTAATCTCTCTGATTTTATCCTCATGGTCTCTTCGCGAGATATACGTAGGAGGGAGCAATATACTGCTTGACTCTTCGGTGAAGGTATGTTCTCGAAACTTCAACAAAAGCCCATTCCGAGCTACTGAGCGTCTCTCCTGCAGAGTCTTCCACTGGAGTTTATCTATCATCTCCGTAACGCTTTCGGGATTACTAAATGATCCTGTAACGAAGCGCGCTGCTCTCCATTGGATCTTCTCTATCTCTTCTATCAACCCTATCTGGTACGGATCCCACACCGCTGAGCAGTATTCAACCAGTGGGCGAACAAGCGTACTGTAACCTACTTCCTTTGTTTTCGGATTGAATTTCCTTAGGATTCTTCCAATGAATCTCAGTCTGGCATCTGATTTACCGAGGATCAACCTTATATGATCATTCCGTTTTAAATCACTCCTAATGCGTACTCCCAGATAATTTATGGAATTAACTACTTCCAGTTGCTGACCTGCTATTTTGTAGCTAAATGATAAGGGATCTATATTTCTATGTATTCGCAGCAAATTACACTTGTGTACACTGAGATTCAATTGCCATTTCCTGCACCATGCGTCAATTCGCTGCAGATCCTCCTGCATTTCCGTACAATTTTCCATTGTTACAACCTCTCGATATACCACAGCATCATCCGCAAAAAGCCTCAGTCAACTTCCGATGTCATCCAGAAGGTCATTTATGTATATTGTGAATAGCAACGGTCCTACGACACTCGCCTGCGGCACACCTGAAATCACTCTTACTTCGGAAGACTTCTCTCCATTGAGAATGACATGCTGCGTTCTGTTATCTAGGAACTCTTCAATCCAATCACACAATTGGTCTGATAGTCCATATGTTCTTACTTTGTTCATTAAACGACTGTGGGGAACTGTATCGAACGCCTTGCGGAAGTCAAGAAACACGGCATCTACCTGGGAACCCGTGTCTATGGCCCTCTGAGTCTCGTGGACGAATAGTGCGAGCTGGGTTTCACACGACCGTCTTTTTCGAAACCCATGCTGATTCCTACAGAGTAGATTTCTAGTCTCCAGAAAAGTCATTATACTTGAATATAATACGTGTTCCAAAATTCTACTACTGATCGACGTTAGAGATATAGGTCTACAGTTCTGCACATCTGTTCGACGTCCCTTCTTGAAAACGGGGATGACCTGTGCCCTTTTCCAATCCTTTGGAACGCTACGCTCTTCTAGAGACCTACGGTACACCCCTGCAAGAAGGGGGGCAAGTTCCTTCGCGTACTCTGTGTAAAATCGAACTGGTGTCCCATCAGGTCTAGCGGCCATTCCTCTTTTGAGCGATTTTAATTGTTTCTCTATCCCTCTGTTGTCTGTTTCGATATCTACCATTTTGTCATCTGTGCGACAATCTAGAGAAGGAACTACAGTGCAGTCTTCCTCTGTGAAACAGCTTTGGAAAAAGACATTTAGTATTTCGGCCTTTAGTCTGTCATCCTCTGTTTCAGTACCATTTTGGTCACAGAGTGTCTGGACATTTTGTTTTGATCCACCTACCGCTTTGACATAAGACCAAAATTTCTTAGGATTTTCTGCCAAGTCATTACGCAGAACTTTACTTTCGAATTTATTGAACGCCTCTCGCATAGCCCTCCTCACACTACATTTCGCTTCGCGTAATTTTTGTTTGTCTGCAAGGCTTTGGCTATGTTTATGTTTGCTGTGAAGTTCCCTTTGCTTCCCCACCAGTTTTCTAACTCTGTTGTTGTACCACGGTGGCTCTTTTCCATCTCTTACGATCTTGCTTGGCACATACTCATCTAACGCATATTGTACGATGGCTTTGAACTTTGTCCACTGATCCTCAACACTATCTGTACTTGAGACAAAACTTTTGTGTTGAGCCGTCAGGTACTCTGTAATCTGCTTTTTGTCACTTTTGCTAAACAGAAAAATCTTCCTACCTTTTTTAATATTTCTATTTACGGCTGAAATCATCGATGCAGTAACCGCTTTATGATCACTGAATCTCTGTTCTGCGTTAACTGTTTCAAATAGTTCGGGTCTGTTTGTCACCAGAAGGTCTAATATGTTATCGCCACGAGTCGGTTCTCTGTTTAACTGCTCAAGATAGTTTTCAGATAAAGCACTTAAAAAAATTTCACTGGATTCTTTGTCCCTGCCACCCGTTATGAACGTTTGAGTCGCCCAGTCTATATCCGGCAAATTAAAATCTCCACCCAGAACTATAACATGGTGGGGAAATCTACTCGAAATATTTTCCAAATTATCCTTCAGGTGCTCAGCCACAACAGCTGCTGAGCCAGGGGGCCTATAGAGACATCCAATTACCATGTCTGAGCCTGCTTTAACCGTGACCTTCACCCAAATTATTTCACATAATCATAGTCATTAAATACCTTAAAAGATGACGATATTACTTTTATCAGAACATGTGGTTTCTCTTTTTGAGAAATGGCAGTATCGGATCGGTCATCTTTTCAAGGAAGGAGGGGTGGCGCCGAGGGCACTGTCTGCTGTTGACTCCTGAGTAAGTCTGGGCCAACAAGGAATCCAGAAGAACTGGGTGTAACGTAGAGAAAGTTACAGAAGTATCATTCTAGGTGTTTTTCAACACGAATTACATAATACGGATACCGCACAACGATTACATGGAGAGAATACAGCTTGGAAGAAGATAGAAGTTTTCAGTCGAAATCGAATGATGACGTGCTGCGGTCGAGAAATGGCCGCCAGGCGCCTCCGACATTACACACTGTGTGTCATTGCTGGAAATCTAACTGATGAGGTGTAAACGTCAACATACGTACGATAACAGTTGTTTATGGCTCTGTAAATAACTTGCAGGTGGTGTTCCGAGCCAGTATTTAGGTCATTCTAAGAATATTGTCTGTTTTTATACAGCCGTTGTCTTGCCGTCGAAAGCAGTTACTGCAAATGCAGGCTTACAGCGATGTAAAAAATGGGCGTAAACAGGCGATACCAGGTCATAAACAGAAAGAAAAGAAGTAGTATGAAGGAATTACACTGGTCTAATAACGTAAAGACGACTGTTTCCAGCAATCTGACAATATTACAGGGACAGGTATGTGCGACATACTGTGCTGGAATTACAATGAGCGCAGTTTTTTCTTCGTCAGTTTTAGAAGTTGTCGGGAGCACACGATCCAACCGCCACCCCACAACGATTTTTACTCTACTTCATTTGAAAAATTCGTCGCATCTCAGTAAAGTTAAAATCGTTACAATAAATACAGTAGACCTAATTCCTAAGGAAGAGCCACAAAAGGTTTTCAAAGACATGAAGAATAAACTGAAAAATGTCGAATTAATTAAATATGGAGGTTTATCGCTAGATTAAAGACTTTTACAGTTAATAAATGAATTCTGGAGGAATTGCATGACCCAAGAGCCTTGGTATACCGCAAAAGTAACGTCGCTCTTCAAGGAAGGCAAACACTAAGAACTACCGTGGCATCAATCTTTCAGAAACTGGTAGCAAACTATACTCAAAGGTAAGCAATAACCGCATGAAGAATGTCACCGAAGCCGTTGGAACAAAATGGATTTAGAGCAGGTTATTCATGCACCATATGTTTGTAATTAAGAACATCATGGAAAAACACAGAGAAGCCATGGTAGCCTACGAAAGATTTTGTCTGAGTGTGGCTACCCTTATCACCTAACATAGGTAGTGAACAATATACACATTGCGGAAAACACAGGTAGGAATCAATTAGAAGAAGTAGTCGATAAACAAAGATTAAGACAAGGGTGTGGACTATGACTTACTCTTTTTAATATTTACATTGACTTCATTCTTCGTAAGTGTATATGTGAATAAGAAGTAAACAAAGGAATTAAGACGGTGAATGAGGAATATCTGAATGCTCTTTCATTTGCCGATAATATCGTTATTATTTGAAAGAATGAATAAGACCTATAAGATTAGTATACCAGTTGGACGAAATAAAAATTCTGGAAATTCTAGCAATAAAACGAAAATATTGGCATTCCGAGGAAAATATTCAGTCAGGTGGAAAATTGTTTTCGATAATTCAGTTTCAGAAGAATTTTCTCACATCTCTTATTACGGCTGTGATATAAGGTTTGGTTTTGACTCTGCCATTTGAAGCCGGCAGGAGTGGCCGAGCGGCTCTAGGCGCTACAGTCTGGAACCGCGCGATCGCTACGGTCGCAGGTTCGAATCCTGCCTCGGCCATGGATGCATGTGACGTCCTTAGGTTAGTTTAAGTAGTTCCAAGTTCTAGGGGACTGATGACCTCAGAAGTTGAGTCCCGTAGGGCCCAGAGCCATTTTTTTGCCATTTGAAAATAAAATACAAAAATATCATTGTGTCTGTGGTACCATTAACAGAATATTGAGTCTTAAAGAACAAAATGCGACCATGACGAAATTCTATAAACTGATGGTGGTCCTATGTCATCCTGTGGTAGCAAAAGCTGGGTTATCACAAAAAAAAAAAAAAAAATTAGAAAATAAAATTCGGACACCGTAGATGAAGTTCTTAAGGAGGACGAAGAGCTGCACAAGAAGAGATATGATTAGACCTGAAGGTATCATAACAAAAATAAATATTTTCAACAAGAAAGGAAAAATTCAACAGTATTGTGAAAATTAAAGACAAAATCTCATGAGAATGGCATTTGCACATTTTCTCAA
This sequence comes from Schistocerca nitens, assembly GCF_023898315.1. Classification (NCBI taxonomy): domain Eukaryota; kingdom Metazoa; phylum Arthropoda; class Insecta; order Orthoptera; family Acrididae; genus Schistocerca; species Schistocerca nitens. The sequence goes on along the minus strand of NC_064621.1, from coordinate 60,437,085 downwards.
AAGATCCTGAGTTACGAGCCAACCGAACGGGACGAGAGATATTGGAAGACCTCGGAAAATATAAGAAATATTTTATTTGTGAACAGGTTATAGCGTAATTCTTGAAAGGAAGATGATGATGGTAGTTACAACACAGTTAATGTATTTTAAGTGCTTTAATATCACATTATTCTGGTACCTCCAAGAACTGAGATTTAAATAAAATCATAAAATCGTTTACAATATTAATTTTTTCATAATCTGGGGCCACAGTCATAATATATTTCTCTAAAGGCAGTCCGGCCATTCGAGTGTTTTTTATCTGCAGCGTTACATTTACACGATCATGATTTCGGCTTTGAAGTGCCATTATCAAGTGTTTTAACATTATCCAGTGCCTAAGATGGCACACTGTCGTATTTTAAATGACGGTACTGACTTTAAAGTTTACAATACTATTTACGTATACATCGTTTTAAAACTGTGTGTTTAATAACAAATGCAGTTACGCGATATGTGCTCGCGACTGCTCTACGCCAATAAATGTGATGAAAAATTCCACAGCAGGCCAGCGGCATCACCGTCTACTTAAAGCTTTCTTCTGCACAGACAGCTGAATTGGCGAAAATCGTTACCTTCCCTGCTTTTTAACGAGTCTGTTAATGGCCGTTGCTATGGAAACCAAGTGGTAGCAGACCCTCTCAATGGCGTCAGATACAGAGATACTTTTTCTTCCCTGTCCTGCTCCTGCAGTAAACTCAATCGGTTTGAGGTGTTCTGCGACGTACCCACGTTCGAGTCTGCTGCTTCTTTTGACTGCAGCCTTCAGTGCTGTTTCCTTCACTAAAACACGCAGGTCCACTTTTGTGTAAGATGTCCCGTTTATCGTCACCATCCCAAATAAAATTTTGTCCGGAAACAAAATTAAAGAAGGTATCCAGCAAACACAGTAATCCACTCCCTATGCTCAAGACCTGCTCAAAAACTTATCACAGTGTGTCATCCACGTAAACAAAAAACAGACTTTCATCTTCCGTAGTAGCGCACAATGCAGGATGCAGAGTAACATAACGAGAGTAACTTGCTGCAGTTGACGTTCAACAAATGGAAACACAAACAAAGAAACTACACACCGGTCGTTACAGTTCTGCTAACTGTCACTGACGAGCCAGAATATTATGACCGACGACCTACTATCGATATAAATCGATCCAGGCGACAGCAGCGTCTTCTCGCGAGGAATGAGGATCGTGTGAAACCCAGGCTCGCGCTATGCGTCCACGGGACTCAGAGGACCATAGACACGGGTTCCCAGGTAGATGCCGTGTTTCTTGACTTCCGCAAGGCGTTCGATACAGTTCCCCACAGTCGTTTAATGGACAAAGTAAGAGCATATGGACTATCAGACCAATTGTGTGATTGGATTGAAGAGTTACTGGATGACAGAACGCAGCATGTCATTCTCAATAGAGAGAAGTCTCCCGGCGACTGTCGTAGGACCGTTGCTATCCACAATATACATACAAGACCTTGTGGATGACATCGGAAGTTCACTGAGACTTTTTGCGGATGATGATGTGGTATATCGAGAGGTTGTAACAATGGAAAATTGTACTGAAATGCAGGAGGATCTGCAACGAATTGACGCATGGTGCAGGGAATGGCAATTGAATCTCAATGTAGACAAGTGTAATGTGCTGCGAATAGATAGAAAGAAAGATCCTTTATCATTTAGCAACAATATACACTCCTGGAAATGGAAAAAAGAACACATTGACACCGGTGTGTCAGACCCACCATACTTGCTCCGGACACTGCGAGAGGGCTGTACAAGCAATGATCACACGCACGGCACAGCGGACACACCAGGAACCGCGGTGTTGGCCGTCGAATGGCGCTAGCTGCGCAGCATTTGTGCACCGCCGCCGTCAGTGTCAGCCAGTTTGCCGTGGCATACGGAGCTCCATCGCAGTCTTTAACACTGGTAGCATGCCGCGACAGCGTGGACGTCAACCGTATGTGCAGTTGACAGACTTTGAGCGAGGGCGTATAGTGGGCATGCGGGAGGCCGGGTGGCCGTACCGCCGAATTGCTCAACACGTGGGGCGTGAGGTCTCCACAGTACATCGATGTTGTCGCCAGTGGTCGGCGGAAGGTGCACGTGCCCGTCGACCTGGGACCGGACCGCAGCGACGCACGGATGCACGCCAAGACCGTAGGATCCTACGCAGTGCCGTAGGGGACCGCACCGCCACTTCCCAGCAAATTAGGGACACTGTTGCTCCTGGGGTATCGGCGAGGACCATTCGCAACCGTCTCCATGAAGCTGGGCTACGGTCCCGCACACCGTTAGGCCGTCTTCCGCTCACGCCCCAACATCGTGCAGCCCGCCTCCAGTGGTGTCGCGACAGGCGTGAATGGAGGGACGAATGGAGACGTGTCGTCTTCAGCGATGAGAGTCGCTTCTGCCTTGGTGCCAATGATGGTCGTATGCGTGTTTGGCGCCGTGCAGGTGAGCGCCACAATCAGGACTGCATACGACCGAGGCACACAGGGCCAACACCCGGCATCATGGTATGGGGAGCGATCTCCTACACTGGCCGTACACCACTGGTGATCGTCGAGGGGACACTGAATAGCGCACGGTACATCCAAACCGTCATCGAACCCATCGTTCTACCATTCCTAGACCGGCAAGGGAACTTGCTGTTCCAACAGGACAATGCACGTCCGCATGTATCCCGTGCCACCCAACGTGCTCTAGAAGGTGTAAGTCAACTACCCTGGCCAGCAAGATCTCCGGATCTGTCCCCCATTGAGCATGTTTGGGACTGGATGAAGCGTCGTCTCACGCGGTCTGCACGTCCAGCACGAACGCTGGACCAACTGAGGCGCCAGGTGGAAATGGCATGGCAAGCCGTTCCACAGGACTACATCCAGCATCTCTACGATCGTCTCCATGGGAGAATAGCAGCCTGCATTGCTGCGAAAGGTGGATATACACTGTACTAGTGCCGACATTGTGCATGCTCTGTTGCCTGTGTCTATGTGCCTGTGGTTCTGTCAGTGTGATCATGTGATGTATCTGACCCCAGGAATGTGTCAATAAAGTTTCCCCTTCCTGGGACAATGAATTCACGGTGTTCTTATTTCAATTTCCAGGAGTGTAGCAGGCCAGCAACTGGAAGCAGTTGATTAAAAAAAAAATGGTTCAAATGGCTCTGAGCACTATGTGACTTAACATCTGTGGTCATCAGTCCCCTAGAACTTAGAACTACTTAAACCTAACTAACCTAAAGACATCACACACATCCATGCCCGAGGCAGGATTCGAACCTGCGACCGTAGCGGTCACGCGGTTCCAGACTGAAGCCCCTAGAACCGCAAGGCCACACCGGCCGGCGCAGTTTATTCCGTGAATTATCTGGGAGAAGGTATTAGGAGTGATGTAAAATGGAACGATCATATAAAGTTGATCGTCGGTAAAGCAGTTGCCAGACTGAGATTCATTGGATGAATCCTAAGGAACTGCAATCCGAAAACAAAGGAAGTAGGTTACAGTACGCTTGTTCGCCGACTGCTTGAATATTGCTGACCAGCGTCGGATTAGTACCAGATAGGGTTGACAGAAGAGAGAGAGAAGATCCAACGGAGAGCAGCGCGCTTCGTTACAGGATCATTTAGTAATCGCGAAAGCGTTACGGAGATGATAGATAAACTCCAGTGGAAGACTCTGCAAGGGAGACGCTCAGTAGCTCGGTACGGACTTTTGTTGAAGTTTCGAGAACATACCTTCACCGAGGAGTCAAGCAGTATATTGCTCCCTCCTACGTATATCTCGCGAAGAGACCATGAGGATAAAATTAGAGAGATTAGAGCCCACACAGAGGCATACCGATAATCTTTCTTTCCACGAACAATACGAGACTGGAATAGAAGGGAGAACCGATAGAGGTACTCAAAGTACCCTCCGCCACACACCGTCACGCAGCCTGCGGAGTATGGATGTAGATGTAGATGTAGATGTAGTCAGACGCAAGCACGGTGCATGCAGTATCAGCAAGCGTGCTGTCCGCGTGTAGAATGAGTTTGACCGAGGGCAGACTGTGATAGCCCGTACAGTCGGCACTTGTATTTCGGAAACTGCACAGCTTGTCGGGTGTTCGATGAGTGGTGTGGCGAGTGCCTTCAACACGTGACGAAACCGACGTGTAACCACGTCCAGACGTCGTGGGTTTGGGTGGCCACCCCTCATTACAGGTGTCGGACGTTGTGAGATGGGATGACTGATAAAGCAGGCGACTAACTGTGGCGGAACTAACATCAGACTTTAATAATGGGCAGAGTACAAGCGTGTCTGAACAGTCCTAACGATGGGCCTCCGCGGCCGACGACCCATGAACCTGTCAGAGTTAACAACACGGCGTCTGCGACTACCACTGAAATCGGAACTGGACAGTGGCGCAGTGGCAGAGCTGTTTCATCATGCCGATGGGTGAGCGGGAATCCGTCGTCTTCCAGGGGGAACAGCTCCTCGGTACCTGTTCTGCGGGACGAGTACAAGCTGGCGGCGACTCCATTGTGTTGTGTGGAACAATCACGTGGCCATCCACGAGCCCATTGCAGCTCGTGCAAGACCCATGACGGCCAAGGAGTACCGCACACTGGTTGCAGACCACGTACACCCCTTCATGACGATCAAGTTTCTCGACGGCAGTGGCATTTTTCAAAAAGATAATGCGCCATGTCACGAGGCCAGGACTGTGATGATACTTTCGTCATCTGGCCCCACGGAGAAGAGGAGTTACAGAACTTCCACAAGCACCTTAACCAACAGCATAGGAAAATTCAGTTTACAATGGAAACAGAGAAGAATGGGGTGCTGCCTTTTCTCGACGTGGAAGTTTATCGAAAACCTGATGGTAAACTTGGCCACAAAGTGTACAGGAAACCAACCAATACGGACAGGTACCTTCACGCCTCCTCCCACCATCACCCAACGCAGAAGAAGTCCGCCCTGCACACGCTAACGAAGAGAGCGTACAGGATAAGCGACGAAGAACATCTGAAGACAGAACTTGAACGCCTCAGGTCCATCTTCGGAACAAATGGCTATGGGAAGCAGATGATAGACAGCACCATGTCGATAAGGGAGAAGACTAATAGGGAAGAGGAGAAGGAGGCACAGGGTATTGCTGTGTTACCATATGTACAAGGGGTCACCGAACGTATTGGCAAAATTCTACGAAAAGCCGACATCAAACCAATTTTCCGAAGCAGAAACAAAATATCAGACATGCTCGGTTCTACCAAGGATGCAGTTGACAAACTACACATAGCTGGCGTGTATGAAATTGGTTGTGCGTGTGGATTAGTCTACATAGGTGAGACGGGACGTCCGATTAGCACAAGGCTCTCGGAACATGAAAGATATATCCGCCTGAAACAACACATTAAGTCAGCAGTGGCGGAACACCGAGACGAGTGCGGGAAACCAATATTTTTTCAAGAAGCCCGCGTCCTGGCGAAACAGCCTCTCACTTTCAAAAGAAAGATTAGAGAGGCGATAGAAATAGCCAAAAGACCCGCCAACATGAATAGAGAGGACGGGTGCAAGCTTCCGAGGTCTTGGCTGCCTGCAATAGCAGGGCTACGGAGCGGCGGCAGAACCGTGGCGGCCCATGCAGACACGCGGAGAGCCGCAGTAGTGGTCGCGAGCACACAAAGCAATGGCACGCCGCAGCCGGTTTCTGGACAGCATGGAAACAATGTGACGTCACAGCCATCACCTGTTCGCTATTCGTCCGTCTCCTCCAATGGGGTGGATTAATATAAAGACCAATAGAAAACAGCTATTTCAGCCAATAACAGATAATAAAGGAAACACCAATAAAGCATACCTTTCACCCCTCCTACACCTCCTTTTACAGCCAATCAAGTAACGACGCGGTTTTCTCGTGCAGCTATTTAAGGAACCAAGTGTGTTCATTTAGCAGTTAACGTAAGGCCCTGATGAAGGCTAGCTGCAACGCTGGCCGAAACGTTGGCGCATTTTAAATTATGACGATGCGGTCTGATACCCTGAAGAATTTTATTGAAGAAGACAACGGCCGCGGAAGCCTACGCTTACACATCTGGGATGTGATTGAACGTAGCGTGAGAGCTCATAGCTCCGCCCCCCCCCCCGCCCCTCCCGGAATTTACGGTAATTAGATGATGTGTGCAACCCCCTCCAGCGACCTACTGGAGCCTCACTGCTTCCATGCCACGACGCATCGCCGCTGTTATCTGTGTCAAAGATGAACATTCCGGCTATTAGGTAGGTGGTCGTGACGTTCTGGCTGATCAGTGTTCATTCTCCATAGGTAGCACCTCCATCTGCTCACACAAACCTTCGACTGCAAACATTTGACTGACTGACCGGTGTGCGTTTTCCCTGTATTTCCATTTGTTTACTGTTAACACCAGCAAGAGGAGGAGTCACATTGCTCTGGATACGTGGAGTGTGCACTAGTACAGCAGAGTTAAAGCCAATTTTGTGTCACATTTTTAATTCCGTTATATTTATGTGAGTGGTAGACTCTGACACGTTTTCCATCAGATCTGGAGGAGCGGAAGTGGGTTACCGAAGAGAAAATATAGGATGGTATTCAAAAGACGGCGCACTGCTGTTCGTACCGTCGTAACGAGCACGGTTACCATTAAGGCAATCGAGAGCGTTGATATTCCCCTTGTACATAAACAATATTTCCTTGGTACATTTTTTTATTTTGGTTGTAGACAAAAAGTTATGAGACATCCTATATAAATGAAATCTTTAACACTTATTGTTAATAAAACAAAAAACCCGATATAGCATCAGCGATAATTACGGGTCGTTTTTGTCTTTCGATCGCGAAGTAGTTAAAACAATTTGATTCTTTTTCTGTGGGAGGGAATCTGCTCTTCTATCCACATGTAGTTGTTCAAAAACACTTGACATGTTACGAGCAGATTCCGGTTACGACACTCTGAAACCTCGAACCAGGTTTTTAGCTCCTGTCACACTATAATTTCTTGTCAACGGATCGAGTCACTACACACAATTATTTGCCACTAAGTTACTGCAATGTTAATGTAAACTATTGTTTAGTAATACTATGTCTTATCAAATTAAATAAATACTACGTGTTTATAAATACCCCCCGCTAGGCGGTTACATATATGTAACCTGAGTATTTTCCCACGTATTAATGCCTTTATGACAGTTGCTTTCTACTGGATTCTCAGCTTATCCCTGGATGGGTGTAGCTACCTGATTTAAATGTAGTCTGATACTCTTCAGTTACAGGTGAATATGTTCCCTCATAGGACAAGGGTATATTTAGTTATCAGGTACCTTGATTCTAGACTTTTTGACATGCTCCATATTGGCCCATTGTACTTCCACAAAGGAGCGTGGACATCCTCCATCCACAAATGCATTTTGGCCACCCAGTATCACATTCTGCACGATAAATACGAGTTTGAAAACTGTACGAAACCAATAAAGCCATTGGATAGGAAAGTAGCATGTGCTTGCAGCACAGCTTGCAGCAGACAAAATGCAACATACTATATTTTTGTTATTTATGTAAGCACTTTTCTTTACATAAAGGACAAAACTGAGGAACGGTCATGTAACGAGAGTGTAAGTGAAATTAACATGAGAAAAATTAATAATAAACAAAATAAAATTTACACTAATCCTGTGCAGACAACAAGCTGTCTATTGGCAGCACCTATTGACAAAATCAACAATATAACACTGTTTTATTTTTTTCCAGGAACGCACCAACAGAATACGTGTGAGCCATGATGAAATTCTTCTGCTTTGACTTGAAAGTGCGCGGGCCGGCCGCTGTGGCCGAGCGGTTCTAGGCGCTTCAGTCCGGAACCGCGCTGCTGCTACGGTCGCAGGTTCAAATCCTACCTCGGGCATGGATGTGTGTGATGTCCTTAGGTTAGTTAGGTTCAAGTAGTTCTACGTTTAGGGGACTGATGACTTCAGATGTTAAGTCCGATAGTGGTTAGAGCCATTTGAACCATTCAAAGTCCGCGGATTACTGCTAAGATTTTTTAATTCCTGTAGTGGCTTACGGAAAATGGATGCGCCAGAATACTGTACGCCTTTCAATACAAAAGTCAAGGAGGTGCGATCCCAGTGCAGATTGCAATTCCGGCTAGTATCAACCGAGTGAAAGCTGTTAATTCTTGGGAATAAGCTCATATTGTTAACAGCAAACGATATTAAAGAAAATAAATAATGACAGGCCAATGTCATAATTTCCAGAATCATCAACAAAGGTCGATAACAGATCGCCCTTTTCCCAGCCCAAAAAACCCTTTGTGAATGGGAAGAGTGACCGCGGAATACAATGCCGACTGTCATAATCTAATGCAAGTCAGCAAAGGTAGACCCTAGCTTATTGGAGAAACTGTTCTAATGGTAAATATAGCAGCACTGAGTTTTTGAACTAGATCCTGAACAAGGTATTTCCATCTGCGTAGCTATAAATTTTGATTGGTCTGCCCATTCAGTGTAACCATATGGTTAATTTTGCTTGAAATGTGTTTTAAAAACTGTAACAACAGAGCCTTACTGTGATGTTTTTTCTGCAAGCGACGAACTTGAATGTCCTGAACTGCACTACACTCAGGTGACAAGAGACACGGGATAGCGATACGCACATATACAGATGGCGGTAGTATAGCGTGCACAGTGTATAAAAAGGTAATGCAATGGCGGAGCTGTCATTTGTACTCAGGTGGTTCGTGTGAAAACGTTTCCGACGAGATAATGGCCGCACCACGGGAATTACCAGACTTTGAGCGAGGAATGGTAGTTGGAGGCAGACGCATGGGACACTCGATGTCGGAAATCGTGAGATCCGCAGTGTCAAGAGTGTGCCGAGAATGTGCACTACCCCTCACCACGGTCAAAGCGGTGGCCGACGGCCTTCATTAACGACCAAGAGGAGCGGCCCGTGCGTAAGTTGTCAGTGTTAACAGACAAGCAACTGTGCGTGAAATAACCTCAGAAATGAATGTGTAACGCACGACGAACGTATCCGTTAGGACACTGCGACGAAATCTGGATCCAAGACGACTGGAAAACCGTGGCCTCATGAGATGAGTCCCGATTTCAGTTGGTAAGAGCTGATGGTAGGGTTCGAGTGTGGCCCAGATCCCACGAAGCTACGGACCCAAGTTGTCAACAAGGCACTGTGCAAGCTGGTGGTGGATCCATAATGGTGTCGGCTGTGTTTACACGGAATGGATTGGGTCCTCCAGTCCAACTGAACCGTTCACTCACTGGAAATGGTTATGTTCGGCTACTTGGAGATCATCTGCAGCCATTCATGGACTCCATCTTCCCAAACAACAATGTAACTGATGTGACTTCTGAAATTTTCCCGGCGTATTTCTTCCTCTGATAATTTCCGGGCACGCAGCCGGATCCCGTCGACATTCTGCCACGATATTTCGGCCCAGAGGCGTCCGGCCACCATTAGGTGAGTACACAACTACTGAAGAGCCCAGGTGCAGTCGCGGTATTTATGCCGAATCTGTACTGGCATTCTACAGAGCATGCGTTGCGTGTTGACATGCGCGGCGTACCCGAGTTGTACGTGCTGCCCTCGATGGTGAAAGTAAAAGATCATCTAGTCATTGAGTATCGAATGACGCCGTCAATTCCGATGTGATTGTGTAATTTTGATAACAGGATTCCAATTTTTATCCAGCTGAAAGCCGTTGTCACGATTTGTAAGATTATCTGCAAGACGTATTTCCACTGATTCTTTGATTACAGAATCCCAAAATCCGGAAACCGGAGCTAAAATTTTTGTTCCACTGTATTCCATTGAATGTCCCAAAGAAATACAGTGCTCTGCTACTGCCGATTTTGACGGTTGCCGCCGACGGGTGTATCTTTCATGTTCTGTACATCGTTCACGGACAGTTCTTATCGTCTGGCCAGTATATGCAGAGCCACATTCACAGGGAATTTTGCAGACGCCTGCTTTCTTCAGTTGTAAATCGTCTTTAACGGATCCAGCCAGAGCCCGGTTCTTTGCTGGTGGACGAAAGATAACCTTGATTTTATTTTTCTTCAGTAATCTGCCTATTTTCGAAGACACATTCTCGTCGTGTGGAAGGAACGCAGTTGATTTATAGTCGCCATCAGCGTTTTCAGTGTGTTGCTTCTTGTTATGACAGTTGCGCATGGACTTCCTTATTTGGCGTGAAGTGTAGCCATTCTCTTTAAAAACCTTCTCCAAGTCTAATTCTGCGTGGAGGTTTTCATATTACCTGCGCTCGATGTATTGAGGTACTGAGAACACCGGCTGTTTGTGCTTGGTGATGGCAGCTTGACGCCTGGAGATACAGATCTGTGTGAGTCGGTTTCCTGTCCACAGAATGATCTAATGACCCATCATTTTTATGGCGTACTAGCACGTCTAGAAATGGTAAAGTGCCATCTTTTTCAATCTCCATCGTGAATTTGATGTTCTCATGTAATGAGTTTAAGTGATGAAGGAATATCTCCAGTTCCTGTCTGCCATGAGACCATACAACAAAAGTATCATCTACGTACCGCCAGAAGACCGTAGGCTTTAAAACAGCAGACTCAACTGCTTTCTCCTCAAAGTCCTCCATAAAAAGATAGCCACCACAGGGGACAAAGGGCTCCCCGTGGCGACGCCGTCTGTTTGTTCAAAGAATTCGTCATTGAATAAAAAGTACGTTGAGGAGAGTGTATGTTAAAACAAGATCGTCAGTTCTGCACTGAATAAGTTACCAATAAGATGTAACGATTCCATTAAAGGCACTTTGGTAAAAAGTGAGACATCAAAGCTGACTAATAAATCCGAGCTGCTAAGCTTAACTTCCTTCAAGCGACTGACAAAATCCTCGGAATTACGTATATGGTGGCAACACCCACATACGGCCTTAGTAGTGACGCCAGATATTTTGCTGTAGAATAGGTCGCAGCACCAATATTACTCACTATTAATCGTAGTGGGGCACCATGCTTGTGTATCTTGGGAAGTCCTGGTGGTACTGCATTGTGTGGTCTCAATCTCTTGATAACTTGTTCAGGTAGAGAACAGTCGTTCAAAAGGGTAGCAGTTTTGCTTGATATCCGGCTTGTTAGGTCCTTTCCAGTTCTGTACCTGGACTCTTGAGTAGTTGTGTACTCACCTGATGATGACCGGACGTCTCTAGGCCGAAATATCGTGGCAGAATGTCGACGGGATCCGGCTGCATACCCGGGAACAAAGTAATTTTTATGGACAACAATGAACCATGTCACCGCAATGTTCTTCAAACCATTAGCGAACAATTGTGGCCCACAATTGTTCGCTACTGGTTTGAATAACATTCCGGAGAATTCGAGCCAATGATATGGTCACCCACGTCGCCCGACATGAATCTCATCGATTTCTAACATTCTGCGTGGTGTCTGTTTGTTGTAAGTCGTGTCTCCCTACCACTTTCACGCAACGACGCTCTGAGCGTGTTTTTTAGGGAATTGACTAGTTTGAACCTGGGACCTGTTGCTGGTAAGGAGACGCCAGACCACACATGACATGTAGAGTTCAGAAGAGTTCAGTGAGACTAGCGATGATATAACCAAATACACTCCTGGAAATTGAAATAAGAACACCGTGAATTCATTGTCCCAGGAAGGGGAAACTTTATTGACACATTCCTGGGGTCAGATACATCGCATGATCACACTGACAGAACCACAGGCACATAGACACAGGCAACAGAGCATGCACAATGTCGGCACTAGTACATTGTATATCCACCTTTCGTAGCAATGCAGGCTGCTATTCTCCCATGGAGACGATCGTAGAGATGCTGGATGTAGTCCTGTGGAACGGCTTCCCATGCCATTTCCACCTGGCGCCTCAGTTGGACCAGCGTTCGTGCTGGACGTGCAGACCGCGTGAGACGACGCTTCATCCAGTCCCAAACATGCTCAATGGGGGACAGATCCGGAGATCTTGCTGGCCAGGGTAGTTGACTTACACCTTCTAGAGCACGTTGGGTGGCACGGGATACATGCGGACGTGCATTGTCCTGTTGGAACAGCAAGTTCCCTTGCCGGTCTAGGAATGGTAGAACGATGGGTTCGATGACGGGTTGGATGTACCGTGCACTATTCAGTGTCCCCTCGACGATCACCAGTGGTGTACGGCCAGTGTAGGAGATCGCTCCCCACACCATGATGCCGGGTGTTGGCCCTGTGTGCCTCGGTCGTATGCAGTCCTGATTGTGGCGCTCACCTGTACGGCGCCAAACACGCATACGACCATCATTGGCACCAAGGCAGAAGCGACTCTCATCGCTGAAGACGACACGTCTCCATTCGTCCCTCCATTCACGCCTGTCGCGACACCACTGGAGGCGGGCTGCACGATGTTGGGGCGTGAGCGGAAGACGGCCTAACGGTGTGCGGGACCGTAGCCCAGCTTCATGGAGACGGTTGCGAATGGTCCTCGCCGATACCCCAGGAGCAACAGTGTCCCTAATTTGCTGGGAAGTGGCGGTGCGGTCCCCTACGGCACTGCGTAGGATCCTACGGTCTTGGCGTGCATCCGTGCGTCGCTGCGGTCCGGTCCCAGGTCGACGGGCACGTGCACCTTCCGCCGACCACTGGCGACAACATCGATGTACTGTGGAGACCTCACGCCCCACGTGTTGAGCAATTCGGCGGTACGTCCACCCGGCCTCCCGCATGCCCACTATACGCCCTCGCTCAAAGTCCGTCAACTGCACATACGGTTCACGTCCACACTGTCGCGGCATGCTACCAGTGTTAAAGACTGCGATGGAGCTCCGTATGCCACGGCAAACTGGCTGACACTGACGGCGGCGGTGCACAAATGCTGCGCAGCTAGCGCCATTCGACGGCCAACACCGCGGGTCCTGGTGTGTCCGCTGTGCCGTGCGTGTGATCATTGCCTGTACAGCCCTCTCGCAGTGTCCGGAGCAAGTATGGTGGGTCTGACACACCGGTGTCAATGTGTTCTTTTTTCCATTTCCAGGAGTGTACTTAATGATTTCAGCGTCAGCTCCACTGCACTCCCTGTAAAAGAATCTTAATACTAACTAAATTTAGTGGAAGGGGTTCAAGGCTTTCCTATTTTTAGTTAGCTGGTAAAATAACGTCGAAAAAGCAGTTAAGTTTACCACTGGAAATTTTATTCTACTCACAAAACATTGTTTATAAATTGCACTATTGATAAAAGGAAATATTTTAATACAGGATGATAAAAACCAACTGCGTTTAACAAAAATGTGATTTAACAAAAATGTGAACGAATATTCCCTGAATGGGTTTCCAAGTTCTATAATGGATCGAAGGATGACCTATGCCATATCACATCTGTAATCTAGGTTTAAGTTAAGTTTCATAAAAGAGAAAACTATCAAAATGGTCTACAGTGACCCTCAATTATCTTTAATTACTTATTTAACTTGTTGTAAATTACAGTGGCTGATATGGCTTCTGAATAATTATATAACAGAAAAATCATCGTGTTTCAGATTTTAACTTCTAATAGCAAATGTGAATACCACGAAGTTTAATTGACGATCGACACGAGTATTACGTAAAAACGGGGTGTAACAGATGAGACTTCTGCAGTTCTGAGTGAAGCTTTATGCGCTGTTATGCGGCATCGCGTGCGTTCATTACCTTGTCGGTGGTTATTCAGCGTCAGGGGGCGGCGGGCGGCGCAGCTCCACATACCTCGCTGTCTCGGAAGCAACTCTTCTGTAACCTCTCCTTACTACGATTTACCGAAGCTGGTTTAAGAAAAAGGTATCTGGCTGTGTTTCCAACTGACCAATCAGGGTCTCAATGTTAACCTTAAGTTCCGCCTACAAAAATTCTGTCTATCCAATGAGAAACGTTATACTTTTCGTGGTGGGGCAATGTTTTTAACGTTTGCAACGTAACAGAGGCGCGTGTAGTCTCACGCTAAAACTTTCAGCTGGTGTGGCCCTTTTCGTGTTGCCGTAAGATCTATACTGTTCTTCTGGAGGGCTCTATCTTTTAACATGGGGTGGGGTGGTCTTGGCGGTCGGCTGGCGACGTGGGTGTCCGTCCCTTATCGTAGGGCCTCCTAGCCTACACGATTCTGCTCTCGGCTTCTGTTCTCGTTTCTCCCCTCGGAACTGCGTCTGTTTCACGGTGGGAAGGTATGACATGCATTTAGGCGTTCTTGTGTTAGTCTGTGGTGTTCCAATTGCTCACTCGTTGATCGTATTCCTTTGGTTAACTTAATGTCAGGATTTATTCGGAGCTATGTGACATACTATCGGATTTGCTATCATGTCAGGGTTTTCGTGGAAGTTGTTGGATTTGCCTGACACCTTACAGATTATTTTGTAATCGAAAGGTCCATTCGTGCACAAAATCCTGCACCAGCAACACTTTCTCATCTATGGATGCCTACAGAGGCAGAATGACAACATTTCTGCAGGGGCTTAGAGTTTGAGTTGATGCCGCGTTAGTTGCTGCACTACTCCGGGCGAAAGGAAGTCCGACGCGAAACTGCGCTATCGGTCGGTGGCCGGTCGGCTGCACTTCCAAATACGCGCGCGGCCCGTAGCCGCCGCCGCGTTTTTGACGTAACGTTAGCGACAGCCCCGGACGGTGCACAAGTCCCGCCCAATCACCCCCCTCCCCACCAATCCATATCCTAAGCTCCGCCCATGGTCTGCCGCATGTTACAACATCAAAGTTGTTCGTATCACAGATATGACAATCATAACAACGGAGAAAATCAGTAGTTAGTACGAAATACAGTTTTTCTGGTACCATTGTGAAAAAAATTAGAAATATGTTCATTGAATATGCGAGTTGAAAAATCGTCAATAAGAAAGAAAAATAAAAATGGTATCCACAATGTCTTTTTTATTTCATGAGCTTTCATCTGCACTATATCAAAAAATCTGATATTTGTTAACTGCAGTGAGCGAAAATTTCCGTCACCTCGCGAAGTGTAAGAAATTCTGTTGAGAAATATTAATTGGTAGTATCGCCAAGGATGCTGTCCATTATTTCGATTGTCTAAAGTCAATGTTGTGCATAAAGAAGGCAAAGTCGATGTCTTGGTTTGTTTCTGATTACCTCATTACGACTAAAGAATATAAGAATGGGATAATGTAGAAACGCATAATGCAAGGAGTCAGATATTTATACAGTGACATTCTTCATTAATATTTGCCTGTGTAATGGGTGAATTTTTGGTTATGAACTCTTATGACTGCTTGCTTATAGCAGACACGAGATTACTTTGAGTTCTTCTTCAGTGTTTGAGAGCTTTAGAGCTGCCTATTGTTAAACATATGTACATAATTTCGTCAGTGTGATTCCAACACATCTTATCGTACTGTAATGTCTGTTAGATATCAGTTTTGACAGCAGTTGGCCACAACAGTCAGGTACCTTGTGTATGATAACTTTATTGAGAGTGCATATCTATGTTTCATTTTGACAGTATTACACAAACTGCTAAGAAGTTCTAACAGCACAACACTGCTAGTATGAACAACCGCGGTAAAACCGGTAAAACAAAAAACGACGAACTAAAACACGAGAGCGACAAGGACTACCAAAGATCATATTGATGCGCTCTTGGTTGGTGTGGCGGGGGGTAGGTGTGGAGGGGGTTAAATGGGCGGGGCTTGTGCAAATGTCCGGGGCTGTCGCTAATGTTTCCTCGTTTTTGTACAGCCGCCACGGCGGCACGGGGGTGGTGCCACGAACGCTTATGCCGCTGCCCTTCCGAACTACAGCGGCGGGTGTACTTAAGTTCAAACATTCGTGCGCTGAGCCTATTCCTGTGTGTTTGCCAGTCAAATAACATGTCTTACAGACTTTCATAGTGGCCAGCACTCGCTGTCTAAATAGTTATTGTATTGAAGACTGACTGATTTGTAAATCTGCGGTATCTGTACATGTTTCAACATTCAAGGCTACTGTTAGCAACTGATGTTGGAACTACAGCAAGAATACACTAACAGCCATTAAAATTGCTACACCAACAAGAAATGAAGATGGTATACGGGTATTCATTGGACAAATATGTTATACGAGAACATATTTGGGTGCATAGATCCTGAGAAATCAGTACCCAGAACAACCTCTGGCCGCAATAACGGCCTTGATACGCCTGGGCATTGAGTCAAACAGAGCTTGGATGGCGTGTACAAGTACAGGTGCCCATGCAGCTTCAACAAAATACCACAGTTCATCAAGAGCAATGACTGGCGTATTGTGACGAGCCAGTTGCTCGGCCACCATTGACCAGACGTTTACAATTGGTGAGAGATCTTGAGAATGTGCTGGCCAGGGCAGCAGTCGAACATTTTCTGTATCCAGAAAGGCCCGTACAGGACCTGCAACATGCGGTCGTGCATTATCCTGCTGAAATATAGGGTTTCGCAGGGATCGAATGAAGGGTAGAGCCACGGGTCGTAACAAATCTGAAATGTAACGTCCACTGTTCAATGTGTCGTCAGTGCGTACAAGAGGTGACCGAGACGTGTAACCAATGGCACCCCATACCATCACGCCGGGTGATACGCCACTATGGCGATGACGAATACACGCTTCCAGTGTGCGTTCACCGCGATGTCGCCAAACACGGATGCGACCGTCATGATGCTGTAAACAGAACCTGGATTCATCCGAAAAAATGACGTTTTGCCATTCGTGCACCCAGGTTCGTCGTTGAGTACACCATCGCAGGCGCTCCTGTCTGTGATGCAGCGTCAAGGGTAACCGCAGCCACGGTCTCCGAGCTGATAGTCCTTGCTGCTGCAAACGTCGTCGAACTATTCGTGCCGATGCTTGTTGTCTTGCAAACGACTCCATCTGTTGACTCAGGGATCGAGACGGGGCTGCACGATCCGTTACAGCCGTGCAGATAAGATGCCTGTCATCTCGACTGCTAGTGATACGAGGCCGTTGGGATCCAGCACGGCGTTCCGTATTACCCTCCTGAACTCATCGATTTCACATTCTGCTAACAGTCATTGGATCTCGATCAACGCGAGCAGCAATGTCGCGATACGATAAACCGCAATCGCGACAGGCTACAATCCGACCTTTATCAAAGTCGGAAACGTGATGGTTCGCATTTCTCCTCCTTACACGAGGCATCACAACAACTTTTCACCAAGCAACGCCGGTCAACTGCTGTTTGTGTATGAGGAATCGGTTGGAAACTTTCGTGATATCAGCAAGTTGCAGGTGTCGCCGCCGGCGCCAACCTTGTGTAAATGCTCTGAAAAGCTAATCATTTGTATAGCACAGCATCTTCTTCCTGTCGGTTAAATTTCGCGTCTGTAGCACGTCATCTTCTTGCTGTAGCTTTTTTAATGGCCAGTAGTGTATTATGTATTATTTTCACTATCTGATATTAGATGTAAAATAAAATAATTCCTGAATTCTCCGGTCACGAATAGCATCTGTTCCTCGCTTCTGCATCCGCTAAAGAAACACACATCGTGCAAGGAGGCTGTAACAGATATTAGAAGGTATCGCATGACTTTCGCGACTCCAGTGTATAAGATACATTGCCCATGTGGCACTCAACAGCCATTCTGCAAGCTGCTGTCATCCGGAAACAGAAATATGTTCCGACGACGAGGACCTTCACACAGCGGTTCTCCAATTACTCTCTGACCAAGGAGCGAATTTACATCGTTCAGGAACTGAACGATTCGCAGAACGCTCGGACTGTTGTTTACATAGACTTGGTGACTACGTTGAAGACCAGGGTCATGTATCTGTGTCGCTTTGAAGTATAGTGCAGCATTCAATTAAAAGTTACTTGGCCTGCCATGATAATGTGTAAATTAATGTCTCAAGTGCCCTCGTATATCTGTATTCGGTTTGAGGGGGAGGCCATGTCAGAGTAGCTTGAGAACTCCTGCTGCGAAATACCTCTCTCGAATGAAGTGAGTACGGCCAGTTATCTGGAACGCGGTCAAACGTGCTGCGTAAGCAGGAGGCTAGCGCTATTCTTGGGTACAAAACAGTCGCTGTTGTTCAGAGGTGCGAAATGGCGTGGCGTTGGCAGCGAGTGCGTCACGTGGTGACGCAGCGGCTGAGTGCCGGCACGGAGCGCGGTCGTGGTCCAGGTTAGCGGGTCTGCCCGAAGCCTTCTACATACAAGGCCTACGCACAGCGGCCATATTGGCACGTGACGCCACAAACTGTTGGCCATCTTATCTTCAGTCGGCAGACCTGTTGGCGTGTATGTTGTGTTGAAAGTGTGTGACACTACAGTTCTTCGAAGTATGGGATACACGTGCTGCGTTCCCTTTTGCCAGGGAAATTATAAATCCCAAAAAGGCATGAAAGTGCACATATTTCGATTTCCCAAATGTATAAAGTCGAGAAATCGCTGGATTGCCCTGTCCCCAGACAGGAATTTATGCATCATTCAGGGGTAAGTAAATGACAAAAAATTTGTAGCGTGTTACTTGTTTCCATTGCACCACATTTGCCAATTGTTTTTAAAAGCAGTTATGTATCATGTACCGCTGGCCGGTGTGGCCGAGCGGTTCTAGGCGTTTCAGTCGGGAACCGTGCGACCGCTACGGTCGCAGGTTCGAATCCTGCCTCGGGCATGGATGTGTGTGATGTCCTCAGGTTAGTTAGGTTAAGTAGTTCTAAGTTCTAGGGGACTGATGACCTGAGATATTAAGTCCCATAGTGCTCAGAGCCATTTGAACCATTTATCATGTACCAGTATCATTTGTTTCTTAATTCTGGACCATTGCTGCGAGGTTAATACAAAGCTGGTTGTGAAATGTCTGTCATATTTGCAACTATTGTCACACAGAATAGTTATATTAGTTAGTGAGGCTCGAAAATGTTTAGTATTTCTTATCATTCCGACCAGATTACTGAGTTTCCAGTATTTTTATTTGGAAGAGCTACAGAATGATTTTGTTCAGTTTTACATATACAGCTATTCGGAAATAATTTCAATTTGAGTAAACTACCTTAGAAAATTGCTTTAATGAATTCAGTGTTCGACAGATTAAGCAGTATCGAAAGCAGAATTTCGAGGTAAGAGGTTCAAAATGGTTCAAATGGCTCTGAGCACTATGGGATTTAACATCTATGGTCATCAGTCCCCTAGAACTTAGAACTACTTAAACCTAACTAACCTGAGGACAGCACACAACACCCAGTCATCACGAGGCAGAGAAAATCCCTGACCCCGCCGGGAATCGAACCCGGGCGTGGGAAGCGAGAACGCTACCGCACGACCACGAGCTGCGTACCGATTATTATGATTAAATTAACAGCACTCTGTGACACGAATGTCAATCAAGGATACAGGAGACACAATCTTTTCATGTTTAAAGTTCTTAAGTTCTGGAGAAACAGGGAAATAAAATATTATTTCGGGTTTTTTGATTTATTAAACATTATGTCAGGAGGTGCTCCATTTCGTCGAATGATTTGAGTTTTGTATGAGGACAGCAGATTTTGAAGTGGATAGGAAAATTTACGAAAATACCCAGGGAAACAAAATCTTAAATACTGTATGAGCTCCAGTTGCTTTATTTAAAACCGAAAACGTGTGCTTGTTGCATATTGCTGATTTTTTACTGCAAAAAAGCGTAGTTCCTGAGGTAAAAGACAGAATTTAAAATTACAGTTTGTATTCAAGCCTAGAAACGCGTATTTAAGGCAAATCGTCAAAATAATTTTACATCTTGAAATATCATAGGGCAGTTTTGTTCAGTTACTTTACGCAATGATATGAATTTCCATACTTCCATTACAAGGACATGTAGCAGAGGAAAGCATGAGTGTCTCTATGCGGTCTCAGCTCCAAAACTAGTAAAGTTCGTATAGCTGCAGAGTGCTTAACAGGAGCGTTCCGATACAGACCCGGCCATCAGTATGTGACGTCACAAGTGAGGGCGCAGGCCTGTAGTCTAGGAGGTGTTGGTGTGCCGGGCTGGAGGATTTACTACGAGGTGGGCGCCACGGCACGGCATCCAGAACTGACAGACTCCAGCGTATTCTCCACACTGACGTCGCACGGTTGGACACCACATCAGTGAACAAGGCCTGCTGATTCACGTTGCGGCTCTCCTCGTGTCGGCAGCACTGCACACCACTAGTGCGAGAACGTGTAATCGTTTCCGTTTTTTGTTTGTTTTTTTTTTCGCGTGCGACTAACTACGAAGATTTAGACTTTGGCTTTCAGGTGTTTCGCGTACGGTCACCGGGCAAAGTATGATTCATTCCCTCAAAATAGAACGTTCCTCGCCTTGGCGTGCTATAGCTGGTGTAGCACCGGTACTACACGGTCACGTGACCTTCCACAGCTCGCGTAAGTCACGGCAGTGGAATGGTGCTTACACCAACCGCCCAAAAAGTTCCCAGACTGATTTTCTTCTTGGCGTCAACGTTTTGACGACACAGTCGACCTTCAAGGCAATATGATGCGTGATTTAAACTTTTTAAGGACTTGCCTGACACACGTGGTTGAATGAACGTGAGTCGTGGCTGGCTCATTCTATGCGTTGGATTAAACATTGGTTGCTATTCTGTGTTTAGTCTCCCGCTGTTATCGCGATTATCCTATTATCCTCTCTTTCCGCGGGTGGCAACAGCGGTGTGTATCGATATCCACACCTTGGACTATCTTTGGCCTGGCGCTAATACACTCCTGGAAATGGAAAAAAGAACACATTGACACCGGTGTGTCAGACCCACCATACTTGCTCCGGACACTGCGAGAGGGCTGTACAAGCAATGATCACACGCACGGCACAGCGGACACACCAGGAACCGCGGTGTTGGCCGTCGAATGGCGCTAGCTGCGCAGCATTTGTGCACCGCCGCCGTCAGTGTCAGCCAGTTTGCCGTGGCATACGGAGCTCCATCGCAGTCTTTAACACTGGTAGCATGCCGCAACAGCGTGGACGTGAACCGTATGTGCAGCTGACGTACTTTGAGCGAGGGCGTATAGTGGGCATGCGGGAGGCCGGGTGGACGTACCGCCGAATTGCTCAACACGTGGGGCGTGAGGTCTCCACAGTACATCGATGTTGTCGCCAGTGGTCGGCGGAAGGTGCACGTGCCCGTCGACCTGGGACCGGACCGCAGCGACGCACGGATGCACGCCAAGACCGTAGGATCCTACGCAGTGCCGTAGGGGACCGCACCGCCACTTCCCAGCAAATTAGGGACACTGTTGCTCCTGGGGTATCGGCGAGGACCATTCGCAACCGTCTCCATGAAGCTGGGCTACGGTCCCGCACACCGTTAGGCCGTCTTCCGCTCACGCCCCAACATCGTGCAGCCCGCCTCCAGTGGTGTCGCGACAGGCGTGAATGGAGGGACGAATGGAGACGTGTCGTCTTCAGCGATGAGAGTCGCTTCTGCCTTGGTGCCAATGATGGTCGTATGCGTGTTTGGCGCCGTGCAGGTGAGCGCCACAATCAGGACTGCATACGACCGAGGCACACAGGGCCAACACCCGGCATCATGGTGTGGGGAGCGATCTCCTACACTGGCCGTACACCACTGGTGATCGTCGAGGGGACACTGAATAGTGCACGGTACATCCAAACCGTCATCGAACCCATCGTTCTACCATTCCTAGACCGGCAAGGGAACTTGCTGTTCCAACAGGACAATGCACGTCCGCATGTATCCCGTGCCACCCAACGTGCTCTAGAAGGTGTAAGTCAACTACCCTGGCCAGCAAGATCTCCGGATCTGTCCCCCATTGAGCATGTTTGGGACTGGATGAAGCGTCGTCTCACGCGGTCTGCACATCCAGCACGAACGCTGGTCCAACTGAGGCGCCAGGTGGAAATGGCATGGCAAGCCGTTCCACAGGACTACATCCAGCATCTCTACGATCGTCTCCATGGGAGAATAGCAGCCTGCATTGCTGCGAAAGGTGGATATACACTGTACTAGTGCCGACATTGTGCATGCTCTGTTGCCTGTGTCTATGTGCCTGTGGTTCTGTCAGTGTGATCATGTGATGTATCTGACCCCAGGAATGTGTCAATAAAGTTTCCCCTTCCTGGGACAATGAATTCACGGTGTTCTTATTTCAATTTCCAGGAGTGTAGTTTCCGGCTGTGCTGTGCGCGAGCAGTCCGTCAGTTGGCGTGGAGCAGTGAGGAAATCTCCGCGGCGCGTAGTTTGGCCGAGGCCGCTGGCGGCGTCGACGTGCGGTCGGAGTGTGAGGTGCTGTTCCCTTTGCTACAAGGTCCGTGGCTCACCGATCCTGAACATGAAAGTTGAGTTTTGACTTAATCTACCAGCAAGTCACGACTGTTCACGTTGTGTCGTTTGGATTTCGTTGTCGGCTGTTGGGACATTCCCGTGAGAAACAACGTGTGTTTTCAAGTTGGCAAATTTTAGCCGCCTTCCAGTGGAATCTAACTGTACTTGGTTATTTGAATTGAAGTGCACCAGCGGAATCTTCTGCCTTGTGGCTTTTAACCCTCCGGTTTCCTCCCCTGGCCGTTGACGTAAATTCACGCAGTGTAGTCTCCTCATCGTGTTTTCGCTGTCCAGCACGGTGTGTAGTTTGACAGCTCGATGTATAATTGGTTGTGGACGCCAATACCTTCTACGTTGTTCCTTTGAACTCCCTGTTGTGTGCTGGTCGGATGAAGCGGAGGTTATCTTGTCGGCGGGTCCGTTGACTGCCTGTCGGTTGGATTGTCGTCGGGTCGACAATAGTTGGGCCGATTGCCTGTCTCTCCTAAGCGAGCGTTAGTGTTTGAATTCCAGGCCGACCAAGGGAACTTCTGACAAGGGAACCTCCCCATCGCACCCCCCTCATATTTAGTTATAAGTTCAAGGATAGGCCTTGAAAAACTGAACACAGATCAACCGAGAAAACAGGAAGAAGTTGTGTTGAACTATGAAAAAATTAGTAAAATATAAAAACTGAGTAGTCCATGCGAAGATAAGCAACATCAAGGACACTGACAGTCAAGGAGCGCCGTGGTCCCGTGGTTAGCGAGAGCAGCTACGTAACGAGAGGTCCTAGGTTCAAGTCTTCCCTCCAGTGAAAAGTTTAATTTTTTATTTTCAGTTTATGTGACAAACTCTTATGTTTTCATCACTTTTTTGGGAGTGATTATCACATCCACAAGAAAACCTAAATCGGGCAAAGTAGAAGAATCTTTTTACCCATTCGCCAAGTGTACAAGTTAGGTGGGTCGACAACATATTCCTGTCATGTGACGCACATGCCGTCACCAGTGTCGTATAGAATATATCAGACGTGTTTTCCCGTGGAGGAATCGGTTGACCTATGACCTTGCGATCAAATGTTTTCCGTTCCCATTGGAGAGGCACGTCCTTTCGCCTACTAATCGCACGGTTTTGCGGTGCGGTCGCAAAACACAGACACTAAACTTATTGCAGTGAACAGAGACGTCAATGAACGAACGGACAGATCCTAACTTTGCGAAAATAAAGAAAGTAAAATTTTCAGTCGAGGGAAGACTTGAACCAAGGACCTCTGGTTCTGCAGCTACTCACGATAACCACGGGACTACGGCGCCCCAGAGCTCACCTTCTCCGTGATGTATGTTGCCTGTCTTTCACATGGACTACTGAGTTTGTATATTTTACTAATTTTTTTCACGGTTTCACACAACTTCTTCCTGTTTTCTCGATTGATCTGTGTTCAGTTTTTCAAGGCCTATCCACTGTGCCAACTTAAAACTAAATCTGAGGGGGGTGCGATGGGGAGGTTCCCTTGTGAGCGCCATTGGGTGTACTGCCTTTTCCTGTTTGTTCTTGTTGTTAGTACTTGTATGGTTTCTAGCCGATTTTTAGATTAAGGTTGTTTTACCCTTAAGACAACAGATGGTTTGGGCCTTCATCCTAATTTAAGAACTGTTTTACGCAAAGCCTTTGGCATTTTTAAAATTAATGTTATCGTGTCTCAAGCTTTCAGCCGATTTCGAATTTAAGTTGTTTTGCTCTTAAAGTGTCAGATACTTTGGGCCTTTAGCCAATTTTGAATTAGTCATTCTGCTGTTAAGCTGTCAGATGGTTGGGGCCTTCAGCCTAAGTTTTACGTAAAGCCTTTGGCATTTGTAAATTAATGTTATTGAGTCTTATGTGTTGGGGCCTTCAGCCGATTTTGAATTAAAGTAGTTCTGCTCTTGTGGTGTTACATGGTTTGGGCCTTCAGCCTAATTTAAGAACTGTTTTACGTAAAGCCTTTGGCATTTTTAAAATTAATGTTATTGAGTCTTAATTGTTGGGCCCTGAACCGATTTTGAATTTAAATTGTTTGCTCTTAAAGTGTGAGATTCTTTGGGCCTTCAGCCCAATTAAGGTATTGTTTTAAGATAAGACTTTCCCTTTTAAATTTCTGATTTTGGTTGAGCTTTAAGTTATTGGCTTTCAGCCGTTTTTAAATTAAAGTGGTCTTGCCCTTAAGACACGAGATTGTGCGGCGCATTCAGCCACTAATTAAGTTCCAAAACTAAAGCTGTGTGTTTTTCTTAAAAAAAATTGTTTCTTCGCACTTGTAGTGTTTGATCAAATAAAAGGTTGTATGTTCGAGCGTAACTGACAGCCGCTTATTTTGGTCCCTTTCCACAACTTAAACTACCTGTCCTGTCCTGCGGGTTTAGCAGGGCGTCTGAGAACGTTCTGAGCTTTGTACTCAAGTCGGCGGAGACTACCTAGAGCATACGAAGTATCAAAACTACCATCTTAATTTTTCTTTTGGACTAACGGGACTAATCGGTTGTGTGGAATAAGCGCAGTAATACCGGTCGTCGTGGAGTCACAGAATGGCATAAAGGAGTTCTCATGTTTGGGTGTGTCCACGACCACATCGTGAATGAAAAATGTCAAATCAATCAGCCGTCTATATTTCCAATTTTATTTTACTTTGCTACCAGTTTCGTCGTTGCACTACGCCATCTCCAGGCACGCAGATCGACGTGTAGGAAGAATTCCACCTCTTGTAAAATCGAAGTAGAGGGCATGATACAGTCACTGGAATCCGTAGACTTTTCTCTAAGAACGCCATCACTTCGTTGATCAATTGCAGATTGTTAGAAACGGGTAGCAAAGTAAAATAAAATTGAAAATATAGACGGCTGAAGGTGTTTTTGATTCGACATTTATAATGACCAGCCGAGGTCCCTCAATCGTCCCGTATAAAGATGGACTTACCCAGGCACCGTGAATGAAGTTACCCGATTTGTCGTTGTACCAACGAAGGTTCTTCAAAGTATTTATAAGGAATGTTATACTACTCGTAAGCTGTAACATGGCGTAATCACACTGGTCTTGAAGATCCTAACCAACGTGGGCCGACGTGGAGGGTCACGCCTTATACGTCCCGTCGACAACGAGATCATTAAGGACGGCACGACGGTTGGTTTCAAACACAACTGGAATTGTCGCTGTTACAGTGTGGGTCCATCTCTACTAATTTACGAGTGAACGTTGCGAAGGGAAGCGTTGTGCAATAGTCATTTGTAGTCGGGTACCTCATAGGAGGCCAGTGCTCACAGCGGCACACGAAGCTCCACGGCTTCAGTGTACCGATCGACACGGAACGAAAGCAGCTGGCCTCGAGGGCTGCAGTGTGGTCACACGACTCGCGAGTTGGCAAAAATGCAGGTCGAGTGGACCGATGCCCCAATGTGGCGTCTGCGAGCAGCGTGTGTGGAGGGCGTATGTACAAGATCGGCATGATTTGTGATGTTTTGCGGGAATTTTCAACTTGATGACTTGAGCCCATTCAGTTATGTTGCTGTGAACATGAAGCAGGATGGTTATTTCAGTACTCTCGGTGACAAAGTATTGCCATTTTTCTACATCTTCATGGTTCTGCTGTGAACACTCCCAAGACGCGTTCACAGGACAGCTCACATATGTTTCTGGTTTGACGAAGGCTCAGGAACACTACGACACCTCGACCTGCCCGCAAAATTACACGATCTTAATCCCATAGAAAATGTCTGGGACATTTCACTCTTACAGCCGTTGACAAGTTGAACTTTGCAGCGCTAAATCTGAAGATGATGTAGAAGTCGAAAGCGTTCGTCAAGACTAAAAAAAATATAGTGATCCAAGCCTGTGTTTTTCATTCATTATTCAAACATAGATCACAGTTTCCCGAGACATGTCGCGAGTTATGGTAAAAGTCCAGGAAAGCCAAATATCAATCCTTCTCTATTTCCATAATAAATTGAATGTTATCATGAATGAAAATGATGTAAAGAGTCAGTTAACATGCCTTCTCCGTAAGGCTACTCTATGAAACTATCGTGCACATACTTCCAATACTCATTCGCTGGGAACACTTTAAAATTCACAACACTGACAGACACCACACATTTTTTTCACATGGTGTGACACTAATGGTGAAGTACCATGCGAAAAAATCTATAGAGATATTCAGGTATATTTTGATAAGATTTTCAAAGCAGTTCACAAAAGGACAAGGTTCAGGACAATCTTAATGACGACATCGATTTGTCGTATGACTAGCGGATTGTTTTTAGCTGTGTAATATACCTCAAATATTAAAATCGCATTAAAATCCGTAGTTCACATTTGTCGAGACGTAAATAATGAATTATTCTAACATTACATGCAAATGGGAATTGTGAGAGTTTCAGGCCGACATACACAGACATTTCAGGTAGTTGCAAAAGCAAACTAACTTTAAATGAGACTACAAAAACGATGGGGAGTGGACTGAGGAAAGCAATAGCATCAAGTCTAGGCTTCAGGTGATCAGGGGGGCTGTTTTTAGACATCGAGACCGAACGATGGCGACTGCGCCCTGCGGCTGCCGTGCTACTGACCTCACATCTCGACTTCAAGTTCATCCAATTAGTGCGGCACAAAGTTCTGTGCCGTGCCACAGCATCGATCTGAGTTCACTGTTACTGTCGCACGTCGTTCCTCGAAAAGGTACTGGCTCCACGAGTCAAAGTGGTCTTCTCTACATTACGTAATTACACGAGAGCTATACAAAATACTTTGGTTGAATTCCTTCACAGGAATTGTCTATCGACTGTAAAGGCAATTTTGTTCTCGTCTCGTTGTTAAAATCAGTTGCTCCGATGGAGTTTGTGAGATGCGTTATGTGCATCATCTACGTTTACTGCTCACTCGCTGGCAACACGTTAGCGTTTCGGAATGTTATAAACTAACCAAAATTTGGACACTTTCTTCATGATGTGAACTACCAACTTGCGACTCGCACATAGAAACTACCGAAAGTAGTTCTTTTTCCGTGAACAACGCAAGGTGTGTATCCACTGAAACGGCCGGCCGAAGTGGCCGTGCGGTTAAAGGCGCTGCAGTCTGGAACCGCAAGACCGCTACGGTCGCAGGTTCGAATCCTGCCTCGGGCATGGATGTTTGTGATGTCCTTAGGTTAGTTAGGTTTAACTAGTTCTAAGTTCTAGGGGACTAATAACCTCAGCAGTTGAGTCCCATAGTGCTCAGAGCCCTTTGAACCATTTGAACCACTGAAACGCCAGAGAAACTGGTATAGGCATGAGTGTTTAAATACAGAGATATGTAAGCAGGCACAATACAGCGTCGCGGTCGGCAACGCCTATATAAGACAACAAGTGTCTCCGTAGTTGTTAGATCGGTTACTGCTGCTACAACGGCAGGTTATCTAGATGTAAGTGAGTTTGAACTTGGTGTCATAGTCGGCTCACGAGCGGTAGGCCGCAGTGTCTCCGAGGTAGCGATCAAGTGGGCATTTTCCCGTACGATCGTTTCACGAGTGTACCGAGATTATCGGGAATCGGGTAAAACATTAATCTCCGACATCGCTGCTGCCGGAAAAAGATTCTGCAAGAACAGGACCAAAGACGACTGAAGAGAATCGTTCAACGTGACAGCCTGCCGGAGTGGCCGAGAGGTTCTAGGCGCTACAGTCTGGAACCGCGCGACCGCTGCGGTCGCAGGTTCGCATCCTGCCTCGGGCACGGATGTGTGTGATGTCCTTAGGTTAATTAGGTTTAAGTAGTTCTAAGTTCTAGGGGACTGATGACCTCAGAAGTTAAGTCCCATAGTGCTCGGAGCCATTCAACGTGACAGAAGTGCAACCCTTCCGAAAACTGCTGCAGATTTCAGTACTGAGCCATCAAAAAGTGTCAGCGTGCGAAACATTCAGCGAAACATAATCGATATGGGCTTTCGCAGCCGAAGGGCCACTGCTGTACCCTCGATGCCTGCACGACACAAAGCTTTAGCCCTCGCCTGGACCCGTCAGCAGCGACATTGGTCTGTTGATGACTGGAAACATGTTGCCTGGTAGGACAAGTCTCGTTCCAAATTGTGTCCAGTGGATGGACGTGTACGGGCATGGAGGCAACCTAATGAATCCATGGACCCTACATGTCAGCAGTGGACTGATCAAGCTGGTGGAGGCTCTATAATGGTGTGGGGCGGGTGCAGTTGGACTGATATGGGATCCCTGATACTTCTAGATACGACTCTGACAGATGACACGTACGTACGCATCCTGTCTATAACCTGCATCATTTCAAGTCCATTGTGTATTCTGACGGGCTTGGGCAATTCCAACAGGACACTGCGACACTCCACACGTCCAGAATTCCTGCAGAGTGGCTGCAGGAACACTCTTGTGAGTTTAAACACCTCTGCTGGCCACCAAACTCTTCAGGCATGAACATTACTGACAAGGGAACCTCCCCATCGCACCCCCCTCAGATTTAGTTGTAAGTTGGCACAGTGGATAGGCCTTGAAAAACTGGATCCAGATCAATCGAGAAAACAGGAAGAACAGGAAAAAATAAGCAAAATATACAAACTGAGTAGTCAATGGGCAACATAGGCAACATCATGGAGAATAATAGCTCAAGAGCGCCGTGGTCCCGTGGTTAGCGTGAGCGGCTGCGGAACGAGAAGTCCTTGGTTCAAGTCGTCCATCGACTGAAAAGTTTAATTTTTTTTATTTTCAGACAATTATTATCTGTCCGGCCGATGCAAGGTAACTGCGCCGTAGTATGGGGACGCCACACCTAAACAAACATTGAAACACACGACGTCAGTCGACTACAGCGCACGGAAGAGAGAGTATTCCTGCTAACGAGGCTCCCTGGCTGGCAGTTGACTGTTCGCTACTTTGGACGAGAGTGCATTAAATACGTGAGATGTATTCCGTGGGCAATATGAATCCAGCAAATATAGCTCGGGCCTTCAATAACAATCGCACGGTTTTGCGGTGCGGTCGCAAAACACAGGCGCTAAACTTATTACAGTGAACAGAGACGTCAGTGAACGAACGGACAGATCATAACTTTGCGAAAATAAAGAAAGTAAAATTTTCACTCGAGGGAAGACTTGAACTAAGGACCTCTAGTTCCACAGCGGGTCACGCTGACCACGGGACCACGGCGCTCTTCGGCTCCCACACTCCTTGATGTTGCATATCTGGCACATGGACTACTAAGTTTGTATATTTTGCTTACTTTTTTCATAGTTCCACACAACTTCTTCTTGTTTTCTCGAATGATCTGTGTTCAGTTTTTCAAGGCCTATCCACTGTGCCAACTTATAACTAAATCTGAGAGGGGTGCGATGGGGAGGTTCCCTTGTGAGCATATTTGGGATGCCTTGCAACGTGCTGTTCAAAAGAGATCTCCACCCCCTCCTACTCTTCTGGATTTATGGACAGCCGTGCAGGATTCATGGTATCATTTCCCTCCAGTCCATGCCACGTCGTGTCGTTGCACTTCTGCTTGCTCGCAGGGGCCCTACGCGATATCAGTGTAAAAATACAGGGTGAATCTGTGGCGATATTACAAACTTTCAGGGATGAAGGAGAAGAGTAGATGTATCAGTTTCAGGTAAGTAGCCCCGGTCCGTGAACGACCGAGTTGAAAGTTACAAGCGAAGCTCGTTCTGATAACTCTGTCAGTAGATGTACATGCACCGGTTGTGAATGTAAGGTAGGCAATTTTCAGAGGAGGTAGTACGGACCAAGACAAAAAAAGTCTAATAAATGTAACAGAAGTGCTATGAGCCCTTCTTCATCTTCGATACTGTGGACCACATCTCATCTATTGAATATATGCCTATAGCTCTTACGGTATTCATCTTTGAGTCGATAATTACCGGACTTTTTTCTTGTTTTGGTCCAAATTATCTCCTCCAAAAAATGTAAACGAAAGAGCCTTCACTAGAAGAGACGTGTTTTACATTATTGAAGATGAGCAAGAGGTCATAGCTCTTACGGTATGCATTTTATTGGAGTCCATACTGCCACCTATGAAAGTTGCCTACCCTACATACTTAGCAAAAACAGTACCGGTACATATATTCCACTGTCAGAGGTATCAGAACCATTTTCCCGGACCAGGATCCCTTACCTCTAATTGATACATTTACCTCTCTCCATAACCCCTGAAAGTTTGTAACATCATCATGGAGTAACAGGGTACAGTAATGCAACAACACTACAACCAACGAGATTTCATCGAATGAATAGTATCAGACTGGACCTGTAAGCAGAGAGCAGCATTCATCTCTTCTGCATATTTACATTTTTCTCTTATAAACCGACGCACTCGTTAGGCCACAAAGCAACAATGTGATATTTACAAACTCTGAGGAGATGTTCGTAACATATGGGGTTTAAATGGTTAAACTTTCATCCCATTTCGAACTGATGTCCATCATTTTCCCACTGGAACAGATAGACTCTTATATTGGTCGTGGCACGGAAGCAAACAGCCTCTAAATGTCACGGTGAAAAATAGTGGTTGCCTTGCAATATAGTGCTGGAATACGCCATTTGCTACGCTGCTCGCTTAAGGTATGACATCAGGGTTTACCGTTATTGCTCCATACAACCGAGCATTCAGCCTCTGTTCAACAATTACCAATTATGAAATCCAACGGCTTTCCAAATCATGATTCCAGGGCTGGAGACGTATGGATATCAGCAATCGCTGCATCCTATGACCTTTCAGCAGTACATCTGCCGACACGCTCGCAAAATGCCACGTACCATCCCAGTTGACCACGGCTCTACACCAGACAAATCTCTTTGTCTGTGGGGTGTTCAGTAAATGATGCATGACAACTCGCGATCTCAGTTCCAAGTTCCAGTAATCTATTTCCACTCTAACGAACTGATGAATGATGACAAATGAAATGCGGGCACAGCCAGTCGAATAACGCTACGATCGTCTCTTGGCGTAGTCCTTCTGGAAGAAACGTGGCTGTTCTTCTTGCCACACTAGAGCTGTGCTCTACGAAAACTACGGTCCGATAGGTTTGCTACAGTATACAGGGTGTTACAAAAAGGTACGGCCAAACTTTCAGGAAACATTCCTCACACACAAATAAAGAAAAGATGTTATGTGGACATGTGTCCGGAAACGCTTAATTTCCATGTTAGAGCTCATTTTAGTTTCGTCAGTATGTACTGTACTTCCTCGATTCACCGCCAGTTGGCCCAACTGAAGGAAGGTAATGTTGACTTCGGTGCTTGTGTTTATATGCGGCTCATTGCTCTACAGTACTAGCATCAAGCACATCAGTACGTAGCATCAACAGGTTAGTGTTCATCACGAACGTGGTTTTGCAGTCAGTGCAATGTTTACAAATGCGGAGTTGGCAGATGCCCATTTGATGTATGGATTAGCACGGGGCAATAGCCGTGGCGCGGTACGTTTGTATCGAGACAGACAGATTTCCAGAACGAAGGTGTCGCGACAGGAAGACGTTCGAAGCACTTGATCGGCGTCTTAGGGAGCACGGAACATTCCAGCCTATGACTCGCGACTGGGAAAGACCTAGAACGACGAGGACACCTGCAGTGGACGAGGCTATTCTTCGTGCAGTTGACGATAACCCTAATGTCAGCGTCAGAGAAGTTGCTGCTGTACAAGGTAACGTTGACCACGTCACTGTATGGAGACTGCTACGGGAGAACCAGTGTTTCCGTACCGTGTACAGCGTGTGCAGGCACTATCAGCAGCTGATTGGCCTCCACGGGTACACTTCTGCGATTGGTTCATCCAACAATGTGTCAATCCTCATTTCAGTGCAAATTTTCTCTTTACGGATGAGGCTTCATTGCAACGTGATCAAATTGTAAATTTTCACAATCAACATGTGTGGGCTGACGAGAATCCGCACACAATTGTGCAATCACGTCATCGACACAGATTTTCTGTGAACGTTTGGGCAGGCATTGTTGGTGAGGTCTTGATTGGGCCCCATGTTCTTCCACCTACGCTCAATGGAGCACGTTATCATGATTTCATTCGAGATAATCTACCTGTGCTGCTAGAACATGTGCCTTTACAAGTACGACACAACATGTGGTTCATGCACGATTGAGCTCCTGCACATTTCAGTCGAAGTGTTCGTACGCTTCTCAACAACAGATTCGGTGAGCGATGGACTGGTAGAGGGGGACCAATTCCATGGCCTCCACGCTCTCCTGACCTCAACCCTCTTGACTTTCATTTATGGGGGCATTTGAAAGCTCTTGTCTACGCTACTCCGGTACCAAATGTAGAGACTCTTCGTGCTCGTATTGTGGACGGCTGTGATACAATACGCCATTCTCCAGGGCTGCATCAGCGCAACAGGGATTCCATGCGACGGAGAGTGGATGCATGTATCCTCGCTAAAGGAGGACATTTTGAACATTTCCTGTAACAAAGTGAAGTCACGCTAGTACGTTCTGTTGCTGTGTGTTTCCATTCCATGATTAAAATGATTTGAAGATAAGTAATAAAATGAGCTCTAACATGGAAAGTAAGCGTTTCCGGACACATGTCCAAATAACATATTTTCTTTCTTTGTGTGTGAGGAATGTTTCCTGAATGTTTGGCCGTACCTTTTTGTAACACCCTGTATAGAATGTGACAATTATTGAACTATAAGAAATAAAATCGTCACAATTTCTTAACGGTTTGCGTTAGGACATTCAAACTGCACTGTTGGCCGTGGGGCATGATGGGAATTAGTAGTTTGCTTTAGCGGCGAAGCCCACTTTCATTTGGATGGGTTAGTCAACAAACAAAACTGCCGTATTTGGGGGACTCAGAATCCGCATTTCGATATCGAAAAGTCTCTTCACCCTCAATGGGTGAATGTGTGGTGGGCAATGCTCAGTCACGGAGTAATCAGTGCGACATTCCATGATGGCGCTGTAACTACCGAAAGGTACGTGAAGGTTTTGCAAGATGACTTCATCTCCATTATCCAAAGTGACCCTGATTTTGACGAGATGTGGTTCACGCAAGACGGAGCTCGACCCCATCGAAGCAGGAGAGTGAAATCCTGGAGGATCACTCTGAGGACCGCAGTTGTGCTGTGGAGTACCCAGAGGCCACTGGCATTGGTCTCGATTGGCCACCATATTCTCCGGATCTGAACACATGCGACTCCTTTTTGTGCGGCTATATTAAAGGCAAGGTGTGAAGCAACTATATAATTACTGTTTTTATTTTGTACTCAGCAGAACGTTCTTCATCATCATCATCACAGGCAAGAGTTGTCTATTATTATTGATAAGTGTGAAAGTTGTTTCGGAATAACAGAAACATGTATGTAATAAGCTCGACGAAGTAGTGCAGCGATATTTCATACGTTTTTGTTTTATGCTTTTTTTAAAAAAAATATCTTTTTTATTGTGGAAACAGCGTTTTCTAGCGCTACACTGTCTGATCAAAACTATCCGGACAGCACAAAGACATAGGTTTTTCATATTAGTTGCATTGTGCTGCCACCTACTGCCAGGTACTCCATATCAGCGACCTCAGTAGTCATTAGACATCGTGAGAGAGCAGAATGGGGCGCTCCGCGGAACTCACGAACTTCGCACGTGGTCAGGAGATTGGGTGTCATTTGTGTCATACGTCTGAACGCGAGATTTCCACACTCCTAAACATTCCCAGGTCCAGTGATTCCGATGAGATAGTGAAGTGGAAACGTGAAGGGACGCGTACAGCACAAAAGCGGACAGGCCGACCTCGTCTGTTGACTGACAGAGACCGCCGGCCGTTGAAGAGGGTCGTACTGTGTAATAGTCAAACAAGACCAACACACAGGAATTCCAAACTGTATCAGGATCCACTGCAAGTACTATGAAAGTTAATCGGAGAGTGGGAAAAATTGGATTTCAAGGTCGAGCGGCTGCTCATAAGCCACACATCACGCCGGTAAATGCCAAATGACGCCTCGCTTGGTGTAAGGAGCGTAAACGTTGGACGATTGAACAGTGGAAAAACGTTGTGTGGAGTGACGAATCACGGTACATAATGTGGCGATCCGATGGCAGGGTGTGGGTATGGCGAATGCCCGGTGAACGTCATCTGCCAGCGTGTGTAGTGCCAACAGTAAAATTCGGAGGTGTGGTAGTGTTTTTCATGCAGGGGGCTTGCACCCCTTGTTGTGTTGCGTGGCACTACCATAGCTCAAGCCTACATTGATTTTTTACGCAACTTCTTGCTTCCCACTGCTGAAGAACAATTCGGGGATGTCATTGCATCTTTCAACACGATCGAGCACCTGTTCATAATGCACAGCCTGTGGCGCAGTGGTTACACGACAATAACATCCCTGTAATGGACTGCCCTGCACAGAGTCCTGACCTGAATCCTATAGAACACCTTTGTGATGTTTTGGAACGCCGACATCGTGCCAGGCCTCACCGACCGACGTCCATACCTCTCCTCAGTGCAGCACTCCGTGAAGAATGGGCTGCCATTCTCCATGAAACCTTCCAGTACCTGATTGAACGTATGCCTGCGAGAGTGGAAGCTGTCAGCCAGGCTAAGGGTGGGCCATCACCATATTGAATTCCATCGTTACCGATGGAGGGCGCCACGAATTTGTAAGTCATGTTCAGCCAGGTGTCAGAATACTTTTAATCACAAATAGAGCGAGGGAAAAGCATATGTCTATATGCCTCTGTTCGAGCCCGAATGTCTCTAATCTTATCTTCATGGTCCTCACTCGAAAGATACGTTGGTGTCAGTAGCATCGTTCTACAGTCAGCTTCAAATGCAAGTTGTCTAAATTTTCTCAGCAGTGTTCCTCGAGAAGAACGTCACCTTCCCTACACTCATTCCCATTTGCGTTCTCTAAGCACCTCTGTAATGCTTGTGTGTTGTTCGAACCTACCGGTAACAAATCTAGCAGCCCGCCTCTGAACTGCTTCCTCTAATCCGACCTGGTGCGGATCCCAAACATTCGAACAGTACAAAACAATGTGATGTGCTAGTGTCCTATACGCCGTCTACTTTGCAGATGAACCAATCTTTTCTAATATTTTCCCAATAAACCGAAAAACTCTCGTAATAAACCAGTCGATCATTGTCGTTCTGTATTACAATCCTTACACGCTAATTCCAATTCATATCGTTCTGCAGCGTTATGCCTAGGTATTCAGTCGATGTAACTGTGCCAAGGAGCATCCCTCTGTTTCACGTTACAAGTCAAAAATTTTCGAATAAAACCTGTATTAAACATTGTCATTTCATTTTTGCAAAAATACTGTTTATTGTTAAGTAACAGACATTAGGATAACTATGTAGATTAAAAATGTTCCACAGGTCACGCGGCTTTTTATGTATCCTCACTGTGTTTCTGAAGGTTCACCGCTTTCGGTTTCTAGGGGAATTTAGTAAGGCACTGATCGCATACGCAAACAAAGCGATCGGAATGAGGTAACGCCCGACTGGTATGCAACACACCTAACGTGCAGGTAACGCAGTTGCGAATTTAATTGACCAAAGCTAATAGGAATACCGCCGTTGTCTTACGCTTATTTATGATAGTCTACGGTAGTTTTAACAATTCTTGTCCTCAGTGCACTTCGTCAGCAGTCGCTCTGCATACTTTACACTACAGATTGTCTGCGCAGTCTACTGACATGATAGTCTCATGTCTCTGACGCTAACGATTCGTCTCTTCTGAAACTCCGGAAAATGAAGGAAACCTGCACGTGCACCTCCTCAGAAAATACTGCGGTACACACAGTACCCTTGCTCACACGATTGTTCACGTGTAGATACTGCTTTCTTCTGCACTGAAAATAACCGTGCATAAGGCTTAAAGTTTAATCAACGTATCTTACAGGCATGGAAATACTGGAGTATCAGTTTGGCAGCGTTCCATCGAGGTATTCGAGGTGTAACATTTCCCATTTCCATTAGTGTATAACAAAACAAAAAAAAATAGACGAGTAGTACATGTTAAATGTGAACCTTCTTGGTCACAGACTAACCATGTGGAGCGAGAGACCCCTAAAATATATTCAGGTCCTCTGTTATTCCACGGCAGAGACTGTGGTTCCAGAGTGAAACAACAGTATATTGTTCTTACGTAATGGAAGAATGCAGAACCACGCGGGAGCAAAAAATCTATGAAATGAACCCGCGATTCCAGCAAGCGTCAAGTGCTTAAACGGTCGTGTTCACGGCAACAGCTTCAACTAGCGACCGCAAAGAATGCAGGTTGAACATACGGCGAGGCTTCGGGCACCAGCGAAGTCACAGCATGCATCAAAACACCTGTCATTCCGTCTTGACTTTGGCCGGTGGGTACTGGGTAGAAGGCTTGTGACATTTCAACCAGCTGGAAGCCCGAGGACATTTCACTGCATATTAATCTTGTACGGTTCCCTAAATGTAGCCATCTGTGTATTGCCTTACACCTGATCTGCGGTTTAACCGTTTTTGTGAGGTACATCCATCCTTTTTGGTACTGCAATTTTCACTAACGCTAGTGTTTTATGTCTGTTACTATAGTCACGCCAGCTACAGCACTGGACAGAGTGTAACTGATGCAGTAATGTTGCAAACATCGACATTTGCCTTAACCTATGGCTGTCCGTAGTTTTTCTTTGTTATCTCATCGCCGGCCGGTGTGGACGTGCGGTTCTAGGCGCTTCAGTCTGGAACCGCGTGACCGCTACGTCGCAGGTTCGAATCCTGCCTCGGGCATGGATGTATTTAGGTTAGTTAGGTTTAAGTAGTTCTAAGTTCTAGGGGACTGATGACCACAGATGTTAAGTCCCATAGTGCTCAGAGCCATTTGTTATCTCATCACTAAAAGTCGTTATGAAGACACTGTTTTGAAATGAAGCGGCCGTCTGCCTCCCAACGTGGAATGACTCTAGTTGACACACGGCGCTCTGGAGGGAGTTTGCCAGCGACACAAAGCCCCCCGCTGTCCCTCGTCAGATAAGGCCCTTCACCGCGGCTCAGGAACGCCTGTTTACCGTTCTTGCCACAGTCGTTATCATTCTGCCGGTGTTCACACGTGGCGAAAAAAGCACAAGTACGCGACTTCGCTCTACAGTATCATTGATACAACAGCTGGACAAACGTTAATCACAAAAACAGAAAGTTGCGGATGCACCGTCTGACCAGATGTCAGTTATAGAGGAAATGCAAACAGCCTTAAAACTGATGAATGGAATACGAAGCCACAACGTATTCATTAAGAAATACCTACTTCGTCATTTCATCCAGCGCTACGTTTTCCCTTCAGTAGCTCCTGATCTGGCTTAACTATAAATCAAGAGGCTATTTTCTTAAGAACCTATATTTATGCACCCTTTGTTCTACACTTGTAATAATTTGGCAACAATTTGTATGCTGTTTTATTTTTTATACTTTGAAAGCAAGACTCTATGGTATTTTTAGTTACAGTGGTTCACATTTTAAATAATTCAGTTTTACTTACTTTATTACCACTCCTATAATTTACTATATTATCACTTTTACACATCCATTGGTCTGTGCTTTTAATATTTTAACGGATTTTTTTATATAGTTCATTTTTTTGGAATTTCAATATCAGACCTAGCCCCTGCCTTCCCCCCTTCCATGCCACTTTTCCTCGGTCTTAATACTACTATGTTATGCTATTTACAGTTTACTCACCCATCGATATAAAATCTTCTGTTCACTGTAGCTTACTGGCCGCCAGCTGCGCTTCTGTCGCAGGATGATGCGACTGGCTCTGGTTTAACTACGTTCATTTGCATTTTGTCTAGTTTCTCTATCAAAGAAACGGTGCTAATTTCAGGTGCATTCCATATGCACGTCGAACACAAGATTTTAATTTTTTATTTTATTTCTTCCTTTCTCTAGCTCATACTCAAAAAGCATCTCTGAGGAGGTAATGTACTACTGAATGCTGAGCCGGCCAAGATGACCGAGCGGTTCTAGGCGCTACAGTCTGGAACCGCGCAACCGCTACGGTCGCAGGTTCGAGTCCTGCCTCTGGCATGGATGTGTGTACTATAGTGCTCAGAACCATTTGAACTGAATACAGGGAAACGTCACTCGAAATTCGGACTACACTAGAAGACAGTGAAAGTTTAACGTGCGACTTAACATAGAATCTTCGTAGAGATGAACGGTTAAAATTGGGAACTTTAAACTGTCATGATGTGAAAATGACTGCGAGAATCTTATGTGCTGTAATAACATCGAATCAGTGGAGCTGGCTCTTGAATTCCCGTAATTCAGCTATTATCGAACAGAAGATTGTAACTGTTACAGAACAACAGATGAACTTTGTTCCGGCTTTCGATAAGCGTATTTCGCATCTTTTTGTATGGCCTACCGATACGTGGCATTAGTCACTCTGGTAGTATTGTTGCAAATAGCGATTACCCGTCATAAACCGCGCTCAGTTCCTCCACAGGCATTCCGTGAGAACCGTTCGCACGTCATGCGCGTTACTCATGCCGCCTTCACTAACCTTTGCTGCTGCCTATACTACCCGGCACACAACGCTCACGCCATGAGCTTCACAACTATAATTGGAAACCAGCTCAGGACTATGTCAGCGTTTAATGGGCTCGCGTGAGTGTGATATGTTTTCGAGCGAACTTGTACCCTTCCTCTTTTGCGGTCTTCTATTAGCCGTTGAAGTTTATCCGCAGTAGAGCAAAGTACACTGTCATCAGGAAAACGAATTTGATTTATGTATGTTACATCAACACATATTCGTTCTTCTTGATCTCAGTTCAGGGATCTGATGAATCCCTAAAGGACTGCGACGTTACAAACTCTCCCAGGTAATTATGTAGATTTAGATGGCACAGCATAATACGTAAGTTTTCGAAATCTTTTACGATCACTCAGATTGTTGTAAGACTTATGCTATCGCCAGTTGAGGTAAAAAAGCGTTTGGCATCGTTGGCCGGGAGGCTCCATCCGGCGAAGTTCGGTGATGAGGATTTAATGATGATGATGGCAGCACAACACCCAGTCCAAGAGTGGAGAAAAATCTCAAACTCGGCCAAGAATCGAACCCAGGCTCGCTTCCACGGGAGGCGAACAAGTTACAACGCAGCTAAGCGGACGTGAAATGGAGATCAGGCCGAGCCGTGCTGTGCGCTGCACGTCTACGTGTATTTTTCTGACTGGAGCATCTACGACAGCACTGGACGCTGTCTTGGCCTGTTTTACACGAGCGGCTTCCTGCGCTACTTGTTGTTGGAGCGGGTCATGTGTATCAGCAACAAATCACGTCGCAAGTGGAACAGTGAAGTCAACGAACAATTGGCTGCGCCGAGTATGGAGTTCTCAAATTCTGAAAGTGCTGAATACTGCGCAAGAGCAGAAACACACTGCGGCGTCGAAAGATATAGTAATGGATTTTATGCTTTTGTATCCCCTTAATCTTTATTTTGTTTTCTTCCTTTACGTGAAAACTGCTAAGATAGCTTGATGTCCTGGTACAATCAAGGGCCAAAGAAATTGGTACACATGCCAAATATCGGGTAGGGCCCCCGCCACCAAGCAGAACTGCTGCAACACGACGTGGTATGGACTCGACTAATGTCTGAAGTAGTCCTGGAAAGAATTGACACCACGAATACTGCAGGGCTGTCCATAAACCCGTAAGAGCACGAGGGGGAGGAGCTCTCTCTTGAACAACACGTTGCAAGGCATCCCAGATATGCTCAATTACGTTCATGTCTGAGGAGTTTGGTGGCCAGCGGAAGTGCTTAAACTCACAAGAGTGTTCCTGGAGCCACTCTGTAGCAGTTCTGGACGTGTGGGGTGTCGCATTGCCCTGCTGGAATTGCCCACGTCCGTCGGAATGCACAATGGACAGGAATGGATGCAGATGGTCAGACAGGATACTTACGTACGTGTCACCTATTAAGGGCCGTATCTAGACGTATCAGGGGTCCCATCTCACTCCAACTGCAAACGCCCCACACCAATACAAAGCCTCCACCAAATTAAACAATCTCCTGCTGACATGCACGGTCCGTGGATTAATGAGACTGTCTCCGTACCAGTACACGTCCATGCACTCGATACAATTTGAAACGAGACTCGTCCGACCAGGCAACACGTTTCCGGTCATCGACAGTCCAATGTCGGTGTTAACGGGTGCAGGCGAGGTATATAGCTCCGTGTCGTCGAATCATCAAGGGTACAAGACTGGACCTTCGGCTCCGAAAGCCCGTATCGATGATGTTTCGTGAATGACCCAGCATTGAAATCTGTAGCAATTTGCGGAAGTGTTGCACTTTTGTCACGTTGAACGATCCTCTTCAGTCGTCGTTGGTCCCGGTTTTACTGTATCTTCTCCGGCCGCAACGATGTCGGAGATTACGTTTATCGAATTCGTGACGTACAAGGTACACTGGTGAAATGGTCGTACGGGAAAATCCCCACTTCATCGCCACCTCGGAGATGCTGTGTCCCATCGCACGTCCGCCGACTATAACACCACGTTCACTTAAATCTCGATAACTTGCCATTGTAGCAGCAGTAACCGATCTAAACAACAGCGACAGACACTTGTCTTATATAGCCGTTGTCGACCGCATCGCCGTACTCTGCCTGTTTACATATCCCTGTATTTGAATACGCATGCCTATACCAGTTTCTTTGGCGGTTTCAGTATTCTTCCACAAGACACAGGAAATATCTAAAAGCAACCAGGTAGCGATATATACGTTTTACAATAGCGGTGCAAGGACAAAGAAAAAGCGTACTTATGCAGGCTAGTCAGAAACAGTTAGAAAAGCTTGCAACGGTGTTCCCGGGTAGATTGTACTGGTGCAAATTCAAATGGCTCGCCAGATACAGTTAGTGCCAGTTGTTCTCACAGTGTAGGTCAGGGCTTAACAACTGGCCGGTTTTGAGCGCGAGTACTCGCGTCTGCTCAGGCAAGTGCTCTCGAGCAGGTGCAAGGTCGCGGAGTAGGGAGGGAGGGGAGGGAGGGGAAATGCGCGCGCACGTTTGAATGTGATCTCGCGTTCTTAGCAGATTTAACTAGCCATCTGAATGCTTTAAACATTTTACTACAAGGTAAAGATCTGCTAATTACTCATTTCATAGATCGAATACGAGCTTTTAAAATGAAATTGACACTTTGGGTGAGTCAGCTGGAAACAGGAAATCTAGCTCATTTTCCTAAATTATCATCCATGCAAGATGTTCACAAAGACTGTGAACGTTATTCAAATAGTTTAGTTGCCCTTAAGGAAGAATCTGATCAACGCTTTCAAGATCTGACAGCACTAGACAGTGATTTTGATCTGTTCTCCTCTCCATATTCAGCGAATATTGAAGAGATTCGTCCTGAGCTGGAACTAGAAATTACTGACCTGAAGTGTGACAGAGAATACAGAGACAAATTTCAGAACAAGAAAAAAATTTGGAATTCTACAGACACTTCCCTCAGGATAGATTTCCTCGTTTGCACAAACTGGCGGCTACAATAATATCAATGTTCGGTTTCACGTATGTTTGTGAACAACTGTTCTCTGCAATGAAATGTAACAAGACGCGCCTGAGAAACGCATTGTCTGATCGAAATTTAAACTGCACGCTGCGACTACAATGCACAATAACAATTACTCCGAACGCAGACGCAATTGTAAAGGGCAAAAA
Organism: Schistocerca nitens; assembly: GCF_023898315.1. Classification (NCBI taxonomy): domain Eukaryota; kingdom Metazoa; phylum Arthropoda; class Insecta; order Orthoptera; family Acrididae; genus Schistocerca; species Schistocerca nitens. The sequence continues at coordinate 60,395,115 of NC_064621.1, read as the reverse complement.
GTACAAGATAACCGAGAATCCCACACTTCAGTGACACCTTTTACTGTGTAACAGTTCACAAATTAATACGAATGCAGAGGTATACACTAAGCTAATAATATTATGTGGCACGTGTACATTCTCCTTTATTTGTTTAATTTGCCGCAGTAATAATTCGCGAGTGATATCCCTGCAGGTGGCCGCGGATTTACATTGACTGGCGGCAGCTGTTGTGTGCCCCACGTGACTCTCCCCACTCTCCGCTCTGGTCCGGTAGTGGGGGTAGCGTGCTCGCGCTGCTCCGTGCTCGCGCCTTGCTGCTCACAGCTTGCTCCGCGAGCACGTATGTTGTGAAGCCCTGGTGTAGCTCATAACTCACGAGACCGTCCATGTCCAATTTTTGTACCGTTCTTTTGTACATTTGTAGGAAACCAAACTACGGACACGTTTCGCGACACCATCTCATCACGACCTACCACGCAACGCCTTTACAACCTTTTCTGACCACCCTATATGTGACACCACACTTGCTAGGTGGTAGCCTTTAAATCGGCCGCGGTCCGTTAGTATACGTCGCACCCGCGTGTCGCCACTTTCAGTGATTGCAGACCGAGCGCCGCCACACGGCAAGTCTAGTCTAGAGAGACTCCCTAGCACTCGCCCCAGTTGTACAGCCGACTTTGCTAGCGATGGTTCACTGACTACTTTCGCTCTCATTTGCATAGACGACAGTTTAGCATAGCCTTCAGCTACGTCATTTGCTACGACCTAGCAAGGCGGCATATTCAGTCACTATAATCTGAACAGATAATATTGTTAATCATGTACCGTCAAGAGCGACGTTCATCATTAACGGATTAAAGTTAAGTATCAAACTAATTACGTCCGCTTTCTGAATTCTCATTCCTTGTCATGTTCCAGACCTCACGTCAGTATAGTTCTTCCCTCCTCACGCCAGCCTGCGTGAGCTAAAACGCGTGCATTTCGGCCTCCTCTAGTAACACGGTGTTGGCTCTTCTGCCACCACAACACTATATATGTAAATATAAATGTAACAGTAAATGTTCGTTAAATCTCAGAAAGTTCATCAGTTACTGCGTTAGAATACATGCTTGTTTTCATATACCTACTAGAGCGCCCTTTTATATAAGTTTATATTTAATACAGAAAGGGGAATGCTTATTACCAAAAATCTCGAAAAGTACTCGACCGATTTACTTCAAATTTTTACTCGTTACTCTAACGAACATTCGGGCGGACATTTGATATATACTGACGGAAAAAACTGCAACACCACGATGGAGATGTCGCTATGAATATGTAAATCAGGTTTGCTTTGAACACACGCTGTAACTGTCATGAGAGTTGGTTACCTTTGAGATTGGACGTGGTGAATTGTTAGTCAAGAACGTGTTTAAGGTGACAAAAATGCCATTATCGACGCCTCATTGAGTTTGAAGGAGATCGTGTAATAGAGCTACTGGAAGATGGATCTTCTTTCTGTGATATTGTAGGACGGCAGGAATGTAGCCCCTGGCAGCAGTGGTCACGAGAATGTACGGTCGCAAGAATACCGGGCTCCGGACGTCCACGTGCCACTACCAATAGGGAAGAAGATTGTGTTCAGCGTATAGCTCTGACGCATTGTACTGCGTCTGCAACAGCGGTCTGAGCAGCGGCTGCCCTCGACTCTCATAACTGCCATCTGGTTTCTTTAAAATTTGTAAATACCCTTTCCCTCCCTGTATTTTACCCCTCCCACCTTCAGAATTTGAAAGAGAGCATTCCAGTCAACATTGTCAAAATCTTTCTCTAAGTCTACAAATGCTAGAAACGTAGGTTTGCCTATCCTTAATCTATTTTCTAAGATAAGTCTTTTAATGAGAAAAATAACATATAGTGTTATTTGGCACTCAGAATGAAAAAAAGACGTACAAATCATAAATTAAGAATGCGTTGTTTACGGCTATACAAATACTGTTTGGCTTGTTTCTAAGAACATCTCTAGCAGATAAATGCGGCTATTTGTCTATGTTTGTACGATACGTTTCCTACCCATGCAGTTTTAGGAGTGAGGAGATTTTACCATACAACCTTTGTGAGACAGAACAGCAGGGGCTCTCAAAACACAAGCAGTTTTGGCATTGACGTGTTAACGAAAACGACCACGACCACGTATTAAACACTTGACAGAGGAGACTCTGTGCAGGAATAAATCGCCAGGAGCGCTGGAGTAGACTCACTTGCTACGAGTCGTCAGCTGAGGGAGGAAAGTACATCGTGTAGAGGGGGCTTTAAAAAACTCAGGAGCGAGCGAGTGAGTCTCCACTCAAACTACCCAACTGTCACAAGAAGCAGTTACGGGCTGTTCCACAAAATTTACCCATCCTTCCGCAACGCGACTTTTGAATAGTGGCGATGCAGTACACGGGCAAGCCTGGAGAGTGTTAATTTCCCACTGTAGGGACTACAGAAAACAGCAGCTACTGTAATCGACGCCAAAGACGCACACGAGCAGAATCCGCGTAAATCACAGCTCACTGCAATGTGCAGTTAGACTGTAAATGATTCTCTCGCCTTCTACAGCAGTTGTGGTGTTCTTCCGAGAGAAGCCACTTTCTGCATCACAATTACAGCTTGCTTTTCAGTTTGCAGAGAGAAACTATAGCATCCTGCCATTCGATAGCAAGATTATTACAACAGAAATTTGGATCACGGCGTTCGGCAGCGATCGGGCGTTTCCGCGTGACGTCATTCTCGAGAAGCGGCAGCAATGCCAGATGTAGTCTCTCATTCCGGCGTGACATTATTCCGCTTAAAGTAACACTGATTTACGAGCACTGAATGGTAATGTAATGGATTACGGGTACGATTAGACATAGATGCAATGTTGCTACTTGCTACGACCACAAAACTCGTATGTTACTTTTCTTGTAATGACAAGAATGAAACAATAGGTACATATTCCATTGCTCAAATTTTCTGTTAGGTAACTTCTAACTTGCCGTCCTTCACTTTCAGTTATACTCCATACAACAATAATAGGCCGGCCGAAGTGGCCGTGCGGTTAAAGGCGCTGCAGTCTGGAACCGCAAGACTGCTACGGTCGCAGGTTCGAATCCTGCCTCGCGCATGGATGTTTGTGATGTCCTTAGGTTAGTTAGGTTTAACTAGTTCTAAGTTCTAGGGGACTAATGACCTCAGCAGTTGAGTCCCATAGTGCTCAGAGCCATTTGAACCATTTGAACAACAATAATAAGACTTTTGAAAGTAATAAACACATTTTTTGCCTCACAACCGCCAATAATATTTAAGATCTATTTCATGCATTTATGAAGTAACAAGAAAACCCCCGAAATTAGAATTACTCGACACACACATAATTATATTCGAGCTTGACATTAATCAAAATGCCAAGTTCAGATCGAAAGAATTAGACACCAATCTTTTCATTGCTGGAAATCCAGGTAATGGTATGCCCAACTCGCTACCTACGTAAATACAGGTTTTCCTCAGCAAAGAGAATGAAAAGCATGGCTTTGTTTATATCTTCCCCACTCTAACTGGTTCTCTTCTTGTATTAGACGAATATTGAAGTTGTGTGTACCTATTGTAGAATGTAGTGTATAAGTCATTGGTTTAGTGGTGTCTCATAACTGAAGGGCGTGGCACAGTTCCTCTGCCTGTGTAAAGCATGAACTAGTATTTTTGTCCTTGTTGTCAGCATACTGTTTAGCTACTGTTGTTAGACGCTGCTTATTTTCTCATTACTGTTAGTTCTTTCTCAAATTTCTTAATTTCACCCTCGATAAGGACATTATTGTTTCCATGTTTTGTTCCACATTTTTTTTAATGCGGTGACAAGCTAGTACGATCAGCGCACATTTACGAGTTTCACGGGATTTCCTTACATGATTTCTTTGTTTCAGCTTTTGGATAGCGGACGGAAGAGAAGCAGCAATGGCTCTAATATAATGCAATGTAAGTATTGCAGTCGGCTTTAACATATTAATAGAAGTTTCACAAATTAGATCCCATAAATACGGACAGCAGAATTTTTAGTGCTAATGTCATCACTTCTTCCACAGAGGTCAACCTATTGATGTCATGTTTCTGGATCTTTAGGAAAATTATTATTAGTTTTGTGATTATAGTTTTCACGTACAGCCCAAGCCCAATTCAGCATTATTAATGTCAAAGAGGACGGAAAAAGCTCTATAGTACAGAAAAACAAAGAGCAACAGCACAGAACTTACTTGCTTCTAACAAGGGAACCTCCCCATCGCACCCCCTCAGATTTAGTTATAAGTTGGCACAGTGGATAGGTCTTGAAAAACTGAACACAGATCAACCGAGAAAAGAGGAAGAAAAAGCAAAAATATACAAACTGAGCAATCCATGCGCAAGATAGGTAACATCAAGAATAGTATGAGCTCCGAAGTGCTGTGGTCCTGTGGTTAGCGTGAGCAGCTGCGGAACGAGAGGTCCTTGTTTCAAGTCTTCCCTCGAGTAAAAAGTTTAATTTTTTATTTTCAGACAATTATCAAAATTCAGGCACTCACACATAATCAACTTCGCTCTCCAAAATTCCAGGACATGTTCAGATTTGCTTGGACATATGCAGGATTTGACGGTCTACACACGGAAAAATTTGAAAACGTTAAAAACATATGTTTTGATAGAGCACAGGGAAAACTGTGCGACTGTGAAACTGTTGCAATCATTTGTTGCAGTTTATGTGACACACTCTTATGTTTTCATCACTTTTTTGGGAGTGATTATCACGTTCACAAGGAAACCTAAATCGGGCAAGGCAGAAGAAACTCATTACCCATTCGCCAAGTGTACAAGTTAGGTTGGTCGACAACATATTCCTGTCATGTGACGTATAGATTATATCAGATGTGTTTTCCTGTGGAGGAATCGGTTGACCTACGACCTTGCGATCAAATGTTTTCGGTTCCCATTGGAGAGGCACCTCCTTTCGTCTACTAATCGCACGGTTTTGCGGTGCGGTCGCAAAACACAGACACTAAACTTATTACAGTGAACAGAGGCGTCAATGAACGAACGTGCAGACCATAACCGCGAAAATAAAGAAAGTAGACTTTTCAGTCGAGGGAAGCCTTGAACCAAGGACCTCTCGTTCCGCAGCTGCTCACGCTAACCACGGGACCACGGCGCTCCTGATCTCATACTATTCTTGATGTTGCCTATCTTGCGCATGGACTACTCAGTTTGTATATTTTGCTTAATTTTTTCATAGTTTCACACAACTTCTTTCTGTTTTCTCGATTGATCTGAGTTCAGTTTTTCAAGGCCTATCCACTGTGCCAACTTACAACTAAATCTGAGGGGGGGGGGGGTGCGATGGGGAGGTTCCCTTGTAAGAGTAAAAGCGCGCGTGAACCGAGCGGGGCTTCTCCACAGTAATGTTGTGCGCAGAACGGAGAAAACTCGCGGTTCTGCGCACGCACATAGGGCGTCCTGATTTGACAGGGAAATCACGGCAGAGCCATAGCAGAAAAGAGCAGCAAGCTGTAGGCTTAACCAGTGACGGCTCTCTCCCCCCCCCCCCCCCCCCCCCCAGCGCGGCGCAGCTGTTTGTCCGCGGGCATTATTAGCCTGTCAGCTGGGGCAGCGATAACGGCGAAATTGTGCAGTTAGCCAATGAGCGCTGTTTCGCGCAGCTGTCGAGCGGTGTCAGAGACAAGTGTCACGCACTTCGCACGCACCCGAGCAGCATGACACAGTCATCAGTCAACGCTACGCTTTCACTGAAGGGAAACTGAAAAGTAGGAACTCTTGCTCCTATTACGTTTGCCGGTACAGAGCGTTTTGATGTGGGTCGGCACTAGGGATGGCGGTTAAAACTCAGAACAATTGGTTTTCGGCTATATCGGTTTTTTTCCCACTCCAGTTTAACCTGACTGTTACAACCGGTCAAAATAACCGGCTTCTGAAATAATCGATTTTCCGTTTTTTTTGTACGTGTTGTTTCCTGTAATAAACACAGAACTCGAACAAAGATAGAAAAAAAACAGTGACTCTCACAGTTTCAAAATACTTAGAATCAAATTATTGAGTTAAATAGGCAAATGAAAGAAAACTTCGTCCGTCCACTGTTCGCTGCTAATCTCTAAAAGTGGTTACTGGTTCAATATTAGAAAATGTTAGCAGCATTCTTGCGCTGATTCTAATTTTCTGAAACTCTGCTCAAAAATTATCTCCTAATCAGTTATCATATCAGTGTCTGGGCATTTTCCTAAAGGGTGAAAACTGAAATTGAAGGCGCCTGTTTTCGTGTTAAATTGTCCGTTTTCAACGGCTACAAGCAGTTGAAGGCATATTATGTAGACACCGATCTCCTTCCTCTTTTATTACTTCACAGAAATGGTAGACAATTTTTTAAAATCTTTTAATGTACGGGGGCACGTGGTTACGGCTACGACAACGGCAGCATGGATATTATTGTCTATATCACTTCTCACGCCACGTATTCATGCGCGTTTCTTTCGGCATTGTTATTAAAAGAGCACTGATCGCTTTTCTCATTTTTTGTAATAACACAATATTTCAAAATAACGTAAACTTTACTTATAAATATTACGTCTTTCTTAAGAAATATTTATTTAAAAACGAAGTATTTTAGCACTGTTGCTATAGCTAATTGATATTTCGATTTTTTACTCGGTTATCAGTAAAAAATAAATAAAAACACCTGCTATAACCGAGACCAAACAAATACCGGTTATCCGCAACTGAAGTACCGGTCGGTTTTTCCCATCCCTAGCCGCAACACTTGTGCAGCGAGACATTTCTGCAAACCCTGGTGGCATTGCTGGGATAAGCTGCTTTCCGCGCGTTGTTTTGCTGAGAGACTGATCTGTAGCTCTGCCCGAGGTTAGGTTTAGTTTGAGTGTGGCAGTCTGATTGTGAGTTGGCGAATCCAACGAATGTGAAAACAAAAACCCTGCTTTGGGTGACAGACTGATCTGTGTCTTTACCCGATGTCTAGGTTATGGCCGGCCGCTGTGGCCGAGCGGTTCTAGGCGCTTCAGTCCGGAACCGCGCTGCTGCTACGGTCCCAGGTTCGAATCCTGCCTCGGGCATGGACGTGTCTGATGTCCTTAGGTTAGTTAGGTTTAAGTAGCTCTAAGTTCTAGGGGACTGATTACCTCAGATGTTAAGTCCCATAGTGCTTAGAGCCATTTGAACCATCTAGGTTATGTTGGAGTGTGACAGTGTGGTTGTGAGCTGTCGAATCCAACGAATGTGAAAAGAGAACTGGTTGTGGTGACCTGTACCTTTGCCCGAGGTCTAGGATAGGCTCGAATGTAATAGTTTTATTGTCGGTTGGCAAAGCCAACGTATGTGATAGCAGAGGACTAACTGAGGTATTTTGGACTCCGCAGAAATGCCAACGAATTCCATCTCTGCACAAGTGTCAGGCCGCACAATGCCACAAACTCAGTTTGACTACCTCCAGCGTTCTGGTGTCGCCAGGGAGGCTTTTATGCGATCGACGTGTGTGATTAGCGTCCGCCATCTCTTCTTAGCTTGTCATACAGAAGGAAAGGTATTGGACATGTAAAGTCTTCTGAGACTACTTTATTTTTCTAAATGTTCTATTGGAACATGCTTCATCTTAAACAACGCTATGATGTCTTACTTTACAGAATTATAAAACTGGATGCTATAAAAATAAACGCTGGTTCATTTTTAAAATATTTTTCGCATTCTTTGCAGTTTGCTCTTTTAAATTTTTCGTCGATTGTATCGGACATGAAATTGTAATGTTTCAGAAAATCATTTCTGTTGCAAAGAAACATTTAACTTGATCGTACATGGTTATAAATGTGAAGTCGTCCATCAGGTCACCCAGTTTGCCAAAGACTGTCAGCTGATTTCTTGCTGAAATCCGCTGCTCCATGCAGTCTCGTGGATTCAGCTGTCAGTCTTAAGTCCTCCTGTCTCTTTCATTTTTGTCTTGCTGAACCAATGCTTTACTCTGAGTTGCTCAGCACACTTGAACATTAGATTAAAACTAGTATTTATTCAAAAGTATAAGCTAACTATCTGAATTTTTAGCATGATCGTAAAATACTGCTATCTGGCCATCACGGAATTTTCTCTGAAAAAACTTGTTATCTCCTAAAACAGGTTTCATGCCCCCCCCCCCCCCCTTGTTTCCTCGTGAAACTTCAAAGTCTAATGTGCTTCTTGGAACTGAATTTTCACTGGCTTCCCTGATTCTCATTTCAAGACTGACTTCCTCTACGTCTTCCTTAACGCCATTTTCATCCAACTTACGTATAGGATCCTTCACCTTTGCCTCTTAGAAGAAAAATAATGTAAAATTTTAAGTTTTTACACTATCTGTTTTGTAGGTTACAACCCGGAATTTCTTTCTCCGATACAGCCTGAACGTACCGCAGTACAACAGTCAGGGGAGCGGTCATGTAGGGTCAAACCATATCTGTGGAGCTTAAGAACGATGTATTTTTGGTGGATACGGCGTGCAGCCAACGTAAAAACAGACAATAGCGTAACACTAAGGGAGGCAAGCGGAGGCCGGGGCTTTTGAGTGCAGAGCTGAAGGGAGCGATGCTGGAGACCTGGCGTCGAGTGCCGGAGGAAGGCACACCTACCTATGGTAACGTGCGTGGTTCAGTGTATGATTCTGCCCGGGGCGAATATCCGCTACGATACTCTTAACTTTTGAAGCCACTCTAACTCACGTTACGTCTGAATGTGCCCAAGAGTAGGATTCTAATTTTTCTGCTTGTATTACGGAGTTACTATTCTTTGTATTATATGTGATAATTTCTAACTCATTATGTTGAAGTCTGAACTGGTTTGAGATAGTGAATATTTCGCGTTCTGTGATTACGAAATGTACTTAGTTTTCCCGTAACTTTGTTTACAATTTGGATTAGAGGATTTTCCTAACATTCTCGTAAGGCTCTCAACGTAACTTTAGTGCATTTAATAAGAATATTTTCTGCTGTATTTTAGCTGAATATCGTAAGATCAGTTCCCATTTGTATGAGACATCCTTTCTTGAATAAACATTATTCAACATAATTCTCTGTCTTCTACATCAGTTACAGATGTTAATATAGAACCATTGTTATTAAATTATTCATTTAACTTTTGTATTTCTGTGTATGTTATTAACTCGCAGTGCTATGCAGTGCATAGACTATTCGACAGCAGGATCACAGCTACAGTGTATTATTTGCAGTGAATTAGCTGCGGGGCATGAAAACAGACGTGCGTAACTCGACCCTATGACTAAATCGAGTTATTCTTTTTTAAACAGAGCTGTGCATAGCCCAAGTACCTAAAGTAAGAGTAACCACAGGTAAAGACGCAACTGGTTTGCCCTAATGGGAAGCTGTTCGTCGCAGTACCAGCTCGGTATTCGTCTTGTTCGATGTGGGAAACCGCCTAAAAGCCACGTCGAGGATTCCGGTGCGCCGTCCCTCGTCGTCATTAATGCGGCGGGCGGACTGGCTCCAGGGTCGGAGTGCCTATCCGAATATCGTGCCTAGCCGTGCGGGTCAAACCATATGATATATAATCATCAAAATAATCATCATAAGTCCATTGCTCAATAAAGACCTTTGGATGTTTTTCTTGATGCATCTCCACGTGGAGGATGCCTCGGTTCGGTTCCCTTTGAATTTTTGGAAATTTGTGGTAAGGTCGTATGGGACCAAACTGCAGAGGTCATCGCTCCCTAAGCCTACACACTGCTTCATCTAACTTAAACTAACTTCCACGATGGGCAACACACAACCATGCCAGAGGGCGGTCTTTCATCGTCACAGGAAGCATTCTCTTGATGTTAATTAGTGCCGATGTGTTGTCCAGTGTGGGTTTATAGCGAAGTGTGTCTGTCTACACTCTGTTTCCACAACGGGCAGACACATCGGTGTTGATGTCTGCTGCACCAGACCAACTCTCGCGGACATCTTCATTCATATTGCGCTGACGCCATACCCTGTGTTTGCTTGTTCATTTGACTCGTGGTGCAGCTGTGGAGACCCGCCCTGCTGCATTTGCTGTTCCTGTGGAGCGTACCGTTGCTGCAGCAGCAGTTCAGTTTAGTTTAGGTGCTGCTGGCGCAGACTGCAGCTGCTGTTGAATCTTTTAGATGTGCTGAAATTCCGTTTTCTGGCAACGTTGTGCATGCTGGCATTGTTGAAACTGACGTAATTCATTTTGGCTTTCGTCTCGTGATCTTCGGCCGACATTTGTTCAATAATTTTTCCAGACTGTGCTTGGCAGAGTGGGTCCAGGTAAAGCGTTGCACAGTTTTATTTCAGCTTCCTCATTTGGCAGGCGAAATGCTGCTTTTTTGTGGATTTATGACCAGCTCATTGTTGATGTAGTAGTGCTGAAAACATTTAGTGGCAGTATCTAGAGTTTCTTCTACATCTTGAAATACAGGATATCCACATCAAACCTTCTTGGTTACCCAAAGCAGTTCTACAAAAACTACACTACTAACCATTAAAATTGCTACACCACGAACATGACATGCTACAGACGCGAAATTTAACCGACAGGAAGAAGATGCTCTGATATGCAAATGATTAGCTTTTCAGAGCATTCACACAAGGTTGGCGCCGGTGGCGACACCTACAACGTGCTGACATGAGGAAAGTTTCCAACCGATTTCTCATACACAAACAACAGTTGACCCACGTTGCATGGTGAAACGTTGTTGTGATGCCTCGTGTAAGGAGAAATGCGTACCATCACGTTTCCGACTTTGATAAAGGTCGGATTGTAGCCTATCGCAATTGCGGTTTATCGTGTCGCGACATTGCTGCTCACGTTGGTCGAGATCCAATGACTGTTAGCAGAGTATGGAATCGGTGGGTTCAGGAGGGTTATACGGAACGCAGGGCTGGATCCCAACGGCCTCGTATCACTAGCAGTCGAGATGACAGGCATCTTATCCGCATGGCTCTAACGGATAATGCAGCCACGTCTCGATCCCTGAGTCAACAGATGTGGACGTTTGCAAGACAACAACCATCTGCACGAACAGTTCGACGACGTTTGCCGCAGCATGGACTATCAGCTCGGAGACCATGGCTGCGGTTACCCTTGACGCTCCATCACAGACAGGAGCGCCTGCGATGGTGTACTCATTGACGAACTTGGGTCCACGAATCGCAAAACGTAATTTTGCGGATGAATCCAGGTTCTGTTTACTGCATCACGATGGTCGCATCCGTGTTTGGCGACATCGCGGTGAACGCACATTGGAAGCGTATATTCGTCATCGCCATACTGGCGTATCACCTGGCGTGATGGTATCGGGTGCCATTGGTTACACGTCTCGGTCACCTCTTGTTCGCATTGGCGGCACTTTGAGCGGTGGACGTTACATTTCAGATGTGTTATGACTCGTGGCTCTACTCTTCATTGGATCCCTGCGAAATCCTACATTTCAGCAGGATAATGCATCACCGCATGTTGCAGATCCTGTACGGGCCTTTTGGATACAGAAAATGTTCGACTGCTGCCCTGGCCAGCACATTCTCCAGATCTCTCACCAACTGAAAATGTCTGGTCAATGGTGGCCGAGCAACTGGCTCGTCACAATACGCGAGTCACTACTCTTGATGAACTGTGGTATCGTGTTGAAGCTGCATGGGCAGCTGTACCTGTACACGCCATCCAAGCTCTGTTTGACACAATGCCCAGGCGTATCAAGGCCGTTATTGCGGCCAGAGGTGGTTGTTCTGGGTACTGATTTCTCAGGATCTATGCACCCAAATCGCGTGAAAATGTAATCACATGTCAGTTCTAGTATAATATATATTTGTCTAATGACTATCCGTTTATCGTCTGCATTTCTTCTTGTTGTAGCAATTTTAATGGCCAGTAGTGTATGAGGCGCGGATACCTGTGGTTTGCGGCATCACGTAAAGCAACTGAGAAAGCTTTATGTGGATGTTATCCTAAACGATTCCTGTTTGTTTTGCTTCAACTGCTAAATAATTACTAGGAATGATTACACTTCAAGAGAGATGTCTATGCGTGATGTGGTATGCGGAAACGGAATCACCCGTTGTTATCCATGGAAATTTCCGACGTGAATTTCAAAGCGAGCCTCCAGATGTTAAAGCTTGGTATGGCAAGCTCCTAGCTACTATGAATATAAACAGACGGTTAGGTTGTGGCAGAAAAAGCATATCTAATGAAATGGTTCAGGATATCAGGGAGACCTTACAAAGAAGCCTATCGAAGTCTGTTCCAGGCATCACGAGAGCTAAACATCCCTCGCTGAACTGTCCACGAGGTGCTACATAAACGACTTACCGTGCAAAAGCAAATTGCGCAAGCACTGGAGAGGGACGACTTGCAGCTTCGCTACGAATTTGCTGTTGAAATGTTGGATCCGATCGGTGTTGTAACCGCGACCGGAGCCGTCGCGGCGTTGCCGAGAACGAAGCGCGGCGTGACCAATGGGGAGCGGCCCGCAAACAAACAAACGAACAGGAAAGGACGGACGCGAACAACAACGGACGACCGAGCGAGACCTTACGAACAACAACACGCAAGAAGCAACGGGGTGACAAAACAACAAGACGAATCCGCAACGTCCACTAGTAACGGAAACAAAGTACTGTAAACACGCAGTCTGTTGCCGAGATGTCGATAGACCCCACGAATTTCTGAGTGCGTAGCTAGGCGAGAGGCAGACGCTTGTATTTTTTTTTCCTTTATTGATTTTCAATTCCCCCCCCAAGGGGACGGGCTGGCAGCAGCTTAGTACGCTGCTCTACAGGCTACAGACTCTTTTTTTTAAAAAAAAAACGGAAGAAGAAAAGAAACAAGAAAAACAGGCGATAAAATGGTGATGTAAAGTGTAAAATGGCGGAAAAATGCGGAAAGTTAAAACAGAAAGCAAAAGGGGTTGGCAATGTTAATAGTTAATAAAAGACACAGGAATCAGACAAGTAACATAGTACACACACAATTAAAAAACATGGCGACAGTCTGGTTTCTAAAGCACACCCAGCGACAGTATGATGGCCGTTCGCAACACTTCCCAAAAGACACAACACGGAACACTCACTGTAAAACACTGCACGAAAATGGCGGCACAAAGATGACACTCCCGAGCCAAAGGTAGATGGGGGAGGGGGGGACCTGGAGGAGGGGGAAGAACAAGGAGGGAGGGAGGAAAGAAACGAAAAGGGGGGGGAACCAAGGAGGGAGAGGACTAATAAAGGGGGAGAGGGGCAGGGCAGACGCAAGAGGGAATGAGAGCAGGCAGAGGAGGGAAATGCAAAAGGGGGAGAGAAGGGGGCAGAGAGAGGGGAGGTTGGGAAAAAAGAGGATGGAAAGGGGGAGGGAGCCCGGAAAATGACAGAGGAAAGGAGGGGGAGTGAGGATCAGAGTTGATAGGAGGGATAAATGGAGGGAGAGAGGGCATCATCCGGGAGGGGGAGTTGATGGAAGCCACCTTGGGGAAGGAGATGTAGGGTGTAGAGATGGAGGGTAGGGGGGACACAACAGTGAAGACGTGGCAGGGGGCGCGGATGGGAGAGGAGCAACCAGGGGGTGAGGGGGATCAAGGCGGCGGGAGGTGTAGAGGATGCGGATATGTTTGAGGAATAGGAGCAGATGGGGGAAAGGAATGAGGTCATAGAGGATCCGCATGGGGGACGGGAGGCGTATATGGAAGGGAAGGTGAGGTGGAGTGCATGACACTCAAGGATCTGGAGGGACTTATAGAATTTGGGGGGGGGGGGGGGGGGCGGGGCAGATATCCAGGCAGGACTGGCATAACAGAGGATGGGACTGATTAAGGATTTGTAGGTGTGGAGGATGGTAGAGGGGTGCAACCCCCATGTCCGGCCAGAGAAGAGTTTGAGGAGTCGGAGGCGGTTGTGGGCGACGCTTATATACAGGATACAGTACGTCGCTATTGGCTGCTGCGACCACGTGCTCTCACACGCGAGCCAGGAATGTGCGCAGCCACGGCTTACGGCGCGACAGCTCTAGAGACCTCTAGTGGTAAGGCCGGTATTACACTATCAAATTTCTTTGTCAAATATCTTTGTCCATTATCTTTGTCAAAGATATTTGATGGTATAATAGGGGACTTTGTCAAATGTCGTCCAATATCTGATCAAATCTAGGGCCTCACTGCAATGTGACATGTTACCACATGGAGCGCTAGCATCGCTGCAGCATTCTGTCGTCTGTAGTGTTTTTATAAACATTACCGGCAAATACAATTGGTGTGTTCCGACAACTAGAAAATTAATAGAGATGTATGAAGCTGATGAGGTGCTTTACAACATCAGGCATCCTGAATACAGAAATAAGAAGATTGGAGAACTGACCTGACCTGACCTGACCTAACCTAACCTAACCTAACCCTTTCCTGTAGCAAGGAATCGGAGTGTTACAGTGAGCCTGTCTTCTGCAGATGTAGCAGTTCTTAAGTGAATATTGTGCTTTGCGATATGAGGATACACTTCACTGAGGACATACAGAAATGTATGCTCATCCATTCTTAAGTAATTGATGTACGACTTGACGTCCTCCACTATAAGCTCACGTAACAAGTATTGTTGAATGCTTTTATCGTGTCGTCATAAAACCCGCGGCTTCACCCAGGTATGTTTCCTTTTTTTTCCGCTTCTCTTCCGCATGTGCACACAGTACAATTGTGGTACACGCAACTGCTGCGGTTAATAACAAGTTGTCGTTGTCAGCCGTGTTGAACTTTGACGAAAAATATGATGACAGTGTAATACCCCTTCTAGCGCTACGTCGAAGATCTTTGTCAAATATATTTGACGGAATATTTGATCACATCTTTGATCAAATCTTTGACAAAGAAATTTGATAGTATAATACCGGCCTAATCGAGGTCCATGCCGTCTGGCGCGGATTCAAAACCCGCGGCGCTTCGTACCAGAATCGGGAAAAACCGCAATGATCTAGGAAAAGGTTTCACTGACGAAGGATATTTTGCACATGTAGGAAGGTTAATCGGCACAATATTCGCATCTGGATTTCGGAAAACCCCCACAGTTTCCGGAAAGATGTCAGAGACGGCAAAATGGTGAATGTGTGGTGCGCGCTGATGAAAGACAGCATAGTTGGAACATTTTTCTACATCGAGCAAACGGCAACCGGAACCGTTTGTCTAGAGGTGCTTAGCAGTTTGCTGTCCCTCAGCGGAATGTGATCTTCCAGCAGGATGCCGCACCACCGCCGTGGAGATCACATGGACTGTTCGTCACTTCCACAGTGATCGCTAGGACATGATGAAACAATCAGGTGGCCACCGCGATCTACGGACATCAGTGAAAGACAATGTGTATGCCTCGCCGGTACGTGATCTTGGCGGACTCGGCAGACGATTACTGTGGTTGCAAGAGCTCCCAAACACTCCAGACATGCTCGTGTGCGCAGGGGTTGAGATCGAGTATCGTCTAGCCCGGGGGCCTCCAAAATACGGCCAAAGGGGCCCCATCTGAACCGCGCTTGAGCAAAAGTTTTTTAAAGTAAAACTTTGAACATAGCTGCTAAGGTTTAGTGACCGTGTCAGAATTATATTGTAACAAATAAGCCCTCGGTCACAAATATTAAGTCAAAATTGACCTGGTTTCGACGCTACTATGAGCGTCGTCTTCAGAATTAGACTAACTGTTCTAAAACATATTAGGTATATAGTACATTAATAAAATTAAAGTTTGCACTGACTGGAAAAGATGCAGTACTTACAAGTCACATATTAAAAAATATCTGAGCCGGACTCTAGTCTCGTTCACAGTACGAGCAGCCTTTAGCGGCTCGCCATCTCACAGCTGTTCATGACGCCGCCTTTCGGGCTCAGATCTTTTTTAATATGTGACTTGTAAGTACTGCATCTTTTCCAGTCAGTGCAAACTTTAATTTTATTAATGTACTATATATCTAATATGTTTTAGAACAGTTAGTCTAATTCTGAAGACGACGCTCACAGTAGCGTCGAAACCAGGTCAATTTTGACTTAATATTTGTGACCGAGGGCTTATTTATTCCAATATAATTTTTTAAAGTAGCTCGCGATTCTTCCCACTCGGTTATAAAGTCCACTGAGAGCGAGAAGGCCGGACCGCTCAAAAAACGTGTCCTATGCTGTTACTTAAAGTTTTTCTTACTTTCGAGTGTTTGTGAAGTATGATCGTTGAAACTAAAAAGAGAAATGTGTATAGTGAGTATCGTATCTTCAGTACAACGTGGACCGTGAAATATTTCGTTATAGAGAAAGACGGAAAATCTATGTGTGTTATCCTTAATAAAGTTATTACTGTTCTTAAGGAATATTAGTACGATATTCGCCACTACGAGAACAAGCAGGGTGCACTTTTTGATAAATTCAAGAACGAGGTACTCGGAATACTGGAACGTGGATTTCGTTTTCAATAAAACGTTCTTAGGAAACTTGTTCAGGAAAGTGAAGCCATCACCAAAGTAAGTTTACGAACTGCAATGAAATCACCAAACAAGTCACGCCATTCACTGGTGGTGATCACAGAAAGAGGTGCATTTTAATTACAAGTGAAGAAAAGTTAACCGACAAAACCGAACAGTTCAAAGCACTTACTCTTTCAGCAAATACAGTGGCACTTCGACCTGATGATATTGCTTGTGGTTTATCAAATAGATTAAATAAAAGGCATCCACTCATGTACGAATCGACACGAGTCCATGACACTGTTCAGGTCCAGCTGCTTTTTAAGAGGTAGTTGACACAGACTTCGACGTTACTGAACAATTAGCAAATCTGACTTCCTTGCACGGTACAACAGGTGTAGATATATTTGAGGTAGCATCTTTTTCAAGTGGTGTCTCATACTACATGGCGATAAGGCGGTCAACCTGTCGTAAAATTTTGCCACGCTTCTTTTCTTTGAGAAACGTTGAAATATTTTTGAATGAAAAAAAAAATACTCCTTCGGAAGCCCTGTTGGACAACTAGCTTTCTTGACTGCTACTGCTCTCCATTTGAATAAACTGCATAGAAAACACATCGATGGAAGGACAATAGTATTTTGTGATCTTTAAACTCATCTTCAAAACGAACAGATATTATTTTCGTACAACGATGAACAGAAAATTTTCTTACGCTTCGCCAGCTGCTAGTCGTTGAACACGGTTCAAGTTTTCCACTCTTGTTTGCTTTGGAATTTCCTTGAGATCGAAAGAAAGAGTGCTCTTCCAGATTCTCAGATTTAGGCGCTCATTCGAAAATGATCCAAACTTTCTTGTGAACTGGATGATTTTTTTCAGGGGGCCCTGCAAATGGCAATCACTGATCTGCAGCCTGATGACGCGTTGAAAGATAAGTTTGAAGAAGGAAGCCTTGTTTAGTTTTACAAGTTTCTTCCACAACAAAATTATCACAAGTTCAAAGACTTTGCATGAAACTTTGTTACCTGTATTTGGCACTTCCTAAAAGTCTGAACAAACATTTTCTTTGACGAAATTTACAAAATATGTGTAGAGAAGTAACATGAGAGACGAGTATTTGAGAGATATTTTGCTCATACAACAGACTACACTAGAGCCACAGTTAGAGAAAATTTTCGATTCAAAAAATAAATTACATAACTCTCACTAAGTGTGCTACAGAATAATAAACTGTACCTGCGATTATCGCTGAATATTTTGTTCGTGTAAAACAAATTTCGTTACAATTTTCTTCTTTAATTTCTGTGAAAATGTGTTATCCGGTATCCACAGAGATTCAAAACGTGATATGTAAGACTCGTGGTCTAGCACTTTGGAGACCCCTGGTCTAGATATTTTATTGGCTGCGAAAGAAGCCCATGTACAGCTGCATCAATTATTTGTACAAGACTTTCTGAGTTACTTTACACGACGCCGAAAGCAGCAAATATCTATGTCTCGTAGTTTTTATTAATTGTTTATGTACGTCAGGGAGGTTTCATGTAGACACCCTGTACTCTGAACTGCTCGGTGAAAGCAAAATTGACAATGTATAGAAAAGTCTTGCTATTTCAAGGACGAAGTTAGTCTTGGTGTGCACACCAAGTAATCTGGGAGAGAATAAGAAACCTTAGGTAAACCATTCCTCTCTGTTCTCTCCATCTGCTGTGCTTGTTCTGAAAGCCACAATACAATTTCCTGTTACGCAGTACAGATTATGTTATTTTGGTAAGAGTAGTAGTCTTTGTTATCCTGAAAAGTATACGTAGCAGGATGTCACACGTGCGTGTCACGCGTTGACTACAGCCGCAACCACACGTCGAGTATCGACTGGGGGAAGGTCCTCTATCTTCGCTTAACTGTGACACGCCCTCGAATTGATTGCAGTAATATTAGTCAATCAATCACAACAGGTACGTTTGG
This sequence comes from Schistocerca nitens, assembly GCF_023898315.1. Taxonomy (NCBI): domain Eukaryota; kingdom Metazoa; phylum Arthropoda; class Insecta; order Orthoptera; family Acrididae; genus Schistocerca; species Schistocerca nitens. Next base: position 60,376,728 of record NC_064621.1, on the reverse strand, counting down.
TGATACCTATTTTGTAACCTGACAAAGTTATCAACGTATATATGACTTCAGTTGTGAAGCGAATAAAATCTTGCTTAACTGAAACATATGATACGACCACAAGGTTACCGGTTGTCAGTAGGCCTGTCTGAGAAATCAATGAGCTGCCTTTGTTGATGGAATCAAAACAGAAGAAAAATAATATTGCTCCGTTAAGCAGATACTAAAGTGAAATACTCAAATAGGAAAATAAAAACGTGTGCAATTTTTTTTTTCTTTAAACAGGTTTATGAAGATACCAGTGAGGTGGATCGACAAGGAACCAATTTTTCTCTCCACAGAACCTAACAGAAACCAATTTTCTCGTAACTGCGACAGAATTTTATGCAAATACCGTACACTGAAAACACCTATAACCACTTACGTACAATTTGGTCGTACGACACACAGATATGCCTCCGTTGTCTCACCCACAAATGGGTTTCCCACTATAGCAAACCAGCTTAGTAGCATCAGTAGTTTAGTAATCCATTGTGTATGAAAACGCTATTTGAAATTCCATCAACATTACTTTTCAGTCACGTCAAACAAAAATACTGCACGTAATTTCAGAAAACGAGTTTCATAAGCAGTCAGTTTGCAATTGGGAAAACGTAAAAAGACAAATCATGTGAAGTAAGAATGAAATGTTTTGTGGAATAGAAATGTAATTAAAAATTGACGTACTACCCGCTGGCTTTCGTCTCGCAATGTTCGGTCGTCGTTTGTGCAATGATTCAACAATGAGAGAGAATCTGTGACACTCGTGCTGGCGAAATCTCACACAAGTTAGGCAAAGATACTGTGACGAAAGTCAACAGACAGTAAGTCAAGGTCGCCACGAAAGTGTCGACAATTTTGTTACTAAAAATTATTCATACCATTTCTACCTACAAAATATACAAAACGCTTTCGACTAAGTTTATAAAAAGATCTATAGCAAGAAGATATTAAAATAGTTGAACGCCTTAGCAATAATTGCATTAAATAATTCGTGCCCATTAATTACATAAATAAACGTCTATCACTTAACTAATTCATGAATCTTTACCTTCACAAAAAAATTAGATTCGCATTTATTTGTATTTCATTATATATTAAAAGTATAATCCTTACAGCAGACAGTTTAATTACAGACTTCATGTAGTCCACGTCTAGCCAAAGAAAGGGGGCTAAATTAATGTCAACATCACTTTTATACGCTTCCACAGATGAAACTGCTCATCACATCACCGAAGTTATACGGTATCAGTCGTTTCTCACACGCCGCAAGATTATAGTGGCACTTTAACTTCAGTCTGTGTTTGGTACAGGCGTACTCCGTTTTAGCTATAGTTTCAACGTTTCGAAAGAGTTCTGCCACTTAGACTAAACGTCACTGACATCCGTTTCTTCTTCACGTCGCTGCCCAGTAGTGAGCTGTTTAAAATCAAAAAATAAAAGCGAAAAACGACGTTAGTTTAATCACACTTACATTCTGCCTAGCCTAAACAATGAAACTAGTTTTCCCTTACATTTCGCCGGCCAAAGTGGCCGAGCGGTTCTAGGCGCTACAGTCTGGAGCCGCGCGACCGCTACGGTCGCAGGTTCGAATCCTGCCTCGGGCATGGATGTGTGTGATGTCCTTAGGTTAGTTTGGTTTAAGAAGTTCTAAGTTCTAGGGGACTGATGACCTCAGATGTTAAGTCCCATAGTTCAAATGGTTCAAATGGCTCTGAGCACTATGGGACTCAACATCTGTGGTCATCAGTCCCCTAGAACTTAGAACTACTTAAACCTAACTAACCTAAGGACATCACACACACCCATGACCGAGGCAGGATTCGAACCTGCGACCGTAGCAGTCCCGCGGTTCCGGACTGCAGCGCCAGAACCGCTAGACCACCGCGGCCGGCTTAAGTCCCATAGTGCTCAGAGCCATTTGAACCTTACACTTCCCCGTGTGCGGAGGAAATATCTGCATATACTGAATTAAAAAATATACAGATTTTAACAGAATTTTCCGAATCTGCTTCATACAGAGACGAACGAAAAGTGTTACCTCACATATGTTTGCACAATCTGTAACTTTTCTTTACGCTTGCTAGAAGCGAGAAGATAGAAATAGATCCGTTTACGACTGCTTCTTGCGCGTAACTGGCCACGCTACGATTACTTTTTATTTTTTTAATTTCATTTCGCTTGGATTTATTGAACCATACCGCCAACAGTTTGGTACGGATATAAAATGATATACACAGAGAAACTGCAATAGGAACACGTAATGCCACGGCCCCAGCAACGCACGTCTCACGTCGAACGCGAACGTGTGCGCTTGCATGGGGTTGCTGACGGAGAAAGAAACCCCAGGTAATTAATGACCAGTACATATCACCGCAGAATCCGCACGCGTTCTTAACGATTGGCACGCTGGTGACTTTGTTATCGCGTTATCAATTTTAATTTGAGGTCCCCAAACTATAAAAGCGAATGTACCCCTGAACAATGTACCCCCATGAACCATGGACCTTGCCGTTGGTGGGGAGGCTTGCGTGCCTCAGCGATACAGATGCAGGTGCAACCACAACGGAGGGGTATCTGTTGAGAGGCCAGACAAACGTGTGGTTCCTGAAAAGGGGCAGCAGCCTTTTCAGTAGTTGCAGGGGCAACAGTCTGGATGATTGATTGATCTGGCCTTGCAACACTAACCAAAACGGCATTGCTGTGCTGGTACTGCGAACGGCTGAAAGCAAGGGGAAACTACAGCCGTAATTTTTCCCGAGGGCATGCAGCTTTACTGTATGGTTAAATGATGATGGCGTCCTCTTGGGTAAAATATTCCGGAGGTAAAATAGTCCCCCATTCGGATCTCCTGGCGGGGACTACTCAAGAGGACGTCGTTATCAGGAGAAAGAAAACTGGCGTTCTACGGATCGGAGCGTGGAATATCAGATCCCTTAATCGGGCAGGTAGGTTTGAAAATTTAAAAAGGGAAATGGGTAGGTTAAAGTTAAATATAGTGGGAATTAATGAAGTTCGGTGGCAGGAGGAAGAAGACTTTTGGTCAGGTGAATACAGGCTTATAAATACAAAATCAAATAGGGGTAATGCAGGAGTAGGTTTAATAATGAATAAAAAAATAGGAGTGCGGGTAAGCTACTACCAACAGCATAGTGAACGCATTATTGTGGCCAAGATAGACACGAAGCCCACACCTATTACAGTAGTACAAGTTTATATGTCAACTAGCTCTGCAGATGATGAAGAAATTGATGAAATGTATGATGAGATAAAAGAAATTATTCAGGTAGTGAAGGAAGACGAAAATTTAATAGTCATGGGTGACTGGAATTCGAGAGTAGGAAAAGGGAGAGAAGGAAACATAGTGGGTGAATATGGATTGGGGGAGAGAAATGAAAGAGGAAGCCGCCTGGTAGAATTTTGCACAGAGCATAAATTAATCATAGCTAACACTTGGTTCAAGAATCATAAAAGAAGGTTGTATACATGGAAGAATCCTGGAGATACTAGAAGGTATCAGATAGATTATATAATGGTAAGACAGAGATTTAGGGACCAGGTTTTAAATTATAAGACATTTCCAGGGGCAGATGTGGACTCTGATCACAATCTATTGGTTATGACCTGTAGATTAAAACTGAAGAAACTGCAAAAAGGTGGGAATTTAAGGAGATGGGACCTGGATAAACTGAAAGAACCAGGGAGAGCATAAGGGAACAATTGACAGGAATGGGCGAAAGAAATACAGTAGAAGAAGAATGGGTAGCTCTGAGGCATGAAGTAGTGAAGGCAGCAGAGGATCAAGAGGGTAAAAAGACGAGGGCTAGTAGAAATCCTTGGGTAACAGAAGAAATATTGAATTTAATTGATGAAAGGAGAAAATATATAAACGCAGTAAATGAAGCAGGCAAAAGGGAATACAAACGTCTCAAAAATGAGATCGACAGGAAGTGCAAAACGGCTAAGCAGGGATGGCTAGAGGACAAATGTAAGGATGTAGAGGCTTATCTCACTAGGGGTAAGATAGATACTGCCTACAAGAAAATCGAAGAGACCTTTGGAGAAAAGAGAACCACTTGTATGAATATCAAGAGCTCAGATGGAAACCCAGTTCTAAGCAAAGAAGGGAAAGCAGAAAGGTGGAAAGTATATAGGGGGTCTATACAAGGGCGATGTAGTTGAGGACAATATTATGGAAATGGAAGAGGAAGTAGAGGAAGATGAAATGGGAGATACGATACTGCGTGAAGAGTTTGACAGAGCACTGAAAGACCTGAGTCGAAACAAGGCCCCGGGAGTAGACAACATTCCATTGGAACTACTGACGGCCTTGGGAGAGCCAGTCCTGACAAAACTCTACCATCTGGTGAGCAAGATGTATGAGACAGGCGAAATACCCTCAGACTTCAAGAAGAATATAATAATTCCAATCCCAAAGGAAGCAGGTGTTGACAGATGTGAAAATTACCGAACTATCAGTTTAATAAGTCACAGCTGCAAAACACTAACTCGAATTCTTTACAGACGAATGGAAAAACTGGCAGAAGCCGACCTTCGCTAAGATCAGTTTGGATTCCGCAGAAATGTTGGAACACGTGAGGCAATACTGACCCTACGACGTATCTTAGAAAATAGATTAAGGAAAGGCAAACCTACATTTCTAGCATTTGTAGCTTTTGACAATGTTGACTGGAATACTCTCTTTCAAATTCTAAAGGTGGCAGGGGTAAAACACAGGAAGCGAATGGCTATTTACAATTTGTACAGAAACCAGATAGCAGTTATAAGAGTCGAGGGGCATGAAAGGGAAGCAGCGGTTGGGAAGGGAGTGAGACAGGGTTGTAGCCTGTCCCCGATGTTATTCCATCTGTATATTGAGCAAGCAGTAAAGGCAACAAAATCAAAATTCGGAGTAGGTATTAAAGTCCATGGAGAAGAAATAAAAACATTGAGGTTCGCCGATGACATTGTAATTCTGTCAGAGACAGTAAAGGACTTGGAAGAGCAGTTGAACGGAATGGACAGTGTCTTGAAAGGAGGATATAAGATGAACATCAACAAAAGCAAAACGAGGATAATGGAATGAAGTCGAATTAAGTCGTGTGATGCTGAGGGAAGTAGATTAGGAAATGAGACACTGAAAATAGTAAAGGAGCCTTGCTATTTGGGGAGCAAAATAACTGATGATGGTCGAAGCAGAGAGGATATAAAATGTAGAGTGGCAATGGCAAGGAAAGCGTTTCTGAAGAAGAGAAATTTGTTAACATCGAGTATAGATTTAAGTGTCAGGAAGTCGTTTCTGAAAGTATTTGTATGGCGTGTAGCCATGTATGGAAGTGAAACATGGACGATAAATAGTTTGGACAAGAAGAGAATAGAAGCTTTCGAAATTTTGTGCTACAGAAGAATGCTGAAGATTAGATGGGTAGATCACATAACTAATGAGGAGGATGAGGAGGTATTGAATAGAATTGGGGAGAAGAGGAGTTTGTGGCACAACTTGACAAGAAGAAGGGACCGGTTGGTAGGACATCTTCTGAGGCATCAAGGGATCACAAATTTAGCATTGGAGGGCAGCATGGAGGGTAAAAATCGTAGAGGGAGACCAAGAGATGAATACACTACGCAGATTCAGAAGGATATAGGTTGCAGTAAGTACTGGGAGATGAAAAAGCTTGCACAGGATAGAGTAGCATGGAGAGCTGCATCAAACCAGTCTCAGGAGTGAAGACGACAACAACAACAACAACCCCTGATTAAAAATTCAGAGAGAAAAGAGACCATGACAAATTCTGGACACGCTAAGGAACGGTACTCTGAAAACAGATGTGACAATTTTGAGAGGATTTAATTTTTTGCTCAAGATGTTAGTGACTGTTAAATTCAGCTAGAAATTCAAACGGCTCTTCTTCTTCCTCCAGGAAGCACAGTGGCACGAAAACGGCTGCGTTTCGACGGCTGGAGCAATGGAAGGACGTGAAAACCCCGTGCCCAGAACAAGTTGTTTCTGCGAGCACTACTTGGCCTCTGTCCCTTCCAGCCGTCGCTACTCGCCCTATTTCTTGGAGTCGGAAGGTCACCGGTGTGCGGATGTTCCGAAGTCATTCTCGTGAAACCTCAACAGCGCTGCCGCCCCTGTCTCAATTTTCGGACCAACCCTACCAGACGACGACTCCGATGCGAACGCGATATAGACTCAGGAAACTGGCCGCCTTGAGTCACACTACAGTCTGCCTGTTGATTACTTTAAGCAGAAGACAGTAACGTCGCTCGCACTGAGGTGTCACCGTCTGAAACCAGCGAGCGAGACTACGAGTCTCTGTCGTAGTGAGACGGCGCCCTCCACCATGTGATAAGCCGTCATCATCCCAACTCCCCGCCGCCGTCACATCGAACAGTACCTCGTGACTTCAGCTCTCTCTTTAATACGCCAAAATTTTCACATTAATTCAACCATCTCCAGAATTTTAAAATACAGGGGTCGTTTAAGTTCATTTTATTATTAAATATGTTGTTTCCTTCATTCACTGATTATTATGTTTGTATGTCAGTAATTTTATCTTGTCTACATCTACATTTACACTCCGCAAGCCACCCAACGGTGTGTGGCGGAGGGGACTTTACGTGCCACTGTCATTACCTCCCTTTCCTGTTCCAATCGCGTATGGTTCGCGGGATGAACGACTGTCGGAAAGCCTCCGTGGGCGCTCGAATCTCTCTAATTTTACATTCGTGATCTCCTCGGGAGGTATAAGTAGGGGTAAGCAATATATTCGATACCTCATCCAGAAACGCACCCTTCGAAACCTGGACAGCAAGCTACACCGCGATGCAGAGCGCCTCTCTTGCAGAGTCTGCCACTTGAGTTTGCTAAACGCTATCACGGTTACCAAATAACCCTGTAACGAAACGCGCCGCTCTTCTTTGGATCTTCTCTATCTGCTCTGTCAACCCGACCTGGTACGGATCCCACACTGATGAGAAATACTCAAGTATAGGTCGAACGAGTGTTTTGTAAGCCACCTCCTTTGTTGATGGACTACATTTTCTAAGGACTCTCCCAATGAATCTCAACCTGGCACCCGCCTTACCAACAATTAATTTTATACGATCATTCCACTTACAATCGTTCCGTACGCATATTCCCAGATATTTTACAGAAGTAACTGCTACCAGTGTTTGTTCCGCTTTCGTATAATCATACAATAAAAAAATGGTTCAAATGGCTCTGAGCACTATGGCACTCAACTGCTGAGGTCATAAGTCCCCTAGAACTTAGAACTACTTAAACCTAACTAACCTAAGCACAACACAGACATCCATGCCCGAGGCAGGATTAGAACCTGCGACCGTAGCGGTCGAGCGCTTCCAGACTGTAGCGCCAGAACCGCTCGGCCACCAGCGGCCGGCATACAATAAAGAATCCTTCTTTCTACGTATTCGCAATACATTACATTTGCTATGTTAAGGGTCAGTTGCCACTCCCTACATCAAGAGCCTATCCGGTACAGATCTTCCTGCATTTCGCTGCATTTTTGTCATTAAAAGGTGCTCTCGGGTACATGTTTCCAAACTCTGGTAGAACTTATTCCATTGTTAAACTTTAATCGGTTTTAAGCAGAACTGTATCTCATATCAGCTTTCCTCAGTAATTTAATTAACTGGGATCCGCTGCAAGTAGAAGCAGCGTTGATTTTCCTACACTATCGAGACTGGGATTGATCTCAATATAATAGGTGCACCTTGTAAATTTCCACTCCAAAAGGCAAAGTCAGTGCTACGAAAAATGTGGGACGGGTGGTTTACGATCGGATGTCTGACGTTTAAGGAAACAGAAAGGGTGAAGGGGTGGAGAAGTTACAGATACGTCGAATAATGATTTAAGATTATTTTAAATTGTCTACAAAGCCACACGGTTTATAGCTAAAGAATCTTGACATGATGTCAGTTATAGACAGGAAGAGTACAAGAAAGAACCCAATAGAGATTACTGTGTAAATATAGCCAAAGATACCACATAAAATTTCAAATTACTATCCAGCAAAAAATAAAAAAATACCGACTTTGTATATTTTAGTTTCTGCGTGACACAGTAACACAGGAGCAGTTGTAGTAAGGGGTACCTTCAATTTCACAAGGTTTTGCAGTTAAGCGGTTTCTCTGTGCTTCGCGGAAGCCGCAGAAAAACAACTTGTTTATGTCTCTTTCTTCTTTTTTTCTAACAGTTGCAGAAAACAGTATCTTTGATACCTACCCCATGTAAGTGGGAAGAAGTTCAACCATGATTCACATTCATAGCAATGTATAGAATGATCCAGTTACATGTGTTTTTCTGTGGCCGGGCAGTTCTAAGCGCTTCAGTTAGGAACCGCGCGTCCGCTACAGTCGCAGGTTCGAATCCTGCCTCGGGCATGGATGTGTGTGATATTCTTAGGTTAGTTAGGTTTACCTAGTTGGAAGTCTAGGGGACTGATGACCTCAGATGTTAAGTCCCATAGTGCTTAAAGCACACACATCCATGCCCGAGGCAGGATTCGAACCTGCGACTGTAGCGGACGCGCGGTTCCTGAGTGAAGCGCCTAGAACCGCTCGGTCACTCCAGCCGGCCATTAGTTCCAAACGTAAAGTTTGGATATTGAATATCACACAGTTACTGACCCATGGGAAAGTGGTAACAAGTGGGAAAAAATTCTTTCATTATTAATTATGAAGAAAATTTGTATCCCGTTCACTGATAACAGCGTCTGAGCCGTCACCCAGCTTCCTGTGCTGGAGAGAGCAGCACCCGCGAAAGTGATGTGGATGCAGTAGAGAAGCGAAAACATGGTGCAAGAGGCACACCATCAACGACTATCGATTGTCTGCAAAAAGAAAGTCGCAGTTCCAATAGTTAGCCGATGTACTGTATTCATTGTGGACTGGCCAATACACTCCGGTGTGCATGACTTAACGGTAAAAGTAACGTTAGAGTGATGTGTCACTGCCAGTTGACATATCTCGATGGAAAGAAAGACAGAACTGTAACGATATACTGCAGATGGTAACTCAAAGAAATAGCAATGAGACGAACAGAAACGACTCTTTTATTCAAAGACAATAATGACACTGATAGAACGCCACTTATGATGACCCCCTGAACCCTACGAAAGCCGAGACATGGTTGATAATACAGCGTGTCGTCAGCACGGACGCAGTCCATGCTCTGAAACGCGCCCCCACGCTGGCCGCGAGGTTGGCAAGCAGTTCCTGTGGCAGGGAGGTCTACTCCTCAGCCAGTGCGACTGACGACTGCTGGATGGCCGCTGATGCATGTGGGATTTAAGTCGGGGGGTGGGGGGGGACTGGCGGGGCAGCCCATTCGCTGAACATCCTCTCGTTACAAGAGCTCCTGCACCTGCGCAGTTCGATGTAGTCGCGCCGTGTCACTCATAAAAATGACGTCAGGTCCGAGTGCAGAGAGGCAAGGAGTACAATGCTGACCGTGAGTGTACCATGTTCAAAGATGTGGAGGTCAGCACACCCATGCAGGACTATGCCTTCGCACACATGGACCACCAAAAAGAGGATCAAACGATAATTAATTGAAACCCTCAGCTGCCGACAGGTGTTGTTGATATACCTCGATGGGGACAGCTGAAAAATGTGTGCCCCCACCGGGATTCATGGCAGACGCTCTATCCATCTGAGCCACCGAGGACACAGATGAATAGCGCGACTGCAGGGACTTACCCCTTGCACGCTTCCCGTGAGACCCACATTCCCAACTGTCCACAATCTACATACGAAATGTACCTAATAGATATTTGCCAATCCACTCACTACTCGCGCACACTAAGGTGACGATTCCCGTAAGAGTTCGGGAAGGTTAATGGCTGCGTAGCCTTTAACTATATACACTCCTGGAAATTGAAATAAGAACACCGTGAATTCATTGTCCCAGGAAGGGGAAACTTTATTGACACATTCCTGGGGTCAGATACATCACATGATCACACTGACAGAACCACAGGCACATAGACACAGGCAACAGAGCATGCACCATGTCGGCACTAGTACAGTGTATATCCACCTTTCGCAGCAATGCAGGCTGCTATTCTCCCATGGAGACGATCGTAGAGATGCTGGATGTAGTCCTGTGGAACGGCTTGCCATGCCATTTCCACCTGGCGCCTCAGTTGGACCAGCGTTCGTGCTGGACGTGCAGACCGCGTGAGACGACGCTTCATCCAGTCCCAAACATGCTCAATGGGGGACAGTTCCGGAGATCTTGCTGGCCAGGGTAGTTGACTTACACCTTCTAGAGCACGTTGGGTGGCACGGGATACATGCGGCCGTGCATTGTCCTGTTGGAACAGCAAGTTCCCTTGCCGGTCTAGGAATGGTAGAACGATGGGTTCGATGGCGGTTTGGATGTACCGTGCACTATTCAGTGTCCCCTCGACGATCACCAGTGGTGTACGGCCAGTGTAGGAGATCGCTCCCCACACCATGATGCCGGGTGTTGGCCCTGTGTGCCTCGGTCGTATGCAGTCCTGATTGTGGCGTTCACCTGCACGGCGCCAAACACGCATACGACCATCATTGGCAACCAAGGCAGAAGCGTCTCTCATCGCTGAAGACGACACGTCTCCATTCGTCCCTCCATTCACGCCTGTCGCGACACCACTGGAGGCGGGCTGCACGATGTTGGGGCGTGAGCGGAAGACGGCCTAACGGTGTGCGGGACCGTAGCCCAGCTTCATGGAGACGGTTGCGAATGGTCCTCGCCGATACCCCAGGAGCAACAGTGTCCCTAATTTGCTGGGAAGTGGCGGTGCGGTCCCCTACGGCACTGCGTAGGATCCTACGGTCTTGGCGTGCATCCGTGCGTCGCTGCGGTCCGGTCCCAGGTCGACGGGCACGTGCACCTTCCGCCGACCACTGGCGACAACATCGATGTACTGTGGAGACCTCACGCCCCACGTGTTGAGCAATTCGGCGGTACGTCCACCCGGCCTCCCGCATGCCCACTATACGCCCTCGCTCAAGGTCCGTCAACTGCACATACGGTTCACGTCCACGCTGTCGCGGCATGCTACCAGTGTTAAAGACTGCGATGGAGCTCCGTATGCCACGGCAAACTGGCTGACACTGACGGCGGCGGTGCACAAATGCTGCGCAGCTAGCGCCATTCGACGGCCAACACCGCGGTTCCTGGTGTGTCCGCTGTGCCGTGCGTGTGATCATTGCTTGTACAGCCCTCTCGCAGTGTCCGGAGCAAGTATGGTGGGTCTGACACACCGGTGTCAATGTGTTCTTTTTTCCATTTCCAGGAGTGTATATGGAGATATTAACTGTTCTCGAAAGAACAGATACTATTGATGACCGTGCAGCTTCTCTAGAATACATGATAAGTAATTGAAACCCTCAGCTGCCGACAGGTGTTGTTGATATACCATTCACCTTCGTCTGTGCGAGTGCGCACAGGTTGCCCGAACTCTTACGGGAATCGTCACCTTAGTGTGCGCGAGTAATGAGTGGATGGGCAAAGTATCTATCAGGTACATTACGTATGTAGATAGGGGACAGTTGGGAATGTGGGTCTCACGGGAAGCGTGCAAGGGATAAGCCTGTAGTCGCGCTATTGATCTGTGTCCTCGGTGGCTCAGATGAATAAAGCGTCTGCCACGTAAGCAGGAGATCCTGGGTTCGAGTCCCGGTCGGTGCACACCTTTTCGGCTGTCCCCATCGACGTATATCAACACCACCTCTCGGCAGCTGAGGGTTTCAATTATCATAATTTATTCTAGAGAAGCTGCACGGTCATCAATAGTATCTGTTCTTTCGAGAACAGTTACTATCTTCATATATAAAACGACGATCTTCTACAATATCATATTGCAGTTCCTGGCCGGCCGGAGTGGCCGAGCGGTTAAAGGCGCTACAGTCTGGAACCGCACGACCGCTACGGTCGCAGGTTAGAATCCTGCCTCGGGCATGGGTGTGTGTGATGTCCTTAGGTTAGTTAGGTTTAAGTAGTTCTAAGTTCTAGGGGACTTATGACCACAGCAGTTGAGTCCCATAGTGCTCAGAGCCATTTGAACCATTTTTTGCAGTTCCTGTGTTATTTCGATTTAGGACGCAATGTCCCTTTGCATATGCATGCACATCCGAAGGAACAGGCATTGTAGCGACAACAGCCGCTGTGAAATACGTGGTTCAAATGGCTCTGAGCACTATGCGACTTCTGAGGTCATCAGTCACTTAGAACTAACTAACCTAAGGACATCACACACATCCATGCCCGAAGCAGGATTCGAACCTGCGACCGTAGCGGTCGCTCGGTTCCCGACTGTAGCGCCTAGAAGAGCACGGCCACTCCGGCCGGCTGAAATACATGAAATGAATACGCAGTTGCGAATATGTACAATAGAATGACTACGATAAAAATTTTTGCCGGTCCGGGACTGGAACCCGAATTTCCTGCTTATCGCGAGCGGTCGCCTCACCATTAGGCCATTCGGGCGTGACTCACGGCCATACCCAAACTTCCACATGGTCGACGACATATGGAAGTTTCATTCTCGTCTACAGTCTTAGTATGTTGTGTCGCTGTTTGTTTGTTTCATGGTTCTTACTGCCTGTTGTGTTGTTTGTGGGGGTGTTATGGCACGCAGTGTCATGTGTTGTCGATTGGGGTCCCGTAGGTGTTGATCCGTTCTGAGTCATGTTCACTTAGTGTATTGGTTCCTTCCTCAGTGAGCCAGATCGCTGGTCGATCATCAGCGATGGGCTTGTTATCTTTGGCGCGTCCCCAGGCATGAGCATCTTTGCGTTTTGGCTGGGGTGCGCGGGACGGCGAGAGGCAGTCGGTTTGGGGCAGCCGGTGAGACCGGCGGAATTGTGGCTCGGACGTAAGCACATGTGTGATGTCTGTTACGCTGGGCCTGTTTGCTAATCGTGAAACTCCTGCGGCGGTTACTGGTTGATTGGAAGGCATTTGATATAAACTGTGCCAAGCCTACAGTGATAGGGGAGTCGGAAGTTGGTGTTGGCCTAGATGTTTGTACAAATTGAGGTGCCTGTGTGAGAAGCACGGCGTGGGCCTGTTGGTTGCTTCGTCCTTCTGGCAGCCACTGCAAGCGGATGTTCGGCCGGAATGTCTACAGTTTGTGGTGAGCATAGTGTGAACAAGTTCTGGTAGGATGTGCTCCCAGCCTGACTCTTAGCCTGTGTTATTTGTGGATGCCGACCCCTTGTCTGTTACTGCTTCCGGTTGTCCTGTAGGATTTCACAGCAAAACTGTGTTTTTGTGGCATTCTGTGTTTCTGGCTCAGCCTCCGCCTAGAAAGGGGAAAGATTTGTATTGGACATCCTTTGGAATACCTTAATGCTGTAATTTAAACATATAAAAGCGCCTGTTTCTTTGGGCACTGCAGTTCAAACAGGAGTGGTGTAATGTTAATGAGTGCTTGTTATCCGTTAAATGAAGTGTATTTAATGTCTTGCTGTTTACTGGGGCACGCAGCTGTGTTATTGAACTCATTTTGAAGTGTTCTGTCGGGTGAATGACTGCTCCCCACTTCAGTGTATTCTTTTGAGTAGTATTGTAAGGTTTTGTGGATATTTGTCAGTGGGGTGTACTGATTCAATTTTTGTTCTTCTCTTTCTTTTGAATTACGCTGAATTGTTTAGTTTATCTGGTTATTGGCTTAACTCGCGCTTTACGCACTAAATGATCTGGTATTGAAATTTTTTTTTAAATTCCTGTTTAATGTCAGACAGATTCAAATGTAACTTCATTTATGTTATTTGAAATACATGTGTTGGACTGACCTTAACGAATTATGTGCAGTCGAAGTAAGGGAGCCAGTCCTTCATTAGTGCTTAACAGTGGCGTGCGGTACGGGTTGTGAGCCCCGTGCTCGATCCACTCAGTTTCGGAATTAGTGGTCGTACTTGTGTCCTCCCACCTGATTTGTTGTGTTGTTTGTGGTTGTCTACGCCTCCTTCCATACGAGGTACTCTTCGTGCAGTGTGTTCTGAACAATATCAGCTACGCTACTAATCGTGTTCCAGTCAGCGGGATTGCGTATTATTCTCGCGTGTTACGTTGTAGTGTGACATGTTCTGGTGTCGCAGTTTCTCCGGGAATGTCCGCAGCTCGTGGTCGTGCGGTAGCGTTCTCGCTTCCCACGCCCGGGTTCCCGGGTTCGATTCCCGGCGGGGGCAGGGATTTTCTCTGCCTCGTGATGACTGGGTGTTGTGTGCTGTCCTTAGGTTAGTTAGGTTTAAGTAGTTCTAAGTTCTAGGGGACTGATGACCACAGATGTTAAGTCCCACAGTCCTCAGAGCCATTTCTCCGGAAATGTATATTTCATTATTAGTTAGTCCTATGCGGTTTGAATGTACCGAGTACGGCCCATGGCCAGTCAGGAAGTGGCTCATTCCCTGGATACGTCGTCATGTTTTAGATAAGGTTAAAAAAAAAAAGAGTGTACTCGGCGATCCTTGTCCGATACCTCCCACTCTCTCCGCCATGTTTGAATCCCCCATTGTTTTTTCCCCCCCAAATGGTGTGTGTGTGTGTGTGTGTGTGTGTGTGTGTGTGTGTGTGTGTGTGTGTGTGTCTGTGCGTGTGTGTGTGAGAGCGCTCCATGCGGCGACAGCATAGCTGCGCCTCGGAGCACTTCAGTGCTACGACAGCTGTGCTATATTTAGGTGCCGCAGATACATAGTTGCAGGTACATGCACGCCTACAACGGAAGGTGGCTCGGAGTACCAGCGAACACACTTCCGGTCAGACAGTGACGCTCCGCCACCGCCGCCGCCGCCGCCGCCGCCGCCTACCGCTTTTAGCGACGCCCGCTTTAGCCTGTTTACGACGTCGGCGTCGCGACGCGTCGCCTTTGCCTGTTCCGGCGCCGTTTGTTTGCATTTCGCCAGCTGGGGGCGTGACCCGCCGCCTGTCGTAAAAGGCGCTGTCCCCGCCACCAACCGTGCACGCTCCGCGCTCATCATCACAGTCCTCCATACTCGCAATTATCCCCCCAACTACTCTATTTCCTATTTGAGGCACAGCATCAACGGAACCTGTATCTTTACTGTTTCGGAATCAACGGCTTGAAAAAGATAGTTAATTCTTTGTCTTCTACTAATTGTGACCAATATTACACTACTGGCCATTAAAATTGCTACACCACGAAGAAATGCAGATGATAAACGGGTATTCATTGGACAAATATATTATACTAGAACTGACATGTGACTACATTTTCACGCAATTTGGGTGCATACATCCTGACAAGCGAACCTCCCCATCGCATCCCCCTCAGGTTTAGTTATAAGTTGGCACAGAGGACAGGCCTTGAAAAACTGAACAAAGATCAATCGAGAAAACAGGAAGAAGTTGTGTGGAACTACGAAAAAATAAGCAAAATATACCAACTGAGTAGTCCATGCGCAAGATAGGCAACATCAAGGATAGTGTGAGGTCAAGAGCCCCGTGGTCCTGTCGTTAGCGTGAGCGGCTGTGGAACGAGAGGTCCATGCTTCAAGTCTGCCCTCGCAAAGTTATGATCTGTCCATTCGTTCATTGACGTCTCTGTTCACTGTTATAACTTTAGTGTCTGTGTTTTGCGACCGCACCGCAAAACCGTGCGATTAGTAGACGAAAGGACGTGCCTCTCCAATGGGAACCGAAAACATTTGATCGCAAGGTCATAGGTCAACCGATTCCTCCACAGGAAAACACGTCTGATATATTCTATACGACACTGGCGACGGCATGTGCGTCACATGACAGGAATATGTTGTCGAACCACCTAAGTTGTACACTTGGCCAATGGGTAAAAAGATTCTTCTACCTTGCCCGATTTAGGTTTTCTTGTGGATGTGATAATTACTCCCAAATAGTGATGGAAACATAAGAGTTTGTCACATAAACTGAAAATAAAAAATTAAACTTTTTACTCGAGGGAGGACTTGAACCAAGGACCTCTCATTCGGCAGCTGCTCACGCTAGCCACGGGACCACGGCGCTCCTGATCTCGCATAAACCTTGATGTTGCTTCTCTTGCCTATGGACTACTCAATTTGTATATTTTACTTAATTTTTCATAGTTCCACACTACTTCTTCCTGTTTTCTCGATTGATCTGTGTTCAGTTTTTCAAGGCCTATCCACTGTGCCAACTTATAACTAAATCTGATGGGGGTGCGATGGGGAGGTTCCCTTGTGAGAAATCAGTACCCAGAACAACCACCTCTGGTCGTAATAACGGCCTTGATACGCCTGTGCATAGAGTCAAACAGGGCTTGGATGGCGTGTACAGGTACAGCTGCCCATGCAGCTTCAACACGATACCGCAGTTCATCAAGAGTAGTGACTGGCGTATTGTGACGAGCCAGTTGCTCGGCCACCATTGACCAGACGTTTTCAATTGGTGAGAGGTCTGGAGAATGTGCTGGCCAGGGCAGAAGCCGAACATTTTCTGTATCCAGAAAGGCCCATACAGGACCTGCAACATGCGGTCGTGCAAAACCCTGCTGAAATGTAGGGTTTCGCAGGGATCGAATGAAGGGTAGAGCAACGGGTCGTAACACATCTGAAATGTAACGTCCAATGCGAACAAGAGGTGACTGAGACGTGTAACCAATGGAAAACCATCACGCCGGGTGATACGCCAGTATGGCGATGACGAATACACGCTTCCAATGTGCGTTCATCGCGACGTCGCCAAACACGGATGCGACCATCATGATACTGTAAACAGAACCTGGATTCATCCGAAAAAAATGACGTTTTGCCATTCGTGCACCCAGGGTAACCGCAGCCGTGGTCTCCGAGGTGATAGTCCAAGCTGCTGCAAACCTCGTCGAACTGTTCGTGCAGATGGTTGTTGTCTTGCAAATGTCCCGATCTGTTGACTCAGGGATCGAGACGTGGCTGCACGATCCGTTACAGCCATGCGGATAAGATGCCTGTCATCTCGACTGCTGGTGATACGAGGCCGTTGGGATCCAGCACGGCGTTCCGTATTACCCTCCTGAACCCACCGATTCCATATTCTGCTAACAGTCCAACGCAGTATTGGACGAAACGTTAGGAATAGAAGAATTCCATGAACCACGGCCATATAACCCGGAAGAATGATCAACAACAGTACCATCCGGTCGTGAAAGCCTTCATTGTATGAGTATTCAAACTGACTATTGGCAACGCAGTACTGATAATTAAATCTCCGATCGACATCACGTGACCCCGCTCAGGCGCCACCGTAGCGTTAAGAAATGACAGCACTCAGGTAGCTCCGACTATCACGTTCAGTATAACACGGGGCCTATTTTGCCTTGGCCACGTCGTGTTCAGTAGGTCGATCATCTGAACCGTGCCTCGCTGCACAGCGCAGCACGTACACCAAAAGCGTATTTACGTCGGCAGTGCCTGCGCTACGATCGCGAAAGAGAGGCTGCCAATCGGCTGGGATCGGCGGAGCGGCGGCCTAGCGGCCCGCTGTGTACGCAGCTCCCCCCCCCCCCCCCCCGCACTGGTCCGTTTGTTGCTGGCTCCAGACTCCCAAACAAACACTTCCGCTGCTTCAAGTTGGCGCACAAATCGCCGCTCCGCGTGGTTCGGCCCGCCGAGGGCTCTGTCTGGGGCCGCCTCTAGTGTTTGCCGTCTTCTGCATCGACGCAATCGGGAAACGTTTCCGCGGAGCTCCTGCTGCGACGCTTTCAGCACAACGACCACCTAATTGGAATACGGCCTAGTCGCTAAACTGGTATATGTATGCGGATTCAAATAGAGGTGTATGTAAAGAGGCAGAATATGACACTGCGGTCGCCAATGCAAGACAACAAGGGTCCGGCGCAGTTGTTGGATCGGTTACTGCGGCTACAATGGCTGGTTATCAAGATTTAAGTGAGTTTGGTGTTATAGTCGGCGCTCGAGGGATGAGACACAACATCTCCGAGGTAGCGATGACATGGGGACTTACCCGTACGACGAGTGTACCGTGAATATCAGGAATCTGGTAAAGCATCTTATCTCCGACATTGCTGCGGCCTCAGAAAGATCTTACAAGAACGGGACCGATGAGGACTGAAGGGACTCGTTCAACGTAACAAAAATGCAACCCTTCCGAAAATTGCTGCAGATTTCAGTGCTGGGTCATCAACAAGCGTCAGTGTGGGAACCATTCAACGGAACATCATGGAGCCGAGGGCCCACTCGTGTACCCTTGACGACAGCACGACATTAAGCTGGCCTGTGTGGCCGAGCGGTTCTAGGCGCATCAGTATAGAAACGCGCGACCGCTACGGTCGCAGGTTCGAATCCTGCGTCGGGCATGGATGTGTGTGATGTCCTTAGGTTAGTTAGGTTTAAGTAGTTCTGAGTTCTAGGGGACTGATGACCTCAGACGTTAAGTCCAATAGTGCTCAGAGCCATTTGAACCACGCCATAAAGCTTTACGCCTCGCCTGTGCCCGTCAACACCAAAGTTGATGACTGGACTGTTGATGACTGGAAACATGTTGCCTGGTCGGACGAGTCTCGTTTCAAATTGTATCGAGCTGATGGACGTCCAAGGTTATGGACGCAACCTCATTGAGCCGTGTGTCGGCTCTCAACATATATCGCGCTGTTAAGATTGTTCTTCCATTCCATCGTTAGTTGATTCTTTAATATTTATCATTATGCTGCGTACGATTCTGTTGAGATTCTCCTCTGTCGGCTTGTCTGGTATTATCGATCTTCTAGTCGTTGCTTCCTGTTAGCCTTATTTAAGGGAATAAGATCTTTGGGGGGATGGCCGGTTGGTTGCCTAGCGGTGACGAGTCGGTCGGTCGGTTTTTAAAATTGGGAATTAGAGAATGTCGTACGAGGAGACCGCGGCGTGGCGTGGCGGTGGAGAGTTGGCTATTGTTCCGGCAAGCCGCGTGGTCTATCCTGGCGGTGCGAGACGTGTGGGACGAGTTGACGGGACAAGGCTGTAAGCTCTTGCTGTGAGCACCCGGGGGCCACGGCTGTGGTTCCGAGTCACTAATTGGTGGGAGCGGCAACGAATGTCTTTGTCCGTCTGGAGGCGGGAATGATGGACTAGTAACTCGCCTAACCTGAGGAGTCGTATTTCGCCGCCGTGGATGCGGACATGACGAGGGCTCCGGTGTCAGAGCGCGTGGCTACGTGGCTGTGTCCAGTTGGGTACGCTGGCGACGTGGACACGGTCGGGTGTGAGGAACCTTTGCATCAGAGTTCACCTGCTATTTCTTTGATAAACTGCAAGTTAAGTTGGTTAAAGGTTTAGATGTTAATTGAAAAATTTTTCTTTGTGCAACCAGCGTCTTTTCTGCCGTGTGGCCTCCTGCGTTCGGGTTTCCTGTCCCTGTCGCCGGTGTATTTATAGATAGTGATCTTTTCCGCTTCTTATTAGTACTGCCCAGTAGGAAGTGTATTTTTGGGCAGGGAATATTGTTTTAGATTACATTTTTTCTGCCTTGTGGCCTCCTGCGTTCGGATTTCCTGTCCCTGTCGCTGGTGTAATTATAGGCAGTGATCTTTTGACTTCTTATTAGTACTGCCTGGGAGGAAGTGTATTTTTGGGGTGGAATTATGGTTCCTGATTTGATTCCTCCTCCTCCCCTGGCCTCGCGTGAGGTCGATGTGATTGCTGAATGTCAGGCGTTGTGGGTCTGTTAGTCCGCTTGTAGCCTGAGCATCCTTCGGGAGTCAATTGTGGCCGGCCTTACACCTGGTCGGTTAATTATTTCTATCCCAGGACATTTTGGTGGCGGGACATGGTATTAAAGTTGTTAGTTATTGTAAAATGTTAAGTGGTTGAATTTTACTCTGATTCTTTTTGGCCACTGTTCAAAAAGGTTAAGTTTGCCTTTCATTGAGGGGTTTTTTAAAATTACGTGGCTTTAAAATTGTTAGTTATTGTAAAAGGTGAATGACTGTATCTTTGATTGTTTTAATCTACTTGGCATCCTTTGAAAATGCTAGTTCTGCCTCCCTGTTAGCGAGCCCTTGTAATTTAATATCTTGTTGTGCCAAAGTTTAAAAGAAGTGGCTCTCTACATGTTCGGTAGCGAAATTGTATGCAAATTGGTGTTTTTGTTTCATTACTTGGAAAGTTTTAATTTTGTTATTAAAAGCTATATCAAAGTCTGTTTTAAGTAAAATGGCTTGGCTATTAACGGTAGAGTAAAGCTTTTAATTTCATTACTTGGAAAATTTTGATTTGTTATCAAATCCAGAATGAGATTTTCACTCTGCAGCGGAGTGTGCGCTGATATGAAACTTCCTGGCTGATTAAAACTGTGTGCCCGACCGAGACTCGAACTCGGGACCTTTGCCTTTCGCGGGCAAAGGTCCCGAGTTCGAGTCTCGGTCGGGCACACAGTTTTAATCTGCCAGGAAGTTTTGTTATCAAATGTTTTATCAAAGCCGGTTTTAAGTAAAATGGCTTGGCCGTTAACTGTAAAGTAAATTGTTTTGAAAAGGCACTCATGCCTGCTAGTTTTTTGTATCTGTTCCTGGTCAAGTGCTAAATAAATGACTTTTAATGGTTGAAGTAATCAATAATGAAATTGTAAATTGCAACTCGACAGTAACCAACTAATTTTGGCCGAATCCATGGACCCTGCATGTCAGCATGGTGTTGGACGTGTGCAGTTGGAGTGACACGGTACCCCTGAACGACCAGATACGACGCGTACGTAAGCATCATGTCTGATCACCTGCATCCGTTCATGTCCATTGTGTATTCCGAATGACTTTGGGAATTCCAACAGGACAATGCGACACCCCACACGTCCAGAATTGCTCATCCCGAGGGTGACGTAGCAGGGCGCCGCCCCATTGCACCATTACAAAGGGTGGTTGGAGGCACCTTTGGGCCAAATTTCAAACTTATGCATCGCAATGGGGAAAATGATGGGGTTTACAAGTAAGTGACCGTTTTGTTTTGAGAAGTGTATTTTCCGGCTCAGTTTCACAATGCCCACCTAGTGCATCACCTGGTGACAACACAGAGTGCAAAAAGCAGAGAATTGAGGTCGGCTTCCAATTCTGCACACACAGTTTAAATTTTCTGTGTAAGGTTTTCATATTGGTTTTTCCCTTTGTAAACAATTCACTTTTACTGTACTGGGACAAAGATGCTTGGGCGCGCCGCACGAGTAATGGATAAGATCCTTGACTCTGTATTTAATGTACTCTGTGGTGCGCTTGGTCACCAGTCAGTTGTGCAGCGATGGGAAATTTTTATCAGAGGCACGGTAGAGAGCAGTTGAGTTTTACAGAAGATCTGATACTTGTGAATCTGGGAGAAATTATCTGGAGTACTTTATTATGGAGATTAAAACTTGTTTATGGAGCTATTTTATTGATTGTATTGAGGGAGAAGAGTTGTGGAGGAATATTTCAAGGTAACCCACGGACTCGCATGAATGAAATATTTGTTTGTCAGAACTGTGACTTGAAGAAAATCTTTGTCCCTTAGTTAACTAATAATATTCGTGATATGTGTTAATAAGAGCATATGGACTATCAGACGATTTGTGTGATTGGATTGAAGAGTTTCTATATAACAGAACGCAGCATTTCATTCTCAATGGAGAAAAGTCTTCCGAAGTAAGAGTGATTTCAGGTGTTCCGCAGGGGAATGTCGTAGGACCCTTTCTATTCACAATATATATAAATGACGTTGTGGTGGCCGACTGGTTCTAGGCGCTACAGTCTGGAATCGCGCGACCGCTACGGACTCAGGTTCGAATCCTGCCTCGGGCATGGATGTGTGTGATGTCCTTAGGTTAGTTAAGTTTAAGTAGTTCTAAGTTCTAGGGGACTGATGACCTCCGCAGTTGAGTCCCATAGTGCTCAGAGCCATTTGAACCAATTTTTTGACCTTGTGGATAACATCTGAAGTACACTGAGGCTTCCTGCGGATGATGCTATAGTATATTGAGAGGCTGTAACAGAAATTGTTCTGAAATGCAGGAGGATCTGCAACGAATTGACGCATGATGCAGGAAATGACAATTGAATCTCAATGTAGACAAGTGTAATGTGCTGCCAATACATAGAAAGAAAGATCCTTTATTATTTAGCTACAATATAGCAGGTCAGCAACTGGAAGCAGTTAATTCCATAAATTATCTGGGAGTAGGCATCAGGAGTGATTTAAAATGGTATGACCACATAAAATTAATCGTCGGTAAAGCAGATGCCAGACTGAGATTCATTCGAAGAATCCTAAGGAAATGCAGTCCAGAAACAAAGGAAGTAGGTTACAGTACACTTGTTAGCCCACTGCTTGAATACTGCTCACCGGTGTGGGATCCGTTCCAGACAGGGTTGATAGAGAAGACCCAACGGAGAGCAGCGCGCTTCGGTACAGGATCATTTAGTAATCGCGGAAGCGTTACTGAGATGACAGATAAAGTCCAGTGGAATACTCTGCAGGAGAGACGCTCAGTAGCTCGGTACGGGCTTTTGTTGAAGTTTCGAGAACATATCTACGTATATCTTGCGAAGAGACCATGAGGATAATGATGTGTTGGCAGAAGAGCCAACACCGTGTTGCTAGAGGAGGCCGAAATGCACGCGTTTAAGCTCACGCAGACTGGCGTGAGGTCTGGAACAGTTAAAGTAGTTGAGTCTAATAAATAAAGTACGAAGCTCTTGGAATACTTAACTTTAATCCACAATTGGAGAACATCGCTCTTGTTGATACATGAATTATAATCTCAATATAAACTGGTAATGGCGCCTTGCTAGGTCGTAGCAAATGACGAAGCTGAAGGCTATGCTAACTATCGTCTCGGCAAATGAGAGCGTATTTGTCATTGATCCATTGCTAGCAAAGTCGGCTGTACAACTGGGGCGAGTGCTAGGACGTCTCTCTAGACCTGCTGTGTGGCGGCGATCGGTCTGCAATCACTGACAGTGGCGACACGCGGGTCCGACGTATACTAGCGGACCGCGGCCGATTTAAAGGCTACCACCTAGCAAGTGTGGTGTCTGGCGGTGACACCACAGATAAAATGAGAGAGATTAGAGCCCACACAGAGGCATACCGACAATCTTTCTTTCCACGAACAATACGAGACTGGAATAAAAAGAATGGAGAACCGATAGAGGTATTCAAGGTACCCTCCGCCACACACCATCAGGTGGCTTGCGGAATGTAGATGTAGATGTCACAAATTAAGCAACTGATTGAAATGTTTGTAATTTTTGTAATGAGAGAAATTTGTAACTGTTTAAGTGTCCCTAGGTTGTATAGTCTTTCCTGAGAACAGTCAGAGCTTAATTTTTCAAGAACGCTTTTCTTTAAAATAAACCCTCCTCGATCACTCTTATCATAACTTAAAATATTTTCTCCTGTGTTCATTGCATCTTACGGCACACGCAGTCACAGATTGTTTCCGACAAGCAAAGAAAAAATTTGGTTAAATTATTTTCCTTTAGTACTGCATGTGCTGATCTTAATTTGCTATCGAGAACATCAGACACAGAACAACATGCTGAGCAGCGGTAGAGTTGGTTTTATTTCAGGGTAGGTCTCACTTTGCAGTCTTGTGAGTAAATAGTTCGTAGTCAGAATTATCACGCGTTGTGCTAAGTAAGCAGATTAATTTATAGAGAACAGCAACGTAATATTAAACAGGTATCTTCTTCTGTGTTGAGTAGTATTTTATTTCGTGGATATTTCAAGTCAGATTTTGCACTTCATGTTACGTAACTTTCAGCACGTAAATACCGAGTGTCGGTTCAATAGTTTTCACTGAGGACATAATTTGGCATTTAATCAGATTTATTTTCATTGTTTCTTATTCAGCATTTCTTTAACATTTAAGTTTTAGGGTCTAGAAAAATTTCCGCTACCAGTCACAATAAAAGATTTTTTATTCGTCACACGACCGGTTTCGGGCTTGTGCCCATACTCAGGTGTTTGTACATTCATGTATATGTTTATATTGCTGGAGTTCACTGTATAAATAAAAAATAAATTATATTTTTTTGATATAATAGGGGCGTATGTGCGTTGGTTCCGTCCGCGCGCCTTTCGCGAGTGGAACTGAGACATGGGCACAGTGTCAGCATGCAGAGAACACTCCATCACACACCAGAGGTCCTTTACAGACTATAAACGTAGATTAAGCATCTAGGAAGATTCGTATTCACAGGAGAAACTGTCTGGGATAGAGCGAACACCGAATTATACTGCAGACTCAGTTCTAAAGAAAGCAGGTGTGAATATAACGGAACTGTCTGTTGTACAGTAAGTCATGATTGAAAAATACTGACACGAATTATTTACTGCAGAATGGAGAAACTGTTACAGGCCGAGGGCAGGGAAAGATCAGTCTGGATTCTGGAAGAATATAGGAACACACGAGGCATCGCTGACCCTACGACTTGACGACGACGACGACGACGACGACGATTATAATAATAATTATGCCCGCCCGGCTAGCCGCGAAGTCTACGCGCTTCTTCTCGAGCGGGAAGGCGCGCCGGTCCCCGGCACGAATCCGCACGGCGGTATGCCGGCCGGCCTGTGGATGGTTTTTAAAGTGGTTTTCCATCTACCTCGGTGAATTTGGGCTGGTTCCCCTTATTCTGCCTCTGTTACACTATGTCGGCGATGGCAAACACTGTACCCATGTACGTGTACACCATCATTACTCTATCACGCAAACATCTGGAGTCTGAGATGTTCTTTGGGGGGGGGGGGGGCTGGGTTCGGTGAGGGGCGGCGGTGGGGTGGGTGGACTGCTGTGGCCTGTTGTCGGGTCGTGAGCCACTGAGGGCTACGGCAGGACGAATCCTCTCCGTCGTTTCTAGGTTACACAATACACAATGATGATGATGATGATGATGACTAGACCGCGGATTTTAGGTAAAAACCTATTTTGTTCCTGAGTTCCTATTTGCTTAAAAATTTGTACTTATGCGTTTCATGACTATTTACACTTAATAGTGTTGATTATATAGGACCTAAAAAAGCCTATTTCGACGTTAGTGCCTATTTTTGCCTATTTCGGCTTTAATATCCTAAAAACAAATCTCCTGGAAATAGGGGTGAACCCGCTGAAAGAAACAACATTCTCGTCAATTAGACGGTCGTATCGTCTTAGTTTTTAGAGATTTTCGCAGTGTTTGTGCTTATTTATTAATGAAATATTGATATATCTGAGTACACACTTCGATTTTATATTGTTTAAATCTCAGTTTGTTTGGCATTATAGTTCGTAAATCCATTGCGTAACACACACATTTTCGAAATTTTCAAGCGTATGCCTTCCAAAAGCCATATTTCTTCTGAATTGCATTTTCTTCTACGCTACGCAAAACTGTTGTTCTGTTCACTGATATAAACAAATTATTATTATTACATTAAAATACCTTATTACCGTTATTGTTATCATTCGAATTTGACCAACTCAGGACCACGTGAAAAGCTAATTTATGACGTCGTATGTTTTTGTTTCCTTGGCTTTCCAGTACTTCATTTCTGTAGTCTGTAGTTCTCTTCTTTCTTCTGTCTAATGCCCTTGGCTCTTTTTTCGTGCCGGCCGGTGTGGCCGTGCGGTTCTAGGCGCTTCAGTCTGGAACTGCGTGACCGCTGTTGTCGCAGGTTCGAATCCTGCTTCGGGCATGGATGTGTGTGATGTCCTTAGGTTAGTTAGGATTAAGTAGTTCTAAGTTCAACGGGACTGATGACCACAGGTGTTAAATCCCATAGTCCTCAGAGCCATGTGAACCATTCTTCTTTCGTATTTCCTTCTAAAAACCCCGGTGTTTTCATACTTTTTCTCTGAATACATGTTTCTTTACTGTGTCTATGTTCATTATTACTATCTCAGGAAGAGCTTTCTTAACTTCTATAAACCATTATGTGTGGATTTCTGCTTTTTTGTCGAAGAAGTAGAAAATTTATTTTCGATAGCATCTTGTTATCTATTCTTCTTAAGTGATCATAAAATATAATTCTTCACTTTCTCGTTGTATTTATTATATTCTCAGTTTTACATATATCCATTTTCACACTTTGGACCGAAATGTTTTTGAATTATTCTTCTTTTTTTCTCCTCCAGTTTACTTAACTGTTCGGCTGTTTTTACGGCGACACATTTTGAGGCATAAAGAAAGCTGGTTTTAATCACCACACTGTAATGCCTCAATTTTGTATTAATAGGCATGAATTTTTTATTTTATGTATTCCTTGTTAAGTGTAATGCCATTTCCAAATTAGCTGTATCAAAAAATTTATATATTGAAACTTCCTGGCAGATTAAAACTGTGTGCCGGACTGAGACTCGAACGCCGGACCTTTGCCTTTTGCGGGCAAGTGCTCTACCGACTGAGCTACCCAAGCACGACTCACGCCCCGTCCTCACAGCTTTAATTCCGCCAGTACCTCGCCTCCTACCTTCCAAACTTCACAGAAGCTCTCCTGCGAGTGCAGGAGAGCTTCTGTGAAGTTTGGAAGGTAGGAGGCGAGGTACTGGCGGAATTAAAGCTGTGAGGACGGGGCGTGAGTCGTGCTTGGGTAGCTCAGTCGGTAGAGCACTTGCCCGCGAAAGGCAAAGGTCCCGAGTTCGAGTCTCGGTCCGGCACACAGTTTTAATGTGCCAGGAAGTTTACTATCAGCGCACACTCCGCTGCAGAGTGAAAATTTCATTAATTTATATATTGTTATCATTATTAGAGTCATATGCATCTGAGGCACGTTAATAGTGGTGATGCCAGATATTTACATGTGGGACGGGGGCAGGGGGGTACAAATTGTGACTTCTGAGACACCCCCCGCTCCTGCACTCCCTCGGAGCCGAACTACGCATCCACTACTGGAATGGCTTAACGCTGTTCGACTCGATGTCTAGCCAGTTTAGACCCATTGTTGCTGTCAGAGATATACTCAGTTTCGTATCCTGTGCAGCCCTCAATCACCTAAAAATTTGAACATGTGTTCTTCCTACTATAATACAGGGTGTTACAAAAAGGTGCGGCCAAACTTTCAGGAAACATTCCTCACACACAAATAAAGAAAAGACATGTGTCCGGAAACGCTTAATTTCCATGTTAGAGCTCATTTTAGTTTCGTCACTATGTACTGTACTTCCTCGATTCACCGCCAGTTGGTCCAATTGAAGGAAGGTAATGTTGAATTCGGTGCTTGTGTTGACATGCGAGTCATTGCTCTACAGTACTAGCATCAAGCACATCAGTACGTAGCATCAACAGGTTAGTGTTCATCACGAACGTGGTTTTGCAGTCAGTGCAATAGGTTAGGTAGGTTTAAGCAGTTCTAAGTTCTAGGGGACTGATGACATTAGAAGTTAAGTCCCATAGTGCTCAGAGCCATTTGAACCATTACAAATGCGGAGTTGGCAGATGCCCGTTTGACGTATGGATTAGCACGGGGCAATAGCCGTGTCGCGGTACGTTTGTATCGAGACAGATTTCCAGAACGAAGGTGTCCCGACAGGAAGACGTTCGAAGCAACGGAACATTCCAGCCTATGACTCGCGACAGGGGAAGACCTAGAGCGACGAGGACACCTGCAATGGACGAGGCAATTCTTCGTGCAGTTGACGATAACCCTAATGTCAGCGTCAGAGATGTTACTTCTGTACAAGGTAACGTTGACCACGTCACTGTATGGAGAGTGCTACGGGAGAACTAGTTGTTTCCGTACCATGTACAGCGTGTGCAGGCACTATCAGCAGCTGATTGGCCTCCACGGGAACACTTCTGCGAATGGTTCATCCAAAAATGTGTCGATCCTCATTAAAGTGCAAATGTTCTCTTTACGGATGAGGCTTCATTCCAACGTGATCAAATTGTAAATTTTCACAATCAACATGTGTGGGCTGACGAGAATCCGCACGCAGTTGTGCAATCATGTCATCAACACAGATTTTCTGTGAACGTTTCGGCAGGCGTTGTTGGTGATGTCTCGATTGGGCCCCATGTTCTTGCACCTACCCTCAGTGGAGCACGTTATCATGATTTCATACCGTATACTCTACCTGTGCTGCTAGAACATATGCCTTTACAATTACGACACAACATGTTGTTCATGCACGATGGAGCTCCTGCACATTTCAGTCGAAGTGTTCGCACGCTTCTCAACAACAGATTCGGTGACCGATGGATTGGTAGAGGCGGACCAATTCCATGGCCTGACCTCAACCCTCTTGACTTTCATTTATGGGTGTATTTGAAAGCTCTTGTCTACGCAACCCCGGTACCAAATGTAGAGACTCTTCGTGCTCGTATTGTGGGCGGCTGTGACACAATAGACCATTCTCCAGGGCTGCATCAGCGCATCGGGGATTCCATGCGACGGAGGGTGGATGCATGTATCCTCGCTAACGGAGGACATTTTGAACATTTTCTGTAACAAAGTGTTTGAAGTCACGCTGGTACGTTCTGTTGCTGTGTGTTTCCATTCCATGATGGATGTGATTTGAAGAGAAGTAATAAAATGGGCTCTAACATGGAAAGTAAGCTTTTCCGGAGACATGTCCACATAACATATTTTCTTTCTTTGAGTGTGAAGAATGTTTCCGGCAAGTTTGGCCGTACCTTTTTGCAACACCCTGTATACGCACAATAAGTAAAATTTTGTTCTCTGCTGTCCTTAGGGGGCTGCAGTTCCAATGTCCAGCTATGTGTAAACGTGAACTACAACGGCGTGCGCTGGTGTCTTCTCAGGGCCCGCAGAGGAGAGCAAAGAAACGCCTCTATTAGCAGCGATGCAGACGCCGCTGCCCGCACGCTGCGAACTGTTGGGAGTCCAGCCACTGACTGGACGCAGCCGCTGTTCACACGCGCTTCGTGACCGCTTGCGTTGTTTTCCGCGGTTGCGCTGCACTGCGCTGCGCGTGTGTTGCTTACGTAAGAGGGGAAGAAGGGTGGCGGTTGGAGAGGGGGGTGGGGTGGGAGGGGAAGAGAATAGGAGAGAAGGAAGGAGGCCGCTGACATACTTACCGCTCCTGGAAGCGGCGCTCGTCACACACACACACACACACACACACACGTCCTCTGCTCTTGGCACTCCAAGGTACTTTAGCGAATGAACTAGAAAGCAAAGTCACAAATCGGCCTGTTCTTTGTGCTTCACTTCGCCACGAAGCTTTGCGCCTTAAAGGTCCCCACACAAGGTTATGTTGCCAGCGGTGTCTCGTGCAATCGGATCCTCGTTTCTACCCCGCCACACCCGAGCCATTCACCAAGCCATTTCGGCTAGTACTACGAACGCCATTGTGTAGAGAAGTTCTGCTATGGTAAATAAACTGTTATGTTTAGCTGTTGCAACTGATCTCTGTGTCTACACCAACACTTGTAAAAAATAGGTTGAGTGGCCGTCACAATTTATTAAACTTGTTCTGAAGCGCTTTTCTTGCCAACTGGAAGTTACTTACAGAATACGTATATTACGTTTTTCATGGACTTCAAATGGACTGTGTACATCTTTCCTGTGTTCTATTACAATTCGTTCAAATGGTTCAAATGGCTCTAAGCACTATGGGACTTAACATCTGAGGTCATCAGTCCCCTAGACTTAGAACTACTTTAACCTAAGTAGCCTAAGGACATCACACACATCCATGCCCGAGGCAGGATTCGAACCTGCGACCGGAGTGGTAGCTCGGCTCCAGACTGTAGCGCCTAGAACCGCACGGCCACTCCGGCCGGCGTCTGCGGACTGATTGCCCGTCCTGGCGATGGGTCGCTGAGATCCGTCGTTCGTTACAGCGGTCCGAAAGACCATAAATGAGTGAGAGAGCGCATACTGTCATTCTATGCAATCCAACACCTCTGTTAACTGGCGAGTTATAGCATACCCAGGCGGCTTCTGGAATAAACGTTACTTTTCCTTACTGTAGTACCGTCAATCACGATTTTGTTTAATTATAGTGGTGAAGCGTGGTGCCGCGTTTTGTCACACGGAAGTAATACAGCAAACTCCCCAATACGTCGGTGTGCTTTATCCACCTAGTGAATATCGGAGCATACTTCGGCCAATTTTGAAAAAAAAAAAAAATCTGTAGTTTTCTTCCATAATTACAGCGAAAATATGGTCTATATTGTCTTACGGTACTCTATTATGGCTGCTGGCTCATATTTTATCACCGAGCGAGGTGGCGCAGTGGTTAGCACACTGGACTCGCATTCGGGAGGACGACGGTTCAATCCCGTCTCCAACCATCCTGATTTAGGTTTTCCGTGATTTCCCTAAATCGTTTCAAGCAAATGCCGGGATGGTTCCTTTGAAAGGGCACGGCCGATTTCCTTCCCAATCCTTCCCTAACCTGAGCTTGCGCTCCGTCTCTAATGACCTCGTTGTCGACTGGACGTTAAACACTAACAACCACCATCATATTTTATCAAGCGGGCCAAGGCACCTAAATGCGTTGAGCTGTTCTTAGAGTGTGCAGAACATTTTCTAATTCTGACACTTTGGGACTTCGTAAAATGTGGAGCTTCTTCAGAAATAAGCGAATTAAAAACGGAAATAGAAAACATTTCTCTGTTATTTCCCGAAAGTGAACCTTATTCAAATGATGCGAAACATAAGCATGGCGTGTTTCAAGAGTAATTCTGTAATTAAGCTGGAAGTTTCTGGCTATTAAAGCTTAAGTAATGCACCGGGCTTTCAATTGTTTCGCAGATAGAATGAATAGCAGTTCCTGGTAAAAAAAAAAAAAGAAAAAAACATACGTCTTTTCGAATTATCTATATTCTTTGGTTTTCCAGGGAGTCTCAGGCCCTCAAAAAAAATTAATTCAGTTCATTAGAAAAGTTTATTTTAAAAAAATACCAAAATGTTTCCAATACACTCTAAGATGCAAAGACGACACTTCACACCTGAAATATCCGAATGGGACGGAAATCGGTAGACCTTGCTGTCCAAGGTACGGTTTGACAAGCACGAAGTTAAGCAATAGATTGGCTACTCTCACCAAGAACGGACGGGCACTATTTTGCTGGAATGTAAACCCAGTATGGCTTGCCTTGAAGGGCTACAAAATGAGACACAGAATGTAGTCGACGTACGGTTGTGCTGTAAAGGTGAAGCGGATGACAACCAAAGGGGTACTGCTATAAAACGAAGTGGCACCACATATCATCTTTCCCGCTTGTCGGGCCGTATGGTGGATAACAGCTTGGTGTCCCACTCCTGTCCGCGGCGTTTCCAGACACGTTTTCACTGGGCTCAGTGCGACGCGGGACTCGTCACTGAACACAGTTCTACAACAGTCAATGAGACTCCAGGCCAGACACCTGTCTGGAGGCGCCTCGGACAGCGGTGGGACACCAACCCGAGTGTCGCCCGCCGTACACCCGCACAACCAGGAGTGATGTTCTGGGACGACATTTGTTTTCATAGCAGGACCCTTTTGGTTGTCATCCACGGCGCTCTTACAGCATCGAAGTATGTCCTTCATGACAAGCCATCCTGAGCTTACATTTCAGTACCCATAATGTCCGCCAGCACACGGCGAGGGTTTCTAATGAGTGTTTCTTGCTTGCCTAACTCCACCTTGGTCCGCAAGATCGCCGAATATGTGCCTAATTGAGAACGTTCGGCTCATTAGGGACGCAGCCCTCAAACTATCTCGCGATATTGACGATATAACGCGCCAACTGGACAGAACTTGGCACGGTACCCCTCAGGAGATCATCCAATAGATCTATTAACGAATGCCAAGCCGAGCAATTGCTTGCGTAAGGGCCAGAAGGTGCACCAATGCGTTATTGACTTGTTACTTTTGTAAAGCTCTTTCTCTTGAATAAGTCATCCAGTTTTTCTGGAATTGTAACATTTCTTTGTCTGTAGTTGTACATTATACCTTCCGTTGTCCCACTATGGGCGAAAAAATGTATGAGCAGATACGAAGAGAGGGCAAGATTGCTGCTGCTTCAAAACTGACTTCTTTTACAGAACGAACGCTCGTTTTGAAAGTAACAGAGGATGAGTGACGATAATAATCATACAGGACATCGGGCCACAGAAACTGACCTGGACCTTGTGATGAGAAAAGCAGTTAGTTCCTCCTTGAAGTTATCGGCTACTCTTAATATTCCATGACGTGTGTCAAGAAAGTATACTTCAAGGCCTCCGACATATCTTTCTCGGCAGTACTGTGAACGTTGAGTCTTTAAGTTCCAACACGTCTACGGCCGAAAGTCTTTTAAGATACAGCATATCTGTTTTTCCAACTAATATTACGCGGCCGTTTTACCAAATTTCGTTCGGGACGGCTGCATCCGAATATTCTACGATTGTTACGGTTTCCAGAGATTTATCGACAATAACCTAACCGAAAGGTACTAGGTATTTCCAACCTTTCACAAGCAATACGTTCCATTTATTTTTGTTGAAGGTCAGCTGTCAGTCTCTACTAAAAGCGTTGATCTTCAGCAGACGTACCTGCATTTCGTTACTATTTTCTGCCTTTGTGACTTTCCTTTATTACAAGGCATTATACGTGAACAGCCTCAGGAAGTATGTCTTATGACTACATTCTCTGCCAATTTTTCTCTGTTAAATTCGTCATCTTTATGCTTGTTGGCCAGGTTGTATTATATGTGACACAGCATAAACTTTTGTAAGGATCTGGATGGCTTGGTTTTAATGCACAAACGTTGAAATATTGTAATTGTTTCAGCCTGATGGTGACTGTATGTGATAGAAACTGGTTGCCCATACTGTTTGACACAGAAGCTTTCTTTCTGTATGCTGTGTTCAACAATAAGTAAAAGCTACTGGGAAACATTTACAAAAAATAACCTTAACGCACTTATAACGTTGGTTCCAGGAAACCTGTTCCTACTAGACTGATAGAGTCTGGAGAAAATTTAAGTAGTTTCGTTTTCATACACAACGGAAGGCGTATGAATGTTGACAATTACAGGCGAGATCGATTTACCGTGAGGCGATGGTAAATAAGGAACAAGTGGTATCGTCTGACAACGTTAACTGCAGTTCTGGAGACAGTGATGTCAATGATGTGTTTACGTCCAAGGAACAGGAAACAGAAGTAAAAAAATGTTTCAAATGGCTCTGAGCACTATGGGACTCAACTGCTGAGGTCATTAGTCCCCTAGAACTTAGAACTAGTTAAACCTAACTAACCTAAGGACATGACAAACATCCATGCCCGAGGCAGGATTCGAACCTGCGACCGTAGCGGTCTCGCGGTTCCAGACTGCAGCGCCTTTAACCGCACGGCCACTTCGGCCGGCGGAAACAGAAGTACACAGTAGGTACTGTCTGATGCTGCAACTGGAGGTACTGCAATCTTAAATCACTGAAGTAATGACGAAAAGCAAGTGCTACAAGTATTTTAAAAGGATCGCCAGGGAGAATCAGCATAAAAAAAGTAGGATACTGAGGTACTGAGAAGCGATGATGTGTATTTGAAGTTCACTGAGGCTGCAGAGGCTATGATGAATATCACAGCAAGCAGTTGATTTGAACAGGGCAGAATATTCCTGAAAAGTGTGGCCACAAAAATTGGATAGATAACTGTAGTTATAAAGAATGTAACTCTGAAGGAAGTTTGGGTATACAAGGCCACAATTACCACACACACACACACACACACACACACACACACACACACACACACACACACACACACACACACACACACACACACACACCTTGCCCCCCTCCCCTCCCCCACCCCTGGCTTAGCATACCAGTCAGCAAAGATGCAGTAAGAAGATTGATAGTGGGCAGTGGATCAAGTGCGCCTGTCAGGAGGGAGGCCAGAGAGAAACTCACAAGCAACACGCCGCCAACGCCCTCTCGGCCTCAAGTACGAGTATATAGATCGTCAGCGCGGAGCGGAGCGGTCGGTCACTAGCTCACTGAGCCAGACTAACTCACTACTCCAGGATGGTGTCTGTCAGTCCATTCGCGGAGCGGCACCGTTCAGCACAGGCTGTGCCAGCACTTAGCACTCCGTCGTCAGGCCACAAGTGGCCGACCGTGACCATCCGACCCCCGTGTCATCCTCGGAGGAGGATGCGAATAGGAGCGGCGTGGGGGTCAGCACACCGCTCTCCCGGTCGTTACGATGGTATTCTTGACCGAAGCCGCTACTATTCGGTCGAGTAGCTCCTCAATTGGCATCACGAGGCTGAGTGCACCCCGAAAAATGGCAACAGCGCATGGCGGCCTGGATGGTCGCCCATCCAAGTGCCGGCCACACCCGACAGCGCTTAACGTCGGTGATCTCACGGGAACCGGGGTAGCCACTGCGGCAAGGCGTGCCAGCACTTAGCATCCAGATTAATGTAATAACAAGAGAACCCATATTGTCTGCAAGATGGCTCTTAAGGAAAAGCTAGTGCCACAACACATGGACTCTGTTAAAGTTAAGTAGCAGCTATCTGTTCAAGTGAATAAAGAAACAAAGAAACGTGTTAATTCGCGTGTGCATTAGTGTTGTACGGAGAGGACACCGGCCACTCATAACATCCTCTCCCTTGTTTCCTACAGTACAGAACTCTACCCCAACATCCGACCTCACTGCTACCCTTCATAGTTACCATGATCCATCAGTTAACGTCACTGACATGAGGCCAAATAACAAAAATGTCTTCTACATATCTAAAAATGTGCAGGTTTCAATCCTCCCGACTCCGGACCTCGAAATCCTCCATGAAAAGTCTCCAGGTTAAAGGCGAGCTTCCAATTATAGGTGACAAATGGCTCCCCACCGCAAATGCATCTATTTGCCCATGCATCGAAACTGGTTAGTTAATTCACCGCAAATCTGTGGCTGAGTTAACTGTAGGGAATCGTACAGAGGTACAAGGGTGCAGACGGACACCTTATCAAAACTCTAAGCCAGCGAACAGTTTCCAGTGTAGGTTGCAATAGTTCAGCAGAGATGAAGAAGATTGCAAAAGATAGACTAGCGCAGAGAATTGCATCAGATCAGTCTTCGGACTGAGGACCATAAAAAAATAATTAAATGATGTTCTTGTGTGTACAATGTACTTCGGGCAACGGCTTTGCCGCAGTGGATTCACCGGTTCCCGCGAGATCACCGAAGTTAAGCGCTCTCGGGCGTGGTCGGCACTAGGATGGGTGACCATCCAGGCCGCCATGCGCTGCTGCCATTTTTCGGGGTGCACTCAGCCTCGTGATGCAAACTGAGGAGCTACTCGACCGAATAGTAGCGGCTTCGGTCAAGAATACCATCGTAACGACCGGGAGAGCGGTGTGCTGACCCCACGCCCCTCCTATCCGCATCCTCCACTGAGGATGACACGGCGGTCGGATGGTCCCGGTAGGCCACTCGTGGCCTGACGACGGAGCACAATGTAGTTTAGCTATCGAATTAAATTTGGGCTCTTCCCGTTTTTATGTTTGTGGTGCGCTCCTGCCAGTGTACCCACAAATCCCGTGACTAGCCAAGAGTAATCAAAATAAGAACTAACTACCTGAACCACGCCTGTAAGTAGGATCGTGTCGACACGCTCGGAATCGTATTTCTTGTACGTCACTTGTCAGCGGAAGTCGACTGCAGCCACGGTGAAACGAAAAGGCAGTTTTCTATGTGGGACATTACGTTACGAGTCTTGGTGTTCATGTTCGCCACAGGGGATCGCGTCGCTCGTTAGCAGCCGGCTCATCCCGCTAATTGCGTGTGCGCGAATTAAGGTCGATTCGCATCGGACGTCGGCGGAACAAAAGGCGCCGTCACTGTTAAGTGGATGAGTGTTCGCACTGGAGGGAAATCCAACACAAACCTCACTTCGCTCAGGTCAGTGAAAGTGAGTTCATGAGACACTGTCCGTGATGTAAAATCTATATTACTAATCAGTAAATAAAAAAAAAAATAAAAAAAAAAAGGGTCGCCCAGACACGCATCCCCTTTGCAGGTTGCCTATTTAACGGCTTTGAGGGGCAACATAAATATTATTTTCAGTATTTCATGTAATTATTCAACGAATTTCAAAATTTAAAATGCTGTCATAATCCACGCATCAAGAGATGCAATCTTACGATAAAAGTTTAACACAGTACGTCAAGTATTACAGTTAGAAGCAGCTGTCTATACGTCTCGAGGTAGCGTAACACAAGGTGCACAAATTATCTAAACTATACCCGGTGAATCACCTCAAACTTGCACCGCAAATACTGCGGAAAAGGGAAGCGCTATTCATGTCCGGTTTCCACAGAATGGATAGTCAGGGGCTCGTATTGTTAGCCATCAACAGATTGTAATAATTCTTAGAAAGAGTATTTTTTGAGCAAACCTACACTTTTAAAATGGAACAACGAATGTAGACATTGACAGACTAAAAGTAGGGTAAATTAGAATGTCAGAGTGGTGTTGTTGCAGGATAGTCGATCACGTGATATATTATTTTTACAACTTCTCACACAGACACGCCGGCCGGTGTGGTCGAGCCGTTCTAGGCGCTTCAGTCTGGAACCGAGCGACCGCTACGGTCGCAGGTTCGAATCCTGCCTCGGGCATGGATGTGTGTGATGTCCTTAGGTTAGTTAGGTTTAAGTAGTTCTAAGTTCTAGGGGACTGACGACCTCAGATGTTAAGTCCCATAGTGCTCAGAGCCATTTGAACCATCTCACACAGACACTTTTACAATACCTGTGGTACCACGCACAAAGAACAACACAACTGCGTACACTAGGTATGGGGATTCTGTCAAATAACGAGACGACTGACCACCACAGGTTCAAACTGACTATCAGCAGCGGCACTACCAGTCTGGTACGGAACGACTGCTGCACACGTACTAGCATTGCCGTGGAGATGTCCGAGCAGGCTGCATTAACAGTTCGTTGCATATCAGTGGCTGTAGTTGGTACATCCGCAGAGAAAGGTCTAGAGGTGTCAAATTCGGGGAAAGGGCCGGTCAAGCTACAAATTCTCTGCGTCCAGTCCAACGATTTGGAAACAATTGGTGAAGACGTAGTGTAATACTTCGTGCAAAACGTGCTGGACAACCACCATACTTTTCTCTTTGTCTGCAGAGCAACGTCTCCTAGAATCCGTGGAAGACGATCTGCTAGGAGGCTGCGATACCTGTGCGCCTTCAGTATCCGTGTGTCAAAAGCGGGCCTATGACCTGATGGTTCACTACCCCATACCACACGTTTACAGTCCGTGGGTGCTTACGTTCCATCTGACAGAGCCAACGGGGATTGTCAACAGACCAACAGTGCATGTTTCGGCGGTTTACCTGGCCACGATTAGTAAATGTGGCTTCATCACTCAACGTGATACATCTGGAGTATCCCGTCTTAATGCCTGTGTACTGAAGCTAACACGGTTCCATGTAGCTACTGATGGAGAAAAATGTGACAGGGATGGAACCTATGTCGATGGTTCATGCGTGGGACACTTGCCTGACTCGTGCTACTTCCTCTTGCGACTGAGTGGGAGCCAACTTGTGGATCACCTGCAGCAACAGCAAGAACGTTAATTTCCCCATGTCCTGTCGTCATTTGGTTCCGTTACGTTGTCTAGCTGTTACGCTAACACTTTCACGCAACTGTTCAAGAGGTTGATAAGTAACTGCAAATATGACTGACGTCTATTGGGATATCTTGTCGCATACACCGCACAAGGACAAGTGTATTCTTCTTACACTCTCTGTACACCATGAGCATGTCGGATTTTCCTGCGCTGGTGAATCCCATCGTCCACTCACGATCTACTGCTTGGATTATCAGACACTAACTGACTCAGGGAACACACAAGCCCACTGTGAGCAAACATAACAACATGGTACCCAGCAACTATGCTGGCTGAATGGAGCAAACATGTGTCCGTGTGGAAGCTTCTCAGCCTACTTTTAGTTTATTAGTGTCAATAGGCACTATTCCATTTAAAAAAAAGTATAAGTTTTCACAAAAAACACTTTCTATGTATTATTACTATCTGTTGATTGGCTATCAATACGAGCTCCTGACTACAAATCCATTCTGTGAAAGGCCAGCCGGAGTGGCCGAGCGGTTCTAGGCGCTACAATCTGGAACCGCGCGACCAATACGGTCGCAGGTTCGAATCCTACCTCCGGCATGGATGTGTGTGATGTCCTTAGGTTAGTTACGTTTAAGTACTTCTAAGTTCTAGGGGACTGATGACCTCAGAAGTTAAGTCCCGTTGTGCTCAGAGCCATTTGAGCCATTCTGTGAAAACCCCCTCATCAATAGCACTTTCCATTTCCGCAATATCCGAGGTTCAAGGTTTGATGTGATTCAACCTGTACTGACTGTGAATGAGATCACTTAGCGACTTCCAACAATTTCAACGCATTTCCTGTTCTCCCGCCATCTCCGACAAAATGATGAATAGAAAAAAGTTCATCGCTTACTACATTTTCACTCTTCATGTGGTAAAACTTCAGCATTAGGCTCGACGTTTTAATAGCTTTACTTCTTTATTACCGACTCTTTAAGCAACACTGTTTGTAGACAGTATCCGCATATAGCGCTGAAAGTACGTGCAAAATTATATCATTGTACAACATATACTTTGAGATGCGTGAAAACCAAACTTTTCTTAAAATGGAGCACGTATTGCCCAGATTACACTCTTCCAGTGTCTGATAATGACAGAATGTTTGATAATGATACAATGTTTCTCGATTTTGACTTTTTCATTAGTCTACGGATGAATAATCCAAAACCAATAAAACCTTCCCATGCACGGTTTTGTCTCTCCAACTGTAAAGGTGTTACATGGTTAACGTCAAATACTTAATACATTAACTCATTTGTAAAGCAAACATACGTTTGAAGCCGTTTACTACACGACTGTTCGACTCGGACTGGGAGTATCAGAATTAAGGAGCTGACAGTGATAGCAGAGTTTACTGGTGCCCAAAGCAAAATTCATAAAGGGTTTTCTTGACGAAGATAACATGGTAAATTTTACATTCGTTTTTTGAAATGAAAAAGGAAATATTAAAAGTTTCGTTAATCTTGAAAGCAGCATTTGTTTCATACAGAAAATATATACGTACAGACCATTCAAACTATATTTTGAGGGCGGTACATGGCTATTTTACCTTATCTACCAGATTTTTTTCCCTGTACTAAATAACTTCAATACCAAATCTATCTTTTTTTTTGTCTTCAGTATTCTGATTGCTGTTCTGTAATCCACCACGAATTCCTCTCTTGTGCCAAGCTCTTTACCTGAAGTAATGCATCTTACGACCTCGATTATTTGCTGTGTGTTCCCAGAACCTTTGTGTTTCCCTACAGTTTTTATCTTCTATATCTCCCTCTCGTACCATCTAAGATACTGTTTGATTTCCTAATATAGGTGCTGAAACGTCCCCTTAGAAAAATTAATGAATTACTGTGCTGGTAAACCCCTTACGTTATTGATTTTCAAACAGCTGAGCAGAACTGAACGTACTCAGACATTTCGCTCTTTACCTATTCTGATCAACACTAAACTGACACACAAAATTTTTAGCGCAACGCAATCTGACTTTCAATAATCCCTACAAGAGAATGGCCCTAACTAAATTAACCTATACGTTTCACAAATCACTTACCTCACAAAAAACTTCGTTACTCGAACTACTGCAATACAGCGAGCGCCACTACTGCCAGCTAAATAAAAGATTCTAACTACTGAAGGCACTAACTACAGATAGGCATAGTTAACAAATGAAAGATTTTGATAGAGAAGAAACAATGTATTTGTCTTAATAGTGTTCAAAAGTCATAAGATATATAGCAGTTCATGACATCCATTCTTACAAATGTACTGTTTCTGATGGACACGCGTCCAGATCATCCGCTCTCAAAAATCCGCCATCTCACTTCCCCACATCCACCACTGCTGGCGGCTCACCTCCAACTGCGTAACGCTACGCGCTGTTAACAGCCAACTGCCCAACACTACAATAGCGACTATTGCAACAATGCCGACCAGCCTCAGACTGGACACAGCACAGCCAGTGATTTTCATACTGAGCGCTACGTGGCGTTACCAGCATAAAAACCTAAACAGCCTACTTACAGTGCTACCATCCTATCCCTTCTTATCGGTGTTTTCCAGATATTTGTTTCCACGTCTATTCTGCGGAGCACCTCTTCATTTCTTTTCAGTCCACCTAGTTTAAACCACCCTTCTGTAACACCACACCTCAAACACTTAGATACTCTTCCGTTCCGGTTCCCCCACAGTCCATGTTTCACTGCCATACAATGCTGTGCTCTAAACGTAAATTCTAAAATTAGGCCGGTGTGCGTATTTTGATACTAACAGACTTCTCTTGGCAAGGAATGCCTTCTTTGACTGTCCTAGTTTACTTTTTAAGTCCTCGTTGTGTCATCCATCATGGAGTTTTCGGCTTCCAAAGTAGTAGATTCGTTCATCTTCTTCGTAGTCAGAAATTCTGCTGTTAAGTTTATTCCTAATCTCATTCTACTACTCCTCATTGGCCGCCCGGCTAGCCCCGCGATCTAAATCGCTGCTTCCCGAGCGGGAAGGCGTGCCGGATTAGTGCCGAGGTCCGGTGTGCCGGCCAGCCTATGGATGGTTTTTAGGCGGTTTTCCATCTGCCTTGGCGAATGCGGGCCGGTTTCCCTAATTCCGTCTCAGTTACACTATGTCGGCTATTGCTGCGCGAACACTTTCTCCATGTACGCGTACACCATAATTACTCTACCGTGCAAACATTTGGGGTACACTGGTCTGGTATGAGACGTTTCTACGGATGGAGGCTGGGGGGTCCACTGGGGGCCGAACCGCACAATAACCCCGGGTCCGGTGTGGGGCGGCGGTGGGGTGGGTGGACTGCTGTGGCCTGTTGTGGGGTTGTGAACCACTGAGGGCTACGGAGGGACGACGCCTCTCCGTCGTTTCTAGGTCCCCGGTTCAATACACACCTACATACACACACCCCTCATTACTTTCTTCTTTCTTCCATTTACCCTCAGTCCATATCCTGTAAGACTGTTCATTCCGTTCAAGATGTGCTATATCTCTTTTTCACTTTCGCTGAGGATAGCGATGTCATCAACAAATCTTATCACTGATAACATCGACCACTGCATTCCAGAACCCTTCTTTTATTTCCGTTATTGCTTCTCGATATTTAGACTCAGGAGTAGGGGTGAAAGACCACATCTTGTCTTACATCATTCTTAATCCGAGCACTTCTGCATTGGTCTTACAGTCACATTGTTCCCTCTTGCTCCTTGTACATATTATGCGTCTCTCAGTCTATCTTACTCCTCTTTTTTCTCAATATTTCGAACAAATTGCACGATTCCGCATTGTCGAAGCTTTTTGCAGGTCGACAAATCCTATGAATGTGTCTTGATTTTTCCAAAGTGCAATGTCAGAGTCGCGTCATATCTATTCATTTATTTATTTACTCGTCAAGTACCGTAGGACCAAATTGAGGAGCAATTCTCCAAGGTCATGGAACATGTCTGTACATGGAATTACAACATAAAAGTAATAACAGATAAAAATAAAATGTTTATGAACCCAAATAAAATCAAGCCATAAGTTTACGTAAACTCGATCAACAGTACAACATAATAATCAGCTTAATTTATCAAGGAACTCCTCGACAGAATGGAAGGAGTGACCCATGTGGAAACTCTTTAGTTTCGATTTGAAAGCGGGTGGATTACTGCTAAGATTTTTGAATTCTTGTGGTAGCTTACTGAAAATGGATGCAGCAGTATACTGCACATCTTTCTGCACAAGAGTTCTGGAAGTCCGATCCAAATGCAGGTTTGATCTCTGCCGAGTATTAACTGAGTGAAACTGGAATAAGCTGATATGGTTAATAAGAAATGACAGTAAAGTATATATATATATATATATATATATATATATATATATATATATATATATATATATATTCAGAGGCCAACGTCAAAATACCCAAACTAGTGAACAGGGGTCGACAAGAGGTTCGCGAACTTACACCACTAATTGCCCGAACCACCCGTTTCTGAGCCAACAATATCCTTTTAGAATAGGAAGAGTTACCCCAAAATATAATACCATACGACATAAGCGAATGAAAACAAGCAAAGTGTCGAGCTATCAGTTACACGAGATACCATTCGAAAAGTAAAAATGGCAGCATTATGTTCTGAACAAGATCCTGAATATGGGCTTTCCACGACAGTTCACTATGTATCTAAACACTTAGACATTTGAACTGTTCATTTTCACTTGTCATAAGCCCATTCTGTGAAATTAAAACACCGAGTTTGGTTGAATTGTGTGTTAGAAACTCTAAAAACTGAGTCTCACTGTAATTTAGCGTTAGTTTATTTTCTACAAGCCATGAACTTATGTCATGAAGAGCACTATTTGAAACCGAGCCAATGTTACAAACAACGTCGTTTACTACCATGTTAGTGTAGAAGAAGAGAAATATTTTAGAGTTATCCGTAAAACTTGAGGGCATATCATTTGTATAAATAAGGAACAGGAGTGGCCCCGACAATAATCCCTGGGCACCCCCCATCTGACCGTACCCCACTCAGACCCCACATCACAGCCATTCTCCACACTGTAACGACCTTTTGCTGTCTGTTGCTAAAGTAAGAGGTGAACCAATTGTGAGCTACTCCCCGTATTCCGTAGTGGTCGAACTTCTGGAGCAATATTTTGTGATCAACACAATCAAACGCCTTAGTTAAATCAAGAAATATGCCTAGCGTTCGAAACTTTTTATTTAATCCATCCAGTACCTCACAGAGAAAGAGAATATAGCATTTTCGGTTGTTAAATGACTTCTAAACCCGAACTGTACATTTTATGGCAAATTATCCTCACATACACAGCCTTTTCAATAACTTTAGTAAACAATGACGTCATAGAAATAGGTCTAAAATTGTCTAAATTATCGCTTTCTCCCTTTTTATAAAGCGGCTTTAATACTGAGTACTTTAATCGTTCACGAAACTAAAGGAAAAATTATAAATATGGCTGAATACAGGGCTAACATGTGCTGCACAGGCATTTCATCCTATCCATCAGAGTCCTTAGTTGTCAGTGATTTAATTATTGGCTCAATCTCCCCCTTGTCTGTGTCATAGAGGAATATTTCAGACAACAATCGCGGAAAGGCATTTGCCAAGAGAGCTGTATGATTCCCTGTAGAAACTAAATTTTTACTTTATTCACCAGCAATGCTCAGAAAATGAGTGTTAAATACTGCTCATATATCTGATTTATCAGTACCAGAAACATTTTTGCTACGAACTGACTTTATATCGTTGACCTTGTGCTGCTGACCAGACATTTCCTTCACAACTGACAATATAGTTTTAATTTTATTCTGTGAATTAGCTATTCCATTTGCGTACCACATACTCTTTGCCTTCCTAATAACATTTTAAGCACCTTACAATACTGTTTGTAATGGGCTACTGTAGCTTAATTGTGACTACTTCAAACATTTTAATATAATTCCCGCTTTGTTCTACATGATGTCCTTATCCCACTAGTCAGCCACCCAGGCTGCCTTTTACTGCTAGTCTCTGGCGCTTATGCCTTTCCTAAAGTCTAGCAGATTCTGATGGTTACCTCTCCATTGTAGTACCCTCTCACAGATCTGAATGGAGCACTAGACCGGGATCTTTTGTGACTGGAGAGATCATCAGGACAGTTTTTTTCAGTTACAGGCCACCCGTCCAGCGGATACTCCATTTATGTCTTTAATACAATTGTTTCCTTTGTCTTCTGCATCCTCACGCCGTGGATCATTGCTGTTTCCAACCGCCTTTCAGAGGCAGTTTCCCACCGCAAGCGCGAGAGGGCCGGCCGCGGTGGCCGTGCGGTTCTAGGCGCTTCAGACCGGAACCGCGAGCCTGCTACGGTCGCAGGTTCGAATCCTGCCTCGGTCATGGATGTGTGTGATGTCCTTAGGTTAGTTAGGTTTAAGTAGTTCTAAGTTCTAGGGGACTGATGACCTAAGACGTTAAGTCCCATAGCGCTCAGAGCTATTTGAACCAAGCGCGAGAGGTTGCCCTGAAACTCTGTCCGCTCCTCCATCCTCTTTGACAAAAAGCCGTTGGTAGGACGAGGGGAGATTCCTTATATCGGAGTCTTCGGCCGACATTGCTGATGCTTAATATACAAAATTTTAGCAATGGCTGGCTCTGAACCCGGGACTAACGACGTTTTCAATTGCTACTCACTAGACCACGTGTGTTACTCGCTGCTGCCAGAATTAACTGCAGCTGTTTTGCTTGGCGTAATATGCAATTATTTGAGTCGTCACAGTGTTCTCGTTCA
Organism: Schistocerca nitens; assembly: GCF_023898315.1. NCBI lineage: Eukaryota > Metazoa > Arthropoda > Insecta > Orthoptera > Acrididae > Schistocerca > Schistocerca nitens. The sequence continues at coordinate 60,332,417 of NC_064621.1, read as the reverse complement.
CCAGTACATAATAAGGCTTCATTTTCGTTGAACATATCATTCGTCCGCTATTCTGACATCTCTGTTTTTACGAAAGTGTCAGTCCTTCATTATCCGTTTTAGGCTAATGACGTAGGAAAACAGATTACTACCAAAACGGCAGAATATAGTCTTTAATTATATGAAAGGACGCGAGAGTACTTGTTACGGAGATTCTTTCATTAAGACTTTGAGCTTAAAGCTACCCGGCTGATTGCGAGGACTCCCTGGTTTTCGTCACACACAGTAACACCCAGTTACGCAATTAACGGAAGAGAACTAAATGGAAATTTTAGCATTGATTAGTGGCGCTAGTATGAACACAGAGAGTCCTTCCATACCTACTGCGACTGTAGCTTGTACTGTCAAGTCCCTTGTAACCAGACTAAATTTTTTATTGTGTATTTAATAACCGCCACGGTTCCCTGTCGAAAACACGCTGCATATCTTATCTAAGTGAATCGATTCAGAGTGAATAAATTTTGGGCACGTAACGGTTTACAGAATACACTGGAGTGTGGAATATGCTGAAATGAAGGTAAACTGTGCTGTAGCATAGAGAAATGACCACCGTGTCCAATCATGGGAGAAAGGCACTTCCATTTCCGTGCAGCTGTAGTGTCGTGTACACAGAAAGTATGGTAAAACAATGCTGCGGATTTTTGTACGTCATCTGCTTTTTTCACAATTCAGTTATGATGTGCTCCACAGTATGTCACGACTCGCATTAAATGTGGACACATCTTTGGTGGACCGTACTGATGTATTGCCTCTTTACAGCGGCGCTGTCGGACAACTCAATTACACTCAACTAGACTTCAAAAAAAAAGCAAGACACGTAAATAGGATTTGTCGACCTATAACAAGCATTCGACGATGTAAAATGGTGGAAGATGCTCAAAATTCCAAGAAAACTCGTAGGGCTATAGGCAAAGACGGGGATCTGTTACACAGGTGACATCCAACGACAAGTCCACACGTTAGAAATTACTGAGCTCTGGTCACCGACCTGTGTTCTGCTGTCACTGCTTCTCCTATGACAACGCAGTAGAGGCTGGCTGCTTTTATACTGGCGGGCCCGCCTCTCGGGGCATTACGTAGGGGTGCTCGTGTACTTTTGATCATACAGAAATGTCCCAGCCGATACTTCCCCTTTTCTTCTAGTTCGCGTAAGACGAGTCCGCATTCCGCCCTATTCTGTCCATCCACCGGCTGAAATGTTGAGTACTGTATTACATGGGCGAATAATAGTTAACAGTTTACGTAACTTGTAACAGCGTGGTGTTGCTATTTGAAGTGTATGAAAAGTTCTTGAAGCATTGAAATTTAACGTCGTCTCTAATTTTATCGCGGTCAACTGTTGTCGTCTTACGCGAGTTATAGTTACTGACCATCGCAGTTCAAATGTTCAAATGTGTGTGAAATCTTATGCGACTTAACTGCTAAAGTCATCAGTCCCTAATCTTACACATTACTTACCCTAAATTATCCTAAGGACAAACACACACACCCATTCCCGAGGGAGGACTCGAACCTCCGCCTGGACAAGCCGCACAGTCTGTGACTGCAGCGCCTTAGACCCCATCGCAGTTGTGACATTTTGAGTTACTGAGGGGTGTAAAGGAGTGGTCCACTTATACTTATCTAGGACTGGCTGATATGTGACTTAGGTATTATATCTCATCCGACCAATTGCGTATGTCAAATGTTGAGGTCCAGAGAACTGCCGGGATTCACAGACAATTCTCTTGTAGAGCAACTACTTCCTTTTCTTTATATTGTAGTATTCTGAGTCTTTGTTCCCTTATTTTCAAAAACTTAATGTCATCGCCCGCCACAACATGACAGCTGATCGCATTGCTCGGCACCTACACGTTTTACAAATCATATATACACTGAAGCGCCAAAGAAACTCATAGGCATGCGTATTCAAATATAGAGATACGAAAACAGGCAGAATACGGTGCAATGCCTGTATAGGACTGCAAGTGTCAGGCGCAGTTGTCGGATCGGTTACTGCTGCTACAAAGGCAGTTTGAACGTGGTGTTATAGTCGTCGCACGAGCGATCGGACACAGTATCTCCGAGATAACGATGAAGTGGGGATTTTTCCGAACGAGCATTTCACGAGGGTACCGTGAATATCACGAATCCGGTAAAACATCAAATATCCAGCAAGAACAGGACCAACGACGACTGAAGGGAGTCGTTCAGTGTGACAGAAGTGCAACCCCTCCGTAAATTGCTGCAGACTTCAAAGCTCGGCCGTCAACAAATGTCAGCGTGCGAACAATTCAACGAAACATCATCGATACCGGCTTTCGGAGGCGAACGCCCACTCGTGCACCCTTGATGACTGCACAACACAAAGCTTTACGCCTCGCCAGGGCGCGTCAACGCCGACATTGGACTGTTGATGAATGGAAACATGTTGCCTGGTCGGACTGGTCTTGTTTCAAATTGTATCGAGCGGATGGACCAGCACGGGTATGGAGACAACCTCATGAATCCATGGGCCTTGCATGTCAACAGGTGACCGTTGAAGCTCATGGAGGCTCTGTAATGGTGTGAGGCGTGTGCAGTTGGAGTGATATGGAACCCCTGATACGTCTAGATACGACTCCGACATGTGACGCGTACGTAGACATCCTGTGTGATCATCTGCATCCATTCATGACCATTGTGCATTCCGACTTGGGCAATTCCAGCAGGACACCCCACACGTCCAGAATGGCTACAGAGTGGCTCCAGGAACACTCTTCTAAATGTAAACACTTGCGCTGGCCACCACACGCCAGACATGGACATTGTTGACATATCTGGGATGCCTTGCAACGTGCTGTTCAGAAGAGAACTTCACCCCCTCATACTGTTACGGATTTATGGACAGCCCTGCAGGATTCATTGTGTCAATTCCCTTCAGCACTACTTCAGACATTAGTCGAGTCCATGCCCACCTCGTCTGCGGCGCTGCACGATATCATACACGTGAACCAGTTTCTTTGGCTGTTCAGTGTACGTATCTTGAATACCGATTCGTTGCACATCGTCTAGACAGAAATTGTGAAAATGAGCTAACCTAGCAGTCTTTAGAGCAGACATGTCGGTTGACTTGGAATTCAGACATTAAGAAAAACTTCGGTGTCGCTCAACCGCGTACGTTTGTGATAATGGGAAAACGAAGCTGGAGGAGAGGAAGAGGTCGGTGGCGAATATCGGAGCACTACGAGATGCACTAAGCAGGGATGGCTAGAGGACAAATGTAAGGATGTAGAACCGTATCTCACTAGGGGTTAGATAGATAGTGCCTACAGGAAAATTAAAGAGACCTTTGGAGGAAAGAGAACCACTTGCATGAATATCAAGAGCTCAGATGGAAACCCAGTTCTACTCAAAGAAGGGAAAGCAGAAAGGTGGAAGGAGTATATAGAGGGCCTATACAAGGGCAATGTACTTGAGGACAATATTACGGAAATGGAAGAGGATGTAGATGAAATGGGAGATACGATACTGCGTGAAGATTTTGACAGAGCAGTGAAAGACATGAGTCGAAACAAGGCCCCCGGAGTAGACAACATTCCATTAGAACTACTGATAGCCTTGGGAGAGCCAGTCCTGACAAAACTCTACCATCTGGTAAGCAAGATGTGTGAGACAGGCGAAATTCCCTCAGACTTCAAGAAGAATATAATAATTCCAATCCCAAAGAAAGCAGGTGTTGACAGATGTGGAAATTACCGAACTATCAGTTTAGTAAGTCACACCTGCAAAATACTAACGCTAATTCTTTACAGACGAATGGAAAAACTGGTAGAAGCCGACCTTGGGGAAGATCAGTTTGGATTCCGTAGAAATGTTGGAACACGTGAGCAATACTGACCTTACGACTTATCTTAGAAGAAAGATTAAGGAAAGGCAAACCTACGTGTCTAGCATTTGTAGACTTAGAGAAAGCTTTTGACAATGTTACCTGGAATGAGCCGGCCGCGGTGGTCTCGCGGTTCTAGGCGCGCAGTCCGGAACCGCGCGACTGCTACGGTCGCAGGTTCGAATCCTGCCTCGGACATGGATGTGTGTGATGTCCTTAGGTTAGTTAGGTTTAAGTAGTTCTAAGTTCTGGGGACTGATGACCACAGCTGTTAAGTCCCATAGTGCTCAGAGCGATGTTTTATGTTACCTGGAATACTCTCAAATTCTGAAGGTGGCAGGGTAAAACACAGGGACCGAAAGTCTATCTACAATTTGTACAGAAACCAGATGGCAGTTATGAGTCGAGGGGCATGAAAGGGAAACTGTGGTTGGGAAGGGAGTGAGACAGGGTTGTAGCCTCTCCCCGATGTTATTCAAACTGTATATTGATCAAGCAGTAAAGGAAACAAAAGAAAAATTCGGTGTAGGAATTAAAATCCACGGAGAACAAATAAAGACTTTGAGGTTCGCCGATGACATTGTAATTCTGTCAGAGACTGCAAAGGACTTGGAAGAGCAGTTGAACGGAATGGACAGTGTCTTAAAAGTGGGATATAAGATGAACATCAACAAAAGCAAAACGAGGATAATGGAATGTAGTCGAATTAAATCGGGTGATGCTGAGAGATTAGGAAATGAGACGCTTAAAGTAGTAGATGAGATTTGTTATTTGGGGAGCAAAATAACTGATGATGGTCGAAGTAGAGAGAATATACAGTGTTGACCGGCAACGGCAAGGAAAGCGTTTCTGAAGAAGAGGAATTTGTTAACATCGAGTATAGATTTAAGTGTCAGGAAGTCGTTTCTGAAAGTATTTTTTTGGAGTGTAGCCATGTATGGAAGTGAAACATGGACGATAAATAGTTTGGACAAGAAGAGAATAGAAGCTTTCGAAATGTGGTGCTACAGAAGAATGCTGAAGATTAGTTGGGTAGATCACATAACCAATCAGGAGGTATTCAATAGAATTGGGGAGAAGAGGAGTTTGTGGCACAACTTGACAAGAAGAAGGGACCGCTTGGTAGGACATGTTCTGAGGCATCAATGGATCACAAATTTAGCATTGGAGGGCAGCTGGAGGGTAAAAATCGTAGAGGGAGACCAAGAGATGAATACACTAAGCAGATTCAGAAGGATGTAGGTTGCAGTAAGTACTGGGAGATGAAGAAGCTTGCACAGGATAGAGTAGCATGGAGAGCTGCATCAAACCAGTCTCAGGACTGAAGGCCACAACAACAACAACAACATCGTGAATATCAGGAATCCGGTAAAACATCAAATATCCAGCAAGAACAGGACCAACGACGACTGAAGGAAATCGTTCAATGTGACTGAAGTGTAACCCTTCCACAAATTGCTGCAGATTCCAAAGCTCGGCCGTCAACAAAGGTCAGCGTGCTAACAATTAAACGAAAGATCATCGATACGGGCTTTCGGAGCCGAACGCCCACTCGTGCACCGTTGACGACTGCACGACACAAAGCTCTACCCCTCGACTCGGCGCGTCAACGCCGACATTGGACTGTTGATGACTGGAACCATGTTGCCCGGTCGTACGAGTCTCATTTCAAATTGTATCCAGCGGATGGACCAGCACGGGTATGCAGACAATCTCATGATTCAATGGAACTTGCATGTCAACAGCTGACTGTTCACGCTGATGGAGGCTCTGTAATGGTGTGACGCGTGTGCATTTGGAGTGTTATGGAACCGGTGATAGGTCTAGATACGACTCTGACATGTGACAAGTACGCAAGCATCCTGTCTGACGACCTGCATCCATTCATGTCCACTGTGAATTCCGACTTGGGCAATTCCAGCAGGACACCCCACACGTCCAGAATTGCTACAGAGTGGCTGCAGGAACACTCTTCTGAGTTTAAACACCAGCGCTGGCCACCAGACTCCCCAGACATGAACATTATTGAGCATATTTCGAATGCCTTGCAACGTGCTGTTCAGAAGAGATGTTCACCCCCTCGTATGGTTACGGATTTATGGACAGCCCTGCAGGATTCGTTGTGTCAATTCCCTCCAGCACTGCTTCAGACATTAGTCGAGTCCATGCCCAAGTCGTCTGCGGCACTTCTGTGTGCTCGAGGGGGCCCTACACGGTATCAGGCAGGTGAACCAGTTTCTTTGGCTGTTCAGTGTATGTATCTTGTATACTGCTTCGTTGCACATCATCTAGACAGAAATTGTGAAAATGAGCTAACCTAGCAGTCTTTAGAACAGACATGTCGGTTGACTTGGAATTCAGACATTAAGAAAAAGTTTGGCGTCGCTCAACTGCCTACGTTCGTAATAATGGGAAAATGAAGATGGAGGAGAGGAAGAGGTCGGTGGCGAATATCGGAGCACTACGAGAGGAACGAAACGATTGTGGTTTACCTGAGGACAGAAATCAAGGGAAACGTAGGACAGTTGGGGCCCACCGTGATGCGCAACACGCTGCTTTCCTGTATGTAACAAATGCCCTAGCATCAAAGAAATACTGACGTAATTCGAAATCATTTTCTTCCCTTTTGGTATTTTTTGAGAAGACATTCCGTCAGCCCATGAAGACCGGCGTGGTCGGAGAGCACAGAGACGTGACGGAGAATGGCGGACTGCTGTATTACCTTTGCTGGGTAATAACAGCACTGTGGTACTGGCACAGGCGAAGAGATGCTGCGACATGCCAAAACGATCTTGGTCGGTGCGTACCTGAAACAGCACAAATAACAATGTACACAGTAATCGATAGGAAGAGCTGTAAAATTAGAATTGTTAGAAAGAAGCAGAAATGTTTTCAGATAGCATTTGGCTACTACAGAAATTACAAGCTACTTTATAAAACCGGCCACAAATTTGTGTAGCTAATGTACAAAATTCTTGGATATAAGCTGAAAGGAAAAAAAGTCGCGCCGTTGTAGGACTTCACTAGTCGCTATGAAGCACTGTGACTATGTGGAACATATCAGGTGGCATCGTCACCCTCCACCGCTGTCAGTAGTCAAGAGAGCAAAGCAGTGCGTTTGTGGCAGCTGGTATTTTGAAAGCAGCGCAGTACCTGGTCGACGTGACACAATGGCGGAAAGGACCTGCCGTGTCTGAGCATGCGCGTGGCCACACTGAGAATGAAGTTCATCCGAGACAAGGGTATAGTCAGGAGTGGCACAGGGAAGTGTGATACGACCGCTGTTGTTATGTGTATAAATAAATGATTTGGCGACAGGGTGGGCAGCAATCTTTGGTTGTTTGGTGGTGATGCCGTGGTGTACGGTAAGGTGTCGAAGCTGAGAGACTGCAGGAAGTTCACTGTGAGCCACGTTTTACTGAACTGCGTTTTACTTTCTGACCAGCGGGCCGCGGCTGACTTGCCAGCGGACCTGCCATCTCTTTTAGGCAACACTCGGACGAATGTGGTCAAAGTTTTAAAGTTCTGTGCCATGTCAAATGTTTTTGCAAAGATTTTAGGGAGAGGATCTTAGTTTGCTCACTGTGGGACAAGCTCGACCATATTTTATGTAAGTGGCCAGCCAATGACAATTTACTATGGCATTCTTGTTGCTAAGTTTTCCCTTTCCATACGTTCTACTTTCTTATGTCGCATTTTCCTTCTTTTCCTGCTTTGTTTGCGTGTGTGTTTCAGTTTAGTTAGGTCTGTCCACATTCGTTCCCTTTAATGTGTGTCAGGGCGCTGATGACCTCGACGTTGAGCGCCCATAAGCCCCAACACACACACACACACACACACACACACACACACACACACACACACATACAAGACGACTTAGACAAAACTTCCAGCTGGTGTGATGAATGGCAGCTAGCCCTAAATGTGGTAAAATGTAAGTTAATGCGGATGAGTTGTAATGTTCAGGTACAGTATTCCTGCTGTCCTGCTTGACAGACTAAAGTCGTTTAAATATCTGAGTGTAACATTGCAACCGATGTGAGGTGGAAGGAGCATGTGAGAACTGCGGTAGGTTGGTTCAAATGGCTCTGAGCACTATGGGACTTAACATCTGAGGTCATCAGTCCCCTAGAACTCGGAACTACTTAAACCTAACTGACCTAGGGACATCACACAGCCGGCCGCAGTGGCCGAGCGGTTCAAGGCGCTTCAGTCCGGAACCGCGCGACCGCTACGGTCGCAGGTTCGAATCCTGCCTCGGGCATGGATGTGTGTGATGTCCTTAGGTTAGTTAGGTTTAAGTAGTTCTAATTTCTAGGCGACTGATGACCACAGATGTTAAGGCCCATAGTGCTCAGAGCCATTTGAACCCTTTGAACATCACACACATCGATGCCCGAGGCAGGATTCTAACGTGCGACGGTAAAGGTCGCGCGGTTCCGGACTGAAGCGCCTTGAACCGCTCGGCCACCGAGGCCGGCGAACTGTGGTAGGGGAAGGCGAATTGTCGACCGGTTTATCGGGAGAATTTTAGGAAAGAGTGGTCCACCTGTAAAGGAGATCGCATATAGGGAGCTGGTGCGACCTGTTCTTGAGTACTGCTCGAGTGTTTGGAATCCGTACTACGTCGGATTGAAGTAAGACATCGAAGCACCTCAGAGGCGGGCTGCTAGAGCTGTTACCGGTAGGTTTGGAATACACGTGTTACGGGGATGCTTCAGGAACTCAAATGGGAGTCCTTGGAGGAAGGTGACGTTTTTTTCGAGAAATGCTGTCGAAAAAATTTAGAGAACCAGCATTTGAAGCTGACTGCCGAAAGATTCTACTGCCGCCAACATACATTTCCGCGTAAGGACCACGAAGAAATTAGGGCTCATACGGAGGCATATAGACTGTCGTTTCTCTCTCGCTGTGTTTGCAAGTGGAACGGGAGGGGATATGACTAGTAGTGGTACAGGGTACCCTCCGCCACGCACCGTACGGTACCTTGCGGAGAGTATCTATGTAGATGTAGATGTAGACGTAGAAGTTGCCCGATTTGTTGGTGTATCAACGCAGACTGTCTGTCCACAAGTAATGGTGTACAACTCGGAGGCACGTAACACGGCTTAAGCACAGTGCTGGTAAAGAGATCCCATCCTACAGGGACTGGAGACGCGTGTCACGCCTTGGCAGCGAGGGGTCGCTTTCAGAGCCGACAGGATCTGGTGCTCGCACGTTCGTTTCAGACGGTTTACGAGCGGACGTTGCGGAGGGAACAGCACGCAGTGGACATTAGCAGTCTGATACCGCGCAGAAGGCCACTGCTCACAACAGCACTAAAAACTGCGTGTCGTGTGGTCCGGCGACTTTGGCTCTTCTGGAACGATGTTATGGCGCGGGTGGGCAATCGGTTGCGCACGGGACGGGTGAATGCGGCCCGCGGAAGACATTCGTGTGAGACAGTTGCGAAGCGATCGCACTGCACTCCGCCTCGGACCCATTTTAGGACAATCGCCATTCTTGTTCGCATTTTTTCTAGTTTGCTTCTGTATAATACAGGCGATATGTGCCAGATTCGAGCGATTTGGACTTTTGAACTTAAATTAGCAAAGAATTTATGGCTTTTTTTATTTATTGTAACAGTAATAACTCGTCATTATGCGACCAGTCATCAAAAGTATTTTTGGATGGATATTTCAGAAATGTTTGCTTTTATTGTTTTCGGATGTTAACATACCAAACATAAAGCTTTTCTTAGCTGAATGTCTACGGCTGAAGAATTTTGAAAAAAATATATATATTCGCTCCATCTGTTGTAAAATTTTATGTTTATTCTCTACCGGTTTTAGCTACAACGACCATCTTCATAAAAGAGAAAACATTTTTGTTTCGTAGGTGTATATTGGTTTTCTCCGGTGAAGATGGGTGTCACAACTGAAACCAGTCCACTGCAGCAGTGAAGCCATAGTGAAGCAGTAAATAAAATTTTTATCTTTTTAAAGAAAAATTTTATTTACTGTGACTATGGCTTCACTATTGTAGTGTCAAATAAACATTTAACTTATAGTCACACTTCTTTACGACAGTTACGTCAAAATATAGAACTGTGCAATTGTACTGCTGATGGCGCAAATATGCTTTTTTTCAAAATTTCAAACACAATGACGTACTTCTGGCCAAAAGTTATTCTTAATCACCTGTTACTGGAATTACCTGTCTCATTCCCGAATTTTGTTTTTCCCTTGATTCTCGCATTAATATTAATAAATAATCTTGTGCGTTATGGATGTATTAGAACATTGTGTCTGTCGAAACTGAAAGTAATTTATAACGAATTAGCTGCAACCAGTTGCTTTTATATGCATTTATGTTTCCGTGATCACATTTCAAGATGCCTACCGTGTCATCTTATGATGTCTGCACTTCTGTATGTGTAAAAATTGTTTCTTTACTAACGGCGTTGCAAAATTTTGCAACAAAAGTTTTAAGAGAGCTATTGCAGAACATCGTAAGTAGAGAAACAATGTTCACGACACGTTAATAAATGTAAACATTTGAAGATGGGGCGAACAAGAATGTACTCTAAAAAGCGTGTGTTTTGAGACACAATTCGTTGGCGTGGCGTGTCGGGAAAGGGGTGCCATGAATATCGATGCATTAACGTCATGGATACTATAGTTCTCATTTTACGCGCTGGGATCGCTGCTATCGCGTCACGCAACGTGGCCGCCCGCGAGCTTAGGTAAGTATGTGAATCACGCCCGTTGGTCACCAAAGATTGCTCACCCCTGACGCAAGGCGAAGAATACGTGAACGGCCCAAGGAGGCGTTTAACGTGCAGCGTGCGGATGTGAGAGTGTTGGGCCAGTCATTGAAGTTATTGTGGCCACTGTGTGACATGTTTATTTCGCTAATGTTGCTGACCAAGTGTTGACCATTCTTCCACATCTCCATGATCAATATGATCTAGACACACCCGTTTTCGTAGATCACGACATTCATGTCTGCAGTGCTGCACGCTTGTTACTCGTTTACGAATGCTCAGACATCCTATTGCACCTTAACCGGTGATAAGTAAAAGCGAATAGCCCTAAACGGAGCCCACGATGTATACGGGGCCTGCAACGAACTTATGACGTCACAGTAGTAGGCTTGTCCGCCACACTTGGCGAACGCTCGGCTCCATGCAGGGTCCAGAGGACATCACTATTTTTAATTGAACAGGTACCCACTAAAGGTTTTAACTTTGTTGTGTGCTATCGAGAACTTATATGCATGTAAACGCGCAGTTAATAACTACTAAACTCGTCTGAAATAGCTACTCGCTCCCCTCCGAAGACGACTGCTGGCACTCGCAAGACCTTCAGTGTCACGTGCTGTGACGTACGTGTTTCTCGTGGCCCTAAATAGATGACGCACAGGCACCGTATTTACATAAAGGACAAGTACTCAAAACGGCGTGCTGCGCTTGTTTTATACGAGTGCCGGTCGGAAAGTTTCTAGCCCGAGATAGTTACCGTAATGTCTCGCACATACAACACAACTTACTTTTATGGTGACCCTTTGTAGGTATGCAAGTCAGCTTGGTTAGTGTTGCCGCTAGGATGCGTTGTATACTGTAGTGTAAACAAAATGGCGAATATCGAGAGAAGCAGGAGCCGTGCTGTGACTGAATATCTTCATTTGAAGCGAATGCGGAAATTGCTGCGGACATGCGGAATACACTTAAGGACAGTGCCCCGTGTTATGCAACAGTGAAAAATTGGGTGTCGGACTTGAAACGTGGAAGAACTAAAGTGGAAGACGCGCCAAGGAGCGGAAGGCCTGTCACCGTTGCCACTGATGAAACAGTGACTGCAATTCACGATACGATTTTGCAGGGTCGTCGAACAAGATTGCAGCACATTAAAACCACATTTGGAACCTCCCATGGGCGTACTCATGACATTGTTGTCGATATTTTGGGAATGCGGAAAGTTTCAGTTCGGTGGGTCCCGAAAGATTTGAAAGCACATCAGAGACGGGAGCGTGTGGAATGTTGTGAAGAAATCGTCCGCCAATATGAAGCGAATGAAGACGGCTTTCTTGCAAGGTATGTGGCAATGGACGTAATATGTGTTCACCACAAAACAACAGTCACAACAATGGAAACATCCTTCATCGCCTATGCAAAAAAAATTACGGCTGCAAAAATCAGCCGGTAAGGTGATGGCATCGGTTTTCTGGGATACAGAAGTGGTAGTTATGATGGATTACTTGCAAAAGGGCGTAAATATCAATGCATCATACAATTGCAGCCTCCTGCGCCATTTGAGAGAAGGGATAAAGAAAACATGCGCGTAAAATTGGCGCACGGAGTTCTTTTTCACAAGGACAACGCACCGGCGCACAAACCGCTCGCAACACTGGAAATCTGCGTGACTGCGCGTTGGAATTGTTATGCCATCCGCCATATTCTCCAGATTTGGCTCCATCAGACTTTTTTCTTTTCCCAAACCTAAAAAAAGACCTCAAAGGTCGATGATTTCACGGTGATGGTGCGGTGATGCTGTGAACGCTTCATTGGACTCGAAATCCTTTTATTTAAATGGTTTGCAGAAGTTATCTGAGCGTGCCCGCATATGTACACTACTGGCCATTAAAATTGCTACACCACAAAGATGATGTGCTATAGACGCGAAATTTAACCGACGGGAAGAAGATGCTGTGATATGCAAATGATTAGCTTTTCAGAGCATTCACACAAGGTCGGCGCCGGTGGCGACACCTACAACGTGCTGACATGAATGTTTCCAACCGATTTCTCATACACAAACAGCAGTTGACCGGCGTTTCCTGGTGAAACGTTGTTGTGATGCCTCGTGTAAGGAGGAGAAATGAGTACCATCACGTTTCCGACTTTGATAAAGGTCGGATTGTAGGCTACCGCGATTGCGGTTTATCGTATCGCGACATTGCTGCTCGCGTTGGTCGAGATCCAATGACTGTTACCAGAATATGGAATCGGTGGGTTCAGGAGGGTAATACGGAACGCCGTGCTGGATCCCAACGGCCTCGTACCACTAGCAATCGAGATGACAGGCATCTTCCGCATGGCTGTAACGGATCGTGCAGCCACGTCTCGATCCCTGAACCAACAGATGGGGATGTTTGCAAGACAACAATCATCTGCACGAACAGTTCGATGACGCTTGCAGCAGCATGGACTATCAGCTCAGAGACCATGGCTGCAGTTACCCTTGACGCTGCATCACAGACAGGAGCGCCTGCGATGGTGTACTCAACGACGAACCTGGGTGCACGAATGGCAAAACATTTTTTCGGATGAATCCAGGTTCTGTTTACATCATCATGATGGTCGCATCCGTGTTTGGCGACATCGCGGTGAACGCACATTGGAAGCGTGTATTCGTCATCGCCATACTGGCGTATCACGCAGCGTGATGGTATGGGGTGCCATTGGTTACACGTCTCGGTCCCCTCTTGTTCGCATTGACGGCACTTTGAACAGTGGACGTTACATTTCAGATGTGAAACGACCCGCGGCTCTACCCTTCATTCGCTCCCTGCGAAACCCTTCATTTCAGCAGGATAATGCACGACCGCATGTTGCAGGTCCTGTATGGGCCTTTCTGGATACAGAAAATGTTCGACTGCTGCCCTGGCCAGCACAGTCTCCAGATCTGTCACCAAGTGAAAACGTCTGGTCAATGGTGGCCGAACAACTGGCTCGTCACAATTTCGCCCGTCACTACTCTTGATGAACTGTGGTATCGTGTTGAAGCTGCATGGGCAGCTGTACCTGTACACGCCATCCAAGCTCTGTTCGACTCAATGCCCAGGCGTATCAATGGCGTTATTACGGGCAGAAGTGGTTGTTCTGGGTGCTGATTTCTCAGGATCAATGCACCCAAATTGCGTGAAAATATAACCACATGTCAGTTCTAGTATAATATATTTGTCCCATGAATACCCATTTATCATCTGCATTTCTTCTTGGTGTAGCAATTTTAATGGCCAGTAGTGTATCATTGTACACGGGTATTATACCGAGAAATAAATTGCTGTTATGAAATTTCTGTCATTCTTTACTTGTTAGGGCTAGAAACATTTCGACCCCCCCCCCCCCCTGCCTACTGAGTATGGATGCGTTGCTGCGGTCATCATCAGCAGTGTGGCAGGTCCGATGCAGAACGCCTCTCTCGTAACGACTGGCCCTGGCGTTTACTGAACACCTGAGATGCTTTCGCGCTCTTGTTTGTATTTCCACTCTCTCTTCTATTAATCAAACCCGATAATGGTCCCAGGGCAATCAGCGATACTCTAGGTTTTGCAAGCCATTTCTTTCGCGGATCAGTTACATTTCCTCATCGCTCTGCTGAGGAATCTCAGTCTGACATCTTTCTTTCTCCCTTTCTCTCTTTTTTTGTGTTCATTCACTTTAGATCACTCTGGATGGTTACTCCCATATATTTCATGGGATTTATCTCTTGCTGTGATTTATCGAAAATAGTACAGTCTGTCACTAGCGAATCTCTTGTGCTAACACGTTATATATATTTATGCTCAGCATCAAGTGCCATTTCCTGCAGGAATCGCCGGTCCTCTGCAGATCTTCCTGCACGTCGCCACAGTATCCTGGAGTTTCAAACTTCCTACACACGACAGCATTGCCCGCGAATAGCCTCACGCATCTTGCATCGTTATCCACTATTTGATTTGAATGTATCGTAGTAAGGGCCCCTTTTTGGTCTATCGATTTAGCCCTGTGTTGAGTTCTCTCTCTCAGGAAATCCCGAATCGAACCATGAATTTGGGTCGTCACTTGCTGAGCTCGTATTTTCTGCACTAAACGTCTGAAATTTATTCTGATGGGGCTTCCTTCTAATTAATGTTGAACGCATTATTTGATACTAAGTCAATGACTGCATCCTAATATTCTTCGACCAGGTCCATATTTTGAACGGATCCTCCTTCTCAGGTATGGTTACTGAATTATCCTTTCGAACTACCAGCAACTGGAGACACAAGAGTCGACACTTCGCGTTACGTCATCTAGTTGCGTAAGTTCCGTGACGTTGGTAGCTGAGCGACGAGAGTGCTGCGATAAAGCTGCTACTGTCGCCAGTAAAATTCTTTACTGTCGAGCACTTTCCGCTGTCTTCGTCTCCATACTGCGTACTAGCTTCACACCGACACTTTTGTCGTGTTTTGTCTGGAAACGGACAATGCAAATGAATGGGAATAAAAATTACAAGAATGTGAGGATGAAACATGAATATGACTTAAATAGTTATTTTCACTCATCTGATTTCGGTGTATCAACAAATTCGTAAGTGAATGTTAATATACACTACTGGCCATTAAAATTGTTACACCAAGAAGAAATGCAGATGATAAACGGGTATTATTCATTGCACAAATATACTAGAACTGACATATGATTACATTTTCACTCAATTTGGGTGCACACATCCTGAGAAATCAGCACCCAGAACAACCACCTCTGGCCGTAATAACGGCCTTGATACGCCTGGGCATTGAGTCAAACACAGCTTGGATGGCGTGTACAGGTACAGCTGACCATGCAGCTTCAACACGATACCACAGTTCATCAAGAGTAGTGGCTGGCGTATTGTGACGAGCCAGTTGCTCGGCCACCATTGACCAGAGGTTTTCAATTGGTGTGAGATCTGGAGAATGCGCTGACCAGGGCAGTAGTCGAACATTTTCTGTATCCAGAAAGGCCCATACAGGACCTGCAACATGCGGTCGTGCATTATCCTGCTGAAATGTAGGGTTTCGCAGGGACAGAATGAAGGGAAGAGCCACGGGTCGTAACACATCTGAAATGTAACGTCCACTGTTCAAAGTGCCGTCAATGTGAACAAGAGGGGACCGAGACGTGTAACCAATGGCACCCCATACCATCACGCTGCGTGATACGCCAGTATGGCGATGACGAATACACGCTTCCAATGTGCGTTCACCGCGATGTCGCCAAACACGGATGCGACCATCATGATGATGTAAACAGAACCTGGATTCATTCGAAAAAATGTCGTTTTGCCATTCGTGCACCCAGGTTCGTCGTTGAGTACACCATCGCAGGCGCTCCTGTCTGTGATGCAGCGTCAAGGGTAACCGCAGCCATGGTCTCCGAGCTGATAGTCCATGCTGTAAACGTCGTGGAACTGTTCGTGCAGATGGTTGTTGTCTTGCAAACGTCCCCATCTGTTGACTTAGGGATCGAGACGTGGCTGCACGATCCGTTAGAGCCATGCAGATAAGATGCCTGTCATCTCGACTGCTAGTGATACGAGGCCGTTTGGATCAAGCACGGCGTTCCGTATTACCCTCCTGAACCCACCGATTCCATATTCTGCTACCAGTCATTGGATCTCGACCAACGCGAGCAGCAATGTCGCGATACGATAAACCGCAATCGCGGTAGGCTACAATCCGGCCTTTATCAAAGTCGGAAACCTGATGGTACGCATTTCTCCTTCTTAGACGAGGCATCACAACAACGTTTCACAAGGCAACGCCGGTCAACTGCTGTTTGTGTATGAGAAATCGGTTGGAAACTTTCCTCATGTCAGCGCGTAGTAGGTGTTGCCACAGGCGCCAACCTTGTGTGAATGCTCTGAAAAGCTGATAATTTGCATATCACAGCATCTTCTTCCTGCGGTTAAATTTCGCGTCTGTAGCACGTTATCTTCGTGGTGTAGCAATTTTAATGGCCAGTAGTTTACATGCCAAGGTAGTGAGACTGTGGCTATGTTACTACGCTTGCACTTGGGAGGAGCTGAAATAAAATCTGCATTCATTCATTGCGATTCTTCTAATTTATATCCGACAAATCCTCGGATGATTCCATGAAAAGTGAACCGCCTATTAACTTCAGCATAAATATGAAACTGAGGTAGTATTACGTTTCTAACGAATTTGACGTCGACGAGACATTTGCATCTACATCTGCAACTACTTACACAAATGAGCGCGTTGATCCACCTCTGGAAGGCAACAAAGCAGCAACTCTGCGTGGCATGGATTGGACACGTCCTTTGTAGGTCTCCTCAGGCATGTGGCGGCAGACGTCTCTGCACAGACCACACAGTTCCCGCAAGCTAGCGGCGGATCGTTCGTGGACGCGGAGCTGGCGCCCGATAGCTTTAAAGATGTGTTCCACCAGGTTCAGATCATGCGAATCTGGTGGCCACGTCATTAACGTGAGTTCACCGCCAAAGTCCGGCCATCAGAGGCGGGCAGTTATCCTGCTGGAAAATGCTATAGTCGTCGCGGAACATGTCAAGCCTGAAGACAGATAGGTAGTCAGAAATAATGTTTACGTAGTCCACAGCTGTCGATTACGACCGCGAGTCCCATGCAAGTCCACAAGAAAGTCGCCCACAGCACAACTCTGCCTCAACGGCTCGCATCCTTGGTGTGGTGCACGTTAGTATCAGCCGTTCGCCTGGGCGGCGGTGTACCCGGACACGGCCATCGACCTGGTGCAGCAAGAAGCACGATCCATCCGACCAGGGGACACGCTTCCACTGATCCACGACCCTCTCCCGGTGATCCCTTGCCCACTGCAGTCGCAAATCGCGATGTCGTTGGGTCCACACGGGAATTGGTAGCGGTCCTCTGCTGCGGAACCCAATGTTCAACAGGGCGCGCTGGATGATGTGTCCCGAAACACTTGCGCTTGCCAGCAGAACAGTACTCCGTCATCTGCCACAGATTGCCGCCTATTCCGCTTTACAGATCGACCTCCCCATTCTGTGATGAGGTGCAAACGTCCAACACATTGTCACCTGCTTGTGGTTTCCCAGTCCTTCAATCAGTTTCCACAGACGCTCGCGATAGCAGCCCGCCGTTCCTGAAGTGCTCCTTCCCAGACACCAGGTCACAAGAATCTGCTGTTTGTGAAAGTTGCTTACGTCAATGCATTTCCCCATCTGTGTTCCGTATCGTATATCCTTTTCACCACAATTATCCCCCATTCGTTTACACAGGGTGTTCGGAAATACCCGTTACTAACTTCTAGGTCTTGCACAGGGAATGAGAACATATTATTTTGGATAGGAACCCACGTCAGGAAACATACCGTTTCCGTCTTAAAGCCGTTTGAAATCATGTCTGTTAGGTAGGTAGTACACAGGGAAGCCGTGACGGTAGGGCGGTTACGTCGGATCGGCTGATGTCCTACCTGTCTGACTTGGTTCGACCCTCATTCACGTGTTTGCGAATGTTACAGCTACGTGCTTGGTTAAGTGTTCGCAGAATACAGCGATATTATCGTTTTGAATGGCGAAGCTCATGGTAATTGAAGGACTACTCGTCGCCTTTATCAAGGTCCACAGCGTCCGACTCCATCACACATCCTTTTCGCCACAATAACCCATTAGCGTCGAGAAATGGTGTCAGCAGGCGTGACTGCGGTGCTACAAGGGAACGGCGCACACCCGAATCAGAAGAGGCCGTACTGCATCACGCTAAGAGAACGCGTCAACGAGTACACGAACAATTTCTTTGTCTATTGATGAGTGCAATTGTAAAACAAGGCATGTACTGGGTCACGCCAATCAATTGCCTGTAGAGGTGGTCGGGTTACCAACACGCTTTCAAATGGTTGTAGCACGGAAGAGGTACGTTTCTGGATATGGATTCCAATTCAAAATATTATATACTCACTCCATTCCACAAGTCCTAGAAGTTTGTAATGGGAATTTCTGAACACCCTGTATACTTTCCACCGCGTAGCGTGCCCCCCACGTTCAGTCTGGCGATGGGCAGTGTTCACGCCGTTTTGGCTCATCGTTTTACATACTCAGTAAGCTACTCTACGCTACTTGCTGCAGAGTCCTTGGTACCAATATTATGGAAGTTCGGTCCTATTCCAGTTGCGTATCGAGGGTGAACCAGACCTCCACCGACAAATTTTCAGAGGCCGTTCAGGGATAGCGCCGGCCGGTGTGACCGAGCGATTCTAGGCGCTTCAACCTGGAACCGCGCAACCACTACGGTCGGAGGTTCGAATCCTGCCTCGGGCATGGATGTGTGTGATGTCAGGTTTAAGTAGTTCTACGTTCTAGGGGACTGATGACCTCAGACGTTAAGTCCCATAGTGCTCACAACCATTTTGTTCAGGGATATCATCTGAGTATTTTCATACAACGGAGCCACGCTCTCTGGGACTCTTTACAGAGTAATAACATGAATAACACGTTCTCGGTTTTCCAGCCGCGTCAATTGGAATAAAATCCCCGAGATTTCGATGGCCATGTCCGCCATCGTCCTCAGGAGTTTACTCACTGCCGGGCCTGTTACGGTCTCTCGCTTATATAGGCATGATGACATCATCAGCAGCCAATCAGATCGATCCAATGTGGCGCGCGCGCGTAAGTGGACCCGGCCAGCTAGCGGAGCTGTAGCTCGTGGCAGCACCGGTGACGTCATGTGGCGCCAGGGGCAGGCGCCACGTTTGAAATTGCCGCTCCCGCGTCGCGCATCTCTCTGCTTTCTTTCGATGTCCAACGCCCGTCCCCATGCCTGCTGAGTGTGTACCCCTGGTCTCTGTTGAAATTGTTGTTGTTTCAACGAATCTCGGCCGCTTCCTTTATAACGGAGTCCCAATACGTAGACGCATGAGTCAACACTTTTGTATTTTCGAACTGTATTTTATGTCTGTTTTCTAGGGAATGCTCCGCTATGGCCGACTTGTCAAGCTCCCTTTGTTGTATATGGCGCTTGTGCTCAGTACAACGCTCCGCAACCGCGTGAATTGTTTGTCCAATACACATGCTGCCACATTCACACCGGACACTCGAAGAGCAATGTCGTCTTCAACAGGTCGCAACAATTTACCGTAGGTCTCTAGAAGAGTGTGCCGTTCCAAAGGATTGGAAAAGGGCACAGGTCATCCCCGTTTTCAAGAAGGGACGTCGAACAGATGTGCAGAACTATAGACCTATATCTCTAATGTCTATCAGTTGTAGAATTTTGGAACACGTATTATGTTCGAGTATAATGACTCTTCTGGAGACTAGAAATCTACTCTGTAGGAATCAGCATGGGTTTCGAAAAAGGCGATCGTGTGAAACCCAGCTCGCGCTATTCGTCCACGAGACTCAGAGGGCCATAGACACGGGTTCCCAGGTAGATGCCGTGTTTCTTGACTTCCGCAAGGAGTTCGATACAGTTCCCCACAGTCGTTTAATGAACAAAGTAAGAGCATATGGACTATCAGATCAATTGTGTGATTGGATTGAACAGTTCCTATATAACACAACGCAGCATGTCATTCTCACTGGAAAGAAGTAAGAGTGATTTCAGGTGTGCCGCAGGGGAGTGTCGTAGGACCGTTGCTATTCACAATATACATAAATGAACTTGTGCATGACATCGGAGGTTCAGTGAGGCATTTTGCGGATGATGCTGTGGTATATCGAGAGGTTGTAACATTGGTAAATTGTTCTGAAATGCAGGAGGATCTGCAGCGAATTGACGCATGGTGCAGGGAATGGCAATTCAATCTCAATGTAGACAAGTGTAATGTGCTGCGAATACATAGGCGGAAAGATCCCTTATCATTTAGCTACAATATAGCAGGTCACAAACTGGAAGCAGTTAATTCCATAAATTATCTGGGAGTACGCATTAGGAGTGATCATATAAAGTTGGTCGTCGGTAAAGCAGATGCCAGACTGAGATTCATAGGAATAATCCTAAGGAAATGCAGTCCGAAAACAAAGGAAGTAGGTTACAGTACACTTGTTCGCCCACTGCTTGAATACTGCTCAGCAGTGTGGGATCCGTACCAGATAGGGTTGATAGAAGAGATAGAGAAGATCCAACGGAGAGCAGCGCGCTTCGTTACAGGATCATTTAGTAATCGCGAAAGCGTTACGGAGATGATAGATAAACTCCAGTGGAAGACTCTGCAGGAGAGACGCTCAGTAGCTCGGTACGGGCTTTTGTTGAAATATCGAGAACATACCTTCACCGAGGAGTCAAGCAGTATATTGCTCCCTTCTACGTATATCTCGCGAAGAGACCATGAGGATAAAATCAGAGAGATTAGAGCCCACACAGAGGCATACCGACATTCGTTCTTTCCACGAACAATACGAGACTGGAATAGAAGGGAGAACCGATAGAGGTACTTACCTTACGGGGAAAAAAGGACAGGTATACACTCGCTCACACACACATATCCATCCGCACATACACAGACACAAGCAAACATTTGTAAAGGCCTCAGAAGACTGTTCCTGGAGCCACTCTGTAGCATTCCTGGACGTGTGAGGTGTCGCATTGTCCTCCTGGAATTGCACAACTCCGTCGGAATGCAGAACGGACCTGAATGAACGCAGGTGATCAGACAGGATGCTTACGTGCGTGTCACCAGTCAGAGTCATATCTGGACATATCAGGCGTCCCATATCATTCCAACTGCATACAACCCGCACCATTACAGAGCCTCCACCAGTTTTAACAGTCCTTTAACAGGCCTTTGGCCTTTACAAATGTCTGCTTGTGTCTGTGTATGTGCGGATGGATATGTGTGTGTGTGTGTGTGTGTGTGTGTGTGTGTGTGCGAGTGTATACCTGTCCCTTTTTCCCCGTAAGGTAAGTCTTTCCGCTCCCGGGATTGGAATGACTCCTTACCCTCTCCCTTAAAACCCACATCCTTTCGTCTTTCCCTCTCCTTCCCTCTTTCCTGATGAAGCAACGGTTGGTTGCGAAAGCTTGAATTTTTTGTGTTCGTTTGTGTGTCTATCAACCTGCCAACGCTTTCGTTTGGTAAGTCACATCATCTTTGTTTTTAGATATATATACAGGGTGTTACAAAAAGGTACGGCCAAACTTTCAGGAAACATTCCTCACATACAAACAAAGAAAATATGTTATGTGGACATGTGTCCGGAAACACTTACTTTCCATGTTAGAGCTCGTTTTATTACTTCTCTTCAAATCACATTAATCATGGAATGGAAACACGCAGCAACAGAACGTACCAGCGTGACTTCAAACACTTTGTTACAGGAAATTTTCAAAATGTCCTCCGTTAGCGAGGATACATGCATCCACCCTCCGTCGCATGGAATCCCTGATGCGCTGATGCAGCCCTGGAGAATGGCGTATTGTGTCACAAGAAAAATGGCTCTGAGCACTATGGGACTTAACATCGATGGTCATCAGTTCCCTAGAACTTAGAACTACTTAAACCTAACTAACCTAAGGACAGCACACAACACCCAGCCATCACGAGGCAGAGAAAATCCCTGACCCCGCCGGGAATCGAACCCGGGAACCCGGGCGTGGGAAGCGACAACGCTACCGCACGACCACGACATGCGGGCTATTGTGTCACAGCCGTCCACAATATGAGCACGAAGAGTCTCTACATTTGGTACCGGGGTTGCGTAGACAAGAGCTTTCAAATGCCTCCATAAATAAAAGTCAAGAGGTTTGAGGTCAGGAGAGCGTGGAGGCCATGGAATTGGTCCGCCTCTACCAATCCATCGGTCACCGAATCTGTTGTTGAGAAGCGTACGAACATTTCGACTGAAATGTGCAGGAGCTCCATCGTGCATGAACCACATGTAGTGTCGTACTTGTAAAGGCACATGTTCTAGCAGCACAGGTAGAGTATGCCGTATGAAATCATGATAACGTGCTCCATTGAGCGTAGGTGGAAGACCATGGGGCCCCATCAAGACATCACCATCAATGCCTGCCCAAAGGTTCACAGAAAATCTGTGTTGATGACGTGATTGCACAATTGCGTGCGGATTCTCGTCAGCCCACACATGTTGATTGTGAAAATTTACAAATTGATCGCGTTGGAATGAAGCCTCATCCGTAAAGAGAACATTTGCACTGAAATGTGGATTGACACATTGTTGGATGAACCATTCGCAGAAGTGTACCCATGGAGGCCAATCAGCTGCTGATAGTGCCTGCACACGCTGTACACGGTACGGAAACAACTGGTTCTCCCGTAGCACTCTCCATACAGTGACGTGGTCAACGTTACCTTGTACAGCAGCAACATCTCTGACGCTGACATTAGGGTTATCGTCAACTGCACGAAGAATTGCCTCGTCCATTGCAGGTGTCCTCGTCGTTCTAGGTCTTCCCCAGTCGCGAGTCATAGGCTGGAATGTTCCGTGCTCCCTAAGACGCCGATCAATTGCTTTGAACGTCTTCCTGTCGGGACACCTTCGTTCTGGAAATCTGTCTCGATACAAACGTACCGCGCCACGGCTATTGCCCCGTGCTAATCCATACATCAAATCTGCCTACTCCGCATTTGTAAACATTGTACTGACTGCAAAACCACGTTCGTGATGAACACTAACCTGTAGATGGTACGTACTGATGTGCTCGATGCTAGTACTGTAGAGCAATGAGTCGCATGTCAACACAAGCACCGAAGTCAACATTACCTTCCTTCAATTGAGCCAACTGGCGGTGAATCGAGGAAGTATAGTACTACTGAGGAAACTAAAATGAGCTCTAACATGGAAATTAAGCGTTTCCGGACACATGTCCACATAACATCTTTTCTATTTTTGTGTGTGAGGAATGTTTCCTGAAAGTTTGGCCGTACCTTTTTGTAACACCCTGTATATGCTACAGCATACGCTACCTAATATGTTCCAAACGCCGCGCAAAGAACGAGATTCTTCCGGAACTCATACCTCGGGGTCTGTTGATGATAGGAAGGTAGTGTCAAGCGGTTTGGATATCGCTTGGACTGGGGACCAACAGGAGGATCATTTTAGTGTCACTATCCCACAGTACGAGGTCAAAGTATGAATATTACACACCTCCTCCTGCTTATCCAAATGGAGCAAATCGTTTAGTTCTTTTTGAATCTGATGTGGACTACGGTGGACCACACGGGGCTTATCGAGGTCACATTATTTCATGGGCGGTTCACTAGAAAACCGCGAAAAAGGCTTTTTTACTACCGTTTCGTACCAAAACCGAACCACGGATTCCAAGGCATACAAAGTAGCTGAAATTTTTACGGATTCCAAGACGGCTATGCGCACACAGTAGCTGCAATTTTTACTATATATTCGTAAGATCTCGATTTCGAACACCTTCGAAAATGTTCTTGATATCTTTATCCGTTTCCAGGGAGATACAGAGGTTCAAAGTTACCCCACTTCTACACATAAAACACGTGCGAAGAATCCGGTATGAGGTGAAATCTAAAAAAAATATGAAAAAATAGCTGCAGAAAATTGTTCGAACTTTAATCGTACATTTTCTATGCATTTCTCTAGAAATGACATCTCCCTGTTTTCAAAAATCTTTATTAGTTCATGGGCGGCTCCTTAGAAAACCCCAAAAAAGAATTTTTTTACCATTATTTCGTTCCAAATCGAGGGCTAAGCACAGAAAACTGCTGAAACTTTTACCGTATATTGTCAAAAACCCGAACTCGATCAGCCCAGAAAGTTTTCTTGATATTTTTATCAGTTTATGAGATACAGACGTTCAAAGTTGCCCTTACCTGTACATGTAAAACACGCACGTAAAATCAGATGCGACGGGAAAAATGGCTCTGAGCACTATGGGACTTAACATCTGAGGTCTGCGACGGGAAAACGGAGTTTATAAATTGACAAAGCATGGAGAAATGTACTGTAATTGAAGTGTGTCGTTGTCGTCAAAAGAGTTCTGGGAACCCCATGTTGTAGAACTGAAACACATGTAAAATTTTTGTGAAAGTAAAATCAGCTCTGATGTGTAAACCTAGTTTTGCATCAGTGTCACAATAAGTAAACTACCAAACTTTTACTGGTCCTTAAAGTTCTTTTCATGTGAGTGACATGCCTCGCAGTGGCAGGGAAAAGAAATGAACCAGTGGAAAAATGCTCCTGTCGGAGGACAAAAACGATTAATATGCTCCTAGTTATAAGACAGTTACTGAAAGGTGGGGTACTGGTTGCCTCATTCTACTTTCTCAGAACCTTCATTTTCCCATATATTGTGGCACGTGAATATATTTTGGCTTTTTATGCTGAGACAGAAGGGGACAGTGTTAGTGGGAAAGAGAAGCAAAAGTAATAAATACTGGAAGATAGTAGACAGTCGTTGTGGCATAGGAAGAGCGAAGTGTGGCAGTGTGAGAGAAAGAGAGGGACACAGTGTGTGTGGAACACAGTTGACAGTGAGAGAAGAGTGCTAGGAAAAGAGTGGAGGAGACAGTGCCAGTGGGAGAGGAATAAAGAGAAGGAGGAAGTGGAAGTGGGTAAGAGCCAGTGGTACCGAGAGACCGAGTGTCTGAGCATGAAAAAGAGGAAGAGAGAGGTAATGACAATGAGAAGAGAGAGCAGCTTTGGGAAGGAGTGAACAAGACAGTAGAGGTAAGAGAGAGCAAGAGGGACACAGTAACAATGAGAGGAGACAGTATTAGTGGGACAGAACGGAGGAGACAGTGACAGAGAGACACAAAGAGACAATGACGGTGAGCCGGGCTGAAACAGTAAGTAAGGGTGGGATAGTGGGAATGGATGGATATGCGCGACTTTTTTTATTCTCGAATCAGAAGCATACAAATTTACAGTTGCCGTACACATCAATAAATATATACACACAAATTGTATTTATATTACATGTGCCCAGTACTTTGCAACCTCCAAGGCGCTTGGAGTGGCTTGCAGGAGATCAATCTTCGTGCAGGATGTAGGGCACAAAAGGCACTGGAGCATGTGGCTTGTGGTTTGTTCTTGTCCACAATCACAGGACGTATCTTCTGTTATGAAGCCCCATCTCTTCAGGTTGTCTCTGGATCGTCCAACTCCTGATCGTAATCTGTTTAAAGATTTCCACAACAGCCAGTTCTCGTTGTGTCCAGGTGGTAGTTCTTCAGCTTCTGGCGTCTGCATGTGAGGCGTCGCCTTCTTCCATAGCTCCAGCCTTGCCTTCTCTGGTGAAACGGTGAGCTTCTCGGATGTTCTCAGGAAGCTCTTTCGCGATATCAGCCGTTGCTGTGGTGGATTATGTCCGTGCAGTGGATGGGCGCTGTCCTGTTCCACTTTCAGTCTCTCCTTGTTGGCAGCCACTGTTCTGCGTATCCATGGTGGCGCTATTCCAGCCAGGCAGTAGAGCTTATCAGTTCGGGTAGGTCTTCAGAAACCTGTGATCAACCTGCAGGTTTCGTTGAGAGCAATGTCTACTTGTCTGGGGTACATGAAAGGAGCCTCCACGAAGATTGCAATGATTTCCGACCAAGATAAGACTTGCAATCGGGCGTACCCTTGGCGTCAGGTTTCTCTGGCGGCTGATCCTTTCACACCAGAAACATCATCCTGGTCCTTTTCAGGACCACAGTTGATCATGATAAATACAGAAGGTGTGCGCGACTGAACAGCGATGGAGTACTGGTTGCGACCGCGTTAGTTACGGGAGCTTCAGGGAGTGAGGGGTGAGCATCATGTTAGAAAGAGAGCGAACACGTTCGCATGCCAAAGTATTTGGGGAAATATTTAAAGATGCTGAGGAAGGCAAAATGAGGCGGCTGGTACCACACTTTTCAGGCGGTTTCTAAACAGCAGCATATTCGCCTCCTTGTGCTTCGATACAAGCATTTTTCCGCTGGTAAGTATATCCATGTATGTGTATGTACACATACACTGAAACGCCGAAGAAACTGGTATAGGCATGCTTATTCAAATACAGAGATACGTAAACAGACAGAGTACGGCGCTGCGGTCGGCAACGCCTATGTAAGACAACAAGTGTCTGGCGCAGTTGTCAGATCGTTACTGCTGCTACAATGGCAGGTTATCAATAGGTGAGTGAGTTTGAAAGTCGTGTTACAGTCGGCGCACGAGCAATGGGAGACAGTATTTCCGAGGTAGCGACGAACTGGGGATTTTCCCGTACGACAATTTCACGTGTGTTCCGTGAATATCAAGAATCCAGTATAACATCAAATCTCCGACATCGCTGCAGCCGGAAAAAGATCCTGCAAGAACGGGACCGACGACGACTATGGAGAATCGTTCAACGTGACAGAAGTGCGACCCTTCCGTAAATTGCTGCAGACTTCAGTTCTGGGCCATCAACAAGTGTCAGCGTGCGAAACATTCAGCGAAACGTCATCCTCATGGGCTTTCGGAGCCGAACACCCACTCGTGTACCCTTGATGACTGCACGACAAGGCTATACGCCTAGCCTGGACCCGTCAACATCGACATTGGTCTGTTGATGACGGGAAACATGTTGCCTGGTCGGACGAGTCTCGTTTCAAATTGTATCGAGTGGATGGACGTGTACCGGTATGGAGACAACCTCATGAATCCATGGACCCAGCATGTCAGCAGGGGACTGTTCAAACTCGTGGAGGCTCTGTAATGGTGCGGTTTGTATGCAGTTGGAATGATATGGGACCCCTGATATGTCCAGATATGACTCTGACTGGTGACACGCACGTAAGCATCCTGTCTGATCACCTGCGTTCATTCAGGTCCGTTCTGCATTCCGACGGAGTTGTGCAATTCCAGGAGGACAATGCGACACCTCACACGTCCAGGAATGCTACAGAGTGGCTCCAGGAACAGTCTTCTGAGTTTAAACACTTCCGCTGCCCATCAAACTCCCCAGACATGAGTATTATTGAGCATATTTGGCATGCCTTGCAACGTGCTGTTCAGAAGAGAGCTCCACCCCCTCGTACTCTTACGGATTTGTGAACAGCCCTGTAGGGTTCATGGTGTCAGTTCCCTCCAGTACTACTTCAGATATTACTCGAGTCCATGCCACGTCGTACTGCAGCACTTCTTAGTGCTCGCTGTGGCCCTGCACGACATTATGTAGGTAATACGAGATTCTTTGGCTCTTCAGTGTTTATGTACATGTAAAAAAAAATTATTCGAAGGCTATTTTAAACTGTTTATTTGCTTGCACTGGACGAACTTTGAATGTTTTGAGCATGAAGCGTAGATTACAACAAATCACCCAAATCACCTTTATGCAAACCTCACACTCCCTGTTATGAAACACATTTTTAATTTTACGCACTGCATCATTCAGCTTTCGTCCTAACCATCCACAGTCTCACAAAATACAGCTTCGTTAGAAACCACCTCATCCCGAGAGCCGAGAACAGCTTCGTTAGAAACCATCTGATCCCGAGAGCCGGTCATTGTCACCCGTCAGTGCCACACGACAACAGCAAGATCAGGACACTCATCTTGGTGCTACGTGACGGTTTGCACTCCTGCACACTTTGGTAAGATGGGACGAATCGTCGAGAATGAAGTGCCACAGTTCTCGGACTCTTCATACTTGCGGATCTACCGGGCGAACGAAGAAAGTCAGTATACACTTACGTAACATCAGCGCCTTCATTTGCGATGTATGCAACCCGCAACATTACAGTCGTAACCTCTTCGTTTCCAATCCCCAAATTAGGTGTCCACCAGACGCTGCCGCCACAGCTAGCCACGCCGTCGCATAGACTCTGCGTGGCCGGCCGGCTTCGGCGAAGAAGTAGGCCAGCAGAGCAGGCCGGTGTGGGGGCGTGTCCGGTCCCACGTGCAATATTGACGGCCGGCGGGCCGGACACCTGGCCGTGTAGCGACGATCGAACCGCGCGCGCGGCCGTCCCTCAGTAAGCACCCCCTGCCATTACCTCCGGCAGATTCCACGCCCGATACCGCTCACTAGCACCCTGCCGCCGTCTCTGCGGCTGCGAAATGCTCGCATCGACGTTTTCACCACTAGCCACACACTATCGTACAGGATGGCAGCCATCAAGATTTATAGTCAGTTTTAAGGCTCACTTTTGCTTGGAAACACAGAAACTGCGATGTTATCCAGCTTATTCATGTTTACAAAATGCTGAAGGTACACTGCCTGACAAAAATGTGAAGCTGCCAGAAGATATAATCGGATTTAAATGTAACGTCGTACACATAACACCATCGGCGAGTATGATAATGAATCTCTGTGACAGGTAGAACAGCCACCTCAGAACATTAGCGTTGCTCGTGTTTAGTGTTGCTACCAGGCCTAATAGGCTATACAGAGTGTTTTCGTAAGAGCGTGCAGAAATTTAACAGGGCATAGCGGATGCTCTACTGAATAACGTTAGGTAGGGAATGTAGGGTCGGAGAATATAATCACAGTTACATGTACTTTTCTATTTACATTAGTTACAGTTAACTGCAAACACCAAAAAAAAAAAAAAAAAAAAGTTCAAATGTGCGTGAAATCTTATGGGACTTAATGCTAAGGTCATCAGTCCCTAAGCTTACACACTACTTAACCTAAATTATCCTAAGGACAAACACACACACCCATGCCCCAGGGAGGACTCGAACCTCCGCCGGGATCAGCCGCACAGTCCATGACTGCAGCGCCTTAGACCGCTCCGCTAATCCGGCGCGGCAACTGCAAAGACCAACACTGATAAAATCAACCGTACAAAATGTGCTGAAACTGACGGCCATCAGCCTCAATGCAAGCATGACATCGGCGAACAAGGTTGTTACGCACGCTGACAAATGTCCCTCGTGTGCTTCCAATCATAACACAGGCAGCTACAGTTCTGGCAACTAATTCCATCTTCGTATCCACTGGCGCCTCGCAGGAAAGTGACTGTAGATATCCCCATAGGAAATAATCAAAGGGATTCAGGTCAGGTGACCTGGCAGACTTCCAGTCTTACAAATTTACTGTCTCTGATGGTGACACGTCCAGGTCATCCGCTCTCAAAACTCCGCCATCTGTCTCCCCACATCCACCACTGCTGGCGGCTCACCTCCAACTGCGCAAAGCTACGCGCTGTTCACATCCAGCTGCCCAACACTACAATAGCAAACAACACTGCAAACGAGCCACAGACTGCACACAGCACAGCCTGTGATTTTCATACACAGCGCTACGTGGCGTTACCAATATAAAAACCTAAACAGCCTACTTACAGTTTTTCCCATCACTTTGAAGGTGAAGCTGGAATAGCGGCACATGTTATTTGACTACCCAGCCTTCGCCCCTGTCGGAGTGAAATTTTTAAAGGTAGTGTGGGGAAGCCAGCACAATCGATACGGCTGCAGGCGCGACGGAATTATAGCTGTGAGAGTGCCTGAGAAGGAAGTCGACTGGACAACTGGAGAGCCGCTCTCCCGCGGCACGCGGTGACGCCAGCACAGCGGTGGGAAGCGGCGGCGAGCACACGACCAGCCTCCGCCCGGTGGCGGCATGCAAGCCTGCAGAGTCCGGACTCGAGTCTAGGCTAGGCTAGGGCTAGGGCTAGGGCTAGGGCAAGGGCAAGGGCAAGGGCAAGGGCAAGGGCGAGCGCAGCCCTCGCCCACGCCGCTCGACCCCCTACCACACTACTCTACTCTACCGCGGAAGCGACAGATTACTCGGCTGCAGTGGCGTGCATCAGAAGGCAGGCAGCAGTGACGTAAGCGCCCTCAAAGAATGCAGAAATTGTATCGCATAACGCCTTCAGCTGCTGTTCATTCTTCACTATGCGACCTGTGTCGGTCAAAAGATCATCATCCAAATTAAATGAAAACTGTAGTAAAAATACACTCCTGGAAATTGAAATAAGAACACCGTGAATTCATTGTCCCAGGAAGAGGAAACTTTATTGACACATTCCTGGGGTCAGATACATCACATGATCACACTGACAGAACCACAGGCACATAGACACAGGCAACAGAGCATGCACAATGTCGGCACTAGTACAGTGTATATCCACCTTTCGCAGCAATGCAGGCTGCTATTCTCCAATGGAGACGATCGTAGAGATGCTGGATGTAGTCCTGTGGAACGGCTTGCCATGCCATTTCCACCTGGCGCCTCAGTTGGACCAGCGTTCGTGCTGGACGTGCGAACCGCGTGAGACGACGCTTCATCCAGTCCCAAACATGCTCAATGGGGGACAGATCCGGAGATCTTGCTGGCCAGGGTAGTTGACTTACACCTTCTAGAGCACGTTGGGTGGCACGGGATACATGCGGACGTGCATTGTCCTGTTAGAACAGCAAGTTCCCTTGCCGGTCTAGGAATGGTAGAACGATGGGTTCGATGACGGTTTCGATGTACCGTGCACTATTCAGTGTCCCCTCGACGATCACCAGTGGTGTACGGCCAGTGTAGGAGATCGCTCCCCACACCATGATGCCGGGTGTTGGCCCTGTGCGCCTCGGTCGTATGCAGTCCTGATTGTGGCGCTCACCTGCACGGCGCCAAACACGCATACGACCATCATTGGCACCAAGGCAGAAGCGACTCTCATCGCTGAAGACGACACGTCTCCATTCGTCCCTCCATTCACGCCTGTCGCGACACCACTGGAGGCGGGCTGCACGATGTTGGGGCGTGAGCGGAAGACGGCCTAACGGTGTGCGGGACCGTAGCCCAGCTTCATGGAGACGGTTGCGAATGGTCCTCGCCGATACCCCAGGAGCAACAGTGTCCCTAATTTGCTGGGAAGTGGCGGTGTGGTCCCCTACGGCACTGCGTAGGATCCTACGGTCTTGGCGTGCATCCGTGCGTCGCTGCGGTCCGGTCCCAGGTCGACGGGCACGTGCACCTTCCGCCGACCACTGGCGACAACATCGATGTACTGTGGAGACCTCACGCCCCACGTGTTGAGCAATTCGGCGGTACGTCCACCCGGCCTCCCGCATGCCCACTATACGCCCTCGCTCAAAGTCCGTCAACTGCACATACGGTTCACGTCCACGCTGTCGCGGCATGCTACCAGTGTTAAAGACTGCGATGGAGCTCCGTATGCCACGGCAAACTGGCTGACACTGACGGCGGCGGTGCACAAATGCTGCGCAGCTAGCGCCATTCGACGGCCAACACCGCGGTTCCTGGTGTGTCCGCTGTGCCGTGCGTGTGATCATTGCTTGTACAACCCTCTCGCAGTGTCCGGAGCAAGTATGGTGGGTCTGACACACCGGTGTCAATGTGTTCTTTTTTCCATTTCCAGGAGTGTAGATCCTATACTTTAAGATACACATACATACTATAGAGCAGGGGTCTGCAAACTTTTTAGTCCGCGGGCCACATTGACTCCTCCACGAAGTCATAAGGGCCAAGATCTACCTAGTGGGATTAAAGTACCCTAGCAGTCCATGATCACCTTAATGTAAGGTGAAATCGCAAAAATCTAAGGTTGTGGGAATAGCTAGCACTGAAACGAACTACGATTTTTATTTAATTACATAATTTTGATTGGTGGACCTACCTGATCGAAATTCCGGCGTATTTTATTCTGGCGAATTTCACCGACAAAGAAGTATGTCACTGCACAATCTGTATGTATTGTACAACGTAATCAAAAGAAAGTGAAACCTCGCTTAAGAAGCATCTTCCATAACGACTGATTACTAAGGCTAGTGGGCGAAGTGGCGTCCATTTGAAAGACTTGCAACAAACTTGTGAGTAGAATAAAATGCAAAGAATATTTTTACTTAAAATGTTTTCGCCAAACTAGTCTGTTAACCGTTTTTTTCACTATCGAACGGAGAATGGTCTGTCTGTTTATTGTGTATAGCCACAAGTTTAACCATGACGTTCCGCTTTGTAAAGATAGAGCTCCGACAATGTCGCGGTGTATTGGTCGCGATAGGCTCAAAAATGGTTCAAATGGCTCTAAGCACTATGGGACTTAACTTCTGAGGTCATCAGTCCCCTAGAACTTAGAACTACTTAAACCTAACTAACCTAAGGACATCACACATATCCATGCCCGAGGCAGGATTCGAACCTGCGACCGTAGCGGTCTCGCGATAGGCTTCGAAACTTAATTGTTGGCGGTATAGGGCATCATCACCAGTTATCTGCTATATTAGCAGGTCCTTTGCCTCTCCATTTTCTGCGATCCATTGCTTCCTTCTTAAGGCTGCTGTATGTTGTACCGTCCATCATGTCATCCAGTATCTGGAACCTCTTCCTTCCTTGCTTCCTTTTCCCTTCTACATAACAGTATAGGTACCACCTCAAATATTTGGCGGGCCGGATAGCGGGGATGTCCGGCCAGCTAACGCTGGCCGGTTTCGGCCCGCGGGCCTTGGTTTGGACACCCCTGCTATAGACTCTTGTACAGCAAGGAAGCAAAGGGAGGATGTGGTTATGGGTGACCGCTATCCTCTTTCTACAGCACAAATGTACACTTGGATTAATACGTTCAGCTCAATGGACAAACGTTGAGGTACAATCCTTTCCCAAAATATTTCGGAATCACTCTAGATAGAACCCTCAGCGCTACAAAGAGCACGTCACCAAGCTTCCTCGTAAAGTTGCTGGAAGGAACAACATAAGCTCAGTGACACCACCTGCGGAACATCCGCTGACTGTCTGCGTTTAACTGGTATCAGTCTTGTGTACTCTGCTGCCGAGTACTGCGCACCTGTCTAGTTGGAAAGTGTACATGTGAAGAAGGTAGACACAAAACTTAATGACACAATGCGCCGTATTACTAGTTTCCACCAACACAAAAAAAAAAAAATAAAATAAAATAAAATAAAAATAAAATAAAAAATAAATAAATAAAATAAAAAAATAAAAAAAAGCTCTGAGCACTACTTAAACCTTTTCTTAGGACTTATCGGTCATTTGAGACAAATAGATTTAACAATTATAATTCGATATTTTGTTTAAGGAAAGACTACACTTGTGACGTTTAATATTTGTAATTCTTGGTTTATAGTTACGTGATTTCAGAGAAAGCTTAACTATTAGTAAAGTATCATTAAATGTTATTAATTCGAATGATATGTGACTCCTACTGAGTTTATTTGACGCAGAGTCGTTGTCCACTTCCCAAGACTCAATTTTCAATTTATTTAAAACCACTATAAAAATTATTAACCAAGAATAGTAGAAATGTTTTTAGAGAACGCATTGCACCTCGGTGTATCTCA
Organism: Schistocerca nitens; assembly: GCF_023898315.1. Lineage (NCBI taxonomy): Eukaryota > Metazoa > Arthropoda > Insecta > Orthoptera > Acrididae > Schistocerca > Schistocerca nitens. The sequence continues at coordinate 60,298,622 of NC_064621.1, read as the reverse complement.
GTATTTACATTTTGCAGCTCTGTTGTCAAGACGCGGTGTAATTACGAGAACAGTTTGCAGGGCGTTATCCAGGGCGACCTATTTAAGCCAAATAGGACAGAAAACAGATTTTTTCTGTCAGCTGTAAGGTGTGATATGTTCACCTTTTTTAAACAGGAAGCCGAAAGTTTAGCATCCAACAGACAGTTTAAATTAAAAACACAATGAACATTACAGATCCACTTTCACTATAATAAATTTAAACTGATAGCTTTCGAGGTTATATTGTATTGTATGGAACTGGCGACCTAGAAACGACGGAGAGGCTTCGTCCCCGCCGTAGCCCACAGTGGTTCACAACCCCACAACAGGCTACAGCAGTCCACCCACCCCACCGCCGCCTCACACCGCATTGTAGTGGTCGCGTGGTTCCAGACTGAAGCGCCTAGAACCGCTCGGCCACACCGGCCGGCGGTTACCTGTACTGAGTCACATCCCTCCACCCCACTTTAGGCGCAAACAAGCTCGACTGAGGGAGGCCAAGAAAATCTCTGCATCACCCTCTCTACCACAGCACCAGGAATTCTGTCATCCGCCACAGCAACGATTGCGATCAAGAAGATCAGCAAGTGTTACTGCAGGACAACTCATCGCGGTTGGTTTTGATCTAAATGAAAGCTGGAAGCATGAATGGTCAACAAAAACATTGGGAAGAAGAGTCCATCACCTTGATCCCACAAAGGTTCTGACCTACCGAGGAACCTTTGGTGCCGCCTCAACAGGTTAATGACTGGACATGGTTGTTGTACGTACTTCAGGTACAAATGGGGCTGGATCAGTTCACCAATGTGTGAATGTAATCAAGAAGAGCAGACAATTGAACATTTAGTCCAACGCTGTCCACTTCATTCATACCCTCGAATTCCCGGTGACTTGTTTACTCTCACACCCAGCTTAATCAACTGGTTGAAAAACACGGACTTTAACGTTTAGTCTTGTCTAATATCATATCTATATTGTGTAAAATAATTTGCCTTATATCAACTGTATATTGTATAAAATCACCATACGATTAAATGAAAATAAATTTACGCGAACAGAAGCTGTTACTCGAATATAAATGTTCAGATGTGTGTGAATTCCTATGGGACCAAACTGCCGACGTGATCGGTCTCTTGACTTACACACTACTCAAACTAACTTACGCTAAAGACAACACACACACACCCATGCCCGAGGGAGGACTCGAACGTCCGGCGGAAGTGGCCGCCCGATTCGTGACATGGCGCCTCTAACCGCGCGGTCACTCGCCGCGGCAACTTGAATATAGTCCATGTTATGTGGTACATGCGCATCAGTAGTAGTTCCCTTGCAGACTGATGTAATGTCAATAAAACTAGTCCCGCTATAGCCACTAATCTGGTCGCTATGTACTGTCGTAGCCTCTCACGAACTAAACTCGCTCTGTGCGTAAACTGACTGGATGACTGAGTGAGTCAGGCCCTCCGGTCAGTGGCGGCGGCCTAAATACGTGCTGTCGTGGGGGCGTTGGCGGCACATTGCTTGCCGGTATGTCTCTGGCCTATCTCGTGAGAGGCGCGCTCGATGCAGGGCCTACTAATCGATCTTCACGCTTCATCTTTGCCGACCGGTGAGCGGGCGACAGTTTACGCCAGCACACATACATGAAACACAATACCAAAAATACAATATGTATAAATAACGTATAGTCGCGCCATGAAAGGGGCACAGAGTGTCAATAACAGACAACAACTGAAGTAATAAACAAAATAAAACGGCAAAGAGTCACGAGTAACCTTGTGAGTAACTATTAGCATGCTACCAACACATACAGTCACATCACTCCGTCTTATTTTAGTTATACAATGCGACAGCATCTCTAGGAAGCGTACCTTCTTTCCTGCATTTAATAGTAACCTTAAATCTGATCTTTAAAAGTTGCGACTGAAAACAATAAAAATTTATGTGTGGCATTCATCCTTAGAAACTGTCGGAATGAGTAGGACACGTTTCAAGGGGGATGTAACTGAAAATTGATATCAACTTGTGAAAGTTACTTTAGCTGACTTATAAAAAGATTTTTCCGTCAAATTTATAAATTTTTAATCAGGCAAATGTGCAGAGTTGGCTCTCGTCGTTGCTTAATGGCATCTGACCGTGTGAGTTAAACTCTCAAATACTGAAATATTGATTGAAATATGATCGGACGTCCTTTTGAATACGCGCAGGTTCTCTGTGAAATAACGGAAATTGTTTAACGATAGTGCGCGACTGGCGCACGATACTTTTAACCACCAAACAATCCGGCACCAGCTTTTTATACAGCAGTTAATTACAAACATATTGAATTAATGTCTTTGCAGGAACGAAGGAAGTGATTTTATAAATAATGTTCTTGAAACACAATTTAGGAGCATTGCTAATTATTCTTCAGATAAAGCTGTTTTACATGATACGAACATCTGAACAGACGATTGCTATAGTTCAGAGAGGGTGCAGAAGAACAAATACTGATTATATGAAACAGGAAACAAGCGATGTGGACTTAAAAGACACAGGGTTTATTGTTACTATCACAATCGTTGACTGCAAGTTTGCAGCATCGAGTTTTTGCCACACAGTTGCTTGTTGTTATCCAATTTCATCTTCGTACACAGTTTTACACATCGTTTTTGTATTCGATGGGGATGGTACAATGAGACAATATGTAACGCTAAGGCTCCAGATGGACAGAAAGCTACACTTATGAATACGACATGGGATTAGTGTGAGCAATTCGCTTATACTGATTTGTAACATAGTTTTTACAATACAGAGCTTATGTAGTATCATACAAATTGACACCAACTAAAAAATGACACCACTTTGTCCTCCTTCAGTTTCCTAAGAACCCTGGGAGGTACGAAGCGACACGTTAAAGGACAATTTACAGATATTTGCTAAAGAATGTCGTTTCGATCTACACATATCTACTGACGAGGGTCGTTCTCTAATAAGAATAAAAATATGACTAGGAAACAGCAGAAGACTTGACCTTTTGCAGAAAGACGACGTATATCAACTCAACAACGTGAAGTTTTTGTCATTATACTTCCAGTTAATCAGTGAATGTGGTACGTAAGAAACTCGCATGGAATGCAGTACTCACATTATTTAAGCTACCAAACAAGCCACCACAACTGCAGGTGACCGCAAAACGACACAGACGCTACTATAAAACGTCAAAAGCTATAAAACTGTTTCCCTACTCAGAAGAAACCAATTCCACAGTTGTTGCTATATCTGAGCCAGAACAGCAATAATATTAAACATATTCGGTTTTGTAACGAAAGTAATTACGTTTACAAAAACATTCTTGTATCAGAAAGTCGAGTGAATTGTCAGAATGTGCACATCATTAGACTTCATAAAACATTGTTACGTGTCAAGAAAAATTCGTATCCTAATAAGAATAGACAACAACAGAAAAATATGTTTCTCAGGCATGAAATATGTTTCTATATTCTCTTGCTTTCAGAGGAATAAGGTGCGCTGATACACATATTGGAATGATTTCTTCATTGAGTTGTAGCGTGTGTTCTGAATCAGTGAGATTCTGCTATTTTTACGTTTATTTCATTATCATTCATGCCTCCTCATAATTGAGTAATGCCTGGAACGCAAAAATATGGTAACTGTTGATTTTTACATAGAAAAATAATTAAAAACAAGCATTAATCTTTCCTCCAGGGGCGCTAGTTTCTTTCAAATTGTCAGACGGTAACAATTTTCACAGAACTGAGTTTCGCGACTCTGTATATTAAAGTGTACTATTAGCGTGAAAATCGCAAATTTGTAAATGCCCTAGATTTATTTGTAATGAATTAGCCCTCGTGACCAGTGTTGGCTCTGAGCACTGTGGGACTTAACTTCTAAGGTCATCAGTCCCCTAGAACTTAGAACTACTTAAACCTAACCAGCCTAAAGACATCACACACATCCATGCCCGAGGCAGGATTCTAACCTGCGACCGTAGCGGTCGCCCGGTTCCAGACTGTAGCGCCTAGAACCGTTCGGCCACCCCGGCCCACAAGTGACCAGTATTACCTCTGCAACAAGGTATAACGAAAATTTTCAATACTGTTTTGCTTTTTAGTTCGAGTCGTTCGTTCAAAATGAAATTTGGTTCTTTAGCATAATGTGAAAATATTTCTCTCTCTATGAGATCCGCATGTCTGCTTTAATCCGCGTTATTCTAAATATGCACATTATTTTAATTTTTTTTCTACTACACGAATTCCGTCTTTCAAATGTGTAGTAAATATCCATGGATAGCTTTTGTCGGAGTTACGAAGTTCTTTGTACCGTGTACACATTTTCCTACCAGAGTGTCCAATTTAATTTTTGTTGATTTATATACACTCCATTGGTGGTAATGGGGTATCAGGTCAGAATTATGCGCTCTATACTGGATTGTACTGTATTCCCACTCCTGTTTTACAAAATACGTATGTAGCTTAAATTGTCAGATATTTGCCCGATATATTGCAAAATCTCACATTTTGGTTTCTTCTTTTTTTTCATTTATTAACTTTATTTCTCTCCTAGTTATCTTATAGGTGTTTCTTTTCTTATCTCTGTATGTATCGTTAGCTGTTGCACGACTGTAGCCATTTTACATGGCTATCGGTCTTCACGTATTCGGTTCCATTACATTGTTCTCATTAGATAGTGGCATTAAAGAAAGGCTACTTCGTGTGTCGCGGGATGAGATGGTATCCTGAATCATCCCATCAAACGTGGTCCATTTTCGGAAAACATTAAATGCATGAATCCCTTTTACATTATGGATAATTACATCGGAAGTTTATACGCTTTGCTTTTTCATATGCAATGTTGTGTTGTAAGGTATATCGTTGCCAGAATTATTTAACACAAGGCTTCAAGGATCCATCCACCTGCACTTCAGTTGCCTCCTAGAAATACACTGTTGGCTGTTAAAATTGCAAAGCCAGGAAGGATAGAAAATGAAATTTTATTTATTTCGCGTATAGTAGGGAACCTCGGCCTTAACACGTTAAAAAATGTAACTCCTGTGGTCTAAATTACCGGGTACGCGAACCAGGAGTGATCATATTGTGTACGCAATGGCACCCCTCCCCTCCACCCCCCCCCCCCTCACTATCTTCACTACAAGTGCTGCAGTGCATGGCTGCATGCAGGTATCAGGAACGAGAAAAATAAAGCTGCAACATATCACTAGTTCCATTTATTTTTCTTTTTTTCTTCATGCAGGTATCAGGAACGAGAAAAATAAAGCTGCAACATATCACTAGTTCCATTTATTTTTCTTTTTTTTAATTTCATTTTCACGGAGTGGATAGGTAATCATTGTGGGCTTTGCTCTGCCGCTATTTAATTTACTGCAATCTCAATGATCAATTCGTCTACAATGTATACGGGGTGAGTCAGCTGCCCCTACCTATGGGACTTTTGCAACCTACGACACCTTCAAATGCCACATGCAAGATTTTCATATTCTCACACTCACTACTGAAAGCTATTAGTTCTACATTAAAAATGAACAGGGATATTTTGTAGGAAATTTAATGTAGTTGATTGAGTCCGCAGTTAATAATTCAAGAAAAACGTACAAGAGTGACCTTCAAACGTGTTTTTCTTGAATAACTCGAAAACCATGGCCACAAGCGACATTGTATCCCAGTGCAAAATTTAACTACATTAAATTTCATACAAAAAGGTCCTGTTCATTTCTTCCGTAGGATTAACAGTTTGCTCGTAAGGAGCAAGAGGATATGAAAATCTCATGTGTGGTCTTTGAAGACACTACGGGCTGTGTAAAACCCATTGAAAGCTACAGCTGTTTCGCCCTGCACAGTACGCAATGACGGAAAGTCATCGAGTGAAACAGAAGTCATTTCTGGAGTTCCCCAAAGTAGTGTTACAGGCCCTTTGCTGTTTCTTATCTATATAAACGATTTGTGAGACAATTTGAACAGCCGTCCTATGTTGACGCTGTTGTTTATCGACTAGTAAAGTCATCAGAAGATCGAAACAAATTGCAAAACGAATTAGAAACGATATCTTTATGGTGCGAAAATTGGCAATTGACCCTAAATAACGAAAAGTGTGAGGTCATCCACATGAGTGCTAAAGAAATACGTTAAACTTCGGTTACACGATAAATCAGTCAAATCTAAAGGCCGTAAATTTAACGAAATACCCAGAAATTACAATTACGAAGAACTTAAATTGGAAGGAACACATAGAAAATGTTGATGGAAAGACTAACCAAAAACTTGCGTTTTATACGCAGAACACTCGTCCTCTCTTAGAATACTGCTGCTCGGTGTGATTTCCTTACCAGATAGGATTGACGGAGTACATCGAGAAAGTTCAAAGAAGGGCAGCACTTTTTGTATTATCGCGAAATAGGGGAGGGAGTGTCACTAAAATGACACAGGGTTTGGGATGGACATCATTAAAACAAAGGCGTTTTTCGTTGCGGAGCAATCTTCTCACGAAATTCCAATCACCAACTTTCTCCTCCGACTGTTAAAATATTTTGTTGACGTAGACCTACATAGGGGGAAACGGTCACCATGATAAAATAAGGGAAATCAGAGCTCGTACGGAAAGATATAGGTGTTCATTCTTTTCTCACGCTATACGAGATTGGAGTAATAGAGAATTGTGAAGGTGGTTCGATGAACCCTCTCCCAGTCACTTAAATGTGGTTTGCAGAGTATCCATGTAGAGGTAGATGTAGATGTATAGTCTTGAATCCGACTGCACATGAATTACAGTTGATGAACGATGTATATAGTCTTGAAAAGGATTAGATACGAACTGAAGATCAAACTAAATTGTGTGATATAGCTGTACGGAGAAACTGATGATGCTACTGGAATACTTATTTTCACGCAAGAGTTAAAAATTTTGTTGCGGGGAAATCTAGTACGTCGATTTATAATCTTTCTTCTTCCTGTAGGGTTGCACTAACATCCCACTATAACCATCACAGACAACCAAATTCGCATGTGATACACTGTACCTAGCAAAATAAAAATATTCGCCCAACCATTCTGCCCTATAAATCGAAGAATATAAATGTCTGAAGATGTTGTAGGATATATTTAGGAAATAATTTACGCCCGTGTCTGCTTAATCTCGCGGAGCAGTTTTTCTTCTCAACCTGAGTTGCTGCCAGCTAGCTAGCTAGCAATAAACCTTGAAGCTATAAACCGTTCGGTGCGTTTCTGAAAATAATGCTGCGGAACATTTCGAAACTAAACATTCGTTTAAAACACGTTTCTCGTCCACGCGCGAATTCTGGAAGCTCATTGACCGGTCGTAATAATTTAATTGAGGGTTGTAGTTTTCCATGAAGAGAACTCCACCGGTTTTTGGGACAAGTTCACTCTGTTTGCGTAAGAAGTCAGCAGGTGTGTACGCAGTAGGAAACACAAACTGTGCAGTTTTCAGGAAGTCTCTCAGGGACAAATTCAGAATCAGAATGAGCACAGCTCTCCGCAAGCTGGATTTCTTCGGCTTTGACTGTGCCCAGCTGCCAGAGATATCGACCCCGTATCGACATGACTACTGTCAATAACACGAGGAACCTCTGCGGAAATCGCTGATATTGTCGACAGCGTAAGAATAGTTCTGTGCGTCAAGTGAAGTGGTCACAAAAACAGTTGGAAGCAGGCATCGAAATGGAAAATGAAGTGGATCATAAAGCTGGGCCATCGCAGAGGAGTCGCCAACGTCTGGTAACGTGGACCAATGGACTGGTCAGCAGGCGACATAAAACGAAATTCAATGAATAGCGGACAACATCCACTGGCTTCCGTTTTACCCAACACATTCGAGACCAGTGACTACTTCCTGTAAAGTGAACCAACTGAATCCTATCAGTAACTTGTGATTGGGCATGCACACAACCTTCAATAATTTCGGCTCGATTATATCTAAGGATCGGTTACGAGTTGCTGTATTTGGCCCAACTAATTATACGTTAAGGCAGCTTAACATATTAATCATCGAAATGTTACAGAATTAGGCAAATGTTTCAAAATATATTAAATCAAATTATTGCAAATTAAATGAGGTTATATCCCAAAGGATAAAGAGGTATCAATGCGTTAGTTTGAGTTCCGTTTGTAAGTTTTCTTGCAAGTAAAGACTCAAAGCAAACAAGTACGAAAACGTCGCCATACATTTGTAAGTAACCCTGCAGAAGATAAATGTATCACTACGTAGTGCAGAGCAAAGCAAGCAGAGCACCGAAAAAAATTTCCGAACATTAACGTACGTCAGAGTCTGTTGTTGTTGTTGTTGTGGTCTTCAGTCCTGAGACTGGTTTGATGCAGCTCTCCATCCTACTCTATCCTGTGCAAGCTTCTTCATCTCCCAGTACCTACCGCAACCTACATCCTTTTGAATCTGCTTAGTGTATTCATCTCTTGGTCTCCCTCTACGATTTTTACCCTACACGCTGTCCTCCAATGCTAAATTTGTGATCCCTTGATGCCTCAGAACATGTCCTACCAACCGATCCCTTCTTGTCAACTTCCATTTTTACCCTCCGCGGTGCCCTCCTAAATACTAAATTGGTGATCCCTTGATGCCTCAAATATGTCCTACTAACCGACCCCTTCTTCTAGTCAAGTTGTGCCACAAATTTCTCTTCTCCCCAATCCTACTCAATACCTCCTCATTAGTTATGTGATCTACCCACATAATCTTCAACATTCTTCTGTAGCACCACATTTCGAAAGCTTCTATTCTCTTCTTGTCCACACTATTTATCGTCCACGTTTCACTTCCGTACATGGTTACACTCCATACAAATACCTTCAGAAAACACTTCCTGACACCTAAATGTATACTCGATGTTAACAAATTTCTCTTCTTCAGAAACGCTTTCCTTGCTATTGCCAGTCTACACTTTATATCCTCTCTACTTCGACCATCATCAGTTATTTTGCTCCCCAAATAGCAAAACTCCTTTACTACACTCCTGGAAATTGAAATAAGAACACTGTGAATTCATTGTCCCAGGAAGGGGAAACTTTATTGACACATTCCTGGGGTCAGATACATCACATGATCACACTGACAGAACCACAGGCACATAGACACAGGCAACAGAGCATGCACAATATCGGCACTAGTACAGTGTATATCCACCTTTCGCAGCAATGCAGGCTGCTATTCTCCCATGGAGACGATCGTAGAGATGCTGGATGTAGTCCTGTGGAACGGCTTGCCATGCCACTTCCACCTGGCGCCTCAGTTGGACCAGCGTTCGTGCTGGACGTGCAGACCGCGTGAGACGACGCTTCATCCAGTCCCAAACATGCTCAATGGGGGACAGATCCGGAGATCTTGCTGGCCAGGGTAGTTGACTTACACCTTCTAGAGCACGTTGGGTGGCACGGGATACATGCGGACGTGCATTGTCCTGTTGGAACAGCAAGTTCCCTTGCCGGTCTAGGAATGGTAGAACGATGGGTTCGATGACGGTTTGGATGTACCGTGCACTATTCAGTGTCCCCTCGACGATCACCAGTGGTGTACGGCCAGTGTAGGAGATCGCTCCCCACACCATGATGCCGGGTGTTGGCCCTGTGTGCCTCGGTCGTATGCAGTCCTGATTGTGACGCTCACCTGCACGGCGCCAAACACGCATACGACCATCATTGGCACCAAGGCAGAAGCGACTCTCATCGCTGAAGACGACACGTCTCCATTCGTCCCTCCATTCACGCCTGTCGCGACACCACTGGAGGCGGGCTGCACGATGTTGGGGCGTGAGCGGAAGACGGCCTAACGGTGTGCGGGACCGTAGCCTAGCTTCATGGAGACGGTTGTGAATGGTCCTCGCCGATACCCCAGGAGCAACAGTGTCCCTAATTTGCTGGGAAGTGGCGGTGCGGTCCCCTGCGGCACTGCGTAGGATCCTACGGTCTTGGCGTGCATCCGTGCGTCGCTGCGGTCCGGTCCCAGGTCGACGGGCACGTGCACCTTCCGCCGACCACTGGCGACAACATCGATGTACTGTGGAGACCTCACGCCCCACGTGTTGAGCAATTCGGCGGTACGTCCACCCGGCCTCCCGCATGCCCACTATACGCCCTCGCTCAAAGTCCGTCAACTGCACATACGGTTCACGTCCACGCTGTCGCGGCATGCTACCAGTGTTAAAGACTGCGATAGAGCTCCGTATGCCACGGCAAACTGGCTGACACTGACGGCGGCGGTGCACAAATGCTGCGCAGCTAGCGCCATTCGACGGCCAACACCGCGGTTCCTGGTGTGTCCGCTGTGCCGTGCGTGTGATCATTGCTTGTACAGCCCTCTCGCAGTGTCCGGAGCAAGTATGGTGGGTCTGACACACCGGTGTCAATGTGTTATTTTTTCCATTTCCAGGAGTGTATTGTAAGTGACTCATTTCCTAATCTAATTCCCTCAACATCACCCGACTTAATTCGACTACATTCCATTATCCTGGTTTTGCTTTTGTTGATGTTCATCTTATACCCTCCTTTCAAGACACTGTCCATTCCGTTCAACTGCTCTTCCAAGTCCTTTTGCTGTCTCTGACAGAATTACAATGTCATCGGCGAACCTCAAAGTTTTTATTTCTTCTCCATCGATTTTAATACCTACTCCGAACTTTTCTTTTGTTTCCTTTACTGCTTGCTCAATATGCAGATTGAATAACATCGGGGAGAGGCTACAACCCCGTCTTACTCCCTTCCCAACCACTGCTTCCTTTTCATGTCCCTCGACTCTTATAACTGCCATCTGGTTTCTGTACAAATTGTAAATAGCCTTTCGCTCCCTGTATTTTACCCCTGCCACCTTTAGAATTTGAAAGAGAGTATTCCAGTCAACATTGTCAAAAGCTTTCACTAAGTCTACAAATGCTGGAAACGTAGGTTTGCCTTTCCTTAATCTTTCTTCTAAGATAAGTCGTAAGGTCAGTATTGCCTCACGTGTTCCAACATTTCTACGGAATCCAATCTGATCTGCCCCGGGGTCGGCTTCTACCAGTTTTTACATTTCTCTGTTTGTAGCACCTGTAAAAGTTTCAGGACCTTACGAAGTTTTCTAAGTCCACTGACACTCGTTTAAAAGTACCTCCGCTGTTCCAATGCTACAGATCAGAAGGCCATGTACACTCCAACGACAGCGACAAAAGATCACGAGGCTTCTCTGCTTTCCCCTCCGGAGCTAGGTCACATGACCCACTATTGTAGTCAAGTGTGTTGTCTCCTTGACCCACCTTATCAGAATCCTGTTTTGTATACGTTATAAAATTTTAATATAATATTCCTAAATCTACTTATGCGTACGTCTTATCCGATGACTAATGTCTATACTGTGTCCTTTTAATTTTTTATTATTTTTTTACTTCTGAGAAGAAACGAACTCTCCGAAGCTGGTTAAATATATCTGCATATTCTTCTTATTGCTGGGGCATTACGATAGTCAAAGCAACTTTCTTAATGTTTTTATGAACATAAAAATCATATTTAAATAAATTATTACATCTCAATCCCTACTGCAATGTCAACATGCTGACGCTAAATACATGCGTGTCGAATTTTGTTTTACCACAGTTTAATCGAAATTATAAATAATTTAACGATTTGTTTCCATGCATCAAAAATAAAGAAACATTTCAACTTTAATGATCGCTAAACACGACGAAGTATAAATGTGCTAATAATTTCTGTTTAGGGCTTCCGTTAGTTCTAGAAATGTTCTCGTATTTGCTGTACCTCAACAGGGGGGCAGTCTTTGTAATTTTAGTAGATATACAATACTTTCAATTTGACACATTTAATTGCCAGGCCACGTTGGCGTTCACCTCCTTAGAGCGTCCAAAAGATCGGCCGTACTGCTCGTTTACTCACAACACACACACACACACACACACACACACACACACACAAACACGCACCATATCGTACTCCAAAGAAACTTGAACAATGTAAGTCTGCAGGCTTTCGTCACCGTTCTCACTGAAAGTAAAATCTTCTGGGTTATTAGGCCACGGCATATTTCTTCTAAAATGATCAACGTTTCGACCCCTGTGCCGGGATCTTACTCAGGAATGATCTTCCGGTGTCCACCACAGCTAGAACACTGTCAGAGACGAGTGTCGCGTCCTGAGGAAGATCCCAGCAGAGGGGTCGAAACGTTGATCATTTTAGAAGAAATGTGACGCGGCCTAATAACCCAGAAGATTTTAACTTCAGAAACTCGAACAAGCTTCCCCTTCCTGATCTACAATGCTGCTCATTAAAATTACCACACGACGAAGGTGGCATGTAATAAACTCAGAAATGGCATGAAGTGTACTGCATGTTTGGTCGTGCAGATGATTAGCCTTTCAGTGCAACGTGCGTTGTGTACACAGAGAAAGATTACGCAGCAGGCTTCTTATACAGATATCGCAGTTGAATGTTGTCTGTCTGTGTGAAGGTTGTGTCAAGCCTCGTGTATGAATGAAAGGAGTCTATCAGCACGAATCGAAATTAAACAGCACCAGTTTTGTGACCTATCGATATTGCGATTGTCGTTCCGCGACATTGCTGCTCACTTTGTTTGGGATCCCTTAATTGCCATCCGAATATCGAATAAGCGCGTTCACTAGAGACATACTCAGCACCATGCGGGATCTCAGCGGCCTCTCGCCACTAGCGGCCACGTGACTTGAAACAGGAAACGCACTTGTTCGCAGCAGCAGGGACAGTGGGGTGACCCCCGGAGCATCACGGTCTGTCAGCAGAGCGGTCGTTGTTGCGGCATTCCTTACGGTGGTGAGAGCGGAGGGCCCGAAGACAGCACTTGACGCAGCAGTGGCACCACGTCAGCTTTCCAGACGAGTGTCGGTTCAGCGTACACCTTAAAGATGGATGTATCCACGTGTGGATGCTTCCAGGACAACGAGTGTTTCCAGGTTGCATTCGTCATCGTTATGGAATCCAACCATCTGGCGTGATGCTTTAAGTCGCCACTGTGTACACGACACGATACGTCTTGTTCGTAGAGCCGGTAAATTGGACAGCAGCCGTTACATCTACGACGTCCCTTTTCCTCGAGATTTTGTGATGTTATCTTTCAACAAGGTAACGCAATTACTCGATAATGCGGCCGCTCGATTGGTGTCCTGGACATCACTTTTTGCAGATCTCTCACTCATTGAAAACTTGCCGAAAGACTGGAACCCTGCCCGCCGACAGAGACTCATGGAATCTGGCTTACAAGGGGACCACACGCCAATAGGAATTTTTTAATTTTTTTAATTTATGATACGTGAAGTTCAGCAGACAAATATTAATCCCCCAAAATAGTTCGGTGCGACTCTCACAAATTCTAGAGGAAATCGACTTTGAAGTTCTCCGACCTTATTTAATATGTACGGTCGATTTTCCTCGACGGGCTGTGTGGTAGAACGATCGCCTGCCAGGAGGGGTTACAGGATGGATTCCCGACTGACTTAAATTTTTAAACAGATGTGCATGTTCTACTAGCAATTCCGTGAAGTTTAAAATACATAACGGTGGGGAAAAAATCGATAGCGCTCGTGACTGGTAGCTGCTGGTTAGTCTCGTTTTGGCCACAAATTCTAGAGGAAATCGACTTTGAAGTTCTCCGACCTTATTTAATATGTACGGTCGATTTTCCTCGACGGGCTGTGTGGTAGAACGATCGCCTGCCAGGAGGGGTTACAGGATGGATTCCCGACTGACTTAAATTTTTAAACAGATGTGCATGTTCTACTAGCAATTCCGTGAAGTTTAAAATACATAACGGTGGGGAAAAAATCGATAGCGCTCGAGACTGGTAGCTGCTGGTTAGTCTCGTTTTGGCCTTTAGTTTTTTTTTCATATTTTTCCGTTGCCTGCGTCATTTAAGTATAAAAGTCCTTAAATACAGTGTATTCGGAAATTCTCGTTAAACATTTCTCCGACTTGTAGAGGAAAGTGAGTAGATAACATTTTGAATAGTAACTCACATCCGGAAACGTGTTGTTTCCGTCCTAAAACCATTCGAAAACATGTTGGTAACGCGACCACTTTTACAAGTAATCGATTATGCGTGAGCATACATCACTTTTTTTACAGTTCCACTCATTAATAGCCAAAGAAATTGATCGTTACTTGCTGATGGGTTCTCTTCAGATATGGGTGTGCGGCGTCTCCTTGGAGCACCATAGTCCCGCCTGCTGCCGGTGAAACTGTTGGGTGACTGTGGCGAAAAGAGTATGCGACTGAGTTGGACGTTGTGGAGAACTATGTAAATAAAGGCGACGGGCAGCTCTTCCACTGCAGTGAGCTTCGCCGTTGAAACAAATCAAGTCAGCGTATTCTGCAAACGTGTACTGAGCCATGTCCCTCTAGCTCTCACACAAACGTGAGTGAGGTTCGAAACAGGTCAGAGACGTCAGCCGATCCGACAAAATAACTCCCCGCCACAACTACCCTTTTACATACCTACCTAGCAGACACGTTTTCAAACGACTGTAGCACGGAAACGGTACGTTTCCGAACGTGTGTTCCAATTCAAAATATTGTCTACTCCCTCCCCTCTACAAGTGTTGGAAATGTGTAACGGGAATTTTCGAACACGCTGTATATGCTAATTAACAGAAAGTAGTTGCTATTTTTATGAAAAATACACACCTTCTCATTTCTAATTGCACGCTGCGACAAAAAGCCGAACGCCCTGTGGTCCTCGTTTTAGAGCTGAAGCGGCCGGCCGCGGTGGCCGTGCGGTTCTAGGCGCTCTAGTCCGGAGCCGCGCTGCTGCTACGGTCGCAGGTTCGAATCCTGCCTCGGGCATTGGTGTTTGTGATGTCCTTAGGTTAGTTAGGTTTAAGTAGTTCTAAGTTCTAGGGGACTGATGACCACAGCAGTTGAGTCCCATAGTGCTCAGAGCCATTTGAACCGTTTAGAGCTGAAGCAGTATGGAATGACGTACGCTTACCAGTCATGCAAGCTCTGTTCGTCTCGAAGCCCAGTGTATTTAGAGACGAAGTTGCTGCCTGAGGTGGCATTCCTGTGTACTGATACTAAATGTACCCCATAATCAAAAATGGTTCAAATGGCTCTGAGCACTATGCGACTTAACTGCTGAGGTCATCAGTCCCCTAGAACTTGGAACTACTTAAACCTAACTAACCTAAGGCTATCACACACATCCATGCCCGAGGCAGCATTCGAACCTGCGACCGTAGCGATCGCGTGGTTCCAGACTGTAGCGCCTAGAACCGCTCGGCCACTCCGCCCGGCACCCCATAATCACAAATTTGATTTTGTATTCTTCTCACTGTACAGTAAGTAAATTCTCGACCTTTACGCTTTCTACTGTTGCAGTTTTAATTTCGGCAGTGCATAAAAATGGAACACAGTTTATTTTAATGCATTACCCACAGATGTTCAATATCTCCTATTATAAGTACTGGTTTCAGTTTATACCATCACCACAATATCTACACCCTCAAAACAAAGCGTGACGCAACCTGAAATGTATGGAGTCCTGTTATACATAGGTGGTATGAATTAATAATTATAAAAGATCTAATACTAACGACATATAATGTCATACCATATGAATGTAGCAATCCACATAACCGCTGCACCTTCTGAACTGCTGAGTATCTACAGAACCAACAGGTATCCTCACACAAGACGAGGTGTGTCCAGTTTGGATGCAGAGTTATAAGTGATCAACAGCTAAGTAGATACAGTTTCTTTGGTTCTTCAGTGCATATCAGTATTCTGTCTGTTTACGTATCTCTGTATTTGAATACGCATGCCTACACCAGTTTCTTTGGCGCTTCAGTGTAATGACCTTTGAGTAAGGATTGATCTTTTTTAAATGTTAATTTATACCATCCTGAGCCGTGATAAAAACTGCAGTTTTGAAGAGCGCGCCGCAGCGCGTAGTGTGAAGCAGTCGCCCTCCGTTTCTGGCGGTGGCGCCGCTGTGGCAGTCGTAGCTTTGGTGTCTCCCTCTGGTGGGAAAGGGGAAAGATTGCCTGTTCACGTGTATTTAAGGGGCTCTATGAGCTCGCCAGTCGGTCAGTCTGGGTCAGTCTCTTGTCCCCAGCTTGCTAGTCTGTCTCGTCCGCATTTGTTAGGCAGTTAGTGCCCGTCTGTCGTTCGGAGTGCTAGTATGTCTGTCGTTCGGATCAACCTTTGCAGCCGGCAAAATGAGAGTCTTTCCACTCTGCCAGTAAGAGAACTCAGCGAGTGATCGCCCGGTCGGGGCTTAGTTCCTGCATCTGAGTCTGTGCGTTAGGCCGCCAGTCTGCTCGAGATTGCTCAGGCAATGGTCATTGGCGGTTGGTTCGATCGGTTGGTCGGTCGCGCACTGAGACACAAGATGACTTGTCCGTCTTGAGCGTCGGCGCATGTGAGGTCGCCACGTGAGTCCAGTGGGCCGCGGCGTATAGCGAGGGGTAGTGACTTCGCGGTCGACACGAGACCAACGGGAGTCAACCACGACATCGGTCTGGCCGGTGCGAGCTGCGACGCCGTGAGACGGGAGATCGGCGCGCCTTCCTGCGTCCGTTGAAGCGGCTGGCAGCGGACGGTTCGGGAGAGCGATTTGGGGGTGCTGAGCCAGGTTGTTTGATTTACTCTTGTTAAATTCTACTTGTTTTCTTGGTGAGGTCACCACCCGTTTTGCTTTGGGGTCGTCCCACCATTTTTCTCCGTTTGCCCACCCGCGGGAAGGTGGTTGTTTATAAATTGTGTGGTCCGTTTTTCCCTTGTGGAGTAGGGGCGGGTTAGAGCAACATGCGGTTCAGGTTGTTCGGTAATCTCCCTATCACTCTACCGTACGTTAGTAGCTGCCTCTGTCATGTTTGTCGGATTTGGTGTGTTAACGAATTTATTGCTTGGAGTGTAATGGCCTAATACCTTAAATATGTTTTGATCTTTGGAAACTTTGATATTATTGCCTATGATTTTGAGAGGCGGTATCTGTGTACTATAGAGCGTCTTAACTATTGTTTGGCCAACCTTGTAGAATTTTATATAAGATTGCATTTCATGGGCTTTTATTTAAATGATCATTTTAGGATATAAAGTTGCCAGCCTTTCACCATAAGACTTTTCTTAGAAGTTAAAATCAAGTTATACCTTTGGTGGCAAGGTTAATATTTTAATTGTTTGTGTTTTGTACCATTTCCACCCCTCCTACAGGGAGTGCATAGTTTGTGTGTTTGTGTCGATTGTTAAAAGTCTTAGTTTAAAGTTGTCTGGTATGTTGCAGATTTGCACTAGTGTAGTCTTTCAGAGGCTGTTGTGAGCGGTCGTAACTACGGCCGTGTCAAAAGGGAGCGGCAAGGTTCTCTGCCCGAAAGCTCATACAGCCAAAACTTGTTTCTTTCTGCCTCTGAATAAATTGTAACTTTGATATTTAGAGGATGCTTTGTGATTATAATTTTAAATCTGTTTCTTTTAAAAATGCTTTTAGGCACTATTAAAGCGAATAAAATTCCCATTTGTTAAAAGTAATTTGGTTATGATTTCATGAGTTACTCCCTGGCAACTACTTCCATGCTTACATAGTGAGATTAAATGTGTTAATGTTCTTGATGAATCGCTAGTAAATAAAATAAATTCTTAAGAATATTCTTTGAAAATAAATCACGGTTCACACCCATGTGTAACTGAGTGGGATTTGTGCATTTCTGTATGTTTCATGATTTGTTATGATGGTTGGTGTAAACCGAAACTGGTAATTATAATAAAAGACTATTAATCATTAAAAAAGTGTAATGACTGTTGGCAGTCGCATTCAAAAAATGTTCAATTACAGGTGAGCCACCGGCGGGCTGACCTCTGCCGCGGCCTCGCGTGTCTGGCGGCGCGGCGGCGGTGAAACACAGCGGGCGGATGGGCGTGGCTGACGGGCTTTCAGCCCGGCCTGCGGGCTACACCTCTGCCTGGCCGGCGCCAGCGGCATTCTGGCCAAACAGCGGCCGCGCGGGGGAGAATCCTCTGGGACCACCATCCTTCGTCCCCTCCCTTGTCCTGTCCTCAGTACGGGGGAGACCTCTCAGCTCCGCACAGACTCCCTGTCATCGACTCCCCATTCAGCCCCCCCCACCACCACCCCGCTCTCTCTACAGCCCCTCCCCCTCCCCATCGACACCGCCACTACCGCCACCAACCATCAAGGAATTGATCCAGCT
The DNA here is from genome assembly GCF_023898315.1 of Schistocerca nitens. Taxonomy (NCBI): domain Eukaryota; kingdom Metazoa; phylum Arthropoda; class Insecta; order Orthoptera; family Acrididae; genus Schistocerca; species Schistocerca nitens. The sequence goes on along the minus strand of NC_064621.1, from coordinate 60,280,396 downwards.
CGAACTGCGCCTGGAGAATCTTTTCGGTGATACGTATGGAGTCAGCAACTCCTGCTCGCCCTTTCTGGCTTATATCTCTGTGCAATCGCAGGCTGTTCCAAAGTGATGTTTTCAGCATTGATTACACATCTACAGGGTGTTGCAATTATCTGATGACCGCCTGTGTGGGGCAGTAGATGCTGGGCAGCGAGCGCTCCGTTGCCCCGCGATTAGGTTCAAAAATGGCTCTATGCACTATGGGACTTAACATCTGAGGTCATCAGTCCCCTAGACTTAGAACTATTTAAACATAACTATCCTAAGGACATCACACACAGCCATGCCCGAGGCAGGATTCGAACCTGTGACCGTAGCAGCAGCGCGGTTCCGGACTGAAGCGCCTAGAACCGCTCGACCACAGCGGCCGGCGCGGTCAGGTGCCATGTCGCCCGTCTACTACATTTAAAACAGAAGCAAATAAATTCTGTACTCACCCATGTCACGCAAAGAGATGCTGGAACTGCCTGCCATTATTTTCCACACGTTTGTGACATCTAGTCAAGAAATTACTATTCACGCGATGTAATTCTCTCTGAGATATTGAATTAATTGATTTACGGATATTATCCTCGACTTCCTCAAAGGTGTGAAAATTTGTTGTGCACACTTTGTTCTTCAGTGCACCCCACAAATAAAAATCGCACGGAGTTAAATCAGTGGGCCAGATATTGTTATTTGTTATGTTGGCAGAAGAGCCAACACCGTGTTATGAGAGGAGGCCGAAATGCACGTGTTTAGCTCACGCAGGCTGGCGTGAGGAGGGAAGGACTATACTGACGTGAGGTCTGGAACATGACAAGGAATTAGAATTCAGAAAGTGGACGTAATGATGAACGTCGCTCTTGACGGTACATGACTCACAATATTATATGTTAGTAACTGAATATGGCGCCTTGCTAGGTCGTTGCAAATGACGTAGCTAAAGGCTATGCTAAACTGTTGTCTCTGCAAATGAGAGCGTATGTAGACAGTGAACCATCGCTAGCAAAGTCGGCTGTACAACTGGGGTGAGCCCTAGGGAGTCTCTCTAGACTAGAACTTCCGTGTGGCGTCGCTCGGTCTGCAATCACTGATAGTGGCGACACGCGGGTGCGACGTATACTAACGGACCGCGGCCGATTTAAAGGCTACCACCTAGCAAGTGTGGTGTCTGGCGGTGACACCACATTATAAATCACTCTTTCATCGAACACATCGTGAATTGCGTGCAAAGAAACATAGCCGTACGAGCAATTGCCGAATCTTGTTGAAAAAAATGCGAAGCTACGTTGTCTTTCACTTAGTTCATTAAAAGACAGTTGCGAAAAGTTTTACAGGTATCTTTCACTTGCAACTGTGTCATTAAAAAAATTGGGCCTATTATTCTGTCACCACTATTTTCTGAAGGGGTTCCTCATGAAGCACAACAGGTCTATCTTCACTCCAATGTGGACGGTTTTGGGAACCATGCCTCGTCTGAAAACAGAATGAGGTAAAGATCCATTTCAGCGTCATGCACTTGTTTTGAAATCCATTCGCAAAACTTAATCCTGTGCGCAGGTTCACCAGGTCGAAGTTCGTGTACTACTGACACTCTTTGTACAGAGATGCATGCTATTTGTGTTTGCTGCGAAAGATGTCTAAGAGGGAAATTTTCCAGGCGGCATGCAATGTCATCGAGACGAGCTTCTGTGAGCACTGTACGTCGTCGTTCACGCTTCTTCTGCCACGAAATTTATTCACGAATTTGCGATCTGCATCACGAGTCTGAACTGGAACTCCAGTAAACTTCTGTTCAAACAATCTCCGAAGTACGAGCGGACTCTGCACGCACATACGAATCGTAAACAAACACTCATTGTGGAATTGAATAATTCGCTCTTTCCATTGTTGCGTTCGCAAACTTTACTGTTACACTCGTGATGTCTGTTTCAGTGCTCGTATGATACTGGCCTTCAGGCTAAAACCCACAAAAAGGGGAGGGGGGGAGGGCGCAGTGCGGTCCCACTCGGCCGGCAAGCGCGTTTTCCGTGGCCGGGCTGCAATACGCCGGGGAAGGCGGTCAGCAGACGAATGGAACACCCTGTATAGTGCTGAACAAGCGACTCTCCGGGAATCCAACATTAGTTGCAGGTAGCCTATCTAACGGCTCCCAGAGGCAGAAACATTTTCTTTTCGATATTTCGCTTGGTTGTTGACCGAATTTATAAATCTGAAATGCTGTCCAGATCTACTAATTGAGAGGTGCAATCTTATGTTAAAAGTTTTACGCATTGAGACAAGTACTGCAGTTTGGAAATGTCTTGCCAGCGTGGACTTACGTCAGCGGGGAGTACCAGACCACAAAACTTTAACTTAAAACAAGTTTCATAAACCTTTATTTCACTTTCACTTTAGTAAACTTCACAAGTAATAGCAAACATATTTAAACTTTAATCATTTATACAAGGTGATCTAACTTGACCAAGCTCTCTTTAAAACTTGAAATCAGTAAGCGTCTGTCGCGCAGAGTGTCAACCACTAGCCAAATTCAGCCTCTGGATTTTTTTTTTTTTTTTGTGCCTATAAAACTCGCTATCGCACTATCTGCAGCAATGGTTTAAAGGATAGCTCGTATTAGGATAAGCTCCACGACAGACTGTTTCGCATTCGGTTGGACGCCATCACATTCCATCAGTTCCCATCACCCCGTTCCATCAATGTGATTCTATATGTTTAAGAGTTGATACCTAGCTGAACGTCCTGCAAGATTTGTAACTCCAAGGAGTTCGCCTTCGCTCCTGATTGTGCCAACCTCTGTGATCACTGTGGCGCGCCATTTTTCATTCGGTGTTCATGCTGCAAGTTAATGGTTCGTTTTGAACATTTCTTCAATGTTGACGATGTCCATCTTGTGAAATGCAATAGATAGATCCCATTGAAGGTTGATCTCTACACCTCCCGAACATTCATTATCGGTAAGTCTCCTGAAGCACATGGTGAGTCATTAGGAGCTAATATTTTTCCTGTGATAACTGTTGACGCAACACCTCCAAATGAGCATTACTAAAGGTTGAACTCGCACTCAAGGGGTTCCCTGTAAGAATAAGAGCACTTAGTGACTTCCAACAAACTTAGAATATAATTCAAACCTTTATCTCGATCACACGCTAAGTCTTAAATATTTACCACATTAACTCATTTGTAAAGTAATCAGACGTTTGAAACCTTCGATTCCTTAAAGAATAAGGAGTTACTGCTATTTAAGAAATTGTGGTCGGTAGAACAGTGAGGTTTGTGGCATAACTTTCACACACACCCGAAGTTTCAGTAGCCGTTTAAGACAGTTCATTGTTTGCTCCATCTGTAGTATATATATCTAAGAGGTACACCAGTTTCCCACATGCCCTCATTGCCGTGTGCGACTGCTACTCTGACGCGTGCTCGCATTTGCTGCAGGGGTCTGGTAGACAGCACCCTCCACAAAGCCCCGAAGAATGCAATCTAATGAGGATCATGTATGGACATATTCCTGGCAGGGAAATACACTACTGGATGGCGTGTACAGGTACAGCTGCCCATGCAGCTTCAACACGATACCACAGTTCATCAAGAGTAGTGACTGGCGTATTGTGACGAGCCAGTTGCTTGGCCACCGTTGACCAGACGTTTTCAATTCGTGAGAGATCTGGAGAATGTGCTGGCTGGTTTCGCAGGGATCCAATGAAGGGTAGAGCCACGGGTCGTAACACATCTGAAATGTAACGTCCACTGTTCAAAGTGCCGTCAATGCTAACAAGAGGTGACCGAGACGTGTAACCAGTGGCATCCCATACCATCAAGTCGGATGATACCCCAGTATGGCAATGACGAATACACTGCAATGTCCCCAAACACTGATGCGACCATCATGATGCTGTAAACAGAACCTGGATTCATCTGAAAAAATGACATTTTGCCATTCGTGCACCCAGGTTCGTCGTTGAGTACACCATCACAGGCGCTCCTGTCTGTGATGCAGCGTCAAGGGTAACTGCACCCATGGTCTCCGAGCTGATAGTCCATGCTGCTGCAAACGTCATTCAACTGGTCGTGCAGGTGGTTGTCTTGCAAATGTCCCCATCTGTTGACTCAGGGATCGAAACTTGGCTGCACGATCCGTTACAGCCATGTGCATAAGATGCCTGTCATCTCGATTGCTAGTGATACGAGGCCGTTGGGATCCAACACGGCTTTCTGTATTACCCTCCTGAACCCACCGATTCCATATTCTGCTAACAGTCATTGGATCTCGACCAACGCGAGCAGCAATGTCGCGATACGATAAACCGCAATCGCGATAGGCTACAATCCGAACTTTATCAAAGTCGGAAACGTGATGGTACGCATTTCTCCTCCTTACACGAGGCATCACAACAACGTTTCACCAGGCAACGCCGGTCAACTGCTGTTTGTGTATGAGAAATCGGTTGGAAATTTTCCTGATGTCAGCACGTTGTAGGTGTCGCCACCGGCGCCAACCTTGTGTGAATGCTCTGAAAAGCTAATCATTTGCATATCACAGCATCATTTTCCTCTCGGTTAAATTTCGCGTCTGTAGCACGTCATCTTCGTGGTGTAGTAATTTTAATGGCCAGTAGTTTAAGTTCTCTTTTGCCAATCCAGCGACCTGAAAATGTGTCGTCCACAGCCATCTTAACGATTGAGGTACAGTGATGAAGAAACAAATAGAGTAGGTGGTACGGAGGAGAATTTAATACAGGGGTAACCCTATGTGTCTCGGAAGAGAGGAGGAGTATTTACACAGTTTTTCTAATGTAGCAAATAGTGTTTTATTGCACAGTGATGGGTATTCACTCAGCAACTTCTTACCATGGACTACTGACTTTGTGATGTGATAATTGTCTTCTATTGTTGCCGGCCGGAGTGGGGTGCGGTTGTAGCCGCTACAGTCTGGAACCGAGCGACCGCTACGGTCGCAGGTTCGAATCCTGCCTCGGGCATGGATGTGTGTGATGTCCTTAGGTTAGTTAGGTTTAATCAGTTCTAAGTTCTAGGCGACTGATGACCTCAGAAGTTAAGTCGCATAGTGCTCAGAGCCATTAGAACCATTTTTTTCTTCTATTGTTAATTTTCTGTGCAACCTGTTCCTAGCTTTAAGAATTTTTCTGTGCTATTATTTTAGCGAATGTTGAGTGGGAGGGAAGAACCACAACATCCAATAATTGATTAACTGATACAACATCTGTTCATGGATAAATGTTTCTCTCTCTCTTTTTTTTTTTTTTTTTTTTTTTTTTTTTTTTTTTTTTTTTTTTTTTTTTTTTGCCACCTCACATTCGTCAGTATGTTGATGCTTTCAACCATTTTCCCTGTCGTTGGCCAACTACATACCAAAGCACCACACAGCTTATTAGTACGACAGTTACCTCCTAAAGCTCACGTCACAGGAAGTCGTTGAAAGCTTGGGTATATACACAAACCCGACGTGGCAAGAAGAGAAACATTTATCCAAGAATATCGCCTGTAAAAACTACGTTCTCGCAACATTTCTACATATCTAACGGCAGCTGGGTATCTACACTGACTTCGTTACAACGCAGAGAGACCTACCTCGAAACAAGGCCTGGAGTCGATATACTCGCTCAGAATCATCAAAATCGTTGGGTTAGCTGTGACATAGCTACCCCACTACGTGTGCAGAACACAGGAGGCACGCGAAATAGCCTCACTTTTCAAAAAGAATGTAACAATACCAAATGCAAAGAAAGCGTGTGCTGTTAGGTGTTAATGTTACCGAACTACCAGTTTAATAACTCATCGTTGAAAATCTTTACACAAATTATTTACAGAAGAATCAAAAAGCACATAGAGGCCAACTTCGGGAAACATCAGTTCCGGAGCGGAGAAGTATAGGAAAACGCAGGAACACGCAAGGCAATAGTGAGCATATATATTGTTCCGGCGTAACGACAAACGTCGGCACGAGGATGAAGAACGCATGAGCAGAGAAGGCTGTGAGACGACGTCAGCCTATAGTACGCTCGCTAGGACGTCGCCACGACAGGAGCGGCATCTGTACGGAGAGAACAGAAGCGCCCCTCCTGCAAGAATCCAGTAGAAGACGGACACAAGCAGAGGCACTAGCAGAGAGGCCTAGAAGAGCAGTGATATTAACAACAGCGAGCGTGAATAACTCGCATGGACATTGTAATTAGCGAGAGACACTGACTGCTTACATGTCGCCAATCGCTTGCGACACGTTCTTGTAAGCCAAAGTTAAGCATTGTCAATAGACACCCTGTAAGCCAGGAGCTCCCCCCCCCCTCCCCCAAAAAAACAAACACGCACCCACCCACACACACACACTCACACACACACACACACACACACACACACATACACTGAAGAGCCAACCAAACTGGCACACCTGCCTAATATCGTGTAGGGCCCCCGCGAGCACACAAAAGTGCCGCAACACGACGTGGCATGGACTTGACTGATGTCTGAAGTAGTGCTGGAGGAAAATGACGCCATGAATCCTGCAGGGCTGTCCATAAGAGTACGAGGGGGTGGAGAATCCTTCCGAACAGCACGTTGCAAGGAATCCCAGATATGCTCAATAGTGCTCATGTCTGGACAGTTTGGTAGCCAGCGAGCCAGCGGAAGTGATTAAATTCAGAAAAGTATTCCTGGACCCACTCTGTAGCGGTTCTGGACGTGTCGCACTGTCCTGCTGGAATTGCCCAAGTCCGTTGGAATGCACAATGGACATGAATGGATGCAGGTGATCAGACAGGGTGCTTATGTAAGTTTCACCTGTCAGTGTCTTATATAAATGTCTCAGGGGTCCCGTATCACTCCAATTGCGTAAGCCCCATAACATTACAGAGGTACCACTAGCTTGAACAGTCCCCTGCTGACATGCAGGGTCCATGGATTCACGAGGTTGTCTCCATACCCGTACACGCCCATCCTCTCGATACAGCTTGAAACGAGACACCCGACCAGGCAACATGTTTCCAGGCAGTCCAATGTCCGTGCTGACGATGGTGACTGGCCCAGACGAGGCGTAAAGCTTCGTCTCATGCAGCCCCCTACACCAGACGAGTGGGTCTTCGGCTCCCAAAGCCCATATCAATGATGTTTCGTTGAACGATTCGCGCGCTGACACTTGTTGATGGCCCAGCATTGAAATCTGCAGCAATCTGCGGAAGAGTTGCACGTCTGTCACGTTGAACGAATCGCTTCAGTCGTCGTTGGTCCCTTTCTCGCATGATCTTTTTTCCGGCCGCAGCGATGTCGGAGATTTGAAGTTTTATCGGATTCCTGATATTCACGCTAGACTCGTGAAATGGTCGTACGGGAAAATCCCCACTTCTTCGCTACCTCGGAGATGCTGCGTCCCATCGCTCGAGTGCCGACTATAACACTTAAGTCACTTAAATCTTGATAACCTGCCATTATAGCAGCTGAACTGTGATTTATTTTCAAAGAATATTCTTAAGAATTTATTTTATTTACTAGCGATTCATCAAGTACATTAACACATTTAATCACACTATGTAAGCACAGAAGTAGTTGTCAGGGAGTAACAGATGGAAAAGCCGGCCACTGTGGCCGAGCGGTTCTAGGCGCTTCAGTCTGGAACCGCGCGACCGCTACGGTCGCAGGTTCGAATCCTGCCTCGGGCATGGATGTGTGTGATGTCGTTAGGTTAGTTAGGTTTAAGTAGTTCTAAGTTCTAGGGGACTGATGACCTCCGCTGTTAAGTCCCATAGTGCTCAGAGCCATTTGAACCATTTGAACTGATGAAATCATAACCAAATTCCTTTTAACAAATGGCAATTTTATTCACTTTAATAGTGCCTAAAAGCATTTTTTAAAAAAGAAACAGATTTAAAATTATAATCAGAAAGCACCCTCTGAATATCAGAGTTACAATTTATTCAGAGGCAGAAAGAAACAAGTTTTGACTGTATGAGCTTTCGGGCAGAGAACATTGCGGCTCTCTTTTGACACGGCCGTAGATACTACCGCACACAACAGCCTCTGAAAGACTACACTGGTGCAAATCTGCAACACACCAGATAACTTTGAACTAAGAGTTTTAACAATTTACGCAAGCACACAAACTATGCACACCCCGTAGGAGAGTTGGAAATGGTACAAAACACTAAGAATTAAAATATTAACCTTGCCACCGAAGGTGCAACTTGATTTTAACTTCTAAGAAAAGTCTTACGGTGAAAGGGTGGCAACTTTATATACTAAAATGATCATTTAAATAAAAGCCCATGAAATGCAATCTTATATAAAATTCTACAAGGTTGGCCAAACAATAGTTAAGATGCTCTACAGTACACAGATATCGCCTCTCAAGATCATAGGCAATAATATCAAAGTTTCCAAAGATCAAAACATATTTCATGTATTAGGCCGTTACACTCCAAGCAATAAATTCGTTAACACACCAAATCCGACAAGCATGACAGAGGCAGCTACTAACGTACGGTAGAGTGATAGGGAGATTACCGAACAACCCGAACCGCAAGTTGCTCTAACCCGCCCCTACTCCACAAGGGAAAATCGGACCACCCAATTTATAAACAACCACCTTCCCGCGGGTGGGCAAACGGAGAATAATGGTGGGACGACCCCAAAGCAAAACGGCTGGTGACCTCACCAAGAAAACAAGTAGAATTTAACAAGATTAAATCAAACAACATATCACCAATCACTTAACTTCTAATAAACTGCGATTTCCCGAGAAGACCTGGCGCAGCACCCCCAACGCTCTCGCGAACCGTCCGTTGCCAGCCGCTTCAACGGACGCAGGAAGGCTCGCACCGGTCAGACCGATGTCGTGGTTGACTCCTGTTGCTCTCGTGTCACTACCCCTTTCTATACGCCGCGGCCCATTGGACTCTGGCGAGCTCACATGCGCCGACGCTCAAGACGGACAAGTCATCTGGTGTCTCAGGGCGCGACCGACCAAACGATCGATCCAACCGCCAATGACCATTGCCTGAGCAAACTTTTTTTTTTCTCGATATTGTTCGTTGCGTTTGGTCTGGGCGGACGTCACAAGACATCTGTTCAAGTTGATCGTTGATTCTTGGACTCAGTTTTTTTATTACAGAGAGCTTTCTGACCGAACACGCTGAGCTACCGTGCCGGCATCAAACTCGAGCAGACTGGCGGCCTAACGCCCCGACCTGGCGACTACTCCCTGAGTTCTCTTACTGGCGGAGTGGCAAGACTCTCATTTTGCCGGCTTCAAAGGTTGATCCGAACGACAGACATACTAGCACTCCGAACTACAGACAGGCACTAACTGCCTAACAAATGCGGACGAGAGAGAGATCCAGACTGACCGACTGGCGAGCTCATAGCGCCCCTTAAATGCACGTGAACAGGCAACTTTTCCCCTTTCCCACCAGAGGGAGACACCAAAGCTGCGATTGCCACAGCGGCACCACCACCAGAAACGGTGGGCGACTGCTTCACACAACGGGCTGCGGCGCGCTCTTCAAAACAGCAATTTTTACCACGGCTCAGCAGCAGATACCAATTTAACAACTGCGCCAGACCCTTGTTGTCCAGTTGTAGACGTTGGCAACCGCAGCGCCGTATTCTGCCTCTTTACATATGTATGTATTTGAATACGCAAGCCTGTCATATGCGCTGTTTGCTCCCTGGACAAAACCAGGCTGCAATATTACAAGGATCGGAGGACATGAAAGGGAAGAAATAGTTGAGAATGTAACCTACGCCCGACGTAATTCAGTCTGTACATTTAGCCCGCTGCAAGGGAAATCAAGCAGAATTTTTTTTTAAAGGAAACTGCAGTTTGGGGATATCAAATAAAAACCTTGAGTATTTTATAAGATGATTGGACAGCACATTCAGAAGGATTGTAGTGAGAAAGAATCTTAAGTATGCTCATAACAGTGCAGTTCTGCCACAGATGACAATGGGCTTCAGAAGGGCACTTGAACTGAATGGATAACGTCTTGAAAATAAGTTATTAGACGAACATCGAGAAAAGTAAAACAGGATAACAGAATGTAGTCGAATTATATCAGGCAATCTTGAGGGAGTTAGATTAGGAAATGAGACTCTAAAAGTAGTAGATGTGTTTTGCTGTTTAGGGAATAAAGTAACTGATGATGGCGCAAATAGAGAAGATCTAAAATGCAGACTGGCAGTAAACGAGACGCACCTCGGAAAATGAGAAATTCGTTAACATCAAATACATATTTAAATGTTAGGAAGCCTTTCCTGAAAACTCCCTGTCTGTAACGTCTGTACTGAAGTGAAACTTGGATGATAAGAAGTGCAGACAAGAAGAGACTAGGAACTTTGGAAATGTGGTGCTACACAAGAATGTTCAAGACGAAATGGGTAGGTCGATTAACTAATGACGAAGGACTTAATCGAATTGGGGTAAAAGGAGATGTGTGGCAAAACCTGACTAAAAGAGGGGATCGGTTGATGCAACACAACCTAAGACATCAAGGGATCGCTAATTTGGTAATGGAAGGAAGTGTGGGCGTAAAAATTGTAGAAACAAACCAAGTCTTGAGTAAAGTACGCAGGTTCTAGTTGATGTAGGCTGCGCTAGTTACGAGCTGGTGGCGAGGCTTTCTCAGGGTAAACTAGCGTGGAGAGCTGCACCACAACAGTCTTCGGCGTTCTTGGAGGTAGGGGTTCAGATACAGTGCTTCGGCCAAGTGAAGCTGCTTAAAGGTAATGGCCTGAGAGGAAACAATGACGCTTAGTTGTATTAGCGTAAGAAAGGAGAACAAAAACTGAGGCAGCATTATCGTTCCTTTAGTAGATTGGACGTCTTTTGAAGCAGATGCCACTTAACTCTCTGACGCCGTGAGCGACACTACTCCAAACTGGTGTTCCTGCTACCGAAATTATGTACACGCAGCTGTATGAAGGAGAGAAGTTCAAAAACATGGTTCAAATGGGTCTAAGCACTATGGGACTTAACACCTGAGGATATCAGTCCCCTAGACTTAGAACTACTTAAACCTAACTAACCTAAGCACATCACACACATCCATGCCCGAGGCAGGATTCGAACCTGCGATCGTAGCGGTCGCGCGTTTCCAGACTGAAGGTCCTAGAACCGCTCGGCCACAGCGGCCGGCACGGACAGAAGTGATTGTACTCTGTTTCTGTTGTATTGTTTAGACAAGAGCGTTAAGGTGGAGGTGAGATACGAAGGACTGGCTATGTTCGTAAGAGAGTAAAGAGAACAGAATGGGTGGAAATTCCTTTACTCGTCTGCCATGCAGTCGGGGCACTTGTGCATAAGAGCGCTGTCACGTTGCTCGCTAACAGGGTAGCCGTCTACGGGCAATAGCATCGATGTGGCGTCGCAAGAAAATGCAAGAAGACTAGCCCAAAGTTATCACTTGGCCTAATGAAATGTGGGTAAGTGAGGTACAAAGACCACAGAATACGACAGTAGCAAGTAGACGATTAGTAGTACAATTATGAAGCCTGTTACATCGTACGCAATCTAGTAGGCGGTTGCCTTATATCGTGTGATGCTGTGGGAATTAGACTACGAAGAGAGTGACCAAAAACGTTGACTCTGTAGCAATAAAAAACATGAAGGTGGCACAAGAGAAGAGGATCTAATAGGCGAACTGGCAACAGCACGGAAATGGTTCAAATGGCTCTGAGCACTATGAGACTTAACATCTATGGTCATCAGTCCCCTAGAACTTAGAACTACTTAAACCTAACTAACCTAAGGACATCACACAACACCCAGCCATCACGAGGCAGAGAAAATCCCTGACCCCGCCGGGAATCGAACCCGGGAACCCGGGCGTGGGAAGCGAGAACGCAACAGCACGGAAAGTACTCCTGAAAAAGAGATATGTTGGCATCAGATACAACAGTGGTAAGATGATTCCTCTGAAAGTATTATTAACTCCCACCTCAACTCGCATATGAGTTAGGGTGTTAAATATTTGGCGTTAAGCACGTAAAACTTTTCTGGATGAAGACACAGAACGCTAACTGTGTTGGCTGTGTTAGTTTCGGATTACTGACTCACAGACTAATGAAGAACTTAAGGAAAATTTTGAAATTCTGTTCAATGTCTGTTGGAAGTTGCTAAGTGCTCTCATTATGAAACAGTTGCCCCATCGTTATGCTAACTTTACGAAGGGCGTATCTGAATACGCTTAGACGTGGACAGCTGTTTATTTATGTTGCAGAAGATTACTGTTAACATCTTCTATAATGATTCTTTTCACTATATTTTTCATTGTGAATAAATGGTAAATTCATTTCAGCTCTTCGTTTTTATACATTACTGGCCATTAAAATTGCAACAAGAAGAAATTCAGATGATAAACGAGTATTCATTGTACAAATATAATATACTAGAACTGACATGTGATTACATTTTCACGCAATTTGGGTGCATAGATGCCGAGAAATCAGTACCCAGAACAACCACCTCTGGCCGCAATAACGGCCTTGATACGCCTGGGCATTGAGTCAAACAGAGCTTGGATAGCGTGTACAGGTACAGCTGCCCATGCACCTTCAACACGATACCACAGTTCATCCAGAGTAGTGACTGGCGTATTGTGACGAGCCAGTTGCTCGGCCACCACTGACCAGACGTTTTCAATTGGTGAGAGATCTGGAGAATGTGCTGGCCAGGCAGCAGTCGAACACTTTCTGTATCCAGAAATGCACATTCAGGACCTACAACATGCGGTCGTGCGTTATCCTGCTGAAACGCAGGATTTCGACGGGATCGAATAAAGGGTAGAGCCACCGGTCGTAACACATCTGAAATGTAACGTCCGCTGTTCAAAGTGCCGTCAATGCGAACAAGAGGGGACCGAGACGTGTAACCAATGGCACCCCATACCATCGCGTCGGGTGATACGCCAGTATGGCGATGACGTATACACGCTTCCATGATGCTGTAAACAGCACCTGCATTCATCCGAAAAAATGACGTTTTGCCATTCGTGCACCCAGGTTCGTCGTTGAATACACCATCGCTGGCGCTCCTGTCTGTGATGCAGCGTCAAGCGTCAAGAGTAACCGCAGCCATGGTCTCCGAGCTGATAGTCCATGCTGCTGCAAACGTCATCCAACTGTTCGTGCTGATGGTTGTTGTCTTGCAAACGTCCCCGTGTGTTGACTCAGGGATCGAGACGTGGCTGCACGATCCGTTACAGCCATGCGGATAAGATGCCTGTCATCTCGACTGCTAGTGATACGAGGCCGTTGGGATCCAGCACGGCGTTCCGTATTACCCTCCTGAACCTACCGATTCCACATTCTACTGACAGTCATTGGGTCTCGACCAACGCGAACAGCAATGTCGCGATACGATAAACCGCAATCGCGATAAGCTACAATCCGACCTTTATCAAAGTCGGAAACGTTATGGTACGCATTTCTCCTCCTCACACGAAGTATCACAACAACGTTTCACCAGGCAACGGTCAACTGCTGTTTGTGTATGAGAAATTGGTTGGAAACTTTCCTGATGTCAGCACGTTGTAGGTGTCGCCACCGGCGCCAACCTTGTGTGAATGCTCTGAAAAGGTAATGATTTGCGTATCACAGCATCTCTTCTTCCTGTCGATTAAATTTCGCGTCTGCAGCATGTCATCTTCGTGGTGTAGCAATTTTAATGGCCAGTAGTGTAGTTTCACTGCATTTCTGTTCTACTTACATGGGGTACTTTTATCTGCGCCACCCTCTACATAAACCGCATTCAAATTTTGCTGGAATAACGCACTAATATTACATCCTATTTATATTTCTTAAAAAATGAGGTTAATTTTTACTATGGTGGGGGGGGGGGGCAGGGGAAATATCTGAGTTGTGCTCAGAGCCGCGACCGATCCAAACCCGGCGCTGCCCCGCTGTGGAAATACAGGAAGCGCAGCGCCCCGCGACTCTCGGGGTAAGTAGGGCAGCGGCGGCCGGCCGGGTGGCACCCAGAGTGCCGGGTCACAGGGACCACGCCCAGCCATCAGTCTCTGTTAGCGGCGGAACAAATGCCTCCCTATTTCCAGGCTCGCCTCTTCCGCCTTCCGTTCCAGCCGTCAGGGCGCCGAGCGCTCCACGGACGTGACAGTCAGTCCAATAACAGAAAGCGCCGCTGTCACTCCCCGGGTGTTCCAGTCAATCCTTATCTTCTTATTACACGAGCAAAATTCTTCAGAAGACACAATTCTGATATTGTGCTTTGTAAGGGAAAAAAGAATAAAGCAAAACAAGGATTTATGTCGACACGGAAAACAAACAGTGCAGACTTCTACGGCCAGCGTCCACGTGCTTCCCTGGGAGCAACGCCGAGGTCTGGGCCAGAAGAAAGCAAACAGCGCCGGTTCTTCTATCATACAAGCGCCGGCACGATCTTTGGCAACCCTCGGGAGTTGTGCCGTAGTGAATAAACAAAGGCTGCGCGGGATTAGCCGAGCGGTTTTAGGCGCTGCAGTCATGGACTGTGTGGCTGGTCCCGGCAGATGTTCGAGTCCTCCCTCGGTCATGGGTGTGTGTGTTTGTCCTTAGGATAATTTAGATTAAGTAGTGTGTAAGCTGATGACCTTAGCAGTTAAGTCCCATAAGATTATATATAAAAAAAATAAAGAACGGCCTAATTTCCTCCAGGCTCTTTCATTAAACGAGTACTTTATTAGCGTCGTTTCCACCCGGCTGTTTAGAGAAACGAGTAGTGGGCAATTTCGTTCACAAGTGGACGTGGACACATCATTTACGGATGTTTTTCGTCACATATGAGGAGGAGGATGTGCCCACGTCCATTTCTTCATTTGAAGTTGAACATAGGTTGGAAACTGACCAGGAGTGCCTAAGATTAGAGTAGATAAGATTACATTTACTTTCGTTCCAATTGATCCGTAGTGAGGAGGTCCTCCAGGATGTGGAACACGTCAGAAAAACAATAATATATGATAACAAACAAATAAGTTAATGTACTATTCCACAGGGCCCAAGTGGGATGATCGTCATTTTCTTAAATGAACACTATATGAAAGAATCTTTTTACAAACACTAATGCACTGAATTAAAATAATTTTTTTTATTTATAAGGTAATAAACATGTAATAGAACTACTTGTTTATTACCTTATAAATAAGGGTAATAAAGAAGCAGTTCTATTACATGTTTATTACCTTATAAATAAAAAAACCTTCTTTATTTTAAATTCAGTGCATTAGTGCTTGTAAAATGATTCTTTCATATAGTGTTCATTAAAAAAATGACGATCATTCCACTTGGGACCTGTGGAATGGTACATTAGCTTATTTGTTTGTTGTGATGTATTATTGGCTACGAAGTCTTTCGCGACGTATTTCTTGAGTAAAAATCTCTCGGTGTACATGCCGCGTCAAATAAGGATAAAACTCCAAGCTTTCGACGTCTACCTCCATGGTCGTCGTCAGGGCTAAAACTGACTGTCGTGAACCAGCTAGGTTCCCACTTTTATATGCAAAGGACGGCTTCTGATTGGCTGGAATACGTCAGCGATATGGCGCGTAGTGAAGTGGTGCCCTCTACTTTCATATTAGTTTCATATTAGTTTCCTCTACGGGGAGGACATAGCGCGCAGCGTTCGTCACCTGGAGAAGCTGCGCCTGAAACAGTCTCAGTTGCTGAGCAATCTGGCTTTTTTTACAACGCTGTCGTGACAAGGAGGTAGTACCGAAGTTTGCAGTCGTCAAACACCACATCAGAAGCGCTGCAGTAAACAGAATTTTACGAAAGACCAGCCATGCTATTGTGAAAGAGAGGATACGTCATACCAGGTATGAACTAGACATGAACGCTCGCCTGTTATTTAGTTGCCATTTACTTCTGGCCGGAGTCCTCTCACCATTGGACTGGGAATGTGTGGATATGACTTTGGCGGCACACCAACGAGCCAATTTAAGCAGGACTACGGCGAAACAGGCCGATAAATTATAGCGGCTTAACCGTGATCAAGGAACTACTGGGTCCAACGGCATTCACCGCACTGTTATCAACTTCTCTGACAAGGAACTTGATGAAGCTACCATCTCGGCTCTCAGTAAAGGATTGAACTTTGCCCCAGCTCCACGTAAGTTACCGGTGGTTGAGATCATTAGTGGAGTGGAACAAGCAGTTCGTCATCTTCCTCAAGAAGCAGCAGATGACGTAAGGCTTGCTACTAGCCGGATTTTAGCGACGTCCAAGCCGCCTAAGTCAAACATCAGCAGAGAGGAGAGACAAGGACTGAAATTGTTGCAGAAGGATGAAGATCTAGTTGTTTTACCTGCTGACAAGGGGAACGCCACGGTAATCCTCAATGCTACACTTTACCATAAGAAAGTTGGATTATTACTGGAGGACAGCACATACCGGATTCTCAGACGGGATCCCACATCGGCGCTCAGCAGGAAGACAAGGGAGCTACTAAAAAACTCTGGCCTCTCCGACGAACTGCTGAAGAACTTACGGCCGAGAGCACCTAGGCCACCAAGACTGTACGGTTTGCCAAAGGTTCATAAGGAGAACGTCCCGTTGAGACCGATTGTTAGCGCTATTGGCTCTGCTACGTACAAGCTTGCAAAGCACTTAACTAAATTGTTGGCGCCTATAGTTGGTCACTGCCCACATCATATTAAAAATTCAAAAATGTTTGTTGATATAATACAACAGATGAAGATAGGCCCAAGTGATATCATGGTCAGCCTCGACGTGGTTTCTCTGTTCACCAAAGTACCTGTGGATGACACATTACAACTGTTGACTGCTCATTTCTCCTCAGAAATTTTGAAGTTGTTCCGGCATACCTTGACGACCACTTATTTTTTATACAGTGGAAATTATTATGAAATGACGGATGGAACAGCCATGGGTTCGCCACTGTCACCAGCAATAGCGAATTTTTTCATGGAGGACTTCGAAGAACGAGCCCTGAGCAGTGCTCACCTCCGCCCATCATGCTTCTACAGATACGTCGACGATACTTTTTTAATGTGGCCACACGGCAGCGACACGCTGCAGCAGTTCGTCGAACATCTGAATGGTGTACATCCAAACATAAAATTTACATTGGAGGTAGAGAAGGAAGGGAAGTTACCTTTTTTAGATGTGTTGGTAGAGCGAAAGCCGGATGGACGACTGGGCCATTCTGTGTACAGGAAGCCAACCCATACAGACTTATATCTGCATAGCCATAGCTTCCATCATCCGTCTCAGAAGAGAGCTATGCTGAATAGTACACAGAGCCAGGACTATTTCCGACAAGGACCACCTCGGTCCCGAGATTAACCATTTGACGACTGTTTTCAAGAGGAATGGTTATCCCGCCGGTGAAATTAAATCAGTATTGTCCAAGAAAGTAAGACACGATGCCGGCCACATACAAGAAGAGGACCAACACATAGCGCGGCTTCCTTTTTGCGGTGCTACAACGAGCAAGATAGCCAGAGTCCTGAAGAGGCAAGGAATAAAACCAGCTTTCCGACCACCTAGGAAAATTAAGGAAATGTTGAGACCAGTCAAAGATAGTCTCGGCTTAAGAGTGCCGGGAATTTATACTATTCCTTGCGAATGCGGCAAGAATTACGTGGGCCAGTCTGTAAGAACCGTTGCCGACCGCTGCATCGAGCACCAACGCCACCTGAAATACAGGTATTTGGAAAAATCAGCGGTGGCTGAACATAGCCTGCTTAACAAGCATAAGATTTTATTTGAAGAAACCAGAGTAATAGCCCACACATCGAATTACTGGGATTCTGTGATCCGGGAAGCAGTCGAAATTAGACTTACCGATAATAACTTTAATAGAGACAACGGCTATGCACTTAGCAACACTTGGAAGAGTGCACTGGATAAAGAAAAATCGCAGAGAAAAACTTTTCGCACTTTACCTCCTGATCCAAGGGACGGCGCTGCAAGCAACGCGGGATAGCAACTACATCTATGGAAGTAGAGGGCACCACTTCACTACGCGCCATATCGCTGACGTATTCCAGCCAATCAGAAGCCGTCCTTTGCATATAAAAGTGGGAACCTCGCTGGTTCACGACAGTCAGTTTTAGCCCTGACGACGATCATGGAGGTAGTGGTCGAAAGCTTGGAGTTTTATCCTGATTTGACGCGGCATATACACCGAGAGATTTTTACTCGTGATGTATTATTGTTTTTCTGACATGTTCCACATCCCGGAGGATCTCCTCACTACGGGTCAATTGAAACGGAAGTAAACCTAATCTAATCTAATCTTACGCACTCCTGGTCAGTTTCCAACCTATGTTCAACTTCAATTGAAGAAATGGACGTGGGCACATCATCCTTCTCATACGTGACGAAAAACATCAGTAAATGATGTGTCCACGTCCACTTGTGAACGAAATTGCCCACTACTCGTTTCTCCAAAGAGCCGGGTGGAACCAATGCCGTTCGCTGAATTTATCGAAACTGGCGTGCCCACCCAGACGAAGTTAAGACGAATAATAACGAAGTTTGAAATGTTCTAGAAATGGAATAGAAAGATACGACTTATGTCAACGAAACTTTTTTATTTTTCACTGTAGTCTCCCTTCATTCCAATGTACTCTGTTCAGCGATGTCCCAATGCCTTGATCCAATCTCGAAAATTAAATTCCTTCAGGCCTGAAAATACCTGTCAACTTCAGCTGCCAGTTCTTCGATTGAAGAGAATCTCCGTCCACCAAGAAAAATTTTGAGCTTACGGTGGGGATGTAAACCTGATAGTGTCAAATCAGATGAATAACACGCTTGTGGCAACAATTCATATATTACTCCACCTATTTCTGCGACATGTGTGTGAACGCATATTGTCTTTAGGAAATATGACATTCTTCCTTGCTAAACGTGGCCTTTCATCGGGTATCCTTCGCTGTCGTTCGTCTGGGAGGTTACTGTAGTATTGTCCCCCAAATTTTTTGACCAGTCGGAAGGTAATCTATAAGCAGAATACCCTTTAGCATCCCATAAAACTGACGCCATGACGCTTCCGACCGACATACTGCCTTAGCTTTCTTTGGTGGTGATGATGAGTCAACATGCTTCAGTAGTGGAACAAAGCCAGTGTCGCCCCACTCTCCATTGTTGAAGATGTATCCAAGATGGTGGCAATGACGTCATCCAAGATGGCAGCCTCTAGACTTGGCAACAGTGCATGACATCAGCCAAGATGGTAGCCGTGAGATTAGCTGATGACGCGAGTACCGTTATCCAAGATGGCGTCTTTTGGCGGGAAAGTGCAATGCCCCCCTGCCATGCCCCACTGGCGGGAAGTTCAAATTCCATCACGACAATACAACACACCAAGGCTACCTCCACTAATCTAAGAAAATGGCGGGTCACTTGGACTACCTCCACTAACCTAAGTCATCTGACCACCGTCTCTTCCTAAGAAAAGGCAAAAGGACTCAGCCTGTGGTGAATGTCTCTATTTTCAGACTTTATTTAAACAATTAGAGGCAGTACCACCATCAAGTATGTTTGCCATGGGGTCTGGAGTCCAACTGACGTAGTGCACAATAGTGCCACCAGAGGGCACTGTCATGCCTCCCATGATGTAATCCAAGATGGCGGTCTGAGGTGGGGGGAAAATGGCCAGAAAAGGACTTAGCCTGTGCTGGATAGGATGGACGCACGTCTTTATTTTGCAGGCAGTCTTTATTTAAACAATTTGTGGCAATACCGCCATCCAGAGAGTCCACCATGGGGTTTGGAGTCCAACTGACCTCGTACACAGTACTGCCACCAAAGGGCACTGTCGTACCTCCCACAACATAATCCGAGATGGCAGTCTGGGGTGGGGGAAAATGGTGGGAAAAGGACTCAGCCTGTGCTGGATAGGATGGACGTAAGTCTTTACTTTGCAGGCAGTCTTTATTTAAACAATTTGTGGCAATACCGCCATCCAGTGCGTCCACCACCAGGTCCGGAGTCCAACTGACCTAGAGGGCATTGTCGTCCCTCCCATGACATAATCCAAGATGGCGGTCTGGGGTGGGGGAAAATGGTGGGAATATGGCTCAGCCTGCACTGGGCTGCTGGAGAGAGCAAGGAGTGTACTGTATTTATTTTTGAACAATTTATTTGGGGACGGATTTCATGTAGTTCATTTATTACACTGATACAACACACTCGCTCTGATGTGCTTGGGGTCACAATACACAGTCTGCAGACCTGCAAAATACTCGCAAATAATGCAGTACACTGATGTATAGACATGCAAACAACGCGTAAATTACCGAAATAATGCAGCACTCAGCATATAGAATAGAACTGTAAACTAGTCGTAAACCACCGAAATAGTGCCGTAAACCGAAGCGCAGACACGAAAACAACTCGTAAATTATCAAAACAATGCATGTAAAACGCTCTCCAGACACGCTCACTACTCGTGAACTGTTGAAATAACGCATAGCACAGCCTACACACCTACTCGCAAAATAATGAAACAGACATGCAAACAATGCGCACATACACCATCTGCCACCTGCCACCCCCTGTCCACTGGACCGCACAGGACGCTACCACACACGCTCCCAGAAGTCAGGATGCACTGACAACACCCACAAAGTGACAACCGTCAGCTGCCGAGCCATGCACTGGTGCCCATTCGGGTCCCGCAACCGTGAGGCGGCAGCATCCCTTTCATAACTGACACCTGAGAAATTCCTCTCGAGATATGTGTTCACCTAGGCTCTGCTGCTGACATGACTAAACCGGAGTGAAGGCCTGTTTGCTTCCCAGAATAGCACAGGCTGCTTTCTGCTCCTCACGATCCTAACGGGACATTCGAGCTGTGTCTAGCCGTGCTTACCTGCCCAGCGTGGCTGACGCATCACTGCAATATGCGTACGCATATCTACACATCATCACAAGCTAATCTAAAAACATGTTACCCTTCTTGCTTACACCATATGCAACCATTCTCACGACTATCTAGATTCTCTCCTATATCTCAGCACAAAAGTTGTCTTGTGAATTAATGGAGCATTATGATTTGCTCTTATCAAATTAACCAATCGAATTACTGATGTCGCAGGTGTGGAAGCACGACTGCCTCTTTTTTTCTTTTTGCAGATGAGACTTTCAGAGGCAAAAAACTATATTGCACAGATCACCATATTGCACTGACAATTAAACCTTGCAAAGTGACCTACAGATCATCAAATATGGAAAGACTCTTACTCAATTACACTGATCTCCCATTGAGGACAGGACCTTGAATATTAGAGCATGAAACCGATCTCCAACCCAGCAATATATCACCGCATATTATCTCGATCTAGTAAACATACAATTCGTATCCTGCACCATTCAAAATCGCCCATTTTACATCATTCATATAGCTACTGGCCGCCAGACACTCGTACATTTACCACAAAGACAAACAGCATAAGCACATGCATTGTAGGTATACTCCTTGCTCTACTAGATATTTCCTGCGAGGTCAGGTGGTCATCCACCCCAACACATGACCAGAGCGCTCTCAGCGGACCGAAGTCACTCTCAGAACTGTTCTACAAATTCGGGGACGGCTCCCCTCAGCACAAAAGCGTTACTGCTTCTAGCCCCAACCTACTTACTTTTCTACACTTATCTCCAGACTCTTGGATTACAAGAACATACGTAATTTCTCATGGTTTGCCAGCATATCATACCATTTTCGCGATACTTCTCGATGTCAAGCACATAGCAGTATTGGTCATGCAACATCATTCCGATGATATAGACTGGAAATTATTTCTCTAGAAACCCGAAACTTCAGCAAGATGGAGTGTGCTGTAAACCACTGAGTAACTATAAACTTATCCCGTCTCTGAAGCCCTTTACATGAAAAAACTCGAAAAAAAGAAAAATACAGGAAACTGATATTTCCACTCGTGAATACCAGTGTCGGTGATGTAACAGATTCAAAATTATCCCTGTAATTTACAAAGTTAACTAAGATGTTTCTCATGTCTAGAGAACAGCAAATGTGTCTTCCACCTGTCTTTCACCTGCTAGATGCACATACCACAATCGATGTTCCCTCAACTAAATAAAGGTGCGAAATGTGCAGAAGCAGTCAACTGGACAATTTACATGGGAGGGAATAATGGTCCAGCACAAACACACATACATATTGTATGTTCTCAAATTTCCACGCAATCACGAAAGCTGCCTCTGGTCCCGAGCGCCGCAGGTTTCGAATCCGCGCCAGACGGCATGGACGTTGATGACCACTAGAGGTCTCTGCAGCTATCGCGCCGTAAGCCATGGCTGTGCACCCTCCTGGCCAGAGTCTAACGTGAGTCCGCCACTGTGGAGCACGTGGTCTCAGCAGCCAGTAGTGACATGCCCTGTCGTGTATTTAGGTGGCTGCCTCTCACTCGGCGAGTCAGTCTGGTATTGGCGTTGAGTCGGTTGTTATCTCGCTTTCAGACACTGTATTTACGTTGCGTGTGCTTACTTCCCGTTTACGAGTGGATGTTGTTTTGATTTCGTGAGGTTGTATCTTGTGACCCCGTTGCTTAATATTTTGTTGTTGATCTTGCTGTCTTGCTCGGTTGTCTGTCGTTGTGCTTGTCCTTTCATTATGGTTCGTCAGTCTTGTTTGATCGTGGGCCGCTCCCATTCGGACCAGCCACGTTTTCGTTAGCGGCAACCCTGCGACCATTCGTGTCACGGTTACCATACTGCCTAACCCGTACTAAGTATTAGTTCACTATTCGACCATCTAGAAGATGACACAGTTAAGTCAGCTACATTTCTGCACAACAGGCTTTTCCATTCAGATGGCTCCTGCTGTTAACAGGAAACGCGAATCATTCCCGCCACAGGCACTGCACGACAAGCACGCAGAGGCAGAATCGTCATCGTGAGAAATCGGTCACATATATATTTGAATGCTACACTTACAATTAAATGCTACGATTGCGATCTCAGTTGAACAAAGTATCAAAAATAAATCCTGCTGACAGCTGTGGCTCTGGAAATAGAAACATCTGTAAAATTCATCCAGTGTAGGCTTTCACGGCCGGCGTCTTTATCAGTAAACACTTCCGGGCTAAGTTGCCGTGGTCGACCTGTAGAAATTCTTCTCCCTGACATTTCGTTTTCAACTACGGAGAACATCTTCCGAGGTGAGTCGACGACTGGCTGCTAGGAGCTGGGGCTGCCGCTTATATGGAGATAGTAGAGGGCGCCACCACACGCCACGTGACGTGTGGTGGCGCCCTCTACTATCTCCATACAAGCGGCAGCCCCAGCTCCTAGCAGCCAGTCGTCGACTCACCTCGGAAGATGTTCTCCGTAGTTGAAAACGAAATGTCAGGGAGAAGAATTTCTACAGGTCGACCACGGCAACATAGCCCGGAAGTGTTTACTGATAAATCTGTAAAATTCTTATGACTTGACATGCTCTTCCCTTTGCTATCACAGTATTCCAGGTCAAATCCATTCCTTCCTTACGACTGGACATAGTCATTTCCTTTGCACATGACGGAACACAAACACATACATTATAAGCCTGATGCTCAAGGCGAACATATCACACATCCCCTACTACTAAGTATAACACTTTGATAATGATTGAAGCCGATATGAAATAATACTGACCGAAAATCAATGATTGGTGGACATGTCTCATAAGTTTTCTTGCGAGTGGTACTACTGTGTCTTAGAAAGAGAGGCATAATCGTCTTACAAACCGCCAGATGTTAAAAAACATAACAAAAAAGGGTTCAAATAGCTCTGGGCACTATGGGACTCAACTTCTCAGGTCATTAGTCCCCTAGAACTTAGAACTACTTAAACCTAACTAACCTAAGGACATCACACACATCCATGCCCGAGGCAGGATTCGAACCTGCGACCGTAGCAAAAAACATAACATATTACCATCACAAGCCGTCTTGGTTCTACAGTTGCGCACAACTATCCATGTTGTCAGGCGACAGACAACGAGGGACAGCCACATTCCGCACGGACTCCAGAGGTCACTGGCGGCAGAACGGAGTGAGGTTCCTGGGGTAGGTGCCGATTACGGAACTATTCTCACCATCAGGATGTCACTCTGGAGCCGCCGCTACGACGACGCAACAGTCCACATCGACCTTCGCTGCCAGCTACGCACCTTCATCATTTGAGGTCTCCTGTACCGAAGAGACGTGGCCTACAATGCTGCACCCAGCAATTGGACTTTATAATATTTATATCAGCAATACGCTGGACCTGAACTTTTGTTGTTCCTTAGGGACTTTAACTTTTGCTCGCCCTCTCATGAAACTACCTTCTGCATGTCTGTTCCAGACTTTGTGGTACACTTAAGTGTATGAACAGTGGAGTTTGAAACATTCATTTTACTGTGGCTTTTCAGGCCGTCAGCCTCCAGATATACGAGGTGCGGCTAGAAAAAAACCGGACTGATGCTGGAAAAAACATTTATTTACAATTATTTACAATTTCATGTTATCTCCTTCAATGTACTCTCCTCCTCGGTCTCTACACCGCTCCATACGAATTTTCCACTGTTCATAGCAATGCTGCAGATCATTTTCGGTAAGTCCATACATTACTTCCGTCGTTTTTTCTTTTACTGCTTCAACAGTCTCAAATCTAGTTCATTTCAAAGCTGACTTGACTTTAGGGAAAAGAAAAAAGTCACAGGGGGCCAAATCAGGTGAGTAGGGTGAATGATCTAAGATGGGAATGTTGTGTTTTGCCAAAAACGTCTTCACTGACAACGCACTGTGAGCTGGGGCATTGTCTTGGTGAAGGATCCATGACTTTTTTCTCCACAAATCGATCCGTTTTCACCGTACTCGCTCACGTAGGGTAGCCAGAACGCTAATGTAGTAATGCTGATTCACTGTTTGTCCCTCTGGTACCCAATCAATGTGCACAATCCCTTTGATGTCAAAAAAAACAATCATCATTGCCTTGAATTTCGATTTTGATATTCGTGCTTTTTTTTGTCGTGGAGAACCAGGAGTTTTCCAATGCATCGATTGGCGTTTAGTTTCGGGATCGTAAGTAAAAAACCGCGATTCATCGCAAGTAATAACATTTTGTAAGAAGGTAGGATCACTTTCAATGTTTTCCAGGATGTCAGAACAAATCATTCTTCGGCGTTCCTTCTGTTCAATTGTGAGACACTTTGGAACCATTTTTGAACACACTTTGTTCATGTTGAAACTTTCATGAAGAATCTGCCTAACACTTTCCTTGTCAACTCCTGTTAACTCAGACACTGCTCTGATTGTTAAACGGCGATCTTGTCGAACAAGTTTACCGATTTTTTCAATGTTTGCATCAGTTTTTGCTGACAATGGTCTGCCAGTGCGAGTGTCATCACTGGTGTCTTCGCGGCCATCTTTAAATCGTTTAAACCACTCAAACACTTGTGTTCGCGATAAACAATCATCGCCGTACACTTGTTGTAACATTACAAACGTTTCACTTGCAGATTTTCCTAGTTTGAAACAAAATTTGATGTTAACACGCTGTTCTTTCTGTACACTCAACATTTTCCGACGCACAGACAAAACGTCAACTACTTAAAACAGACGCCACGGGCAGACTGAGTGCAGGAGGCAGATGAAACTCGAGCAGTAGGCGGAGCGAGAGTCACGTGAAAGGCCACGCTACTTTCAGCCTTATTGCATTCGTTTTATTGTTTCACCAGTACTAGTCCGGTTTTTTCTAGCCACACCTCGTAATTAATGTTCTTTCAACATTCAAGAAGTGACGGTTCTAATTATTGTGTTGCAATCGAACTCCTACCGGAGAAGACCGTAGGTCTCTAGAAGAGCGTAGCGTTCCAAAGGATTGGAAAAGGGCACAGGTCATCCCCGGTTTCAAGAAGGGACGTCGAACAGATGTGCAGAACTATAGACCTATATCTCTAACATCGATCAGTTGTAGAATTTTGGAACACGTATTATGTTCGAGTATAATGACTTTTCTGGAGACTAGAAATCTACTCTGTAGGAATCAGCATGGGTTTCGAAAAAGATCGTGTGAAACCCAGCTCGCGCTATTCGTCCACGAGACTCAGAGGGCCATAGACACGGGTTCCCAGGTAGATGCCGTGTTTCTTGACTTCCGCAAGGCGTTAGATACAGTTCCCCACAGTCGTTTAATGAACAAAGTAAGAGCATATGGATTATCAGACCAATTGTGTGATTGGATTGAAGAGTTGCTAGATAACAGAACGCAGCATGTCATTCTCAATGGAGAGAAGTAAGAGTGATTTCAGGTGTGCCGCAGGGGAGTGTCGTAGGACCGTTGCTATTCACAATATACATAAATAAACTTGTGGATGACATCGGAAGTTCACTGAGGCTTTTTGCAGATGATGCTGTGGTATATCGAGAGGTTGTAACAATGGAAAATCGTATAGAAATGCAGGAGGATCTGCAGCGAATTGACACATGGTGGAGGGAATGGCAATTGAATCTCAATGTGGACAAGTGTAATGTGCTGCGAATATATATAAAGAAAAATCCCTTATCATTTAGCAACAATATAGCAGGTCAGCAACTGCAAGCAGTTAATTCCATAAATTATCTGGGAGTACGCATTAGGAGTGATTTAAAATGAAATGATTATATAAAATTGATCGTCGGTAAAGCAGATGCCAGACTGATATTCATTGGAAGAATCCTAAGAAAACGCAATCCGAAAACAAAGGAAGTAGGTTACAGTACGCTTGTTCGCCGACTGCTTGAATACTGCTCAACAGTGTGGGATCCATACCATATAGGGTTGATAGAAGAGATGGAGAAGATCCAACGGAGTGCAGCGCGCTTCGTTACAGGATCATTTAGTAATCGCGAAGGCGTTGCGGAGATGATGGATAAACTCGAGTGGAAGACTCTGCAGGAGAGACGCTCAGTAGATCGGTACGGGCTATTGTTGAAGTATCGAGAACATATCTTCACCGAGGAGTCAAGCAGTATATTGCTCCCTCCTACGTATATCTCGCGAAGAGACCATGAGGATAAAATCAGAGAGATTAGAGCCCACACAGAGGCATACCGACAATCCTTCTTTCCACGAACAATACGAGACTGGAATAGAAGGGAGAACCGATAGAGGTACTCAGGGTACCCTCCGCCACACACCGTCAGGTGGCTTGCGGAGTATGGATGTAGATGTAGATTTAGAAGACAGTTTATGTGTGTTACAACAAAATTCATATTCATTTTGTATCTAGTTATTCTTTCCATACCGCGTTAGGTGGAGACATTAGTTTAGTGCGATGTTCTTCGTATCGATATACGTATCTTAACAGAGACGGTAAACACGAGGAATAACCAGTACTGCAGCAGCGCCTGAGCAGTGCTGCTGCGTAGTAGTAGCAGTCATCGTCGGCCCCTCTAGCACTGCTTATTCTTCGTATTTTACTGCCCCTGTTACTACATATAGCTAAAGCGAATATCGCACTACAACTGTTTTGGGACTGCTCTATCATATCGGCATTTAAAATTTCACCTTAAAAATAATTTTGTTTGCAACAGGGAAACTATTGACACCTTCTGTCGACATTGGGTGTTCACTGGTGTGAACAGTGTTAGTTTGGACTGACTCCAGCTATACACTACAAAAATAATACTGCAAGTATCTGCTGAAACGCCAGAGAAAATGCGCCTGGCGGCTCTTAGCGGGGACACAATGGAGAAGTATAAACATGTCCGCATTTTTTCGACACGGTTGTTAAATTCGTGCTACTCCTACAAGTGACCGACACGTCCAGCCATAGCGGGATGTACACTGATGAGTCAAAATATTATGACCACCGGGGTTGAATGGCGCCTGGTGGAGTTGTGGGCACGGTAAGTGTAGTACACCCTGCGAAAAGAAAGCCGCACAACGAAGGAATTATCCGGATGGGACGGACATTGGCATTATCCGAATGGGCCGGAAATCGGTAGATGTACATGTACAGACAAACCAGTGATTATAATTTCAGAAAAACTGCATGATTTATTCAAGACAACGAGCATCACAAATTGAGCAAGTCAACTCGCTGGTCCACCTCTGGCTCTTATACAAGCAATTAGTTGGCTTGCTATCGGTTTATAGAGCTGTCAGATGCCTTCCTGAGGAGTATTGTGCCAAATTCTGTCAAACTGGCACATTAGATCGTCAAAATCCTGAGTTCGTTGCTGGGCCCTGCCCATAATGCTCCAAAGTTGCTCAGTTGGGGGGGTAGATACGGCGACCTTGCTCGCCAAGGCAGGATTTGGCAAGCAGGAATACAAGCTCTTGCCATGTGCGGCCGGCCATCGTCCTGTTGAACTGTGAGCGCAAGATGTCCTGCCATGAAGGGGAACGTACTGCCGTGCTTTAATGATGCCGCAGATAACAACCAAAGTAGTACTGCTATGAAATGAAACGGCAGCCCAGTCATCAGTGCTGGGTTCTAAGTGAGACTCATTACTGAAGGCAATTGTGCTACAATCAATGAGATTCCAGGCCGAAGACATGTCTGGAGATGTCGGGAATAGCTGTGGGATACCAACTTGGCTGTTGCCCTCTGTACCCCTCGACAACTAAGAGTGATCCTCTGGGGCGCTATTTCTTTTCATACCAAGATCCTTTGGTTGTATATGGTTATCTGCTCCCGAAAGAACAGCTATGACTAGCTTCTCTAGAATGAAATGATAATTAAATCGAAACCCTTACCTGCCGACAGGTGTTGATATACATCAATGGGGACAGGTGAAAATGTGTGCCCCGATGCCCCGACCGGGACTCGAACACAGGATCTCCTGGTTACATGGCAGAAGCTCTATCCATATGAGCCACAGAGGGCACAGAGGATAGTGAAACTGCAGGGACTTATCCCTTGCACGCTTTCCGTGAGACCCACGTTCCCAACTGTCCACAACCTACATTCGTAGTGTTCCTAATAGTGAATGATGGGCAAATTGCTAGTAGGAACGCTACGACTGTAGGTTGTGGACAGTTGGGAATGTGGGTCTCACGGGAAGCGAGCAAGGAATAAGTCCCTGCAGTCGCACTATCCTCTACGAACTCGGTGGCTCAGATGGATAGAGCGTCTGCCATATAAGCAGGAGATCCTGTGTTCGAGTCCCGGTCGGGGCACACATTTTCAGCTGTCCCCATTGATGTACGTCAACAACACCTGTCGGCAGCTAAGGGTTTCGATTTAATTATCATTTCACCCTTTGTTGTCATTCGCGGCACGCTTAAAGCACAGGGGTACGTCGACAAGCCATCTTGGACTTACATTTCAGCAAACAATGCACGACCGCACACGGCGAGAGTTGTCCTCGTGCCTCCCAAACCGTACCTTGACTAGTAAGGTCGACGGATCTATCCCTAATTGGAGGGCAGGGCTCTCCAAAGAGTTCGGGATTTTGACGATCTAATGTGCCAGTTTTACAGAATTTGGCACGATATCTATCAGGAGAACATCCAATAACTATAAATCAATGCCAAGCCCATGCCCTGCATGAGAGGCAGAGGTGGTCCAACACGTTATCGACTTACTCAATTTATTAAGCTCTTTTTCTCTTGAATAAATAATCTAATTTTTCTGAACCTGTAATCATTTATTTGTCTCTGTATGTACATCACATTTACCGATTTCCGTCCCATTTGGATGATTCCTTCGACGGGCATCTTTTTTTTTTTCTTTTTTCT
Organism: Schistocerca nitens; assembly: GCF_023898315.1. Lineage (NCBI taxonomy): Eukaryota > Metazoa > Arthropoda > Insecta > Orthoptera > Acrididae > Schistocerca > Schistocerca nitens. The sequence goes on along the minus strand of NC_064621.1, from coordinate 60,250,699 downwards.
CTCTTAGACTGTACTCTCACTTACAGGAAATGTGCTGAATCATGCGAGGACTCATGCTTTGATGAGGAAATATGTGAACTGAAGGAATAATGGGACGGAGATTTCACAGGTGCCACAAATATACTGTAAAAGGAGTAAAAGGCACAACGGGAAGTTATGCAAATTGTTCACAGATCGAGATATTCACACAGTTACTGGCGGCAAATGCGAAACATTGGCGGCCTGAGGATGAATACGTGTCGCTGCAGAGCAGTTTCGCTGCATAGCTGGCAAAAATAGTAAAACAGGGGCCACGCCTATACCATAGCGTGAAGTTGCACAGTAACTACGCCTCGCAGAACGACGCATGGACAATACACGCAGATTTCAGCATCTGAGAGAAGACATGTAGTTGAGTTCGAAGAAGGTTGGGTAATCAGATAATCGCTCGCCATTTGAATTGTAGCGATGCGTCACTATTGAAGACATTGGCAGGAACGGAAGAAGGTTGGGTAATCAGATAATCGCTCGGCGTTTGAATTGTAGCGATGCGTCACTATTGAAGACATTGGCAGGAACGGATGAAATATGGCCGAACACAGCTTCGAGAAGGAATCGATCGACCTAAGGAGACGACATAACGTGAGGACCGGGGAGTAGTCAAAAAGGCATTCAAAGACCCATTTTCACCATTATCATTGATCCGACGAGCAACTCCTGCTTCAGTGACCACAAGGACCATTAATGGGCGGCTCACAGTAGGGGGCTGTACACCAACAAACCCATCTGAAGTAGCAGCGAGCACATTCAGTGGAGTGGAACTGTCTCCAGTGACGAGTCCCGCCTCGGACTGAGCCCCGATGGTAAGACGTGCCGGAAGACGACCCGCTAAGTGGTGGGTACCAACCCGACTGCCGCCCGCGTTACGGCCCGCCAACCTGGAGTAGTGGTGTAGGTTGCCATCTCATTTCATAGCACGACGCCTCTGGTTGTCATCCACGGCACACTCACAGTACAGCGGTGCGTCGACGATATTCTACGTCCCGATTTGTTGGTCTCCGCGGTAAGCCATCCTAGGCTTACATTTTAGCAAGATAACGCCCGCCGCACACAGTGAGAGTGTCTACTGTTTGTCTTCGTGGTTCGCGAACCCTACCTCGGCCAGCAAGGTCGCGGGATCCGTGTCCAGTTCAGAACGTTTGAAGCAGTATAGGCAAGGCCCTCCGACTTGCTCGGGATTTTGACGAGCTAACGCACCTATTGGGCAGAATTTGGTACAACATCTCTCAGGAGGGCATCCAATAACTCTGTCCATAAATTTCAAGCCGCTTAACTGCTTGAATAAGGTTCAAATGCCTCTGAGCACTATGGGACTTAACATCTGAGGTCATCAGTCCCCTGGAGCTTAGAACTACTTGAAACTAACTAACCTAAGGACATCACACACACCCATGCCCGAGGCAGGATTCGAACCTGCGACCGTAGCGGTCGCGCGGTTCCAGACTGTAGCGCCTAGAACCGCTCGGCCACACCGGCCGGCCTTGAATAAGGGCCAGAGGTTAAACAACGCATTATTGACTTGCTCAATATGTGAAGCTCTTTCTCTTGACTAACTCATCCAATTTTTATGTAATTGTAATCATTGATACATTTACCAGGCATATAATTGTACACTCCTGGAAATGGAAAAAAGAACACATTGACACCGGTGTGTCAGACCCACCATACTTGCTCCGGACACTGCGAGAGGGCTGTACAAGCAATGATCACACGCACGGCACAGCGGACACACCAGGAACCGCGGTGTTGGCCGTCGAATGGCGCTAGCTGCGCAGCATTTGTGCACCGCCGCCGTCAGTGTCAGCCAGTTTGCCGTGGCATACGGAGCTCCATCGCAGTCTTTAACACTGGTAGCATGCCGCGACAGCGTGGACGTGAACCGTATGTGCAGTTGACGGACTTTGAGCGAGGGCGTATAGTGGGCATGCGGGAGGCCGGGTGGACGTACCGCCGAATTGCTCAACACGTGGGGCGTGAGGTCTCCACAGTACATCGATGTTGTCGCCAGTGGTCGGCGGAAGGTGCACGTGCCCGTCGACCTGGGACCGGACCGCAGCGACGCTCGGATGCACGCCAAGACCGTAGGATCCTACGCAGTGCCGTAGGGGACCGCACCGCCGCTTCCCAGCAAATTAGGGACACTGTTGCTCCTGGGGTATCGGCGAGGACCATTCGCAACCGTCTCCATGAAGCTGGGCTACGGTCCCGCACACCGTTAGGCCGTCTTCCGCTCACGCCCCAACATCGTGCAGCCCGCCTCCAGTGGTGTCGCGACAGGCGTGAATGGAGGGACGAATGGAGACGTGTCGTCTTCAGCGATGAGAGTCGCTTCTGCCTTGGTGCCAATGATGGTCGTATGCGTGTTTGGCGCCGTGCAGGTGAGCGCCACAATCAGGACTGCATACGACCGAGGCACACAGGGCCAACACCCGGCATCATGGTGTGGGGAGCGATCTCCTACACTGGCCGTACACCACTGGTGATCGTCGAGGGGACACTGAATAGTGCACGGTACATCCAAACCGTCATCGAACCCATCGTTCTACCATTCCTAGACCGTCAAGGGAACTTGCTGTTCCAACAGGACAATGCACGTCCGCATGTATCCCGTGCCACCCAACGTGCTCTAGAAGGTGTAAGTCAACTACCCTGGCCAGCAAGATCTCCGGATCTGTCCCCCATTGAGCATGTTTGGGACTGGATGAAGCGTCGTCTCACGCGGTCTGCACGTCCAGCACGAACGCTGGTCCAACTGAGGCGCCAGGTGGAAATGGCATGGCAAGCCGTTCCACAGGACTACATCCAGCATCTCTACGATCGTCTCCATGGGAGAATAGCAGCCTGCATTGCTGCGAAAGGTGGATATACACTGTACTAGTGCCGACATTGTGCATGCTCTGTTGCCTGTGTCTATGTGCCTGTGGTTCTGTCAGTGTGATCATGTGATGTATCTGACCCCAGGAATGTGTCAATAAAGTTTCCCCTTCCTGGGACAATGAATTCACGGTGTTCTTATTTCAATTTCCAGGAGTGTATTTCTACTATTTAACTGTGGCCAGTAAGTTACAATTCCAAAAGGGTAAGAAAGAAGACATAGCTAATTATACACCTATCGTTTTGCTATCTGTATTTTTGAAAATACTAGAAAAAGCTTTTCGTAAGAGGTTGCTGGATTTTATAGAACAATGCAACATATTTTCCACAGCCCAGCATGGTTTCCAGAAAGGCCGGTCAACAGAAAGAGCACTATTTAAATTTCTGAATGAATTGTTCCAATAATTTGATATTGGAGTAAAAGTAACTAGCACAGCTTGATCTGTCTAAAACCTTTGACATCACAGACCATATCCTGTTGCTGCAGAAAGATAGTATTGGAATCAGAGGAACATCTAACAGCTGGCTCATACTGTATCTCACTGGCCGCGGGCAAGTAGTATAAATAAAGATTTCAAGAAGATAATAAATCAACCAGACACTATTCTGATAACAAAGAAGTAAGGTATGCACGTCTCAGTACTGGGTCCCATCTATTTTTGGTGTATATAAATGACCTAGTATTAATAAAACAGTGTCATAGCACTATTCGCTTTGCAGATGAAACAAGCATTTTAGTCGGTGGAACGTAGCAGAAATGTTACAGGCAACACAATCAGAGACATTAACTAGTGATGTGAACTGGTTAACCAAAACAAACTAATAATAAATAAAAGTAAAACAATACCATTAAACTTTCATAATGCCTAGAGAAAACTGGATATAAAAATTCAGATATCAGACAATGGTATTGCAAATGTAACTAATACAAAATTTTACATCTACCGATTTCCGTCCCATTCGGATACTTTCCTCGTCGCGCGTGTTTCTTTCTTTTTTTACCTACTGCCGTCAACTAACATTAACAATGCCGCCAGTTAACTTGCGGTAGCAGTATTGTGAGATAAGCTGATAAGAAAAGAAAGAATAACTAGTCTCTTTATTTTACTGACGGACCCAAATCGGCAGTGAACGAGAACGCTCTTTTATTTTCTCGCAGCGCACACACGGCAAGGAAACAAGTTCCGTGAGAAATGCGGGTCACGCAAGGCATATAATGGAAAGATTAACGTCAACAATAATACCAGAACACAGCACAATAAGTAAACAGCAGTCCAAATAACATGAAATTGTGGGTAACATTATTTTGCATTCGACGATGTGGATATTTGCATAACGAGGGAGGGGCGAGAGTGGACGGGACGAGAAATGCGTCAGTCGCCGATAGAAATAAACTATTACAGTAATCACCCTACGCGCAATCATAGAAGAGCTAAATCGACATGTACGAATAGTATATAGCTGAGCTCCACCCGAATACGAATGCTCCTTTTTAATCAATGCACCGACTACGGACCCCTAGCATAAAATTAGCCACCCCAGCACGCACCACGCTAATACTGTAGCTTTGATACTGGCTTCCATCCAGAGAGAAAGAGATTTCACGAGTTCTTTCAAGTGTGCCATATCCAGCAGAAGCCGTTCATTGATGATTAGATGCACCCCTACAACAAAATTAGCCCCCCCCCCCCCCCCGCACAGCGCATCGCGCTAGTACTAACACCGCCTGTACCCTTAATAATTGCTTCAATCCAGCGAGGAAGAGATTCCATATGTTTCTTCACGTGTGTCCAGCATAAGCCACTCATCGATGTCTAGATCCCGTATAACTGTACCAGATACAAGGGATGGTGACTGCCGCGGTTCACCAGTTCTTGCAGGTAGTGCCGTATGTTTTCCTTGCAATTCAGGGAGCCAGGCGAGATGTGATTGGGTGCCTGAGAGTTCATCAGAGCAAAAAAGTACGCGCGGCGCCTAACGAATACAGCTGCTATTTCCTCGGAAACGGGAATGTCCACACCACAGTCACCATCAAGATGTAGAAGAAACGGAACACTTGGTCACAGAGAATGTTGACATAAGCACCGTGGTTCATGTTCACGGTAACCTCAATGAATAGACTCAAGTCCAGCCAGCCTCCACAAAACCACATCCAAGACTGAAGGACATCTGGATGCCGTACACTGTTTGAGTCGAGACTCGTCGGGCGGCACCACACGTCGCCAGCCAGCTGCTGTGCAGTTTCCGCGTTGTCTGGCCCACTGCAGACGGGCATCTCTATGTGCCGCTGTGAAAAATGGTCTCTTGCGAGGTACCCTGCAGCAGATTTTGATTGTATGCTATTTGCTTCGTAGTGTTAGGTCACAGACTGGATGAGATGGACCTCAATGACTGCATCAGTTTCTACACTCTCTCTCTCTCTCTCTCTCTCTCTCTCTCTCTCTCTCTATTCGTTTAGTCGGTTCCGACTCTTCGTGACCCCATGAACCAAATCACGCCACTTTTTCCTGTCTTGCACTTTCTCCCGTAGACCTTCCAGGTTGGAACACATTGCTTCTGTGATGCCATCGATCCATCTCATCCTCTGACGTCCTCTTCTTCTAGTTCCTTCAATCTTCCCCAGCATTAATGTTTTTTCCAGCGAGGCATGCCTTCGCATTGTGTGTCCAAAGTAGGTCAGCTTTTGTTTTAAGATTAGACCTTCCAGGGAGAAATCTGGTTTAATTTGCTCCAATATTGATCTGTTGGTTCTCTTTGCAGTCCATGGAACTCTAAGAAGTTTCCTCCAACACCACAATTCGAAGGAGTCAATTCTTCGCCGTTCAGCCTTTCTAATGGTCCAGGTCTCACATCCATACATCACAACTGGAAAGACCATAGCCCTCACAATACGGTTCTTTGTTGCTAGTGTTATATCTCTGGACCTTATAACCTTGTCAAGGTTTGACATCGCCTGTCTACCGAGCAACAGGCGTCTCCGGATTTCATGGCTGCAGTCACCGTCAGCAGAGATCTGGGAACCGAGATAACTGAATGTGGTCACTACCTCCATGGTTTCTCCTGCTATATCCCACGAATTGGTAGGTGTAGTTGCCATAATTTTCGTTTTCTTCACATTCAGCATAAGACCAGCCTTTTCACTTTCGTCTTTCACCTTCAGTAAGAGTGTTCTCAATTCTTCTTCACTTTCTGCCAACAGGATCGTATCATCCGCGTACCTGAGGTTCTACACTACTGGCCATTAAAATTGCTACACCAAGAAGAAGTGCAGATGATAAACGGGTATTCATTCGACAAATATATTATACTACAACTGACATGTGATTACATTTTCACGCAGTTTGGATGCGTATATCATGAGAAATCAGTACCCGGAACAACCACCTCTGGCCGTAATAACGGCCTTGATACGCCTGGGCATTGAGTCAAACAGAGCTTGGATGGCGTGTACGGGTACAGCTGCCCATGCAGCTTGAACACGATACCACAGTTCATCGAGAGTAGTGACTGGCGTTTTGTGACGAGACAGTTGCTCGGCCACCATTGACCGGACGTTTTCAATTGGTGAGAGATCTGGAGAATGTGCTGGCCAGGGCAGCAATCGAACATTTTCTGTTCGACCTGCAACATGCGGTCGTGGATTATCCTGCTGAAAAGTAGGGTTTCGCAGGGATCGAATGATGGATAGAGCCACGCCTCGTAACATATCTGAAATGTAACGTCCACTGTTCAAAGTGCCGTCAATGCTAACAAGAGGTGACCGAGACGTGTAACCAGTGGCATCCCATACCATCAAGTCGGATGATACCCCAGTATGGCAATGACGAATACACTGCAATGTCCCCAAACACTGATGCGACCATCATGATGCTGTAAACAGAACCTAAATTCATCCGAAAAAATGACGTTTTGCCATTGGTGCACCCAGGTTCGTCGTTGAGTACACCATCGCAGGCGCTCCTCTCTGGGATGCAGCGTCAAGGGTAACCGCAGCCATGATCTCCGACCTGATAGTCCATGCTGCTGCAAACATCGTCGAACTGTTCGTGCAGATGTTTGTTGTCTTGCAAACGTCCCCGTCTGTTGACTCAGCGATCGAGACGTGGCTGCACGATCCATTACAGCCATGCGGATAAGATGCCTGTCACCTCGACTGCTAGTGTTACGAGGCCGTTGGAATCCAGCACGGCGTTCCGTATTACCCTCCTGAACCCACAGATTCAATATTCTCCAGTTATTGGATCTCGACCAACGCGAGCAGCAATGTCGCGATACGACAAACCGCAATCGCGATAGGGTACAATCCGACCTTTATCAAAGTCGGAAACGTAATGGTACGTATTTCTCCTCCTTACACGAGGCACCACAACAACGTTTGACCAGGCAACGCCGGTCAACTGCTGTTTGTGTATGAGAAATCGGTTGGAAACTTTCCTCATGTCAGCACGATGTAGGTGTCGCCACCGGCGCCAACCTTTTGAATGCTCTGAGAAGCTAATCATTTGCATATCACAGCATCTTCTTCCTGTCGGTTAAATTTCGCGTCTGTAGCACGTCATCTTCGTGGTGTAGCAATTTTAATGGCCAGTAGTGTATCTGATTTGAAACCGATTCTCAGTGAGAAAGCGTGACGTTCCTCTCCACGCCCCGCTGTTTAGGATATTTTTACGATCTCTTTGCTTACTTCCTCGTATCATCATTGCTTGTGGGCACGGTGGACATTCCACTTCTATACAACAGCAAATCCGGCCGCTCCAGTCACGGTGTGGTGCCAGCCTCTTGCTGCTGCCATTCTGTGACGTCTGCACGTTTAACCGTCTTACTGAGTTATTTCCTTACGACCGACCGCCACACAGACGCCACCTTACGGCCATGGCTTATGTCAGGAGTGGAGGATCACATGACCTCATAGTACTAATTCTACGTCACGTACAGCGTTTCAAAGTGACCAGGTTTCTCTTTCAAGAGAATGAGTAGTAACTCATTCAGCGAGTTTAAATCCAGCTATACCAGAAAAGCGCGATGTCGCGTATTTCCAGTTACCCGCCAGTTTGACAGAAAGGCGTAAATAGTGATTGGATACGTACCTTTCGTCATAAGTTCCAAATCTCTTTAGAGCATCCGGCAGACATTGTACGCCAGAACAAGCTACGTTGCCATCCAGGCAGCTTACCTGAAACAAAAGCAAGTCAGTGTTAGTTTGCAGCGACAGCGACGACGTTTTCGTGACAGTTTGTGTCACTGTGAATTCTCCCAAAACTCCTCTGCATCATAGGTGCCATGGACTCCTCCTCAATGTGCTTGCTTGAAAAATAACTACATAAATATAACAGCCTCAATATGCCAATAAAAGGTTTTTGGAGCAGATATCTAGTTTATGAGCCAAAATGTGTACTACTCGTCACGCTCTATGCCACCTGTACCGTCTTCGCATCTTCCACTCCTTCTTCTTCCTGGCCTTATGACGAATCTTCACGGGCCTGGCGTGTGACATCTGCATTTAGCAATGTTAGAGGGCAGCTAGATGCTCCCCTCCCTCCCCCCCCCCCCCCTCCCGACCGCAGAATTTGTGCCCCTATCTGTCTGTGTCTAGTGTTATCCCATGTACAAGTGTGTGAAGGTTGAAGGGTGCGGGTGTAAATAGTCGTACAAATCTGCAATCACATTCGTATGGTTTGAATTGCTCAGCCGTGCGCGCAGCCTCAGCAGAGAAGCTCCGCTGCATTGAGATGACTCAGAGGTGATCTTTGCTCTGCGAAGATGCGCACCATTTTATCTCTTGAACTCGAGGACAAGAGAGGAGCCAGACAGTTGAGCTTTGGTGTTCGATATGAACAGTCAAACTTTCATTTAGTAGCAGTAAGCAGGGCAAGTAGAAATCCTTGGGTAACATAAGAGATATTGAATTTACCTGATGAAAGAAGAAAATATAAAAATGCAGTAAATGAGGCAGGCGAAACGGGAAACAAACGTCTTGAAATGAGACTGACAGGAAATGCAAAATCGCTTTCCAGGAATGGCCAGAGGGCAAATCTAAGGATACAGAAGCTTATGTCACTAGGGAGAAAGATAGATGCCGCCTGGAGGAAAAATGAAAGAGCCTTTGGAGTAGAGAGTTCAGATGTAAAACCAATCCTAAGCAAGGAACGGAAAGCACAAATGTGGAAGGAGTAGATACGGATCTATACAAGGGAGATGTACTCGAGGGCAATATTATGGAAATGGAAGAGGACGTAGATGAAGATGAAACGGGAGATATGATGCTGGGTGAAGAATTTGAGAGAGCACTTAAAGACCTAAGTCGAAACAAGGCCCCAGGAGTAAACAGAATTCCTTTAGAACTACTGATTGCCTTGGGAGAGCCAGCCATGACAAAACTTCCGTCCGGTGAGCAAGATGTATGAGACAGGCGAAATACCCTCAGACTTCAGAAGAATATGATAATACCAATTCCAAAGCAAGCAGGTGCTAACAAGTGAGAGAATTACCGAAATATCAATTTAATAAGTCACGGTTGCAAAATACTAACACCAATTCGTTACATAAGAATGGAAAAACTGGTAGAAGTCGACCTCGGGGAAAATCAGTTTCGATTCCGGAGAAATGCAGGAACACGCGAGGCAATACTGACACTACGACTTCTCATACAAGATAGGTTAAGGAAAGGCAAACCTACGTTTATATCATATGTAGACTTAGAGAAAGCTTTTGACAGTTTTGACTGGAATATTCTCTTTCAAATTCTAAAGGCGACAGCGGTAAAATACAGGGAGCGAAAGACTATTTACAGTTTGTACAGAAACAAGATGACAGTTGTTAGAGTCGAGGGCCATGAAAGGGAAGCAATGGTTGAGAAGGGAAAGAGACAGGGTTATAGCTTATGCCCGATGTTATTCAGACTGTATATTGAGCAACCAATAATGGAAACGAAAAATTTGGAAATGGAATTAAAGTCCAGGGAGAAGAAATAAAATCTTTGAGGTTTGTCAATGACATTGCAGTTCTGTCAGAGATAGCAAAAGACTTGGAAAAGCAGTTGAACTGAATTTACAGTGTCTTGAAAGGAGGATATCAGACGAACACCAATAAAAGCTAAACGACGATAACGAAATGTGTTAGAATTAAATCAGGTGATTCTGACGGAATTAGATTAAGAAATTATACACTTAAAGTAGTAGATGAGTTTTTCTATTTGGGCAGTATATAACGAATGATGGCCGAAGTAGGAAGGATATAAAATGTAAACTGGCAATGGCAAGAAAAGCGTTTCTGAAGAAGTGAAATTTGTTAACATTGTGTACAGATTTAAGTGTCAGGAAGTCTTTTTTTTGAAAGTATTTGTATGTAGTGTAGCCATGTATGGAAGTGAAACATGGACGATAATCAGTTTAGAGAAGAAGAGAACAGAAGCTTTTGAAATGTGGTGCCACAGAAGAATGCCGAATATTAGATGGGTCGCTCACGTGACTAACGAGGATCTACTGAATAGAACTGGAGAGAAAGAAATTTGTGGCACAACGTGACTAGACGAAGGGATCGGGTGGTAGGACAGGACACATTCTTAGACATTTAGGGATCGCCAGTTTAGTACTGGAGGGAAGCGGGGTGGGGGATGGTTGGGTAAAACTCGTAGAGGAAGACCAAGAAATGAATACAGTAAGTGGATTCAGAATGATGGACTTTCGGAGATGAAGAGGCTTGCACAGGATAGAGCAACGTGGAGAGCTGCATCAAATCAGTCTTCGGACTGAAGACGACAACAACAACATTCTGGGTTAAGGAAGAGTTATTGTGAGGACAAAAATAACTGATTTTTACATTGGTACAATTAAACTGTTTGTAAAGAATCGATTAAAGATAATGATTAAGTTTGTTAATTTCTTTACTGCTTTGACAATTCAGCATTCTTGATTCGTCAGACATCCAGATCAGATATAATTTTTTCATTTTTTTCTTAGGAGTTATCGGTCATTTGAGACAAATAGATTTAACAATTATAATTCGGTATTTTGTTTAAGGAACGACTATACTTGTGACGTTTAATATTTGTAATTCTTAGATTATAGTTACGTGATTTCCGAGAAAGCTTAGCTATTAGTAAAGTATCATTAAATGTTATTAAGTCGAATGATATGTGACTGCTACTTAGTTTATTTAACGCAGAGTCGTTGTCCACTTCCCAAGACTCAATTTTCAATTTATTTAAAACCACTATAAAAAATTATTAACCAAGAATAGTAGAAATGTTTTTAGAGAACGCATTGCACCTCGGTGTATCTCAGTATTTACATTTTGCAGCTCTGTTGTCAAGACGCGGTGTAATTACGAGAACAGTTTGCAGGGCGTTATCCAGGGCGACCTATTTAAGCCAAATAGGACAGAAAACAGATTTTTTCTGTCAGCTGTAAGGTGTGGTATGTTCACCTTTTTTAAACAGGAAGCCCAAAGTTTAGCATCCAACAGACAGTTTAAATTAAAAACACAATGAACATTACAGATCCACTTTCACTATAATAAATTTAAACTGATAGCTTTCGAGGTTATATTGTATTGTATGGAAGAAACGAAGGAGAGGCTTCGTCCCCGCCGTAGCCCTCAGTGGTTCACAACCCCACAACAGGCTACAGCAGTCCACCCACCCCACCGCCGCCGCACACCGAACTCAGGGTTGTTGTGCGGTTCGGCCCCCAGTGGACACCCCCCCCCCCCCTCCCCAGGAACGTCTCACATCAGACGAGTGTAACCACAACGGTTGTGTGGTAGAGTAATAATGGTACGTGGAGACGGTGTTTGCATAGCAATCGCCGACATAGTGTAACTGAGGCGGAATAAGGGGTACCAGTCCGCATTCGCCGAGGCAGAAGAAAAACCGCCTAAAATCCATCCACAGGCTGGCCGGCACCCCGGACCTCGACTCTAATCCGCCGGACGGATTCGTGCCGGGGACCGGCACGCCATCCCTCCCGGAAAGCAGTGCGTTAGACCGCACGGCTAACCGGCCGGCCGCTTTCGAGGTTTGTGAGATATTTGCGCTCGGTGTGACTAGGGTAGGACTGGGTACGAGCCAGGCATTCACGTCCAGGCTGGCGGACACTCCGATCCCCGTCGTAAATCCGCCAGGAGGATTCAATGCGTGGCCAGCGCGCTTCCCCTGATCCGAAGCGGCTTGCTGACGTTCGCGGCTACCCGGGCGGGTGATGTTCCTGTCTTCTAGTTTTGTGGTAATCAGTTACTGTGCCAAAGAGATCCGTTACATCGTATATAGTAGAACGAGTAATGATAAACAGATCTCTTGCGCCGTCTGTATTGGAACTTTGTCTACTTGACTGTGGTGTCACCGCCAGACACCACACTTGCTAGGTGGTAGCTTAAATCGGCCGCGGTCCATTAGTACATGTCGGACCCGCGTGTCGCCACTGTCAGGATCGCAGATCGAGCGCCACCACACGGCAGGTCTCGAGAGACTTACTAGCACTCGCCCAGTTGTACGACGACATTGCTAGCGACTACACTGACGAAGCCTTTCTCTCATTTGCCGAGAGACAGTTAGAATAGCCTTCAGCTAAGTTAATGGCTACGACCTAGCAAGGCGCCATTAGTTACTTCATGAATCTAAAGAGTCTCACTTGTATCATCAAGAATGCTGTATACCAAAGGACGATATAAAAGTTAAGTGTTCTAGTAGCTACGTTCTTTTCTTTATCACATTCATCACGTATCCTGTTCCAGACTTAACGCCAGACGGCGTGAGTTGACGCGTGCCCTTTCGGCTACTTCACTGTGGACTGGCTGCCTTAACAGTCCACTACATTGACTATCTGTAGTATTTCTCCAAAACTCTTCATTGGTTATGAAGACAACTTTTAGTCACCTTCAGGTGTATCCGTTACTTGAACACCGCCAGACAGCTCCCAATACGGTCAGTCCTTTCAACAGGGGGGAAATTATCTCGTTTACAGGAGGAAGAAAAAACTCCGTGCAAAATAATTGTACGAGGGTAAGTCTAAAATTATGCGCAAAGTAGTTATAAAATTTTATTATAATCAAATAGGAAACTAACAAGAACATCATTTTTCGACATAGTCTCCTTGCATTTCAACTCACTTGGTCCCTCGTTGTACAAGCTTCCTGCCGCGCTCATAAAAAAAGGTTCTCGGTTGAGCTGCGAGCCAGGAATGCACCGCTTCTTTCACTGCTTCGTCCGAGGCAAATCGACGGCCCCTTAATGCCTGTCTGAGTGGACCAAACAAGTGATAGTCAGAAGGGGCAAGATCGGGACTACTTGGAGGATGATCCAGTACTTCAAATTCGAGCTTCTGGAGCGTTTCAGCAGTGTGGGCAGCAGTATGCCAACGGGCATTGTCGTGCAACAACACAACACCCTTTGACAGCAATCCCCGGCGTTTTCTTCGAATTGCAGGCTTCAGCCTGGCAGTAAGCATCTCACTGTAGCGTACACTGTTTAGTCTTGTGCCCCTTTCCCCATAATGTTCCAGTACTGGAACACGTGTGTCCCAAAAAACCTTAAGCATCTGTTTTCCTGCGGACGGTTGGGTCTTCAACTTTTTCTTGCACGGCGAATTTGGATGTTTCCATTCCATATTCTGGCATTTACTCTCCGGATCGTAATGATGGATCCAGGTCTCGTCACCAGTAACGATCGTGTCTAATAAGTTGTCCCCATCGTTACCATAGCGATCCAAATGTTTTTCTGCAGATGTCCAAGCGCGGCGCGTTTGTTTATGCAACTGTGTGAGTTGTTATGGAACCCCTCTTGCACAAACTTTATGAAATCCAAGTCTGTTGTGGATGATTTCGTAGGCAGAATCGTGACTAACTTGCAGACGATGTGTCACTTGGTCAATTGTTAATCGTCTGCCAAAGAGAATCATTTCACGTGAACGCTCAATGGCCTCTTCATTTGTGGCGGTAAAAGTCGTAACACTTGTGCGACAATTTGGGAATTTTTCAATCCATTCGAAGACACTCCGTCGTGGCAAAACACTGTTCCCGTACAGTACCGAAAGTATTCGATTAATCTCGGCCCCTGATACGCATTCCGACCACAAAAAACGGATCACTGACCGTTGCTCTTCTTTGGTGCAAATAGACAGCGGAGCAGCCATGATTAACAGCAAGACAGCGATAACGAAACTCACCTAGCAGCTTGAAAATTGCAAAGATATAACAACAAATAAACAAATAATTCGTCATCAACGTAAAACGACAGTACTACCAAAATAAACAAAAATATAACTAAATTGCGGATAGTAAACGACGTATTTGTTGGAATGGCTTTTATTTTTAGACAGTCTGCTGCGAGTTAATCTGAGGATGACTGAATGTGGCGGTCACAAGTGATTGTCTAGAAACATAAATGTCACTATATCTGAAAGAAAAAATCATTTCGTCAAATATGGCTAACTGATTGGCGACTCCAGAGAGTGGTGGGTGCACAACGACCATATACGTGAAATTAGAAGGAAGGTCAGCGTTGGCCGTAATATTGATGGTTTATTGACAGCAAAATCGATTTTGAATCACATAGTGATCATCTTCAGTGCTATGGTGTAGAAATTAAACTCATAGGCACTGGTGACAAATTATCAGTAACCAAAGCTATGAAACGATCACAATAACCGAAGTTATTGTGATATTAAAAGGAAAATGGATAGGTTAAAGTTAGACATAGTGGTAATTAGTTAAGGTCGGTGGCAGAAGTACAGGACTTCTGCTCAGGTGAGTACAGGGTTATAAATACAAAATCAAGGCCCGATTAAGAGATCTGACATTCCACGCTCCGATCCGTAGAACGCCAGTTTTCGTTCTCCTGATAACGGCGTCGTCCTGAGTAGTCCCTTCGCGGAGATCTGGATGGGTCGGCTGCTGTGGTCGAGCGGTTCTGGACGCTTCAGTCCGGAACCGCGATGCTGCTACGGTCGCAGTTTCGAATCCTGTCTCGGGCACGGATGTGTGTGATATCCTTAGGTTAGTTAGGTTTAAGTACTGTAGTTCTAAGTGTAGGGGACTGACCTCAGATGTTAAGTCCCATAGTGCTTAGAGCCATTTGAACCATTTTGAAGATCCGGATGGGGGTCTATTTCACCTCCAGAATATTTTACCCAAGAGGACGCCTTCATGTTTTTACCATGGAGTAGAGCTGCATGCCCTTGGAAGAAATTACGGCTGCTGTCTCCCCTTGCTTTCAGCGGTTCGCAGTATCGGCACAGCAAGACTGTTTCGGTTAGTGTTACAAGGCCAGGTCAGTCAGTCATCCGGACTGTTGCCTCTTCAACTAGTGGAAAGGCTGCTGCTGCTCTTCAGGAACCACAAGTTTGTCTGGCCTCTCAGCAGATACCCCTCCGTTGCGGTTGTATTACTGTAAGGCTATCCCTATTGCTGAGGCAAACAAACCTCGCCACCCAGAGCAAGGTCGTTGGTTAAATGGGGGGAGGGGAGGGCGGAAGAAATAAAGCTGTGTAATTATTATTTTGTTTGTTTGCACGTTGTTTGCTGTTGTGGTCTTCAGTCCGAAGACTGGTTTGATGCAGCTCTCCATGCTGGTCTACTCTGTGCAAGCTTCTTAATCTCCCAATACCTACTGCAACCTACATCCTTCTGAATCTGTTTAGTGTATTCATCTCTTGCTCTCCCTCTTCGATTTTTACCCTCCTCACTGCCCAGCAATACTATATTGGTGATCTCTTGATGACTCAGAATATGTCCTACCAACCGATCTCTTCTTCTAGTGAAGTTGTGCCACAAATATCTCTTCTCCCCAATTCTATTCAATGCCTCCTCATTAGTTATGTGATCTACCCATCTAACCTTCAGCATTCTTCTGTAGCACCACATTTCGAAAGCTTCTATTCTCTTCTTGTCTAAACTATTTATTGTCCACGTTTCACTTCCATACATGGCTACACACAATACAAATACTTTCGGAAATGACTTCCTAACACTTAAATCTATACTCGATGTTAACAAATTTCTCTTCTTCAGAAATGCTTTCCTTGCCATTTTATATCCTCTCTACTTCGACCGTCATCAGTTATTTTGCTCCCGAAATAACAAAACTCATTTACTACTTTAAGCGTCGAATTTCCTAATCTTATTCCCGCAGCATCACCCGATTTATTTCGGCTACATTCCATTATCCTCGTTTTTGCTTTTGTTGATGTTCATCTTATATCCTCCTTTCAAGACACTGCCCATTCCATTCAGCTGCTCTTCCAGGTCCTTTGCTGTCTCTGACAGAATACAATATCGTCGGAGAAACTCAAAGTTTTTATTTCTTCTCCCTGGATTTTAATTCCTACTCCGAATTTTTCTTTTGTTTCCTTTACTGCTTGCTCAATATACAGATTGAACAGCATCGGGGACAGGCCACAACCCTGTCTCACTCCCTTCCCAACCACTGCCTCTCTTTCATGTCCCTCGACTCTTATAACTACCATCTGGTTTCTGTACAAATTGTAAATAGCCTTTCACTCCCTGTATTTTACCCCTGTCACCTTCAGAATTTGAAAGAGAATATTCCAGTCAACAGTCTAAAGCTTTTCCTAAGTCTACAAATGCTAGAAACGTAGGTTTGTCTTTCCTTAATCTATTTTGTAAGATAAGTCTTAGGGTCAGTATTGCGTCACGTGTTCCAACATTTCTACGGAGTCCAAACTGATCTTCCCCGAGGTCGGCTTCTACCACTTTTCCGATTCGTTTGTTAAGTATTCGTGTTAGTATTTTGCAGCCGTGGCTTATTAAACTGATAGTTCGGTAATTTTCACATCTGTCAACACCTGCTTTCTTTGCGATTGGAATTATTATATTCTTCTTGAAGTCTGAAGGTATTTCACCTGTCTCATACATCTTGCTCACCAGCTGGTAGTTTTTTGTCAGAGCTGGCTCTCCCAAGGCTATCAGAACTTCTAATGGAATGTTGTCTACTCCCGGGGCCTTGTTTCGAATTAGGTCTTTCAGTGCTCTGTCATACTCTTCACGCAGTATCATATCTCCCATTTCATCTTCATCTACATCCTCTTCCATTTCCATAATATTGTCGAATAAATATTTGCAGGTATGTCTGTAATGGGGATACATTCTGAAATCGCTGCACCACAGTACCGCAGCACGCCTCAGTGCAACCGGAACAAAGCGCGCAGCACGTTTCGATTTAAGTTAGTCGTCTGCGCACTTCTTGCTTTGTCTCCCCTAGCGGCCTGCCACGGTACTGTGGCGCAGAGACTTCGGAGGCAAACCAGGGCTCCAGGTATACAGGGTGTTACAAAAAGGTACGGCCAAACTTTCAGGAAACATTCCTCATACACAAATAAAGAAAAGATGTTATGTGGACATGTGTCCGGAAACGCTTAATTTCCATGTTAGAGCTCATTTTAGTTTCGTCAGTATGTACTGTACTTCCTCGATTCACCGCCAATTGGCCCAATTGAAGGAAGGTAATGTTGACTTCGGTGCTTGTGTTGACATGCAACTCATTGCTCTACAGTGCTAGCATCAAGCACATCAGTACGTAGCATCAACAGGTTAGTGTTCATCACGAACGTGGTTTTGCAGTCAGTGCAATGTTTACAAATGCGGAGTTGGCAGATGCCCATTTGATGTATGGATTAGCACGGGGCAATAGCCGTGGCGCGGTACGTTTGTGTCGAGCCAGATTTCCAGAACGAAGGTGTCCCGACAGCAAGACGTTCGAAGCAATTGATCGGCGTCTTAGGGAGCACGGAACATTCCAGCCTATGACTCGCGACTGGGTAAAACCTAGAACGACGAGGACACCTGCAATGGACGAGGCAATTCTTCGTGCAGTTAACGATAACCCTAATGTCAGCGTCAGAGAAGTTGCTGCTGTACAAGGTAACGTTGACCACGTCACTGTATGGAGACTGCTACGGGAGAACCAGTTGTTTCCGTACCATGTACAGCGTGTGCAGGCACTATCAGCAGCTGATTGGCCTCCACGGGTACACTTCTCCGAATGGTTCATCCAACAATGTGTCAATCCTCATTTCAGTGCAAATGTTCCCTTTACAGATGAGGCTTGATTCCAGCGTGATCAAATTGTAAATTTTCAGAATCAACATGTGTGGGCTGACGAGAATCCGCACGCAATTGTGCAATCACGTCATCAACACAGATTTTCTGTGAACGTTTGGGCAGGCGTTGTTGGTGATGTCTGGATTGGGCCCCACGTTCTTCCACCTACTCTCAATGGAGCACGTTATCATGATTTCATACTGGATACTCTACCTGTGCTGCTAGAACATGTGCCTTTTCAAGTACTACACAACATGTGGTTCATGCACGTTGGAGCTCCTGCACATTTCAGTCGAAGTGTTCGTACACTTCTCAACAACAGATTCGGTGACCTATGGATTGGTAGAGGCGGACCAATTCCATGGCCTCCACGTTCTCCTGACCTCAACCCTCTTGACTTTCATTTATGGGGGCATTTGAAAGATCTTGTCTACGCAATCCCGGTACCAAATGTAGAGACTCTTCGTGCTTGTATTGTGAACGGCTGTGATACAATACGCCATTCTCCAGGGCTGCATCAGCGCATCAGGGATTCCATGCGACTGAGGGTGGATGCATGTATCCTCGCTAACGGAGGACATTTCCTGTAACAAAGTGTTTGAAGTCACGCTGGTACGTTCTGTTGCTGTGTGTTTCCATTCCATGATTAATGTGATTTGAAGAGAAGTAATAAAATGAGCTCTAACATGGAAAGTAAGCGTTTCCGGACACATGTCCACATAAGATATTTTCTTTGTGTGTGAGGAATGTTTCCTGAAAGTTTGGCCGTACCTTTTTGTAACACCCTGTATACCTGCAAAGAAACAATACATTTATTACGTAACTCCAGTTTTTCTAGGCGCTACTTTATGACTACTTGCCGTACTTCGTTATAAGTTATGGAGTGTGATTTTGGTTTTTTATTGGTGGCTGACGTCGAGGACGATGCTTGTATGGTGACAAACGCGTGTTCGCAGTCAGAACGACGGCTGTCCGCACAGACCGCGGCGCTGGTGCGAGGGCGGCTGTACCGGAGAGCAGAGAGTTGCGGCGGCCACGCGTCAAGGCCAGGCGCTGCCGGAACAATACGCCGCGCCGCCACCGCCGGTCAGCCGAGGTCACGGCCGAGCCGGAACGCCGCTGGACCAGGGGGCGCAGCGGCTGCCAGCGAAACAGCAAACCGCCGCCGCTGGGGCTCGTCTACGATCCGGCATTCTGAAGATATGCGTATTGCCTAAATGAATGAGGTGTCCTGGCTATCACAGTTCCCTGCTAAAGGAATTACTGCCTGCAAATCTTCTTTCAGCGTAATCGGGCTCCTTTTGTACTACACGTACACTACTGGTCATTAAAATTGCTACACCATGAAGACGATGTGCTACAGGCGCGAAATTTAACCAACAGGAAGAAGTTGCTGTGATATGCAAATGATTAGCTTCTCAGAGCATTCAAAAGGTTGGCGCCGGTGGCGACACCTACAGCGTGCTGACATCAGGAAAGTTTCCAACCGATTTCTCATACACAAACAGCAGTTGACCGGCGTTGCCTGGTGAAACGTTGTTGTGATGCCTCGTGTAAGGAGGAGAAATGCGTACCATCACGTTTCCGTCTTTGATAAAAATCGGATTGTAGCCTATCGTGATTGCGGTGTATCGTATCGCGACATTGCTGCTCGCGTTGATCGACATTCAATGACTGTTAGCAGAATATGGAATCGGTGGGTTCAGGAGGGTAATACGGAACGCCGTGCTCGATCCCAACGGCCTCGTATCACTAGCAGTCGAGATGACAGGCATCTTATCCGCATGGCTGTAACGGATCGTGCAGCCACGGCCCGATCCCTGAGTCAACAGATGGGGACGTTTGCAAGACGACAACCATCTGCACGAACAGTTAGACGATGTTTGCAGCAGCATGGACTAGAAGCTCGGAGACCGTGGTTGCGGTTACCCTTGACGCTGCATCACAGACAGGAGCGTCTGCGATGTTGTACTCAACGCCGAACATGGGTGCACGAATGGCAAAACGTCCATCATTACGGTCGCATCCGTGTTTGGCGACATCGTGGTGAACGCGCATTGAATGCGTGTATTCTTCATCGCCATACTGGCATATTACCCGGCCTGATGGTATGGGGTGCCATTGGTTACACGTCTCGGCCACCTCTTGTTCGCATTGACGGCCTTTGAACAGTGGACGTTACAGTTCCGATGTGTTACGACCCGTGACTCTACCCTTCATTCGATCCCTGCGAAACCCTACATTTCAGCAGGATAATGCACCACCGCATGTTGCAGGTCCTGTACGGGACTTTCTGGACACAGAAAATGTTCGACTGCTGCCTGGCCAGCACATTCTCCAGATCTCTCACCAATTGAAAACGTCTGGTCAATGGTGGCCGAGCAACTGGCTCGTCACAATACGCCAGTCACTACTCTTGATGAACTGTGGTATCGTGTTGAAGCCGCAAGGGTAGCTGTACCTGTACACGCCATCCAAGCTCTGTTTGACTCAATGCCAAGGCGTATCAAGGCCGTTATTACGGCCAGAGGTGGTTGTTCTGGGTACTGATTTCTCAGGATCTATGCACTCAAATTGGGTGAAAATGTAATCACATGTCACTTCTAGTATAATATATTTGTCCAATGAATACCAGTTTATCATCTGCATTTCTTCTTGGTGTAGCAATTTTAATGGTCAGAAGTGTATTTCTGTTATCAGACTGAATGACATTTATGAAGGGCCAGGGGGAAAGCTACAAACAAGTAGCAGGTAAGCAGTTTGGCCATCCCGGATACCGCCGCGCGTTAGCACGCCGCTTCCGAGACCCGGTGAGCAGCACCAGCCGCGGATCGAATACGCCCGGTGGATTAGCGAAGACAGACGGCGTGCCAGACACTCTGGACGTCGCGTTTAGGCGGTTTCCCACATCCCACTAGGTGAATATTGGACCGAATTACACGATCCGCAAACATTTTGAGAGCGTTCACACACTTTCAGATGTGGTAATACAGTGATGTAGGGCGGACACGGAAGCGATTGCAGTTTACGCGAATGTTGAGAACTTACACCGCACAGACCATCCACTATCCATAGGCGTACAGGGCGATCGACTTTTGAGTTAAAGGTACCCTATCTTAGATTTCCAGAACTGAATTTGGCGTTCGAAGAGACTACAGAACGTCATCTATCGCATCAAAGTGTTAGGTGATGAGCCGGCCGGGGAGGCCGAGCGGTTCTAGGCTCTTCAGTCTGGAACCGCGCGACCGCTACGTTCACAGGTTCTAATCCTGCCTCGGGCATGGATGTGTGTGCTGTCCTTAGGTTAGTTAGGTTTAAGTAGTTCTAAGTTCTAGGGGAATGATGACATCAGAAGTTAAGTCCCATAGTGCTCAGGGCCATTTTTTTTTTTTTTTTTTTTTTTTTTTTTGTTAGGTGATGATTTCGTGATGCGAATCTCCATTCCCGCCGACCATTGGAAGCACACTGTCGTATACCAGAGCACCGCCGATTCCGTTACAGATGGGCATGATATCATACAAAATGGACGCCCCAGGGCTGGCGGCGGGTGTTTTTTACGGGCGAAACGAGAACCTATATGTACCCTGATACACGCAAACATCGTGTCCGAAGACAAGCTGGAAAGGTCGACCCTATCCGGCACTATGTCTCACTTGTACAACAAGGTGATGTTGGAGCGATATTCTGCAGTAGTAACACATGGGACCACCGTACGCCTCTCTTGGTTGTAAGGACATTCTCACTGCTTTCAGGTGCAGAGTCGAGGTTCTGCAATCAATAACACGATTATTATTATTAATTTTTTTTTTGACTCTTCAGTCTTCCGACTGGTTTGATGCGGCTCGCCACGAATTCCTTTCTTGTGCCAAGCTTTACATCTGAGAGTAGCACTTACTACCTATATCCTCAACTATTCGCTGCAGTTTTTAACGTCTACAGTTCCCTCTGGTACCAAGGAAGTTGTACCCTGATGTCTTAACCGATGCCCTATCACCCTGTCCCTACTCGCCTGTCAGTGTTTTCCGTAATTTTCTTTCCTTAACGTTCTCCCATCTATCCACCGCATTTTCAATACTTTTCTATAGCACCACATCTCAAATGCTTAGATTCTCTTCTGTTCCGGGTTTCCAACACTCCATGTCTCACTACCATACAATGCTGTGCTCCAAAAGTACATTCTCAGAAATTCCTTCCTCATATTAAGGCCTATGTTTGACCCAAGTAAAATCCTATTGGCCAGGAATCCCTTTTTTTGCCGGTGATGGTTTGCTTTCTACGTCCTCCTTGCTCCGTCCGTCATCGGTTATTTTGCTACCTAGATAGCAGCATTTCTTAACTTCATCCACTTCGTGATCACCAGTTCTCATTTTGCAACTTATCGTTACATTCGTCTTTTCCGATTTATGCTTAATCCATTCCTTAACTTCTGAATAAAAATCATCGGCAATTGGAGGAGGAGGAGGAGATTAGTGTTTAACGTCCCGTCGACAACGAGGTCATTAGAGACGGAGCGCAAGCTCGGGGGAGGGAAGGATGGGGAAGGAAATCGGCCGTGCCCTTTCAAAGGAACCATCCCGGCATTTGCCTGAAGCGATTTAGGGAAATCACGGAAAACCTAAATCAGGATGGCCGGAGACGGGATTGAACCGTCGTCCTCCCGAATGCGAGTCCAGTGTGCTAACCACTGCGCCACCTCGCTCGGTGGCAATTGGTAGCCGAAAACTGCCGGCATAAGAGTGAGGCCGTATCGCTAACATTTTGATGCTAGTTTTATCATGATGGATGATAATTCGCGAGCTCGTAGTGCTGTTCTCGTTACCACGTTCCTTCAGCACGCTAGGATTGCCCCAGAATGGGGTGGCCTGCCTGTTCCCCGGACATGAACGCAATCGAACGTATGTTGGATCCCTTACAATGAGCTGTTGAAAGGCCTCTGTTAGATTCCTTTCATGTTAATTTCTTAAATATGTTGTCATTTACCGCATAAATTCCTCTTCTAAATTTACTGTGGTGTTTCTGACTATCTGGGAGGAGACTGAGCAGTGAAACGTGTTACTTTTACACATAAACAAGAACGATCTGTCACTCTACTACACTTTAAAACACAGTTTATATGTAATTCATGTCACACAGTCTCATACAGAACCTACATCCGCTTTCTTTTATATACTGTATATGATAAGATAGATGTGAGAATTACCGAACAATCAGTTTAATAAGCCACAGCTGCAAAATACTAACACGAATTCTTTACAGACGAATGGAAAAACTAGTAGAAGCCGACCTCGGGGAAGATCAGTTTGGATTCTGTAGAAATACTGGAACACGTGAGGCAATACTAACCTTACGACTTATCTTAGAAGAAAGATTAAGGAAAGACAAACCTACGTTTCTAGCATTTGTAGACTTAGAGAAAGCTTTTGACAATGTTGACTGGAATACTCTTTCAAATTCTAAAGGTGGCAGGGGTAAAATACAGGGAGCGAAAGGCTATTTACAATTTGTACAGAAACCAGATGGCAGTTATAAGAGTCGAGGGACATGAAAGGGGAGCAGTGGTTGGGAAGGGGATCTCTCCCCAATGTTATTCAATCTGTATATTGAGCAAGTAGTAAAGGAAACAAAAGAAAAATTCGGAGTAGGTATTAAAATCCATGGAGAAGAAATAAAAACTTTGACGTTCGCCGATGACATTGTAATTCTGTCAGAGAGAGCAAAGGACTTGGAAGAGCAGTTGAACGGAATGGACAGTGTCTTGAAAGGAGGATATAAGATGAACATCAACAAAAGCAAAACGAGGATAATGGAATGTAGTCGAATTAAGTCGGGTGATGTTGAGGGTATTAGATTAGGAAATGAGACACTTAAAGTAGTAAAGGAGTTTTGCTATTTGGGGAGCAAAATAACTGATGATGGTCGAAGTAGAGAGGATATAAAATGTAGACTGGCAATGGCAAGGAAAGCGTTTCTGAAGAAGAGAAATTTGTTAACATCGAGTATATATTTAAGTGTCAGGAAGTCATTTCTGAAAGTATTTGTATGGAGTGTAGCCATGTATGGAGGTGAAACATGGACGGTAAATAGTTTGGACAAGAAGAGAATAGAAGCTTTCGAAATGTGGTGCTGCAGAAGAATGCTGAAGATTAGATGGGTAGATCACATAAGTAATGAGGAGGTACTGAATAGGATTGGGGAGAAGAGGAGTTTGTGGCACAACTTGACTAGAAGAAGGGATCGTTTGGTAGGACATGTTCTGAGGCATCAAGGGATCACCAATTTAGTATTGGAGGGCAGCGTGGAGGGTAAAAATCGTAGGGGGAGACTAAGAGATGAATACACTAAGAAGATTCAGAAGGATGTAGGTTGCAGTAGGTACTGGGAGATGAAGAAGCTTGCACAGGTTAGAGTAGCATGGAGACCTGCATCAAACCAGTCTCAGGACTGAAGACCACAACAACAACAACATGATAAGATACTGTCATCCCTCTTCCCTTCTGTGTGAAAGAATGAACGAGCAAATGTATTTCTAGTTGCATGCTGGATGGTAGCAGACAAGCCTGTCTGCTAGAGAACAGTAGGGCCATCGTCGGAACAGGTAGCTTCGCTTTCTAAAAGCAGAGAGGTTTCTATTCTTAGTATGGTCCTGTGCGTCCCTTGTCATGTTGGTATAGGAAGCTGCCTCTCTGGTCACTTCTGTTTGTATCTGTTAAGCACGCTCGGTAGCCGCCCAGGTCAGTCTGTCCGCAGCGAGCGTCTGAAGTGGTAAGATCTCTTGCTAAGCGCGTGTCTGCTAAGTCCGTAGGACAATGGATTTCTTAAGTTCAGCCTAACTGAAAATTTAATCACCTTTATTTCAGGTTTAGATCTAAAATAACTACTGCTATCTTAAATTGCAACGCAGTGTATTTCGAGTGTGAAGTTCAGAATATCTTCCAGTAGTTGCTTTGTCACTACTTTGTGAGTAAAGTGGAATCACGTGTTGATCAGTAACTCTAACTAAGATCATCAATCTTCAATGCGAATGTGCGTGAGATTATAACGTCTCGTCTTGACAATATTTTTCAATATAGCAACTTTTCTTTATGTTCAACCCACGTGGGGTGTACTTTGTGAGACCAGTACCACGTGCTTATACAATTGTTTGACCCATCAGGTTAATAGTAAGACGATAGTAACCAGTTCGAAGTTTTTCTTTTGTAAATTTCTTTTCGATCTAATTTATTTTAATTATCAAAATTATTGTGGAGTTACACTCTTTGTGTAAACCAAGTTGACCACGTGAAGCATGTGGTGTAATCATCAAAGTAGCCCTCAGCTATTGTTTTCGGGAAGATTTCACAGAGAGTTAGTATGAATTTAGTATACCAGTGTGTGGTAATTTCATGACATTCTCAGTGTCTCAGTTTAATGTAACCAAAGGACCGAAAAGCGATACAATAAAGGATCTGTTTGAAAAATTTCAACGGACTGGGAACGTGACAGATGAACGTGCTGGAAAGGTAGGGCGACCGCGTACGGCAACCACAGAGGGCAACGCGCAGCTAGTGCAGCAGGTGATCCAACAGCGGCCTCGGGTTTCCGTTCGCCGTGTTGCAGCTGCGGTCCAAATGACGCCAACGTCCACGTATCGTCTCATGCGCCAGAGTTTACACCTCTATCCATACAAAATTGAAACGCGGCAACCCCTCAGCGCCGCTACCATTGCTGCACGAGAGACATTCGCTAACGATATAGTGCACAGGATTGATGACGGCGATATCCATGTGGGCAGCATTTGGTTTACTGACGAAGCTTATTTTTACCTGCACGGCTTCGTCAATAAACAGAACTGGCGCATATGGGGAACCGAAAAGCCCCATGTTGCAGTCCCATCGTCCCTGCATCCTCAAAAAGTACTGGTCTGGGCCGCCATGTCTTCCAAAGGAATCATTGGCCCATTTTTCAGATCCGAAACGATTACTGCATCACGCTATCTGGACATTCTTCGTGAATTTGTGGCGGTAAAAACTGCCTTAGACGACACTGCGAACACCTCGTGGTTTATGCAAGATAGTGTCCGGCCACATCGCACGACCGAAGTCTTTAATTTCCTGAATGAATATTTCGATGATCGTGTGATTGCTTTGGGCTATCCGAAACATACAGGAGGCGGCGTGGATTGGCCTCCCTGTTCGTCAGACATGAACCCCTGTGACGTCTTTCTGTGGGGACACTTGAAAGACCAGGTGTACCGCCAGAATCCAGAAACAATTGAACAGCTGAAGCAGTACATCTCATCTGCATGTGAAGCCATTCCGCCAGACACGTTGTCAAAGGTTTCGGGTAATTTCATTCAGAGACTACGCCATATTATTGCTACGCATGGTGGATATGTGGAAAATATCGTACTATAGAGTTTCCCAGACCGCAGCGCCATCTGTTGTTGACAATTGTAACTACTGTAATTTCGAAAGTTTGTCTGCCTGAAAATGTACTGTCGTCCCAAACATATTGCAACAAACGGTGTATTTCTATCGCTGCTCGTTTAGTTTTTATTGCCGTTTCAAATATACCGGTCATTTTTGAAACACCCTGTAAAAGGGGCGTTCAAAAAGAAACGAGCCGGAGGCATAATTATAGAAACCAGTACCTGTATCTTAGAAGTATTGACCCTGGCTGTTGAGACACTTGCCCCACTGTGACACAAGGCTGTGAATAGTTGTCTCATAAAATTTCCGGGACTGCGATGCTAACCAGTTCCGCACGTACAGCTGGGGACCAAAAATGGCGTAATCACGAGGAGAGACTGTATGGACTGTATGTAGGGTGGCCGAAAACCTCTCATATAATTTTCTGTAGGAGTGCCGCGACTGTGTTGGCCGTCCTGGAGCAGAATCACCCCACGGGTAAGATTGCCTGTCGTTAAGGTTTGCGAGTAACGCTGTGCTTTCACTGTTGTCCTTGTGATTACGCCATTTTTGGTATCTGAGGGTATTTCGCCTGTCTCATACATATTGCTCACCAGATAGTATAGATTAGTCATAGCTGGCTCTCCCAAAGTTATCTGCAGTTCTAATGGAATGTTGTCTACTCTCGGGGCCTTTTTTTGACTTAGGTCTTCAGTGCTCTGTCAAATTGTTCACACAGTATCATATCTCCCATATCATCTTCATCTACGACCTATTCCATTTCTATAATACTGCCCCCAAGTACGTCGTACCCTTATATAGACCCTCTATGTAGTCTTTCTACCTTTCTGCTTACCTTTCTTTACTTACGAATGGTTTTTCACCTCTTGATATTCATACAGGTGCTTCTCTTTTCTCCAAAGGTCTCTCTAATTTTTCTGTAGGCAGTATCTATCTTACCCCTAGTGATATATGCTTCTACTTCCTTACATTTGCCCTCTAGCCATTCCTGCTTAGCCATTTTGCACTTCCTGTCGATCTCATTTTCGAGACGTTTGTATTCCTTTTCGCCTGCTTCATTTACTGCATTTTTATATTTTCTCCTTTCACCAATTAAATTCAATATCTCTCCTGTCATCTCATCAGACGATAAATTCCAATTACAAAATGATCTAGAGAGAATTTCTGTATGGTGACAAAAGTGGCAATTAGCACTAAACAAAGAAAAGTGGTGAGGTCATCCATATGGATACTAAATCCGATAAATTTTGGGCATACGATAAATCGCACAAATCTAAGGACTGTCAATTCGACTAAAAATCTGTTGTTGTTGTTGTGGTCTTCAGTCCTGAGACTGGTTTGATGCAGCTCTCCATGCTACTCTATCATGTGCAAGCTTCTTCATCTCCCAGTACCTACTGCAACATACATCCTTCTGAGTCTGCTTAGTGTATTCATCTCTTGGTCTCCCTCTACGATTTTTACCCTCCACGCTGCCCTCCAATGCTAAATTTGTGATCCCTTGATGCCTCAGGACATGTCCTACCAACCGATCCCTTCTTCTAGTCAAGTTGTGCCACAAACTCCCCTTCTCCCCAATCCTATTCAGTACCTCCTCATTAGTTACGTGATCTACCCACCTTATCTTCAGCATTCTTCTGTAGCAACTTCTATAATACTGCCCGCAAGTACGTCGTACCCTTATATAGACCCTCTAAATACGAAAAGCTCATTGTGCACCGCTCACAGTACAGGAAAAGATCGGAGACGATGATTGCATCAGCACGAGAAAGTCGTAAAGCAGCACCTGTGAGGCAATGGTTTGTGGACAACAACATTCCTGAAATGTACTAGCCTAAATATCTAGGAATTACAATTAGGAGCATCTTAAACTGGAAAGACCACATAGATAATATTGTGGGGAAGGTGAAGCAAAGACTGCGCTTTGTAGGAAGAACACTTAGAAGATGCGACAATCCCACTAAAGAGACAGCCTACATTACACTTGTCCGTTCTCTGCTGGAATATGCGACAATCCCACTACAGAGACAGCCTACATTACACTTGTCCGTCCTCTGCTGAAACATTGCTGCGCGGTATGGGATCCTTACCAGGTAGGATTGACGGAGGACATCGAGAAAGTGCAAATAAGGGCAGCTCGTTTCGTGTTATCGCGCAATAGGGGTGAGAGTGTCACTGATATGATACGCGAGTTGGGGTGGCAGCCACTAAAACAAAGGGGGTTTTCTTTGCGGCGAGCTCTATTTACGAAATTCCAATCACCAACTTTCTCTTCCGAATGCGTAAATATTTTGTTGACACCCACCTACTTAGGGAGAAGTTATCATCATAATAAAATAAGAGAAATCAGAGCTCGAACGGAAAGATTTAGGTGTTCCTTTTTCCCACGCGCCATTCGAGAATGGAATGGTAGAAAAGTAGTATGAAAATGGTTCGATGAACCCTCTGCCAGGCACTTAAGTGTGAATTGCAGAGTAACGATGTAGATGTAGATGTAGATGTTACCCAAGGATTTCTACTAGCCCTCGTCTTTTTACCTACTTGATCCTCTGCTGCCTTCACTATCCAATCTCTCAAGCTATCCATTCTTGTTCTACTGTATTTCTTTCCCATGTATTTGTCAATGTTCGCTAATGTTCTCTCTGAAACTCTCTACAACCTCTTTCAGTTTATCCAGGTCCCATCTCCTTAAATTCCTACCTGTTAGCAGTTTCTTCAGTTTTAATCGACAGTTTATAACCAATAAATTTTGGTCAGCGTCCACATCTGCCCCTGGACATATCTTGCATTTAAGACCTGGTTCCTAAATCTCTGTCTCCAGGCCTCTTCCACGTATACAGCCGTCTTTCATGATTCTCAAACCAAGTATGAGTAAGTTATCCTCTGCGCACAATTCTACCAGGCGGCTTCCTCTTTCATTCGTTACCCCCAAGTCCATACTCACCTACTACTCGTACTTTTCCTCCTCGTCCTTTCCCTGCTATCGAATTACAGTCCCCAAGACTATTAAAGTTTCATCTCCCTTAACTATCTGGATAATTTCTTTTATCGCATCATACATTTCTTCAATCTCTTCATCATCTGCGGAGCTAGTTGGCATATAAACTTGTACTACTGTGATGGGCGTGGGCTTCGCGTCTATTTGGTTTTGTATTTATAACCCTGTATTCATCTCACCACAAGTCTTGTTTCTCCTCCCACCGAACTTCACTAATACCCTCTATAACTAAGTTTAACTTATCCATTTCCCTTTTTAAATTTTCTAACCTACCTGTCCGATTAAGGGATCTGACATTGCACGCTCCGATCCGTACAACGCCAGTTTTCTTTCTCCTGACAACGACGTCCTCTTGAGTAGTCCCCGCCCGGAGATCCGAATGGGGGACTATTTTACCTCCGGAATATTTTACCCAAGAGGACGCCATCATCATTTAACCATACAGTAAAGCTGCATGCCGTCGGGAAACATTGCGGGTGTAGTTTCCCCTTGCTTTCAGCCGTTCGCAGTACCAGCACAGCAAGGCTGTTTTGGTTAATGTTGCAAGGCCAGGTCAGTCAGTCATCCAGACTGTTGCCCCTGCAACTACTGAAAAGGCTGCTGCCCCTCTACAGGAACCACACGTTTGTCTGGCCTCTCAACAGATACCCCTCCGTCGTGGTTGCACCTACGGTACGGCTATCTGTATCGCTGAGGCACGCAAGCCTCCCCACCAACATCAAGGTCCATGTTTCATTGGGGGGAGCGGCCCGTTACTTACCCGAGTTACATGACCTGTGCGTAGACATCTAGTGCCACATACCTCACAAAGCTACCAAGAAACTGCCTGATCTCTGATATGCAGAATCATTGATGTATTTCGTTCCAAAGAGGGAAAAACAAATTATTGAGCAAGTGATCATAATGTTTCTGCTTATCAGTGTAAATTTAAGTGTTAGGGAATCTTTTCCTAAGGCATTTGTCTGAAGGGCAGCCTTGTATGGGAGTGAAATGTGGAGGATAAATAGGTCACATAAGAAGAGAATAGAAGCGTTTGAAATGCGATGCTAGAGAAGAATGTTGATGATTATAAGAGTTGACAGAGTAAGCAGGGGGTGCTGTTTCGTAAAAAACTGACATTTTGAGCCCGTGGCTGTGTACAAAATACAGGTTGACTCTTACATAGAAGATAACAGCAACCAGCCACTTTTACGATGCTATTTACTTATTTAAATAGCGCCGTTACCGGTTCCGGCTAGTTCACGTTTTACATTATTTTTCGCCTTTTCTTTTCGCAACTGATGAAGTTTCCTTGTGGTGGTGGTGACCTACAAGCAAAACAAGATGTGAGACAATGTCTTTTCAGCTGTCATTTTGCTCACAACGATTTTAAGTGAAGTAAACAAATTATTAAAGGGTTACTTACGATGAAAAATAGGAGCCATTATGTTCCAGTGGAGACTGCTTCTGATCTTGCAGCAGCGAAAGCTGTATGATGCCATAAACAGTCTGCACTGGAACATAATGGCGCCGATTTTTGATCGTAAATAACTGAAGTTAAAAAGGCACTGGCTCAAATCTTGTTTCGGTTGCAGGGCACCATCACCCCAAGGAGAGTTCATCAGTTGGGTAAGCGAAAGGCGAAAACTATTGTGAACTAGCCGTCTGAAGATGAACCTGTCGGTTCTAAACTGGTAACGGCCCCATTTAAATAAATAAATAGCATTGTAAAAAGTGGTTGGTTTCTGTTGTCTTCTATGAAAAGAGTCAACCTATAAGTAGGGGGTACTGAATCGAACTGGAAAAAAAGAGATGTGGGGCACAAATGATCAGTTGGTATGACACATCCTGAGGCATCGAGGAATCATCAGTTTGGGAATGGAGGCAAGTGTGGAGAGGAAAAAACTTGTAGAGGCAGACGAAGGCTCATATACAGTAAGCAGGTATGGAGGTTGCGGTAGCCAATGGCGTACCCAGGATCTGAACGGGGGGGGGGGGGGGGGGGCAGGTCATACTAGTCTCAGGAAACAAGGACTCGAGGCAACATACAGCACTTCTTATTAAATAAAACAGTAAACCAGTGAAAAACTGCTTTCAATAAACATTTTAAATACGAGAATACACTTGTACAATCCGAGAAAACATGCAGCATTTCTTATTAAATAAAACAGTTAACTAGTGAAAAACTGCTTTCAATAAACATTTTTAATACAAGAATGCACTTGTACAATCCGAGAAAACATGCAGCATTTCTTATTAAATAAAACAGTTAACTATTGAAAAACTGCTTTCAATAAACATTTTAAATATAAGAATGCACTTGTTTAAAAATACAACTTTTTAATTCAGTAATAATCTTCTAGGATTTGCCGCAAATTTCTCAATTACGTACTTTCTTCTCTAACATCTGGCAGTTTTCTTTTACATAATCCTGTGAGCCTTTCTTCTCCCATAGTGCTTCTGAGCCACGTCTTCACTCTTCGAAGTGTGCTGAAGGATCGTTCCACAGTCGCTGTTGTGCATGGAATAGTGCTCAAAATTTTTAGTGCTTTTTCACGCTAGGGAAACGACTTCCATATCCTTTAATTTAGCTTCAGTTATATTCTTTTTCCTCCATAAATTGTACCATAGTTCCAGTTCTCTGGCAATATCATCCAATCCATAAAATGATTCTGCACTTTTAAGGAAGTCTGTTACACTAGAATTGCTCATATTCGAGGGATGTAGCTTATATAGAGCAAAAGCTAGTGTATTTTCTGGTGAAAATCGTATACTTAATGATGACATGAATGATTCGATGTATGGTATTACCAGCGAACGTCGCCAGTATTCGTTGTCATTTTGGGATGGTGGATTGTTTCTGAATTTTTGCTTGCAAACAAAACGTGGAACAGTAATTTCTATTTCCAGTTCCTCTGCTATAACTTGTGCTTTTGCAAGTAATTCGCTAGTTACTCTGTCTGCTTCCTTTCGATCATTACTGATGGTTCGAATGACTCTGAGCACTATGGGACTTAACATCTGTGGTCATCAGTCCTCTAGAACTTAGAACTACTTAAACCTAACTAACCTAAGGACATCACACACATCCATGCCCGAGGCAGGATTCGAACCTGCGACCGTAGCGGTCACGCGTTTCCAGACTGAAGCGCCTAGAACCGCACGGCCACACCGGCCGGCTCGATCATTACTGAGCACGTCAAGGATTCCTCTGATGTGTTCCCTCACCGCGATCATATCTGGAGACATAGACTGCAGGACATTAGCTACTGGTTCCAAAACTGCTGAGTATTTGGCTATTGTTTGTAAAGATAAGATTACGCAAGTGAACAATGGCTTCAGGCAGCCCTAATAGGGCTTTTACTGAAGTTTTGTGGAACGTTCTCAAAATTATTTTATAAATCACTTGCACTAAATGTCTCGCCATCTACTGCTTCTCATAACCTGCACGTCAACTGCTATTAATCTACAGTTAGCGTCAGCTGTAACTAAAAAATTAATAGTTTAGGAGCAGAAAAACGTTTTACATTTAAATATGGTAGGAGAAACGATGTTGTTCGTTAGAAACTAAACACAGTCATGATCCCTTACTAGGCAGCAAGTGAATACGCTGTTCCTTGGCGACGTAACAGGCCTGCGAATAGCAGAGCGGATTGCTTATCGCTAAATTTATTATTTCTATAAACTTCCCTGCCGACAGTAACGTGCCGAAGACGAAAAAATTACTCCCGGATCTGCGCGAACAAGTTCGAATACCTTTTGGGAGGGGGGGGGGGCAGCTGCCCCTTCCTGCCCCTCGCTGGGTACGCCCATGGCGGTAGCTACACACGGCTGAACAAGTCTGAGCAGTGTGGAGATCTGTATCGAACCAGTCTTCGGGCTCAAGACAATGATAACGCGACAATCGCCTCATTGACGAGTACAGCTGTAGGCATACTCCCAATTACTTTTGCTTCTTTCTGACTTCTCGTCAAAATACAGAATGTTACTGTACTGTGTGAAGAAGTGAGAGTGTGGACGTTTGTTAGGGAGGAGAGGAGCGTGTGCCGAGGGGTGGAGGGCAGACAGCAAGCATCTCGCGCTCCTTCCAAAATAGCTGCCGCGTCAGAGACGGCGTGACGTCACTTCCGCAGGCCCACCTGTCGCCAGTCTAATCGAATAAACAGCAGGACGCTCCGCGCCGCGCGCCACACTTCGGCTGCGAGGCTCAGACTGCCTGCCGGCCGAGGCCGAAAGCCGGGCTGCGCGAAAAAGTGTCTCAGCGCAGGTGCCCAGTGGGTCCGGGACTACTGCGTTTACTAGTGGACTTTGTTATTTTGTACATTCCGCAGAGACACTAACACACTGTCTTCCGTAGTTACACGTTGTGTCAGTTCTGAAGCCATCGTACGACTGTATTACGAATCAGCAAGGACATTATTAAGCACCAGTTGCCGAAAATGTCATTTATTTGACACAACATGATCGGGGAACACCCTATTTGATTGTAAAGTTCTACAAAACAAGGCTACGTAAGTCATTACTTCCGATTCTTACACATACTATCACACATGCAATGTAAATCTATCTGTATTGCCATGTAGTATTATTACATTCTTTAAAATTAATATTCCACTAGGCATGGCCAAAAATAATCAAGCAGCATATATAAACTATCAAACATATATGACTCTTGAAACTCCCTAGCAGATTAAAACTGTGTCCCGGACCGAGACTCGAACTCGGGACCTTTGCCTTTCGCGGGCAAGTGCTCCTTTCTTTCAGGAGTGCTAATTCTGCATGGTTTGCAGGAGAGCTCCTGTAAAGATTGGAAGGTAGGAGACGAGGTACTGGAAGAAGTAAAGCTGTGAGGACGGACCGCGAGTCGTGCTTGGGTAGCTCAGTTGGTAGATCACTTGCCCGCGAAAGGCAAAGGTCCCGAGTTCGAGTCTCGGTCCGGCACACAGTTTTAATCTGTCAGGAAGTTTCATATCAGCGCACACTCCGCTGCAGAGTGAAAATCTCTTTCTAGAAACATCCCCAAGGCTATGGCTATATCCTTTCATTCAGGAGTGCTAGTTCTGCATGGTTCGCAGGAGAGCTTCTGTAAAGTTTGGAAGGTAGGAGACGAGATACTGGCAGAAGTAAAGCTGTGGGGACGGACCGCGAGTCGTGCTTGGGTAGCTCAGTTGGTAGAGCACTTGCCCGCGAAAGGCAAAGGTCCCGAGTTCATGTCTCGGTCCGGCACACAGTTTTAATCTGCCAGGAAGTTTCATAACAGCGCACACTCCGCTGCAGAGTGAAAGTCTCATTTCACTTGTACAAGATCATTGATAATATTCAAATTCAGTACTGGAGCCAAAGAAGAAACTAAAGTAAAGATGAAAGGTATTACTTCCCATGCTGTTATTGATGGTCCTTGTGTTTTTACAGGTGGTGTTTTGAATTTTTCCATAATACAGGACAACGAAAATTTTTTAAAAACATTTTTTACTTTGATAGCTGATCTTTATATATTTTTGTGAGCTGAATCCAAATATAAGCTTCGTTTCTTTTCTATCATCCGTAGTTCTCGAGCAATATGCCTTTTATTATAGAGGGTGGTCCATTGATAGTGACCGGGCCAAATATTTGACGAAATAAGCACTACAAAGAACGAAACTTTGTCCAGCTTGAAGGGGGAAACCAGATGGCGCTATGGTTGGCCCGCTAGATGGCGCTGCCATAGGTCAAACGGATATCAACCGCATTATCTTTAAATAGGAACCCCTATTTTTTATTACACATTCGTGTAGTACGAGAAAGAAATATGAATGTTTTAGTTGAACTACCTGTCTCACTCTGTGATAGATGGCGCTGTAATAGTCACAAACGTATAAGTACGTGGTATCACGTAACATTCCGCCAGTACGGGCGGTATTTGCTTCGTGATACATTATCCGTGTTAAAATGGACCGTTTATCAATTGCGGAAAAGGTCGATATCGTGTTGATGTGATCAAAGTGTCCAATGGGTGTGTGCTGTGAATGCATTCTGGACGACATCATCCAAGTGTCCGGACCGTTCGCCGGATAGTTACGTTATTTAAGGAAACAGGAAGTGTTCAGCCACATGTGAAACGTCAACCACGACCTGCAACAAATGATGATCCCCAAGTTGGTGTTTTAGCTGTTGTCGCGGCTAATCCGCACATCAGTAGCAGACAAATTGCGCGAGAATCGGGAATCTCAAAAACGTCGGTGTTGAGAATCCTACATTCACATCGATTGCACCCGTACCACATTTCTATGCACCAGGAATTGCATGGCGACGACTTTGAACGTCGTGTACAGTTCTGCCACTGGACACAAGAGAAATTACGGGACGATGACAGATTTTTTGCACGCGTTCTATTTAGCGACGAAGCGTCATTCACCAACAGCGGTAACGTAAATCGGCATAATATGCACTATTGGGTAACGGAAAATCCACGATGGCTGCGACAAGTGGAACATCAGAGACCTTGGCGGGTTAATGTATGGTGCGTCATTATGGGAGGAAGGATAATTGGCCCCCATTTTATCGATGAAAATCTAAATGGTGCAATGTATGCTGATTTCCTACGTAATGTTCTACCGATGTTACTACAATATATTTCACTGTATGACAGAATGGCGACGTACTTCCAACATGATGGACGTCTGGCACATAGCTCGCGTGCGGTTGAAGCGGTACTGAATAGCATATTTCATTACAGGTGGATTGGTAGTCGAAGCACCATGACATGGCCCACACGTTCACCGGATCTGACGTCCCCGGATTTCTTTCTGTGCGGAAAGTTGAAGGATATTTACTATCGTGATCCACCAACAACGCCTGATAACATGCGTCAGCGCATTGTCAATGCATGTGCGAACATGACGGAAGGCGAACTACTCGCTGTTGAGAGGAATGTCGTTACACGTATTGCCAAATGCATTGACGGACATCATTTGGAGCATTTATTGCATTAATGTGGTATTTACAGGTAGTCACGCTGTAGCAGCATGCGTTCTCAGAAATGATAAGTTCACAAAGGTACATGTGTCACATTGGAACAGCTGAAATAAAATGTTCAAACGTACTTACGTTCTGTATTTTAATTTAAAAAACATATCCGTTACCAACTGTTCGTCTAAAATTGTGAGCCATATGTTTGTGACTATTACAGCGTCATCTATCACAAAGCGAAAAAAATGGTCCAACTAAAGCATTCATCTCTCTTTACGTACTACACGAATATGTACTAAAAAATCGGGGTTCCTATTTAAAAAAAAACGCAGTTGATATCCCTTTGACCTATGGCAGCGCCATCTAGAGGGCCAACCATAGCGCCATCTGGTTTTTCCCCCTTCAAGCTAGACAAGTTTCGTTCTTTGTAGTTTTTTCGTTTGACGCTTATTTCGTGAGATATTTGGCCCGGTCAGGATCAATGGACCACCCTGTATAGTACAAAAATCCTATGCTATACGGTAAACGGGGAAATCAATGAAACGCTTTGCTACAACATAAGCATGGTTTGTATTTACAGTAAGCTACTTAAAACAATGAAATTCGTTAATAGAGGTTTCACTTGTCAGCTGGAATTGGTTTGTATTTTCTTTCTCTTTTCTCTTTGAATCTTCTTGTGTAGCTTTTTCTGCGATGAGTCGCTTACTGAACTTCTCGGTGAAGCGACCAACAGTAGTCCCCCTTCATGTTGGTGTTCCAACGGCCTTGGTAGCGTCTCTCCATCATTTTAATGACCTGGTGAAAACGCTCTCCTTGCTCCTCACTCACATCTCCCATATTGTCTGGCAAGTAATCAAGGTGACTGTTCAAAAAGTGAACTTTCAGGCTCATTAAACAACCTAAAGTTTTAAACTTCTTTAACACTGTAGCTATAATAGACACATATTCTGAGTCTTTTTCATATCCTACGAACTTTGTACGACTTCCTTGAATGATACCCGTGTTTCTTTCTCATTTAAGGTCATTGTAAATACAAAGTTAACATCAAACATCAGTTTTCTAATGTCAGGTCCGACAAAGACGCCTTCTTTTAGTTTAGCTTCTGAAAGGTTTGGAAACTTTTGGCAGAGATACTAAAAACATGGTCCATCTTTTGGCAAAGCCTTTACAAACTGTTTCATTAGGACTAACTTTATATGCAGAGATGGTAGGAGTACGTTTTTTGGATCTACAAGGTTTTTGCGTATAATGTTCTTCTCACCAGGTTTTAAAGACTCTCTCACAGGCCAGTTCTTTGTGCACCAGTGTTGATCCCTAGCCCTACTGTCCCATTCACGCAAGAAACATGGAAATTTGGTAAAGCCACCTTGCTGACCAGGGAGCATGCATGTTACTTTCAGATCGCCACATATCATCCAACCACGAGCAGAACACCTTATTTTATTTAGCACTATTTCTAGGTTTTCATAGCTTTCTTCCACATGTACAGAATGTCCAACAGGTATAGATGCATACATGCTACCGTTGTGTAATAAAACAGCCTTTAAACTAGTTTTGGATGAATCAATAAACAGCCTCCAGTCTTCCTTTTTGTATTCAATACCAAACGCATTCATCAGACCAGGAATATCTGATCAGTATACTAAATTACCTTCTTGTTGAAATAACTTGGAAAATTGGTGATCTCTCTTTCTACACATGTAT
Source organism: Schistocerca nitens (assembly GCF_023898315.1). Lineage (NCBI taxonomy): Eukaryota > Metazoa > Arthropoda > Insecta > Orthoptera > Acrididae > Schistocerca > Schistocerca nitens. The sequence continues at coordinate 60,212,698 of NC_064621.1, read as the reverse complement.
ATGCTGGCTCCAACTGCCAATAAGTTCTTTTCTTTTAATCTGATAATGAAGTCCCATATTCCTTGATAGCGCGTAGGAACGGCACGGGAGACCCGCACCGCCGTACTAGGCAAGGTCCTAGTGGAGGTGGTTTGCCATTGCCTTCCTCCTCTTTTAATCTAGAGCCAAGCAATTCATCTTTTTCTTTCGTTGAGCCCAGATCCCTAACCAAATCGTTAAGCTCGGTGTGAGCAAACAATTTGGGCTCTAGACTTTCTGTATTACAATGCAATTCATCATCATCAGGTTAATGTAAATCAGACTGTACATCAGAAAATATTTCTGTTGGAATAGACTTAAAATCATATGGTAGCTCACGAACTGGCAAATCTACACCATCCCCTACTGGTCGGATGGCGGACGGAAGGTTAGGGTAGCTTATTACCTTCTTGTTTTTCGAATTATGACCAGTAATATCAACACTGCAAAAGTACCAATCATCGGAATGATTTCTTGGCTCCCTCCATATCATAGGACCGCATATCTAAAGGCATTTTTTCTCCTTTTTGGACCATTTTCTCAGATCTTCAACACACACATAACATATTTTATGCAGCGCCCAAGATTTATCTCGATCACCAAGTTTAGATCCAAAGTATGATAGATAAACCTTTTTCACAAAGTCTGTAATGTTTCTTTGGTGTTTTTTAATCATAAATCCACCACAAATCTAACAAAAACTGTCAGCGGAGTATTTACAACCACGATTAGAGACTGTACTGAGCACATAAACAGGAAACGGGAAAGTGAGGTTAGGTTGACAGTAAACTAAACACCATCTGTTAAATCGAAAATAGAATCGACCTTTTTTTGCCACAAAATGTTTTTCAGCAGTGCTACCAACATCATCTACATTAATTACACCTCCTTTTAAAATTATTTTAACTATATAAATTCTTTAAAAAAATCGCTTAATTCAACAAATTTAACTGTAAAATGTGAAGAAATGGTGGGTGATAAAGTTTTTTAAGAATCATATTTGGATTTCCCACCCTAAAAAACATAGGAATAACAGCAAAGAAGTGAGGGTACTGGACGGCTTTCCTAGGCTATTATTCTCAGTGGAGATACTGAGAGTATTGGTGGCCTTCGACGTTTCAATAAGCGCGACGTCATAAAGCGAATTATGACCCAGGACAGTATGACGACCTGCTTAATAGCTTGTTTGTCTGTCTTCGGAACGAAATACGTCACTTATTCTGCGTATCAGAGAGCCGCCGTTCACCTCGAAGACGGAGTTTGTCGAAACGACCGTTGAGTCGAAACGTGCAGCGCGCCATGGACATTGGCTGGTGGAATCAGTATTATGCTATAGAAGACATTCTCCCGCCCGTGCGTGGGACCTGTGCTGGTAATGGAAGACACGCCGACAGCGGCCAACCACCTGCAACCCTTCACCCTTGATGTTTCCCTCGGCGGTGATCCATCTTTCAGCAGTACAACTGTCAGTGTCTCGGAGCCAGAACCATCTTACTGTCATTTGATTAGCATTATAGTGAATTCACGTTGACGGCTCGGCCACCAAATTCGTTTGATGTAAAGCCTATGCAACCCATTTGAGTCGGTATCGGGCGGTATTAACACGTACGCAAATCAGTGACCCGTTATTTATGCGAGTTACATGACCCGTGCGTAGACATCTAATGCCTCATACCTCCTCAAACCTACCAACAATCTGTCGGGTCTCTGATACGCATATTCGGTGATGTATTTCGTTTCAAACACACACAAACAAGCTATTAAGCAGGTGGCTCATCAGTGTAAAAGATATATGTAAAGATATGGTGAACAATGAAAATGAAATTACGGCACATAGGACCTAAAACACTTGCAGGTAAAGAAACTAACCGTTCAAGGGGATGGCGATATAAATTAAGAGTGAAAAGGGTTTTATACGTATGCTTTAAAAAAGGTTTCTATGTTTTTAATCCTTGACGAGCAATGTTTCGTCTAGTCGCTGTATTTATATTGTCCAATAAAAAAATCTCCTTCTGTACACTATGACAAGTCTAGTTTCATCCAGCCTCTGTAACCGCTTAAACTCTTCGAGAACTTCCTGGCAGGTAGTAAAACGCAGAAACTACCTGTACTCAACTCTTCGACTGATTAGAATTATCTGCTCGCAAAAATGCAACAACAGAAAGTTTACTACGGCGCTTCGCCTGCCCAGGCCGAACAGCCACCCTGCTCCTTCGGGTTCCTAACTCCTAACGCCACCGTCACCACTTCGCAATTAAAAGCACTACCCCCCCCCCCTTCCCCCGCCCCCTCCTACGGATGAACTCACTATCCTCACTGCTTTTTCTACTCCTGTACCCCGATACCCCAAATATTGGCCTCCACCCTCTTCTCACGGGCTTACTCATAAACAACCACACTGACTAGCTCTCATTGGTAACTCAGTTCCCTGCTACCTCACTGCCCGGCTTGCTGTAGAACTGTGGCCTGGAACCGCACCTATTACAGTAAAAAGGAATACAACTGACAGCTGCCATTACTCCTCCGTTCTGGGTTTGCAAAACAGCCTCAGAGTTCCAAAATCCGCTATAGTTCCATAACAACTGCAAGTGTCTTCCGAGAAAGAATTCGCTGTGTCCACCGTACTCACAAGGGAACCTCCCCATCGCACCCCCCTCAGATTTAGTTATAAGTTGGCACAGTGGGTAGGCCTTGAAAAACTGAACACAGATCAATCGAGAAAACAGGAAGAAGTTGTGTGGAACTATGAAAAAAATAAGCAAAATATACAAACTGAGTAGTCCATGCGCAAGATAGGCAACATCAAGGTTAGTGTGAGATCAGGAGCCCCGTGGTCCCGTGGTTAGCGTCAGCAGCTGCGGAACGAGAGGTCCTTGGTTCAAGTCTTCCCTCGAGTGAAATGTTTACTTTCTTTATTTTCGCAAAGTTATGATCTGTCCGTTCGTTCACTGACGTCTCTGTTCACTGTAATAAGTTTAGTGTCTGTTTTGCGACCGCACCGCAAAACCGTGCGATTAGTAGACGAAAGGACGTGCATCTCCAATGTGAAACGAAAACATTTGATCGCAAGGTCATAGGTCAACCGATTCCTCCACAGGAAAACACGTCTGATATATTCTATACGACACTGGTGACGGCATGTGCGTCACATGACAGGAATATGTTGTCGACACACCTAACTTGTACACTTGGCGAATGGGTAAGAAGATTCTTCTACCTTGCCCGATTTAGGATTTCTTGTGGTTGTGATAATCAGTCCCAAAAAAAGTGATCGCATGAGACGGACGGACGGACAGATAATAATTGTCTGAAAATAAAAAATTAAAACTTTTTACTCCAGGGCCGGCCGCGGTGGTCTAGCGGTTCTGGCGCTGCAGTCCGGAAACGCGGGACTGCTACGGTCGCAGGTTCGAATCCTGCCTCGGGCATGGGTGTGTGTGTGATGTCCTTAGGTTAGTTAGGTTTAAGTAGTTCTAAGTTCTAGGGGACTTATGACCTAAGATGTTGAGCCCCACAGTGCTCAGAGCCATTTGAACCATTTTTTTGATCTCCAGGGAATACGTGAACCAAGGACGTCTCGTTCCGCAGCTGCTCACGCTAACCACGGGACCACAGCACTTCGGAGCTCACACTATCCTTGCTGTTGCGTATCTTTCGCATGGACTACTCAGTTCGTATATTTTGCTTATTTTTTTCATAGTTCCACACAACTGCTTCCTCTTTTCTCGATTGATCTGTGATCAGTTTTTCCAGGCCTATCCATTGGGCCAACTTATAACTAAATCTGAAGAGGGTGCAATGGGGAGGTTCCCTTGTCAGGCTCCTCGTCCCCGAGCGTGCGTCCAGCGTCCCTCCCCATTGCTGGAAACCGTTATCCGGCAAGCTATTCTACTCGCAGCCGAAGCAGGAGGTTTCCCACCTTCTCCCTTTGACCGTACAGAGCATAAGTACATTTGCAGACTAAAGTCTCACTAAAAGAGCCACCACACAGAGGTTGGGCAAAAGTACGGGAGCAAATGGCTCTGAGCACTATGGGACTTAACATCTGAGGTCATCAGTCAGTACGGGAACAACAGGAAAAATCCGTTCTCAACAAAACTGAGTAGCCTACAGGTTGCGCTGTTGTGTTTGACTACTAACGGCAGCTGTGCGACGTCCTCAGTACGTTGCAAGTATCAGCAGTCGTCAGAACAGTTGTCACTGCATTGTGTCACAGCCTAGTGAATTCGAACGTCGGCAAATTGTCGGAGCTCGTATGGTGGATTCTCCCGTACACAAGTTGGCGCATGCGGTGCCATATCGAAGATTTATACCGCATACAGGGCACGGAAAAATATCGTCCGCTAAGTCACAACGCGGACCAAAGTGTGTGTTCAGTGATCGTGATGAACAACCGTTGGAAGAGGACTGTGACGAAAAATAAGAGGAGGGCAGCTGCGAAAGTCACCGGATAGCTCAGTCGGTAGAGCATTAGGCTTTTAACCTAAGGGTCCAGGGTTCAAGTCCGAGCCGAGCCGGCAAAGCGCGTTGCGTGCAGGGGGCACGCAGCGCTGCTGGGCGGGGCGGGGCCGGGCCGCTGCAGAACTGAATGTCGCACTCGTGAACCTTGTCAACACCAAAACATCGCGAAGGGAGCTCCATTAGCTGGGAACAGCAGTATGAGTTGAAATTCCAAAACCACTCATCAATGATGAAATTCTCGTAAAAGGTAAACGTGGAGCTGAAGTCATAAAACCTGGTCCATGGGGCAATGGAAGAACTTCATTTCGTCGGATCAGTCTTGTTTCACACTGTTCCAATTTCTGGTTGAGTTTGCGTCCTAAGAGGGAAAGATGGTAGGCGTTCGGTGATGATTTGGGCAACCTTATCGTGGTATTCCATGCGCCCTGCGTTCATTTTGCATTACTGCCAAAGACTGTGAGACCGTTTTGACTGAGGCGGCCGTGGTGGCCGAGCGGTTCTAGGCGCTACAGTCTGGAACCGCGCGACCGCTACGGTCTCAGTTTCGAATCCTCCCTCGGGCATGGATGTGTGTGATATCCTTAGGTTAGTTAGGTTTAAGTAGTCTGATGACTCAGACGTTAAGTCCCATAGTGCTCAGAGCCATTTGAACCATTTTGAACCGTTTTGACTGATCCATTCCATTTCATGGTAAAATGTTTGTTCGCCAGCGGTGAAGCAGTATTCCAAGGCGACAGGGCACCGGCTCAAACAACTCGCATAGTCCAGGACCTACCCTGGTCACCACTGTCACCAGATCTCCATGTTACTGAGCCTTTGTGGTCCACCTGCATCACTATTGCCTGAACTTGGCATTATCTTGCAGGAAGCATGGTGTAAGACTCCCTTGAAATCCATTCCGAGACGACTGGGAGCTGTTTTAGATGCCAAAGATATTTTGAAAAGCCGTCGATAGAGTGTTAGTCATGGCAATGTGTTGTGTTTTTAGTGTTTCCTCATTTTTGTCCACTCCCCTTAGATCTAATGGTGGCACATAACACTCTCACAAAGCTCTGTTTATTAATTCAAGTCTACTGCACTTATCTATTGTTCTATCTTGTCACATATGTATCATAGCCACCAACAATACTGCTGTCGACAGTATGTGTGACATCATAAGATACGCTAAAAATAAACTTTGTTCCAGTGCTTGCATCCACTGAGAATAACCGACGGCAATCGGTTTAGAAAAGGACGATCGTATGGCGGCAGTATTACGACACAGTGGCAGATAGTTCTAAGGAGACGTGAACATAATCTAGAGACTCATATTGCATTTGCAGATCTTGAAAAAGCCGTCGACAGAGTGAATAGATAGATGCTGTGGATTGTAATGTAAAGACCAGTTTATACTAGAAATTTAATAATTTTAATTAACACAGGCAAAGAGAAAACTTTTCCAACAGCAATTAATAGAGAAGTGTGCAATCTCACCAACCTTATTTAATGTAAACATTGACGACATTATCAGGCACGAGAAACAACAAGTTATGCGAGCAATAAAAGTAATTCCTTGAAACTAACGTTTCAATATCGAACTCTTTGCTGATGACCAAGCAATTTTACAAAAGATGGACGATGATTTATTATTCGCTCTACATCGTGTGAGCTTAATAGGCAAACTCGATAACGTGGAAGTACCAGAAAATAAAACCAAAATTATCGCTTTTAAAGGAAAATATAAAATACCCCATTATTTCCAAAGCAATGCTAAACGCAAAATCAGTTGAACAGATATCTCACTTTCGGTTATTAGGTTGCGATCTAAGTTATGATAATGACATCTCTGATAAGTTAAATATTTTTCAATTTATATGTGTCACTACACATAGAACCTTAGCGAACAAAATTATACAAACTAATGCCAACACCTATGCTTACAAACAGCAGTGAGACCAGAAGAATAACTATGGAAGCCCAAAGAAAGATACAGTCAGCTGAAATGAATTTTTAAGGATAGTAAAAGGATGTAATCTGAGAAATCGAATAAAGAATTCTGAAATAAGGGAAGAATCAAATATATCTTGTATTAATGGAAAAATATAATATACGATAAACTGGAAGAAGCACACTGAAAGACTGTGAGGCAGAAAGAACAATTAAACATATAGTAGAATATAGACCTAAAGGAAAGAGACACACAGGAAGACCACGAAAAAGGTGGCCTCTGTGAAGACAGTCTACTTTACGGGCAGTCAGGCCGATAGTCCCACCACGGGACTGTGCCAAAGTTTACCTTTGCCTCAGTTCTCAGAAAACATAATTGTTAATAAATCGTATTGAATCCTTATAATCTCAGTTCTTTTCCTTTTTATAAATATTACCATTTGATTAAATGATTGAGGGTGACAATTATTGAACTATATGTCAAAAATGTAAATCAGTTTTAAACTACGGCGTATTCTCAGTTTATTCAACATTTAGACATCAACACAGATATTCGGATTTAGGCTATGACATGTTCGATATGCCTGCCGTCCCTGGCAATGACGTAGCAGAAACTAACAGCGAAGTTCTGCATGACCTTCTGAAGTGTCTGAACATCAGTGCTGTCGATGACCTCCTGAATGGCTGTTTTCAGCTCAGCAATGGTTTTGGGGTTATTGCTCTACACCTTTAACATAGACCTAAAAAAAGGAATCGTATGTGTTCAGATCCCGAAAATATGGCAGCCAACGGAGGTCCATGACAGTGGCCTCTTGGTACCCCAGAGCCAGAATGCGTTCCCCTAAGTGCTCCTCCAAGACATCAAATACTCTCCTGCTTCGATGGAGTCGCGCGTCTTGCATGAACCACATCTTGTGGAAATTAGGGTTACTTTGGATAATGGGGATGAAATTATCTTCCAAAACCTTCACGTACCGTTCGGTAGTAACGCACCGATTATTTCCGTGACTGGACACTGCACACCACACGTCACCCGTCGAGGGTGAAGAGACTCCTCGATGGCGAAATGCGGATTCTCAGTCCCCCAAATGCGCCAGTTTTGCTTGACGACGACCCATCCAAATGAAAGTGGGCTTCGTCGATAAATCAAACCATATTCACATTAAAATCCTGTTCGTCAGTTCTGTGGACAATAGTCCTGGCGAAACACAACGGCGGTTCCATGGCCCTGGGGCTTAATGGCTGATGGGTTTGAGTTTTTTGTGGGAAGAGATGCAGGTCTTTAACAACAATTTGTCGCAGTGTCTCTCGGTTGATTCCCACCTGTTGTGCATCTCGTCTGATCGATTTCCTGGAGCTGGTTTGAATCTCAGCGTGTGTCTTCTAGGTGTTTTCAGGCGTTTTCACCATTTGTGGACGACCGACATTGTCAACACTGTCGTTACGAATACTAGCCGTTCGCTCAAACTTTCGAATCAAATTCTTGATTGTTAGCTTGAACTCGGGCGTAAACTCCCTTTGGACCGCAGTTGTGCTGTTATTGCTCGCAGTGTAGGCCTTCAAAAGCGCTATACGCTCAGGCACGCTGTACCGGGACATTTTCACGTCAAAATGACCGACAACAATAACGCGCGGGCCCATCAGTTTACTAATTCCCATCATGCACCGTGGCCAACCGTGCAGTTTGAACGTACTAACGCAAACTGTTCAGAAGTTATGACGATTTTATTTCATACATTTCTGCAACAATTGTCACACTGAATAACTGTATAGCTAAATTGTATACAGAATGAGATTTTGCAGCGGAGTGTGCGCTGATATGAAACTTCCTGGCAGATTAAAACTGTATGTCGGACCGAGACTCGAACTCGGGACCTTTGCCTTTCGCTGGCAAGTGCTCTACCAAGCACGAGTCACGGCCAGTTCTCACAGCTTTAGTTTACAGTTATAATCTGCCAGAAGTATCGTATCAGCGCACACTCCGCTGTAGAGTGAAAATCTCATTCTGGAAACATCCCCCAGGCTGTGGCTAAGCCATGTCTCCGCAAAATCCTTTCTTTCAGAAGTGCTAGTCCTGCAAGGTTCGCAGGAAAGCTTCTGTAAAGTTTGGAAGGTAGGAGACGAGGTAATGGCGGAAGTAAAGCTGTGAGGACGGGGTGTGAGTCGTGCATGGGTAGCTCAATGGTTGCCGGCACGGTAGCTGAGTGTGTTCGGTCAAAGGGCTGCGTGCTCTCTGTAATAAAAAAACTGAGTCAAGGAGCCAACGATCAAATTGAACGGATGTCTTGTGACGTCCGCCCCGAGCAAACGCAACGAACTATATCGAACAAAATGAGTAAAGAAAGGTGGTAGAGCGCTTGCCCGCGAAAGGCAAAGGTCCCGAGTTCGAGTCTCGGTCCGGCACACAGTTTTAATGTGCCAGAAAGTTTCAAATTATATACAGTTTACACGTATCTGTTATAGAGATGAAGACATTTGTGTGTATGTGTGAACTCTCCTCCCAAGTCCCTGGATCGATTTTAACCAAATTTGGCACAAGAAAGAGTACCAGCACTGTTGGGTTTATAACCTGCCAGCTCCAAATAAGTAGAGATACCGTCGAAACGTATTTTTTCCAGTCTCTCTGTATATGCTGCCTTGTATTACATGCTAGTTGTGTGGAAACATTAAAGGCCTGCCAAATCAAGCTGCGGGGCAGCCTACATGGGACAGGCAAGAAATGGTTTTCCGAGACCCAACATGCAGGCTACCCTACACGATGGGCGTGTTGTGTGAGTAGTACTGGCCTGCTTTATTGAACTGTATCGCAGGGGTTACAAGGGGCGATGTGCATGGCTGGGGATAGGTTCAGATGGATAGAACAAGGGCGAGGAGGGAATGGAGAGAGATGAAAAGAAAGGGGGGGGGGTATGGTCAGAGAGAGAGTGGATGAAATAGACCAAGAGGAGATGAACAGAGTGAATGGGAAGAGGAGATAGGTGGAGGTGAGAGGATGAGGTAGACAGAGGGAAACTCTCGCCGTATGCTGGCGGCAGTATCTTTCCGATGTGTTAGCCCAGGGTGGCTTGCCATCAAGGACAACAAAATGCGTCGATAATCGTCGACGTAGCATTGTACCGAAGAGTGCTGTGGCTGACAACCAAACAAGTCCTGTTATGAAATGAAATAGCTCCCCACACCATCACTCCTGGACGTATGGCGGGCGACAGCTGGGCGGGTACTCCGCATCTGTCCGGGGCGTCTCCACACTGCTCAAAGGGTCTCAGTTCGAAGCGAGGCTCATCGCTGAAGACAATTCTACTCCAATCGACACCTCAGACAGCGATGGGATGCCAGCCTGGTTGTTGCCCGCCATACCCACCGACAGTCAGAAGCGATTATCCGGGGTGTCGTTTCTATTCATAGCAGGACCCCTTTGCTTGTCATCCGTCGCACCCTTACCGCACAGCGGTAACTCGACGGTAATCTGCAGTGCGGTTTGTTGCCCTTGATGACAAGTCATCGCGAGCTTACATTTCAGCAAGATAATGCCCATCCGCCAAGGACAGTGTTTCTACTGCTTGTCTTCGTGCTTACCAAACCCTGTTCTAGGTCAGCAATGTCGCCGGACCTCTACATCTACATCTACATCCATACTCCGCAAGCCACCTGACGGTGTGTGGCGGAGGGTACCTTGAGTACCTCTATCGGTTCTCCCTTCTATTCCAGTCTCGTATTGTTCGTGGAAAGAAGGATTGTCGGTATGCCTCTGTGAGGGCTCTAATCTCTCTGATTTTATCCTCATGGTCTCTTCGCGAGATATACGTAGGAGGGAGCAATATACTGCTTGACTCCTCGGTGTAGGTATATTCTCGAAATTTCAACAAAAGCCCGTACCGAGCTACTGGGCGTCTCTACTGCAGTCTTCCACTGGAGTTTATCAATCATCTCCGTAACGCTTTCGCGGTTACTAAATGATCCTGTAACGAAGCGCGCTGCTCTCCGTTGGATCTTCTCTATCTCTTCTATCAACCCTACCTGGTACGGATCCCACGCTGGTGAGCAGTATTCAAGCAATGGGCGAACAAGTGTACTGTAACCTACTTCCTTTGTTTTCGGATTGCATTTCCTTAGGATTCTTCCAATGAATCTCAGTCTGGCATCTGCTTTACCGACGATCAACTTTATATGATCATTCCATTTTAAATCACTCCTAATGCGTACTCCCAGATAATTTATGGAATTAACTGCTTGCAGTTGCTGACCTGCTATTTTGTAGCTAAATGATAAGGGATCTTTCTTTCTATGTTTTCGCAGCATATTACACTTGTCTACATGGAGATTCAATTGCCATTCCCTGCACCATGCGTCAATTCGCTGCAGATCCTCCTACATTTCAGTACAATTTTCCATTGTTACAACCTCTCGATATACCACAGCATCATCCGCAAAAAGCCTCAGTGAACTTCCGATGTCACCCACAACTGAAAACTTCTAGAGCACTGTGGCCAGGGTCCTCCAGTCAGTTCGGGATTTTGGAGATCTAACACGCCAACTGGACGGAATTTGGCACGACATTCTTCGGGAGGACATGCGGCAATTCTGTCAAGTCATTCAAGGCCAAACTTAATGAAATGATAGCATTGTTGGTCGGGAGGTCGCATCCGGGGAAGTTCGGCCGCCGGGGTGCAAGTCTTATTGCACAAAAACAAAATATTGAAGTGCTGGAACTGATTCAACACAAATTGTATCCTACAATAGACTGAAGAACACATTTCAATATAGTGCCATTTGTAAGCTTACAAAATAGAACATAAATAGTAAACTGACAATAGCCTCTTCAGTCCATACAGAGACATAGATCCGAAACGCAAACATATATATCATTGATTGTCTTAACTGGAATGACAGTTCTGTCATTTGATTCATAACCGTCCAAACTCAGTCATTTGGAGCACTCAACGGATAACAAGAGATGCACAGGAACATAAATTAATGAAAATGTCATAATGAAGTTAATAACACCATTAAGAAGTCGGGAGTAGTCCTAGGAACTGGTATAACCCCTTACTCGTTGTGTATTTTGTTCGCTACATAGTCTTGCATGTGATTTGTGTCCTTACCGGCATCGAGAATTACCCTACGCCTTGTTTTTCAAAAATTATGTCTAACATGTTAGCAAACATCTTCCTGAAATTTGGGTAACGTTTCATCTTCCAGCGTGCCGTTCTCATGTAAGCCTCGAAACTAATGAGATTATCTTCACTATTGTGGATGATGATATATGTCACAAACTGTCCTAACATCCACATCACGGTGTTGTTCTTGGTAGCGGGAAAATGTTTCGCGTCCGGCCAGAGCAGGATGTCGGTGCAGTGGATGGCTGGGCTGCTGCGGGTAATCAGGCCCAGCCTCTGCTGCACCCATTTCCAGTTAATGAGATGACCGCCACAAGTGAAGCGATGGCGTAAGGTGTCGACCAGGCCACAGCGGACACATTTATCACTGTCACTTAAACCGATTCTATGCAACCTTTCATTAGTGGGTATAACATCGTTTACCACTTTATACCATGTGGACGCCACTTCAGCAGTGTGGACGGTTAAACTTATGTTGTCCCAAACTACCTTCCAATGAACACTCGGGTATTTAAGTTCAATGGGATTCCGGACTATTGGAGATGTCCATCTTTTTAATAACAGGTGCGTCGTTGGTAAATCCTGCGTGCAATAATGTCCATCAATATAGCTTACTTCAAGAAAAAACTGCTTGACATGTCGTAGTTTGTAATGTATTTTACCTACATCAATGGGTGGATGCGTATCGGTGGGCTGTAAGGTTCGGAAGGGCCAACTGGTTACGCTGAGAGGTTCATTGTCCAACAAATGGGTGATTCGTTTAATATATAACGCAGTACACTTTCGGTTAATGTCAGGCATGTTTAGTCCGCCGGCCTGTCTGGAAGACGTCAGCGTGGTGTATTTCACTTTGAACAGATGCCCTTGCCAGATAAATCTATTAGAGAGTTTCATCACGTGTTTGGCCTGCATCTTGGGGACTGGAAATAGTTGGGCCATATAGTACGCTTTACTGAATATATAACTGCTGAGGAGTCGTATTCGTTGGAGAATGTTAACGGACCGCCAATTGTTTTCATAGATGGCACCTTGCATTTTATTGGTGACCTGCTTCCAATTTTTTGCATTCATTTTTAGCGGGCATTTGTCGATAATCATTCCCAGAGTGGTGTGGTTTTCGACACGCTTCGCCCAAGGTATAATAACTGCGTCGAATCCTCGAATGTTGACAAAGGTGCATTTACCGGCGTTGATTTTAGCACCGGAAGCACGACAGTACTCGTCTACCGCGGTCTTGATGGTTGATACGTCTCCGTCGTTGCGCAATAACACTCCGACGTCGTCGGCGTAAGCACGAACCACGAAGGACGTCCCGGCGATCGAAAGGCCTGCAAGTTTGTCATGAATAGAGCGTAAGAGCGGCTCGAGCGATAAAACAAATAACATCATGGAGAGAGGGCTCCCCTGCGGCACTCCTCTTTGGACCTCGATGGGTTGAGTAAGCTGTCCATTTACGCTGATTCTCGTTGTAATGCCCGTGACGAAATGTTGCACGGCATTTATAACCCGTTGCTCAAAACCACACCGCTGCAGTAGCTGTAGGAGGTACTCGTGGCGGACGCGATCAAAAGCCTTGCAAAAGTCGATAAACAGCAATGCGAGATTCACGTTAGTGACTGACGCTATGGCTATTACATCTCTATATTCCGAAAGGGGCGTCATAATAGTGCGGCCAGGGATGCATGATTGATGGTTGTGAATCACTTGCTTCATTAACGGGGACAATCTGCTGTTGAGTGCTCTGGCGAAGGTTTTATAATCAAAATTGAGTAAAGTAATAGGTCGGAAGTTATCTAAGGTCTTTCGGTGTTTGCTTTTTGGTATCAATACAATTCGGCCTTCCTTCATTTCGGCCGGCACGTCACTCCCTCGCATCACTTCATTGAGAACATCTGTAAATGCGTGTCCGATTATGGGCCAGAAGCGCACATAAAATTCCCGTGGCAAACCATCAGGGCCAGGGGATTTATTCGATGGCGAGCCAGAAATCAGTTCAAGGACTTCGTCTGGAGCAAAATCGTGTACGACCGCCGAGTTGTCCGCAGGCGTGACTACGGTGGGCAGACCACGCACGATATCGCCGCCGTCATCACCATATGTATCGCATACAGATCGGTGAAATACCGGTAAACTGCAGTAAGAATATCACTCTGTCGGGTCAAACGGAGTCCATCATCTGTGTCCAGCTCCCCGATAAAAGCTCGCTTGCGATGGGCACGATGTTTTATGAGGTGATACAGCGATGCAAGTTCGTCCTCTTGAAGCGATTTTGCTTTAGATCTGATCTTCAGTCCTTCAAGCTGCGTTCGCTTTATGCCTATAAGCTTCGCCTTTATTTGTTTGATGGTCTCCACTCAACTAAGATGCGGGCTGCCAGAGTGAATAACTGCTTGCATAACGTCCAGTGCACTTATTGACTTGAATTAAACATTCAATTTTTCTGAAACTATAATCATCTGTTTGTCTGTACATGAACAACAGAGCTACCGATTTCCGTCCCATTCGAATAATTCTGCCGTGATGCGTCTTCCCCCCCCCCCCCCCCCCCTCCTCCCTTTTTTTCCACTGGCAGCGCCTTTGCGATAAGAGACGGAATCAATCATGAAGTCTGCTTTATATGTTGAGCGTTACAATCAGTGTCGATATGTCGATACAGCTTAAAATCAGATTAGAAGATGATCCGTCCTTGGTTTTGATCTGCCATCTCACTGTCAGCTAACAAAGAAGATTATGTAGACTGACTTTTTTTTACCTTTATGTCAACTCACCCCTCATGTGTACTTCATTCTATATGCTAATGTAACATGTGATGACGAGAGCCGTGTCTTCAGACTCACTGCGTCATCAGCACAGACCAAAAAGGACTGACAATTAGTTAAAATAAGTAATACGTTGTTGACGTGGTCTTCACAGTCCCACACGATGCAGCACTCCACGCTAATCTATCCAGTGCAAGCCGCCTCATCTCTACGTAACTGCTGCAGCCTACATCCACCTCAACCTACATACTGTATTCGTGGCTAGGTCTCCCTCTACAATTTTATCCCCCCCCCCTTCCGTGCTCTCCCCTTCCCCCAGTTGTCAAACTGATTCCTTGATACCTCAGAATGTATCGTATCACCAGATAATCGGGTTGCGCCATAAATTTATATTCTCCCTAATTCCCTGGAGTACCTCTTCTTCTGTTGTTCGATCTACCTATATAATCTGCAGTACTCTCACAGTAGCACTAAATTTCAAAAGTTTGTACTGTCTTCTTGTCTGAACTTTTCCACTTTTGCAAAAGATTAAAACCCCGATAAATATCTTGAGAAAAAGCTTCCTTACGTTGAAATTTATATTCGACGTTAGGAAATTTATATTTCGCAGAAATGCTTTTCTTGCTTTTGCTTTAGTTATATATTCAGTTTCAGTTCGATACACGAGAAGCGATTCTGCTAATGTATTCATATTACTGCCACAGAACATACGGTACTTTTAAGTGAAGAACATAAGAGTAAGCAGTACTTATTAATATTTGACCAACGCATGGTCAATGTCCTCGTACTTGTGCTAACTCTGAAGTGAAACATGAAAGGTCTGTCACCGATTCAGTGATTTGTAAACGAAACGAAATAAAAATGGAGGAGGTCCGTATTTTAAATGTAGCGTCGATTACAACCCTTGGTAGCTACAGGACTTGACGTTTTCTATAACGTCTGTAATATCTTTGTCTCCGTTGTGTTAACATTTCTTACACGTTTTCTTGCAATAGCTCATGCAGTTAGAACATAACCTCGCAGTAGCACTTTAGTGAAATCTTCTACAGGACATTATTTGTGAATATGTGATTTATGTGTTACAACTTTCTTCTTTCTTGTAAACAGTGCAGCCCAGTGATTAAAAGCGTCATTGTTCCTTCAGATACTGACAATACCTCACTGGAGAGAATAGTTCTAAGATACTCACGATTAAAGTTGGATTTCAAGATATTTCAGGCTGCCTCTTTTGCAGCCGCTCCCGACTACACCGCCATGCTGATACGAGGGACAGCTTACCTGGAACAAACACAAAAGACATATTCAAACCTCAGAGTTCAAAATGATGGAGAGCAGCATTTACTGTCTCGCCGACAGGTGGCGAGGTTATTAAAAGAAATTCTTGTTTCAAAGCGACACGAATTCCGCTGAAGCTTTGTACAAAAGAAGAGGCTGGCATGTTTCTAGCGACCTTCCGAGAAAACTCATCCTTTCACGATTATTACTGTTTGAATGGCATAATTCCGTTAGTAAAACTGCAGAGTGCAGTTGTAGTGATAAACAGATATTCTCACAAGAAATTTTACTTTGCCTACATCTGTTATTCAGAGATTACAGTCTATTCCTCTTCACTCAGACGAAATGTTAATTAGAAATATTTCCGAAAATTAATATTGCATAACGCTTGTCTTTTGCAGGAGATGTAAAAAGGTCTCTTCAAACCATATTGCAACGACTTAGCACTATTACTTCCCCTGGACAACAAGCTGACCGCCGATATTGTAAAGTGTTCATCCATTATAGTCTTACAACCTAACATTAATAGCCAGTTCTTCATTGACTCGGGGAGCATGTTTTAGTCAGAAATTTGAAAGAAGAATAATATGTGCTTTACCATCACTGGGCCACTCGTAGGTACATCATTCTTTCTCGTCAACCCGTCCCTTCTGCTGATAAACGTTTTCCACTTTTTTGACTTATGTTTTATGTAACACACTTGCAGTAATTGTTTTGTGGTAATTGATTTTTAACGTCAACCTATATTATCAAATTACAAAAACTTCTATTGTGCTTGGGTTTACACCCATCAGATATCGATTAAAAGACGCCATGGTTCGATTAAGACTGTATATAGCTTGAATAAAATGTTTTATTGACGAGTTTCAACCACATAGTAGTTAACAGCTGTCCTAGTGAACATGGCAATTGACGTAGACAGATTGGGGAAAATGAAACTGACCTGGAGAATATTTCACGCACCTTAACATAGGCAACCCAGGTGCAGATGAAGTGAATTGTGTCGCCTTTATTAAGGTGCGTGAAATAAAATTGGTTCAAATGGCTCTGAGCACTATGCATGAAATATTCTCCAGGTCTGTTTCATTTTGCCCACCCTATCTAAGGATTATTACACTGTGTGTGCATACAAAATGATAACCAACAAGGTTACACAGTACAGCAAAGGCGGACCCAGGATCTGAGTTCGGGGAGGTGAACTCCTGTTAGTTTGGATGTGAATGA
Organism: Schistocerca nitens; assembly: GCF_023898315.1. NCBI lineage: Eukaryota > Metazoa > Arthropoda > Insecta > Orthoptera > Acrididae > Schistocerca > Schistocerca nitens. Next base: position 60,195,918 of record NC_064621.1, on the reverse strand, counting down.
CGAAATAGATTCAGGGAGATCATAACCTCGCCGTTGAGCGCCCATAAACTCCAAACTCACACACACACAGACACACACACACACACACACACACACACACACACACACACACACGAAATAGGCTCGAAATTTCGCGATAAATACGTCTGTTTGGCGGATCAGGACGCAAGCCCAATTTGCGAAGATATTTTTCTAGGCCTATGAGGGAGCCGGAAACGGATGAGTCCTCATTTTCTTTTGGTTGGGTACTCCCTTGCATTTACGTGTGTGTAAAAATAAATAAAACGTATTAGTACGTCTAGTTAAAACTTTGTACTTGTATGTACCTATGGTCATATATATAAAAAATAGATGTGGCTGCATCCACCACGTAGTAACACATCGCACTTCAGTTTTACGACAAGTACATAATCAACAGAAGCCTGATAATGTGGTCTACATTGGTTAGAAGTGACAAAGAAAACACTTTATAAATAATAACATTTTCAGACGGATCATAACGTCCATCTAAATCACAAAAGCTTCCAAGTTGTTTTCCTCTGATTTTCCTTTTGCGTAAGTCTGACACGCACAAAATGCTGTGCTTCACACTTTCCATTTAAGAGCTATTGCATCTTTTCCGCTTACTTCCTCAGTTTCCCTCTTTAAACTTCCTCATTCTCCTCCTTACTACTTTTTATCATTTTCCTCTTTGCATTGTAACGCAAAATTTGTGTAGAAAAGACACTAATTAAGCTAGGTTAACAAATGGCGACGTTTCAATCTGGATGAGATTACTGTCTCTGTGCCATAATCCACAACTGTCAAAGTTTTTCTTGGAGGCGGGGCACGATTAATAGTAACACGAATATAACACAGCAGTAGCCACACCTGCCCCTATATGCTGGATCACGTGCCGCCTTCTTCCTTTGGTTTGTGAAATTAGGTCTGCGGAATCGTTAGGAACTTCAGCAGATGCTTTTATTTCGCTTCAGCAACTAAGGTTATATTCTTGACTAATGCAACGATACAAGCACATAAACTGTAGACGTGTAGGTTGTGTGCCGTAGAGAGTGATCCCGAGTCACGCTGTCTTATTCTGCCGGACACGTGACTTGCCTGAGGGGCGCAGCCAACATTCCTGAGTTGCAAATTCCTTCCACCGCTGATATTCGAACCGGTTGATCGAGTATTCGTGCCGGCGTCGAGTTCGCAGCAGGCGGTATTTACACACTACAGGAGAATGTCAGAGTTTTTTCAAATGGCTCTCAGCACTATGGGACTTAACACCTGAGGTTATCAGTCCCGTAGAACTTAGAACTACTTAAACCTAACTAACCTAAGGACATCACACACATCCATGCCCGAGGCAGGATTCGAACCCGCGACCGTAGCAGTACCGCGGTTCCGTACTGCAGCGCCTAGAACTGCTCGGCCACCCCGGCCGGCTGTCAGAGTGTATCGCATACTTACAAGGGAACCTCCCCATCGCACCCCCCTCAGATTTAGTTATAAGTTGGCACAGTGGATAGGCCTTGAAAAACTGAACACAGATCAATCGAGAGAACAGGAAGAAGTTGTGTGGAACTATGAAAAAAATAAGCAAAATATACAAACTGAGTAGTCCATTCGCAAGATAGGTAACATCAAGGATGATGTGAGCACAGGAGCGCCGTGGTCCCGTGGTTAGAGTGAGCAGCTGAGGAACGAGGGGACCTTGGTTCAAGTCTTCCCTTGAGTGAAAATTTTAATTTTTTTTATTTTCGTGAAGTTATGATCTGTCCGTTCGTTACTTGACGTCTCTGTTCACTGTAATAAGTTTAGTGTCTGTGTTTTGCGACAGCACCGCAAAACCGTGCGATTAGTAGACGAAAGGACGTGCCTCTCCAAGGGGAACCGAAAACATTTGATCGCAAGGTCATGGGTCAACCGATTCCTCCACAGGAAAACATGTCTGATATATTCTATACGACACTGGTGACGGCCTGTGCATCACATGACAGGAATATGTTGTCGACCCACCTAGCTTGCACACTTGGCGAATGGGTAAAAAGATTCTTCTACCTTGCCCGATTTAGTTTTTCTTGTGTATGTGATAATCACTCCCAAAAAGTGATGGAAACATAAGAGTTTGTCAGATAATAATTGTCTGAAAATAAAAAATTAAACTTTTCTCTCGAGGGAAGATTTGAACCAAGGACCTCTCGCTCCGCAGCTGCTCACGCTAACCACGGGACCACGGCGCTCCTAAGCTCATACCGTCGTTGAAGTTGCCTATCTTGCCTTGGACTACTCAGTTTGTATATTTTGCTTATTTTTTTCATAGTTCCACACAACTTCTTCCTGTTTTCTCGATTGATCTGTGTTCAGTTTTTCAAGGCCTATCCACTGTGCCAACTTATAACCAAATCTGAGGGGGGTGCGATGGGGATGTTCCCTTGTTAGTATGAAATAAGAAAATACGAAATGATGACCTGGTCTATGGCGACAGTGAATTTCGAATGTTGTGCCGACACCCAGTGTTGTTTTACGTCTCCTCGAGTTCTGAATGGCTCTTAGTTCCATTACACTTTAGCGTCGCTGCTTAGATGCTAGCCTGAGTTTATTTGCGAGACGTAAAATATGTCGGTTGCGCATCCATTGCAAGCTGAGTCTTTCTAAAACCTGTATACGCAGATTACAATATTTACGCTGTCCTAATTTTTCCGTTAATTTCATTATAGTAATGTATTCTGCAAACATACTTTGCACCCGCCTCCGTGGCCGTGGCCGCTAATTTATTAATATGCCGTGGCGCTCGACTCGGCGTATAAGCTATTTGGAATTCTGTTGATGGAAAAAATTCTCACTGCCAGTATTTGGCCGGCAGGAGGAGGACATGTGGTGGCGTAAGGCTTCTGATCACCAGGCTTTGCGCCAATATCCTGGTTTAAATACCATGCCTGCCCACAGTGTCTTCAGACATCAAAGAATAACCACCATGGTACTAGAGGGACTTGTCGGCAGTAATAACGGTATGGAAGACAGAGACTTAGGGTGCAATTGCTACTCTGAAACAAAGAGGTTGGCAAAGAAAAGGAATTCGTGGCGGGCCGCATCGAAGTCACAAGACTGATCGCTCAAGGATGGGCTAGGTAAATGTCAAGCTGTCATCTTTCCTCCCTTGTACAAGCTACAGTAGTGTCCAAACAAGTCTGGCCCTCAATCCTTTTGGCGTTTATGAACGAGGACATGAGTTGGTGGACGCCTTGACTTACTTGGCGAGGCGGGCGTCCTTTGTGTGTGCAGTAGGCCACGTCTGGCGTGTTTTCCGGGGTGACTTGCACGACTCTCCGTCAACCGCAGCGACGTGTGGGCTGGGCCGTGTTTGCCCGCAGTAACGATCACAGAGGTAAACACCCGCTGACCCCGTACACAGCCGCGGCCGGCTGCTCCGCCGCTCTGCCCTTCACATACGTAACGGCCACTAAAAAGCCACGGAACCCGCCGCCGAGTTACGTCGCTGCACGCCCCATTCGCGCAACGCCCCGACCGTAACACAATTCTGACTTGCTGTTCAGGGATCACCGCTGGACAGTGCACCGTATTTGGTGAAGAAAGTGAGTGATAAATGACCTGGACTGAAGGGCAGATCTTCCTCTGAGTCATCAGTCTTCTGACTGCTTCGATGCGGTCCATCACCGATTCCGCTCCTGCGCCATTCTTTTCATGTTGGTTGATTTTGGCGAGAGGACCAACCAGCGAGGTCATCGGTCCCATTGCATTAGGGAAGGATGGCGAAGGAAGTCAACCGTGGCTTTTCAAAGGAACCATCCCGGCATTTGCCTGAAGTGAGTTACGGAAATCACGGATAACCTAAATCAGGATGGCCGGCCGCGGATTTGAACCGTCGTCCTCCCGTATGTGAGTCCAGTGTGCTAACCACTGCGTCACCTCGCTCGATTCGTTTCGTGTCATAGTAGCACTTGAATCCTACGTCCCCAATTTTTGTTGGATGTATTACGATCTCTGTCTTACCCTTCAGTTTTTATCCTCGACAGCTGACTCTAGAACCGACGTTTACTCCGTGTCTCAAAAGATGTCCTATCATCCTGTTCCTTCTTCTTGTCAGTTTTTTCCATATGTTCTTCACGGTTTCTGCACAGAACCTCCTCATTGCGTATCAGTCCACCTGCTTTTCAACGTCCTTATGTAGCGCCACATCTCAAACACTTCGGTTTTCTGCTTTCCCATTTTCGCAACAGAAATCTACTCTGTAGGAATCAGCATGGGTTTCGAAAAAGGCGATCGTGTGAAACCCTGTTCGCGCTATTCGTCCATGAGACTCAGAGGGCCATAGACACGGGTTCACAGGTAGATGCCGTGTTTCTTGACTTCCGAAAGGCGTTCGATACAGTTCCCCACAGTCGTTTAATGAACAAAGTAAGAGCATATGGACTATCATACCAATTGTGTGATTGGATTGAAGAGTCCCTACATAACAGAACGCAGAATGTCATTCTCAATGGAGAGAAGTCTTCCGAAGTAAGAGTGATTTCAGGTGTGCCGCAGGGGAGTGTCGTAGGACCGTTGCTATTCACAATATACATAAATGACCTTGTGGATGACATCGGAAGTTCACTGAGGCTTTTTGCGGATGATGCTGTGATATATCGAGAGGTTGTACCAATGGAAAATTGTACTGAAATGCAGGACGATCTGCAGCGAATTGACGCATGGTGCAGGGAATGGCAATTTAAACTCAATGTAGACAAGTGTAACGTGCTGCGAATACATAGAAAGAGAGATCCCTTATCATTTAGCTACAATATAGCAGGTCAGCAACTGGAAGCAGTTAATTCCATAAATTATCTGGGAGTACGCATTAGGAGTGTTTTAAAATGGAATGATCGTATAAAGTTGATCGTCGGTAAAGCAGATGCCAGACTGAGATTCATTGGAAGAATCCTAAGGAAATGCAATCCGAAAACAAAGGAAGTAGGTTACAGTACACTTGTTCGCCCATTGCTTGAATACTGCTCACCAGCGTGGGATCCGTACCAGGTAGGGTTGATAGAAGAGATAGAGAAGATCCAACGAAGAGCAGCGCGCTTCGCTACAGGATCATTTAGTAATCGCGAAAGCCTTACGGAGATGATTGATAAACTCCAGTGCAAGACTCTGCAGTAGAGACGTCCAGTAGCTCGGTACGGGCATTTGTTTAAATTTCGAGAACATACCTACACCGAGGAGTCAAGCAGTATGTTGCTCCCTCCAACGTATATCTCGCGAAGAGACCATGAGGATAAAATCAGAGAGATTAGAGCCCACACAGAGGCATACCGACAATCCTTCTTTCCACGAACAATACGAGACTGGAATAGAAGGGAGAACCGATAGAGGTACTCAAGGTACCCTCCGCCACATACCGTCAGGTGGCTTGCAGAGTATGGATGTAAATGTAGATGTAGATGTCTATGACTCATTTCCGTACAATGCAGGGCTCGCAAAAGTACATTCTCAGAAATTTCTTCCTCAGATTAAGCTGATGTTTGACACCACTAGGCATCTCTTGGTCAAGAATGTCCCTTTTTCTGCGCTAATTTGCTTTTTATGCCCTCTTTGGTACGTCCAGCGTATCCACAGATATTCGGACACCTCATTCAAAGTGTCTTCAGCAGAGCTGAAGCCGTCATAAAGGCGAAGGGTGGACACAGCCCATATTAAAGTTCGCTAATACATGTCCGGATACTTTTTATCACATGGTGTATACACAGTTTCAGAACAATGTAGGCAATTTTTGTTAAAACTTAATAGTACACCTGTGAAAATTGTTGACTTATGTATGGTATCCCTATGTTCAACGTCCACAGTTTTCAAAACTGACACTACTATGAATACATCAGCATTACGAATACAATACATAATTTACATGTTATTTGGCACAACTTAAGCTTTTGAGCGTTTTTTGCTATATTTTGCACCACAGTTTCGAAAATTTCAATTAAGACGCAGTGAAATTCCCAGAGGTACACGTCTCGGGCGTATTGACATTGCAATAGAGGTTCTTACGTAATAACCTAAGGCTTAAATGATGAAGGTATGACTTCGAAACCTACACTGGCATAATAAAAATTCTGTAAAGACAGCGGACGATACTTTTTACTAGGTTTTCATTTATTTCAATGACCTGAGTTACAAAGAACATTTACTATTACTATCATGAAATTTGAACACTTCTTTCATAAATAAGACAAACTTCTTTAATGAAATGTTAATAAGAGATCTTACACTTTTCGATATTTTTTAATCGATAGGAATGGAGTAAACTGTTTAGTAAAGTCACTTCGTTTAGTCAGAACTTTTGTAATTATTTAATGGAAATCCGGATTATATGTGATCCATTACAACTACAATTATCATAGAAACAAAATCTCACAAAACTAAGCATCTTAGGGGGAAAATTTTGGACCTGTTCTAAACGATTTTATCATTTGTTATATGACTTGCTGAGAAGTCGATACTGGTAAAGATAGCTGTTTGTGTTTCCTGAAGCAGAAATATGTAAATGAAAACAGAGAATATCCTTCGTAATTCTATTTAAAAAAGGGTGCGTCTGAGAGCTTGTTATTTGCTTAATAGGTGCAATAGTAAGCATTACTTTAATACTTACGCTACATACTCTCCCATCCCCTGCCGTTGTACGGGAAGCTGAAACAACATGAAGGAAGAAATAGGTGTCAGTTGCGCCGAGGTATTCCGGTCCGCCATTTTCAAATCGTGTGCCACTGGGTGAAGAAGAGCCACGGATAAGGAAGAAATTAACGTGCTGAAACGTCGTTAGTGAAACAAAAGTGCCGGCTCTGCCAGTTAGAAGAATGTGAGCGACGTGAAGTCGGCCCTGATCGATTGTGACAGCCGCTGCTTTTGCGACCCATGTCGACTGCAGACTTAACACGACCTATCGCTCCACGCTGCCATAATGATGTGAGAAGTGCTCCATGTCTTCTTCCGAGAAAATAAGGTTTGTTTTCCGAGTAGCCATACCTGTTTACAACCTTCTTCGTCTGATCAAGTCGTTTAGCACGAGCTTGCTTACTGTTCACAATTGATCGGACATGTGTAATGCTGTTACTTTTGTTAGTTCCAATCCTCTCTTTAATACATACGACAACCGTATTTATTGATAGGTAGGAAGCTGCTGAATCAAACCAGACTGTTCGTTTTACATTGCAGCACCAGTTATTAACCTTGTAAAACCAACTAAAAATCTGTACTTAATGACAGAAGTACGAACAAAATCGTATTAAAGTAAACAAATACATAAATTTTTAAAATACATCATTTTTAGAAATATACTTTTCATTCGCGTCAATTTTAAATAAAACGTGTAAGTTACCTGTCTCCAAAAACAGTTGGCAACCCTAGTCATGCTTCATATACACCGAAGCGCCAAAGAAACTGGTAGCCGCGAACTGTTACAGCGCGGTCTTAGGCGCCTTGGCCACGGTTCGTGCGGATTCCTCCGTCGGAGCTTCGAGTCATGCCTCGGTCATGGGTGTGTGTGTGTGTTCTCCTTAGTGTAAGTTGGTTTAAGTTGGATGAAGTAGTGTGTAAGCCTAGGGACCGATGACTTCAGCCGTTTGGTCCCACAGGAACTTACCTACCAGAAACTGATAACGGCAAGCGTATTCAAGACAAGCGTCTGAAGCAGTTGTTATATCGGTTTCTGCTGCTACAATGGCAGGTTATCAAGATTTAAGTGAGTTTGAACGTGGTGTTATAGTCGGCGCACGAGCGATGGGACACAGCATCTCCGATGTAGCGATGAAGTGGGTATTTTCCCGTACGACCACTTCACGAGTGTACCACGAGTATCAGGAATTCAGTAAAACATCAGATCTCCGACATCACTGTGGCTGGAAAAAGATCCTACAAGAACGGGACCATCGACAACTGAAGAGAAACGTTCAACATGACAGAAGTGCAACCCTTCCGCAAATTGCTGGAGTTTTCAGTGCTGGGCCATCAACACGTGTCAGCGTGCTAACCATTCAACGAAACATCATCGATATGGGCTTTCGGAGCCACTCGTGTACCCTTGATGGTTACACGACGCAAAGCATTACGCCTGGTCGGACGAATCTCGTTTCAAATACACTCCTGGAAATTGAAATAAGAACACCGTGAATTCATTGTCCCAGGAAGGGGAAACTTTATTGACACATTCCTGGGGTCAGATACATCACATGATCACACTGACAGAACCACTGGCACATAGACACAGGCAACAGAGCATGCACAATGTCGGCACTAGTACAGTGTATATCCACCTTTCGCAGCAATGCAGGCTGCTATTCTCCCATGGAGACGATCGTAGAGATGCTGGATGTAGTCCTGTGGAACGGCTTACCATGCCATTTCCACCTGGCGCCTCAGTTGGACCGGCGTTCGTGCTGGACGTGCAGACCGCGTGAGACGACGCTTCATCCAGTCCCAAACATGCTCAATGGGGGACACATCCGGAGATCTTGCTGGCCAGGGTAGTTGACTTACACCTTCTAGAGCACGTTGGGTGGCACGGGATACATGCGGACGTGCATTGTCCTGTTGGAACAGCAAGTTCCCTTGCCGGTCTAGGAATGGTAGAACGATGGGTTCGATGACGGTTTGGATGTACCGTGCACTATTCAGTGTCCCCTCGACGATCACCAGTGGTGTACGGCCAGTGTAGGAGATCGCTCCCCACACCATGATGCCGGGTGTTGGCCCTGTGTGCCTCGGTCGTATGCAGTCCTGATTGTGGCGCTCACCTGCACGGCGCCAAACACGTATACGACCATCATTGGCACCAAGGCAGAAGCGACTCTCATCGCTGAAGACGACACGTCTCCATTCGTCCCTCCATTCACGCCTGTCGCGACACCACTGGAGGCGGGCTGCACGATGTTGGGGCGTGAGCGGAAGACGGCCTAACGGTGTGCGGGACCGTAGCCCAGCTTCATGGAGACGGTTGCGAATGGTCCTCGCCGATACCCCAGGAGCAACAGTGTCCCTAATTTGCTGGGAAGTGGCGGTGCGGTCCCCTACGGCAGTGCGTAGGATCCTACGGTCTTGGCGTGCATCCGTGCGTCGCTGCGGTCCGGTCCCAGGTCGACGGGCACGTGCACCTTCCGCCGACCACTGGCGACAACATCGATGTACTGTGGAGACCTCACGCCCCACGTGTTGAGCAATTCGGCGGTACGTCCACCCGGCCTCCCGCATGCCCACTATACGCCCTCGCTCAAAGTCCGTCAACTGCACATACGGTTCACGTCCACGCTGTCGCGGCATGCTACCAGTGTTAAAGACTGCGATGGAGCTCCGTATGCCACGGCAAACTGGCTGACACTGACGGCGGCGGTGCACAAATGCTGCGCAGCTAGCGCCATTCGACGGCCAACACCGCGGTTCCTGGTGTGTCCGCTGTGCCGTGCGTGTGATCATTGCTTGTACAGCCCTCTCGCAGTGTCCGGAGCAAGTATGGTGGGTCTGACACACCGGTGTCAATGTGTTCTTTTTTCCATTTCCAGGAGTGTAGTATCGAGCGGATGGATGCGTATGGGTGTGGAGACGATCTAATGCATCCACGGACCCTGCATGTTAGCAGGGGACTGTCCAAGCTGGTGGAGGCTCTGTAATGGTGTGGGGGTGTGCAGTTGGAGTTATATGGGACCCCTGATACGTCTCGATTCGCCTCTGACAGTGACACGCACCCATTCGTGTCCATTGTGCATTGGGAAATTCCAGTAGGACAATGCGGCACCCCACATGTCCAGGAACACTCTCCTGAGTTTAGACACTTCCGCTGGCCACCAAACTCCCCAGACATGAATATTGTTGAGCATATCTGGGTATTCTTTGCAACGTTCTGTTTAGAAGAGATCTCCACCCCCTCGTACTCTTACGGATTTATGGACAGCCTTGCATGATTCATGGTGTCAGTTCGCTCCAGCACTACTTCAGACATTAGTCGAGTCCATGCCACGTCTATTTGCCACACTTCTGCGTGCTCGCGGGCGCCCTACACGATATTAGGCAGGCGTGCCAGTTTCTTTGACTCTTCAGTGCGTAACCCAAAAGGCTAAAAACACTCAGATCCAGAGACTCGTAAAGACATTAATTTAACTATCGTAACTGTCAGAGACGTGTGTCTTTTGGTTGGCCATTTAAGTTAAACCACTCAGACTGAGGGAAAAACACACCGTTGACGTGGCCGCAGCGACTAGTTTCATTCGGTTGTTTCTTTTTACTTAACAATCCGACTCAACAAAAAAACGATCGAATGGCCAACTGGATGTTAATACAATTTGGTTGTCCCTTCATTATGCCTACGGTTCGCCACTCGCCATCCGACTCTCAACAGGCGTCGCCGTTTCGTTGGTCCGTGACTCTCGGCGATTTACTTGTTCAGAATTACTCGCCTTTATGTTGTGCTGTCGCCCAGGTTGTCATTTTGATTATTGCTCTGACTATTACTCCAGTTTGTGTTGTGATTGAGACTGTAGTTATTTTTCTGTATTACGATTCATAAGAACGTCGAAAAAAAAAAGAATACTGGAAACCGTCTTTCCATTAATGTGTAGTAGATTAAGTCAAAACAAAGGTAGTAAATTTGCTTGATATTTCTCTTCGCTCCATGATGCAACACACAGACGTTATTCCAATGACGAATAATGCGTTTTAGTGGATAAGTTACAAAAAAATACAAGAGATCCCTGAACCATGAAGTCTCAAAGCAAAGACTTACGTCTAGTATCGATGACGAAGCCAATGAGTTTCACACCGTTTTAAAGATTTTTAAATTTCTAGAAATGCGTATGATTATCTTTACCAGTCCAATGAAAATTAGTATGGGAAGCGGTATAGGTGATCTTCAAGAAGAAGTGTGGATTTTAAAAAATGATCCGTTCATACTGTCCAGAACAGGAAGACATCTTGCAATTTTTCAAATGATACCACAAGATCAGTATCAACAACTCACTGACTTCTCTCTTGAAATAAACTTTTTTCAGAGCAACACATATTCGTGAAAGTACTTTTTCTTGAGGGGAGTGCATTATATTTGCTTAGACTGCGCACTGGCGGATGAGTAAATAGAACGTGAAATTCGTTTCAGTACAACGAAAGTTGAAATCAGCATTGTAGAACTTGGCAAGACAAAAGTTAAATAAATCTAATCTATCCCACAAGTGTACATAAAAAAGTTTGAGAGAAATAGCGAAATGTAAATAAAAATTTTAATACTCGCGGGCCAAGCTTTGACAGGCTCGATTATGCAGCTAATCGATGCGAGGCCTATTTTTTGTAGAGTCGTAACTTGCTGCCTTCATCTTCCAGAAACAGCGCAGGAAAACAACGTAATGCAGAAATAGTTTCACCTGATCCACAAAGTTCATAGATCACGGGAAACCCTTCTCCTGGATCGTTCTTCTAAACATCCTCGCTCTCAGTCACGTCATCCGTTAGTCTTACTTCGGCACTCTAGTCCTCTTCGCATACATAATCAGAGAGCCAGGACAACGTTGGAATTCCACTATTGACTTCAGAAGCCCTGACGGCAGGGGGAACACGCCCCTCTGACAGAGTTGCTGCGAGGACAAAATAACAGGGCTGAGCTGAAAGGAACAGTAAAATATGAATCAGATTTGAATACACAGTTAGTACATGAAACACGTCAGCCCCGAATATCTTATCACATCGAAGCCTAAGTAATGATCAGCAATGCATAAAGAGCTTAAGCTGGCATACGCGTTCGTGGTTTGGCACGGTAAATGACACGAGAATATTGGTAATTTCTGCTGGAACGTGTTTGGAAAGACACAGCGACGGACGTGATGACTATAGGGTCCGCCGTCACTGCACCACAACACTCCAATCCACTTTTGTACAGGAGGGGTTATAACACACCGGTTTCCGCGTGAATCCGGCCCGTAACACACGCGGTTTTCAGTTTTCCATTTCGTCTCTATTTTGGAAATTCCGCGGCATGTATCCTCTGCCGCGCGTAGTATAATTTCCTCTACCTCTCGCGCGACCTCTCTGAATTGTGTTTACACGAAACCTATCATTTTCATGTCGTTCAGCTTGGTCATTACTTTCCCGCGAATGATTGTTGTTATTATGAGGACGGGGCTCGCGATTCCTTCGCCAGTGATCTTCATCCTCTACTCTTTCCAGAAACGCAGAAAAACTTCTGTGTGTACTCCCAACAAATCGTTTAGAATCCTCAGGCAGTTTCTGCCAAAGAACCCAAACGATCTGAGCTTCAGTCCTTCTAGCCTTCAAATGTATCAGTTTTCTGTACCATGATTCGCAGAATTCTTTCATGGTTTGCCTACCTCTGACATCATACAGTCTGGCCATTACAAATTCACGCCACAACTGGTCTTGTTTTTGTTCTGACCAGTACTCGTCAATAAATTTTTGTTTAAAGGTCTCAAAAGACATCTGGTTATTATCCAGATTCAACCCCCATCTTTTTGCTTCTCCAGTTAGTGCACTAATTACGACATTACTTTTTTCCTGGTCGGACAAATATTCAGGAAAATTTCTTTCGCAATTCTTTATAAAGTCTAGGGGGTGCCATCCGTTATGCCTCTTTGCAGGGTCGAATTTCTCTTCGCCCTCTAATATTTTACTGAGAGGCATTCTTTCAGTAAAATGTGTAGGTCCGGTTTGTATTTTTCTTTCCAAGGCATACATTTTGCCTTGGATTTGTGAAGTGTTATGTTCACACTTCTTTTCGCAAGTAAGAATCTGTTTGGTTAGAGCTCTGCTTGTTTCTGTTACAGACTGTTTGATCTGTGCAAATTTCTCGTTACATTCGCTTTGTATTTTGGATTTAATACCTTTTCGTCAACTTTAGTACAGAATAAGTGTTCTATTTGATCTTGAATTTTAATTACTTCAGTGTCAAATCTTTCGTTAATGTCATCAATCTGTCCTTGTATGTTGGCAATATTGCCATTGATGACAGTAATTTCGATTTTAAGGTTTTTAATTTCATTACTCACAATGTCTACTTTTACATCAACCTTCTCAATCTGTTTACTAATATCACTACCCTGTGTTGCAATTAGCTGTCTTTGTTCTACATTTTGTTGCCCCAGTGCTGCGATTTGTTCATTAATATTGTCATTTTGCGCAGACAGTATTCTAAGCAAGTCAGTCAGATCAAGTGTCTTTTCACTTTTAGATTCTACTGCCTTTTCGTGTTTAGATCCTACACCCCTTTCTGTTTTTGGTGATTCAAACATATCCCGCGATTCATTAACATAACCACTGTCTTCCACATCACTCATATTGTCTTGCTTAGTACGCATGACACACATAGCTTCGATCTGTTTATTGACGTCTGCGTGATAATGTACGTAATTTACCTCTCGCATAGTGCCATCTGTTGGTATGCTGCCTGAACTACTCTAGATTGCATTCTGCTCTCGCGTATTTGGATTCATTTCTAGTTCCCTGTCCATTTTAGCTATTACTAAGTACTGATACCTTTTATTTTCAATTTAAACTGAACTTTCACTATCCTGTCTGTCAAATGATGTACAGATTCGTGCCGCTGGACGTTTTATGTTCACTCTATGTTTGTAAAATCCTAACTACTTATAATTTTTTCCGTCTGTAGGTGCAAGCTGAACAACGTCCTGTCACGCGGCGCCACGTATAACACTACGGCAGCGTTTTTACGTAGCTTACGTAATCAAATACCAAATTTGGTTTATTACGTAGTATGCCCCAACAGAACAATTAGTCCTGTCACGGAAAAGCCATGTATAACACTCCCCCTGTCCGCTACTGCTATACCATAACCTTAAAGTAGGAGTCAGCTTGCAAAACAGAGTTATTTTGTTATAGCAATTATGGTATAAAGCAACAGAGCAGTGTTACCCTCTGAGAGGAATTTTGTCGTGTTGACCGTGTTATTCCTAATGGGGGTGGCTTATCGGAAGTGAAAGTCAGAATTACGTAAATAATTAAACGGTGATAAACAAAATATTGCCTATCTGCACTGTTTAATTGATAATGGAAAACGGTCGCCAGCCTAACTAGGCAAGAGAATGGTTAACATTCTCGTTCAAGAAAATAGTTATTAGTAACTCTAATGGGTAAACACAACCTATACTTGACCACAAGCGAGTGCAATGAACTCTGACACACTCATATGTTTACGGTGAGAGTGAAACTAACAGTTGGAGCAGCACAAACTATTTGCAAAATTATAACAGGTACAGAAAAACACTATCACTTTCAGGGCTTACACAAACTGAGTGGTCTTTATACTGTTAATATGAACACAAGAGAGACAAACAATTAGCAAACAAGAGTGTATAACGTTTCACAACAGTAGCTTTCTCATTTTACTACATAGGAACACAACGTTAACAAAATTGCAAGAACTGGTTCACCTTTTAGAATTTACTACAGATATCAAGGTGATCATTAGCTAAGCAAAACTTTAGAAGCCTCAGTCTTAAGAACTTTTAATTTGAAGTTGGCAACAACACATTAATAAGCAGTTTTACTAGGAAAATTATTTCCAGCAAACAACATTTACTTTAACTCACTCTCTTGCCACATTAACTTTAACTTTCTTTTTGCTAAGTTCAAGAGGCATTAATTAGCATAACATTGGTCATAAAAGTTCTTTCAGTAGGGACACTCGGTGATTACTTTAGCTCAAACGGAAAGGAACCTGAGAGGTGTTATGATGAGGAGATAAATCAAGGTTGGTACATAAATTCAGATATAAATTACCTTATATTTGAGCACAATAACACCTCCATTAAGCTGATCCATCACTGAACATCATTATAGTATTACGTTACAGTGATTGCGCAACGTGGTGGCAACTGCATGTTGGTAGGTGGATTCGCAGACTGAATTGCTGGACTCTGTCATTTCTTGGTGGCGACGACGGATACAAATTCCAGAATAGTTCCAGCTATTTATCCATCCATCCGAGGCCTTAGAAAGAAGCAGGAAAAGCCTCTCTCGGAACCAGCACCATATGCGTCTTTTACATGGCAGAGCACGGCCTCGTAGCTCGTCCCCGACTGCTGGCTCGTCCCCGACTGCTGGATCCTCCCCGAATCGCAGCTCGCCTCCGACTGACTGCTCGTCCCCGACTATCAGTTCCACCTTTTCCACCTAGGCCAACCACAATTTGCGCGCGCTACACAGTTCCGTTCCCGAGGGGAACCACTACACCTCTTATACACAGAATACTAAGAGCCCTAAGTGAGGATCAGCAGTTTACATAACAGTAAACAACCATTTTAAGCAAAACAGAACATTTGCACATATAGACATTTCTACAAAAAATTATTCACACAAAATTACAATCATATACAGTAAGTTTTGTACCCTCCAAATGGGTCAAAGCATTTAAACGAGAGATATGCTACACAGCATACAATCAAATCATGATATCAAAGCTTGTACAAAGAAAGGAGTATACAATTTTGTGTTATCTTTCAACCAAACAATATTTACAGAAGCTCAGTGATGTAACATTAAATGAAACAAAGGCAAAATAAATCAGTAGGGCATTAGAGCCATGGTGTTACAGGGTTTCGCTGTAAGATCCAATGTCCACCCCAGGTGATACTCTCATGTCCTGCCTACTTGTCAAATATGGGGTGCCTAGGAAACCTGCTTTCTCGGATCGCTAGACAACAATTCAAACAATTCATGTTGTTGTTGTGTCTTCAGTCCTGAGACTGGTTTGATGCAGCTCTCCATGCTACCCTATCCTGTGCAAACTTCTTCATCTCCCAGTGCCTACTGCAGCCTACATCCTTCTGAATCTGCTTAGTGTATTTGTCTCTTGGTCTCCCTCTACGATTTTTACCCTCCACGCTGCCCTCAGGTACTAAATTGGTGATCCCTTG
Organism: Schistocerca nitens; assembly: GCF_023898315.1. NCBI lineage: Eukaryota > Metazoa > Arthropoda > Insecta > Orthoptera > Acrididae > Schistocerca > Schistocerca nitens. The sequence goes on along the minus strand of NC_064621.1, from coordinate 60,180,016 downwards.
CTGCCTCAAACATGTCCTACCAACCGATCCCTTCTTCTAGTCAAGTTGTGCCACAAATTTCTCTTCTCCCCAATTCTATTCAACACCTCCTCATTAGTTATGCGATCTACCCATTTAATGTTCAGCATTCTTCTGTAGCACCACATTTCGAAAGCTTCTATTCTCTTCTTGTCCAAACTATTTATCGTCCATGTTTCACTTCCATACATGGCTACACTCCATACAAATATTTTCAGGAAACACTTCCAATACTCGATGTTAACAAATTTCTCTTCTTCAGAAACGCTTTCCTTGCCAAATAGCAAAACTCCTTAACTACTTTAAGTGTCTCATTTCCTAATCTAATTCCCTCAGCATCACCCGACTTAATTCGACTACATTCCATTATCCTCGTTTTGCTTTTGTTGATGTTCATCTTATATCCTCCTTTCAAGACACTGTCCAATCCGTTCAACTGCTCTTCCAAGTCCTTTGCTGTCTCTGACAGAATTACAATGTCATCGGCGAACCTCAACGTTTTTATTTCTTCTCCATGGATTTTAATACCTACTCCGAACTTTTCTTTTGTTTCCTGTACTGTTTGCTCAATGTACAGATTGAATAGCATCGGGGAGAGGCTACAACCCTGTCTCACTCCGTTCCCAACCACAGCTTCCCTTTCATGTCCCTCGACTCTTATAACTACCATTTGGTTTCTGTACAAATTGTAAATAGCCTTTCGCTCCCTGTATTTTACCCCTACCACCTTCAGAATTTGAAAGAGAGTATTCCAGTCAACATTGTCAAAAGCTTTCTCTAAGTCTACAAATGCTAGAAACGTAGTTTGCCTTTCCTTAATCTTTCTTCTAAGATAAGTCGTAGAGTCAGTATTACCTCACGTGTTCCAACATTTCTACGGAATCCAAACTGATCTTCTCCGAGGTCGGCTTCTACCAGTTTTCCATTCGTCTGTAAAGAATTCGCGTTAGTATTTTGCAGCTGTGACTTATTAAACTGATAGTTCAGTAATTTTCACATCTGTCAACACCTGCTTTGTTTGGGATTGTAATTGTTATATTCTTCTTGAAGTCTGAGGGAATTTCACATGTCTCATACGCTAGACAACAATTCAAACAATTCGTATTAATGAATTTTTATTACAGTAACATAAATGATAATATTTAACTATGAGAATTTGAAATGGTGTGTCGCAAAAATGGGCGACAGGCAAAATAAGAAAGTCTCTTCAGTATGCACAACTCCTAATAAAAGTGAAACAATATAGTTCCTAGGTCGCTGCTGTAGAGCTCGTAGAACGGCTGGTCTTCAAATGGCCGCGGACATTTTTTTGTCATTTTACTGGAGATCAGTCACACCGACTTCGCCGATTTGACGTGTTTTTTTGTGGTATTATTTGGTTTTGTGTGGTGAGGTGGCACCTTTCATTTAAACTTTTGGGGACAGGATCGTGAATTTTCCAACTTAAAAGTTCGCCAATCCGCAGCCATAGGTGGGGTTCTGTGCCTCGTCGGGGTGAAGCTTCCGTTTTGTTTCCTCCATGCGTTTTCTAGCGTTGTTGACTAGGTCAAAATTTCCTTGTTATCTTGATTTATGGTATTATCTCACATGACATAGTCTGATTGGCTTGGTTCAAATGGCTCTGAGGACTATGGGACTTAACTAATGAGGTCATCAGTCCCCTAGAACTTAGAACTAGTTAAACGTAACTAACCTAAGGACATCACACATATCCATGCCCGAGGCAGGATTCGAACCTGCGACCGTAGCGGTCTCGCGGTTCCAGACTGTAGCGCCTAGAACCCCACGGCCACTCCGGTCGGCACTTTGTCTGATTTCCTAATCTTCTAGCGTGGGTGTGTAGATAACCTATGATGTGTGATTATGTAACAATGAATTTATCTTACGTCCTGTTCATCTAACATGAAGCTGTAAATAGCTTATCCTAGGTAATACAATGTAAACTTCCACAGCCGGTATTGTCTTCACTTAAAACGTCCGGGATGATAGGCCGTGGTCGAAGTATAAAACTCTCTCCTGACGTTTCGTCTCCGACTGCGGGAGACATCCTAGGAGGTAAAGCGGCCGAGGATGTCTCCCGCAGTCGGAAACGAAACGTCAGGAGAGAGTTTTATACTTCGACCACGGCCTATCAGCCCGGAAGTTTTAAGTGTTATCCTAGGTGATTACATAGGAGAGTGTGGTGTCTTCTGCTGTTGGTGGGCCTGTTTTTTAGGTTGCTGGCTCTATTATGCTCCCTGTTTCCGCCATGTCTTGGGTTTCATTGTGCCGATGTAGGTGGTTGCTGTTTTCTCTGTACATGTCCAGCTTTTTGTAGATTGTTGTGGCTAGCTTCTTTACTGTTCTTTCAACTGTGTCCATCTCCAGGGCTTTGTGGAGGGTTGTTGGTTTTGTCCAAACGGGAGCGCCTGCGGTGCTTATGTTCTCTTCGCCTAGAGGCCGCTACTGTCTCGGTGTCGTCCTAGACAGGGGTTTGTCAGCGTACTGTTGGCCGACGTTTTCACAGCCCCGTCTGCTCCACCGTTCCTGACCGTCGTGCCGGCGCTTCACTTTTACGGCGGAACAGATACGATGGGACGTATACCAGTGGGCCGACTTACGTAGAACTTTGCTGAGTCGCAAAGGACGAGTTGACACCAGTTAGGTTTGGACCACTGTATGGACGGAGAAGGCAGAATTTCCTGATTTGCATGCAGTAGAAATATATTGGGGTTACAGGGGATAGGGTGGGTGGGAGAATTGTCAAATTGGCGTCGAAGTCCGTCGAGGCGGGCCACAAGCTCGAATACGACAAATAGATTGGGGGAGAGGGGCAGCATTTTCAAACGAGCCGTTTCGGAGTTTACCCGAGGTCATTTAGAGAAACCACTGAAAATCGTATGAAAGGTTGGAGAGGGGTATGAACCATATGAAAGACGTTTGTGTTGTTTAAAAAGTATCAATTACTCTCAGAGGTAGTGTGATGCACGAAACCTGATATTATAATCATACGCAGAAATGAAAATTCTATTACCCCTTTAAAGATTAATAACGTTACCTCATCCGAAGCAATACCACAGAAGTCATCACACGGCACCCCTTCACATACACTGAAGGGCCAAAACAACTGGTACACTTGCCTAATATCGTGTACGGCCCCCGCGAGCACACAAAAGTGCCGCAACCTGACATCGTGTGGACTCGACTAACGTCTAAAGTAGTGGTGGAGGGAATTGAAACCATGGATCCTGCAGGGCTCTTCATAAATCCGTAAGAATACGAGGGGGTGGACATCTCTTCGGAACAGCACGTTGCAAGGCATCCCAGATATGTTCAATAATGTCCATGTCTGGGGAGTTTGGTGGCCAGCGGAAGTACGAGGTGTGGCTAGAAAAAAACCGGACTAGTACTGGTGAAACAATAAAACGAATGCAATAAGGCTGAAAGTCGCGTGGCCTGTCACGTGACTCTCGCTCCGCCTACTGCTCGAGTTTCATCTGCCTCCTGCACTCAGTCTGCCCGTGGCGTCTGTTTTAAGTAGTTGACGTTTTGTCTGTGCGTCGGAAAATGTTGAGTGTACAGAAAGAACAGCGTGTTAACATCAAATTTTGTTTCAAACTAGGAAAATCTGCAAGTGAAACGTTTGTAATGTTACAACAAGTGTACGGTGATGATTGTTTATCGCGAACACAAGTGTTTGAGTGGTTTAAACGATTTAAAGATGGCCGCGAAGACACCAGTGATGACACTCGCACTGGCAGACCATTGTCAGCAAAAACTGATGCAAACATTGAAAAAATCGGTAAACTTGTTCGACACTTTCCTTGTTAACTCCTGTTAACTCAGACACTGCTCTGATTGTTAAACGGCGATCTTGTCGAACAAGTTTGCCGATTTTTTCAATGTTTGTATCAGTTTTTGCTGACAATGGTCTGCCAGTGCGAGTGTCATCACTGGTGTCTTCGCGGCCATCTTTAAATCGTTTAAACCACTCAAACACTTGTGTTCGCGATAAACAATCATCACCGTACACTTGTTGTAACATTACAAACGTTTCACTTGCAGATTTTCCTAGTTTGAAACAAAATTTGATGTTAACACGCTGTTCTTTCTGTACACTCAACATTTTCCGACGCACAGACAAAACGTCAACTACTTAAAACAGACGCCACGGGCAGACTGAGTGCAGGAGGCAGATGAAACTCGAGCAGTAGGCGGAGCGAGAGTCACGTGACAGGCCACGCGACTTTCAGCCTTATTGCATTCGTTTTATTGTTTCACCAGTACTAGTCCGGTTTTTTTCTAGCCACACCTCGTATTTCAACTCAGAAAAGTGTTCCTGGAGCCACTCCGTAACAAATCTGAACGTGTGGGGTGTCGCATTGTCCTGCTGTAATTGCCCAAGTCCATGGGAATGCACAATGGACATGAATGGATGCAGGTGATCAGACAGGATGCTCACGTGTCAGGGTCGTATCTAGACATATCAGGGGCGCCATATCACTCCAACTGCACACGCCGCACACCATTACAGAGTCTCCACCAGCTTGAACAGTCCCCTGCTAACATACAGGGTCTATGCATTCATGAGGTTGTCTCCATATCCGTACACGTCACTCCACTAAATACAATTTGAAACGAGCCTCATCCGACCAGCAACATTTTTCTGGTCATCAACACTCCAATGTCGGTGTTGACTCGCCCAGGCGAGGTATAAAGCTTAGTATCGTGCAGTCAGCAAGGGTACACGAGTGGGCCTTTCGCTCCGCAAGCCCATATCGATAATATTTCGTTGAATGTTTCGCACACTGACAGTTGTTGATGACCCATTATTGAAATCTGCAGCAATTTGCGGAAGGGCTGCACTTCTGTCACGCTGAACGATTCTCTTGGATCGTCGATGGTCCCGTTCTTGAGGATCTTTGTCCGGACGCAGCGATGTCGGAGATTTGATGTTTTACTGGATTCCTGATATTCACAGTGCATTCGTGAAATGGTCGTACGGGAAAATCCCCACTTCATCGCTACTTCGGAGATGCTGTGTAACATCGCTCATGCGCCGACTATAACACCACGTTCAACCTCACGTAAATCTTGATAACCTGCCATTGTAACAGCAGTAACCGATGTAAGAGCTGCGCCAGACCCTTGTTGCTGACCACAGCGCCGCTTCCTTCATTTTTACATATTTGAATACGCATGCCTATACCAGTTTCTTTGGCGCTTGAGTGTAATTAAGCACAACGGGCAATACAGCATATACAGGGTTATTACAAATGATTGAAGCGATTTCACAGCTCTACAACAACTTTATTATTTGAGATATTTTCACAATGCTTTGCACACACATACAAAAACTCAAAAAGTTTTTTTAGGCATTCACAAATGTTCGATATGTGCCCCTTTAGTGATTCGGCAGACATCAAGCCGATAATCAAGTTCTTCCCACACTCGGCGCAGCATGTCCCCATCAATGAGTTCGAAAGCATCGTTGATGCGAGCTCGCAGTTCTGGCACGTTTCTTGGTAGAGGAGGTTTAAAAACTTCACCATTAAGAAAAAATGTTGCTTCATCACTGAAAACAAGTTTCGCACTGAACGCATCCTCTTCCATGAGCTGTTGCAACCGCGCCGAAAATTCAAAGCGTTTGACTTTGTCATCGGGTGTCAGGGCTTGTAGCAATTGTAAACGGTAAGGCTTCTGCTTTAGCCTTTTCCGTAAGATTTTCCAAACCGTCGGCTGTGGTACGTTTAGCTCCCTGCTTGCTTTATTCGTCGACTTCCGCGGGCTACGCCTGAAACTTGCCCGCACGCGTTCAACCGTTTCTTCGCTCACTGCAGGCCGACCCGTTGATTTACCCTTACAGAGGCATCCAGAAGCTTTAAACTGCGCATACCATCGCCGAATGGAGTTATCAGTTGGTGGATCTTTGTTGAACTTCGTCCTGAAGTGTCGTTGCACTGTTATGACTGACTGATGTGAGTGCATTTCAAGCACGACATAGCTTTCTCGGCTCCTGTCGCCATTTTGTCTCACTGCGCTCTCGAGCGCTCTGGCGGCAGAAACCTGAAGTGCGGCTTCAGCCGAACAAAACTTTATGAGTTTTTCTACGTATCTGTAGTGTGTCGTGACCATATGTCAGTGAATGGAGCTACAGTGAATTTATGAAATCGCTTCAATCTTTTGTAATAGCCCTGTATATTATACTCCAGAGTACATGAGAAGGCAACTTCACGAAGTAACACGTGTGACTAATTTGATTTAACTCCACGCTTGGAGTGATCGGGAATACTATGGGACTGTTTCGCCAAGTAGGTATTCATCTCTACGCGGTGGATGCAAAAACAAAGCATCTGAATGAGAATTATTTGACAGAAATCCTAGAACTCACGTACCTAAACAAAACCAATTCATGTTCGGGCTCCACTCCGCTGCGCCGGATATAGGCTAGAATTGACTATTCAACTCGTGCATTTAAAAATGAATACAGTGAACTTCAGACAACACAAACGCATATTACATCTGCATATAAATGATTACTCCTCAGCTCTCAGTTAAGTGCCTGGTAGAGGGATCATTGAACCACCTTCAAGCTACTTCTCTACTGTTCCACTCTGGAACAGCGCGCGGGAAAATGAACATTAAAATCTTTCCGTGCGAACTTTGGTTTCTCTCACTTTATTATGATGATAATTCCTCCCTATGACTTCTCTTTTAACCTTTAAACTTACACGTTATGCAGTTCTGTAGATGGCTGATGCTGTGTCAAAATTTATCGGTGACACTAGCTTCCTGTAATCTGTAATGTATGTACAAGGCATTTTACAAATTGCGTGATACGTTAGTATTTGCATTTGTTATGTGACTACAAGAACTACATTTTGCTCTTCTCATGCAACAGCCGATTACGGGGAGAACATGTGATACCTTTGAAGACGGGTCGCACTGTCGAGTATCTAGTCACAAGCTGTGGCGCGAGCTTCACGTATTGTCACTGTTATTCCGTCCGATTTTTATCGTAATTTTTGTAAATTTCATTATGAAACGGCCGATTCGTGGCATCCGATCTGAGTTGCGGGCCGTCTATCTATTGGCTTCCGGTGGCAACAAAAATTTTATTTTCAGCGTTTCATTTAATGATTGACCGAATTTAAAATGCTGCCATAATTGGCAGCAGAAGACACCACACTCTCATATGCATAATCTTAAAAGGTCTCATACAAAAAAAAACATGTATTGCAGTTACAAACAGTGTGTACGTCTTCAGACAACGGAAATCAGTACGTGCAAATTACTCAGACTATATTCGTCCACTATTTGGTAGTGAAAGCTCGTAGCGACTTCCAACAAATTTTACAAATAGCTTCAAACCTTTTCGAATCTTTTTCTCGCTGACACCGTCCCCAAATAATGGAGGAAGAAAGTTTCTCTCTTACTACATTTTCGCTGTTCTTGCGTTAAAACTTCAGCATCAGGTATGACGTTCTAATTTATTACTTCATTGCTTCTAACTCTGTTGGCAATACATTTTGCAGACAGTTTTCACATATATCACTGAATTTACCTGCAATACTATATCATCGCACGGCACTTTGTCCAAGACATATGACGTCACAAACATAACGTTTTCTTAAAACGGAGTCCGCAGCTCGTGGTCGTGCGGTAGCGTTCTTGCTTACCACGCACGGGTTCCCGGGTTCGATTCGCGGCGGGGTCAGGGATTTTCTCTGCCTCGTGAACTTAGAACTACTTAAACCTAACTAACCTAAGGACATCACACAAGTTCTAGGGAACTGATGACTATAGCTGTTAAGTCCCATAGTGCTCAGAGCCATTTGAACCATTTGAATCTTAAAACGGAGCGCAAATTACCCAGACCACGCTCATCCAGTGTTTGATACTCAGAGCACTTCCCGTTGTCAGACACCCACTTCGGTACCAAGCGTTGTATGTCGACAGAGTATCAACCAAAACTACAAATTAGTTCGTACTATGTGCTTTCGTGCAGCAGAACGGGCGTAAACGTTAATTAAAAGTAATTCCAGAAATATGGAGCACAAGAAAACATATTCATGTAGCTTCCGTGGGGAAGTTGCTAGAGGGTCCTGGGTTCAAACTACAACGATAATGTTTTTTACTGTATTGTGCGTGAAAGTGTTATAAGGGACTATTAATACTTCCGCACGTGTGATGCCTTCCCCCATGAACCATGGACCTTGCCGTTGGTGGGGAGGCTTGCGTGCCTCAGCGATACAGATGGCCGTACCGTAGGTGCAACCACAACGGAGGGGTATCTGTTGAGAGGCCAGACAAACGTGTGGTTCCTGAAGAGGGGCAGCAGCCTTTTCAGTAGTTGCAGGGGCAACAGTCTGGATGATTGACTGATCTGACCTTGTAACATTAACCAAAACGGCCTTGCTGTGCTGGTACTGTGAACGGCTGAAAGCAAGGGGAAACTACAGCCGTAATTTTTCCCGAGGACATGCAGCTTTACTGTATGATTAAATGATGATGGCGTCCTCTTGGGTAAAATATTCCAGAGGTAAAATAGTCCCCCATTCGGATCTCCGGGCGGGGACTACTCAAGAGGACGCCGTTATCAGGAGAAAGAAAACTGGCATTCTACGGATCGGAGCGTGGAATGTCAGATCCCTTAATCGGGCAGGTAGGTTAGAAAATTTAAAAAGGGAAATGGATAGGTTAAAGTTAGATATAGTGGGAATTAGTGAAGTTCGGTGGCAGGAGGAACAAGACTTTTGGTCAGGTGATTACAGGGTTATAAATACAAAATCAAATAGAGGTAATGCAGGAGTAGGTTTAATAATGAATAAAAAAATAGGAGTGCGGGTTAGCTACTACAAACAGCATAGTGAACGCATTATTGTGGCCAAGATAGACACAAAGCCCATGCCTACTACAGTAGTACAAGTTTATTTGCCAACTAGCTCTGCCGATGATGAAGAAATTGATGAAATGTATGACGAGATAAAAGAAATTATTCAGGTAGTGAAGGGAGACGAAAATTTAATAGTCATGGGTGACTGGAATTCGAGAGTAGGAAAAGGGAGAGAAGGAAACATAGTAGGTGAATATGGATTGGGGGGAAGAAATGAGAGAGGAAGTCGCCTTGTAGAATTTCGCACAGAGCATAACTTAATCATAGCTAACACTTGGTTCAAGAATCATAAAAGAAGGTTGTATACCTGGAAGAATCCTGGAGATACTAATAGGTATCAAATAGATTATATAATGGTAAGACAGAGATTTAGGAACCAGGTTTTAAATTGTAAGACATTTCCAGGGGCAGATGTGGATTCTGACCACAATCTATTGGTTATGAACTGCAGATTGAAACTGAAGAAACTGCAAAAAGGTGGGAATTTAAGGAGATGGGACCTGGATAAACTGACTAAACCAGAGGTTGTAGAGAGTTTCAGGGAGAGCATAAGGGAACAATTGACAGGAATGGGGGAAAGAAATACAGTAGAAGAAGAATGGGTAGCTCTGAGGGATGCAGTAGTGAAGGCAGCAGAGGATCAAGTAGGTAAGAAGACGAGGGCTAATAGAAATCCTTGGGTAACAGAAGAAATATTGAATTTAATTGATGAAAGGAGAAAATATAAAAATGCAGTAAGTGAAGCAGGCAAAAGGGAATACAAACGTCTCAAAAATGAGACCGACAGAAAGTGCAAAATGGCTAAGCAGGGATGGCTAGAGGACAAATGTAAGGATGTAGAGGCTTGTCTCACTAGGGGTAACATAGATACTGCCTACAGGAAAATTAAAGAGACCTTTGGAGAGAAGAAAACCACTTGTATGAATATCAAGAGCTCAGATGGCAACCCAGTTCTAAGCAAAGAAGGGAAGGCAGAAAGGTGGAAGGAGTATATAGAGGGTTTATACAAGGGCGATGTACTTGAGGACAATATTATGGAAATGGAAGAGGATGTAGATGAAGATGAAATGGGAGATACGATACTGCGTGAAGAGTTTGACAGAGCACTGAAACACCTGAGTCGAAACAAGGCCCCGGGAGTAGACAACATTCCATTAGAACTACTGATGGCCTTGGGAGAGCCAGTCATGACAAAACTCTACCATCTGGTGAGCAAGATGTATGAGACAGGCGAAATACCCACAGACTTCAAGAAGAATATAATAATTCCAATACCAAAGAAAGCAGGTGTTGACAGATGTGAAAATTACCGAACTATCAGTTTAATAAGTCACAGCTGCAAAATACTAACGCGAATTCTTTACAGACGAATGGAAAAACTGGTAGAAGCGGACCTCGGGGAAGATCAGTTTGGATTCCGTAGAAATGTTGGAATACGTGAGGCAATACTAACGTTACGACTTATCTTAGAAGAAAGATTAAGAAAAGGCAAACCTACGTTTCTAGCATTTGTAGACTTAGAGAAAGCTTTTGACAACGTTAACTGGAATACTCTCTTTCAAACTCTGAAGGTGGCAGGGGTAAAATACAGGGAGCGAAAGGCTATTTACAATTTGTACAGAAACCAGATGGCAGTTATAAGAGTCGAGGGGCATGAAAGGGAAGCAGTGGTTGGGAAAGGAGTGAGACAGGGTTGTAGCCTCTGCCCGATGTTATTCAATCTGTATATTGAGCAAGCAGTAAAGGAAACAAAAGAAAAGTTCGGAGTAGGTATTAAAATTCATGGAGAAGAAGTAAAAACTTTGAGGTTCGCCGATGACATTGTAATTCTGTCAGAGACAGCAAAGGACTTGGAAGAGCAGTTGAACGGAATGGACAGTGTCTTGAAAGGAGGATATACGATGAACATCAACAAAAGCAAAACGAGGATAATGGAATGTAGTCAAATTAAATCGGGTGATGCTGAGGGGATTAGATTAGGAAATGAGACACTTAAAGTAGTAAAGGAGTTTTGCTATTTAGGGAGTAAAATAACTGATGATAGTCGAAGTAGAGAGGATATAAAATGTAGACTGGCAATGGCAAGGAAATCGTTTCTGAAGAAGAGAAATTTGTTAACATCGAGTATAGATTTAAGTGTCAGGAAGTCGTTTCTGAAAGTATTTGTATGGAGTGTAGCCATGTATGGAAGTGAAACATGGGCGATAACCAGTTTGGACAAGAAGAGAATAGAAGCTTTCGAAATGTGGTGCTACAGAAGAATGCTGAAGATAAGGTGGGTAGATCACGTAACTAATGAGGAGGTATTGAATAGGATTGGGGAGAAGAGAAGTTTGTGGCACAACTTGACTAGAAGAAGGGATCGGTTGGTAGGACATGTTTTGAGGCATCAAGGGATCACAAATTTAGCATTGGAGGGCAGCGTGGAGGGTAAAAATCGTAGAGGGAGACCAAGAGATCAATACACTAAGCAGTCAGAAGGATGTAGGTTGCAGTAGGTACTGGGAGATGAAGAAGCTTGCACAGGATAGAGTAGCATGGAGAGCTGCATCAAACCAGTCTCAGGACTGAAGACCACAACAACAACAACACGTGTGATGCAATTGTTTTCTATTGTTCGGATTGTTTATGTTTATTCTGTGAAACTACAAATGCACCAGCTGCTTCATTACGAGTGGCGTCTGTTCAGTCGCACTTGTTCGACAGAATACCACACCTGTCTATACAAATGTAGTCTACAGGTTTGCTACTTTCAACTAACGAAGCGAAAGCAGACTGCCAAATGAACATTGGCACAAACTCCGAAGTCCCTTTACATATCAGGAAAATGTTCTCCCTTACAATAGTTCCACGCGTAAATAGTTAAAACAAACTGTCACCAGCGCAGTTTGAACGTGGGGCTATTGGTACGACGGTGTCACACGCTAACAACTAACCCACGCGAGATCTGCAAAACTAACACTCACTGATATGCTTTTCCTGTGCTCCGTCAGTTTGAATTGGGGCTTACGCATGTTATACTGGACGACAGCACACAGCACGAACTAAATCGGTGTTTTGGTTGGTACTCTGTCGACGCACAACGTTTGATACCGATCTGAGTGTCTCACATCTGGAGGTTTGCGCGTGAGGAACTTCCAGCAAACTTCAAACATAATCCCAAACCTTTTCCAAGCTTTCATCTCGATTGTAGCCCCACAAAAGTTTTCGTTCCGACTTTTTCATTAGTCCATGGCTGAATATTCCCAAACTAATAAAACTAACGTAATTACTGTTGTGTGTGTGTTCATAAAGGTCTTACAGACTTAGATATAGATATGTAAGACTTCAATTAATTTGTAAAGTAACTAAAGACTGCGGTTTATTGTCAGAACACTTAGAGGGTGCAACAGGTCTACTAAAGAGGCTGCTTACACCACGCTTGTCCGCCGCATTCTGGAGTATTGCTGTGCGGTGTGCCGGTCGGTATGGACGAGCGGTTCTAGACACTTCGGTGTGGAACCGCGCGACCGCTACGGTCGCAGGTTCGAATCCTATCTCGGACATGAATGTGTGTGATGCCCTTAGGTTAGTTACGTTTAAGTAGCTCTAAGTTCTAGGGGACTGATGACCTCAGATGTTCCATAGTGCTCACAGCCATTTGAACCATTTTTTCATGTGCGGTGTGGGATCCGCATCAGATGGGACTGACGGATGACATCGAAAAAGTACAAAGAAGGGCAGCTCGTTTTGTACTATCTCGAAGTAGGGGAGATAGTGCTACAGACATGATACGTGAATTGGAATGGCAATCATTAATACAAATGCGTTTTTCGTTGCGACAGGATCTTCTCATGAAATTTCAGTCACCAGTTTACTCCCGCGATTGCGAAAACATTATGTTGGCACCCACCTACATAGGGAGAAATGATCATCACCATAAAATAAGAGAAATCAGGGCTCGCACAGAAAAATTTAAGTGCTGGTTTTTCCCGCGCGCCGTTCGAGAGTGGAACGGCAGAGAGCTTGAAGGTGGTTCATTGAACCCTCTGCCAGGCACTTTATTTTGAATAGCAGAGTAGTCACGTAGAAAGGAATGAAGAAACGTTTGAAGCTTTTTTGTGCACGAGATCTGGACTCGTTGAAGCACGGGTGGGCAATTCATGGGAGAGATGCAGTGAATATTGCAACTGTTGAAAAGGTATTCTGTAATGAACTGGCCGCAACCAGTTGTTGTCAAAGGCGTTTATTTTTTCGTGATAACACTTCAAAGTGACTGGCACCCCACATTCAGATGTTTGTATTTATTGACGTGTCGAAAGTTTTTGTTCACTAACGACGTTGCATAATTTTGCAACGGAAGTTTTTACGACATCTATTGCAAAACGTAGTAAATAAAGACACGTAAAAACATGTAAACACTTGAAAACGGGGAGAACGTAAAATGAATGTCCTCTCAAAAACGCGTGTTCTGAGACATAATTTGGTGGCGTGGCGTGCCGGGAAAGGGGTACCCGTCACATCGGTGCGTTACACAAACATGTTAACGTCACGGATAGTGATGGGGAGCTCCTGAATGAGTCGTTCAAATGAACGCTTCGCTCCAGTGAAGTGTGAACTAACCACTCAATTTCAATGAACTGGTACTTCAAACTCTTCATAGATAACACACTCCACACTTTCTTCAAGTTCACTCACTCTCTTCCCCTCTCCCTCATCCTATTACATCGGCGTTACGTCACTCATTCTCCCTTCACTTCAGTCCTCCCTCTACTGCCTGTCGACGAATCGCGCGGCGTTTGTGGGAAACTATAGGTTTGCGAGGGGTTGGGGAGGTGAGGGGCGATGGGAAGGCAGCGTCAGCTGCTTCCTGCAGTGCTGTCATAATTACCCGTGACTATTTGTGCAGTTCAGTTATACTTCGCGTCTACCGGTAGCCTACCGTTGGCAGCGCTTTCGGACAAATTAATATTACAGATACAAACGAAGAGGCTGGCTGTGTGAGCACGCACAGCCAACATGAAAATAAAAGTTTTGTTAATAACACTGAAAGAGGGATTTTACCTGAAATCGTACCAATGACTACAGGTGACAGTTTACGTTTTGAATTTGGAGGGTTATATTATTCTCAACAAAATAAAATCTACAGGAAAACTTCTGAATAATTACTTAACGTAGATATATAGACTTTGTGACAGTGGTAAACATACTCACTCTATTCTGGATTAAATTTTAAAAGGAACATGAAATTGGACTGCATTTTGTTGGTAGCCCTAGTTTTTCAGTCCATGAATACGACAAATAATGTTTCACTTGGCTGATAAAGACTTTTTTGGGCGCTTCATGAGAAAATGTCGAACAAGATTAAATGTTATACCTTCCTTATATGTGACAGGCTTCTCTGTTTATCTTTCCTTTGTCCCCTTCGACCACGCTCTATTTAAGTTAGCTCAGACGCTGTAAGAGCGTAAAACGTTGCGTGCACGTTACTGCATAGTTGGCCATCTGTTGGTAAAATTAGGAAGTATTACGAACCTTTATTGTACGAGCGAGGCGAAGCGAGCGTAGCCGCGGCTGAGCGGCGAACTGGGCAACTTCGCCAGGCTTGCGTACTTCATGAATGAACTACTTCATTTGAACGCTTCACGGCAAAGAGTGAAATGAATGAAGTAGTTCACGGGAATCAACGAGTTCGACCCGGACGCTATAGTTTTCAACTGATGCGCTACGAGCGCTGCTGTTGCGTCACGTGACGAGGAAGCCCGCGAGCTGAATCACGTAAGTGAATCAGGCCCGCGGGTCACCAGAGGTTGCCCGTCCCTCCTTCAACGCATCGTGACTGAGGCGGGGTGGGGGGAAGGGGGTTACTGGATGTATCTGTCTGGGCAACCAAAACGATATGGTTGTCATTCTCTTCTATACCGCAGTGTCGCTTGATGGGGAGGTCACCAAGCAAATGCGATGAAGGTGTTTTCTGTAGCAGGCATAGCTGTGCGGGAGGCTTATTATATTTAATTTTCTGCGGCAGTGATATTTCTTGTGCCATAATACATGGCTTATTTTGGTATGAACTCTGCCTTTGGATGACTCTTGTCATTATAGGTTCATTTCTCTCTCATTACTACAGTGAGCTTTTTTAAAAGATTTTCAGCTGGTACTCGTACAGCTCGTGGTCTCGCGGTACTCGCTTCCCTAGCACAGGGACCCGGGTTCGATTCCCAAAGGAGTCGGGGATTTTCCCTTGCCCCGAGAAGACTGGGTGTTGTTGTGTCGTCTTCATCATCATCATTCACCCCCATTACGGTTGGAGGAAGGCAACGGCAAACCACCTCCACTAGGACCTTGCCTAGTACGGCTGCGCGGGTCTCCCGCATCGTTCCCCTACGCTCTGTCAAGAAGCATGGGACTTCGTTACCACTCGTACGTGTTCCCTCTCTCCCTCGTAAGTGGCTGCTTTGGACAGCTTGAATGTTGTCTCATTTTCAGGAATGTTGCAGTGGGCTTACACCAGAGCTGTTGATAAAATATCGATATATCGGTATCCTTAGTAAAATTATCGATATGTATCGCCGACATTCTGTCGTGATATACCGAAATCGCAATATCGAGTGCCAATATTTTTATTTTATATTATATTTTTCTCGCAATTTTCGGTAAGCGTTTCTTCTTTTGAAATTGTAGTAGAACAGAATTTTACTGTCACGGTGCGAAGGTGTTTTGCTACTTTCAGGCTTTCCTGATGTCCATTCTTGCTCTGTTACTGTGTGAAGCAACTACTGGTGCAGAAAGACGTAATCCGATAGCACTGAGGTGGGGCTGGCCATGTTAATGGAATAACAACAAGATTACCGATGTGAAGAAATAGCATACCAGTTGCGTTAAAAAAATTTTAAAGCATATAATGTGCTATTTCTTCACATCGGCATTCCTCAAAAACAGATGCTGAAACTGACGAACAAAAATCTTTGCGGTAGGAGGAGGCGTGCGAGGAGAAATGCTGACGTAATCGGTGCTCGACGCTACCAACAGAAACTGTAACGTGTAATTTCACCACGCAGTTTTGACATTACAAATACTAGGTCGCTGGCCTTAGCAGGAACGAAAAAACTGAGAAGTCGACGTGAAGTGTTCGGGACAAATCCGACATGTGACGAAACCGAACGACGGATCCATTGGACATGTTGTACTGTGCTACTTACATGCAGTTACCATCCTTAGCAAAGTGATAATCGCTGATTGCGAACGTGCATCGTTTTCCTTTCAGTTCTTGCTCTAAGGGTTGTTGATGTACAAAATATATGACAATAAATCAATACTTAAATAAACAACTCTAAAACCGACAATATACTCACAATGTGCAGCCGATATTTTTGTAGGCCCATACGTCGATATTCTTTCAGTCGAAATATCGATACATCGATACATTTCCTGGATATGCCTATAGGCGTCGACGATACCTTTTTAAATATGGATACTTTCAATAGCCATTCTAAATATCGATATACAGGGTGTTACAAAAAGGTACGGCCAAACTTTCAGGAAACATTCCTCACACACAAATAAAGAAAAGATGTTATGTGGACATGTGTCCGGAAACGCTTATTTTCCATGTTAGAGCTCATTTTAGTCTTACGGAGCACGGAACATTCAAGCCTATGACTCGCGACTGGGGAAAACCTAGAACGAGGAGGACACCTGCAATGGACGAGGCAATTCTTCGTGCAGTTGACGATAACCCTAATGTCAGCGTCAGAGAAGTTGCTGCTGTACAAGGTAACGTTGACCACATCACTGTATGGAGAGTGCTACGGGAGAACCAGTTGTTTCCGTACCATGTACAGCGTGTGCAGGCACTATCAGCAGCTGATTGGCCTCCACGGGTACACTTCCGCGAATGGTTCATCCAACAATATGTCAATCCTCATTTCAGTGCAAATGTTCTCTTTACGGATGAGGCTTCATTCCAACGTGACCAAATTGTAAATTTTCACAATCAACATGTGTGGGCTGACGAGAATTCGCACGCAATTGTGCAATCGCGTCATCAGCACATATTTTCTGTCAACGTTTGGGCAGGCATTGTTAGTGATGTCTCGATTGGGCCCCATGTTCTTCCACGTACGCTCAATGGAGCACGTTATCATGATTTCATACGGGATACTCTACCTGTGCTGCTAGAACATGTGCCTTTACAAGTACGACACAACATGTGGTTCATGCACGATGGAGCTCCTGCACATTTCAGTCGAAGTGTTGGTACGCTTCTCAACAACAGATTCGGTGACCGATGGATTGGTAGAGGCGGACCAATTCCATGGCCTCCACGCTCTCCTGACCTCAACCCTCTTGACTTTCATTTATGGGGGCATTTGAAAGCTCTTGTCTACGCAACCCCGCTACCAAATGTAGAGACTCTTTGTGCTCGTATTGTGGACGGCTGTCAAACAATACGCCATTCTCCAGGGCTGCATCAGCGCGTCAGGGATTCCATAGGACGGAGGGTGGATGCATGTATCCTCGCTAACGTAGGACATTTTGAACATTTCCTGTAACAAAGTGAAGTAACGGTGGTGGTACGTTCTGTTTCTGTGTGTTTCCATTCCATGATTAATGTGATTTGAAGAGAAGTAATAAAATGAGCTCTAACATGGAAAGTAAGCGTTTCCGGACGCATGTCCACATAACATATTTTCTTTCTTTGTGTGTGAGGAATGTTTCCTGGAAGTTTGGCCGCACCATTTTGTAACACCCTGTATAGGATTCCCAACATTTTTTTAAAATATCGACTGTCGTAGCTTACACCCGACGCCTGGAGAGCCTTGGCGGCTCGTTTCATGTTCTCGTTATGGACAGCTTCTAGCTGCCGTCTCAGCAGCTGGCGCATATTACTCCCTTTAGCGGTTGTCGCTGCCTCGGCTACGCTTCAGAATAGGCCGCTAGAGCGGCGTGGAGGAAGGCCTCGGAGCAGCGCAGTGCAGGCACTCCACGTGTGTGTTGTCTCCGCGCAGTGTGGGGGCGGCGCCAGCGCCAGTGCTTGGGTCAAAGGACAAGCGGCACGGACGGGCGTGACGTCTTCTGCCGGCCATCGTTCACTTTTCTCCGCCAGGACTGGGCAGACGGCAAAGCTTTGGTTCGCCTATGCCGCGCGTATTTGGTTACTCACGTCTGTGCACCCATTGCCCGCTCCGCAAGCTGTTTGAGCAGGTGTTCACTGAGTCGCCATGGACGCCTTTGTTGTTTGACTATACGTGATGCCCTCCCTGCTCTGTGTGTTTTTTGAAGTGACTTATGTTAACCTGCTGGCCAGCGTTCTCTCTTAACATTTTTCATGGTTAACGGTGAGCCCAGCTTTCACTTATAATCGTATCAGGAGCCAATAAATTATCTGTTTTTTTTTTTAATTTTGCGTTTGTTTTTAAACTGCTTTATGCGAGAGAAGAAACTGTTTCTGAATTGTAATATTTGTTTTCACTGTGTTTTAGAAGCTGGTGTGCTCTCTGGTATTACTACTATCCTGCCCTTTAAGTTTTGTACGCTATGACCTCCAACTAATACACTACTGACCATTAAAATTGCTACACCAAAAAGAAATGCAGATGATAAACGGGTATTCATTGGACAAACATATTATGCTAGAATTAACATGTGATTACATTTTCACGCAATTTAGGTGCATAGATCGCCAGAAATCAGTCCCCAGAACAATCAACTCTGGCCGCAATAACGGCCTTGATACGCCTGGCCATTGAGTCAAACAGAGCTTGGATGGTGTGGTGTCACCGCCAGACACCACACTTGCTAGGTGGTAGCCTTTAAATCGGCCGCGGTCCATTAGTATACGTCGGACCCGCGTGTCGCCACTGTCAGTGATCGCAGACCGAGCGCCGCCACACGGCAGGTCTAGAGAGACGTCCTGGCACTCGCCCCAGTTGTACAGTCGACGTTCATAGGAATGGTTCACTGACAATCACGCTCTCATTTGCCGAGACGATAGTTAGCATAGCCTTCAGCTACGTCATTTGCTACGACCTAGCAAGGCGCCGTATTCAATTGATATGTATTATGTGAAGCATGTACCGTCAAGAGCGATGTACACCAATTATGGATTGAAGTTAAGTATTACATCATCTACGTGCTTTATTTGCAATTCTCAAGACATTGTCCTGTTCCAGACCTCACGCCAGTCAGCGTGTAATTAAACGCGTGCATTTCGGCCTCCTCTAGCAACACGGTGTTGGCTCTTCTGCTAACACTTCAGATGGCGTGTACAGGTACAGCTGCCCATGCAGCTTCAACATGATACCACAGTTCATTAAGAGTAGTGACTGGCGTATTGTGACGAGCCAGTTGCTCGGCCACCATTGACCAGACGTTTCCAATTGGTGAGAGATCTGGAGAATGTGCTGGCCAGGGCAGCAGTCGAACATTTTCTGTATCCAGAAAGGCCCGTACAGGACCTGCAACACGCGGTCGTGCATTATCCAGCTGAAATGTAGAGTTTCGCAGGGATCGAATGAAGAGTAGAGCCACGGGTCGTAACACATCTGAAATGTAACGTCCACTGTTCAAAGTGCCGCCAATGCGAACAAGAGTTGACCGAGACGTGTAACCAATGACACCCCATTCCATGACGCCGTAGAAGCTAATTTCGTTACACGATGGAAGATCGGCTGATTTTTCTGTTGCCTTTAAGTATCGCGCGCCCGTTTCGATGCACCGCTAACGATGTAGCCAGTGTCCCGTGAAGAATTTATTCAAGAATGTTGCCGCGAAAAACTACGTTGTCTGCCTTCGGAATGATGAGCACAGTGGCTACATCAACAGTAGCAATCACAACAGGGAAAGTGAGAACAAGAGCGGAATAACTGTAGCACACACTTAGTTACTGAAGCAGTCATTCTTCCCGCGCTCCATACGCGATTGTAACGGAATGAGACATCAACATGTGGTGCCATGCTAAATAACCTCTGCCACGCACTACACAGACTATGTAGGTATATACAGGGTGATGATTATATAACTATATGAAATAAAATCGTCATACCTTCTGAACGGTTTGCATTAGGACGTTCACACTGCCCGGTTGGACTCGGGGCATGATGGGAATTAGTAAGCCCTGTATGGTTTGGTTTAGCGACGAAGCCCACTTTTATTTGGAGGGTTTCGTCAATAACCGAAACTGGCGCATTTGGCGGACTGAGGATCCGCATTTCTCGATCGAAAAGTCTCTTCGCCCTCAATGGGTGAATGTTTGGTGTGCAATGTTCCGTCACGGAATAACCGGTGCGATGAAACTTCCTGGCAGATAAAAACTGTGTGCCGGACCGAGACTCGAACTCGGGAGCTTTGCCTTTCGCGGGCAAGTGCTCTACCAACTGAGCTACCCAAGCACGACTCACGCCCCGTCCTCACGGCTTTACTTCCGCCAGTACCTCGCCTCCTACCTTCCTAACTTTACAGAAGCTCTCCTTTCTTTCAGGAGTGCTGGTTCTGCATGGTTCGCAGGAGAGCTTCTGTAAAGTTTGGAAGGTAGGAGGCGAGGTACTGGCGGAAGTAAAGCCGTGAGGGGGCGTGAGTCGTGGTTGGGTAGCTCAGTTGGTAGAGCACTTGCCCGCGAAAGGCAAAGCTCCCGAGTTCGAGTCTCGGTCCGGCACACAGTTTTAATCTGCCAGGAAGTTTCATATCAGCGCACACTCCGCTGCAGAGGGAACATCTCATTCTGGAAACGGTGCGATATTCCTTCATGGCACGGTGACTACCGAAAGGTACGTGAAGGCTTGGAAGATGATTTCATCCCCATTGTTCAAAGCGACCCTGATTTCGGCAATATGTGGCTCGTGCAAGACAGAGCTCTCGACCCCGTCGAAGCAGGAGAGTGTTTGATATCTCGGAGGAGATCTTTGGGGACCGCATTCTGGCTCTGGGACACCCAGAGGCCACTGGCATGGTCCTCGATTGGCCGCCATATTCTCCGGATCTGAACACATGCGACTCCTTTTTGTGGGGCTATATTAAAGACAAAGTGTACAGCAATAATTCCAAAACCATTACCGAGCTGAAAACAGCCATTCAGGAAGTCGACGACAGCATCGATGTTCTGATACTTCAGTGGATCACGCAGAATTTCGCTATTTGTCTGCGCCACATCATCGCTAATTATGGCAGGCGTATCGATCACGTCATAACGTAAATCCGAATATCTGGAGTGCCGTTTACACGTTGAATAAAGTGTGTGCACGCCGTAGTTTGTAACTAATTTACGTTTTTTTTTAAGGGGTTCAATAATTGTCACCCCGTATGTAGATACGGTATACACCGAATATAGCGACAACTGCTCGTTAGATGCGCTGGACTAATCTCAGTTTCTGCCCAGCGCCTGCGACAGCAGCCTGAATGGCCGGCGCCGAGTTGAGCAACACGTAACTCAGCCACTGCCGGGCCTTTGTGTTTGCCGCGGCGCGGCGCTGCGCGCGCACGCACGCACGTTCGTGCAGTCGCAGACGCTTTCGTCACGCAAGCCGGCGCATCGCAGTTTGCGCTAATTAGCGCGCCCTCTGGCCTTCGCGGAGCTGCGCAGTCCCTGGAGACCACACTAATCAGGTCCCTTTCCCACGGGCTGGCTCTGCTGCTGGATGCGGTGCGCCGCTTCATAGGCCCGCACGATAGCCCAGCTCTGGCTAACAAGTCCCAGCTGTCATCGTATGCAGTGCTCACGTCAGACGGTACTTCGTTACTTCCACCCCTCGCCGAAGCGTCTGTGGCGAAGCGCGAAATCACACTTGCGGCCGCGGTGAGGAATCACACAGTCTTGGCCGGGTGGATCGCGCGATAGAGATGTGGCAAATTTTTAAAAATATCGATACATACACTGAAGCGCCGAAGAAACTGGTTGCTGTTGTCGTCTTCAGCCCAGAGACTGGTTTGATGCAGCTCTCCATACTACTCTATCCTGTGCAAGCTTCTTCATCTCCCAGTACCTGCAACCTACATACTTCTGAATCTGCCTAGTGTATTCATTTCTTGGTCTCCCCCTATGATGTTTACCCTCGACGCTGACCTCCAATACTAAATTGGTGATCCCTTGATGCCTTAGAACATGTCCTACCAATCGATCCCTCCTTCTAGTCAAGTTGTGCCACAAGTTTATCTTCTCTCCAATTCAATTCGCTACGTCCTCATTAGTTATGTGGTCTACCCATCTAATCTTCAGCATTCTTCTGTTTCACCACATTTCGAAAGCATCTATTCTCTTCTTGTCTAAACTATTTATCGTCCATGTTTCACTTCTATACATGGCTGCACTCCACACAAATACTTTCAAAAACGACTTACTGAAATTTAAATTCTCTTCTTCAGAAACGCTTTCCTTGCCATTGCCAGTCTACATTTTATACCCTCTCTATTTCGACCTACATCGGTAATTTTGCTCCCCAAATACCAAAACTCACCTACTACTTTAAGTGTCTCATTTCCTAATCTAATTCCCTCAGCGTCACCTGATTTAATTCGACTACATTCCATTATCCTCGTGTTGCTTTTGTTGATGTTCATATTATATCCTCCTTTCAAGACACTGTCCATTCCGTTCAGCTGCTCTTACAAGTCCTTTGCTGTTTCTGATAGAATTATAATGTCATCGGTGAACCTCAAAGTTTTTATTTCTTCTCCATGGATTTTAATTCCTACTCCGAATTTTTCTTTTGTTTCCTTCACTGCTTTGGTTCAAATGGCTCTGAGCACTATGGGACTCAACATCTGTGGTCATAAGTCCCCTAGAACTTAGAACTACTCAAACCTAACTAACCTAAGGACATCACACACATCCATGCCCGAGGCAGGATTCGAACCTGCGACCGTAGCAGTCGCGCGGTTCCTGACTGAGCGCCTAGAACCGCTAGACCACCGCGGCCGGCACTGCGTATTCAAATACAGAGATATGTAAACAGGCAGAATTCGGCGCTCCGGTCATCAACGCCTATATAAGACAAGTGTATGGTGTAGTTGGTAGATCTGTTACTGCTGTTACAATGGCAGGTTATCAAGATTTAAGCGAGATTAAACGTGGTGCTATAGCCGGCGCACCAACTATGGGACACAGCATCTCCGAGTTAGCGATAAATTGTGGATTTTCCCGTACGACCATTTCACGAGTGTACCGTGAAGATCAGGAAACCGGTAGAATATCAAACCTCCGACATCGCTGCGGCCGGAAAAAGATCCTGCAAGAACGGAACCAACGACTGAAGAGAATTGTTCAACTCAGGGGGGTAAGGAGAGCGGACATTCTGCCTCATAGTTGGGAGCAGGGAGTGATAATTTTCACCATTCTCATACAGTACTTTGTCACTAGACGTGCTCGTTTCGCACCTTGTACCTATCATCTGCAATGATGGATCTGACACACGGAAGTAACAGACTTTCATGAATATGCAGTACAGATACATCCATGTTCAGATCTGGTGCTCAGTTGTATTACTCACAATGAAATTAAATTATGGGCATTCTAAGAGATTTACTGCTAGATTGTGAAGACTGGTAGTGGCTGGATTGGGTGAGAAATCTACTGATGAGACCTATAGTGCCTACGAGTCAAGAAAAGACAGACAACAAAAATATCACTTCACAGTGTCAATCAACTTCACCAACAGCCGTAAACTTTAAGATATTTTATTTTACTCTGAAAGCAACCAGTTTCGACAATTCTTTTTTTCATCTTCAGGCCCCATACACTTGTATCCAAATAAACGAACTTACCGTATAGCGCCATAAAACACTGGATATCGTGAATTCAAACCGTTATACAAATGCGTCATACGAAGACGTGACAGCATAACGGTTTGAATTCACGATACCCTGTTTTTTATGGCGCTATAGAATAAGTTCATTTATTTGGGTAAACGCGTATGGGACCTGAAGATGGGAAAATGAACTCCCGAAACTGATTGCTTTCAGAGTAAACTAAAATATCTTAAAGTGTACGGCTGTTGGTGAAGTTTATTGACATTGAAAAGTACTTACCAGCCGTTGTCCCCTGACGCACAATACACATTACGCGATGTATTGCTCCACAGATTTAATCGCAAATATTTATCCGCGGACCCAGACTAACCCTCTGCACTGCTACGCATGTAGGAATAAGGGTCGCCAATCTCGGTTTGACCTGCGACACAGGGTTAAACTTCTCACCATTACAAAGCCAATACATTAATTCGCTTGTGTTATGCGATGGGCGGGACCGAGCGATACCACTGTAAGTCGAGGGTCCAGTTTTGCACATAAATACACACAAATTATGTTCAATTCGGACCAGCGACTACTTACGAGTACAACAACGAAATGTAGAAGAAAAATATTAAATGAAAAGTTCAACAACACAGCAAATTGTATTAGAATATAGTAGCACGCATTGCAACAATGTAAACGTGACGTAAGAATGCTTCATAAAATCTAAAAATGTCGTCTGACGAGTAAAATTTTTGCTTCTTCTCACGCAAAATGCCATCTTAGCATGCTAATATATTTGTTATTTCTCGTTTTGCAGCAGAAATGAGCACTTCGTTGATTTTGTTTCTAAAATTTGTAACCCTTTCTCAATTGAACTGAGGCGTTCTGTCGAGTTTAGAACCGTCATTTGATTTTCTGAATGAACTGAGTCTAAAGAATAACGCTGTTGAATGCTTTGCTATTGCTCATGCATTTCTGTACGCTCATCAATTGTCAGCTCCAGATTCATTTCTTGAACGTTATCACCATCCATTTCTAAATTTAATTGTTTGACCAGATCGACCACTCCTTCAATTACATTATCAATTTGGTCTGCATATGGTGCTGATTGCCCTTTAGTCTAAAAGTTGAAAAAAATGGACACATTTGTTTTCCAGACGCCATTTAAAGTTTTTATGAAATTTTGTTCCAAGACTGTTAAATAATTCTCACAACGTCTAAAACATTGAATTGCTTCCAAAATTATTTAACTGAGATTTTTTTTTTCTCATAGCTTCAAATAGATGCGCAAACGATCGACTCGCATGGTAAGCTTTATATGTTTTAAGCACTGCCTGGTCCATCGGCTGAAGCAAGCTGGTTGTATTCGTTGGTAAAGATTCAACTTCCAGTAACAGGAGGACGACCTGATCCGTTGTCAATTAATAGCATCACTTTGAATGCGATTTGTTTCAATCGGCAATAACGTTCGACTGCAGGTATGAAGTGGTGACCAAACCAGCCTTCAAATAGGGAAGCTGCTACTTAAGCTTTAGGTTTCGACTTCCAAATCACGGGGGAAACCAGCTTTGGGTTACAGTTCTCGAAGTTTCTGAGCGATAGACTAAGAGAGTTTTTAATTTACAATCACCAGCTATGTCCATGTCAATCGATCTCTCGTGGATTTAAAACCTGGAAAGTTTTTCTCTTCACGAGTGATCACATTCTTCTATTATTGTCTTAGTAGACAGTAAGCCGACACGGTCTCTTTGCCACCTCTCCACTTTCTGCGATGTTATCACAATGACGACGACTTTTGAATCGGTTACACCAACCGTTACTAGTATAATTGCGTAGGCTTCCGCGGCCAGAGTCAGTCGACATAAAAGACCCATTACACCCAGAAGAAGGCGGCTGCAACCGTGGCCGAAACGTTGGTTTTTCTCCAGCAGCAGTAGTTGTATGCATTATGAAGCGGTACCATACCCAGAAAACTTTTATGTCAACCGTTACTAGCTTCAAAATTTCATATTTGGCTGCTTGCCCTGATTCTGCTTTCAATCTCTCAGCTTTGCTTGAGCACACACTATGTTCTCATTAACAGTACAATTTTTCGCTCTTATTTGATTATCACACTACAGTTTTAACATTAATTCCGTCTGGCCGATGATACCATGGCGTTTACATGTGATACTAGAATTCTGAGCATCTTTCACAGCTTCGAGAATTTGTTCTTTACCTTTTATAGGTGTTCTGATTGTTGATTCCAGTAGATCAGACATGTTATCCTGAGGGAAACTTCGGAGGGAACCAGCTACTAGATGGTTCGATTAGTCTTTCCCCCTATACCCAGCTCCGACGATCGATTTGCACGTCAGAATCTCTACGGACCTCCATCAGGGTTTCCCCAGACTTCGTCCTATTCCAGTCCACAAATTTTATCTTTTGCATAAAAGTCTTATATGATATTGTTCAAATTCCACTGGTAATGACTTTCTTTTCTTGGTGGATGCAAATGAATCAGTTCTGCTTCATTTGGATGACATAAGCACAATCTATCAGTCAAGCCAGATGGTTAGCAGCGACCCCTGCCGACAATCACCTAAACTACAAAAATAGAAAAACAGTTCAGAGTCAACAATCCCTCAAAAAACGTGATGCTCAAACTCGCACACGAACAAATGAAGTTTATTTGTATCAATTTACACTAGCCATGTCCAACACTCTTATCCAGCAAAAGCTCCAGTTAGCATTAGCAACACTTGCGGAGAAAAAATAAAAAATTGCCAAAGCAGAATTCGACGTCGACGCATTGGCTAACCCTTTTGAATGCTTTGTAAGCTCTCTGTAGTGAAGAAAAAAATTTCGTTGATCTTCGAGGATCACAGACCCAAGACTTTCGAAAAGATAAGCACTTAATAACACAAACTCTGTCCCAGAGCGCCCACAACTCGCTGTCTCACCGCCATGGTGGCTCACTCCAGCACCCTCTCATTCGCGACCTCCACACTGCTCCACGAAAGTTTTGACACCAGCTGTTACCCGCAACTGCACTCGCGTGTTATGAATGGGGAGTCAGAAGGCTCTTGTATGTGCAATAACGTCAGCTTCCCTCACAATTCTGTCTGTTCGTGTAAGCATTAAGCATAGTCGTGACGTGCCTCATCCCCCGATACGGCACGCACTGCGTCCCACGTCGCTTCCGAGCAATGCGTGCGCGAAACGGCGTACGCAGGAGCGCGCATCTTATGCATCATGCTGCTGAAGGAGCTACACATTATTCAACGTGTACATTAACTGCAAATTTAATAACATTTTTACATGGCTTATGTCATGTCAAAGAAAGTATTCCAGTCCCTCTTAGAGGTTTTTTTTTTCTAAGATAGCCTACGTCCTTTCTCAAGGTTCGAACTATATCCACACCAAATTTCATCGAAATCGGTTCAGCGGTTTGGTCGTGAAAACGTAACAAGTGTTACTTTCTCACTTAGTAACATTAGTAAGGCAGTACGGATCAAACATGTTGAGGATTATATCAGCATTCTACTCAATACGTCGAATAATATTCCGAAGACCATATCAACCAATAAAAACATTTTCGCTAATATCATATGGGTTCAGTCACAAACCCAGTCCAATTAAATCAACATGGATAGAGCACCTTCAAAGACAAATTACCCCAGTGGGTCAAATCCCACGGTTGAAAAACCGCAAGTGGTCTATTCGGATTCTGGGGAGACCACAGAAGTGTGCATGGAGGTAAATCGGAGTACCTCAAAACCCCGTAATAAGAAAATCAAACCAAAATCTAGAATTTGGCTAATGACATTTAATGTAAATTCTCTCTTAAAAATGGGAAAACTAAAAAACATCCTGGACAAATCCAGAGAACGTAAAATCAAAATTATTGCATTTCAGGAATCACGATATACAGATGAAAATCCTTTTGATTCGGAAGGATACAGGATATACAAAGGAAAACCTGGAAAACGAGCCATGGCAAATTGTCCACAATTTGGAACTGGATTTATAGTAGATACATCAATACTTGATTCAGTCGCAACTTTCAAATCTTACTCGGGTCGGCTCTCCACGATGACAATAAAATCAGCTAATAAGATATACACCCTAATCAACGCACATGCACCAACTAACATCACTAACAAAAACAAAATAGAAGAAGTAGAAGAATTCTGGAACCAGTTAGATAATATTCTCCAAAAAATCCCAAATAACCATGTCAAAATCCTTATGGGCGATTTCAATGCACAAATCGGTAAAGAAAAGAAATATCGATATTGGGTAGGTAAATGGTCAGGGCATACACAGACCAACCGGAATGGCATGCGACTCATTGAAATCTGCAAAAACCATGACCTATTTTTCAAATCAACATTTTTCAAGAAAAGAGCCTCGAAAACGAAAACTTGGATCTCACCTAATCCATTACTAGGTGAATATCAGTTGGATCATGTAATGATCTCCCGCGTAAATACAGTAGAAATCATGAAACTTAAAGTCCTTAATGGACTAGACCTAGATTCCGACCATTACCCAACAAAATTCTCCCTAGATGTCATTCCAGAAAAAAGAAAATTCACTAAGAAATCTCCACACCGTAAATATGATGTTCAAATGGCTCTGAGCACTATGGGACTCAACTGCTGAGGTCATTAGTCCCCTAGAACTTAGAACTAGTTAAACCTAACTATCCTAAGGACATCACAAACATCCATGCCCGAGGCAGGATTCGAACCTGCGACCGTAGCGAAATATGATGTACAAAAGATAAATGGCAATGAACAATTTACGAAAGAAACGCAATATTTAAAACCACAAAATTGGCAACAACTGCAAGCAGGACTTTTAAATGCAGCTGAGACTGTAGCACCGCAAACAAGAACACGTAAACACCCATAGTGGACAGATGAGTGTGACCAACTGATAAAAATTGGTTGTGCCTCAAAAATCAAAAGACCCTGGAAGATCTCAAAGATACCAGGAAAACAGTCACAAAAGCAATACGAACAGTCCGTAAACAACACGAAGACAAAAAATTGTAAGACATAGAAAATGGTTTCAAGAAAAACAATTCCCGAAATTTCTACAGAGTATTCAAACAAAAATTAACAGAGTACTCTCCTCCATCACTCCAGTTCAAAAATGACCACAGGGAAATTGCTCATACCAACACCGAAAACTGTGAAATTCTTGCAAAATACTTTTCTAAATTACTGAATTGTGAAAAGCCTGCAGAAAAATTTGAGTTCCATCGTACACAACGAAACCCAGACTCAAAGCCACCAAGTTTACAAGAGATTAAAGAGATAATTCAGTCACTGAAAAATAACAAAGCATCAGGAGAAGACCAAATCATCGCAGAATTATGGAAAAATGCAGGAGAAAATCTTATTGCAAAACTCAAAGAAATTATACATGAAATCTGGAAAACTGAAAAAATCCCCACAGATTGGAAGACTGCAATCATACATCCTCTGTACAAAAAAGGAAGTAAAACAGACCCCAACAACTATCGTGGAATCTCTTTATTGTCAATAACATACAAAATTCTGTCTAAAGCCCTACTAAACCGCGCAGAACCTCAGCTGGATTCAAAACTAGGCGAATACCAAGGTGGGTTCAGAAAAGGTCGATCTTGCGTAGAACAGATCCTTAACTTGAAAAACTCAATGAAATATTTACATAGTACTTCAAACAAAAGTTATGTCATCACGTTTGTCGACTTTAAAAAAGCATATGACAGTATAGACCGAGAATCCCTTTTTGAAGTATTAGCAGAATTTGGACTAGATCAAAAGACAACAAACATCATAAAAGAAACACTCACGGAGACCAAATCCAAAGTAAAATTTATGGGAGAATTGAGCACAGAATTTGAAATAGACACAGGAGTACGACAAGGGGATGTACTGTCCCCAGTGCTCTTCAATTGTGCTCTTGAAAAAGTTGTTAGAGAATGGAAAAAAGCAGGTGCACCAGCACACAGACTGGGACCAAGACATAAGGGCATAGAATTACACTGTTTAGCATTTGCTGATGACATGGCACTGATCCCACAAGACATTACTGATGCACAGAAACAGCTAGAATTATTACAATAACAGGCAGCTAAAATAGGATTACAAATTTCATTTGAAAAAACAAAATTTATGACTGACGTCAAAGATGCACCTTCTGATCTCAAAATTGGTAATAACTACATCTCTCGAGTAAAAGAATTTAAATATTTAGGTGAATGGATTGCAGAAAATTGTAATGAAAAGAAATCTGTCAGATCAAGAGTCCAGAAAATGGAGACGGCGTTTCAGTTAACAAAAAACATTTACAACAAAAAGAGTCTCTCGTGGAACTGCAAAATACGACACTACACAACAGTAATTAGACCCGAAGCTCTCTACGCATCTGAGACACTAAACCTTCAACACAGAACACTAAAAGAGGAATTAGAAGTGAAAGAACGTAAGATAATGAGGAAAATCCTAGGACCAAGAACTAAAGATGGGGTATATTATCCAAAACCCAATGCAGAAATATATAAAAATATCTCCAAAATAACAGACACAATGCGCATGAGAAGAATCCAATTCATGGGGCACTTAGAAAGAATGGACTCAAACAGGTTAACGCACAAAATCCATACATTTTTAAAGAACAAAACCACAAGACCGAACTGGTACAAACAGACGGAAAAAGACCTGAGAGAATTAGGGTCTCCAAATCTACATGATAGAAATGAAATCATAAAAATCACAAACACACGGGGTTTTGAGGAAGAAGACATACATGGTCTACGCAACGAAAGCTAGCCCATTCGTTGTTTATGAAGGAATACTGGGCGAAAAGGAAGGCCAACAAATGTTGATTACGCGTGGTCCTAAGTGATCCATCCACGAAGAAGAAAGAATATGGGTGTGTGTGTGTGTGCGTGTGTGTCGTCCTTAGTGTAAATTAGTTTTAAGTTAGGTTAAGTAGTGCGTAAGCTTAGGGACCGATAACCTCAGCAGTTTGGTCCCATAAGACCTTACCA
This sequence comes from Schistocerca nitens, assembly GCF_023898315.1. Lineage (NCBI taxonomy): Eukaryota > Metazoa > Arthropoda > Insecta > Orthoptera > Acrididae > Schistocerca > Schistocerca nitens. The sequence continues at coordinate 60,149,393 of NC_064621.1, read as the reverse complement.
CAAATTTCCAATAACTAATATCATAAAGTTAAAAAGGCGAAGACCAAACAGCTTTTCCAGAGAGTAACTATTGTTCACTAATTCGTGTAATATTCATCAAATCAATAAATATCTTTTAGTATACACTTTGTAAAGCAGCCTATGTGATAGTGTTCAAGCTACCTCCATACCACATTCCACGGAAATCGGTTCGGAGGTTTAGTCGAAAAAACGTAACAGACAGAGTGAGTTTCCCATTTATAAAAGTTTATATTACGATATCTGTTTTTCTGTGATCTGATATGATGAAATATAGCCTAAAAGACGCGCAAATTTACGCTCGAGTTGCTACGTTCAGATATCTTCAGCAGGCAGTGAAGATAAAATACAGAGAGCAAAACGCTATTTACAATTTGCAGAGAAACGAGACGGCAGTTCCAAGATTCGAGGGGCATGAAAGGGGAGCAGTGGTTGAGAAGGGAGTGAGACAGGGCTGTAGCCTATCCCAGATATTATTCAATATTTACATTAACCAAGCAGTAAAGGGAATCAAGGATAAATTTGGAGTGGGGATTAAATTCAGGGAGAAGAAATATAAATCTTGAGGTTTGCCGATGACGTAATTCTGTCAGAGACAGCAGTTGAACGAAATGGACTGTCTTGAAAAGAGGATATAAGATGAACATTAACAAAAGCAAGATAAGGATTAAAGGAATGTAGTGTAATTAAATAAGGTGACGTCGAGGGAATTAGATTAGCAAACGAGACACTTAAAGTAGTTCATTAGTTTCGCTATTTGGGCAGCAAAATAACTAATGATGACCGAAGAGAATACAAAAATATCGAATATAGACTTAACTGTTAGGAAGTCTTTTCTGAGAGTATATTAGTCTGGAGTGTAGCCATGTATGGGAGTGAAATGTAGATAGTAAACAGTCTGGATATGAAGAGAAAAGACACTTTTGAAATGTCGTGATGCAGAAGAATGCTGAAGACTAGGTAGGTAGATCACCTAGCTAATGAGGAGGCACTGAATATAATTGGGGAGAAAAGAAATTTGTGGCACTACCTGACTAGAAGAAGGCATCGGAGATGGAGAGGTTATAGAATGCAGATTGGAAATACACAGGGAAGCAGTTATGCAAATCCGTCTATAGTGGGTGTATTCCCACTTTTGTACCTGCTGTAATGAGGAAGTTGACGTATAACGAAGCAAGCTGCGTGTATGAGAACTGTACAGACCACATAAGTTAGATCAGGTGCCACCGTCAGCAGTGGCAAGAATTGTGGAACGTATCGAAACAAACGAAAGGTGCATAGTATGCGGCAATACACATTTAGACCGAGAAGCGATTTCTGTCATCAATCGACATCGCTTTAACCATGTCCCTCCCTCTCTCTAGATGTACATACAATTAACATTTACGTTCCTCCTGCATGTGAGTGTGATTCTGAGTTACAAGCTGATGTAAACAACATCTAGTTTACGTGGCCCGATTTGGCTGAGAAAGATCGGAATTTTTGAAGAAATTGATGAATATGGGTTTTTATCTCCCTCAGTTAGCTTCTTTTAATTTATTTAATAAAGTCATTCCTCTTTGTAAAGTGATTGTTAATTTCCTTAAGAGTATAGGGAAAAATCTTTATGTCTTAATAGTATTCATACTTTTATGTATCGATTATGATTAAATTTAAGAAATAGTGTGAATTGGTAAAACAAAAAATGTCTGTTGCACTCGAATGCTATTTGTTAATAATTTACTGTGGGGAAAATTGTGACAGGTTGAGCTTTTTAAATGTGTAAACATGCATTTATGTATTTTCACCCTGCAGTTAAGAATACAATGTCAACACGTGTCTTACATGGCTAAATAGAGTACAAACTCCGGAGGCCAAGTAAAAAAATTGCACTTTGAGAGATTATTTATGTGGTGCTCGGTTTATTACGTTATCGAGCTAGAGAAACAAGTTGACAAAAATTACATTTATGAATGATAACGACGAAAGTAAAACAAGTGCAATGGATGTAGTAGAATTGAATTTGGCGATGGTGAAGAAATCGGCTTAAGAAAGTGGATACTAAGAGTACTAGGTGAGTTTTCATATTTTGTCAACTAAATAAGTGACGATGCCTGAAGCAGAGAGGTTATAAAATACAGATTAACAATAGCAAGGTAAGCATTTGTGCAAAAGAGAAATTTGTTAAAATCGAACATAGATTTAAGTGTCAGTATGACTTTACTGTGGGTATTTTTCTGCAGTGTAGCCATCTACGGGAGTGAAACGTGGACAATAAGCAGTTGAGACAAGAAGAGAATAGACGGTGTTGAAATGTGGTACTGCACGGCATTGCTGAAGATCACATTGGTAGGACGGAAGGGTAGTGAGAAGGCAATGAATCTAATTACGGGAGAAACATATTTATGGCACAACTTGACTAAAGGAAGGGATCGGATGGAAGGGCATACCTTGAGGCATTAGGGAATCGTCAGTTTGATAATGGAGAGTAGTGTGGGTAAAAATTGTACAGGGAGACGAAGGCTAGAACAGAGTGAGCAAGTTCAATTGGATGTAGATTGCAGTAGTCATGCAGAGTGCAGAGACGAATAGAAATTCACAGTGGAGGTATAGTCTGGCGTGGAGAGCTGCTTCAAAGCAGGCTTTGGGCCGAACACAACAAACAATAACAGCAACATCGATTACGAGAGATACTCGTGTTCCTACTTTTAGTTGCTAAAGATAAATTAAGACCATCTCTCTTACATCTTGCTCTTATCATCGACTCTGTAACTCTCCCCGTATTGTTGGGACATGCTAATAAAGCCATATTTCAGCATTCAGTTGCTAGGCTGCATATTCATATTTCGCTACTGACAGTGTAACATCCCATTTCCTGGCCATGGCTGTATGGCTATTGCCAATGACAGGTTGGGGTTCTGGCTGGAGGAGGTTCTTCAGCCTGGAGCTGATGGGTCGGTCTTTCCCCAAGCGGGTCGCGGCCGGAGCCTACATGCTGGGCCCACAGGGAGAGTAATTTCCCGGTGACGGCCTATGTTTCCAGCATCAGCTGCAGAAAAAGTCCTCAAGTCGTGCCAGCAGAAAGCACCTTACCTAAGCGTTGTGAGCAGGAAATTGCCAACGAGGATGCCTGATTCTGACTGCGTATACTGACTGCATGTACTAAAACCGTCGACTCTTGTCTGTTTGAACACGCTGCTCTCCAAAACTGCTGGACCAATTTTCATGGGGTTTTCACATAGAACTTAAGTATTGTTGTTTTTAAGGACACTCTGGAAGGTGGCCTCAATCAAATTTCCAAACTTGAGTGGCCGTATAACTGCAACTGTCCCAAAGCGCTCCCAACGACGTTTACTGTATAAATTCGTATCCCAAAGCGCAGCCAACAAAAATCCCATTACAGCTCGTGTCGCTGACACGTCACTTCGTTCAAACTACATCTCGCTTGACGACGACGACGACAGAATTAAAGAAATTTTCGCTTACACGGTGGTGTAGCGAAAGTCTTTTGCGCCAGTCTACGAATTGACTATGAAAGGAGGAATATGGCACCCTCCGCCGCATACCGCGCCGTGTCTTGTGGGGACAGGCATTGCCGCATGCCGAGACATTATCGTGCAGGCGGTGCCACGCCGCAAACGTGCGATATACACTCCTGGAAATTGAAATAAGAACACCGTGAATTCATTGTCCCAGGAAGGGGAAACTTTATTGACACATTCCTGGGGTCAGATACATCACATGATCACACTGACAGAACCACAGGCACATAGACACAGGCAACAGAGCATGCACAATGTCGGCACTAGTACAGTGTATATCCACCTTTCGCAGCAATGCAGGCTGCTATTCTCCCATGGAGACGATCGTAGAGATGCTGGATGTAGTCCTGTGGAACGGCTTGCCATGCCATTTCCACCTGGCGCCTCAGTTGGACCAGCATTCGTGCTGGACGTGCAGACCGCGTGAGACGACGCTTCATCCGGTCCCAAACATGCTCAATGGGGGACAGATCCGGAGATCTTGCTGGCCAGGGTAGTTGACTTACACCTTCTAGAGCACGTTGGGTGGCACGGGATACATGCGGACGTGCATTGTCCTGTTGGAACAGCAAGTTCCCTTGCCGGTCTAGGAATGGTAGAACGATGGGGTCGATGACGGTTTGGATGTACCGTGCACTATTCAGTGTCCCCTCGACGATCACCAGTGGTGTACGGCCAGTGTAGGAGATCGCTCCCCACACCATGATGCCGGGTGTTGGCCCTGTGTGCCTCAGTCGTATGCAGTCCTGATTGTGGCGCTCACCTGCACGGCGCCAAACACGCATACGACCATCATTGGCACCAAGGCAGAAGCGACTCTCATCGCTGAAGACGACACGTCTCCATTCGTCCCTCCATTCATGCCTGTCGCGACACCACTGGAGGCGGGCTGCACGATGTTGGGGCGTGAGCGGAAGACGGCCTAACGGTGTGCGGGACCGTAGCCCAGCTTCATGGAGACGGTTGCGAATGGTCCTCGCCGATACCCCAGTAGCAACAGTGTCCCTAATTTGCTGGGAAGTGGCGGTGCGGTCCCCTACGGCACTGCGTAGGATCCTACGGTCTTGGCGTGCATCCGTGCGTCGCTGCGGTCCGGTCCCAGGTCGACGGGCACGTGCACCTTCCGCCGACCACTGGCGACAACATCGATGTACTGTGGAGACCTCACGCCCCACGTGTTGAGCAATTCGGCGGTACGTCCACCCGGCCTCCCGCATGCCCACTATACGCCCTCGCTCAAAGTCCGTCAACTGCACATACGGTTCACGTCCACGCTGTCGCGGCATGCTACCAGTGTTAAAGACTGCGATGGAGCTCCGTATGCCACGGCAAACTGGCTGACACTGACGGCGGCGGTGTACAAATGCCCCGCAGCTAGCGCCATTCGACGGCCAACACCGCGGGTCCTGGTGTGTCCGCTGTGCCGTGCGTGTGATCATTGCTTGTACAGCCCTCTCGCAGTGTCCGGAGCAAGTATGGTGGGTCTGACACACCGGTGTCAATGTGTTCTTATTTCCATTTCCAGGAGTGTATCTCATCAGCGCCACTGGCAGTCACTTACGGCCGATGCTCGGGGTACGCCAGCCGAATGGAGTCGTTCTAAGGAGATGCATGATTCAGTGGCGTGCTAATTAACCGAACGCTATTGATTACTTCCGCGCCCCACGCCGTGGCGAAGCTGCACGAATCCGATTTCATTACGTGGTCACCGGCCGCGGGTCAAGGATTCCCGGAGGCGCAGCTGCTGCACGTGCTCACCGCTTTGTCGCCGACTTCCTGAGGCGCCTACAAAAATCATGAGCGAGGCCTGCCGGTCGTTATTTAAGCGGCAGAGCGCGCCAATTTACCTTCAGACTCACTTCTGGGAAGCATGAATAATGAACTGTCAGGTCAGCGCTGACCCTCACAAATCTGTACGATGATTCTCCGCCACGTGACCGCGCCTCGGACAGCTCAAATCTCATGACGTACTCCTCCAAACCTGTACTTACCACCCAGATAGGGTCGATCCAGTGTGAACGAGATTTTTAGCTGACGCGGTGTTCTTCAGCGTTTGCTTGCGGCGTACTTTGAAGAAGTGATTTATACTCGTCGGCTGCAGCAGCGCGATCGTCTCTGCGTTTGCGAATCGTCCCCATTCGAAATACCTAATTATACATAGAACTGCACGTAGAGTGTGCCCCTGGTAATGTGCGTCTCTCCAGTAAATCAGCGGCTGTACTGAAGTATTCATCACTCAGTGAGTTAAATGGAAGGGGTGGAGGGGATGACCCACGCCCTCTGTACTTTCTTCTGAGCAGCGTGGTGCGAGTACTTGCTGGCTGAGTACAGATGTACTGCACTTTTCATAGAGGTCGGGTGATGACTACCAAGCGTTGTTCTGCTACGTGTTACTTCGTAACATAATGTGTTCAGTGGCTCCAAAGATGGACATGCGCTCCAAACACAATAATCATTTGTAAAAAAGTGTGCGATCTTTGGCGGTGAAATAAATAAAACTTTGAACTGTGTGCTTTATATTGCCGTCTCTGTCAGAGACGATTATGCAACAATTCATCAGTACTTACTGTATTGACAAAAGAGTAATCTGTGCTGAATGAACTTTTTTCGTTTAACTATGACCGGTTTTGACAATATCCTGATCTGAGTTTGTTTAATTTACGTCTATGGACACAATCATTTTTGTTTAACAGATTACCGGTTTCGGTCTTTAATGACCATCATCAGATCTGTTTCATAAAAACAAACTCCTAAATTTGACGATGCTGTTGCTGATTCCGCATTTAACATTTGACGATGCCACTATGGCTGTTTTTATGAAACAGATCTGACGATGGTCATTAAAGACCGAAACCGGTAATATGTTAAACAAAAAAGACTGTGACCATAGACATAAATTAAAGAAACTTATTACATATATGGGTCACTGTGTTTTTTTCGCGGCGATATCGCAGCTTGTGAAAATATCCTGTTCTTCATCTGGTGGTCTATTTTCGATTATATTTTTGTCCCATGCGAATAGTGCACACTGTTCAGGCAGAAAGTTACGGGATGAGATGGCTTCTTCGATGTAGTCGTATAGATTGAACAGTAGGGACGAAAGACTACGTCCCTCTCATACAGCCTATGTAATCCAAGCACTTCGCTCTTAGTCTTATATTCTTATTCTTTCCTTTTGGTTCTTGTACGTACTGCATATTATCCATCTTTCTTTATGCCAACTCCCATTTCTCTCACAACTTCGAACTTCTTGCACCATTTTACACTGCTGAACGCTTTTTTTAGACTGATAAATCCTATAGACGTTTCTTGATTTTTCTGAAGTCTTCCTTCCATTATCAATCGAAACGTCGCCTCTGTGGCGCCTTTAGCTTTCTGAAAGCCAAAGCGATCATCATCCAACAGATCCTAAATTTTCTTTTCCAACTATTCTGCATGTTATTCTTCTCTGCAACGCAACTTGGGTGCATGAGCCGTTAATCTGATTGTTCGATAGTACTCGCGCTTAATTTGCCCTTGCATTCGTCGTGATTATGTGGGTGGCACTTTTACGAAAGGCTGACTGTATGTGTCCTGTCTCTCAAATTTCACACACCAACTTCAGTAGCCGTTTGGTTGGCACATCCCCCAATGATTTCAGAAATTTCGAAGGGACATTATTTACGTCTCCTGCAGCTCTTATTTGATCACAAGTCTACCAAAGGTCTATTAAGCTCTGAGTCCTTCAACGTACTCTTTCCACCTATCTACTCCTCGGCACTTCACAGTGGAATTCCCGTTGCTCTCTTATTGCTGATGCAATTACTTTTAATTTCATCGGATGTTCTTTTGGCTTCTCTCTAAGCTGAATCAGTCGTTCCGTCCACATTTCTTTTTCCATTTCTGCACATTTTTTCCTGCAGCCACTTCGCCTTGGCTTCCCTGCACTTCGTAATTACTTCATTTCTAAGTCACTTATAACTCAATATAAGTCACTTCAGAGTGAAACAAGTCACGCCCTGTGACTAATAATAGTAGTACCTAATAATAATAATAATAATAATAAATATGTGGACGCTGTACGAAAAACAGAAATTTGGTAACTATTGCAAGTAACGCACTACGTTGCTATACAGAAAACGGATTCTCAGTCTTCCTGTACAGCAATTTCGGCGTTCTTCTGGGAAAGGTCTCTTCATCCACCAGAAGCGCTGGAAAGGCAGAGATATGCAGACGCGGAGGAATGTGGACAGTGGGCTTTGCTGGATCTTTGTAGACACTAGCTGTTCCAGGTAGCTGCAACACACATCCATTCCTCCACCTAGCGGTGTCAGATGCCGCCAGTATGTAACGGGCGTCCACACGTTCACATGAATATTGTATTGCCAGTTCTTCACTATATTAAAGTCTCCATCACACTATCAGCAGTTACGTCATTATTTTCGTTTCGAAACACGATTTCAAGAAGCCAAGATGTCTAAGAACTATTAAGTATTTGTTGCTCCGCAAATCTCCGGTCTCCGTAAATCCCCTTGTCCGCATATATTTGGGCAGCAAAGCGCTGATCGCTCTCCAGTTTACCACAGGCTATAAGGGGTGTTTCTGAAACTGAAGGCATATTTCAGGTATGTATTCCGTATACGTAGACAATAGAAACGCTCATTACAACGCGTGTCCGAAAATGCTAGGTTCCCGAACTGCGGCCTTCAAAACAGTGATATTCATCGCAAGATTTCTCTTTCCGAAAATTAACAGGACATTTAATTCCGACGAAAAGGGTGCACTGAGTGTTGCCTTAGGTGTTCGATATATTCTCAGATCTGGAGCTGACAGGGGCTCGTTCCGTGTACGGGAAGGCGGGCGGCAGCGCTGCGCTGCTTGAACCAAGAGAGGTACCCACAGCGCTGGTGTCCAGCGCCGTCTGCAAATCCAGATGTGAAGGAAGGAGATACTGTAGGACCTCTTCTATCACACAACGAGCGTTGGCGCCGGAAGCGGATGTCCCTGATACGATGCTGTTACAGGAGCAACAGTTATATCCCTATCATTTGCTTTGTGTACAGGCCCTGTCACCAGCGGATTACCCAACGTAAGTTATGTTTCGTCAGTGATCTTGCAGCAGCGAGTGCTACAAATCCGAAAGTTCCCCCCTTAATGTTACTGACAGATTACACACAGTTCACACGAGATGGCATTATGTACTTCCATAGCCAGCTTGTATGGGTATACGAAAACTGACATGAATTTTTTTCTACCTCATCACTAAGTGCTGTTCTCCCTCGAAATGTGGGTCGGTGTAATTGCTGATCGGTTAGTTTGTCTCCATGTCCTTGGAAATAGACTTAAGGGACAGATGTACACAAAGCTACCGAAAAATACCACACCTCGTGCTTTTGAAGACTCTCCACCGATCATTCGACAACAACCTCACGTCTTGCATGAAGGCAGTCTTGCATATTTCAGTCGCACGGCTCAGCAGCGCTGGAATCGAATGTTTCCTGATCGATGCATGGCTGGAGGTGGGCCAATTATTTGGCTTCACGCTCATCTAATTTGAACTGTGCAGATCTCTAGGTGATGGGCTATTTAACATCATTAGTGTATTTGTCTCCGGTGCTTGGTACGGAATACCTTTCGGAATAGCGTTGTGGCAGTCTGTGAGGAAATACGCAACAGTCCTGGAATTTGCTACAGTGTTCGCAGGGTCACGAGGCATCAAGGAGGAGGTTGACAGTTTGGAAATCCTCTGTAAAGGAAACTACTTACGGAAAAGAAAACAAAACGTTCCAGTGAGTATCAGTTGTACGGAGTTTCGACAACCCTTAGTTAAGCAACCGCCTTTTTCGTACTCCGCCAGAGGCCGGTAGGTTCCTCTGTCGAGCCGACTTAACGACGGTCGACATCACCTCGCCTTCAGACGTTGATCATCGATATCGAGTGCTGTACTGGAACTTCATTTCATCAGAAGAAAGACTGAGGAAAGGCAAACCTACGTTTCTAGCATTTGTAGACTTAGAGAAAGCTTTTGATAATGTTGACTGGAATACTCTCTTTCAAATTCTGAAGGTGGCAGGGGTAAAATACAGGGAGCGAAAGGCTATTTACAATTTGTACAGAAACCAGAGGGCAGTTATAAGAGTCGAGGGGCATGAAAGGGAAGCAGTGGTTGGAGAGGGAGTGAGACAAGGTTGTGGCCTGTCCCCGATGCTGTTCAATCTGTATATTGATCAAGCAGTAAAGGAAACAAAAGAAAAATTCGGAGTGGGTATTAAAATTCATGGAGAAGAAGTAAAAACTTTGAGGTTCGCCGATGACATTGTAATTCTGTCAAACAGAGCAAAGGACTTGGAAGAGCAGTTGAACGGAATGGACAGTGTCTTGAAGGGAGGATATAAGATGAACATCAACAAAAGCAAAACGAGGATAATGGAATGTAGTCGAATTAAGTCGGGTGATGCTGAGGGAATTAGATTAGGAAATGAGACACTTAAAGTAGTAAAGGAGTTTTGCTATTTGGGGAGCAAAATAACTGATGATGGTCGAAGTAGAGAGGATATAAAATCTAGACTGGCAATGGCAAGGAAAGCGTTCCTGAAGAAGACAAAATTGTTAACATCGAGTATATATTTAAGTGTCAGGAAGTCATTTCTGAAAGTATTTGTATGGAGTGTAGCCACGTATGGAAGTGAAACATGGACGATAAATAGTTTGGACAAGAAGAGAATAGAAGCTTTCGAAATGTGGTGCTACAGAAGAATGCTGAAGATTAGATGGGTAGATCACATAACTAATGAGCAGGTGTTGAATAGAATTGGGGAGAAGAGGAGTTTGTGGCACAAGTTGACAAGAAGGGATCGGTTGGTAGGACATGTTCTGAGGCATCAAGAGATCACAACTTTAGCATTGGAGGACAGCGTGTAGGGTAAAAATCGTAGAGGGAGACCAAGAGATGAATACACTAAGCAGATTCAGAAGGATGTAGGCTGGGAGATGAAGAAGCTTGCACAGGATAGAGTAGCATGGAGAGCTGCATGGAACCAGTCTCAGGACTGAAGACCACAACAACAACAACAACAACAACATTCAAGTCGTAACTCGAAAAGCAAGCACTTGCGGACACACATTGTATTTTTTTTATCGAAACACGCTTTGTAAATGTACTCCGTGCGCGAGCTGAGAAAGAGGGGAGCGCACCCACATACGATCACCGCAGGAAGAACATACTGCCCCGAGTTATCTCCGTCCACATGCGCAACAGTGTCACTGCGCAGCGGCTGTGGCACGTGGAGAGGGGGGGGGGGGGGGGTTGAGAGGTTAGGTGGGACGCTGAGAGCCCACGGCGAGGTTCCCAGGGCAGCGCAGTACGCCACTGGCTGGCTGGCTGCGGTCGGCAAAGCACAGCCGAGCAGTGCTGCGCCGAGGCGGATGCGATTCCGCGCCCCCCCGCCGCCGGAAGCCAATTATCTCGCGACCGGCCCGGCGCACGTGTCCTTGCCTACTCGGCTGCCGGCAGCTGCATCGCTTCGCCGCTCTTCTCCCGTCGCTTCGTCCAGGAAGAATATGTCTCTCGTCCCCAGCGTGCAGGCAACCAGCAGTCGTGCAGCAACTCGAATACTGGTTGTCATATTTAGGCAGCACTTCTTAGTTGGCCTTTTTCTACATCAATACAGCCAGTCCACGCTTACCGTGTTACCTATCATTCGAAGGCATGAGTCTATCGTCTCTTCAATTGTGGAGAGAATTAAAATACATTTCATTGATATAATTAATAATACGTAATTATATACACTACTGGCCATTAAAATTGCTACACCAAAAAGAAATGCAGATGATAAACCGGTATCCATTGGACAAATACACTATACTAGAACTGACATGTGATTACATTTTCACGCAATTTGGGTGCATAGATCCTGAGAAGTCAGTACCCAGAACAACCACCTCTGGTCTTAATAACGGCCTTGATACGCCTGGCCATTGAGTCAAACAGAGCTTTGATGGCGTGTACAGGTACAGCTGCCCATGCAGCTTCAACACGATACCACAGTTCATCAAGAGTAGTGACTGGCGTATTGTGACGAGACAGTTGCTCGGCCACCATTACCCAGACGTTTACAATTGGTGAGAGATCTGGAGAATGTGCAGGCCAGGGCAGCAGTCGAATATTTTCTGTATCCAGAAAGGCCCGTACAGGACCTGCAACATGCGGTCGTGCATTATCCTGCTGAAATGTAGGGTTTCGCATGGATCGAATGAAGGGTAGTGCCACGGGTCATAACACATCTGAAATGTAACGTCCACTGTTCAAAGGCCGGCCAGAGTGGCCGTGCGGTTCTAGGCGCTACAGTCTGGAACCGAGCGACCGCTACGGTCGCAGGTTCGAATCCTGCCTCGGGCATGTAAGTGTGTGATGTCCTTAGGTCAGTTAGGTTTAATTAGTTCTAAGTTCTAGGCGACTGATGACCTCAGAAGTTAAGTTGCATAGTGCTCAGAACCATTTGAACCACTGTTCAAAATGCTGTCAATGTGAACAAGAGTTGACCGAGACGTGTAACCAATGGCACGCCATACCATCACGCCGGGTGATACGCCAGTATGGCGATGACGAATACACGCTTCCAATCTGCGTTCACGGCGATGTCACCAAACACGGATGCGACCATCATGATGCTGTAAACAGAACTTGGATTCGTCTGAAAAGTGACGTTTTGCCATTCGTGCACCCTGGTTCGTCGTTGAGTACACCATCGCAGACGCTCCTGTCTGTGATGCAGCGTCAAGGGTAACCGCAGCCATGGTCTCCGAGCTGATCATGCTGCTGCAAACGTCGTCGAACTGTTCGTGCAGATGGTTGTTGTCTTGCAAACGTCCCCATCTGTTGACTCAGGGATCGAGACGTGGCTGCACGATCCGTTACAACCATGCGGATAAGATGCCTGTCATCTGGGCTGCTAGTGATACGAAGCCGTTGGGATCCAGCACGGCGTTCCGTATTACCCTCCTCAACTCACCGATTCCATATTCTGCTAACAGTCATTTGATCTCGACCAAAGCGAGCAGCAACGTCACGATACGATAAACCGCAATCGCGATAGGCTACAATCCGACCTTTATCAAAGTCGGAAACGTGATGGTACGCATTTCCCCTCCTTACACGAGGCATCACAACGACGTTTTACCAGGCAACGGTCAACTGCTGTTTGTGTATGAGAAATCGGTTGGAAACTTCCCTCATGTCAGCACGTTGTAGGTGTCGCCACCGACGCCAAACTTGTGTGAATGCATATCACAGCATCTTCTTCCTGTTGGTTAAATTTCGCCTCTGTAGCACGTCATCTTCGTGGTGTAGCAATTTTAATGGACAGTAGTGTATGTACACACACATACATACATACACATATATGGAACGGCTACAATTTAAACTTTTAACACGAAATTAGAAAAGCAATTGGCAATTGTTATTGCAGTCGAGAACGATAACACATTCGCAGGATCTTCTTGATTCAAGTGGACCAGCTCCTTAAGTAGACACTGTCATTTTCTTCCGTACGTAGGCAGCCAAACTGGATGTTGCTCACGTCCTGGTCTCCCCACAGTCGTACTACGGTGACGATAATTCCAAATAAGTCTTCACGGTAGCAGCTGCGGTTGAATTTCAACTCGGTAACAATTCTGAGGAAAGTATGGTAATCTATAGGGAGAGACGGGTAGCATACCATATAGCCAAGAGGGAATAATAAGAGTGGACAACCAAGAACGAAGTGATCGGGTTGAAAAAAGATGTAAGACAGGAATGTAGTCTTTCGTCCCTACTGTTCCACCTGTTCAGTGAAGAAGCAATGACGGAAATAAAAGAAAGGTTCAGGAGCGGAATTAGAATTCGTGTTGGAAGGATACCAATGATACGATTCGCTGATGACTTTGCTATCCTGTGTGAAAGTAAAGAAGAATTACATGATCTGCTGGATGGAATGAACAATCTAATGAGTACAGAATATGGACTGAGAGTAAATCGAAGAAAGACGAAAGTAATGAGATGTTGCAGAAATGACAACTGCGAGAAACTTAACATCAGAATTGACGGTCAAGAAGTAGGTGCAGTCAAGGAATTCTGTTATCTAGGCGTAAAATAACCCGTTACGGACGGAGCAAGGAGGATGTCAAAAGCAGACTAGCACTGGCAAAATGGCATTGCTAACCAAGAGAAATCTACTAGTATCAAACAGAGGCGTTAATTTTGGGAAAATATTTCTGAGAATGTCCGTTTGGAGCACAGCATTGTATGGCAGTAAACCAAGGGACTGTGGGAAAACTGGAACAGAAGAGAATCAAAACATTTGAGAAGTCGTGCTACTAAAGAATGCTGAAAATTAGGCACACTGATAAGGTAATAAATGAGAAGGTTCTGCGCAGAATCGGAGACAACAGGAGTATATGGATAACACCGAGAAGAGGAAGGGACAGGGCGATAGGACAACTGTTAAGGCTACAGATAACAATTTAGTGGTACTAGAGGAAGCTGTAGATTGGAATATATCCACCAAATACTTGAGGGCGTAAGTTGCAATCCTTACAAGCGGCCTCTTTGTACTCCCGGCGAGTTGAGCCACATTTCATATCCGATTTTTCAGCGTACCACTGCGCCTTCGGTAAATATGGGTGGATTTGTCTGTACAAGGTGCTCTTGTGCAGCACTTGGACCTCCGCGCCATGCTCCATTCGCTTTTGGCCATTTCACTGACTACAGCAGTTACATCTTCAGCCAGAATGCATTCCAATCCATTCCAGTCTCTGTTGCGCTCTTTGCCAATTGGTCAGCTTTCTCGTTCCCCGCGATCGCAACATGACACTTGATGCATGGTTGTCACATTTAGGATGCACTTGTCGATCTTCTCCAACCAACAGTTTTTGGTCATCGATTCTTTGCTATTAAATCTTATTTATGTAAGTGTTCTCGTTTTATCTTCACAGCAGTGCAGTCATACGAAAGTAGATAAAGAAAGGAACACAACAGAAAACTATAGTCCGTCTCTCATAGTCCTGCATCTGACAGTAAACATATATTTTTGTTTTTGTTTTTTCACTGAAACCAATTTTACATTTAAGAATACATTTACCATCAAGAAACACATACCAGCTCTTTAATACATTCAGAAATAATTTTGTCATCAATAATTATTCTTCAATAATGTTCAGAGATATGAGAAGCGTTATTAAGTGTGTTACATTACAAAGCGATAACCTAAGAACAATTTTTTTTAAATATATACTGGCTTATCACTACACAGCCAACGCGGTGTGTGTGTGTGTGTGTGTGTGTGTGTGTGTGTGGGTGGGTGGGTGGGTGTGTGTGTGAAATGCTAAAAATTACATTATTATAAATAATAGCCGGCCTCTGTGGCCGGGCGGTTCTAGGCGCTTCAGTCCGGAATCGCGCTGCTGCTATCATCGCAGGTTCGAATCCTGCCTCGGGCATGGATGTGTGTGATGTCCTTAGGTTAGTTAGAATTAAGTAGTTCTAAGTCTAGGGGACTGATGACCTCAGATGTTGTATTGTATTGTATGTTAACCGGGGACCTAGAAACGACGGAAAGACTCCGTCCCCGCCGCAGCCGCAGTGGTCCACAACCCCACGACGACTACCGCAGTCCACTTCACTCCTTCGCCGTCCCACACCGAACCCAGGGTTATTGTGCGGTTCGGCCCCCGGTGGACCCCCCAGGGAACGTCTCACACCGGACGAGTATAACCTCAATGTTTGCGTGGTAGAGTAATGGTGGTGTACGCGTACGTGGAGAACTTGTTTGCGCAGCAATCGCCGACATAGTGTGCCTGAGGCGGAATAAGGGGAACCAGCCTGCATTCGCCGAGGCAGATGGAAAACCGCCTAAAAACCATCCACAGACTGGCCGGTTCACCGGACCTCGACACAAATCCGCCGGACGGATTCGTGCCGGGGACCAGGCGCTCCTTCCCGCCCAGAAAGCCGTGCGTTAGACCGCACGGCCAACCGGGCGGGCCTTCAGATGTTAAGTCCCGTAGTGTTCAGAGACATATAAATAATAAACAGCGTCAGCACACGCGCCCTTCCTTGGCACAGTAAGATGGAAGTTAGAGAGCTCGAAAAATAAATAAATAAATAAACAAATAAATAAAATAAAAAAATAAATTCTCTCTTCCTTTCTTTCGTTCTTAGTAAAAAACGGCAAGTGAAAACATTTACTAACTTTTAATATCGGGAGTATCGACCCACCCATTCCTCTAGTTTAATTGGTAAATTATACATTCTAGCAGGAAAAACTTTGAAAAAGTACTTTTTAATATAAATGCCCATATTTTGAACATTTAAAACTGCTTTAGGCAAATTCCCTGACACATGCCTATTTACAAATGCCCTGCCCACTGTGCATTTGCCCAGACCATATCACTAGTGGCACATATTCTTGTGTACTGCTCGAGTGTTTGCAATGCGTACCAGATAGAATTAAAGGAAGACTTCGAAGCAATACACAGGCGGGCTTCCAGATTTGTTATCGATAGATTCAAACAACACGCAAATGTTACGGAGATCCTTCGGGATGTCGAGTGAGAATCCCTGGAGGGAAAGCGAGGTTCTTTTCGAGAAACACCAATGAGAAACTTAGCAGAACCAGCAACTGAAGCACACTGTAGAACGGTTCTGGTGCCACCAACATACACTACTGGCTATTAAAAGTGCTACACCAAGAAATGCAGATGATAAACGGGTATTCATTGGACAAATATACTAAAACTAACATGTGATTACATTTTCACGCAATTTGGGTGCATAGACACTGAGAAATCAATACCCAGAACAACCACCTATGGCCGTAATATCGGCCTTGATACGCCTGAGCATTGAGTCAAACAGAGCTTGGATGGCGTATACAGGTACAGCTACCCGTGCAGCTTCAACACGATACCACAGTTCATCAAGAGTAGTGACTGGCGTATTGACGAGACAGTTGCTCGGCCACCATTGACCAGATGTTTTCAATTGGTTAGAGATCTGGAGAATGTGCTGGCCAGGGCAGCAGTCGAACATTTTCTGTATCGAGAAAGGCCCGTACAGGACCTGCAACATGTGGTCGTGCATTATCCAGCTGAAATGTAGGGTTTCGCAGGGATCGAATGAAGGGTAGAGCCACGGGTCGTAATACATCTGAAATGTAACGTCCACTGTTCAAAGTGCCGTCAGTGCGAACAAGAGGTGACCGAGACGTGTAACCAATGGGACCCCATACCATGATGCCCGGTGATAGGCCAGTATGGCGATGACGAATACACGCTTCCAATGTGCGTTCACCGCAATGTCGCCAAAGACGGATGCGACCATTATGATGCTGTAAACAGAACCTGGATTCATCCGAAAAAAATTACGTTTTGCCATTCGTGCACGCAGGTTCGTCGCTGAGTACACCATCGCAGGCGCTCCTGTCTGTGATGTAACGTCAAGGCTAACCGCAGCCACGGTCTCCGAGCTGATAGTCCATGCTGCTGCAAACGTCGTCGAACTGTTCGTGCAGATGGGTAATGTCTTGCAAACGTCCCCATCTGCTTGACTAAGGGATCGAGACGTGGCTGCACGATCCGTTACAGCCATGCGGATAAGATGCCTGTCATCTCGACTGCTAGTGATACGAGGCCGTTGGAATCCAGTACGGCGTTGTGTATTACCCTCCTGAACCCACCGATTCCATATTCTGCTAACAGTCATTGGATCTCGACCAACGCGAGCAGCAATGTCGCGATACGATAAACCGCAAACGCGATAGGCTACAATCTGACTTTTATCAAAGTCGGAAACGTGATGGTACGAATTTCTGCTCCTTACGCGAGGCATCACAACAACGTTTCACCAGGCAACGCCGGTCAACTGCTGTTTTTGTATGAGAAATCGGTTGGAAACTTTCCTCATGTCAGCACGTTGTAGGTGTCGGCACCGGCGCTAACCTTGTGGGAATGCTCTGAAAAGCTAATCATTTGCATATCACATCATCTTCTTCCTGTCGGTTAAATTTCGCATCTGTAGCACGTCTTCTTCGTGGTGTGGTTGAATTTTAATGGCCAATAGTGTAGATTTCGCGTAAGGACCACGAAAGTAAGATACGAGAAATTGGGGGTGATACGGAGGTGTGTAGGCAGTCGTTTTCCCCTCGCTCTATATTCGAGTGGAAGAGGAAAGGAAATGACAAGCAGTGGTACAGCACAGTGCCGAGTGTTACGACCGGCACGTGAAGCTGACTGCCGCGTGATTCTACTTGGGCTCATACGGAGGCATACAGACAGTTATTTTTCACTCGCTGTATGTGCGAATGGAACGGGAAAGGCAAGGACTAGTAGCGGTACAGGGAATGCTCCGCCACGCACCGTACCGTGGCTCGCGGAGCAGGTATGTAGGGGTACCGTTTACCGTGGCTGCTGAAGGTATCCATCTCCGTTCTGCCACCTTTGAGCGGCCACCGATCTTACTATGCAGATCCGAAACAACCGTCTGGCACATACACATCACTCTACTGGCATGACCTACGCCTACGGTGGAAGGTGACTTGAACTCGTGGCACCAGCTGTACGGGATATAAGCGCCGCAAACCTATCAGTGTGCTATTTTTATGGAGTGAGCTTACTGTGTGCCAGATACAGAAAAGGAAAAATCATTAGAGCACGTTCATGTCAGGTCCTGCCCACTCGTCTCGTATAGGCTGCCTAAAGGATGTTGCGTTCACGGAGTTCTATACAACAATTCAAGCATATAACATTTGAGCCGTGCTAAAAACTGCTGTTTCGAAGAGCGCGCCGCAGCGCTTAGTGTGAAGCAGTCGCCCTCCGTTTCTGGCGGTGGCGCCGCTGTGGCAATCGCAGCTTTGGTGTCTCCCTCTGCTGGGAAAGGGGAAAGTTGCCTGTTGACGTGCATTTAAAGGGCGCTATGAGCTCGCCAATCGGTCGCGCTGGGTCAGTCTCTCGTCCCCAGCTTGCTAGTCTGTCTCTCGTATGCATTTGTTAGGCAGTTAGTGTCTGTCTGTCGTTCGGAGTGCTAGTATGTGTGTCGTTCGCATCAACCTTTAAAGCCGGCAAAATGAGAGTCTTTCCACTCCACCAGTAAGAGAACTCAGCTAGTGGTCGCCCGGTCGGGGCTTAGTTCCTGCATCTGAGTCTGCGCGTTAGGCCGCCAGTCTACTCGAGGTTGCTCAGGCAGTGGTCATTGGCGGTTGGATCGATCGGTTGGTCGGTCGCGCACTGAGACACAAGATGACTTGCCCGCCTTGAGCGTCGGCGCATGTGAGGTCGCCACGTGAGTCCAGTGGGCCGCGGCGTATAGCGAGGGGTAGTGGCTTCCCGCTCGACACGAGAGCAACAGGAGTCAACCCACGACATCGGTCTGGCCGGTGCGAGCTGCGAGGCCGTGAGACGGGAGATCGGCGCGCCTTCCTGCGTCCGTTGAACCAGCTGGCAGCGGACGGTTCGGGAGAGCGTTGGGGGTGCTGCGCCAGGTCTTCTCCAGAAATCGCAGTTTATTAGAAGTTAAGTGATTGGAGATATGTAGTTTCATTTACTTGTAAAATACTACTTGTTTTCTTGGCGAGGTCACCAGCCCTTTTGCTTTGGGGTCGTCCCACCATTCTTCTCCGTTTTTGCACCCGCTGGAAGGTGGTCATTTATGAATTGGGTGGTCCGTTTTTCTCTTGTGGAGTAGGGGCGGGTTAGAGCAACCTGCGGTTCGGGTTGTTCAGTAATCCCCCAGTCAATCTGCCATACGTTAGTAGCTGCCTCTGTCATGTTTGTCGGATTCGGTGTTAACGAATTTATTGCGTAAGCTGTAAAGGCCGAATTCCTGAAATATGTTTTTATCTTGCCTATCATCTTGCGAGGCGGTATATGTGTAATGTAGAGCATGTTTGCACATTTTATGTAAGACTGCATTTCATGGGTTTTTTATTTAAATTTTCATTTTAGTATATAAAGTTGCCACCCTTCCACCGTAAGAGATTTCTTTTAAAAACAAGTTGCACTTTCGGTGGCCAGTAATTTTTTTTTAATGTGAGTGTTTTGTACCATTTCCAGCCCTCCTACGGGGGGCATAGTTTGTGTGTTTGTGTGAGTTGTTAAAATGTTTTGTTTAAGTAATCTGGTGTGTTGTAGATTTGCACCAGTGTAGTCTTTCAGAGGTTGTTGTAAGTGGTCGTGACTACGGCCGTGTTAAAAGGGGGCGGCAAGCTTCTCAGCCCGAAAGCTCATACTGTCAAAAAAAAGAAAAAGAATGTTATTTCTCCCTCTGAATAAATTGTAACTTGATATTTAGAGGGTGCTTTCTGATTGTAATTTTTGAATCTGTTTTTTTTTTAAGAAAAGAAAGAGTTTTTAGGAATAAAATTTCCATTTGTTGAAAGAAATTTGTTTACATCAGTTACTCACTGGCTACTACCTCCACGCTCACATAGTGTGATTAAATGTGTTAATGTTCTTGATGAATCGCTAGTAAATAAAATAAATTCTTTAAGAAAAGATTTTGAAAGTAAAACCACGGTTCAACATTAATAGTTTTTATTACAAATAAGGAGATTGACAATACTTGGAACTGACAATGGTTTCGCAAGCGATGGGTGACATGCAACATAAATCCGAGTCCTTTGTTATATACATTGTTCGTGCAAGTTTGACACACACTTTGTTGATCGCTAATAACTGCTATCGACGTCGTTTCACCGCCTTCTTTTCTCTTGCGTTCTTCATCTTCGTTCCCGCGCTTGTGGTTCCGCCAGAACGGTTCCCAGACCGAGCAGGAAGAAGCAAGAAGCGCCCCTTGCTGTTTGGTAGTGCGCTCCTGGACTGCAGGAGAATTACCACGGCGGCAGCAACAGAGCGCTAGCGTGTTCCACTGACCTCCCGGAAGGAAAGCCCGGAGTCAACTTCCGGCGCACCGCCATCCGCTCCGTCAACCGCCGTTTCCTCAGCGCTGTACGGCCGACAGCAGTCCAGGGGCGCCGCAGCACAGGTACGTGACCGGCTGTGCTCGCTCGCTGCCTCCCTTAAGCCGTCGCCCCCGGACCGTGCTGCCGAATGTTACCGTTGAGCGTGCCAAGTCCAACGTGCTGCTGAACGCTCAGGCACAATGCGACTTGTGCATACGGTACGTGGGCCCCAACGTGGTATACGCGATCGCAACGCACTCCAGCGGCAATTGAGGGACGTTTCTAGTTCGTAAATCACACTGTTTACTCAACGGGCCCGCGTAAAATTCCCACGTTAGCTCTATTAAAACGCACATTTACTCCATCGTCCAAGAAGAGGAAAGTACCATGTCCGATCAATAAGGACACAGGATTATAAAAGTTCCATTACAAACAGTGCGTTACAAATTTGCAATCCTTCTCCGCATAAGATAAACATTATTTTATCACTCCCACATTTTAGTAAAACCCCATGGGCAGTCTTGCTTGATCACTGTTCCTACCCAGAAACAGAATCTTTGCAACATGTGAATTACAAAGCGTAAAAGAAAAAGGAGCAAAATATCTTTATACAAGTAGTGCAAGCTGTCCTGTAGATTAAGCCAATCGAACAGTCACCCCTCAAAAAAAAGGTGAACTTATATTTACATAACATAAAATATTATAGCATATACTTATATTAAACTAATAATAAAGTATCAGAACCTAATAAAAAAGCGAATGTTACGGAAAAAAATAGGGGTGTTACGACGCGAACCGCTCCAACGAAAACTCATTACAAAACAGCCACGCTACTGATTACGCTTTTTTTTTTTTTTTGTTAATCTCATTTTGTTCGTTTTTGCTCGTTGTGGACGTCGCAAGACACCCGTTTCAGTTCGTCGTTGATCCATTAACTCAGCTTTTTATTACAGAGGGCAGCTAGCCCTCTGACCGAACACGAGCTAAACCAACAAGCCACTCCTTCTGCTTAATCATTATGTCTTACCCCTTGCTAAAAACGTTAATAGTAGATAGTTATGATACTAATTGAAATTTAATTATAACAAATTGC
Organism: Schistocerca nitens; assembly: GCF_023898315.1. NCBI lineage: Eukaryota > Metazoa > Arthropoda > Insecta > Orthoptera > Acrididae > Schistocerca > Schistocerca nitens. The sequence goes on along the minus strand of NC_064621.1, from coordinate 60,127,851 downwards.
ACCAAGAACAATGTGTTTTGGGTGGATCTCCAGTGTGTCGCTGCCTTCAAATAGCCTACTATCATAATACGCAAGTTACAATGATTCTTTTGCCACGAATATCATGTTTCTCATTATTTTATTGGAACGAATCACACAGTTAACAACATATTTTCCAGTGATTCTCAATTGAAAGGTGGCTACACTGAGCCACAGCGCCAGAGATCGCGCTAGAGAGTATTGTTCCGCCGCCTCCACTGGCAGTGATTATTGAGATGTCGTAGTGGGCAGTGCTTGTCGAGGACTCGTAGTAGTCAGTTCCTGTCGAGAGTTCGTATTGAGATGTCGTAGCGGGCAGTGTTTGGGGAGAGCTCGTGGTAGTCAGTGCTTGTTAAGAACTCGTAGCAGAGAGTGTTTGTTGAGATGTGCTAGTAGAGAGTGCTTGCTGAGATGTGATACTGAAAAGTTCTTGTTGAGATGTGGTAATAGCGAGTCGGTGTGGAGATATATTGTAATGATTAGAGTGATTTTGGTCAATATATGAAGGTAACGAAACTTGATTTATTTTTCATTATTTAATGTCGTAAATAATGCTTCATTACAGGTTCAGTCAACAAAGCATCTGGCTTGTGTTCTGGGATTAGAGTGTAATTCTGGTTTTCTTGAGTAATTATGGTATTTTTATTTCCTTTAATTAATTCAGTATAAATGATATTTAAAATTTCTTGTGTTGTTGAATAAGAACCGTGCCAGATGCGTACGTTGAGTCATACTTCCACACACAGAACAGTTATACTTGTGCTTTGGTTTCGTAGGTTTTATAGTTGCTGGGGACTTAATTAATTAATTGTGTTAATGAAAATTTCCATTTCATTCTTTGTTATTGTTCTATGCAGTCAGATAGCGTAATAATACTAGTCAGGGCCAACCGTTTAAGAGACTTCGTAATCGGACAGACAGCTACTAAAGCAAAAAATAAAATTATTTGCATTCGATTTTAATTAAGCCCCCATGCACAATTTGCTGGTGCTCAGAAAAGGCATATATACATATAGGCTTGAATGCCAATATGGCGCCCCACAACTCTGTACTGAAGGGAGACGGTGTGCGTGTGACGTAGGTGCAACGAATCACACAGTTAACAACATATTTTCCAGTGATTCTCAATTTGCTGGTGCTCAGAAAAGGCATATATACATATAGGCTTCAAATGAATGCTGTAGCGTAATGACTAGCGTCTCTGCACGCTGTAGAAGAGTTTGGTTGGGCAGCGGTTCGCGTTTTGCCGCTTCCAAATTTTTTTTCCTAACATTCGCGTTTTTGTTGGGTTCTGATACTTTATTATTACTTTAATTACTTTAATATAAGTATATACTATAATATTTGATGTTATGTAAATATACGTTCACCCTTTTTTGAGGGGTGAATTTGTTCGACTGGCTTAATCTACAGGAGAGATTGCGCTACTTGTATAAAGATATTTTGCTCCTTTTTCTTTTACGCTTCGTAATTCACATGTTGCAGAGATTCTGCTACTGGGTAGGATCAGTGATTAAGTAAGACTGACCTTGGGGTTTTACTAAAACGTGGGAATGATGAAATAATGTTTATCTTATGCGGAGAAGGATTCCAAATTTGTAACGCACTGTTTGTAATGGAACTTTTATAATCCTGTGTCCTTATTGATTGGACATGGTACTTTCCTTTTCGTGGACGATGGAGGAAATGTGCGTTTTAATAGAGCTAACGTGGGAATTTTACGCGCGCACATTGAGTAAACAGCGTGATTTACGAACCAGAAACATCCCTCAAACTGCCGCTGGAGTGCGTTGCGATCGCGTGTACCACGTTGGGGCCCACGTACCGTATGCACAAGTAGCATCGTTCCTGAGCGTTCAGCAGCACGTTAACGTTCCACAGCACGGTCCGTGTGCCGACGGCTTAATGCTGCCATTGCCACCTAGCTTAATCCCCTTTTAAACGAGCGACTTTCTTGTCTCGACCGACACCCGCCAATCAAGTCTACTACAGCCCTTGGCGTGTTATTCCAGCACTGAGTCTGGCATATCACGATTGGCCGTATTGGTTTACTCGTCAGCGCCAGAGTTGCGTGTGGTCTGAGAGATGTCTGCTGTGCAGTTACACACCAGAACGGTGAAACTGACATTATCAGGGATCATCCTATTTACGAGAAATATGTAGTAACAGAATGTAGGAACAAGCAATGACAATGGAACTTATTAATGGTGGTGGTGGGTGTTTAACGTCCCGTCGACAACGAGGTCATTAGAGACGGAGCGGAAGCTCGGGTTAGGGAAGGATTGGGAAGGAAATCGGCCGTGCCCTTTCAAAGGAACCATCCCGGCATTTGCCTGAAACGATTTAGGGAAATCACGGAAAACCTAAATCAGGATGGCCGGAGACGGGATTGAACCGTCGTCCTCCCGAATGCGAGTCCAGTGTGCTAACCACTGCGCCACCTCGCTCGGTACTTATTAATGACCACAGCAAAATTCGTATTGGGCGTTCTTCACAATCGTCGTACGGTAAGTTTTCTACATCCCTGAGAACTGAAAGAACAGGAAAAATGTCGCCCAAATCTTTCATCAATTTTTTCGAGAAAATACACAGGTTGCCTCTCCGAAGCAGGCGCATTTTCTCTGGTGTTTCAGCAGATACTGGCAATTTCGTTTTTGCATTGTGTCGTTGGAGTCAGCCCTAACAAACGGTGCTCACCATGTCTTTCATGTGACGCCCAGTTACGACGGAAAGCGTCGGTTTGTTTCCCGTTACAAACAAAGTGATTTTCAAAGCGGAATTTTAAGTGTCCATTCGGCAGGCGGTCCCAGATTAGTCTAATGCGACATTTGTTCCATCGATATGTATTATGGAGGAACGACAGGGTGACGGACGAAAATATTTCTTTTTTTTTCCGTACTGGAATGCCGTAGATAAATGGGGTTTGCTGCAATCCGAGGCAATCCGAAGCGAAGAGCGGACTGGCAGAAGTCTCCGTAGAGTTTTTTCCGTTCCCAGCTTGCCTAGAGCGCGGACGTGGCGCTCTTTACTCAGCTTGTCTGAGAGAGAGTGTGAGCATCTCTGCAGTTTAGGACTTAGCAAACGGAACGATTGAGCTTGGAGATAGAAAGTTTTGCTTCAGCTATGTACTGAGCAAGACAGCTAGGAGTGAACAGACGAGCGCAGCCTTGCGGCACCACGAGGTCGATCGACGTCCGCACAACAATGCCATCTCGCCACGCTGAATTCAGTGATATTGCGCCCGCTCCGGCTTGAGTTAGGCCACTGATTAATTTGTTGGATCACGTCAGCAAAGTTTCCAAGAGGGCTTCATGGGCCGTGTATTGTAGAATTCTTCTCGCACTTCGCATTACGCCTGGGTCAGTCGATAGGAATTAATTTTGATTTATCGCGCTTCACTCCACGTAAACGCAATTTATTGCGACTGCCTGTTAGGAGACTCATGTAATGTGATGATTGAAGGTCGTGAGTTACAAATAAATTTGTGCTAATCGACTGCATCTGTTTTCAATCGAGTAGTTGAAATCCCAAGTCACTTTCTTAATTAATTTTATGTTCAACATTTCCATCTGGTGTTCAATAGCTGAATATAACATGAATGTGCACCCCTTTTTTATTAAAAGGGATCAATTCTGAATCAATTAATGTCAACACTGCCACCGCAGTTCAATCAGGAGTCACAGGGCCTTATTACTTTCTTTGCGTTATCCGATATTGCGGCAGTTTTGCACACGCTGTTGATCTGTTAGTCAATTAGCTGGGGTGAACACACGCCAAAACCAGATAAGTGACGGGTGGGGTGTTACAAAACCTCCAGCAAATGAGGTTTACTCAAATCGGTATAAACAGGGTGGTGGCATCGATAACGACTTGTGGCAACCGGTTCTCCAACGTTGAGGCGTGCCGTGCACGCTCGGCTTCAAACGCTCACAGAATCGTTACTTTTTGGAGTCCGCGGAACAATTCTCCAACGTATATACATTCGAAAACCGTAATAAAAAAATTTCGAGTTTTTTATCATCACCCTGTCGTTCACCCTTAATGGGACAGCAAAACTCGGGGAATAGCCAGTACTCCACCACCGACTACACTGCCCTGGCACACGCTGACTCCTAGCACCAAGCATGCAGCGCAACTTAGTCGCACGCTGGACTGCTGTTTATTCTTCGACTTTCAATGTCCGTGTTGCTACGTATCGATGAAACGAATATCGCTCTAGATTAATGTGGGACCTCTCTATCGGATAGAGTTGTAAAATTCCGCTTTTAAATCGCTATATTCGTTATGAATTGCACTGTTAATAAAACACACAATTTTCAAATGGCAGTGCCATGTATTTCATATTATTATGTCCGCTAGATAAGAACAAAATTATGGAGCAAAGGAACCTGAGCTCCCACATCTCTACTTCCTTATCCTTAGCCGGCCGCTGGTGGCCGAGCGGTTCTGGCGCTACAGTCTGGAACCGCGCGACCGCTACGGTCGCAGGTTCGAATCCTGCCTCGGGCATGGATGTGTGTGTTGTCCTTAGGTTAGTTAGGTTCAAGTAGTTCTAAGTTCTAGGGGACTTATGACCGCAGCAGTTGACTCCCATAGTGCTCAGAGCCATTTGAACCTTATCCTTAAAGATTTCAATTAAAACATTATATTGCGTCACAATAATGTTTTCGCCGCCTTATTGTTCTCATATTTTATCTGTGATGTAACCAGAAAGAAGTATTTTGTTGACAGCAGAACCGTCATTACAAAAAATGGCTTTAACACAATTAAAGATGGTGTGGATACAATTGAAATGGGAATAACTGCACGCGTAGTTCTGTTACATGTTCATACATTCAAATTTTCTTCAATTTCTGTCTCCTGTGAAAGTTTCAAAATGTGGATTTTCTTATTTGCTTTGACAGACAACTCGTGGAGCTTATTTGTTACCTTCTTTAACCATTTCATGGCTAATGGGACACATTTTAAGCCCCAATAATGTAATAAACAATTTTGAGCGTGTATCCCATATCTGTCTAATACTATCATCTTTAGGCTTCCAAGGGAACCGCCCGCACTCGTCACCTCTAATCTCTTCCTTATTTATGGTATACGGAGGGCTTGGCCGCAAATGAAAGTGCCGGCCGCGGTGGTCTAGCGGTTCTAGGCGCGCAGTCCGGAACCGCGCGACTGCTACGGTCGCAGGTTCGAATCCTGCCTCGGGCATGGATGTGTGTGATGTCCTTAGGTTAGTTAGGTTTAGGTAGTTCTAAGTTCTAGGGGACTGATGACCACAGATGTTATGTCCCATAGTGCTCAGAACCATTTGAACCATTTTTGAAATGAAAGTGACAGAACCTGGAATTCCACGTGGCCAATCTTTTAGAAAGAGATAACATTTTGGACGCGGGCGATTGATGTCAGAGTGGTCTGTACATAGCGGTTTGCGCAGCGGCAAAGACTGCACCGAACGATAAGCCGAACGTCGTGGGGACGACTCCCTAAGCGAAAACATCTTTTTTTAAAAAATTTTCAGTTTTTAAATCACTTACACAACAAATAAATCGAAATAATACTCAGTGTACTGAGTTTACTAATATTATCACAGAAATGCATGAAAAGAAAAGGCAAAGAAAATTTGGGATTGGAAATAAATTTCCAAAATAGGATTCCCCTCTAATGCACTCCTCTAAAGAATGTGATCAAAAAGCATCAAAACTGCCGTTACCTCATCGAGAGAGAGAAAGGAATCGCATTCCGGGCATACTGTATCAAAATACGTACAACTATACATTACCAGCTATCCCCGACTATATTTGGCGAAATAATGCGTTATGCGTGGTTTGTTACCAAACTATGCAGTCAGAGAGAGAATCTTTTATAGATGTAAACCATTCTCTTTTTTCGCAGAAATTATAAAGAGAGCATAAATTTAAAAAATGCAACCTTTATGTTGTGTTGGCAGAAGAGCCAACACCGTGTTACTAGAGGAGGCCGAAATGCACGCGTTTTAGCTCACGCAGGCTGGCGTGAGGAGGGAAGGACTATACTGACGTGAGTCTGGAACATGACAAGGAATTAGAATTCAGAAAGCGGGCGGAATTAGTTTGATACTTAACTTTAATCCATTAATGATGAACGTCGCTCTTGACGGTACATGATTCACAACATTATTTGTTCAGAATACATTCATGGTAACTGAATATGGCGCCTTGCTAGGTCGTAGCAAATGACGTAGCTGAAGGCTATGCTAAACTATCGTCTCTGCAAATGAGAGCGTAAGTAGTCAGTGAACCATCGCTAGCACAGTCGGCTGTACAACTGGGGCAAATTCTAGGAAGTCTCTCTAGACCTGCCGTGTGGTGGCGCTCGGTCTGCAATCACTGATAGTGGCGGCACGCGGGTCCGACGTATACTAACGGACCGCGGCCGATTTAAAGGCTACCACCTAGCAAGTGTGGTGTCTGGCGGTGACACCACACTTTATTACCTATGTAAGATGACGAGAAAATTACTGCTTTTCCTTTTTTACGATGAGCTTCACTGTAGCAGGCGTAAATCATCAAATGTACAATAATAAATGTATCTAATTTTATGTAAGAAGTTCTCTTGTACGCGTAATAATTCCTCCCTGGAAATTTATTCGCTATCCGAAATTTTCGTTTGGCTTTGCTTTGCATGCCTTTTATGAAAATATATTCCACTTTGCTTCGGTTTAATTTCAGTATAAGTGATGTAAAAATTGAAAAGAAAGAAAAAAGTTTGTGCATAGAGATTCGAGCCGCGAGCCTCGGATCACCGCTTCTACTCTTTCCGCTGCGACAACCGCTCACTGAAAACTGCGCCAACTTAAATGGTTCGTGTCTCATCTGACCAGCGCGAAAATACTATTTTTTTCCTATACTCTAGCCCATCTGGAGATCCACTTTCATTTCTGGCTAAGCCCTGTATTCACCACAAATTTGGACGAAATCGGTAATGACGATTAGGTGCGGATCCCTTTGACCGACCACGGGGTGAAAATGCAGAAGGCTATGCGCGATAAAATGAAACTCTGTTCATAGCTAACATAATGCGTCTTTTTTTACGGAAAGTTGATCAAATCACCTTCTTCTCCGTTCTAAGAATGTCTAAAGTAACTTAACTGTATTTTCTTATATGAGATCTGTTCGAAAAATTCCGAAACAATGCGGTTGGCATCCCTGCACGCGCCTGTAGTTGATGTGTAACTGTCGGAAGTTTCACCGTTGTACGTCTGTTATTTGTTGTTCAGTGATTGAGCAGAACGTGTGTCGTACAGTTTGCGAATTTAGAGATGGCAGAGTTTAGAGGAGCAACGCGTGTGCATTAAATTTTGCGTAAAACTCGAGAAAACCTTTAGGCTGCTTGCACATTACACGATTTCGTCCGTACGGGAGTAAACCGTACGAGCAAATTTTCTTACTCGGCTGTTGAAGAGCATGAGACGTTTGACATTGTACGGCTATAACACGGGCATGGTTTTTAGTCGTGTTGCAGCCGTCCACTGCCGCCGCACCGTGCCGTACTCTCGGCTCAGTGGCCCACGTGGCCAAGTGCACGCTGCCACACTACACGATTTCAGTCGTACGGGAGCTGACCCCAGTGTACGCCTCAGGCGTTTGCAGTTATCCAGCCGCAACCATTTTTAAACATTCAACAACCTCCATTTCCATCTCAACAATATGCAGGGCCTAGTTTTTCCAGTCAGATTACAACTAGCATAGAAGAACATTCCTGTATCGGCATAGTCCTGTATGTGGACTGCAAAATCATTCAAAAGAAGCACACCATTCAACGCCTCTCCAAAAAGGTACACAATCCAAACCAGAAACACAGACAACATCACATGACCTGCACGAAACTGTTCACAGTGACTCTCCACAAAGTGAAAGTGTTGCAAATGCGTCTATTTCTCCTTTAGGTAATTCCATATTCCGATTTCTTCAATTGATATCATCAATTTGTCTTTGGAACGTCACAAATAATTTACAAAAACAAAACACAATGAAATCCATAATTTGATCAGAAACCTACAATGTTTGTATTTTTCGAATTTCATATTTGTTCATAATTGTATTTTTATTGATAAGATGATCTCAAACCTAGCCTAATAAATGAAATTGATAATTTTACATTTGTTTTATTGTTTTGCCTACTACTACAATATCACCTTACTGCATAACCATCTTTCCTGTTTGTATGGTACTTTGGTAAATAGAAATATAATAATTTTATCCATATATAAAATTTGAAAAAATACAGCAATAAGTGTTTATACATGTATTATTTAGCTTCAATAGCATATTTGTTCAAACACCAGTAATAACAAAGCTGTATTTAAAAACTTACCTTAAAGTCATAGCCAGCATTTCAATAGGCTGTATACAGTTTCTGAACTGCGTGTTTTGGCGTTGCAGAACATTCTTCAGTTTCCCGTGCAATTCATCGAAGGAGCCAACTGACATTCGAAAGTAGTTAAAAAACTTCCGGTCGTCGTTTCCCAGGTCTACAAATAATGTGTAGAAAGCCCCGACTTCCTCAAGTCTCAGATTAATTGGATGAACCCCATGAAGGCTTTGCGCATTCGTCTTATCCGACGTCGATACAGTATCCATAACGCAATGATTTGTTCACGATCCATAATAAGCCCCCCATGAACCATGGACCTTGCCGTTGGTGGGGAGGCTTGCGTGCCTCAACGATACAGATAGCCGTACCGTAGGTGCAACCACAAAGGCGGGGTATCTGTTGAGAGGCCAGACAAACGTGTGGTTCCTGAAGAGGGGCAGCAGCCTTTTCAGTAGTCGCAGGGGCAACAGTCTGGATGATTGACTGATCTGGCCTTGTAACATTAACCAAAATGGCCTTGCTGTTCTGGTACTGCGAACGGCTGAAAGCAAGGGGAAACTACAGCCGTAATTTTTCCCGAGGGCATGCAGCTTTACTGTATGATTAAATGATGATGGCATCCTCTTGGGTAAAATATTCCGGAGGTAAAATAGTCCCCCATTCGGATCTCCGGGCGGGGACTACTCAAGAGGACGTCGTTATCAGGAGAAAGAAAACTGGTGTTCTACGGATCGGAGCGTGGAATATCAGATCCCTTAATCGGGCAGGTAGGTTAGAAAATTTAAAAAGGGAAATGGGTAGGTTAAAGTTAAATATAGTGGGAATTAATGAAGTTCGGTGGCAGGAGGAACAAGACTTTTGGTCAGGTGAATACAGAGTTATAAATACAAAATCAAATAGGGGTAATGCAGGAGTAGGTTTAATAATGAATAAAAAAAATAGGAGTGCGGGTAAGCTACTACCAACAGCATAGTGAACGCATTATTCTGGCCAAGATAGACACGAAGCCCACGCCTACTACAGTAGTACAAGTTTATATGTCAACTATCTCTGCAGATGATGAAGAAATTGATGAAATGTATGAGGAGATAAAAGAAATTATTCAGGTAGTGATGGAAGACGAAAATTTAATAGTCATGGGTGACTGGAATTCGAGAGTAGGAAAAGGGAGAGAAGGAAACATAGTGGGTGAATATGGATTGGGGGAGAGAAATGAAAGAGGAAGCCGTCTGGTAGAATTTTGCACAGAGCATAAATTAATCATAGCTAACACTTGGTTCAAGAATCATAAAAGAAGGTTGTATACATGGAAGAATCCTGGGGATACTAGAAGGTATCAGATAGATTATATAATGGTAAGACAGAGATTTAGAACCAGGTTTTAAATTGTAAGACATTTCCAGGGGCAGATGTGGACTCTGATCACAATCTATTGGTTATGAACTGTAGATTAAAACTGAAGAAACTGCAAAAAGGTGGGAATTTAAGGAGATGGGACCTGGATAAACAGAAAGAACCAGAGGTTGTACAGAGTTTCAGGGAGAGCATAAGGGAACAATTGACAGGAATGGGGGAAAGAAATACAGTAGAAGAGGAATGGGTAGCTCTGAGGGATGAAGTAGTGAAGGCAGCAGAAGATCAAGTAGGTAAAAAGACGAGGGCTAGTAGAAACCCTTGGGTAACAGAAGAAATACTGAATTTAATTGATGAAAGGAGAAAATATAAAAATGCAGTAAATGAAGCAGGCAAAAAGGAATATAAACGTCTCAAAATTGCTATCGACAGGGAGTGCAAAATGGCTAAACAGGCAAGGCTAGAGGACAAATGTAAGGATGTAGAGGCTTATCTCATTAGGGGTAAGATAGATACTGCCTACAGGAAAATTAAAGAGACCTTTGGAGAAAGGAGAACCACTTGCATGAATATCAAGAGCTTTGATGGAAACCCAGTTCTAAGCAAAGAAGGGAAAGCAGAAAGGTGGAAGGAGTATATAGAGGGTCTATACAAGGGTGATGTACTTGAGGATAATATTATGGAAATGGATGAGGATGTAGATGAAGATGAAATGGGAGATATGATACTGCGTGAAGAGTTTGACAGAGCACTGAAAGACCTAAGTCGAAACAAGGCCCCCGGAGTAGACAACATTCCATTAGAACTACTGATAGCCTTGGGAGAGCCAGTCCTGACAAAACTCTACCATCTGGTGAGCAAGATGTATGAGACAGGCGAAATACCCTCAGACTTCAAGAATATAATAATTCCAATCCCAAAGAAAGAAGGTGTTGACAGATGTGAAAATTACCGAACTATCAGTTTAATAAGTCACAGCTGCAAAATACTAACGCGAATTCTCTACAGACGAATGGAAAAACTGGTAGAAGCCAACCTCGGGGAAGATTAATTTGGATTCCGTAGAAATGTTGGAACACGTGAGGGAATACTGACCTTACGATTTATCTTAGAAGAAAGATTAAGGAAAGACAAACCTACGTTTCCAGCATTTGTAGACTTAGAGAAAGCTTTTGACAACGTTGATTGGAATACTCTCTTTCAAATTCTGAAGGTGGCAGGGGTAAAATACAGGGAGCGAAAGGCTATTTACAATTTGTACAGAAACCAGATGGCAGTTATAAGAGTCGAGGGGTATGAAAGGCAAGGAGTGGTTGGGAAGGGAGTGAGACAGGGTTGTAGCCTATCCCCGATGTTATTCAATCTGTATATTGAGCAAGCAATAAAGGAAACAAAAGAAAAGTACGGAGTAGGTATTAAAATCCATGGAGAAGAAACAAAAACTTTGAGGTTCGCCGATGACATTGTAATTCTGTCAGAGATAGCAAAGGACTTGGAAGAGCAGTTGAACGGAATGGACAGTGTCTTGAAAGGAGGGTATAAGATGATCATCATCAAAAGCAAAACGAGGATAACGGAATGTAATCGAATGAAGTCGGGTGATGCTGAGGGAATTAGATTAGGAAATGAGACACTTAAAGTAGTAAAGGAGATTTGCTATTTGGGGAGAAATTAACTGATGATGGTCGAAGTAGAGAGGATATAAAATGGGAAGGAAAGCGTTTCTGCAGAAGAAAAATTTGTTAACATCGAGTATAGATTTAAGTGTCAGGAAGTCGTTTCTGAAAGTATTTGTGTGGAGTGTAGCCATGTATGGAAGTGAAACGTGGACGATAAATAGTTTAGATAACAAGAGAATAGAAGTTTTCGAAATGTGGTGCTACAGAAGAATCCTCAAGATTAGATGGGTAGATCACATAACTAATGAGGAGGTATTGAAGAGAATTGGGGAGAAGAGGAGCTTGTGGCACAACTTGACTAGAAGAAGGGATCGGTTGGTAGGACATGTTCTGAGACATCGAGGGATCACCAATTTAGTATTGGAGGGCAGCGTGGAGGGTAAAAATCGTAGAGGGAGACCAAGAGATGAATACGCTAAGCAGATTAAGAAGGATGTAGGTTGCAGTAGGTACTGGGAGATGAAGAAGCTTGCACAGGATAGAGTAGCATGGAGAGCTGCATGAAACCAGTCTCAGGACTGAAGACCACAACAACAACAACAATAAGAACTGTACCAGGTCACACTTTGAAGGGAACTGATGTTCTTGTTTAACGTTTAAAAATCGTTCAGTGTGAAAAATCATCCGACTACGATTTATATCCGTACGGTTTTTTCCCGTACGGGCTAAATCGTGTACTGTGCAAGCAGACTTACAGAGACACATCAAATGATGCAGGAAACTTAAGATGATGAGTGCTTAAGCCGTACTCGCTGTTACAAATAGTTCACACGGTATAAAAATGGTCGGACGGAAGTTAAAGGTGACCCTTGTTCAGGACGCCCTTCGACGTCTACCGACGAACACTCGGGTCAGGTCCAATGTCAAAGCCACGCTGATAATTTTCCCTGACTCTGAAGAATTAGTTCATCATGAATAATTGCCACAGGGAGAAACTGTTAATCGATGGTACTATCGGGACGCGTTGCGACGCCTGCGAGAAAATGTGAGAAGGAAACGGCCTGAAATCCGGCTCCTGCATCACGTTAACGCACCCGCACATCCATCCCTGCTGGTACGTGACTGTTGCACAAAGAAAGGAAATCACTGTGTTGCCTTATTCCTTCACTCTCCAGTCCTGGCCCCTGCGAACGGTTTTTTTTTTTTTAATTTTTATTTCCAACGTTGAAAACCTCGTTGTAAGGGCGAAGAGTTGCAACGACAGACGAGATTAAAGAAAATCCGCCGACGGCGCTTCGCGCGATCCAGGAATACGTGTAGCGAGACTGCTTCCGGAGGAGAAAAAGGCGTAGGGAGCGGTGTACCAATTGTGGCGGAGAGTATTTCGAAGGAGACTATGTACAATAAGTATAAAGTAAGCGTAGAAAGATTTTGTGGACAAAGTTCCGGACGTTTTTGAACAGATCTCGTACGTCATAGACACTGTTTAGAAACAAGACAGGGTTGTAGCCTATCCCCGATGTTATTAAATCCGTGTATTGAGCATGCTGTAAAAGAAAAAGGGAAAAAAGAGTAGGTATTAAAATCGATGGAGAATAAATAAAAACTTTTGAGGTTTGCAGACGACATTGTAATTCTGCCAGAGACAACAAAGAGCCTGGAAGAGCAGCTGTATGGAATGGCCAGTCTCTTGAAATGAGGATATAATATGAACATCAACAAAAGCAAAACGAGGATAATGGAATGTAGTCGAATTAAATCGGATGATGCTGAGGGAATTAGATAAGGAAATGAGACACTTAAAGTAGTAAATGAGTTTTGCTATTTCGGAAGCAAAATAACTGATGACTGTCGAAGTGGGGAGGATATAAAATGTAGACTGGCTATCGCAAGGAAAGCGTTTCTGAAGAAGAGAAATCCGTTAACATTGAGTATAGATTTAAGTGTCAGAAAGTCTTTTTTGAAAGTATTTGTATGGAGTGTGTGAAACGTGGACGACAACTAGTTCAGACAGGAAGAGAATAGAAGCATTAGAAATGTCGTGCTACAGAAGAATGTTGAAGATTAGATGGGTAAATTACATAACAAATGAGGAGATACTGAGTATAATTGGGGAGAAGAGGAATTTGTGGCCAACTTGACTAGAAGGGATCGATTGGTAGGACTCATTCTGAAGCATCAAAGGGTCACCAATTTAATACTCGAGGAAAGTGTGGAGGGTAAAAATAGTAGAGGGAGACCAAGAGATGAATACACAAAGCAGATTCAGAAGTAGGTTGCAGTAGTCATTCGAAGATGACGAGGCTTGCAAAGGATAGAGTAGCGTGGAGAGTTGCATCAAACCAGTCTCTGGACTGAAGACAACAACAACAACAACAACAACTCTACACCTTAAAGTAATTCTGCTGGATTGTGCATAATTTTAGTGGAACGTGCCCCAGCCAGCTTCATAGAATATAGAAAACGTTGGCGTGTGATATTTAAACGCCATCTTGAAATTTTATGTTGAAAATTTGTTTGCCATTTTTCATGTTTGTGTCATAAGGAGAAATGTACCATAATTTGTTACTAGTTTCTTATACTTTTTTCCATAATTGGCATCCTAATAAAATTACTCCAAAAACAGAAATTTAACTTTCAGAATCCTAGGCTACATGAAAACATGGAAATTGGTTCATGTGACACATGTCGCACCTTACCGATTCTCAAAATCGATGAACTTAAAAAAAATTTGCTAGTGAAAATCTGTTATGGGTCATAAGGGAGAACAGTTTTTGACCCTTTACTGTTCAAACATGTGTAAAATAAATTTTAGCTACGAAAGCGTTAAGAAGTATAGGGCAAGTTACCCGTACACGGTAACTGTCAGCAGAGCTACAATTTTCCTAAGAGCGCTCTGAGTTTCAGAACTGCCTGCCTTTCGTCGTAATTCGCTGCAGCTAATGCCATTGTGCGCGTACAATCGACAATTGGTAGTGATGTCCCATCCGTCTTTTTAGGTCGTGTCCATTCTGACCGACTGACATTTATCGGGATTAATTGCGGGCCACGGAGGGGAGCGGGCAGAAGGGGCGGGGGAAGGGGAGGCAACCCCCCCCTCCCCCGCCACCAATTTCCGGATGGCCCGCCGTGGTGTAACTCGGTTGGCGCTCAAGGTCGCGCGCCGGGAGGGGGTGGGGAAAGGCCTCTGATGACGTCAGAAGGCGCCGCCGTCTGCCAGCCGGCGTTACGCAAGCAGGCTCGCCTGCAGCAGCGAAAATTAGAGCCCGCACCACACCAGAGCGAGGAACACCGAGCCACGCCGCCGCCTTTGTTACGAGCCGCCTTAAGCCGTCGGCACACGGACCGTGCATCCGAACATTGAGCGTTGAGCGTGCCGAGTTCCTGACGTCATAGCGTGGAATAGCACGTTAAGGAGTCTTTCCGGACGTGCAGAGTAATATCTGGCATGTCAGATATTCTGAGCGTGCGTCTGAGCGTTGACCAATGAGATAGCACAACACCACCTACGTCACATGCACACCGTCTCCCTTCAGTACAGAGTTGTGAGGCGCCATATTGGCATTCATTTTAAGCCTATATGTATATATGCCGTTTCTGAGCACCAGCAAATTGAGAATCACTGCAAACCCATTGATAACTGTGTGATTCGTCCCAATAAAATAGTGAGAAATATCATATTCGTGGCAAAAGAATTATTGTAACTTGCGTATTATGAGAGTAGGCTATTTGAAGGCAGCGACACACTGAAGATCTACCCAAAACGCATTGTTCTTGGTACAATTTGTTATAATTAAATTTCAATTTGTAAGATATCTACGATTAAGGTTTCAGCAAACGCTAACACAACAAGATCAGATGGTATGTGTGTGTGTGTGTGTGTGTGTCCGGTTTTTTTTCTAACTTTCGCTTTTTTATTAGGTTCTGATACTTTATTATTAGTTTAATATAAGTATATACTATAATATTTGATGTTATGAAAGTATAAGTTCACCTTTTTTTGAGGGGTGAATTTGTTCGATTGGCTTAATCTACAGGACAGCTTGCGCTACTTGTATAAAGAAATTTTGTTCCTTTTTCTTTTACGCTTCGTAATTCACGTGTTGCAAAGATTCTGCTACTGGGTAGGAAAAGTGATCAAGTAAGACTAACCTTGAGGTTTTACTAAAATGTGGGAATGATGAAATAATGTTTATCTTATGCGGAGAAGTATTCCAAACGTGTACCGCACTGTTTGTAATGGAACTTTTATAATCCTGTGTCATTATTGATTGGACATGGTATTTTCCTTTTCGTGGACGATGGAGTAAATGTGCGTTTTAATAGAGCTAACGTGGGAATTTTACGCGCGCCCGTTAGGTAAACAGTGTGATTTACGAACCAGAAACATCCCTCAACTGCCGCTGGAGTGCGTTGCGATCGCGTATACCACGTTGGGGCCCACGTACCGTATGCACAAGTCGCATCGTTCTTGAGCGTTCAGCAGCACGTTGACGTTCAACAGCACGGTCCGTGTGCAGGCGGCTTTACGGCGTTCTCTCCTCTGGCGCGCACACGCGATCCGCAGCCCGCTGCCGGATATACTGCGACAACACTCACTGACATACATAACCAACTGATTGTTGTATCGTTCAGTCTATTTTTTACATTTGAGCACGACTAGAACTGTTCGGACGCTGTAATTCACAGTTAGGTATATCTCGTGTTTTGCTCGATCCTTCGATTGCTCCGCGATCTAGCGACTTCTGCTGGTACTATCTTCGCGGCATATTTTTGGCCTGGGTTCCGCACCTCAGAACGGCCACGGTGTACCGAACACACGCGTGCACGTTGTGCAGGACGTGGGCGGTCCAAGGCACATTCTGTCTCGGCTTTGTTCGCTCCTCCTCCGAAGTACCTGGTACAACGTGCCATTTCATTTAGTATTGCGGTGTGGCATTTTTCGCCCGGCACAACTCTCTTCAGTGCGACACAGCCGTTGTGTCAGGGCTGTCGGTAAACTCAGGGGGGCGCAGAAAGCTATGCGCAGAAAGCAACGTGTTTTCTCAGTTCTGCGCATGACGTCACGGTGGAAGCAGCTGTGCCAAACAGTAAACAGTTAGAATTGTGTGTGATTGTTTTTCTTGTGTTGTTTTGTGTTTGAAGGAGTATTTTGATTGAGTTCTTTCTTCTGAGGTACTCAGTCAACAGCGGAAACATTCGGAATTCGGGAGTTTAACGGTTTTCGCTGTAATTAATATTTGATTCGGAACTGAAATACTTAGCGATAGTGGATAGCGGGATCAACATTGTGTTCGCCAGCTCTATAGTTTATGGGTCGTCCTGTGAAATTCTTATTGGAGAATCTACAAGTGAGTGAGAAAATTAATTTTTACAATGCCAGGCTGTGCTGTTACGGGCTGTTTTTCTTACAACCGGAGCACAAAGGGAACTGATTACTTAAGGGATTTACAGTCTGAATTGCTTAATTTGCCCCGAAAAATAATGCTCAAGCCAGATGCAGTTCCTTCGTGCAATTTGCCGTGCAGTAGTGCGACTGTTAATGTGTCACCCGCAACAGAAGACAGAACCAAACGGTATAAGAAACGAGAACTACATAAGAGATCTCTGGAAACTCTGGAAAAGCTGACACCAAATAAGAAACATCGTAATAAGAGCACATGTACCGATGACAGTTTTTTTTTTTTTCAGACACAGATAAAGTTACTTTGATGAATACTATAGCGGCTTTAGAAAGAAGGAATGCTGTCCTTACAAACAAGTGTGTGCAACTTCGAGCTCTTAAGTAAATTCATTTCAATGCGATTAAAAGAATAGTTTCTGATTTATTTGAGCCGAGGTTTCGAATTTCAAGTGTGTGTCAGTGTGGTTGTGATCGGATATTTTACCGATGTGTGAGGCATAAGCTGCGAAAGAATATAACTCATCAGTTTTAACTGTAATATTTTAGCAGCAGAAAAGCAGTTTAGACATCTCAATTCTGGTATAAACAAAATCTTCCGCCAAAAACTTGACGTAAACGCGCATGCCGTGTCATCTGCTTGTGAGCGCTTGCTTCCATGCTGACGTCACTAGGCCAGCCAATGGCAGAGCAGAGCGCTTACTGCCCAACCTTATTATTTAGTAACCTTGGGTAAACTGAAGAGCGAGCGAGCGAGTCCCCACTCTGCCAACCCTGCTACGTCACAGGGCGCTTCTACAGGCTGTTTCACAATATAGTACCGGCCCTGCCGCAGCGCGCGCTTTAAATCTGTGGCGACGCCGTGTACAGATACGTCCCGGCTGCGTTTATTTTGAGACAAATGCGTTAAGAGTATAAGGAAAACAAAAGACGGCAGCTTCTTTCGAAACTCATGTGAATGTATGTTCGTCTATTGCAACACGTTTGGAATACTTCTCCGCATAAGATAAACATTATTTCATCATTCCCACATTAACATAAGAACGGAAGTCATGATTCTACTACAAACATAGGACCGAATGGCTGTTCATGTGAATGTATGTTCGTCTATTGCTATTCGTAAAACGAACCCCATATAATGCAATCAATATGTAGAATTTAAGTCTTGTTCCTACTTTGTGTTTCTACTAAGCGGTAGAAGTTTTCTTTGAAGGACTGTGACGTGGCGCAGTGGCTAGCACAGTGGACTCGCATTCTGGAGGACGACGGTTCAATCCCGCGTCCGGCCATCCTGATTTAGCTTTTCCGTGATTTCCCTAAATCGCTCCAGGCAAATGGCGGAATGGTTCCTGTGAAAAGGCACGGCCTTCCCCGACCTTTCCTAATCCGATGAGACTGATGACGATTGGCCTGTCCGGCTGGTCCCGGCGGAGGTTCGAGTCCTCTCTTGGGCATGGGTGTGTGTGTTTGTCCTTAGGATAATTTAGGTTAAGTAGTGTGTAATCTTAGGGACTGATGACCTTAGCAGTTAAGTCCCATAAGATTTAAAAAAAAAACTGATGACGTCGCCGTCTGGTCACCTCCCGCAAACAACCCAACCCCAACCCAAGTGCACTGAAACTTAACAATTCTTGCAACACGAAAAGTGTATAAAAACTAAGCTCAAATTTATAATTTTGTGTGTTCTATTAGTCCGATACGCACTACTTTTTTATCACTGGAGTCCGCAGCTCGTGGTCGTGCGGTAGCGTTCTCGCTTCCCGCGCCCGGGTTCCCGGGTTCGATTCGCGGCGGGGTCAGGGATTTTCTCTGCCTCGTGATGACTGGGTGTTGTGTGCTGTCCTTAGGTTAGTTAGGTTTAAGTAGTTCTAAGTTCTAGGGGACTGATGACCATATATGTTAAGTCCCATAGTGCTCAGAGCCATTTGAACCATTTATCACTGTCTTCGTAAACATGTCTCGAAAGTATGTGTACAGTGTTATGCGTATTGGGTATTTCCTCTGTTATCAGCTGTCAAAAAGGTTACATGTGTTGTGTTAGCATCAACGAATATTTGTTTTGTATACAAATAGATTAGAGAACCTGCATTAAATTTTTTTATAAGAATGGAATAAAGTGTATGAAATTTTTAGAAATGTTAAATATTGCTTTTGGTGAACCTGTTATGAGTAAACCAAGGGCATACAAGTGGTACAAAAATTTCAGAGCAGGCCTTAAAGTACAGCGGTTTTACAAGCATGGACGAGATTAAAAACGCACGGTTAAGAGACCTATAAACTATCCAGAAGAAACAGTTCGTAAAGTGTTTCGGGAATTGAAAAAACACTGGCATAAGTGTACAGTATGTAGTGAGGAATATTTTGAAGAGGATAACATTTCTGTAGATTGACAAATAAAGTTCCTACCAAAAAATAAAAATTAATATGTGAACGCACCTCGAAGGTCAAGCTTTTTGCTTACAAGTCCAGAATCAGTGTACATGTTTCGAAGAAAATTTCAGCAGTGTTTGGAATAGCTATTGGGCACATGTTTTAACCAATTTGTCTTATAATCAGGTGAATAGTGACCAGGATAGAGATTTAGTGTTCCGTAATCATCAAAGGTTTTACATGGTTGTGAAACTGTCTATAACGATGGGTTTTCTCCCAAAATTATTAGTTTGCCTTCGTGGCGATTCCAGCAAACCATGCGGCTTGTTTTCACGTTCCTTCCTTATACGCCCTATTGCGCGAGGCTGACGTTAGATAAGTTGCCGCCCTTTGTTTGGACTGGTAATATTATTATAGTTATAATTTTTTTTGGGTCGCCTCTTTAATACAGGCTGTAATAAAATTAGATACGATTGAACGCTCGTTACTCCGCAAATACCTCCTCTTCTTCGTATTCTGCACATTTTCTTGCAATGCTACACGATTATCCATCACCTACGGATATCGAAGCATATCAGTAAGTATACCAAGTTAACTGACTGACACTGGCAACTAAGATCCCACGAACAGAAACGACGCCGATCTACACCGCTAGACAGGTAATGGGCGACAGATTTTGGGTGCCTCTGTAGGCCGGTGGCAGCGTGCTTCCGGGAAAGGCCACTTCCCCCACCAAAAGCGATGATCGCTCTTCAGTTTACAGACAGACTATACCTTCGCTATTTGTTCGTGGTACGGAAGCTTTCACAGTTCCAGCGACTGTTTGAGAAAAAAAAAAGCGATCTATTGTCACAAGCCTTTAAAAATGTATGGGAATGACAGAAGACGCCTCAGTATATGTTTTGCTGTCGCATAAGCGACGGGCACCGGAATTTTACTATGAAACGGCATTACAGTACCATGCAGAAAGAACTTAAGACTTACAATAAAAGAGCAAAAAATTACAACTATCGAGAGACGGGATTCATCTTACATCAAGGAGCACTTAGTGCGCTTGGTTCAGTGTCATATAATATTCAATTATTCAAAAACAGTCTTAATCGCATTTATTATTATCATACCGCCAACCGGTTTCAACCCGACGTAGGGCTCATCTTCTGGCCGTTTACACTGTGAAATTATAGATATCCGTCAGAAAGATTCCATCATACAACAGCTAAAATTACGTAAATTTAAACTATGTTACCCACTGGTCGACTGCTGGTGGTGTCACTCCTGTCTACATAACGGCAGGAAACTATGCGAGACTAACCCTTCGTATGGGCTTACATAGCGTGCTGAGATCACGTGAATAGACGGCAACACCCCCAGCGGCGATCAACGGCATTTAATACAGTTTATTACAGGGTGTTTCAAAAATGACCGGTATATTTGAAACGGCAATAAAAACTAAACGAGCAGCGATAGAAATACACCGTTTGTTGCAATATGCTTGGGACGACAGTACATTTTCAGGCAGACAAACTTTCGAAATTACAGTAGTTAAAATTTTCAACAACAGATGGCGCTGCGGTCTGGGAAACCCTATAGTACGATATTTTCCACGTATCCACCATTCGTAGCAATAATATGGCGTAGTCTCTGAATGAAATTACCCGAAACCTTTGACAACGTGTCTGGCGGAATGGCTTCACATGCAGATGAGATGTACTGCTTCAGCTGTTCAATTGTTTCTGGATTCTGGCGGTACACCTGGTCTTTCAAGTGTCCCCACAGAAAGACGTCGCAGGGGTTCATGTCTGGCGAATAGGGAGGCCAATCCACGCCGCCTCCTGTATGTTTCGGATGGCCCAAAGCAATCACACGATCATCGAAATATTCATTCAGGAAATTAAAGACGTCGGCCGTGCGATGTGGCCGGGCACCATCTTGCATAAACCACGAGGTGTTCGCAGTGTCGTCTAAGGCAGTTTGTACCGCCACAAATTCACGAAGAATGTCCAGATAGCGTGATGCAGTAATCGTTTCGGATCTGAAAAATGGGCCAATGATTCCTTTGGAAGACATGGCGGCCCAGACCAGTACTTTTTGAGGATGCAGGGACGATGGGACTGCAACATGGGGCTTTTCGGTTCCCCATATGCGCCAGTTCTGTTTATTGACGAAGCCGTCCAGGTAAAAATAAGCTTCGTCAGTAAACCAAATGCTGCCCACATGCATATCGCCGTCATCAATCCTGTGCACTATATCGTTAGCGAATGTCTCTCGTGCAGCAATGGTAGCGGCGCTGAGGGGTTGCCGCGTTTGAATTTTGTATGGATAGAGGTGTAAACTCTGGCGCATGAGACGATACGTGGACGTTGGCGTCATTTGGACCGCAGCTACAACACGGCGAACGGAAACCCGAGGCCGCTGTCGGATCACCTGCTGCACTAGCTGCGCGTTGTCCTCTGTGGTTGCCGTACGCGGTCGCCCTACCTTTCCAGCACGTTCATCCGTCACGTTCCCAGTCCGTTGAAATTGTTCAAACAGATCCTTTATTGTATCGCTTTTCGGTCCTTTGGTTACATTAAACCTCCGTTGAAAACTTCGTCTTGTTGCAACAACACTGTGTTCTAGGCGGTGGAATTCCAACACCAGAAAAATCCTCTGTTCTAAGGAATAAACCATGTTGTCTACAGCACACTTGCACGTTGTGAACAGCACACGCCTACAGCAGAAAGACGACGTACAGAATGGCGCACCCATAGACTGCGTTGTCTTCTATATCATTCACATCACTTGCAGCGCCATCTGTTGTTGAAAATTGTAACTACTGTAATTTCGAAAGTTTGTCCGCCTGAAAATGTACTGTTGTCCCAAGCATATTGCAACAAACGGTGTATTTCTATCGCTGCTCGTTTAGTTTTTATTGCCGTTTCAAATATACCGGTCATTTTTTAAACACCCTGTATATGTAATTACTATTCACCTTGGTTTAACATAAATTTAAGTGACACTAAATAACAGAAAACGGAACCATTTTTTACTTTATACTATGGCACATAGTGTAATACACTTTTACGAATTTTATGAGTTGACTACGGAACATTTGTTATTACTTTATAACTAACACTATAATTGTAACTCTTTTTAAATGGAATGGTTCCGTTTTCTGTTATTTACTGTCACTTAAATTTATGTTAAACCAAGGTGACTCGTAATAACATATAACAAACCGTATTAAATGCCGTTGATTGCCGCTGATGGTGTTGACGTCTATTCACGTGACCTCAGCACGCTATTTAAGCCCATGCGAAAGGGTTAGTCTCGCATAGTTTCCTGCCGTAATGTAGACAGGAGCGACACCACGAGCAGTTGTCCAATGGGTAACATACACTCCTGGAAATGGAAAAAAGAACACATTGACACAGGTGTGTCAGACCCACCATACTTGCTCCGGACACTGCGAGAGGGCTGTACAAGCAATGATCACACGCACGGCACAGCGGACACACCAGGAACCGCGGTGTTGGCCGTCGAATGGCGCTAGCTGCGCAGCATTTGTGCACCGCCGCCGTCAGTGTCAGCCAGTTTGCCGTGGCATACGGAGCTCCATCGCAGTCTTTAACACTGGTAGCATGCCGCGACAGCGTGGACGTGAACCGTATGTGCAGTTGACGGACTTTGAGCGAGGGCGTATAGTGGGCATGCGGGAGGCCGGGTGGACGTACCGCCGAATTGCTCAACACGTGGGGCGTGAGGTCTCCACAGTACATCGATGTTGTCGCCAGTGGTCGGCGGAAGGTGCACGTGCCCGTCGACCTGAGACCGGACCGCAGCGACGCACGGATGCACGCCAAGACCGTAGGATCCTATGCAGTGCCGTAGGGGACCGCACCGCCACTTCCCAGCAAGTTAGGGACACTGTTGCTCCTGGGGTATCGGCGAGGACCATTCGCAACCGTCTCCATGAAGCTGGGCTACGGTCCCGCACACCGTTAGGCCGTCTTCCGCTCACGCCCCAACATCGTGCAGCCCGCCTCCAGTGGTGTCGCGACAGGCGTGAATGGAGGGACGAATGGAGACGTGTCGTCTTCAGCGATGAGAGTCGCTTCTGCCTTGGTGCCAATGATGGTCGTATGCGTGTTTGGCGCCGTGCAGGTGAGCGCCACAATCAGGACTGCATACGACCGAGGCACACAGGGCCAACACCCGGCATCATGGTGTGGGGAGCGATCTCCTACACTGGCCGTACACCACTGGTGATCCTCGAGGGGACACTGAATAGTGCACGGTACATCCAAACCGTCATCGAGCCCATCGTTCTACCATTCCTAGACCGGCAAGGGAACTTGCTGTTCCAACAGGACAATGCACGTCCGCATGTATCCCGTGCCACCCAACGTGCTCTAGAAGGTGTAATTCAACTACCCTGGCCAGCAAGATCTCCGGATCTGTCCCCCATTGAGCATGTTTGGGACTGGATGAAGCGTCGTCTCACGCGGTCTGCACCTCCAGCACGAACGCTGGTCCAACTGAGGCGCCAGGTGGAAATGGCATGGCAAGCCGTTCCACAGGACTACATCCAGCATCTCTACGATTGTCTCCATGGGAGAATAGCAGCCTGCATTGCTGCGAAAGGTGGATATACACTGTACTAGTGCCGACATTGTGCATGCTCTGTTGCCTGTGTCTATGTGCCTGTGGTTCTGTCAGTGTGATCATGTGATGTATCTGACCCCAGGAATGTGTCAATAAAGTTTCCCCTTCCTGGGACAATGAATTCACGGTGTTCTTATTTCAATTTCCAGGAGTGTATTTTAAATTTACGTAATTTTAGCTGTTGTGTAATGGAATCTTTCTGACGAATATATATAATTTCACAGTGTAAACGCCCAGAAGATGTCCACTACGTCGGGTTGAAACCGGTTGGTGGTATGATAACAATAAATATTATTAAAGATTGGAGCTGCACCTTTTCATTTCTGATGTCCAGAAGTAATAGGAGCTTCGAGATGAAATAACTGTCTAACATTAATAACATGACACTGGCTGTGTAAATCATTTCAAACTTTGGAGAAAGGCTGTGACATATCACACTCAATACGACCATGTCTACCACGGCACTGTGGTGTTCAAATCAACCTTCGGCTGTTTTTTTATAATTCATTACTCATACTAATCGCTGCTTCATCTCCACAACCATGTTGTTCAAAAATCATATAATATTGTTTGAAGGACAAGATTTTCGCCTTTAATTGTTACCTTTGCTTAAAAAGCAGCATAAATGTTTGTTTATACATACATACCGGTATTATCCGACAACTCTTAATGGAAATTTGTTCAAATACAACAAGATGGTACGATTTAACGCTATTTCCTCATGAGTTTCACGAAACTAACAAACTTTGTTGTGGCTAGACGTAGTTTCTCACGTAGGCCTGTCCCTGCACTCGCTTAGGGCGAGTCAAATGTCACGTCGATGTTCGAGCAGGATCGATACTATATCGAGCTCTATAGCGCATCGGGATATATCGAGACAGTTCGAACTGGAGCATCGTTTGCCCCGCCCTAGTTTTTGTTTTTTTTAGGCGAATGACATTAGTCCCTGCGGCGGCGTCAGCAGCTGTACGAATATTTTTCACTCAGTATCCAAGATCGAGTGGTTTCACCCAACGTGAGACTACCGGCTGACAAAAGACTCTTGACGGTTATGTCGGCTATACGAATGTTTTCACTTAGTAGTTCAGTCTTTTCGATTACATGTGAGCCATGACCAGGGTTACCAGGTTTTTTCAAGATAAGTAATGTACCTTCTTTCAAGGAGAGGCAAATAAAAATTAAATGTATTTATAATGGATGCAGTTGAACTCCGTGACTGTGCCTTTATGGGGAGAAGAATAATACCCGCTGCCAGTCACAATAGGAGGTGATTAAACTTAACACACGACCGGTTTCGAGCTTGTGCCCATCTTCAGGTGGGTCAAATGGCTCTGTGCACTATGGGACTTCTGAGTTCATCAGTCGCCTATAACTTAGAACTACTTAAACATAACTAACCTAAGGACATCACACACATCCATGCCCAAGGCAGGATTCGAACCTGCGACCGTAGCGGTCGCGCGGTTCCAGACTGAAGCGCCTAGAACCGCTTGGTCACTCCGGCTGGCCTCAGGTGGTTTGTATTCATGAACATGTCCCCATATAAGTGTTGGAGATCACTGTTTAATCAAAAGCAAATACTGTGTTAAAGACTAAATTGACACAGATGAGACATTTGGAAGTTGCTAAGCGACATGCGTTGTAAGGTATTATAGTACTTAAATATAGCTGATGCATCCATATCGTTTTCGCATTACATTTATCACATTTATTTACAAAAATACTTCGCTTTCTACACGTTAACTGTGTATTAGCCGTCACGCTAATTATTTCGCGTTTACGTATTATGGCTTTGATAAAATATCGGCACTTTAGATGTTAGTAACTTAAGAAACACAAGCACTCACAACATCCAACGTGTTTGCAGTAGCAAACAGTTTATCCTCAAAATGCTTATGTCAAGGAAATACGGAGATGTTACACAGACAGATACATAGCAGATATAAGAAATTATGAAAGTGAAGCTGTTACATGTTTGTGGAACCACATTAGCATTATACAAGTCGGCCCGCAGAGGTGAGTGATGACGGCACGGTAGCTCAGCGTGTTCGGTCAGAGGGTTAGCTGCCCTCTGCAATACAAAAAGCTCAGTTAATCGATCAACTATGAACTCGAACAAGTGCCCTGGGACGTCCGCTCCGAACAAATACAACGACTATTAACGAACAAAATGAGATCAACAAAAAGAAAAAAAAAGTGGTAACTTGTTTGCCTGCCATGCAGCGGTCCCGTTTTCGATTCTCGCCCGGGTTGGAGATTTTCTCCGCTCGTGGACTGGGTGTTGTGTTGTCCTCGTCATCGACATTCATGTCGCCCAATGTGGTGTCACCTGAAATAAGACTTGCAACCCGGCGGCCGAACTTCCACGGATGGGTCCTCCCAGCCAACAATCATTTTTAATATACATAGAATGGGTGTTGGAATATTATATGAGGTTAAATAGACATTGTCTTTTTTTAATTTTTGAAAAAACGTTTCCTGTTATGTGAGCCTGGTGTCATAAAATGCCTTGTCACGAATCCATCAGCCCCAAAACATGTAATAATTTCATTCTCACGTTTTGTAATTGCTGACCATAATCTCTATTTTCCAATTTAAACACGTTGGATATTGTGAGTGCATGTGTTTCTGATGTCAGTAACATTTAAATGGCACAACTCTGTCAAACACATATTATGCAAGCGACAATAATTAGCATGGTGACTAATATACAATTAACTTGTAAAAACGAAATATTCTGGTAAGAAAATTATGATAAATGTAATATGGAAACGATATGGATGCACCAGCTATATGTAAGTACTAGAATACTTTACAATACATGTCGCTTACTCACTTATTTGTGTCTGTTTAGTCAACATCATATTTCTTTTTAATTTAGGCAGTGAACTCCAACCCCGAGTACGGGAACATGTTGATGATCGTAAAACGCCTGAAGATGGGCATAAGCCCGAAACTGCTCGTGTTTAAATAAAATCATGTTCTACTGCAGCTGGTAGCGGTTATTATTCTGCACCGAACAAAAATTATATTTCTAACACAGTGCCTTCTGACGAATTAGCCACAGATGCAGTGTTTGAGAACTGGTGGCACTTTCTTTTCAAGTAGTCCATTAGATTACTGGATGAACCGTGAAAACGTATCTTCTTTTTACAGAGCGTGCAGACCGCAACATCAGTCAGATTTTCTGCGTTTTTCCCAGACACAAAGTTCACTATTAAGTATAAGCACTCGTTATAAAACACCGGCGAAAATCTGAACTAAAAGCTGCTTGCTGACAGCAAGTAAAAAGAAACTGTCGAAATGACAATAACAATGACAGCACGCGATAACAGAACACAGTCGGCAACTATGATCTCACAATACCAAAACGATCGATTGGTCCCGCTCAGAATTGAGAGCACCGTGGATTAGGCGAGTGCAATTGACACCACCAACGGTCCTCAGAGATGAATGTACATGCCTATATGAACAGTATGTAACTAAAAGACACTGGCTGTTAAACACTGATGACATATGTATGCCGCTGACATTCAGTTTGCAAGTATCTTTATGTGTTCGCACCACTTCAACACAGAATCAATATTCGTTCCTAGAAATACTGTGTTTGTTGCGCAGATGTTTCTTCTTCCTCAACTGAACTGTCTATTATGGTATTCATTATCTCAGTATCTACAGTCATAACGCACATTATTTCTCAATATTTCAGTATCCTACGATTTTACACATTTATTCGTTCTGACAACTCTCTTAAAATTCATCACTACTAAATTCCGATTGAGTGTATATCCGCTCCTGTATACGATTTACATCTCAAATTCCGATTTCGGTATCCCGATCTCACTATGATGTAATCTAGTAGTTATCTTCCCCTGTCTCCAAGCATTTTCCAAATATACCTAGTACTCTTCTAATTTTTAACCGTTGAAACTTAATGCAGAATTCATTTAGACTTTCTCCTCATCATTCCTAGTACTGAGTCCGTATTCTTTTAGATTGTCTTTTATTCCTCCTATTACTAAATTTTCATTTCCGTTAATATATTTAGTCAACCGTGCTCATGTAACCTCTCTATCACTTCATCTTCTGATTGTGATTTTGCCATTCATACGTGAACTATTGATGTTACCGTTGGTTTGCTGCCGATTTTGATGAGAACAAACCTTTCAGTGAACTGCTCACAGTAACTCATTCTCTGCCTTAGCTTCCTATTCGTGACAAAGCATTACACCATTTTCTGCTATTACGTTAATCTGACCAGAAGTCCTTACCTTCTTTCCATTTCACTTCAGTGACACCTACTGTGACTACAAGGGGCATTGTACTTCCAGTTTCAGATTTTCTAGCTTCTCTACCACATTTAAATAACTGATATTCCACATTCCGACTGGTAGTAGGTTAGCTTGTCGTTCTCGTGGTTGATTCCCTCTTGGCAGTTCCCTGCTGGAGATCCTAATGGGGGAGGGTTTTCATTGCCTTCTACGTCCTCATGCCATTTATGGTTGCTCACTCTCCCGCCTTTTAAGGGAGTTTCCAACACCAAGAGCAATAGGTGGCCGTGAATGTTTATCCGCTCCTCTGCGTTCATTGACGAGGCCATTGGCAGCATGAGTTTGACTCCTTACACCGAAACAGTGACTGACTTCTAACCCAGAAGTCTTGATCAGGAGTCAAAGACGCCACACGTAGACCACTGGCTGTGTAAATCATTTCTAACTTTGGAGAAAGGCTGTGACATATCACACTCAATACGACCATGTCTACCACGGCACTGTGGTGTTCAAATCAACCTCCGGGTCGATTGCAGTTTCACTTATGAACAAACACATTCCACAGATTTATATATTTTTACATCACTGGATAAACAGAAGGTTTAGATTCAAGGCAAAGCAAACAGACGAAGTATTGCTTGCTTGGTATTTATGACTATGTGGGTAATCAGCTTCGCCGATAATTATTGTTTACTACTGCTTCATATTAGCTTTCTTAAACCAGGTGATGCATCAGGATCCTAGGGGACTCTTAAGACCAGACAAGTGCGATTAGTTTTGATGAGCTAGTCTGCGAGTATCAAAATATGTGACATAAATAGTTGTATCTTGTGACTGCAGACACTAAGAAGATTAAATTTTTGACGCTGCCAAGGGATCGTAGACCTTAGTACACTCCTGGAAATTGAAATAAGAACACCATGAATTCATTGTCGCCGGCCGAAGTGGCCGTGCGGTTAAAGGCGCTGCAGTCTGGAACCGCAAGACCGCTACGGTCGCAGGTTCGAATCCTGCCTCGGGCATGGATGTTTGTGATGTCCTTAGGTTAGTTAGGTTTAATTAGTTCTAAGTTCTAGGGGACTACTGACCTCAGCAGTTGAGTCCCATAGTGCTCAGAGCCATTTGAACCAATTCATTGTCCCAGGAAGGGGAAACTTTATTGACACATTCCTGGGGTCAGATACATCACATGATCACACTGACAGAACCACAGGCACATAGACACAGGCAACAGAGCATGCACAATGTCGGCACTAGTACAGTGTATATCCACCTTTCGCAGCAATGCAGGCTGCTATTCTCCCATGGAGACGATCGTAGAGATGCTCGATGTAGTCCTGTGGAACGGCTTGCCATGCTATTTCCACCTGGCGCCTCAGTTGGACCAGCGTTCGTGCTGGACGTGCAGACCGCGTGAGACGACGCTTCATCCAGTCCCAAACATGCTCAATGGGGGACAGATCCGGAGATCTTGCTGGCCAGGGTAGTTGACTTACACCTTCTAGAGCACGTTGGGTGGCACGGGATACATGCGGCTGTTGGAACAGCAAGTTCCCTTGCCGGTCTAGGAATGGTAGAACGATGGGTTCGATGACGGTTTGGATGTACCGTGCACTATTCAGTGTCCCCTCGACGATCACCAGTGGTGTACGGCCAGTGTAGGAGATCGCTCCCCACACCATGATGCCGGGTGTTGGCCCTGTGTGCCTCGGTCGTATGCAGTCCTGACTGTGGCGCTCACCTGCACGGCGCCAAACACGCATACGACCATCATTGGCACCAAGGCAGAAGCGACTCTCATCGCTGAAGACGACACGTCTCCATTCGTCCCTCCATTCACGCCTGTCGCGACACCACTGGAGGCGGGCTGCACGATGTTGGGGCGTGAGCGGAAGACGGCCTAACGGTGTGCGGGACCGTAGCCCAGCTTCATGGAGACGGTTGCGAATGGTCCTCGCCGATACCCCAGGAGCAACAGTGTCCCTAATTTGCTGGGAAGTGGCGGTGCGGTCCCCTACGGCACTGCGTAGGATCCTACGGTCTTGGCGTGCATCCGTGCGTCGCTGCGGTCCGGTCCCAGGTCGACGGGCACGTGCACCTTCCGCCGACCACTGGCGACAACATCGATGTACTGTGGAGACCTCACGCCCCACGTGTTGAGCAATTCGGCGGTAAGTCCACCCGGCCTCCCGCATGCCCACTATACGCCCTCGCTCAAAGTCCGTCAACTGCACATACGGTTCACGTCCACGCTGTCGCGGCATGCTACCAGTGTTAAAGACTGCGATGGAGCTCCGTATGCCACGGCAAACTGGCTGACACTGACGGCGGCGGTGCACAAATGCTGCGCAGCTAGCGCCATTCGACGGCCAACACCGCGGTTCCTGGTGTGTTCGCTGTGCCGTGCGTGTGATCATTGCTTGTACAGCCCTCTCGCAGTGTCCGGAGCAAGTATGGTGGGTCTGACACACCGGTGTCAATGTGTTCTTTTTTCCATTTCCAGGAGTGTATATGACATAAATTCCAACTTGGTACCGCTATCCTTTCCTAAGAAAAAGGGGTCTTAACAAACGCACAGACAGACCGTCAACGAAGTGATTCTCTAAGGACTCCGTTTTTTCCAATTGAGATCCGAAGTCCTGAGAATAACAAATACGATGTCTTCTTGTTGTTCCTAAAATTCATTGCGCTACACATGTTTCTGTCTTTAAAAATCAATATAGAGTCCGGTATAAACAACCCGATGGGCCTTCATCAGATGCCGTAATCAACAGTCCACGGTGTTGGCCGCATGCCGTACTGCCTGGTAGTACTGCTGTCCATAGCTGGGCAACGTTAATCCGCTGCTAAAAAAATTAACTTCGTCATAATTTGAAGCGTTATTTTACAGGGGATTTATCAGATGTTAAAGTTAATTGTTAAATCGTAAAACGTCCCCCTTAGAAAAATTATAAATGACTTTGCTTAAACTGACATACAATATTTTTAGCGCAACGCAATCTGACTTTCAATAATCCCTACAAAAGAATGGCCATGACAGACGATAACCAATACCTTTCATGAATCACTTACTCGAACTACTGCAATACAGCGAGCGCCAGTACTGCCAGCTAAATAAAAGATTCTAACTACTGAAGGCACTAACTACTGATAGGCGTAGTTAGCAAATGAAAGATTTTGATAAAGAACAATGTATTTACCTTAATAGTGTTCAAAAGTCATTATATATATATATATATATATATATATATATATATATATATATATATATATATATATATATCAGTTCATGACATCCAGTCTTACAAATTTACTGTCTCTGATGGACACACGTCCAGATCATCCGCTCTCAAAACTCCGCCACATCTACCACTGCTGGCGGCTCACCTCCAACTGCTCAACGCTATGCGCTGTTCACATCCAGCTGCCCAACACTACAATAGCGACTATTTCAACAATGCCACCCAGCCACAGACTGCACACAGCACAGCCAGTGATTTTCATACACAGCGCTACGTGGGGTTACCAATATAAAAACCTAAACAGCCTACTTACAATCGTAATAGTGAACTTTGTTGTGGGTGTAGCGAAATGAGGAAGTGGTTTAAATGTATTACTGTCGCTTGAATAAAAAAAAGTTTTGGTTGGGGAAGTTCAGGTGGTACATCGAGGGCATAAAGGAGTCACGTTCGTAACAAAAAAAGTTTACTGTGCACTGGTCCCCACTAGCTCGAGACACATCCCTGCTAATTGCTGCAATGCCAAGAGACTCTCCAGTGTTTCTCTGCCGTATTTATTTATTTTTTTTAGCCGGTTTACTGCTACTGGCTCCGCTGTTGATATCTAAATGGAAAGATGTCCTCTCCTTATGTGTTGTTTCAGATTGTTGAGGGTCGAAGTGTGAGCCCTAATTGCTGATTTGCCGGGTAACCACAGTCTACAGTCGAAAGGTACTTGTTCTCTCGATCTGGATCGTCCGCAGCTCGTGGTCGTGCGGTAGCGTTCTCGCTTCCCACGCCCGGGTTCCCGGGTTCGATTCCCGGCGGGGGTCAGGGATTTTCTCTGCCTCGTGATGACTGGGTGTTGTGTGCTGTCCTTTGGTTAGTTAGGTTTAAGTAGTTCTAAGTTCTAGGGGACTGATGACCATAGATGTTAAGTCCCATAGCGCTCAGAGCCATTTAGATCTGGATACAAAATTAACGTGATCACTTAAATGTGGCCATGGATTTTTATTGGTCGTAGAGCTAGAATCCGATTCCATGATCTAGTTTCCACCGTCAACACAGTAACAAAAAATAGTACTTAACGCGAACTGAGTAAACAAACAATAATAAAAAGGCAACACCTAGTTATTCTCACTGGCACTCGATTGTTTACATCAACCGCGCGCACCCCGCGTAGCCATACACTTACATGACGCGAACTTGTCAATCATGATTCCCGCCGGCGCAGCGTTATTTCTGTCACAAAGAGTAGATACCTAATAACGACTAACTGACTCAGAGAAAGTTAACGGAAGTTAAAGAGTCTGTTAACTATTTTAAATTAACTTAAAAGTGAATCCGTTATTCGAGAAGTTGAGTTCGTTAATTAAAGATTAACGGATTAATAGACCGCCCGGCTAGCCGCGCGGTCTAAAGCGCCGCTTCCCGAGCGGGAAGGCGTGCAGGTCTCCGGCACGAACCCGACCGGCGGATTAGTGTCGAGGTCCGGTGTGTCGGCCAGCCTGTGGATGGTTTTTAAGGCAGTTTTCCATTTGCCTCGGCGAATGCGGGCTGGTTCCCCTTATTCCGCCTCAGTTACACCATGTCGCCGATTGCTGCGCAAACACTGTCTCCACGTACGCGTACCACGCAAACATTTGGGGTTACACTCGTCCGATACGAGACGTTCCCGGAGAGCCCACTGGGGGCCGAACTGCACAGTGACCCTGGGTTCGGTGTGGGGCGGCGGTGGGGTGGGTGGACTGCTGCAGCCTGTTGTGGGGTTGTGAACCACTGAGGGCTACGGCCGGGACGAATCCTCTCCGCCGTTATTAGCGGCCTCGCGGCCAGCAACGCTGCTGCCGCCTCGGCTTAGCGATCGCAGGCGGAAGCTGCCCCTGGACCTCTCACTTTCTCGCCGCTTTCTGGCGCCGGTAACGCAGCTTTCTCTGCACGCCTGACCTCGCTAGAGGTACGGCGAAATGCTGAACCGCGCCGCCCGCTAGCAACTCGCCGTCGCTGCGAGGACGTCCTGTTACACGGTGCCCACGTGGGACGGTTCTTCCATCGCCGGTATCACCATTAAAGGGTGTACGTTTCTATAATCTTTTCAGATGCATTAACTCTCTATGACCGTTTAGAACGTCCTCGTCAGCAGTACAACCCGTACATAGCATTTTTAGCAACTGTAGAGAATATCAAAGAGAACCACCTCTGAGGGCGTGGCGCAGTAACAGCATAATTGCAAAGGGCAGTGAAAGACTGCAGTAAAGGCAGTGATTCATAGTAACATTTGGCGCACGGAATAAACTCGCCCGGATAGCAGTGGGCGTTAAAACTCTCCTTCCGGAACGGGGAGATTCGCCGCCCCCGTGTCGGACACGCTCGGCGGATTAACGGGGAGGGTCGATGTGCCGGACAGTCTGGATGTGGTTTTTACGTGGTTTCCCACATTCCACTTGCTGAATACCAGGCTGGTACCTACGCCTAACAAGTTAAAGAAAAATTCGAAACTATGATGTATAAAGCCTGCGAAATTAAAAAAAAAAAGTCCCTTTACTTTTTGATCACGACTTGTATATGGATGGTGACTGTCGGTTACAAATACACGAGGGACACACAGTCAAGAACCGGAAGCGAGATTTGTTAGCTAAACGACGTAGGTGCAGATTCAGAAACAGCGAAGCTAGAAATGTTGGACTTCGAGAGGAGCAGCTGTAAGTAGGCTGTTTAGGTTTTTTTTATTGGTAACGCCACCTCTGTATGAAAATCACTGGCTGTGCTGTGTGCAGTCTGTGGCTAGTTTGCATTGTTGTCTGCCATTGTAGTGTTGGGCAGCAGCAGCTGGATGCGAAAAGCGCGTAGCGTTGCGCAGTTGGAGGTGAGCCGCCAGCAGTAGTGGATGTGGGGAGAGAGATGGCGGAGTTTGGAAATTTGTAAGATATACAATGATCTGTTATGTATATTGTGAGTTTTCAACATTATTAAGGTAAATACATAGTTTGTTCTCTATTAAAATATTTCATTTGCTAACTATGCCTATCAGTAGTTAGTGCCTTCCGTAGTTTGAATCTTTTATCTAGCTGGCAGTAGTGGTTCAAAATGGTTCAAATGGCTCTGAGCACTATGGGACTCAACTCCTGAGGTCATTAGTCCCCTAGAACTTAGAACTAGTTAAACCTAACTAACCTAAGGACATCACAAACATCCATGCCCGAGGCAGGATTCGAACCTGCGACCGTAGCGGCCTTGCGGTTCCAGACTGCAGCGCCTTTAACCGCACGGCCACTTCGCCCGGCTGGCAGTAGTGGCGCTCGCTGTATTGCAGTAGTTCCAGTAACGAAGATTTTTGTGAGGTAAGTGATTTGTGAAAGGTATAGGTTAATGTTAGTCAGGGCCATTCTTTCGTAGGGATTTTTTGAAAGTCAGATTGCGTTGCGCTAAAAATATTGTGTGTCAGTTAAAGCACAGTCGTGCATAATTGTTATAAGGGGACGTTTCACAGCTGTTGAAATATAGAGAGATCAAATGACAAATCAGTACTAAGCCGACAAGGAAACCCTGAAAGGCAGAAGCAAAACATGGGCTGGATAAAAAGTAGTGGCAACGCTATTATAACGCATACCAGACTTTGCTGACACACGTTCACCGTATTACATACTCTAAATATAATCGCCCCGCATCTCGATCACCTTCGCCACACATCCTGGTGTCCAAATATGCAGCAACAAGCCACTAGTTCCACATACTCTGTCTAATTCACGATATAATCAAAGAAACTGCCAACCGATGGCCGTACGATCGTGTTCTGCACGGAAGATGGAATTCCGTTCAACGGACAACCACGCCAACGATGACGTCAGGGCACCAATTAAACGGTGAAACGTCCCCTTGGAAAAATTAATGAATTACTGTGCTGATAAACCTCTTACATTATTTGATTTTCAAACAGCTGAGCAGAACGGAACGTACTCAGACATTTCGCTCTTTACCTATTCTGATTAACACTAAACTGACACACAATATTTTTAGTGCAACGCAATCTGACTTTCAAAAATCCCTACAAAAGAATGGCCCTGACTAACAATAACCTATACCTTTCATGAATCACTTACCTCACAAATATCTTCGTTACTCGAACTACTGCAATACAGCGAGCGCCATTACTGCCAGCTAAATAAAAGATTCTAACTACTGAAGGCACTAAATACTGATAGGCATAGTTAGCAAATGAAAGATTTTGATAAAGAACAAAGAATGTATTTACCTTAATAGTCTTCAAAAGTCATTATATATATATATATATATATATATCAGTTCATGACATACAGTCTTACAAATTTACTGTCTCTGATGGACACACGTCCAGATCATCCGCTCTCAAAACTCCGCCCTCTCTCTCCCCACATCCACCACTGCTGGCGGCTCACCTCCAACTGGGCAACGCTACGCGCTGTTAACAGCCAACTGCCCAACACTACAATAGCAAATTCCAAGAATGCAAACCAGGCACACACTGCACACAGCACAGCCAATGATTTTCATATAGAGCCTTACATGGCGTTACCAACATAAAAACCTAAACAGCCTACTTACAACGGGACAGTGTTTGCCAGGTAGTCCCACATCCACAGTCGCTGTGTACACAGTCACAGACGGTGCAGCAAGGGACAGAGAAGATGCCTACCAGACTCTCTGCGCCGGAGGGCCATAGGAAGAATGGAAGCAGGCCAGTCGCAAATAGATGTGGCCCGATGGCTTCATGTGAGGTGTTCTATTGCTTCTCGGATGTGGTGGCAGTTTATACAGACCGAAACCCTATCACGAATACTAGGACACGGCCAACTGCGTGTGACCGTTATTCGGCTGTAAGGGCACGACGCTACCGCCTTAGTACTGCACGGCAATTGGCATCTGAGCTGGCAGTATGCACTGGACGTGTTGTATCGAGGCAAACGGTGTAAAGAAGGCTTCAACAGAACTGCTTTTACTGTCGGAGACCTGCTGCATGTGTACCTCTGACGTGTCTTCACAGAACGGAACGTCTACAGTGGAGTCGTCAACATGCCACTTGGACGGTCGAACAGTGGGCCAACGTTCTTTTCACAGATGAGTTCCGATTAGGTCTGGAGAGTGATTCTCGACGGATTGGCATCTGGATGGAACGTGGAACACGATTTCGGGACCCAAACACTGCGGAAAGAGACCGACATCGGGGAGGATCCGTAATGGTGTGTCCAGGGATTCTCGAACACTTCAGGAAATTACACTGCTGAATCGGCAAGGTTTAACTGCTATCAGGCACCTTGGCGATATCTTGGTACCTGATGTACGGTTGTTGCGAGGTGCTGGACGATAATGCTCTACGTCAAAGAGCACGGGTGGTTGGTTTTTCCTTGCAAACGGAAGATGCGTGCGTAGCGTGACCTGCTCGCTCTCTCGACCTGAATCCCACGCGACACGTCGCGAATGCACTAGGGAGGCAGGTTGCACCACGCCAGCATCCACGAAACACTCTCCAAGACTTGCGGGCAGCTGTACGGGAAGACGGCGTTACTGCCTCAACGTGAGACTGATGACGTCATCCACAGCGTTCCCTGTCGTTGTCGGCCCTGTATTGCTGCCAGAAGTGGTCACACGCCATACTGAGCGCATTAACCAGTTGTCCGCATGTGTTTGCAAATCTGTTAAGCTGAAAAAAAAAGTAGAACATTTTTGTCTACCTTTATGTATGTTTGCGTTCTGTATTCTTTGCATTGTTTCTACTTTACTATGACCTATTTATACTGTTTTGCGGCAAAGTAAACGCAACCTTGCGAAATCTTCGTTTGTTGCTCTAATTTTGGACACCAGTGTAGATGGAGTCACTGTACATCGCCAGCGCGTCCGTCTCTCTCCATGGTGCCTATGGCACGAATGATGCTTTCTCTCGTGTTGCAGCGCATGCCACGAAGAAGGTTCCTTCACCTTGGCGAACAGGTCCTCATCGCACGGACTCATATCGTGCGAATGCGGTGGTGTTCAGTATGTCCTTCCCCGTCGTATGCAAGAACACATGCACGAGGTTCACCGTGTGGAGACGTGCGTTGCCATGAAAGATGATGGGGTGCAATGCCAGAAGGTGCCGTTGCCTTCTTCTGACAAGGGAACCTCCCCATCGCACCCCCCTCAGATTTGGTTGTAAGTTGGCGCAGTGGATAGGCCTTGATAAACTGAACGCAGATCAATTGAGAAAACAGGAAGAAGTTTTGTGGAACTGTGAAAAAATAAGCAAAATATACAAACTGAGTAGTCCACGGGTCGCATAGGCAACATCATGGACAGGGTGAGCTAAAGAGCGTCGTGGTCCCGTGGTAGCGTGAGCAGCTGCTGATCGAGAGGTCCTTGGTTCAAAGCTTCCCTCGAGTGAAAATTTTATTTTCTTTATTTTTGCATAGTTATTATCAGTCCCTTCGTTCATTGACGTCATTGTTCACTGTAATAAGTTTAGTGTCTGTGTTTTGCGACCGCATCGCAAAACCGTGCGATTAGTAGACGAAAGGACGTGCCTGTCCAATTGGAACTGAAAACATTTGATCGCAAGGTCATAGGTCAACCGATTCCTCCACAGGAAAACACATCTGATATATTCTATACGACACTGGTGACGGCATGTGCGTCACAGGACAGGAATATGTTGTCGACCCACCTAACTTGTACACTTGGCGAAGGGGTAAAAAGATTCTTCTACCTTGCCCGATTTAGGTTTTCTTGTGGATGTGATAATCACTCCCAAAAAAGTGATGAAAACATAAGAGTTTGTCACATAAACTGAAAATAAAAAATTAAACTTTTCACTCGATGGAAGATTTGAACCAAGGACCTTTCGTTCCACAGCTGCTCACAGTCACTTTGTATATTTTGCTCATTTTTTCACAGTTCCACACAACTTCTTCCTGTTTTCTCAATTGATTTGTTTTCAGTTTCTCAAGGCCTATCCACTGTGCCAACTTATAACTAAATCTGAGGGGGGTGCGATGGGGAGGTTCCCTTGTGAGTGTGGGACGAGGTGATGTTACAAGAAATCGCAGTACGAGGGTGCAGTGCAGTGACCGCGTAACCCTGTGGTACAACGCCATGCAGGACTGACCCATGGATATCATAAGCCACAACAACCATCAATTTGGTACCAGCTGGTTCACGTTGAGCATTCTGTGGACGAGGAAAACCACAGTGCTTCCATTCATTGTGCCAATCTTGAATGACATCCCGAAAACCTTTTTACTCATCCCGCTACCGTACGATATGGCGACGTTGCATCACCGCACACCTCCTGGAAACACTGCTGTGGACTCAGACAGAGTGCCCCTTCAATCTTGATCCACGCACGTTCCTCTTGTTTCCTGAACATACCGCTAGGGCGCTCTGACTGGCCTCACTCTCTTTGAGACAGTAAACATGCATCTAACTCAGATACACTACTGGCCATTAAAATTGCTACACCACGAAGATGACGTGCTACAGACGCGAAATTTCGGAGCATTCACACGAGGTTCGCGCCGATGGCGACATCTACAACGTGCTGACATGAGGAAAGTTTCCAACCGATTTCTCATACACAAACAGCAGTTGACCGGCGTTGTCTGGTGAAACGTTGTTGTGATGCCTCGTGTAAGGAGGAGAAATGCGTACCATCACGTTTCCGACTTTGATAAAGGCCGGATTGTAGCCTATCGCGATTGCGGTTTATCATATCGCGACATTGCTGCTCGCGTTGGTCGAGATTCAATGACAGCTAGCAGAATACGAAATCGGTGCGTTCAGGAGGGTAATACGGAACGCCGTGCTGAATCCAAACGGCCTCGTACATCTAGCAGTCGAGATGACAGACATCTTATCAACATGGCTGTAACGGATCGTGCAGCCACGTCTAGATCCCTGAGTCAACAGATGGGGATGTTGCAAGACGACAACCATCTGCACGAACAGTTCGACGACGTTTGCAGCAGCATGGACTATCAGGTTGGAGACGATGGCTGTGGTTACCCTTGACGCTGCTTCACAGACAGTAGCGCCTGCGATGGTATACTCCACGACGAACCTGGGTGCACGAATGGCAAAACGTCATTGTTTCGGATGAATCCAGGTTCTGTTTACAGGATCATAATAGTCGCATCCGTGTTTGGCGACATCGCGGAGAACGCACATTGGAAGCGTTTATCACCCGGCGTGATGGTATGGAGTGCCATTGGTTACACGTCTCGGTCACTTCTTGTTCGCATTGACGGCACTTTGAACAGTGGACGTTACATTTCAGATGTGTTACGACCAATGGCTCTACCCTTCATTCGATCCCTGCGAAACCCTACATTTCAGCAGGATAATGCACGACCGCAATATGCAGGTCCTGTACGGACCTTTCTGGATACAGAAAATGTTCGACTGCTCCCTTGGCCAGCACATTCTCCAGATCTCTCACCAATTTAAAACGTCTGGTCAATGGTGGCCG
Source organism: Schistocerca nitens (assembly GCF_023898315.1). Classification (NCBI taxonomy): domain Eukaryota; kingdom Metazoa; phylum Arthropoda; class Insecta; order Orthoptera; family Acrididae; genus Schistocerca; species Schistocerca nitens. The sequence continues at coordinate 60,088,135 of NC_064621.1, read as the reverse complement.
AGCAACTGGCCCGTCACAATTCACCAGTCACTACTCTTGATGAACTGTGGTATCGTGTTGAAGCTGCATGGGCAGCTGTACCTGTACACGCCATCCAAGCTCAGTTTGACTCAATGCCCAGGCGTATCAAGGCCGTTATTACGGCCAGAGGTGGTTGTTCTGGGTACTGATTTCTCAGGATGTATGCACCCAAATTGCGTGAAAATGTAATGACATGTCAGTTCTAGTATAATATATTTGTCCAATGAATGCCCGTGTATCATCTGCATTTGTTCTTGGTACAGCAATTTTAATGGCCAGTAGTGTACATAAGTCGCCGACAGTGTACAGCTTCTGACCTCCTGCTATCACAAAAATACAGCGAGCAAACCACTGGACGCATACCGTTCATGTTACGGCGGTGTTGCCAATGCTTCCTATTCAACCCCAGTATACAGGGTGGTCCCGAATTCATGGTACAAACTTTAATGGTAGGTACAGGACATTGTAACAAGGATTTATTGTATAGGAATGTATAGTCGCAGGTGACGCGGTGAGGCGTAAACAGGGGAAAGAGAAATGGAGTGATCGGTTGGTGTCACTGCCGGTAGAGGGCAGTAGATGAACATGATGTATCGCAGTAGGGACAAGCGCCATTCACAATTGTGCTGCCGCAGACGATGGGTGACTTTACGTATGCAGAAAAAGCAGACATGCATTACATGTACGGCCGTGCAAATGGTAACGCCAGAGCTGCGTTACGAATGTATCGCGCATAGTATCCTAATCGACGAATGCCGGATCATAGAATTTTTCAACGGTTACATCGTCAACTTTGTGAAACAGGTACGTTCGACGTCAACAGACATGACGCTGGTCGATTAAGAGCTGTACGCACTCCACGACTGGAAGAACGCATCTTGAACATAGTGGCTGATAGACCCGAGTCAAGCACAAGAACTGTTGCGCGTGACGTACATGTGAGTCATCAGACTGTATGCAGAGTGTTAAATGAAAATCGCTTACACCCCTTCCATTTTCAAAAAGTACAAGCATTGAATCCGGCAGATTATCCTCTTCGCGTGAACTTCTGCCAGTGGTTGTTGCAGCAATGTGCGTTGCAGCCGGATTTCGTAGGTCATGTGCTATTTACAGATGAAGCGACATTTTCACGCGAGGGTGTCTTTAATGCGCACAATTCCCATGTGTGGGCAACAGATAATCCACATGCAACGCGTCCACATGCGTATCAACAACGTTTCGGTATTAATGTGTGGGCTGGTATTGTGAACGACTTTTTGATTGGGCCATACTTACTACCCACGCGACTCTGTGGCGAAAGCTATCTTATTTTTCTGCAAGAAGTGTTACCAGAACTGCTGCAAGATGTTCCGCTCGCCATTCGTAACCGCATGTGGTTTCAGCACGATGGAGCGCCAGCACACTTCAGCACTGCTGTACGGAATTACCTGAATGCCACGTTTGGTGCTAGATGGATTGGGCGTGGTGGACCAGTCCCTTGGCCACCCCGATCTCCTGATTTCTCTTGCCTCGATTACTTTTTATGGGGACATCTTAAGAGCCTTGTTTATGAGACTCCAGTTGACTCAGATGAGGATCTCGTTGCTCGCATATCTGTAGCTGCTGCAGGTGTGCGTGAAATACCAGGCATCTTTGAACGTGTACGCCAATCGCTGCACCGACGCTGTCAAGCATGTATCGCTCATGGTGGACGCAATTTTGAACACTTACTGTAAACATGACACTTGTCAACAACGATTTCAATAAAATCTTTCGTTTTCCTTTCGGCCGTTATTTCCCCTGTTTACGCCTCACCGCGTCACCTGGGACTATACATTCCTATACAATATATCCTTGTTACAATGTCCTGCACCTACCATTAAAGTTTGTACCATGAATTCGGGACCACCCTGTATAGAAGGACAATAGGAGCATGTCCCTCCCTCTCCGTAGCTCTGTGGTGGCCGGCACGGTAGCTCAGAGAGTTCGGCCATGGAACTAGCCATCCTCTGTAATAATAAAAAAAACTGAGTGCAGTGCTCATCAATAGAATGAGGGAGATGTCTTGCGACATTCGCACAGAACTGCTAACGAAAAACTATGAAGAAGCAGGTAGAGAGGAGAGGAAAAAAAGCGTGTTCAATGCGGCTGACGGCCACCAGAAAGACTCGTGTTCGATTCCCGGTACTCCCACGAATTTTTCCTAGGTGGGTGGAATACAACGGACTACTAGATATCGAAACAGATGACAGAGGGATTGAAGAACAATTAAAATCGCTCAAAAGAGGAAAGGCCGCTGGACCTGATGGGATACCAGTTCTATTTTACACAGAGTACGCGAAGGAACTTGCCCCCCTTCTTGCAGCGGTGAACCATAGGTCTCTGGAAGAGCGTAGCGTTCCAAAGGATTGGAAAAGGGCACAGGTCATCCCCGATTTCAAGAAGGGACGTCGAACAGATGTGCAGAACTATAGACCTATATCTCTAACGTCGATCAGTTGTAGAATTTTGAAACACGTATTATGTTCGAGTGTAATTACTTTTCTGGAGAGTAGTAATTGTAGGAATCAGAATGGGTTTCGAAAAAGACGATCGTGTGAAACCCAGCTCGCGCTATTCGTCCACGAGACTCAGAGGGCCATAGACACGGGTTCCCAGGTAGATGCCGTGTTTCTTGACTTCCGCAAGGCGTTTGATACAGTTTCCCACAGTCGTTTAATGAACAAAGTAAGAGCATATGGAGTATCCAATTGTGTGATTGGATTGAAGAGTTCCTAGATAACAGAACGCAGCATGTCATTCTCAATGGAGAGAAGTCTTCCGAAGTAAGATTTCAGGTGTGCCGCAGGAGAGTGTCATAGGACCGTTGCTATTCACAATATACATAAATGACCTAGTGTATGACATCGGAAGTTCACTGAGGCTTTTTGCTGATGATGCTGTAGTATATGGAGAGGTTGTAGCAATGGAAAATTGTACTGAAATGCTGGAGGATCGGCAACGAATTGACGCATGGTGCAGGGAATGGCAATTGAATGTCATTGTAGACAAGTGTAATGTGCTGCGATTACATAGAAAGAAAGAGCCTTTATCATTTAGTTTCAATATAGCAGGTCAACAACTGAAAGCAGTTAATTCCATAAATTATCTGGGAGTACGCATTAGGAGTGATTTCAAATGGAATGACCATATAAAATTAACCGTCGGTGAAGCACATGCCAGAATGAGATTCATTGGAAGAATCCTAAGGAAATGCAGTCCGGAAACAAAGGAAGTAGGTTACAGTACACTTGTTGGCCCGCTGCTTGAATACTGCTCACTGGTGTGGGATCCGTACCAGATAGGGTTGATAGAAGAGATAGAGAAGATCCAATGGAGAGCAGCGCGCTTCGTTACAGGATTATTTAATAATCGCCAAAGCGTTACGGAGATGATAGATAAACTCCAGTGGAAGACTCTGCAGGAGAGACGCTCAGTAGTTTCGAGAACATACCTTCACCGAGGAGCCAAGCAGTATATTGCTCCCTCCTACGTATGTCTCGCGAAGTGACCATGAGGATAAAATCAGAGGGATTAGAGCCCACACAGAGGCATACCTACAATCTTTCTTTCCACGAGCAATACAAGACTGGAATAGAAGGCAGAACCGATAAAGGTACTCAAGGTACCCTCCGCCACAGACCGTCAGGTGGCTTTCGGAGTATGGATGTAGATGTAGATTCTCTCTGTCTTCTGTACTACGTATATTGTAGGAGTTCTTTCTATATACAGTCCAAGTTTCGTCGACCTACGTTGCTTGGCAGTGACACGCTATGCGAAAGCTATGAGTGCTTTGGTCCTTGGTTATCCACATCAGTGTACACAGCAGATGTTATCAACTAGTCTGTGTGGCAGAGTGAATGTATGTTTCACATTTGGTTGAGCGTGTTCTATTGGCAGTATGTACCATGTACTTATTTGAACAATATTCTTTGAAGTGCTTCGTATATGTTACTGCAGGCATCAGAAACTATCTGGTGTACAATGTCGTGGCTGAGCCCGCTTGTTCCTGCCTGGATTGGGAGAGGGTGGTATGACAGGTGGGTGACTCTCACGACAACACAAAATGCACACATGGTTAAAATACACTTTGTTACAAGAACCAATTGAGTACTTAACTTCAACGATGTCCAATATGAAGTTCTGCGGTTAACAGCAATCAAATAACACGTACTAATTCTTGAATCTTGTCCGTGTCCATATCGCAACTACACTCCTGGAAATTGAAATAAGAACACCGTGAATTCATTGTCCCAGGAAGGGGAAACTTTATTGACACATTCCTGGGGTCAGATACATCACATGATCACACTGACAGAACCACAGGCACATAGACACAGGCAACAGAGCATGCACAATGTCGGCACTAGTACAGTGTATATCCACCTTTCGCAGCAATGCAGGCTGCTATTCTCCCATGGAGACGATCGTAGAGATGCTGGATGTAGTCCTGTGGAACGGCTTGCCATGCCATTTCCACCTGGCGCCTCAGTTGGACCAGCGTTCGTGCTGGACGTGCAGACCGCGTGAGACGACGCTTCATCCAGTCCCAAACATGCTCAATGGGGGACAGATCCGGAGATCTTGCTGGCCAGGGTAGTTGACTTACACCTTCTAGAGCACGTTGGGTGGCACGGGATACATGCGGACCTGCATTGTCCTGTTGGAACAGCAAGTTCCCTTGCCGGTCTAGGAATGGTAGAACGATGGGTTCGATGACGGTTTGGATGTACCGTGCACTATTCAGTGTCCCCTCGACGATCACCAGTGGTGTACGGCCAGTGTAGGAGATCGCTCCCCACACCATGATGCCGGGTGTTGTCCCTGTGTGCCTCGGTCGTATGCAGTCCTGATTGTGGCGCTCACCTGCACGGCGCCAAACACGCATACGACCATCATTGGCACCAAGGCAGAAGCGACTCTCATCGCTGAAGACGACACGTCTCCATTCGTCCCTACATTCACGCCTGTCGCGACACCACTGGAGGCGGGCTGCACGATGTTGGGGCGTGAGCGGAAGACGGCCTAACGGTGTGCGGGACCGTAGCCCAGCTTCATGGAGACGGTTGCGAAGGGTCCTCGCCGATACCCCAGGAGCAACAGTGTCCCTAATTTGCTGGGAAGTGGCGGTGCGGTCCCCTACGGCACTGCGTAGGATCCTACGGTCTTGGCGTGCATCCGTGCGTCGCTGCGGTCCGGTCCCAGGTCGACGGGCACGTGCACCTTCCGCCGACCACTGGCGACAACATCGATGTACTGTGGAGACGTCACGCCCCACGTGTTGAGCAATTCGGCGGTACGTCCATCCGGCCTCCCGCATGCCCACTATACGCCCTCTCTCAAAGTCCGTCAACTGCACATACGGTTCACGTCCACGCTGTCGCGGCATGCTACCAGTGTTAAAGACTGCGATGGAGCTCCGTATGCCACGGCAAACTGGCTGACACTGACGGCGGCGGTGCACAAATGCTGCGCAGCTAGCGCCATTCGACGGCCAACACCGCGGTTCCTGGTGTGTCCGCTGTGCCGTGCGTGTGATCATTGCTTGTACAGCCCTCTCGCAGTGTCCGGAGCAAGTATGGTGGGTCTGACACACCGGTGTCAATGTGTTCTTTTTTCCATTTCCAGGAGTGTATATGTGGTGACTAAAGTTCCCACACAGGTAACTAAGGTGCGAGGCGCGACTATCACTGCAGAAGACTAGAGTACAGGTGCACTGCGAATAAAGACCCGATGCGCCGGTCGGCCTATATGCACGCTGCCCAGGGGACGTTACCGGCGCGTAGCGTGGGGGCGTGCCTCGGTGTTCTCTTGTCACAGGCGCGCTTAGTTCAGTGGCCGCTATACAATGTTTTCTAGTGCCGACCGGTGTGCCGGCGAAGGCGTACGCCAGCACATATAGCAGCTACTGAAGCGCGATACGGTCAGTAAAGTAAATATCTGCGATTCCTAATAACTACACTCCTGGAAATGGAAAAAAGAACACATTGACACCGGTGTGTCAGACCCACCATACTTGCTCCGGACACTGCGAGAGGGCTGTACAAGCAATGATCACACGCACGGCACAGCGGACACACCAGGAACCGCGGTGTTGGTCGTCGAATGGCGCTAGCTGCGCAGCATTTGTGCACCGCCGCCGTCAGTGTCAGCCAGTTTGCCGTGGCATACGGAGCTCCATCGCAGTCTTTAACACTGGTAGCATGCCGCGACAGCGTGGACGTGAACCGTATGTGCAGTTGACGGACTTTGAGCGAGGGCGTATAGTGGGCATGCGGGAGGCCGGGTGGACGTACCGCCGAATTGCTCAACACGTGGGGCGTGAGGTCTCCACAGTACATCGATGTTGTCGCCAATGGTCGGCGGAAGGTGCACGTGCCCGTCGACCTGGGACCGGACCGCAGCGACGCACGGATGCACGCCAAGACCGTAGGATCCTACGCAGTGCCGTAGGGGACCGCACCGCCACTTCCCAGCAAATTAGGGACACTGTTGCTCCTGGGGTATCGGCGAGGACCATTCGCAACCGTCTCCATGAAGCTGGGCTACGGTCCCGCACACCGTTAGGCCGTCTTCCGCTCACGCCCCAACATCGTGCAGCCGGCCTCCAGTGGTGTCGCGACAGGCGTGAATGGAGGGACGAATGGAGACGTGTCGTCTTCAGCGATGAGAGTCGCTTCTGCCTTGGTGCCAATGATGGTCGTATGCGTGTTTGGCGCCGTGCAGGTGAGCGCCACAGTCAGGACTGCATACGACCGAGGCACACAGGGACAACACCCGGCATCATGGTGTGGGGAGCGATCTCCTACACTGGCCGTACACCACTGGTGATCGTCGAGGGGACACTGAATAGTGCACGGTACATCCAAACCGTCATCGAACCCATCGTTCTACCATTCCTAGACCGGCAAGGGAACTTGCTGTTCCAACAGGACAATGCAGGTCCGCATGTATCCCGTGCCACCCAACGTGCTCTAGAAGGTGTAAGTGAACTACCCTGGCCAGCAAGATCTCCGGATCTGTCCCCCATTGAGCATGTTTGGGACTGGATGAAGCGTCGTCTCACGCGGTCTGCACGTCCAGCACGAACGCTGGTCCAACTGAGGCGCCAGGTGGAAATGGCATGGCAAGCCGTTCTACAGGACTACATCCAGCATCTCTACGATCGTCTCCATGGGAGAATAGCAGCCTGCATTGCTGCGAAAGTTGGATATACACTGTACTAGTGCCGACATTGTGCATGCTCTGTTGCCTGTGTCTATGTGCCTGTGGTTCTGTGAGTGTGATCATGTGATGTATCTGACCCCAGGAGTGTGTCAATAAAGTTTCCCCTTGCTGGGACAATGAATTCACGGTGTTCTTATTTCAATTTCCAGGAGTGTAGATAATAAACCCTAGTCTTACTTCAGGTTATGCTGGTCGTCAGTAATTAGTGTTCCACTTTTAAATTTCCTCCTCGCTTGTAATGAGAAGGCAGCGAAATGCGTTAACCGAAATATCTGCAAAGTTTTAGATTAATGTTAAGGAAAGATGGTTGGAGCTGCAATTAAGTGGTAAGTGCAATATCTCCGCGCTTCCCACATCTACGTATAGATTGAGGTACCTGAATTCTACCTTTCCTGCCTCTTTTTGCTTATTTCATCAAAAACAGTACGTCATCTTCTCTGAGTATCATAGTTTTCCATCGTGGCTTTATCTATACCTAGTGTTGTGTCCTGCCTGCCGATTAATTATTAGCACCAAGAAACAATAACGCAGCTTTCATAGGCTATGTTCGTTCTCTTGTTGGCAAATTGTCTGCGAATGCGTATCCGCTAGTTTTTGCTTCCATTCGCTGCGGTGTAAAAGGGGGCGTTAGGTACGACAGGAAAAACGCGTGTGGCCAACTCGTGACGCGCGACAGATGGAGATCCATTAATTTCTAATCAGAAAAGCATACATTTTTGCGCCGAGTGCTACTGCTGTGACCGTAAACATTCGTAAAGGACACGTAAAGCGGCTGAGGTGGTGACTTTTTTCTACTATGGCAACTGGTTTAAACGCCCAATGCATGGAACAAAAAACAAACAAACTTCACACCATGACAAAATACCATATTTCCTGTGCAAAAATAACGTTCAGCACTGACAACTGAGGTGTTGTTCTCCGTGGAACTGCCGAATTTTATTGCTGGCCGATGTGGCCGAGCGGTTCGAATCCTGCCTTGGGCATGGAAGTGTGTGATGTCCTTAGCTTACTTAGGTTTAAGTAGTTCTAAGTTCTAGGGGACTGATGACCTCAGATGTCAAGTCCCATAGTGCTCAGAGCCATTTGAACAATGATAATTTGTAACGGACCGGGACTTGAACCCCTATTTCCCGCTTATCGCGAGCGGTCGCCTTACCATTCGGCTATCCGTGCACGACTCACGGCCAGAACCGAACTCCCATACGTCGTCAACTGTGCGTCTGCGACCTGTACTCGTACATCCATTATGTACGAGGGCGGTTCAGAAAGTAACCTCCGATTGGTCACAGTGCGGGTTGTGGGGGGAGTAGCGACGCCATCTGTGCGTTCACGCACTCAACAGGTCAGTCGGCATCAAGCCGTGGTCGAGTGAACGTCGTACCTGCGCTAGTTTAGTTTTTGTGGCAGTTTGAAATGTGTGCTGCAATAGAAAACCCCGCCAAATGTGAAGTGCGTGCTGTCGTAAGGTTTTTACAGCCAAAGGATATTCTGCAGCAGCTATTCATCGTGAGCTTTGTGCCGTGTACGGACCAAGAGTTATGAGTGAAGGAGTTGTCCGTGAATGGGTACGTTTATTTAAAAGTGGACGAGAAAACGTTCATGATGAAGAGAGGAGTGGTAGACCATCATTGGTGACTGACGAACTCGTTCAGACAGTTGATGCAAAAGTTCGTGAAAATCGACGTTTCTCAATGTCGGAGTTGTCTACTGGTTTTCCACAGATTTCTAAGACTCTCTTGTACGAGATAGTGACAGCAAGATTGGGTTACCGTAAGTTCTGTGCACGATGGGTGCCCAAAATTCTTACCGACCACCACAAAACTCAAAGAATGTCCTCTGCATTAGACTTTCTGTCACGTTATGAGGACGAAGGAGAACCATTGTTAAACAGAATCGTGACCGGTGACGAAACCTGGATTAAGTACGTGAACCCTGAGACAAAAGAACAATCAAAGATGTGGGCACATTCAAATTCGCCTACCAAACCAAGAAAAGCCTCGCAAGATTTTTCTGCCAGAAAACTGATGGCAACGGTGTTTTGGGATGCCAAAGGGGTGTTGTCGGTTGAATTCATGGAACGTGGTACGACCATTAATCAAGACGTGTACTGTGAAACAATAAAAAAAGTTACGACGGGCTATACAGAACAAACGCCGTGGTATGCTGACTTCCGGTATCGTTTTTTTGCACGATAACGCCCGTCCTCACTCTGCTCGCAGAACAACGGCCCTTCTTCAGTCCTTCAAGTGGGACGTTATCAACCATCCACCTTACAGCCCAGACCTGGCGCCAAGTGATTATCACCTCTTCATACATTTGAAGAAATGGCTCGGGTCACTGCGGTTTGATGACGACGAAGAGCTCAAAGATGCGGTCACAGGCTGGCTCCAGGCACAAGCGGGTGATTTTTATGCAGAAGGAATTTCAAAGCTTGTGAAGAGGTACGATAAGTGCCTCAATCGCTATGGAGACTATGTAGAAAAATAGTGCAAAGATGTAGTTGTAAGACGTATATATTAAAATATTTTTATTTAACTTGGTGTATTTTTTTAAATCACCCGGAGGTTACTTTCTGAACGGCCCTCGTATATTCCCGTACAGGTCAGACGTTATACTTGAAGGTCGCTTGCCCGGTATCGGCAGAGAAATACGATATTGCAGTGCCTGTGTTATTCTGATTACAATGCATGCATATCCAAAGGAACTTTGCATCGTAATCAGAATAACACAGGCACTGCAATATCGTATTTCTCTGCCGTTACCGGGCAAGCGACCTTCAAGTAAAACGTCTGACCTGTACGGGAACATACACTCCTGGAAATGGAAAAAAGAACACATTGACACCGGTGTGTCAGACCCACCATACTTGCTCCGGACACTGCGAGAGGGCTGTACAAGCAATGATCACACGCACGGCACAGCGGACACACCAGGAACCGCGGTGTTGGCCGTCGAATGGCGCTAGCTGCGCAGCATTTGTGCACCGCCGCCGTCAGTGTCAGCCAGTTTGCCGTGGCATACGGAGCTCCATCGCAGTCTTTAACACTGGTAGCATGCCGCGACAGCGTGGACGTGAACCGTATGTGCAGTTGACGGACTTTGAGCGAGGGCGTATAGTGGGCATGCGGGAGGCCGGGTGGACGTACCGCCGAATTGCTCAACACGTGGGGCGTGACGTCTCCACAGTACATCGATGTTGTCGCCAGTGGTCGGCGGAAGGTGCACGTGCCCGTCGACCTGGGACCGGACCGCAGCGACGCACGGATGCACGCCAAGACCGTAGGATCCTACGCAGTGCCGTAGGGGACCGCACCGCCACTTCCCAGCAAATTAGGGACACTGTTGCTCCTGGGGTATCGGCGAGGACCATTCGCAACCGTCTCCATGAAGCTGGCTACGGTCCCGCACACCGTTAGGCCGTCTTCCGCTCACGCCCCAACATCGTGCAGCCCGCCTCCAGTGGTGTCGCGACAGGCGTGAATGGAGGGACGAATGGAGACGTGTCGTCTTCAGCGATGAGAGTCGCTTCTGCCTTGGTGCCAATGATGGTCGTATGCGTGTTTGGCGCCGTGCAGGTGAGCGCCACAATCAGGACTGCATACGACCGAGGCACACAGGGCCAACACCCGGCATCATGGTGTGGGGAGCGATCTCCTACACTGGCCGTACACCACTGGTGATCGTCGAGGGGACACTGAATAATGCACGGTACATCCAAACCATCATCGAACCCATCGTTCTACCATTCCTAGACCAGCAAGGGAACTTGCTGTTCCAACAGGACAATGCACGTCCGCATGTATCCCGTGCCACCCAACGTGCTCTAGAAGGTGTAAGTCAACTACCCTGGCCAGCAAGATCTCCGGATCTGTCCCCCATTGAGCATGTTTGGGACTGGATGAAGCGTCGTCTCACGCGGTCTGCACGTCCAGCACGAACGCTGGTCCAACTGAGGCGCCAGGTGGAAATGGCATGGCAAGCCGTTCCACAGGACTACATCCAGCATCTCTACGATCGTCTCCATGGGAGAATAGCAGCCTGCATTGCTGCGAAAGGTGGATATACACTGTACTAGTGCCGACATTGTGCATGCTCTGTTGCCTGTGTCTATGTGCCTGTGGTTCTGTCAGTGTGATCATGTGATGTATCTGACCCCAGGAATGTGTCAATAAAGTTTCCCCTTCCTGGGACAATGAATTCAGGGTGTTCTTATTTCAATTTCCAGGAGTGTACATAATGGATGTACGAGTACAGGTCGCAGACGCATAGTTGACGACGTATGGGAGTTCGGTTCTGGCCGTGAGTCCTGCAAGTAAGTCGGAAATCCGGGCTCGAGTCCCGTTCCACACAAATGATTGTCGTCATTCCATTCTATAGCTGATAGTTGTCCTTACTCGCAACTGCGAATACATTTAGTGTATTTCATAACGGCCTATTCCTTTGCTTCGTAATCAGAATAACACAGGCAGTGCAGCATCGAACTACAATGTCATCGGCGAATATCAGTCTAGGAAGAAGAAATGAAAACTCTGATATTCGCCGCTGGCATTCTAGTTCGATGCTGCACTGCCTGTGTTATTCTGATTACGAAGCAAAGGAATAGGCCGTTATGAAATACACTAAATGTATTAGAGTTTTCGTTTTTTCCTCCTAGACTTTAATCCCTACTCCAAATTTTTCTTTCGTTTCTGTTACTGCTTGCCCAATATACAGATTGAATAACATCAGGGATAGGCTACAACTCTGCTTCACTTCTTCTCAACCATTGCTTCCCCCTCGACCCTTATAACCGCCATCTGGTTTCTATACAAATTGTGAATAGCCTTTCACTCCCTGTATTTTAACTATACCACCTTCAGAATTTGAAAGACAGTGATAGGTCTCTGTTGGATTCCTTTCATGTTAATTTCTTAAATCTGTTGTCATTTACGGCATAAATTCCTGTTCTAAATTTACTGTGGCGTTTCTGACTATCTGGGAGGAGACTGAGTAGTGGAACGTGTTACTTTTACACATAAACAAGAACGATCTGTCACACTACTACACTTTAAAACACAGTTTATATGTAATTCATGTCACACAGTCTCATACGGAACCTACATCCGCTTTCTTTTATATACTGTATATGATAAGATCTGTCATCCCCCTTCACTTCTGTGTGAGAGGATGCGTGGGCAAATGTATTTCTAGTAATCCGCAACCGGAGATTCGAATGGAGAACTATTTTACCTCCGAAATATTTTCCAAGAGGACGCCATCATCATTTAACCATACAGTAAAACAGCATGTCCTCGGGAAAAATTACGGCCGTATTTTCCCCTTGCTTTCAGCCGTCCGCAATACCAGCACGGCAAGGCCGTTTTGGTTAGTATTGCAAGGTTCAAAAAAAAAAAAAAGTTCAAATGGCTCTGAGCACTATGGGACTTAACTGCTGAGGTCATCAGTCCCCTAGAACTTAGAACTACTTGAACCTAACTAACCTAAGAACATTACACACATCCATGCCCGAGGCAGGATTCGAACCTGCGACCGTAGCGGTCGCGCGGTTCCAGACTGTAGCGCTCAGTCAAAACGGTCTCACAGTCTTTGGTAGTAATGCAAAATGAATGCGCCTAGAACCGCTCAGCCGGCGTGTTGCAAGGTTAGATCAGCCAATCATCCAGACTGTTGCCTCTGCAACTACTGAAAAGGTTGGTGCCCCTCTCCAGGAACCACGCGTTTGTCTGGCCTCTCAACAGATACCCTCCGTTGAGCTTGCAGCTAAAGTACGGTTGGCTATTTGTATCGCTGAGGCACGGAAGCCTCCCCATCAGCGGCCAGATCCGTGGTTCATGGGGTGTGGGGGTGTGGGAGGGGGGGGGGGAAATCTGGGAGGGGGGGGAAGCTGGATTGGGGGGGAGGGGCGTTGTGCAATATTGTGAACAATATAGTTACGGATGTACTGAAATTATTATTTGAATTTTTCTGTTACGTCTTTTTTATTTATTTTCTGTCTAACTAAACACACTGTGACGTGTTCTGGGGGCGGGTAGGGGGCCAGTGCGTGGCCAGAAATCGATGTCCACCGTTGTCTTCAGCTCGTGTGGAGCTGTGCCTCGTTGTTGTGACTGATGCCGCAGCCTGTGTAAGACGCAGATAGTTCTCCGTCAGTTGTTATCGCGTTATAATCGTTTGGTGCACTTTTTACGTGTAGGTTGTTCGCTTGCGACTTTGTCGTCACAAAGCTTCATCAGCATCGTTCGTGCAGTGGCAGAACTGTTCCACTGCTTATTTAAACTTTGTTTTTGACGTACTTTCACTGCACATACGTTTCTCCACCAGTTGTAAACAATATATCTTAAATGCAATGTGTGGATGTGTATCGATTATCGTTTCTTTCAGCGTCTGGTAGTCGTTCGTTTCACACTGGCACATCTTAAATCTATTGCAGTCATAGTGGGTTAAGGCTGCTGAAGAATTCTTAGTTTTTAAATCTCAATAACAATATTATCGCCGGCCGGAGTTGCCGTGCGGTTCTGGGCGCTACAGTCTGGCGCCGAGCGACCGCTACGGTCGCAGGTTCGAATCCTGCCTCGGGCATGGATGTGTGTGATGTTCTAGGCGACTAATGACCTCAGAAGTTAAGTCGCTTAGTGCTCAGAGCCAATTTTTTAACAATATTATCACCATTTTTTGTATTATAAATACAGATACCATTACTGCATGATATCCTGTCGGAAACACAATAACAAGCACTGACGATAAAAAATATACCACTCACCAGAGAAAGCTTGATAATTTGAGAAATAAAAGTAAGCTACCTCTAAATAAAACAAAAATGGCGCTGAAAAAAAGGGCATGAAGCATAATCCGAAAGCAACAAATACTCACAAAAAACTGCAGACTTGGCTAACGTTATCGATATTGCACAAACAGAACTAGGCCACAAGAGTAATAGAATTGTACAAAATCAAATGGCCGAATAATTTTGAAATAAATGTGCTTAAATCCATTAATAACTAACGGCAAAACCATGATGCCCTTGCTAAAGGATCTGCAACAGTTAATGCAGTTAAACAGGATTATATACTAAAAAAAACTTGGGTTGTTTGTAAATAACCACATTGTGTATGTTTTGTGTGTATTGAACCGGGGACATAGAAACGACGGAGGGGCTTCGTCCCGCCGTAGCCCTCAGTGGTTCACAACCCCATAACAGGCCACAGCAGTCCACCCACCTCACCGTCGCCCCACACCGGACCCAGGGTTATTGTGCGGTTCAGCTCCCAGTGGACCCCCACCGGAACGTCTCACACCACACGAGTGTGCCCCAAATGTTTGCGTGGTAGAGTAATTATGGCGTACGCAATCGCCGACGTAGTGTAACTGAGGCGGAATAAGGGGAACCAGCCCGCATTCGCCGAGGTAGATGGAAAACCGCCTAAAAACCATCCACAGGCTGGCCGACACACAGGACCTCGACACTAAACCGCCGGGCGGATTCGTGCCGGGGATGGGCACACGCCGGGGATGGGCAGCGCATCAGACCGCGCGGCTACCCGGGCGGGCCTAAAATAACGACATACAAGAAGTCCACGTTGACCCCACACCAAAATTCCAAGCTAAAATAAGAAAATGCTTCAACGACAGTAATTTCCTCCTTACTAAGAATGAAGCGTAGGGCCTTATTGTGATCAATCCCACAGCCCTTAAACATAGACTACAACAAAAACTCCATAAAACCAGCACCCCGGTCAAGCCAACAGTGCACTCAATTAATAGACCAGCCTTCAAATTAATGAGATAACTACACAACTTTCTAGTTGAAAAATACACATTCGAAAAATCTTACTCTGTAAAGAACGGCTGTGAACTAATTAAGAGTATTTATGACGTGATTGTACACTTTAAGTGCCGGCCAGTATGATGGCCGAGCGACTCTAGGCGCTACAGTCAGGAACCGCGCGACCGCTACGGTCGCAGGTTCGAATCCTGCCTCGGGCACGGATTTGTGTGATGTCCTTAGGTTAGTTAGGTTTAAGTAGTTCTAAGTTCTAGGCGACTGATGACCTTAGAAGTTAAGTCCCATAGTGCTCAGAGCCATTTGAACCTTTTTTTTTTTTCTTTTTACACTTTAAGCTAAAATTTTATCCCTAGACATTGACAACTTATACATCTGTATATCAGTAGATGAAAGAGTTGAGATAATAAGAAAGAACTACCGAAAAATAAGTCAATGAGCAGACCATAAATAATAGAGTTCACCTTTTAAGAACCGCAAATGATGGACCACGGTTGAACCCCAACATTCTTGCCCATCTGACGAAAAAAATGTGCACACTAAAAAACTAATGCACAACTGCAGGAAAATAGTCCACAATGAAGAGGCAGTGTCTATTTTTCAAAGTTTTAAAGAAGAGTTCCACGGTTTGAAAGATAAAGGTTCAGATTTCGCAAGAAATGTGCGAAATTATGATAATTCTAAGACGGATTGTGTAGAGCAGGATGAGATGTTGTAACGCCCCAGAATCCTGGCAGTACTTCGGAATTCAGCTGAGCGAAGACAGTTTGAAGTTAATTGAAAATTGGCGATGGATCTGTTCCTAAAAAAAGAATCCTGGTGTTCGATTGACAAGAAGTGGATAAAATCCTCCGTGTAAATTCAACTGTACTTATGGATGAGACATTTGACAGTTGTTCGAAGACATTCAAAGAATTGCCCAGAATACACACCGACATCGGAAGCACATAAGGGGAGACGAATATATTTTCTGTTTTATTTGTTTTTCTCGCAGACGAAACTAAAAATACATGTGAAAGACTTTTATCCGGACTTAAAAATAAGATGCCTGGGTGATCTCCTAACGCTGCCGTGTTAGATTTTGAAACGACTAAAATTAAAGCTATGAAAACAGTTTTCATCCAAACATTCTTCTTCCGCTGCAATTTTCTATAGAAGAAAACACACGAACTGAGATTAGCTTAGAAATACAGGGATAGAGAAGACGTCCGATTGTTTTGCTGGAATGGAACACCTCCCACTAAATAGTGTTGATAAAGTGTGGATGATGATAATGTAGGAAATCGTCAGTGGAGAAAGGTGACGCTGCTCGCAGACTACATGGTCAATCAATGGATGGAAAATTCCAATATACCAGCTGAAATGTCGACCTTTGTTAACCAGTGGGACAGGGCCACAAACGCTGTCGAAGGATGGCAGGTGTGGCCGTGCGGTTCTAGGCGCTTCAGTCTGGAACCGCGTGACCGCTACGATCGCAGGTTCGAATCCTGCCTCGGGCATGGATGTGTGTGATGTCCTTAGGTTAGTTAGGTTTAAGTAGTTCTAAGTTCAAGGGGACTGATGACCACAGATGTTAAGTCCCATAGTGCTCAGAGCCATTTGAACCGTTTTGAAGGATGGCATAAGCAACTAAACTCCTCAATAAATTAAAAACACCCGAACATAGACTTTCTGATAAATAAATTGAAGAAGGAAGCTGCAGATCCTACATTTGACATTAAAAAAGATTCAATTGACAGGCTTCTTCGCAAAAGGGAAAAATAAGATACATAAATCTTTAAAAAAGGTTGAAAGACATTATAAAAATACTTAACGACTCAGAGGAGTTAAGATGTTTCAAATCTCTGGCTTTCTTACAAAAAATTGCGTGGGGAGTTAAAATTCGTAAAACAAGACAAAAGGTTTAATCATTTGTTTCAATAATTTTGTAGAGAGAGAAAACGGTACAAATAAAAAACGAAAAATTAAAAAAATTGAACTTGCGTATATCTTATATAGGCAACGGCCTTGCCGCAGTGGATACACCGGTTCCCGTCAGATCACCGAAATTAAGCGCTGTCGGGCGTGGCCGGCACTTGGATGGGTGGCCATCCGGGCTGCCATGCGCTATTACCATTTTTCGGGGTGCACTCAGCCTTGTAATGCCAATTGAGGAGCTACTCGACCGAACAGTAGCGGCTCCGGTCACAGAAAACCATCATAACGACGGGGAGAGCGGTGTGCTGACACGGCCTCCTATCCGCGTCCTCAGCTAAGGACGACACGGTGGTCGGATGGCCCCGATGGGACACTTGTGGCATGAAGACGGAGTGCTCTATGTACTATTTGCATAGCCAGTCCTAAAGTGTGAAGGTATATTTTTATTACTAAAACGCTTAGAAAATCCACGGCTAAGATATATGTGGTCGGAACACCACTTCGACGTCACGGGTCACAAAAGCCACAGATGGGAAGTCCACGACATCAGGGCAAGTCGAGCTCTTGCACTTGTAGTGGGCAGCCACTCTTAAGGGCAGATGAACGGCCAGGAAGGCAAAGAGCCATGTTGTATCCCTTTCTTAACATTTTCTAATATTCCTTTTGTATTCATCCTTAGAAAAATTTAGCTTTAATATCTGTTTTTGGATTTGAAGTCCACCAGTTATGAAAACACCGTTTTTCTCAGTACCCAAACATGTTTCGGCACCACTGTGCCATCATCAGTGGGTTTTCATTTTTATTTATTCTGCAATGTGAACATTTTGTTAAATGATTTTAAAATTATGTGCTTTTTTACTTCAAACAACAGATCATTTCTTTTTGTAAATACCTTTACATCTGGTGTGCATGAACTTTCTGGATCACTTTTGTGTCAATTACTACAGGCAGCTTGTCATGTGCTGTAACGTTCCCTGGCATTTTCACAATTTATTTGTAACACATACGCCGATCTGGGCAAGTTATATATATATATATATATATATATATATATATATATATATATATATATATATATATATATATATATATCTTAATATTACTGAATGTGGTATGAAATATGTTTGTTATTTTTATTATATTTTTTTGTAACATTTCTCTGTATTAGGATAGGAAATTTCTATATTTATTATGTGAATGTAAAAGTGTCAGTATTTGCGGTATCAGCGATATTTGCTAGAAATCGATTTACAAAGAAATGTTAATAATCGTAATAGTCGTGTCGTTGTTTATCTTTGGCATGTGGAGACTCTCTGTCGTTGTGGACAGAGCCGCTAGAGTGAGGAAGGGTCAGTTGTGGACAGAGCAGCTAGTTGTGTGGACAGAGCCGCTAGAGTGAGGAAGGGTCAGTTGTGGACAGAGCAGCTAGTTGTGTGGACAGAGCCGCTAGAGTGAGGAAGGGTCAGTTGTGGACAGAGCAGCTGAAGTGAGGAAGAAGTGAGGAAGTGTTAATCCTTGATCGCTCTAGCAGACGCGATGTGCAGCTACGCTCGCGCCCATTAGACGCGCCTGATTCATTAACCCGCATTGTGGGCACTAAAGGTTGTGTATGCATCGTGGTTATCCAGCAGAGTTAAGATGTACTTCTTTTGTATCTGTCGGGACTTTGCCGCCTTTAATCAAAGCGTACGAATTAATGTGAGTTGACTTGTTGTTTGGGCTAAATATATTAGTATTCATTAAAAGTGTGAATTATTTATGTAAATGAGCATGCCCACGTCATCTATAAATCACATGCGTAATGTAGTAGGTTTGATCAGTGATAAATGTCGGCTTGGCAATAATTAAGACATTTTCTGTTAATTAAAATATTCTTGTGTTCTATGGCTAGTGCCGGGATAAAAGTCAGTAAAAATATTTCACAAAAAGAAAAACCCACTGCATTCTGGAAAGTGTATGCCAAGGCCGAATGATTTAAGAGACTCAGTTCTTATCCAGATAGTACTATCCAATTAATATGAGTGCACGTAATAATTTCCTTTAAATGTACGTAATCCTTAAGAAAGTAAAATTTGTTTTTTTATTACCACACGTAATGAAGAGAGTGGTTCTACAACAAAGTTCGCACTAAGGCAAATTAACTTTTAAGCAAGAAATAAAATTATTATTTCCTTTTTTATTTCAACGAAATTTCAAATCATTCATTCCAGGAATATCATTAAAATGGCGCCCAGCGTGGGGCTCGATTCAATTTTAAGAGAATATCATTAAAATGGCGCCCAGCGTGGGGCCCGAATA
This sequence comes from Schistocerca nitens, assembly GCF_023898315.1. NCBI lineage: Eukaryota > Metazoa > Arthropoda > Insecta > Orthoptera > Acrididae > Schistocerca > Schistocerca nitens. The sequence continues at coordinate 60,068,874 of NC_064621.1, read as the reverse complement.
TGCAGTGGCCACGAAATACCCTTGAGATACCTAGGGAATTAATATAGTCGAACTTTGTTGCAGGACATTTAATAATTTTGTCATGTACTGTATGTATTGCTTAACCAATATTGTGTGGTAATACCTGTGTATGATTTTTTGCATGAGAACACTATGTATCCGGAGCTGAAGCAGAGAGCTCATTATTTTGAAAAATTAATAACCTTCCACAATATCAGGGGGCAGCAGCACCCAAGATAGATCACCAAAAGGTAAAGCTACAGTGTAGTTGTCCTGTAGGTAGTAAAGTAGCCTCCGTGCAGTGTCCTCGGATCATTAGTGGTGTGCTTGTTGTTAGTACTTTGTTTTAAAATAACAGGACATTTAAGTAGTTAGTTATTGTAGTATATAGTACGTATGTATTGGGTAATGTCCATTTCTTGTGTGCTTATGTGAGTGAAACCTGAAGTGTTAAGATACTTAGTTCAGATTTTATTTCTTTTGTTTACTATGGTTAGATTGCGTAGTCAGAAAGATATCAACATGGATAATGAGCAACAGTTAGTTAATAGTGATACCGAGTTAGAAAATGGGACACAAAGTAATGTTAGTGACGTAGCTCAGGAAGTACAATGTGAGAATCTGGGGGCAGAAGGGCAAGAAATGTTGCCACTGCCACCCAGTGATTCAGTTGATAGCGTAAATAGTGAGCCATCCGCAAGCACTGGGCACGGACCAGAGAGTGGTGTGATGTCAGAAGTGCAATCATTAAAAGATATGTTTGAGCGCATGATCACTTTCCAAGCTGAATTTGTACAAATGCAAGCAGAGCGTGATAAAGAACGTGATGCCGAACAAGCAAAGCGTGACCAGAGATTGGTAGCTGAATTTGCATGTAAACAAGCAGAGCGTGATAAAGAACGTGATGCCAAACAAGCAGAGCGTGACCGACGCATGCATGAGAGGGACTTGCAGTTGATGCAAGCTTTAGAAGTTATGCAAAGTGACATTGTTAACTTGAAACAAAAATATGAAACCATGCCCAAAACGGTGCAAGCATTAAGCGAAGGACTAAATAGTATTCAAATGGCTAATGCCAATATCATAGAGGAAGTCAGTGTCCTGACTAATAGGGTCGAACAACTAGAACTTAACACAACCCACGTAATTGAGAACAAAGTGATCGAACATGTGCACAAAGTAGAACGTAACTTCATAAAGGAATTAGATGAGAAAGTGCACGCCGCAATTGAGGCCAGAGAGATGGATTCTACTGCGGATGTGCAAGATCTTAAAAGGATAGTGCAAAAGGACATTCCGCTGTGGCAGCGGAGTGTGGACCGCCGTCTTGCCGAAATGGAGCTAAGTTTGCGGCAAGACGATGCGCTGGCGTATGTCACGCCAGCCAAGTCCAACAATGATAGGCATATAAATACAGCAGTACACAATTGTGACTGCAAGACAGGACAGGCAACCTTGTTGTAAATTTATGTAGCGTAAAGAAACTCACAAAGAAGCTTCAATTGAAGCATGTGCAGATTCAATCAATAAGAAAGAGCTAGCCAGATACGGTCCAAGTAAATTTTCGCCTACAGAGACTTCACTGTGGTTACGTAGGACGTTGATTGTATGTACGTAAATCTTACACTCTGGTAAAAGGTTACGAATGTGCTGTTGCAAACAAATTCAGCAGCGGACATTGTAAATAGAAATAAATAAACTTTAACAAAAGTGTAGTATTGTGCGGCAGAAACAGACAGTGACAGTCACTGATAAAGAACTAGCACAACACGAACAGTGAACCGATAACGGACGGTGGATAAACCTAGTGTCAAATTTTAACTTTTTGTATGTAAAGGGACGCTAGGAAAGAGCGTGTGACTAATGACAAGTCATGACGGTGGAAAATATTGTGTGCCCATAAAAGTGTACTGTGACAATGGAACCTTGTGCGAACCAGACTAGTGAAGGCCTACTGAGTAATAACTACCACTAATTGTGTGCGTTCTTTCCCACAGCAGGAAATACGGATAGTATACTGTTTGTGAACTTGTTGCATGTTTCCTGGAGCACCGCAAGAAGACGTCGCACGGGCGAGCTGGTATCCAACGCGTTCGGCTATAGCAGCTATACAGCGGCCACAGCAGCCCGTAGCAGACCAGACAGCCACGCCCGTACGCGCCGTAGCTGTCAACGATGGGGCGGTGACCTACACGAAGTCAGCGCGCCGCGCCGAGCGCCGCACCCCACCGCTCATCAAATACATTATTGGCTTTTGAAATGTTTACATAAACTGAATAACATATTAATGACTTCATTTTGATAAACATTGAACATGTACTATGTACGTCCGTAATTGATATATCCTAGGACAAGTGACCTTGTAGTGTATCACAAGAAAAATAGTGATATTGTGTAATTGTGTAAACCCGTTTGTGACAAACTGCAAAAATACTTCAAATGAAAAACTGTTAATATGGACTATAAACCAACTGGGATGGCTGGGCTCCGGCACAGTTTTGCCCAGGTTTCCTGATTGCCATTGCCCAAATGGGGGAGCCATGTACTTATATAATCCTGGGGCTAATTACAAGAGCCATTCCATAAAACATACAGAGGTGTAAAGAACGTTACTGGCACCATTGTGTCAAAGTGTAAAACCTCTTTGCCAAATGCTGCCAGGGGGCAATGTAACGTTCCCTGGCATTTTCACAATTTATTTGTAACACATACGCCGATCTGGGCAAGTTATATATATATATATATCTTAATATTACTGAATGTGGTATGAAATATGTTTGTTATTTTTATTATATTTTTTTGTAACATTTCTCTGTATTAGGATAGGAAATTTCTATATTTATTATGTGAATGTAAAAGTGTCAGTATTTGCGGTATCAGCGATATTTGCTAGAAATCGATTTACAAAGAAATGTTAATAATCGTAATAGTCGTGTCGTTGTTTATCTTTGGCATGTGGAGACTCTCTGTCGTTGTGGACAGAGCCGCTAGAGTGAGGAAGGGTCAGTTGTGGACAGAGCAGCTAGTTGTGTGGACAGAGCCGCTAGAGTGAGGAAGGGTCAGTTGTGGACAGAGCAGCTAGTTGTGTAGACAGAGCCGCTAGAGTGAGGAAGGGTCAGTTGTGGACAGAGCAGCTGAAGTGAGGAAGAAGTGAGGAAGTGTTAATCCTTGATCGCTCTAGCAGACGCGATGTGCAGCTACGCTCGCGCCCATTAGACGCGCCTGATTCATTAACCCGCATTGTGGGCACTAAAGGTTGTGTATGCATCGTGGTTATCCAGCAGAGTTAAGATGTACTTCTTTTGTATCTGTCGGGACTTTGCCGCCTTTAATCAAAGCGTACGAATTAATGTGAGTTGACTTGTTGTTTGGGCTAAATATATTAGTATTCATTAAAAGTGTGAATTATTTATGTAAATGAGCATGCCCACGTCATCTATAAATCACATGCGTAATGTAGTAGGTTTGATCAGTGATAAATGTCGGCTTGGCAATAATTAAGACATTTTCTGTTAATTAAAATATTCTTGTGTTCTATGGCTAGTGCCGGGATAAAAGTCAGTAAAAATATTTCACAAAAAGAAAAACCCACTGCATTCTGGAAAGTGTATGCCAAGGCCGAATGATTTAAGAGACTCAGTTCTTATCCAGATAGTACTATCCAATTAATATGAGTGCACGTAATAATTTCCTTTAAATGTACGTAATCCTTAAGAAAGTAAAATTTGTTTTTTTATTACCACACGTAATGAAGAGTGGTTCTACAACAAAGTTCGCACTAAGGCAAATTAACTTTTAAGCAAGAAATAAAATTATTATTTCCTTTTTTATTTCAACGAAATTTCAAATCATTCATTCCAGGAATATCATTAAAATGGCGCCCAGCGTGGGGCTCGATTCAATTTTAAGAGAATATCATTAAAGTGCAACCAAACGATGTTGATGAGAAAGTTATTTGCTGGGAGTTAACCTATCTTCTAGGATGTGATTTAGTTTTTCGCGATGTTTTCGCGCCTATTTTCGTATTTACTTACGTTTTCGTGTGGCAAGCGCTTCCATTCTCCACATCATGCTGAGATGTTTTGATGTTTGGATGTGAGGTCCGGCAGTTATGCGAAACACCGTTTTACTCAGTAACCAAACATGTTGCCACACAAAAACGTAAGTAAATACTAAAACATCGCGAAAAACTAAATTACATTCTAGACTATATGTTAACTCCCAGCAAAAAACTTTCTCATCAACATCGTTTGGTTGCAGATGACAAGCTACCTGTAGTAATTAACACAAAAGTGATACAGAAAGTTCATGCACACCAAATGTAAAGGTATTTACAAGAAGAAATGATCTGTTGTTTGAAGTAAAAATGCACATAATTTTGTAATCATTTAACAAAATGTTCGCATTGTAGAATAAATAAAAACGAAAACTCACTGATGATGGCACAGTGGTGCCGAAACATGTTTGGGTACAGAGAAAAAAAAATGTTCAAATGTGTGTGAAATCTTATGGGACTTAACTGCTAAGGTCATCAGTCCCTAAGCTTACACACTACTTAACCTAAATTATCCTAAGGAAAAACACACACACCCATGCCCGAGGGAGGACTCGAACCTCCGCCGGGACCAGCCGCACAGTCCATGACTGCAGCGCCTCAGACCGCTCGGCTAAACCAGCTGAGCGGTACTGAGAAAAACGGTGTTTTGCATAACTGGCGGACCTCACATCCAAAAAATTTTAACTGCAAAAAAAAAAAAAAAAAAAAAATGTTCAAATGGCTCTGAGCACTATGGGACTTAACATCTGAGGTCATCAGTCCCCTAGAGCTTAGAACTACTTAAACCTAACTAACCTAAGGACATCACAGACATCCATGCTCGAGGCGTAGCGGTCGCGCGGTTCCGGACTGAAGCGCCTAGAACCGCTTGGCCACCGCGGCAGGCTTTTAACTGCAAACACGGCCAATATAAGGAGCTGCAAATCAAAGATGGATTTAATATCTGTGCTAAGCGTACTTCCTTCTGCTGATTTAGATATCTTTAAAGTTCTTTACATATTAGTTTGATAAAAACATGAATTTAAAAGTATTTTCGCAACAGACCAAGAAACAAAATAACAGTGTTTGGAACACGATGGGTGCGAAACAAGATTTTTGTGATTGAAGGCAGCATTTTTTTGCAGTTAAGCCACTATTGTACTACCGTCACTGTCTGCAAAGAACTAGTGTCCGAAGATTGCTTACATGGCATGTGGTGACACCGTGCTGCGTGTGTCAGCAGATATTCTGGCGTCTTTCGCGCAGTTTTTGCCTGGTCGCAAGTAGAACGCAAATAGCGGCGCGACGCCTATCCTAGCGATATAAACATAGGCCGGCGCCTCTATTTCCGGCGCTGCTACGTGCCCAGCACGTCTTCCGCCAGCTCCTAGCAGCAACTGCACGCGGGCGGAATCCCCTTAAGCTTCGCTGATTTCACAACGTCTTGGGTACAGAGGCTCAGATGTTATCGTAGTCCTGGACACCAAGATGTCACACGCAACCCTAATGAGGCTAGGAAATACCGTGCTCTGGATGCGTTAAAACATTTGGGCCCAACTAAAATGCAGGTGCCATTTGCTCTCAGACATAATCTAAAACAACTCATTCAGTTTTTATAAACAAACTATGACCTCATGCTCTAACATGAAACAAAATCCATGAATTTTTCTAATCAGGCTCTAAGCACTATGGGACTTAACATTTGAGGTCATCAGTCCCCTAGACTTAGAACTACTTAAACCTAACTAACCTAAGGACATCATACACATCCATGTCCGAGGCAGGTTTCGAACCTGCGACCGTAACAGCAGCACGATTCCGGACTGGAGCGCCTAGAAGCGCTCGGTCACAGCGGCTGCCTTTTCTTATCAGATTTGACTGACTGTTCCGTCAATTCTTGGTAGAACATTTTATACATTATGAATAAAACAAACACAACGCTGGTGTAATATCCTACAGTATTTTTTACTTATCACACGAACCGGTTTTTGGCTGTTACGCCATCATCAGGTACAAAGGTAAGTATGCAGTGCAGTGAAATTTTGTTGGATAAAAGATTTTAAACGGGTGCTCCTACAAAGTATCTCTATTTCCAGAGAAAAAAAAATGTTAATGTTAGAATAGGAATAAAACAAGAGGAATTATTTCAGTGCAAATGCGATATAAGATTATTTAACTAAGATAACATATGTGACACATTAACTAACGAACTATAGACAATTTACAACAATTGTACATGGAAGAAAATAATTTAACAATAAACTTTGGTGTCATATTCCAAAGATGTGGCTGAATAAAATAATCTTGTCTTTACTAGATCCTAAATTACAAACAGATAAGACATAATATTGATATGACGCAGTTGAGTGAAGGAACTGTGACTATACAAAGGAAATTTTTTAACAACGAGAGAAATTATAGTAACTGAAAATGGGTTGATGGACACATGTTTATTTATTTCCATTATTTCAAAAAAATGGCTCTGAGCACTATGGGACTCAACTGCTGTGGTCATCAGTCCCCTAGAACTTAGAACTACTTAAACCTAACTAACCTAAGGACAGCACACAACACCCAGCCATCACGAGGCAGAGAAAATCCCTGACCCCGCCGGGAATCGAACCCGGGAACCCGGGCGTGTCCATTATTTCAATATATATTAGTTAAATATTCTTACATCGCATTTACACTGGAATAACCCCTATTGTTTTATTACTAATTCTAACACTAGCATTTTTCATCTCTGGAATTCGAGATATTCTGTACATGTACTAGTTTAAAGTCTTTGATCCAACAAAATTTTACTGCACCACATACTTCTCTTTGTATCTGATGTTGGCGTAGGAGCCGAAAACAGGTTCGTATAACAAATAATAAATATTGTAGAATATTACACCAGTGTTGTGTGTGTTTAATCAGAGTTCATGAAGAATGGTAAGTGACACACGAAACAAATCCCTTAGGTTATTTATATTTTCTCAAACTCAGTAATGTTCTCGGAGTCTTTCGCGGGAGCATGTCTGAATAAAATCTTCTCGTTATTCAAGCTGTGTCGGTTCGAATAAGATTCTCGAGCTTTCGATGCCATCTCCGTCATCGGGACTTGCTTCCTCGTGTTACGCCGATGATACCTTCCTGCTATGGCCTCACGGTGAAAATACACTGCGGCAGTTCGTCGATTAAATTTACCATCGGAATAGAGAAGGATAGCAAGCTACCGTTCTTGGATGTTTAGAAGGCAGGAGGCCGGTTTGGTCATTCAGTGTACAGGAAACCAACGCATACTGATCGATCCTTGAATGCCTATGGTTTTCACCACCCTGTACGTGTGGAACACATTAATACACAGAGCAAAAGTTATTTCTGACGACGATCACCTACAGCAGGAGTCTCCAAACTTTTTAGTCCGCGGGCCACATTGACTCCTCCACGAAGTCATAAGGACCAAGATCTACCTAGTGGGATTAAAGCACCCTAGCACTCCATGATCACCGTAATGTAAGGCTAAAGGAAAGATGAAATCGTGAAAATCTAAGGTTGTGGGAATAGCTAGCACTGAAACGAACTACGATTTTTATTTAATTATATAATTTTGATTGGTGGACGTACCTGACCGAAATTCTGGCGTATTTTATTCTGGCGAATTTCACCGACAAAAAAGTATGTCACTGCACATTCTGTATGTATTTTACAACGTAATCAAAAGAGAGTGAAACCTCGCTTAAGAAGCATCTTCCATAACGATTGATTACTAAGGCTAGTCGCCGAAGTGGCGTCCATTTGAAAGACTTGCACCAGACTCGTGAATAGAACAAAATGCAAAGAATTTTTTTACTTAAAATGTTTTCGCCAAACTAGTCTCTTAACTGTTTTTTTTTCACAATTGCACTGAGAATGGTCTGTCTGTTTATTGTGGATAGCCAGAAGTTTAACCATGACCTTCCGCTTTGTAAAGATAGAGCTCCGACCATGTCGCAGTGTATTGGTCACGATAGGCCTCGAAACTCAATTGTTGGCTGTATAGGGCATCATCACCAGTTATCTGCTATATAGCAGATGCTTTGCCTCTCCATTTTCTGCGATCCATTGCTTCCTTCTTAAGGCTGCTGTATGTTGTACCGTCCATCATGTCATCCAGTATCCAGTATCTCGAGGGCCGGTTTCGGTCCGCGGGCCGTAGTTTGGAGACCCCTGACCTACAGTCTGAATTGCAGCCCTTAAGACATTAGAGAGAATGGTTACAGTAAGAAAGACACTGGAAAAGCTTTCAGGTGCCACCGAAGAAGGACGTCTTGTGTATCGGCTGAAGAGACGAAGGCGGCGGCTTTCCTGCCATACTGTGGGGCAACGAGCACTAAGTTGGGCCGTGTTCTGCAGAAACATGGACTGAGACCGGTGTTCCGGCCCCCGCCCCAAGATAAGAAATATGGTGCGCCCTGTCAAAGACGACATAGCTCTTTGTGTTCCCAGTGTGTACGGTGTCCCTTGTGAGTGCAGCAGCATCTATACAGGGTGTTACAAAAAGGTACGGCCAAACTTTCAGGAAACATTCCTCACACACAAAGGAAATATCTTATGTGGACATGTGTCCGGAAACGCTTACTTTCCATGTTAGAGCTCATTTTATTACTTCTCTTCAAATCACATTAATCATGGAATGGAAATACACAGCAACAGAACGTACCAGCGTGACTTCTAACACTTTGTTACAGGAAATGTTCAAAATGTCCTCCGTTAGCGAGAATACATGCATCCACTCTCCGTCGCATGGAATCCCTGATGCGCTGATGCAGAATGACGTATTGTATCACAGCCGCCCACAATACGAGCACGAAGAGTCTCTACATTTGGTACCGGGGTTGCGTAGACAAAAGCTTTCAAATGCCCCCATAAATGAAAGTCATGAGGGTTAAGGTCAGGAGAGCGTGGAGGCCATGGAATTGGTCCGCCTCTACCAGTCCATCGGTCACCGAATCTGTTGTTGAGAAGCGTACGAACACTTCGACTGAAATGTGCAGGAGCTCTATCGTGCATGAACTAACATGTTGTGTCGTACTTGTAAAGGCACATGTTCTAGCAGCACAGGTAGAGTATCCCGTATGAAATCACGATAACGTGCTCCATTGAGCGTAGGTGGAAGAACATGAGGCCCAATGGAGATATCACCAACAATGCCTGCCCAAACGTTCACAGAAAATCTGTGTTGATGACGTGATTGCACAACTGCGTGCGGATTCTCGTCAGCCCACACATGTTGATTGTGAAAATTTGCAATTTGTTCACGTTGGAATGAAGCCTCATCCGTAAAGAGAACATTTGCACTGAAATGAGGATTGACACATTGTTGGATGAACCATTCGCAGAAGTGTACCCGTGGAGGCCAATCAGTTGGTGATAGTGCCTGCACACGTTGTACATGTTACGGAAACAACTGGTTCTCCCGTAGCACACTCCGTACAGTGAAGTGGTCAACGTTACCTTGTACAACAGCAACTTCTCTGACGCTGACATTAGGGTTATCGTCAACTGCACGAAGAATTGCCCCGTCCATTGCAGGTGTCCTCGTCGTTCTAGGTCTTCCCCAGTCGCGAGTCATAGGCTGGAATGTTCCGTGCTCCCTAAGACGCCGATCAATTGCTTCGAACGTCTTCCTGTCGGGACACCTTCGTTCTGGAAATCTGTCTCGACACAAACGTACCGCGCCACGGCTATTGTCTCGTGCTAATCCATACATCAAATAGGCATCTGCCAACTCCGCATTTGTAAACATTGCACTGACTGCAAAACCACGTTCGTGATGAACACTAACCTGTTGATTCAACGTACTGATGTGCTTGATGCTAGTACTGTAGAGCAATGAGTCGCATTTCAACACAAGCACCGAAGTCAACATTACCTTCCTTCAATCGGGCCGACTGGCGGTGAATCGAGGAAGTACAGTACATACTGACGAAACTAAAATGAGCTCTAACATGGAAATTAAGCGTTTCCGGACACATGTCGAGATAACATCTTTTCTTTATTTGTGTGTGAGGAATGTTTCCTGAAAGTTTGGCCGTACCTTTTTGTAACACACTGTATACTGCGCCCTGTCAAACACGACATAGCTCTTCGTGTTCCCAGTGTCTACGGTGTCGTTTGCGAGTGCGGCACCATCTGTACATGTCGCACAATTCGCACAGTTGCGGAGCGTTGTTCCGATCACAAGCGCCATATTAAACAAAGGGTGCTTGACAAGTCGGCCATATCTAAGCACCGGCTGGATAACGAACACGAAATAATATTTTAAAACTGGGGAGTTTTGGCTCATGCATGAACACACTGGGATTCCGTTATAAAAGAGCGGGCTGGGATTAGAACGATTAACAAGAAGACCAGGGTACACACACAGCAGGGCGTAGGGACGAGTTTTGGATGTCGAAAGGAAGCAACAACGAATGCTTGACGCTTGTAGGAAGGCGGGAGCAGCAGTTCCAAACATGGCGCCGGTCCCTCGCGGAACGATGGCGTAGGTGGCCATTGAAAGAGGCTCTGGAAATAATTAAAACGAAGAGGTTTGTCGAGTAGTTGCGGCGAGATCTTTACACGAAATTACGTTCACCAACCGTCTGTTCAGAATGTCAAAATAATTTGTATTGTCTCACCTACATAGGGAGAAATGTACATGGTGATATAAGAGATAACAGAAGTCTCACGGGAAGATCTAAAGTGTTGATCCTGCCTCACGAGCTGTTCGACAGTGGAGCGTCTAACAACCCTACCACAACAAAATTCAAAAATTGATTATGAATGTAGTGTTGCTCACGCTGCTAAATATTGCATTTTCGGGCAACAACAAAGTTACATTATGTGGCAGGTGTCATTAGAGCACAGTTAATAAAGTCATTTCATGAAACAATGGATAAACTAGGCGCTCATCTTTTCGTGTTTCCCACGCTGGTCTCGTTGTGAACTCATGGCTCAATCGTCGAAAATTTGGGTAGTGATGATTCCAAGCTCGGATGCAAAGAGGCCTAGGTTTTATTCTGCGATATTCAAAAGTTTTATAGATGTGTTTCATAAACCACGTGGAGATCTGGACATGTAATGGAGATGGATTTAATACACAATTTCCTTCATAAATAAGGTTTGTGACTTTTTGTTCCGGAGTGAATGAACGAATGAGTTTTTTCTGAACCATTTGATGATCACGTTGGCCCTGTAATTAGTGGGGAAGTTTCAGCTGTGTCGTAGAGAGCCTGCAATCACTGAGTCTGTCTTAAATCGTCCAAAAAGGCTTCGTACACATCTGGAATTCGCAATCTTTCGCAAAAGGAACAAATTGTCCACACGATTGCTTCTCCCGACTGAATACAGTGTTTAACAGTAATAATAAATGTAAAGATCTCTTACACGTGGGCTGTTACGGAACAGCTTGTACCACCACAACGATCTTAAAGATAAGTAGCTTCTTGTTCTTATGAATAAAGAACCCTGTTAATACATGTGTGTAGTTGTCTTATGGCAAGAGATACCGGCCACCAAACAACATCCTGTCCTTGCTTCCCATGGTACAAGACTCTACAGTGTCAACGACGGCACAAAAAACATTATTCAGAACTTACGCATTCCACTCAGGGCGGTGGAAGCAACTAGGCATCTCACATGTAGTGCAGTCACATGTAGGTCAGTGACACGTCCTCTGTGGTAATACAGAGGAGGTACGAAGGGAGGAAGTTTTCGAGGGAAGGGATTTATCAGGCACGCGAAAATCCCCCCCCCCCGGCACCCCTCTCTCAATCTCTCTCTTTCTTTCTTTATCTCTGTCTCTCTCTTTCGCTTTCCGTACTACCAAGGACTTATGGAACACACGCCTTCCAGAATCGCTGACGTGTTGCACGCCAAACATGGACCAACGCACTACCAAGCAGCTGGTTCTAGTTTTTTGGCTCATCAGTGCACACACATAGCTTTAACAACTGCGCGGTCCTTAATTTTCGAATACGACTGGTATATCACACAGGGAACAAAATTCTGAAGCACATCCTTCATTATAGGCCTTTAGAAACACGTTTCTGAAAAGATTGGCGGTCTTAGTCCAAATACGGTAAGCCAGGTAAAGAATTTGTGCAGAATAGCCTCAGCTTGAGAGTTTTTGTGTCCCTAATGAGCTCACTCATTTGTAAACGACCTGCTCGCTGCCGTAGCAGTCCCCTGAGAGAGGCCTTCGCCACTCACTAGAAACGTCGTCTTATCACAGGTGGACTCTGTCTCCAGGGCCTCGTCACTTATCAGCAGCGGGGCTCACGTCGCGGAGGTGGGTCGTACCGGCTTCCACGTCTACTTTTCCGAGCCCTCTTTACCCCTAAAATTGTTTGAAGGAGATGCTACAAAGTGAAACGGTGCACCGCCTCGTCTCTTATTCGACAGTCCGTTTTCTAGTCTTTCTCCATGCTCTGCGGTTTAAATTTTCGGAGCTGGTTGTTGTTGTGGTCTTCAGTCCTGAGACTGGTTTGATGCAGCTCTCCATGCTACTCTATCCTGTGCAAGCTTCTTCATCTCCCAGTACCTACTGCAACATACATCCTTCTGAATCTGCTTAGTGTATTCATCTCTTGGTCTCCCTCTACGATTTTTACCCTCCACGCTGCCCTCCAGTACTAAATTGGTGATCCCTTGATGCCTCAGAACGTGTCCTACCAATCGATCCCTTCTTCAAGTTCTGCCACAAACTGCTCTTCTCCCCAATTCTATTCAATACCTCCTCATTAGTTATGTGATCTACCCATCTAATCTTGAGGATTCTTCTGTAGCACCACATTTCGAAAGCTTCTATTCTCTTCTTGTCTAAACTACACTCCTGGAAATGGAAAAAAGAACACATTGACACCGGTGTGTCAGACCCACCATACTTGCTCCGGACACTGCGAGAGGGCTGTACAAGCAATGATCACACGCACGGCACAGCGGACACACCAGGAACCGCGGTGTTGGCCGTCGAATGGCGCTAGCTGCGCAGCATTTGTGCACCGCCGCCGTCAGTGTCAGCCAGTTTGCCGTGGCATACGGAGCTCCATCGCAGTCTTTAACACTGGTAGCATGCCGCGACAGCGTGGACGTGAACCGTATGTGCAGTTGACGGACTTTGAGCGAGGGCGTATAGTGCGCATGCGGGAGGCCGGGTGGACGTACCGCCGAATTGCTCAACACGTGGGGCGTGAGGTCTCCACAGTACATCGATGTTGTCGCCAGTGGTCGGCGGAAGGTGCACGTGCCCGTCGACCTGGGACCGGACCGCAGCGACGCACGGATGCACGCCAAGACCGTAGGATCCTACGCAGTGCCGTAGGGGACCGCACCGCCACTTCCCAGCAAATTAGGGACACTGTTGCTCCTGGGGTATCGGCGAGGACCATTCGCAACCGTCTCCATGAAGCTGGGCTACGGTCCCGCACACCGTTAGGCCGTCTTCCGCTCACGCCCCAACATCGTGCAGCCCGCCTCCAGTGGTGTCGCGACAGGCGTGAATGGAGGGACGAATGGAGACGTGTCGTCTTCAGCGATGAGAGTCGCTTCTGCCTTGGCGCCAATGATGGTCGTATGCGTGTTTGGCGCCGTGCAGGTGAGCGCCACAATCAGGACTGCATACGACCGAGGCACACAGGGCCAACACCCGGCATCATGGTGTGGGGAGCGATCTCCTACACTGGCCGTACACCACTGGTGATCGTCGAGGGGACACTGAATAGTGCACGGTACATCCAAACCGTCATCGAACCCATCGTTCTACCATTCCTAGACCGGCAAGGGAACTTGCTGTTCCAACAGGACAATGCACGTCCGCATGTATCCCGTGCCACCCAACGTGCTCTAGAAGGTGTAAGTCAACTACCCTGGCCAGCAAGATCTCCGGATCTGTCCCCCATTGAGCATGTTTGGGACTGGATGAAGCGTCGTCTCACGCGGTCTGCACGTCCAGCACGAACGCTGGTCCAACTGAGGCGCCAGGTGGAAATGGCATGGCAAGCCGTTCCACAGGACTACATCCAGCATCTCTACGATCGTCTCCATGGGAGAATAGCAGCCTGCATTGCTGCGAAAGGTGGATATACACTGTACTAGTGCCGACATTGTGCATGCTCTGTTGCCTGTGTCTATGTGCCTGTGGTTCTGTCAGTGTGATCATGTGATGTATCTGACCCCAGGAATGTGCTTCCACGTCTTAATTGTTTTTCTTTAACAGTCTCTCTCTCTACAAACAAACCGCTAGTGGCACAAATGTTAAGTGGCTCGATTTAGCGAGAAGAAAATCAGAATATGTATCTCTCAGAAACACGTCAATCCCTCAATCCATACTCTAGAAGCTGTCCTAGTTACCACTCTAACAACCATGGAGAATTTATTTCAAAGAATTATATTATTATTATTTCAAAGAATAAACGTACTAGAAAATACTTTGGCGTCGACGAGTTGTCGCCGCATATATTACGAGTAAATCAGATCAGATACTTTTCCAAAGTGAATGAATGTGGATGGTTTGATTGGCAATGATTAATTGGTGCGTGGTAGAGAGTATTTTCTGTGGGGACATTACACACGTTAGCCCCACTGCTGGTGCAGTAAAAGTCCCGCCATACACACTACACTCTCGTAACCGGTGATGTGAACTGGCAGAGGCCAACTAGCACAGTGACTGAAACTGCGACTGGCTGTGTGAAAGACTGGGCCGACTGTCTGTGACTGACCCTCCGGTCCGCGGCGGCGATCTAAATACTGGCGGTCCAGAGGGCGTTGGCGGGGCGTTGTTTGCGAGTCTGTCTCTGGCCTCTATCCTGACAGGTGCGCTTGATACAGTTCCTATTATAGATCTTCTTGAAACTTCTCTGCCGACTGTTGTGCTGATGACAACCTACACCAGCACAGTGTTCACCAACCTGCAGCCGGCCGCAGATGCCGAGCGGTTCTAGGCGCTTCAGTCTGGAACAGCGCGACCGCTACGGTCGCTGGTTCGAATCCTGCCTGGGGCATGGATGTGTGTGATGTCCTTAGGTAGTTCTAAGTTCTAGCGGACTGATGACCTCAGATATTTCCACAGTGCTCAGAGCCATTTGATTTGAACCAACCTGCAGTCTTCTATAGTTGTTGTCCCCTGCGCAGAAGCAGAAAACAGCATGTAGGTCGTGAATCCGTTATCTTGAGACTGTCGTTAGCGAGGGACTGGTACTGTAAAAATAGTTAAATTTTGAACTGGTTTGTTTAAATAGGATGCCACCTGCTTTTTTATTAGCATAATACGAGAAACTGCACAATTATTGTCTATTTGATGGATCACAAATAATTTCCATTTTTCACATTTTCACAGAGAATTAAAAAAATAATGAACTGCGGGTTTGCATAATTACTATCTTCTCAGAAACATGTCCAAAAAAAACAGAGATTCCTAGTTAAGTTCAAAATGGTTCAAATGGCTCTGAGCACTACGGGACTTAACATCTTAGGTCATCAGTGCCCTAGAACTTAGAACTACTTAAACCTAACTAACCTAAGGACATCACACACATCCATGCCCGAGGCACGATTCGAACCTGCGACCGTAACGGTCACGCGGTTCCAGACTGAAGCGCCTAGAACCGCTCGGCCACAACGGCCGGCCTTCAAGCAGTCTTTCTGGTCGTTGTTCCTGGATTGCGTCTGTTGTTAACAGTAAATGTCAGCAGTGAAGGTTATAGCTCCGAGAGGCAATTCGCAATGACTACACCGTCGCTGTTCCACCAGATGCACAACATTCTCTTTTGTGGCTGGGCGCAGGCCTTTGTTCGGAGAGTTGCTGCTTTGCTTGGACGCAATCATTCCTTCCATTTCCTTACGTTCACATAAAGACATTTCTCGTCACCAATAGCGATACATGATAGGAATGGTCGGTGTTGTTCAGGAGTCAACTGGCTACGAGCACGATGCGCATTCGGCCTCCGGCTGGGTTGGAGCATGCGGTAGCTACACACCCGATTTTTGAACCTTCCTCACTGCATGACAATGTCGCACGATGGTGCAATGCTCACAGTTCATCACATATGCCAGTCTTCGAGTGGAGCATTGTGAATCAATGCGTTTACACGATCTTCATCAAACCCCGAATGTCTTCTTGAACGTGTAGAGTCAGTAATAACGATCCTTCTTAAAACGAGAAAACCATATTCGCTCCGTGCTGTGCCAAATAGCGTTATCCCCATAAACGGCGCAAATATTCCCGGCTGCCTACGCTGCTGTCACCCCTCCACTGAAATCAAACAATAAGTCTGAAATGTTACTGTTTCTCCACTTGGCAGTCCATTTTCTAGCGTTCACAGCTTCACTCACTATCTCCAAATGACAAAATCACAATATGTGAACTCAAATACCGACTGTTAACTTCGAATAAAAAAAATGACAGTCGATAAATAAACCGTAGCAACCGGAATACCAACACGCATAACAAAAACACTACTCATTTATGCATCCACGTAATATTTTGAATGGTGCGCCTCACTTTGATGAGCATTTCGAAGTAAACTTCAGCTGATATTGTTGAGCACTGTTGCGCGAAATCAACCAAAATAACTTGCTTTTCGTCCCGCTTGATGCACGACTGAAAGGGACGGCGAAGAGCTCTGCACGAATCTCTCTCGCTTGACTGCACACCTCCACCTGTACCAGGCCGTGCTGTTATAGAGGGAATAGGGGAAAACTGCGAACGCGCCGCATTAGGCACTACAGTCGCGCAAAGAACAACTCAACGGCTTTAATGCGGCTTGCTTTCAGATTTCGCATTTCACAACGACAAAATCACTATTATTTAATTGTTTTTGGTTCGCCAAAGGTATAGTAAAATTTATATCTAGCAAAAATTATCGGCACACGAACAGACCCAGGCAGTTTCGCAGATTATCGTCACTCTGGTTGCCATGCAGTAGTGACTTATTCAGTTTTCTAATCGAAAAAAGTCTTTCACGCCCCTGTGTCTACCGAAACATTGGTATCACGTTTGCAGCCTCATTATACAGATCTGGAAACCCTTCCCGAGCAAAACTTCGTAGAGCTCCTGGACAGCTTTAACGTAAAATAATTCGTCTTTTAAATGGGAATTACATTACAGGATCGATCAGTTCTATCTGTACATCCACAGGGCCGCTTTCAACTGAAACGGCAAACGATCTCGAAAACAGTTCAAAAGCAAATGTGAGCTGGGCGGTTTCCTAAAAACGTTTAGAAAATTATTCCTGTACGTCTTTCAGTGCCGCAATGAGACCTTCAAAATTCGCGTTTCTTTAAGACCAGAGATTTTACGGAAAAGGACGGTGTACTTTTCCAGAAGTTATCGCTTCTACAATGCGATTTTTTAAAAAATCGCATCAACTTTCCCCATCAAACGTCTTACTGACAGCGTTTAAGTGTCAGTTAAGTCTAGTAAACAGGGTGTGAGACAGGGATGTGCACTCTCCCCTGTCCTCTTTAATATGTACATACAGAAAGCAATGGACGAGGTCAGAGAAAAGTTAGGACAAGCTAATGGAATCAGGATCCAGGGAAAAATAGTTGATATGCTGCGTTTTGCGGATGACATTGCTGTCCTAGCGGAAAATGAGGAAGAATTACAAGTAGTGTTGGAGGAAATGGAAAACACTCTTGCTACACGGTACAACATGGAAATTAATAAGTCAAAAACAAAAATCTTAGTTGCAAGCAAGCAAAATAATCAAGCAATTACGAATATAAGGCTGAATGGAGAGAAGGTGAAAGAAATACAAGACTTTGTCTACTTGGGAAGCAGAATAACATCAGATGGTCGTAGTAGGAAAGATGTAATAAGTAGAATAAATCAGGCAAAGACTGCATCCTATAAAAGGAAAGGACTCCTCACATCAAATATGATAAGTCTGTCGTTAAGGAAGCGGTTAATAAAGACCTTTGTTGGGAGTGTGCTTCTCTACGGCAGCGAAACCTGGACACTTGGAGAGGACGAAAGAAGAAGGATTGAAGGATTCGAAATGCGGTGTCTGCGAAGGATGTTAAAAATCCCATGGACGGCCAGGATGACAAATGAACTCCTGCAGAGAGCGGAGGAAGTTCCAGTTCTTTGGAAGACGGTCAAGAAGAGGAGAGATATATGGATGGGACACATTCTGAGACATGAAAGTCTTCTCCACACTATAACGGAAGGCCTTGTGGAGGGCAAAAGGGCAAGAGGCAGACCTAGAAGAAAGTACATAAGCCAGATAATGCAGGACCTAGGATGCGGAAGTTTCACGGAATTGAAGAGGCTGGCCGACAATCGCACTGAATGGAGAGCTGCTGCAAATCAATCTTAGGATTGGCAACTTAAGAAGAAGAAGTCTAGTAAAAATGCGAGGCTGCAATCCGTTTCAGTGCTTCTAATTATGATTCCTGTTTTCATGTTTCCTTCTGAAGGGCCACAATGGCAAGCCTTAAATCGAAAAATCGTTCCAGGTCCTCGATTTAAATTTTGGAAATTTGTGGTAAGGTCTTATGGGAGCAAACTGCTGAGGTCATCGGTCACTAAGCCTACACACTGCATAATCAAACTTAACTTACGCTATGGACAACACACACACCCATGCCCGAGGGAGCACTCGAACGTGTCCGATGGGGGGAGCCCCACGGACCGCGACAACAAGCCCTCGATTTACGATTTAACCAGCTTACTTCTCAGCGACACACAGGGTGAACATTAATAAAACCGACAAATTGCAGGGACAGACTCCTGACTGGAAATCGACGAAAAATGGTCCTGTAAACATGTGCCGGGAAATGCATCGTTGCCCCGGTAGATGACGCTGACGAACGAAAGTTCCTCTGACCACCTGCCGTGTGCTCCTTGTGTGTTGCAGGCTGTGTGATTGGCGTAGCGTGCTGTAAGCAGCAGAATGGTCCGATATTCATGTCGGGAACAAGCCGAGATGGTGGTTGTGTACGGACAAGTAGATGTAAAGGGTCGAACGTGCAGGGAGGCGGTGGACTGTGCGAACACAAGATCTGGAGAGCCAGGCTCTACAGGATGTTGAGACGAACCCTAGTAGTAGCTGCGGGCAAGTGGACCGCCTACATGATGTAACCCATGATCACACTGTAAGTAGGCTGTTTAGGTTTTCATGTTGGTAACGCCACGTAGCGCTCTGCATGAAAATCACTGGCTGTGCTGTGTGCAGTCTGTCGCTGGTTGGCATTTTGGAATATTCGCTATTGTAGTGTTGGGCTGTTGGATGTGAACAGCGCGTAGCGTTGTGCAGTTGGAGGTGAGCCGCCAGCAGTGGTCGATGTGGAGAGAGAGAGATGGCAGAGTTTTGAGAGGTTACTATAAGCGGACGATCTGGAAGTGTGTCCGCCAGGAAAAGGAAATTTGTAAACATGGAATTGATAGATATATATATGATGACTTTTGAATATTATTAAGGTAAATACAATGTTTGTTCTCTATCAAAATCTTTCATTTGCTAACTATGCCAATCAGTAGTTAGTGCCTTCAGTAGTTAGAATCTTTTATTTAGCTGGCAGTATTGGCGCTCGCTGTATTGCAGCAGTTCAAGTAACGAAGATTTTTGTGAGGTATGTGATTCATGGAAGGTATAGGTCATTGTTAGTTAGGGCCATTCTTTCTTAGGGATTATTGAAAGTCAGATTGCGTTGCGCTAAAAATATTGTGTGTCAGTTTAGTGATGATCAGAATAAGTAAAGAGAGAAATGTCTGAGTACGTTCAGTTTTGCTCAGCTGTTTGAAAATCAAATAACGTAAGAGGTTTTCCAGCACAGTTCACAACTGTTCAAATGGCTCTGAGCACTATGGGACTTAACTGCTGAGGTCATCAGTCACCTAGAACTTAGAACTACTTAAACCTAACTAACCTAAGGACATCACACACATCGAAGCCCGGGGCAGGATTCGAACCTGCGACCGTAGCGGTCGGCGGTTCCAGACTGTAGCGCCTAGAACCGCTCGGCTACATCAGCCGTCTTCCAGCACAGTCATTCATAATTTTCCAAAGGGACGTTACAACACAAACGCCCAAAAAGGGCTTGAAATGTTGTGGTTGATGACTGTGAGGGTACTTCTTTTGGTGTAGCCGTGCTGCCTCTCGACATTTTCCATCCGCCTGGCCATGCACAAACACCACCTTGGCTAGTTCCCGAGATGAATACTGGACCATTCAACTACTTCCAGTGCGCTGCGTCAGTCACACAGGCTACAACACAAGGAACACACTGTACGTAGTCGGAGGAGCTTCCGTTCTTAAGCGCCATCTATCGCAGCAACGATGCATATCCGGACACATGTTTATAGGACCTTTACTCTCCATTTCCTATCAGGAATCCATCCTTGCAGCTTGTCGGTTTTATACCCTGTATACCATTTATTTCGTTCAGTATCATCAAAATCGGTCGAAACTGACGGCGTAATAATGCGTAAGACATCAGAAAATTTTCTACTCCCAGTGAGTGACGCTCAGCTACCTTACAAGCCACAACTTTTAAGGTCGTCGGTACGAAGAGCTGGGCGCCCCAGCAGGGCCGACTGCTTGCTGCTGCCCTTGCGGTTCCGCCAGGGTCAGCCGGCTGATGGGACAGCGGTGCGCCGGCACGCGAACCAGCAATATACACTGGCCGCATCGCCACAACAGGTGACGTAAATCAAACATACAGCGGCACTCGGCGCTGCCGCCCGGCTATCAAACAACACCCTGCAGCAGGCGCCACCGCCACGGCTCCTCTTCCTGCACCAACTTTCAGAGTCGCTTGTAGACACAGAAGACTACACTACTGGCCATTAAAATTGCTACACCAAGAAGAAATGCAGATGATAAACGGGTATTCATTGGACAAATATATTATACTACAACTGACATGTCATTACATTTTCACGCAATTTGGGTGCAAAGATCCTGAGAAATCAGTACCCAGAACAACCACCTCTAGCCTTAATAACGGCCTTGATACGCTTGGGCATTGAGTCAAACAGAGCTTGGATGGCGTGTACAGGTACAGCTGCCCATGCAGTTTCAACACGATACCGCAGTTCATCAAGAGTAGTGACAGGCGTATTGTGACGAGCCAGTTGCTCGGCCACCATTGACCAGGCGTTTTCAATTGGTCAGAGATCTGGAGAATGTGCTGGCCAGGGCAGCAGTCCAACATTTTCTGTATCCAGAAAGGCCAGTACAGGACCTGCAACACGCGGTCGTGCATTATCCTGCTGAAATGTAGGGTTTCGCAGGGATCGAATGAAGGGTAGAGCCACGGGTCGTAACACATCTGAAATGTAACGTCCACTGTTCAAAGTGCCGTCAATGCGAACAATAGGTGACCGAGACGTACAACCAATGGCACCCCATACCATCACGCCGGGTGATAAGCCAGTATGGCGATGACGAATACACTCTTCCAATGTGCGTTCACCGCGATGTCGCCAAACACGAATGCGACCATCATGATGCTGTAAACAGAACCTGGATTCATCCGAAAAAATGACGTTTTGCCATTCGTGCACCCAGGTTCGTCGTTGAGTACACCATCGCAGGCGCTCCTGTCTGTGATGCAGCGTCAAGGGTAGCCGGATCCATGGTCTTCGACCTGATGGTCCATGCTGCTGCAAACGTCGTCGAACTGTTCGTGCTTATGGTTGTTGTCTTGCAAACGTCCCCATCTGTTGACTCAGGGATCGAGACGTGGCTGCACGATCCGTTACAGCCATGCGAATTAGATGCCTGTCATCTCGACTGCTAATGATACGAGGCTGTTGCGATCCAGTAGGGCGTTCCGTATTACCCTCCTGAACCCACCGATTCCATATTCTGCTAACAGTGATTGGATCTCGACCAACGAGAGCAGCAATGTCGCGATACGAAAAACCGCAATCGCGATAGGCTACAATCCGGCCTTTATCAAAGTCGTGATGGTACGGATTTCTCCTCCTTACACGAGGCATCACAACAACGTTTCACCAGGCAACGCCAGTCAACTGCTGTTTGTGTAGGAGAAATCGGTGGGAAACTTCCCTGATGTCAGCACGTTGTAGGTGTCGCAGCCGGCGCCAACCTTGTGTGAATGCTCTGAAAAGCTCATCATTTGCATATCACAGCATCTTCTTCCTGTTGGTTAAATTTCGCGTCTGTAGCACTTCATCTTCGTGGTGTAGCAATTTTAATGGCCAGTAGTGTATAAGATAAAGAATGCTGATTTTACGAGTCGTGCTTTGATAGCAAATCGGTAGAGCACTTGACCACGATAGGGAAAAATCTCAGTTTCCAGTGCGATCCGTCATACGGTTCTAATCTGCCAGTAAGCTCCAAAAGACATGTATTCGTCGATCCAGTGGTTGCACTCGTCGTTCTCACACGTGTGACTGTAGGCGGAGAATTCGATCAACAGTGACACATACACGAAGAAATGCCAAAGTTGTAAATTGTTAAATACTACAAATAGGAAAAGAAAATCTACAAACAATCTAGTGTCAAATACCGACTGATTGGAATCGAAGGCTGAAACTTAACCGTCAAGATAAACAGTACGTCAATGTTCCCATCGTCTGTTCAGCTGCTCAACATCCGAACTCCGCGGACTGCCAAGCTTGTCAACGGTGGCAGGGGAACTGTAGTTCAACAGCGGAGCTCTCACACGAAAACTTATTTGGCACAACTTGCAAGCTACAAACAGCGAGTGAGCAAACGATTATGTGAGTACGATCAGTAATTCCACAAAACGGTTCAAATGGCTGTGACCACTATGGGACTTAACTTCTGAGGTCATCAGTCCCCTAGAACTTAGAACTACTTAAACCTAACTAACCTAAGGACATCACACACATCCATGCCCGAGGCAGGATTCGAACCTGCGACCGGTTCGGTCGCGCGGTTCCAGACTGTAGCGCCTAGAACCGCTCGGCCACTTCGGCAATAATTGTACAAATACAGACGTTCAAAGTCAATAATTTCTCACTAGACAACCAAAAAATAAATAATCTCATATACGAATATATCTGGATGAAAGAATCGTTCAAAAGATGCACAGAACATGTAACTAAGGATCAGCTAAAGTAAAGCAACTCCGCTGCAAGTCCGTCTCAGAAAACAAGGAACAGCTAAAAATGTAGCAGACATCGTCGCTTACCACGATACTGATAACGTAAAATAAAGAACGTGTGTCACGTCGAAATTGTGTCCCAGCCTGTTCATCAACATAACCTAAATATAACTTTGTAGGAAATTTCTGGTACAATCTAGATATGAAACTTCCTGGCAGATTAAAACTGTGTGCCGGACCGAGACTCGAATTCAGGACCCCCAGGCTGTGGCTAAGCCATGTCTCCGCAATATCCTTTCTTCCAGAAGTGCTAGTTCTGCAAGGTTCGCAGGAGAGCTTCTCTGAAGTTTGGTAGGTAAGAGACGAGGTACTGGCAGAATTAAAGCTGTGAGGACGGGGCGTGAGTCGTGCTTGGATAGCTCAGTTGGTAGAGCACTTGCCCGCGAAAGGCAAAGGTCCCGAGTTCGAGGCTCGGTCCGGCACACAGTTTTAACCTGCCAGGAAGTTTCATATCAGCGCACACTCCGCTGCAGAGTGAAAATTTCATTCTAGACAATCTAGATACTTTATATGTAAGGGAGACACTCCCCCCCCCCCCTCCCACACACACACAACATACACACGCCTATGCCTGTAAATGGCACTGCTGGACACGTAATGCCTGTTGCATTTTAGCAGTGGACTAGGGTGGTGTCGGAGTTGTGTCGGGTGGGATGGCCAGAGACTCAAGAGGGAGGAGCCCGTTTCCCACCGGTTAAGAATCCGGGGGGGAGGGAGGGGTGTCAGGATCACAGTCTCGAGAAAGTATTACTCCAAAAGTTAGCAAGTTTTCTTTCTGTTTTGTGACTTTCGGGGACTCAGCGGTTCTGTTTTCAGTGAGCGGTCCGCTTTACTGCCAAAATGTTTATGCAAATACTTACCCAAAAACTTTTTCTGCCTAATTCCCGAAGTAGTGAAGCCGTGGTGCAAATTATATGATAATTCACTATGAAGGGCTTTGTGCAAGCTGTGTATGGTGTTTACAGCGAGGTGACAAAAGTCGTGGGACACCTGCTATGCCTCGTGATGACTGGGTGTTGTGTGCTGTCCTTAGGTTAGTTAGGTTTAAGTAGTTCTAAGTTCTAGGGGACTGATGACCACAGCAGTTAAGTCCCATAGTGCTCAGAGCCATTTGAACCATTTGGACACCTCCTAACGCCGTATCGGACCTCCTTTGTCCAGTGTAGAGCAGCAACTCGACGTCCCGTAGACTCAACAAGTCATTTGATGTCACCTGCAGAAACACTGAGCCATGTTACTTCCACAGCCGACCATAATTACGAAAATTTTGCCAGTGCAGAATTTAGTACACGAACTGACCGCTTGTTTATATGCCACAAATATTCGATGGGATTCCTGTCATGCGATCTGGGTGGCCAAATAATTCGCTCGAACTGTCCAGAATATTCTTAAAGCCAATCGTGAACAATTGTAGCCCAGTCACATGGGGGGGACTTCCAACGACTTGTAGGTGCCCGCATCTCGTGGTCGTGCGGTAGCGTTCTCGCTTCCCACGCCCGGGTTCCCGGGTTCGATTCCCGGCGGGGTCAGGGATTTTCTCTGCCTCGTGATGGCTGGGTGTTGTGTGATGTCCTTAGGTTAGGTTTAAGTATTTCTAAGTTCTAGGGGACTGATGACCATAGATGTTAAGTCCCATAGTGCTCAGAGCCATTTGAACCGACTTGTAGGTGACTTTATACTTTTATATTTACGGGGGAAGAGCACTATGAAACTGATTTCTCCCAGGACCGCCTCCCCCGACCACCGTAGACCAACGCTAGATTTCGAAGCACTGACCTAACTGACATGTTCGTCGTGCGCCCCACATTAATTTCCGTGGTCATTTCACGCGGTGTTGCTTGTCTCTTAGCACTGACGACTCTACGCAAACGCCACTTCTCTCGCCCGTTAAGTGGAGGCCGCCGGTCACTGCGTTATCCATGGCGAGAGATAATGCCTCAAATTTGGTATTCTCGTACACTATTGAGACTGTAAATGTCGGAGTATTGAATTCCCTAACGATTTCCGATATGGTGTAAGATGGCTATTTTTTTGATGATGTTATTGGATGTGTTAATATTTGTGAAGGATAGTGTTACATTTGAAGAACTGTGGTCAGAGAAACAGTTGTTAGGCAACAGTGTCTGTGTGTGCGATGCACTCTAGAGTCGTAGAATGTCTGACAGCCAGCAGTGGACAGCTGCGGTGTGCACCAGCCAAGCGGATTTTTCGTTGGCTGTACAGTGTGATTCATGGACGCATTTTCGGAACTATGTGGGTTGCAGATTTATTACGAATACGAATGACGACTCAAAACAATTGTTGGATAGCATACGGACATAAAAAAAGGGTTTTGAAATGAAGAACAAGGTGTTATCTATTGAGGTAGAAAGTTTATTTTTATTTCTGTAGGCATGAATCCACTCTCGTCACAGTCAAGTTCTTGATAATTATTCTGTTGTTTGATCTTCTGAGTCAATTTACTGTATCATGGAAGTTACTGTATACCTATTTTTTTCATAAGTTCCTTAGTAATTGAAATTTCAAAAGTTAAAGGTTGATTCATGTAGCCTATTTCATTGGCAATCTGTGTCAAGATTATGATTCCAATTTCCCTGGACCAACAGTAGCTAGTTTTTAGCAGCATTTTTTTAGCTCCTACCGTTTCTGCCAGTACTTCATTTTGCAGGCAAGATGCACTGTCTTGTTCCCTTTGCGCAGTGCAGGTTCTGTCAGTTTCCTTATTTTAATCAGTGCAGAAATTTTCGTGTGTTTCAGGTTACATTCTTAAACAGGTCGACATTACAGTTTTCTTTTATACACTTACTTTTTTTTCATACATTTCGCACTGACCAAGTCTACTGAGCGTGAACTTATTGGTTTGCTTATTTATCTGCTTATGACTGAGGTCGGTTTTCACACACACAGGATTCTTTTCAGTTTCATGTAAGTGATTCGGCTTTGAGCTCAGTAGCACATTTACACTAATCGCCATTAAAATTGCTACACCAAGACGAAATTCAGATGATACACGGATATTTATTGCACAAATATATTATACTAGAACTGACATGTGATTACATTTTCACGCAATTTGGGTGCATAGATCGTCAGAAATCAGTATCCAGAACAACCACCTCTGGCCGTAATAACGGTCTTGATACGCTTGGGCATTGAGTCAAACACAGCTTAGATGGCGTGTACAGGTACTGCTGCCCATGCACATTCAACACGATACCACAGTTCATGAAGAGTAGTGACTGGCGTATTGTGACGAGCCAGTTGCTCGGCCACCATTGACCAGACGTTTTCAATTGGTCAGAGATCTGGAGAATGTGCTGGCCAGGGCAGCACTCGAACATTTTCTGTATCCAGAAAGGCCCGTACAGGACCTGCAACATGCGGTCGTGCATTATCCTGCTGAAATGTAGTGAAATGTGGGGTTTTGCAGGGATCGAATGAAGGGTAGAGCCACGGGTCGTAACACATCTGAAATGTAACGTCCACTGTTCAAAATGCCGTCAATGCGAACAAGAGGTGACCGAGACGTGTAACCAATCGCACCCCATACCATCACGCCGGGTGATAAGCCAGTATGGCGATGGCGAATACACGCTTCCAGTGTGCGTTCACCGCGATGTTGGCAGACACGGATGCGACCATCATGATGCTGTAAACAGAACCTGGATTCATCCGAAAATTGACGTTTTGCCATTCGTGCACCCAGGTTCGTCGTTGAGTACAACATCGCAGGCGCTCCTGTCTGTGATGCAGCGTCAAGGGTAACTGCAGCCACGGTCTCCGAGCTGATAGTCTATGCTGCTGCAAACGTCGTCGAACTGTTCGTGCTGATGGTTGTTGTCTTGCAAACGTCCCCATCTGTTGACTCAGGGATCGAGACGTGGCTGCACGATCCGTTGCAGCCATGCGGATAAGATGCCTGTCATCTCGGGGCTAGTGATACGAGGCCGTTGGGATCCAGCACGGCGTTCCGTATTACCCTCCTGAACCCACAGGTTCCATATTCTGCTAACAGTCATTGGATCTCGACCAACGCGAGCAGCTGTGTCGCGATACGATAAACCGCAATCGCGATAGGCTACAATACGACCTTTATCGAAGTCGGAAATGTGATGGTACGCATTTCTCCTCCTTAAACGAGGCATCACAACAACGTTTCACCAGGCAATGCCGGTCAACTGCTGTTTGTGTATGAGAAATCGGTTGGAAACTTTTCTCATGTCAGCACGTTGTAGGTGACGCCACCGGCGCCAACCTTTTGTGAATGCTCTGAAAAGCTACTCATTTGCATATCACAGCGTCTTCTTCCTGTCGGTTAAATTTAGCGTCTGTAGCACGTCATCTTCGTGGTGTAGCAATTTGAATGGCCAGTAGTGTAGATTGTCAGTCCACATACCCAGGTCTGTGTTTACGATAACACACACACAAATAAAGGCAACTCAGATACAGTGGAATGTGCCGTGCGTCTCGCTTCAACTACCGTGTTCAGAGTCTGTTAATCTCCGTCGTGCGTCTAAAACCAGGTCGGAAACCTTTCCACACGAATCACCTGAGCCCAAATGACAGCTCCGCCAATGCACTGCCCTTTTATACGTCGTGTAATGATTCTACCGCCATCTGTACATACAGACATAGCTACATATGACTTCTGTCACGTCACTGTATAACACCATTGATTTCTTCCACTGCTAAGGGAAATTCCTTGCGTAAGAGCGATGGATCGCAGCGATCCGTCCCCCGGCAGGTGCTGCGCCAGTTCGTGCGACCCGTCGGCAGGGGAATGTATTGGGGCAAATCACAGCTAGCAGCGACCAATCGCTCAAATCTTGGATTATGATGAATCGCATGCTTTTTGTAACAATATGGGTACCTGGCTGCAGCTCGCCTGTGTAGTTATTAAGCGTGGTTGCGCAGTTTCGTTGCCTTCGTTGTTTAAGAACTTTATATTACAAAATCCCGTGGTGAAAAATTTCCCTTAATCCTCCAAAACTAATTGTAAGCAGTTCACCTCAATAAGAACTCGCCTCTAAAAGGTTGTGTGCAGCGTTAAATGGATAACGGGAAAATTACGACTTTAGGCATAGCTTTTAAAGCAGAAAACAAATATCTGAATAACACCATCTGACTGTAGTAATATGTTGCTAATATCTTCCAGGATATAGATTAGAAACCTACAACTTAAAATATGTGAAAGGGTCGAACAGAAACAGTGATTAATCTCGATACTCACATTTATTCACAAACGCATTTATGACGTCAACATATAATTAGCTCTGTTCAAATTAAATGGGAAGCAATGTCACTCCCTTCTCAGTCATTACTTCTCACTCCCTCCCGTTTTTCAGTGATAACAATTATTGAATCCCGTAATGCTCGATCGGAACAGTGACTGGAAGTCCAGAGGAGCGCACAGTTAATCACCAGTGCAAAGGAGATCAGACACGCGACCGTCCAGGATTCCACAAGTGTGGAATCAATTTAACCGCTATGCCGGTGCTACCTATTATGCTCACCGTAAGCAAGAATGTGATGCGCAGAGCTGCGTGCTGCAGACGTGCAGTCTCCTTCGCGAAGACGGAACCGCCAGCACCCGACAAGGGAACCTCCCCATCGCACCCCCATCAGATTTAGTTATAAGTTTGCACAGTGGATAGGCCTTGAAAAACTGAACACAGATCAATCGAGAAAACAGGAAGAAGTTGTATGGAACTATGAAAAAAAAAATAAGCAAAATATACAAACTGAGTAGTCCATGAGAAGATAGGCAACATCAAGGGTAATGTAAGCTCAGGAGCGCCGTGGTCCCGTGGTTAGCGTCAGCAGCTGCGAAACGGAAGGCCTTTAGTTCAAGTCTTCCCTCGAGTGAAAAGTTTTAATTTTTTATTTTCAGACAATTATTATATGACGGTCGGTCCGTCCGATGCGACCACTTTTTTGCGAGTGATTATCACATCGACAAGAAAACCTAAATCGGGCAAGGTAGAAGAATCGTTTTTACCCATTCGCCAAGTGTACAAGTTAGGTGGGTCGACAACATATTCCTGCCATGTGACGCACATGCCGTCACCAGTGTCGTATAGAATATATCAGACGTGTTTTCCTGTGGAGGAATCGGTTGACCTATGACCTTGCGATCAAATGTTTTCGGTTCCCATTACAGAGGCACGTCCTTTCGTCTACTAATCGCACGGTTTTGCGGTACGGTCGCAAAACACAGACACTAATTACAGTGAACAGAGACGTCAATAAACGAACGGACAGATCATAACTTTGCGAAAATAAAGAACAGTTTTTTAAGGCCTGTCCACTGTGCCACCTTATAACTAAATCTGAGGGGGGTGCGATGGGGAGGTTTCCTTGTGAGAAGGCCTGCAAGATTCACCACCCATCAACGCGCTGCTACGCCAAGTCTATCCGCACACTTTCATATCCTACCCTCAAATGGTTAACCGATGCGGACACCTTCACATCCTCTTGACAAACGCTTCTCACGAGGCGCTCAGTTACGCCCTGCGTGTTGCTTGCCGCCAAAACGCTGCCAGTCGCCAGTCGCAAAATTACGAAGCACTGCGATACAACAACGAAAATTCCCTCCAACAGACAATCACGGCAAAAATAGCGCGCCTTTTCCTGCCTCCAATGAAAATCTGAAACTCTGCCTTACTACCCAAAAAAGCGTTCATTTCGACGCTGCGACTGATCTGACGTCACCCTTGGGTCCGGCGTCACTTCCCAGAACCGCACGCCACACAGGCCGCGGTCCCGTACACCGGCCACCGACCTGCTTGGCCGGACCGTTTCCTGTCTAGAATTCACTGCACATTCGCACACACCGCACACGTTCATAACCTACTAAAAACCGTCACGGAGCTACTAAGGAGAGACGTGCAAGATACACAGGACACACTAAAGCCAGCCACTCTGTTTTGCGATGTCAGTAACATCTTCCATACGGAATTTCACTGTTGTCAGCCTAAGAATGATAAATACTATTCTAATAATTAATAACAATTAGAAAGGAGCGCCTGGTCCCCGGCACGAATCCGCCCGACGGATTTGTGTCGAGGTCCGGTGAGCCGGCCAGTCTGTGGATGGTTTTTAGGCGGTTTTCCATCTGCCCCGGCGAATGCGGGCTGGTTCCTCTTATTCCGCCTCAGCTACACTGTGTCGGCGATTGCTGCGCAAAAAAGTTCTCCACATACGCGTACACCACCATTACTCTACCACGCAAACATAGGGGTTACACTCGTCTGGCGTGAGACGTTCCCTAGGGGGTCCACCGGTGGCCGAACCCTGGGTTCGGTGTGGGGCGGCGGAGGGGTGAAGTGGACTCCGGTAGTCGTCGTGGGGTTGTGGACCACTGCGGCTGCGGCGGTGACGGAGCCTCTCCGTCGTTTCTAGGTCCCCGGTTAACATACAATACAATGTATAGCATCATTATGATTAATGTTAGCCGCACTGGATTAGCCGAGCGGTCTAGGGCGCTGCAGTCATGGACTATGTGGCTGGTCCCGGCGGAGGTTCGAGTCCTGCCTCGGGCATGGGTGTGTGTGTTTGTCCTTAGGATAATTTAGGTTAAGTAGTGTGTAAGCTTAGGGGCTGATGACCGTAGCAGTTAAATCCCATAAGATTTCACATACGTTTGAACATTTTATTAACGTTCATCCAGAAAATTTTCACATGCAGGCTATTGGCAATAGTGTCATTTCGATGTTGTGTAGTTCGTAATTACACTAAATGTACCACTCACAAACAGACAATTATGATTTATCCCAGTACTTCATGGTCCTAGTTATTATCGTTTTCATTACATTTTCTGGTTTGAGGTTCAGATAAAACTGTCTATTTCAGGCACGAAATCTATTAGTTTTGTGTTTGAAGCCTGACCTAGTAGTTTTGTTAAGTCGTTGTGTTTGAAGGTTGATATTTGCCTTCCACCTCGGTATTTTGGCACCAGATTAAACTAGGCATCTAGAAACTGTGGGGAAATAATACTCTGAACCGCCAAAGAAACTAAGTGGTATAAGCATGCGTATTCAAGTACAGAGATATGTAAACAACCAGAATAAGGCGCTGCGGTTTGCAACGTTTACATAAGACAACAAGTGTCTGGTGGAGTTGTTAGATTTGTTACGGATTTATGGACAGCCCTGTAGGATTCAGACATTAGGCGAGTCTATGCCACGTCGTGTTGCGGCACTTCTGCGTGTCCACGGTTGCCCTGCACGTAGGTGTGCCGGTTTCTTTGGCTATTCATTGTAAATTGTGGTCTCCCTCGATGTGATTTGCAGAAACTGGTAGCCTCCAATGACTTCAATGAAAAATATCGTTACTTAACTCGTAAACAACAGATCATTAGAAACTTCTTCATAATGGTAAAATTTCTGAAATGTGCATTGTTATCACGAACACCAACTTTTGGTTTGGTATTGAGGTCGGTAATACTCTTAAGGGATCCTAAATCCTCATCATCCATGTTGCAGACTGGGATGCTGAAGACATGAGGGTATCGTGAGGCAGTCCTTCAAGGGCTTCCAGGTTTCATGAAGAAAGGGGCGTTACTGTAGCCAGTGAGCATTCCCACGGCAATGAAAATTTGTAATTCGGGTTCAGTGAATATCTTGGAAATGGGAGACACAGCTTTTCACAAATGTTCATACATGGTTCAAATGGCTCTGAGCACTATGGGACTTAACATCTGTGGTCATCAGTCCCCTAGAACTTAGAACTACTTAAACCTAACTAACCTAAGGACATCACACACATTCAGCCCGAGGCAGGATTCGAACCTGCGACCGTAGCGGTGACGCGGTTCCAGACTGAAGCGCCTAGAACCGCACGGCCACACCGGCCGGCAAAAATGTTCATATATACAGTTTAGGGGTACAGCCCGCATCTCGTGGTCGTGCGGTAGCGTTCTCGCTTCCCACGCCCGGGTTCCCGGGTTCGATTCCCGGCGGGGTCAGGGATTTTCTCTGCCTCGTGATGGCTGGGTGTTGTGTGATGTCCTTAGATTAGTTAGGTTTAAGTAGTTCTAAGTTCTAGGGGACTGATGACCATAGATGTTAAGTCCCATAGTGCTCAGAGCCATTAGGGGTACAGTGCCGACAAAGATGGTTCACCGTAAAATTAACAGATACAAGGAGCTACAGTCTCAGCTCAGCCTTGTGGTTCTTAGCGCTTCATTGTATTAGCACAATGGAAAGGTGTGCACAAGAAGTTGCCGTTTATGGAAAAATGTAACATACTGTTCAAAGTAATCTACAGTTCCCATGAGGAGCGATTCAAAAAAAAGTTTAATAAAATTCAATTCCCGTTTTCTGTAAATGATGTGCAAAAGTTCGTGGAGATACGGAAATCAGCTGCTACTGCTGCTAAAATAGCAGATCATTTTCCATAGCAGAACACGGTTGACTGCACAGGACAGGTCGAAATTGCTCGGTATATTGCTCGCGTATGGCGGTCTAGAAGCGACACTGCCAACGATCCGTCGTTCGTGTGTGGGCCCTTAGGCTGCGTTCACAGTGGCACCGACAAAGGTCTTCAGAAGCCGTCGCCAGAGGTTGCCCGATAACATCGGACGACATCTTGGTCACGGTGCTTCCGATCTCACTCGTCAGATTTTGGCGGGGTCGAGTAGGTTAGGTATGAATCTGTTCCATGTATGAAGTAGTCAGACAATGGAAAATCCAGGATGGAATGCACCAATACTACGAGAAGGGAAGTTGCTATTCACCTTATAGCGGAGATGCTGACTCGCAGAGAAGCACAACAAAAAGACTGTCACAATTAAAGCTTTCGGCCATGGGCCTTCGTCAACAATAGACACACATACGCGCGCGCGAGCACACACACACACACACACACACACATAAACGCAACTCACACACGACTGCAGTCTCAGGCAACTGAAGCCACACTGGTTTCACATTTGTGTGTGTGTGTGTCTATTGTTGACGAAGGCCAATGGCCGAAAGCTTTAATTGTGAATGTCTTTTCATTGTGTCTCTCTGCGACTCAGCATCTCCGCTATGTAGCGAGTAGCAACGTTCCTTCTCATAATATTGTTATGCATGAAGCAGGTTAGATTTTAACCTGTCAGGGTGGGATGGATATCACAACGCCTCTGTGCTTGGAGACGAGTGCTGCAGTTCGGCCTTTGCTATTACAAAATTGCCGAATGAGCTATATCTGTCTCGAAAAAAAACGTATCGCTACTGTACACTCCGTCTTCAGTTATCGGAATTACTAGACAAATTTTACGAAATACCCATGTATTACGCAAATATGTAGTTTCAACGATACACCGCGCTAAGGATCTCTACAAAACGCGTTGTTCCGAAAAAATGTTCAAATGTGTGTGAAATCTTATGGGACTTAACTGCTAAGGTCAACACTCCCGAAGCTTACACACTACTTAACCTAAATTATCCTAAGGACAAACACACACACACCCATGTCCGAGGGAGGACTCGAACCTCCGCCGGGACTAGCCTCACAGTCCATGACTGCAGCGCCTAAGACCGCTCGGCTAATCCCGCGCGGCCGTTGTTCAGAGTATGGTTTATTGTGTTACAGCGGCGACTTCGGTGTATAAATGTTTTGCCCTTAGGTTACGAATACATAATGGTTAACTTGCGTAGTGAAAGCAGATGCTTCTGTTATATGATGAATGGATACAATCTGTGAGTGAGTAAGCAAGTATTATTTAATTAATGAGAGGTAGATCTGTTGTTTCACAGCGCCTCACTTTATTCTAAAAACGCTGAATATTAACGCAATACTGGTAATTGGTATAATCAGATTCTAGTACGAGAAACTTCACTGCTTTTTGAGCACTTCCCCCAATAGATTTGAGAAAGGACGAACAAGTGGTACCAGCGTTATTTCAGACTGAGTGTAGCTTTTAATAAAGAAAATCAAGTATATTGCAGTGTCTTTTAGGGCATTTACAAGAAGCATAGCGCCAAAATTCGGTAGGGAATAAATTAAAAATTTCGTAGTATTTGTGGTGCAAGAGTGAAAATATTTGCTTTAAAATTAGAATTTAGGGTATCGTAAATAGCATCTGACACATTATACAAAAACTTTGATACTGTACTTTTCAGAATGCGGTATAGGCCAAATCATTGGAAAGATGTTATCGCCAGATTTAAATATCAAAGTGCGACTTGTTTTACTTTGCATTTTTAATGTGAGTACTGGTTTTTTTAATAGAGCTCAAACCATACAGTAGCTCTACGAGCACTCGAATTTATATGAAGCTGTGCAAACATACGTCAGTTAACCTTTGTTACTCAGCATACATGTGAAAGATAAACACATAGTCTGGAATAATATACTCTGAACACCTAAAGGAATGCAAAGAGGTGACACATACGTACACCACATTTGCAAACCACTTCACCTAACAGAATAACCAGCCTACTAGCATAAAAACGCCAGTAAGCAGTAACAATAATATGTAGACAGCTGAAGTCCACCTGCCACAACTCAAATAGATCAACCACAGTAATGTTAATCATAAGATATACCATCCTTGTCACTTGGACAAATTACTTTTCAAGGTTATAATCTACACCTAAAATTTCCGATAAAGATTATGTCTACTTGTGGTTTCCAATAAACCTGCGATTTCAGTCCTTAGATTGGGAACTACTATATATCCGAATTATACACTCCTGGCAATGGAAAAAAGAACACATTGACACCGGTGTGTCAGACCCACCATACTTGCTCCGGACACTGCGAGAGGGCTGTACAAGCAATGATCACACGCACGGCAAAGCGGACACACCAGGAACCGCGGTGTTGGCCGTCGAATGGCGCTAGCTGCGCAGCATTTGTGCACCGCCGCCGTCAGTGTCAGCCAGTTTGCCGTGGCATACGGAGCTCCATCGCAGTCTTTAACACTGGTAGCATGCCGCGACAGCGTGGACGTGAACCGTATGTGCAGTTGACGGACTTTGAGCGAGGGCGTATAGTGGGCATGCGGGAGGCCGGGTGGACGTACCGCCGAATTGCTCAACACGTGGGGCGTGAGGTCTCCACAGTACATCGATGTTGTCGCCAGTGGTCGGCGGAAGGTGCACGTGCCTGTCGACCTGGGACCGGACCGCAGCGACGCACGGATGCACGCCAAGACCGTAGGATCCTACGCAGTGCCGTAGGGGACCGCACCGCCACTTCCCAGCAAATTAGGGACACTGTTGCTCCTGGGGTATCGGCGAGGACCATTCGCAACCGTCTCCATGAAGCTGGGCTACGGTCCCGCACACCGTTAGGCCGTCTTCCGCTCACGCCCCAACATCGTGCAGCCCGCCTCCAGTGGTGTCGCGACAGGCGTGAATGGAGAGACGAATGGAGACGTGTCGTCTTCAGCGATGAGAGTCGCTTCTGCCTTGGTGCCAATGATGGTCGTATGCGTGTTTGGCGCCGTGCAGGTGAGCGCCACAATCAGGACTGCATACGACCGAGGCACACAGGGCCAACACCCGGCATCATGGTGTGGGGAGCGATCTCCTACACTGGCCGTACACCACTGGTGATCGTCGAGGGGACACTGAATAGTGCACGGTACATCCAAACCGTCATCGAACCCATCGTTCTACCATTCCTAGACCGGCAAGGGAACTTGCTGTTCCAACAGGACAATGCACGTCCGCATGTATCCCGTGCCACCCAACGTGCTCTAGAAGGTGTAAGTCAACTACCCTGGCCAGCAAGATCTCCGGATCTGTCCCCCATTGAGCATGTTTGGGACTGGATGAAGCGTCGTCTCACGCGGTCTGCACGTCCAGCACGAACGCTGGTCCAACTGAGGCGCCAGGTGGAAATGGCGTGGCAAGCCGTTCCACAGGACTACATCCAGCATCTCTACGATCGTCTCCATGGGAGAATAGCAGCCTGCATTGCTGCGAAAGGTGGATATACACTGTACTAGTGCCGACATTGTGCATGCTCTGTTGCCTGTGTCTATGTGCCTGTGGTTCTGTCAGTGTGATCATGTGATGTATCTGACCCCGGGAATGTGTCAATAAAGTTTCCCCTTCCTGGGACAATGAATTCACGGTGTTCTTATTTCAATTTCCAGGAGTGTATTTTTCAGCCTCAGAATGCCACAAAGCACTCCTTTGACTAAACTTATCAGTTTCTCGCAATCCATATTTCGTGTCGTACGGGTCATTGTGACCGAAAAAAACAAACTGATTTGAATTTTACCAATTTCCGAAATCTGTACGTTGGGGCGATGAGATCGGTTACATTGTGCCCACGAACGTAGTGGCGTACTCATTTGAAAAGATCGGCCGTCTTCGGACGACGTCGGTCGCCGGCGGAATCCACCGACAGCGGTGCCGCTGTGGCCGCAGCCTGAAAGTTTGCACTCCCCAGTCAGCCGCGGGCCAGAGCAGCAGAAGAAACTGCTGTGGCCTGCCTAGCGCTGGCCCCCCCACCCCCTCCAAGCTCCTCTCGCCCGACAATGACGTCACAGCCAGAGACGGCGCGGCGCCGAGGTCGGCGGCTTGAGTATACATGCAGGCTGGGCCGTTACAGGTGGGGCACGTCCGCCAGCTTCATTACGCGGCCGCCTGTATATATAGTGTCCTCCCCCTCCCCCCCCCCCTCCCCACACACACACAACGACTCCTGCCAATATACAGCCAATATAGACCTCTCTCGGTCCCTAGGCTTACGCACTACGTAAACTAACATACTAACAAGGGAACCCCCCCCCTCGCACCGATTTAGTTATAAGTTGGCACAGTGGATAGCCCTTGAAAAACTGGACACAGATCAATCGAGAAAACAGGAAGAAGTTGTGTGGAACTATGAAAAAAAAAAATCGTGCGTGATGACTGGGTGTTGTGTGACGTCCTTAGGTTAGTTAGGTTTAAGTAGTTCTAAGTTCTAGGGAACATAACCGTAGATGTTAAGTCCCATAGTGTTCAGAGCTATTTGAACCATTTTTTTTATGAAAAAATAAGCAAAATATACAAACTGAGTAGTCCATGCGCAAGATAGGCAACATCAAGGGAATTGTAAGGTCAGGAGCTCCGTGGTCCTGTGGTTACCGTGAGCAGTTGCGGAATGACAGGTCGTGGGTTCAAGTCTTCCCTCGAGTGAAAATTTTAATTTTTTATTTTCAGACAATTATTATCTGTCCGTCCGTCCTTCCGATGCGATTCACTTTTTTCTGAATGATTATCACATCCACAAGAAAACCTAAATCGGACAAGGTAGAAGAATCTTTTTACCCATTCGCCAAGTGTACAAGTTAGGTGGGTAGACAACATATTCCTGTCATGTGTCGTATAGAATATATCAGACGTGTTTTCCTGTGGAGGAATCGGTTGACCCATGACCTTGCGATCAAATGTTTTCGTTTCCCATTGGAGATGCACGTCCTTTCG
Organism: Schistocerca nitens; assembly: GCF_023898315.1. Classification (NCBI taxonomy): domain Eukaryota; kingdom Metazoa; phylum Arthropoda; class Insecta; order Orthoptera; family Acrididae; genus Schistocerca; species Schistocerca nitens. The sequence goes on along the minus strand of NC_064621.1, from coordinate 60,031,320 downwards.
TCTACTAGTCGCACGGTTTTGCGGTGCGGTCGCAAAACACAGACACTAAATTTATTACAGTGAACAGAGACGTCAATGAACGAACGGACAGATCATAACTTTGCGAAAATAAAGAAAGTAAACTTTTCACTCGGGGGAAGACCTGAACTAATAACCTCTCGTTCGGCAGCTGCTCACGCTAACCACGGGACCACGGCGCTCCTGAGCTCACACTATCCTTGATGTTGCCTATCTTGCACAAGGACTACTCAGTTGGTATATTTTGCTTATTTTTTTCGTAGTTCCACACAACTTCTTCCTGTTTTCTCGACTGATCTGTGTTCAGTTTTTCAAGGCCTATCCACTGTGCCAACGTATAACTAAATCTGAGGGGGGGGGGGGGGGGTGCGATGGGTAGTTTCCCTTGTAAGAACAAAACACACACACACACACACACACACACACACACACACACACACACGTCCGAGGGAGGACTCGAACCTCAGCCTTGAGGGACCACGCAATCCGTGACATGGGGCCTCTAACCACGCGGCCACCCCGCCGAATGCAGACAGCTGCTCGTCGGGCGCCCCTGTTAGGTGTTCGCCCTTACTAGCACTGTGTCTGTCTTTCGTGCCACACAAAAGTAGGCGTGTTTGTATCACCAAACGGCTAGAACGGTCACCCAGTTTTCGTTCCTGGTTGCCTACCTAACGGCTGCCAGGCGCAACTAGAATTTGATTTTCATTATTTCTCAGAAAAACCTAAAGGAGGGGGCGCTGAATATATCTTGAGCTACCTTTACTTTTATCTTAATAAAAAATAATCAACTCACATGCAAAGTTTAAGAAAGTTTTATTTAAACTGATTATACACATATACAAGACAATTCCACCTTATGACATAAAGTTCCACTTGTGGTTCTCTTCCTTTAATGATGAATGCTACACCCCTATTCTTCCTGGGAAGTTGCTTAATTACATCGTCAACAGTGAAACGCCCGCTAAACCCTCTGGGCAGAACAGGTAATTAGGATTATGGAAAGGGCCAAATAAGGTTGGGGTCAGTTCCACCTTCTAATTGTAATTTATTATAATTTAATAACACATTAACTACCAAAGCGGCACACAGCCGAACTTTTACCAAATGCAACTCTTTCACGGCTGAACGCCTCGAAACACGAAATCTTAAAAAAAAGATTAATATCCAATTACAATAGCAAATAAAATAATTGAAAATTAAAATAATTATAAAAACATGTATCACAGCTAAGTGGAAAGCCTCAAGGCAAAGCATATAGAACAAACATGTGCAAGGTGCAAAACCAATGACTGAAGGCCACAATTAAGTTTCAAAATTCTAAAATATATTACCATAATCTATTAAACGCAGAAGGCCGCAGTGTTTAAGCTTGAAAGATAATTTTAAGGATAAGGTTGCAAAACTGAAAGCTCACAATTAATTTTACAGAATTTTTAAGAAAAAAAGAAAAATAACCATAAGCCTTAAATTTTAAGTAGCTGAAAACAGATAATTAGACACGCCTCCTGGGAGGTCGGTCTGCCCTCGTTCACTTAGGCGCGACAGGCAGTGAGCCCAACTACACTAGATCTGTCGGAACCCAACCAAGCGACAGCCACTGACCGACCGACAAAACGAATTGCTTGCCACCAGTCGGTACATAAGAACTGTAATGCAAAATGTTACGGACGTAATTATCCACAATCAAATATGTACAAACACACGGTGTTGCTCACAGAAAACCTCCCCCAGCAGCGAACCACCGAAACGAACCACAACATGCATGGATGAGACTTGGGTACTTAAAACCGCTACTCAACTTTGACGTCCTGGGGCGATCGGTCAGCTCCACACACACTCAGAGACAGCGCAGGGACCGGCAGCGGACCCAGCGACTGCACCGCGCGGAGATAACTTCCCTGGTCCGCAGCAACCGACCGACTGCTCTCGGAATGCCGACAACATCTAAAATAGTGGTCAGTGGAAATAACACCAACTAGACGCACAACCTGACAAACGCTGCACGAAGACCTGAACGGTACCCAACAGTCACTAAGCACGCATGAAGACAAATCGGGAGTCGATGCATACACACACAGCCGACTCATGAACGATCGGCGAGCCAAAACGCGTCGTCCGGTAGGACGACCGACCGACGGTCCACCCAAACTGCGACCAGTTCCCTTACAACAGACAACGAACGGGAAGTAATAGCAGTCCAGCAAAGATACTACGAGGGGGATATATCGATAGGCGCTGCTAACGCCGCTCACGGTCAGGCAAAGCAGCAACTCAGTGACAGTAGTAATTTAAATTAACGTAGTGAGGTGGAAGTACGTTAAAAACAGGGTGTAAAATACGTGATGGCGGGAACACGACCCACGCACGGCTCAAATAGGACAATCAATGTCAGGGTGATTGTTCAACATATCTAAGCCATTAAGTTGATCTTCCTTCATTGTCGACCTCAGTCATGTCTTTGTACGCCGCAATGTTGAAAAACTTCTTTCTACAGTAGCAATAGATGCAAGTAGACAAGCAAATATTTTGTACAGCGTGTGCAAAGCAGGGTAGTCAGATCTAGGACAAACACACAACGCTTGCATAAGAGAATCACGGTCATTAAGGGCGCTAATCTCGTTTGCCTGTATTGAAGAATCTCTCCCATTAGTCTCTTTTTATTCACGAAGAGTGATTCTTCTTCAAAGAACGGTAGTTCCGTTAAGTACTGATTCAATTTATGTGCCAGATCATTACCGTCATTTTTCAGTAGTTGTGAGGGCAAAAGTATGTTGAATTTTAAGTGGAAAATATTTTCTTCAGTAAAACGTTCTCTCATGTCAGTCGTAACATGTTCCAGTGTTGGAATAAAAACAGTTCTTTTCCAATATGTGACAGCATCCCCATTATGATCGCAGCTTTCCATGTGTCTTTTCTCGTGGGTACATGTGACACAGAAACGTATGTGCCACACAGAAACGTATAAAATACGATTACGCGGACGCACGTGCTACAACTACTCGCTAATTCGATTCAGTCGACTCAACTGACGAAAGAAATGAACGAATAGCGTGCGGGCTGACTGGCGGGGGCGGCAATGCAGGCGGCCTCGCAAGAGGGGGCGGGGGGGGGGGCGCCCCTCCATATGTATCCGCCACTGGTATTTCTTATTATAATTGTTGAACAAATTAAAAAACTGTAATTTCTGTCACAATCTCTTCATCAAGAGGTATTTACACTGTAAGTCAAACAATACGTTTAGAAGCTGTGTATATGTCTTCGGGCAAACATAACTCACAGCGTGCAAATTACGCAAGCGATATTCATTCCGTATTTAATAATGAAATGAGAGCACTTAGCAATTTCCAGTAAACTTTATACATAATTTCAAACCTTTTCAAAACTTCTTCTCGCTGATACACCCCTCCACCACCACCATCACCAAACAGTGAAACGAAAAAAGTGTATTGCTTACTACATTTTCGTTGCCCGTGAAGTAAAAGTTCAGCATCAGGCATGACGTCTTTCAATTTATTATTTCTTTACAACTAATTCTATTCTACTTCCTTCAAAACGCCACGCCTTGTCACTGCAGCTTCATCTCCATGTGTGAAGAACTAACTCTATTCGCAACCCATTTTACAGAAAGTACAGATACACACCGCTGAAGGTACGTGCAAACATACAAATTTTATGACACATGATGTTATAAACATTAAGATGCGTGAAACGGATACGTGCGAGTTGGATTCTCTAAAGAATCCGGCATGGGGTTACTGGCTTCATATAATTACTGGCCGAATTTAAAAGTTTACAAAATCTGTTCATTGAGAGGTATATTTTACATTAAAGGTTTAACAGAAGACGAGTCAAGTATTGAAGTTAGAAACTGCGTATACATCTTGAGACAGGTTAACTCACAGTGCGCACTATATATACAGTGTGTTGGGGCTTTATAGTATGTTGTGATACCTGGTACACACATCAGTTGCTGCTTGTTTTCTTCTTCTTTTCTCTCTCTCTCTCTCTCTCTCTCTCTCTCTCTCTCTACGTCTAACAGTCTTTCTGCACACATCATATAATTAACTACCTGATGTTTTCTGCACGAAGTCGACAACGCCTGTCAGTATAGACAATATACTTCGCTTGTGGCAGGCATACTTGCCGTTCTAATAGGTCATCATCGAAACTAATAATTTACTCCTTGATTTTACGTGACCTCAATAACTAAGAATTTAAACTAGGTGTTACGCCATAGAAAAATCATAACATGCTCACGAATTGACATGTTATTCTCACAACAAGATACAGGAATTTTAGTAGTGGAGACGACTTGTTACAGTAGAACCCGGTTACTGCAATAAATCTGCCAAATGTGATCAAGACATTTGTCAACATAAGAGTGTATTTCAAATATCGCATCACTTCAAGAAGTTTCCAGAATGGATCAACAAAATTATAGAGAAACGTTAAGATAATGCTTTTACTGCTTCAGGTGTTCTCCATATTCTTTCCTCCCTAGGACAGAACGCACATAACATTTTATACAACCATATGAAACTCTCAGAAAAGCCCTTCATTTGAATGTCGTTCAACTCGCGCTTGACATTGGCTTTAATGTCTGTTATGTCGTCAGAGCAACAACACCCAAAACGTAACATGAAACAAAAGAGTTAATTTCTTAACGGTGTGGTAATGAAATTCGAATGTCAGGCGTGCAAATCAGCTGCTATAAAACCAGAACAAGAAAATGAAGATGTGTACAGCACGCAACCTCTACAAACTTTGTAACTAAGAATTTAAACTAGGTGTTACGCCATAGAAAAATCATAACATATCAGAACTGTTTCTAACCCCAATGTATAATTTCTAAAAATACGTGGGCTGGCCAGGAAGTAATGCACCACATTTTTTTCTCAGCCGAAAACAATGCTGTGAATGGTAAACTTTACGTATGTATTAAAAAAAGTCTCGTGCGTCAGTGCATCAAGTTTCCGCCACTTCCGTCAGATAGCGTAGCTGCAGGACAGTTTCAAAATGGCGTCTGTAGATGATGTACGTTACGAGCAACGGGTCGTCATTGAATTTCTCACTGCAAAGAAAGAAACTGTGGGGAATATTCACAAATGCTTGTGCAAAGTCTATGGAGCATCTGCTGTGAACAGAAGTACAGTTAGCCGCTGAGCACGGAGGGTGAGGTCATCAGAAGGCGGTTCGGCGGAGCTCCACAATGTGCAGCGGTTGGGGAGACCATCCACAGCTGTCACACCAGACATGTTCAGCGAGCTGATGCCATTCGCGATGACAGACGCATTACGACTCGACAGTTGGCGCTGCATCTGTCAGTCAGAAAAGGAAGTTCACACAGTGAAGCATTGGCTTCGTCACCAGGACAAGGATTGGTACCGACAGGGCTTACACGCCCTTTTTTCCGCGCTGCAGGAAGGCCATAGAACGCGATGGAGATTACGTGGAACAATAAGGTGTGTAGATAAAACACCATTCTTTCGTGTGTGTAATTCTGATTATGTTACATAAATAATTGTTGAAGAAAAAAACGGTGCGTTAATTTCTGGGCAACTCTCGTAAAACAAAGTAGTACAAACAGAAAAATGTGCATATTTCAGGACGTTGATGATTCCTATCAACAGACAGAGGTAAAACGCATAGGGCACGAAAAATCCCAAATCCCAAAAAGAGCAGGTGTTGACAGATGTGAAAATTACCGAACTATCAGTTTAATAAGTCACGGCTGCAAAATACTAACGCGAATTCATTACAGACGAATGGAAAAACTGGTAGAAGCCGACCTCGGGGAAGATCTGTTTGGATTGCATAGAAATTTTGGAACACGTGAGCCAATACTGACCCTACGACTTACCTTAGAAGCTAGATTAAGGAAAGGCAAACCTACGTTTCTATCATTTGTAGACTTAGAGAAAGCTTTTGACAATGTTCACTGGAATACTCTCTTTCAAATTCTGAAGGTGGCAGCGGTAAAATACAGGGAGCGAAACGCTATTTACAATTTGTACAGAAACCAGATGGCAGTTATAATAGTCGAGAGGCATGAAAGGGAAGCAGTGGTTGGGAAGGGAGTGAGACAGGGTTGTAGCCTCTCCCCGATGCTATTCAATCTGTATACTGAGCAAGCAGTAAAGGAAACAAAAGAAAAGTTCGGAGTAGGCATTAAAATCCGTGGAGAAGAAATAAAAACTTTGAGGTTTGCCGCTGACATTGTAATTCTGTGAGACAGCAAAGGACTTGGAAGAGAAGTTGAACGGAATGGACAGTGTCTTGAAAGGAGGGTACAAGATGAACATCAACAAAAGCAAAACGAGGATAATGGAATGTAGTCGAATTAAATCGGGTGATGCTGCGGGAAGTAGATTAGGAAATGAGAGGCTTAAAGTAGTAAATGAGTTTTGCTATTTGTTAGCAAAATAACTGATGAGGTTCGAAGTAGAGAGGATATAAAATGTAGACTGACAATGGCAAGGAAAGCGTTTCTGAAGAAGAGAAATTTGTTAACATCGAGTATAGATTTAAGTGTCAGGAAGTCATTTCTGAAAGTATTTGTATGGAGTGTAACCCATGTATGGAAGTGAAACATGGACGATAAATAGTTTGGAGAAGAAGAGAATAGAAGCTTTCGAAATGTGGTGCTACAGAAGAATGCTGAAGATTAGATGGGTAGATCACATAACTAATGAGCAGGTGTTGAATAGAATTGGGGAGAAGAGGAGTTTGTGGCACAACTTGACAAGAAGAAGGGATTGGTTGGTAGGACATGTTCTGAGGCATCAAGGGATCACCAATTTAGTACTGGAGGGCAGCGTGTAGGGTAAAAATCGTAGAGGGAGACCAAGAGATGAATACACTAAGCAGATTCAGAAGGATGTAGGCTGCAGTAGGTACTGGGAGATGAAGAAGCTTGCACAGGATAGAGTAGCATGGAGAGCTGCATCAATCCAGTCTCAGGACTGAAGACCACAACAACAAGAACAGATGAATCTAATGTGAAAAATTATTAACACAATAAATGGGCTTTCATTTAGCTGCATAGATGGACGTCGCCAAGACGTTGATAATGATGATGATGAAAATAATAGTAATAATGACACAGAAGCAAGCAAGAAACGAGAAAAACTAAAAAAAACGACAGTACTAAAGTGATTGTCCCTGTTAGACACCGCCTCACTGTCAGGTTAAGCGGAGCAGACAGAGGACGGTGGCTTCAGCACTGAATGGCGAGACGGCATGCCTGGGATTTGTTTGCGCTGTCTCTGCGACTGCCGGTAAACACACGGGCTGCCAAATCCCTCCTCCCTCGCTGAGCTTTTGGCAGCCCACAAAGAGATCGCTGGCGCTATCCCCTTTATAAACCACACTCGACCCAACCAGCGCTGTCCAGCTCCATCCCGCTCCGAGCGTCCACCTACGATAGAAATAGATAGTAGGGCAGGGCAACGGTGAGCAGTGACTCATCCCATGTAAGAGACGTCTGTATGAGTTCTCAATGAAAATGATAGGTAGCGGAGGGTACATACCAGTGTCATCTCCCCCCCCCCCTTCCCTCCCTCGTCCCTTTTCCTGTTATAAGGCGGAAAGGAAGACGCAACATGGTCACAATGCTTTCGTCTGTAACTATTTTTATTGTGTTTTAAGGTCATTCACCTTTCTTTCGTGCCAAAATACCTTCCATCTCTTCTCTCTCTCTCTCTCTCTCACACACACACACACACACACACACACACACACATGATATGTTACTCCCTCACCAGCGCATTTTAGTCCACTATGCTAAGCATTCTACGGGGAAGATCAGTTTGGATTCCGTAGAAATGTTGGAACACGTGAGGCAATACTAACCTTACGACTTATCTTAGAAGAAAGATTAAGAAAAGGCAAACCTACGTTTCTAGCATTTGTAGACTTAGAGAAAGCTTTTGACAACGTTAACTGGAATACTCTCTTTCTAATTATGAAGGTGGCAGGGGTAAAATACAGGGAGCGAAAGGCTATTTACAATTTGTACAGAAACCAGATGGCAGTTATAAGAGTAGAGGGGCATGAAAGGGAAGCAGTGGTTGGGAAAGGAGTGAGACAGGGTTGTAGCCTCTCCCCGATGTTATTCAATCTGTATATTGAGCAAGCAGTAAAGGAAACAAAAGAAAAATTCGGAGTAGGTATTAAAATTCATGGAGAAGAAGTAAAAACTTTGAGGTTCGCCGATGACATTGTAATTCTGTCAGAGACAGCAAAGGACTTGGAAGAGCAGTTGAACGGAATGGACAGTGTCTTGAAAGGAGGATATAAGATGAACATCAACAAAAGCAAAACGAGGATAATGGAATGTAGTCAAATTAAATCGGGTGATGCTGAGGGGATTAGATTAGGAAATGAGACACTTAAAGTAGTAAAGGAGTTTTGCTACTTAGGGAGTAAAATAACTGATGATGGTCGAAGTAGAGAGGATATAAAATGTAGACTGGCAATGGCAAGGAAATCGTTTCTGAAGAAGAGAAATTTGTTAACATCGAGTATAGATTTAAGTGTGAGGAAGTCGTTTCTGAAAGTATTTGTATGGAGTGTAGCCATGTATGGAAGTGAAACATGGACGATAAATAGTTTGGACAAGAAGAGAATAGAAGCTTTCGAAATGTGGTGCTACAGAAGAACGCTGAAGATAAGGTGGGTAGATCACGTAACTAATGAGGAGGTATTGAATAGGGTTGGGGAGAAGAGAAGTTTGTGGCACAACTTGACTAGAAGAAGGGATCGGTTGGTAGGACATGTTTTGAGGCATCAAGGGATCACAAATTTAGCATTGGAGGGCAGCGTGGAGGGTAAAAATCGTAGAGGGAGACCAAGAGATCAATACACTAAGCAGATTCAGAAGGATGTAGGTTGCAGTAGGTACTGGGAGATGAAGAAGCTTGCACAGGATAGAGTAGCATGGAGAGCTGCATCAAACCAGTCTCAGGACTGAAGACCACAACAACAACAACATGCTTATACCACGGATACATCAAAACCACGCACGCCAGTATTAATACCGTGTTCAGGTTTGAATCGGACATGTAAGTCTGGCGGCGGAGGGCAAAAAGCCGAATTTTTGTCACTACAACTTGAAGGAAGGGGCACTGCCAGTTGCGGTTTTTCTCATTATATCTGAAATCAAGTACCGATTTTAAAATTTGGAAGACTTGTTCTGTTAGTATTATACACACGTAGTGATACAGTTAATCTAATTTCTCAGTAATTTCCGATTTTAACGTGACGGTTACTGTTTTTCCTTTGTTTTTTTCATTTGGCCATGTGAAACGTTAACAGTTTGAAACGTTATATTGGCGGCTTTTTCTTTTTCCTTTTTACAAGTGACAGAATCGCAGTTCTTCAGTGACTTAGTATATTTGTTTCATTACAACTCATTTAGTTCACTGGTACCACAGAAGAACAGAAAATTGTAGGATGGATTTAATGGTGGTGGTGGTGGTGGTTAGTGTTTAACGTCCCGGCGACAACGAGGTCATTAGAGACGGAGCGCAAGCTCGGGTTAGGGAAGGATTGGGAAGGAAATCGGCCGTGCCCTTTCAAAGGAACCATCTCGGCATTTGGCTGAAACGATTTAGGGAAATCACGGAAAACCTAAATCAGGATGGCCGGAGAAGGGATTGAACCGTCGTCCTCCCGAATGCGAGTCCAGTGTGCTAACCACTGCGCCACCTCGCTCGGTGGATTTAATGTTCTGACGATTTGCCCACAATACGCATCACATGTTTTATTACGACCTTATAAAAACTATATTCTGTTTCTATCCGTAACTTCTGGATTTTAGACTAAATTAGCGTAAACGTTTCGTATATTTTGCTTAATCCATTACAGATACCGAAATAATATCAAGATAAGAAATATAATATATTAGAAAATACTGATTACAGAGAAAATTCTTGCCATAGCTTAGATATTGACATTCTGTCGTCTTAAAATCTTCGTCATTCATCGGCTTTTAGATCTAAAGAGCAACATAATATTAACTTTCAATTCGTGACAATATTTCTGCAAGAATTGTGAAATATGTTTTGTGCTTAGCTTTGTGTAGTTTTTGGCTTAAAAATTTTCCTTATCAAAGCAAAGGTCCGAACATTTTATCCGTACTTCATCAGTGGGAAACAGTAACACGGCCTGAGATTACGTGAAGTTGCACAGAAACCAGAAAAAAGAAACAGTTTACAATTAATATTTCATAAATTTTCGCGTGCTTTTTACGAGATAAAATTGTAATGCCCCCTTCAATCAGTTGGTAATGTTTGGACTCAAACATGTTGGTTTCATTATAGTGACGTCATGCATGCTCTATCTCTATCATCTGCGATCTAAGAAGTTAAAGTATGACGATCTTTAATGTATTGTTAACTAATTCCTCTTTTCTGTACGCACGTCGTTATCTCTGCCCCACGTTGACTGATTATGTACAGCCGCAGCTGACTTTCAGCCATTGATCTCTGTACTATCTGGATGTAGAACTCCAGCCGTCTGAACCGTAGCGTATGTATATCCATGGAGTGAGTATAGCCGACTGCGCATGTTATCAACATCAGACCAGGTTAGTCACGTGATTTCGGGGTGACGCTGCTTGTCTACTATTTGCGGAACTTAAATGGTACACATATTCGCCTTGTTTTTATGCCTTGCTGCACATCTTAGTTTTAGTAATCGCTCTTGTGTATGGATGGAAAGAGAAATACGTGAAATGAAGGCCAGTTGTCATAGATATGTACAACAAATGTATAATTGCAAATATCATGAAGCCCTTTATATGTTGAAAAATATCGAGCCATTGTGTTATAAAGTCTTTTATTGTAGAGACAATCTGTCTAATTTTATAATCATGTGTTAACGAGACAAGTGCTAGGTAAATTTGAAGTGTGTCTGAGTAAACTGCCAGTCAGTGTATCCATATTGATGCTATGTTCATATACAGATAATGACAGTTCTAATTAATATGACAGTGTAATTAATTTCCTCCAATTTATGAAGGTTCTGAAACCATTGTGTGTTTCTAAGTATTTCTGCATGGACTGTTTCCTACACAAAACATTGTAATGTAATTAATTAGAGCAGATTCGGCAATATGATTTAGAGCAATAGAAAAGCAAACCAAAAACATTGTAGGCTGTCACTTCTTTAATTGCTCCAAAATAAGTGCATTGATCTTGTATTTTTTATTTTTTATTTTTTTGTGCGTAGCGAATGATTTTAATTTTCTAATGAGATGGAAAAATGTTATCGATATTTTACTTGTCTAAAAAGTCGAAAGGCAAATACAGAAAATTTGAAAATAATAACGGAAAAGCGCGTAGTGCAAATCGCTTACCGTATTGACTGTACAGTTTCATACTGTCATTGTAACATACGAGGGCAGTTCAATAAGTAATGCAACACATTTTTTTTTCTGAAACAGGGGTTGTTTTATTCAGCATTGAAATACACCAGGTTATTCCCCAATCTTTTAGCTACACAACACTATTTTTCAACGTAATCTCCATTCAATGCTACGGCCTTACGCCACCTTGAAATGAGGGCCTGTATGCCTGCACGGTACCATTCCACTGGTCGATGTCGGAGCCAACGTCGTACTGCATCAATAACTTCTTCATCATCCGCGTAGTGCGTCCCACGGATTGCGTCCTTCATTGGGCCAAACATATGGAAAACCGACGGTGCGAGATCGGGGCTGTAGGGTGCATGAGGAAGAACAGTCCACTGAAGTTTTGTGAGCTCCTCTCGGGTGCGAAGACTTGTGTGAGGTCTTGCGTTGTCATGAAGAAGGAGAAGTTCGTTCAGATTTTTGTGCCTACGAACACGCTGGAGTCGTTTCTTCAATTTCTGAAGAGTAGCACAATACACTTCAGAGTTGATCGTTTGACCATGGGGAAGGACATCGAACATAATAACCCCTTCAGCGTCCCAGAAGACTGTAACCATGACTTTACCGGCTGAGGGTACGGCTTTAAACTTTTTCTTGGTAGGGGAGTGGGTGTGGCGCCACTCCATTGATTGCAGTTTTGTTTCAGGTTCGAAGTGATGAACCCATGTTTCATCGCCTGTAACAATCTTTGACAAGAAATTGTCACCCTCAGCCACATGACGAGCAAGCAATTCCGCACAGATGGTTCTCCTTTGCTCTTTATGGTGTTCGGTTAGACAACGAGGGACCCAGCGGGAACCAACCTTTGAATATCCCAACTGGTGAACAATTGTGACAGCACTACCAACAGAGATGTCAAGTTGAGCACTGAGTTGTTTGATGGTGATCCGTCGATCATCTCGAACGAGTGTGTTCGCACGCTCCGCCATTGCAGGAGTCACAGCTGTGCACGGCCGGCCCGCACGCGGGAGATCAGTCTTGCTTGACCTTGCGGCGATGATGACGCATGCTTTGCCCAACGACTCACCGTGCTTTTGTCCACTGCCAGATCACCGTAGACATTCTGCAAGCGCCTATGAATATCTGAGATGCCCTGGTTTTCCGCCAAAAGAAACTCGATCACTGCCCGTTGTTTGCAACGCACATCCGTTACAGACGCCATTTTAACAGCTCCGTACAGCGCTGCCACCTGTCGGAAGTCAATGAAACTATACGAGACGAAGCGGGAATGTTTGAAAATATTCCACAAGAAATTTCCGATTTTTTCAACCAAAATTGGCCGAGAAAAAAAATGTGTTGCATTACTTATTGAACTGCCCTCGTAATTAGAACAGAGATGCGACAATGTGAATAAGTGCAATAGAAAGCGTAAAAAAATGTTGACTGACACTTCTTACCCTTTTATCGAAACGACTTAAATAAAGTGGAATCTAAGAAATGATACTGTGGCGAAAAAGCACAATATCATTACTCTTCACACATTTAAGCCAACTTCAGTTCCTGGTATCAAATCTGTAAAAATAAATGGTTCAAATGGCTCTGAGCACTATGGGACTTAACTTCCGAGGTCATCAGTCCCCGAGAACTTACAACTACTTAAACCTAACTAACCTAAGGACATCACACACATCCATGCCCGAGGCAGGATTCGAACCTGCGACCGTAGCGGTTGCGCGGTTCCAGACTGTAGCGCCAGAACCGCTCGGCCACCAGTTACCCTTTTATCGAAACGACTTAAATAAAGTGGAATCTAAGAAATGATACTGTGGCGAAAAAGCACAATATCATTACTCTTCACACATTTAAGCCAACTTCAGTTCCTGGTATCAAATCTGTAAAAATAAATGGTTCAAATGGCTCTGAGCACTATGGGACTTAACTTCCGAGGTCATCAGTCCCCGAGAACTTACAACTACTTAAACCTAACTAACCTAAGGACATCACACACATCCATGCCCGAGGCAGGATTCGAACCTGCGACCGTAGCGGTCGCGCGGTTCCAGACTGTAGCGCCAGAACCGCTCGGCCACCAGTTACCCTTTTATCGAAACGACTTAAATAAAGTGGAATCTAAGAAATGATACTGTGGCGAAAAAGCACAATATCATTACTCTTCACACATTTAAGCCAACTTCAGTTCCTGGTATCAAATCTGTAAAAATAAATGGTTCAAATGGCTCTGAGCACTATGGGACTTAACTTCCGAGGTCATCAGTCCCCGAGAACTTACAACTACTTAAACCTAACTAACCTAAGGACATCACACACATCCATGCCCGAGGCAGGATTCGAACCTGCGACCGTAGCGGTCGCGCGGTTCCAGACTGTAGCGCCTAGAATCGCTCGGCCACTCCGGCCGGCCAATCTGTAAAAGGCGTATGCAAAGTTTCCTGGTACATTTGAAGATGATCTATCTGTAGTACCGAAGTAATAACACTCAGAATATACTAAGTGCTGCACGGGCTAAAATACGCCGTCCCAAAATCACGTGACTTGAGCTGCAGAAGATGTTGCGAACAGAATTCTCGTTCTGCTCATCCGAATGCTCACCCCATAAACATTTATACGCTATGGTCTGAACGTCGGGGCAAAATATCCTCGTATTTTGTTTCCTGACTAATTACATCTTGGCTGACACGAAATGTCACGAGAAAGCAAACTGAAAATACTTTTCTATTCCGTTGCCACGCCAGCCTATTCATCGCATATTGATGTAAAGTTCAAAGCCAGAAATAAGTAAGGAATTCTGCATCATCTGCCTGTGGAAATTTTGTTGCCTACTTACAACACGGCGCACCATGCAGAAGACAAGAATCTGCAAGCACGTCGAAGTCCCGTGGTCTGAGATGAGAGATCTATATCCAGTAGTGTAGAGATCACTGCTTTCAACCTGCATGTAAATAGCACTAGTTCACGCATCATGTTACTCACGTCTGTAGCGACCGTTGGTTCTATGGTAAATATTCTCGGTGCAATGGTCTTCTGTGCTCACAAGCAGTTTGAATCCGTAGCGCTAAATCTGATGAATGTACCCTTGATTTATTTAGAAGCTATCAAAGGGTGGCGCAGTTCTGCAAGGAAGTAGTTATTTTTCACCTGTTTCTCTACTGTAATGTGACATATAATCTCGCAAGTATACGAAAATCAATAGACTGCAAATTTGGTGTACATACTGCTGACCTCCTACCTTATTTTTCTTGGTGTGTCGTATTATATGTTTATAGATGTTTGACAGTGGCGCATACGCCGAAATACAAAGAATTTGTCGGAACTCTGAAACAGTCAGTTCGTTTTCGTTGTGGCGTTTCCTTTGTTGTTTTATTTTTTAGTTCTTTCGATGTCGGTTAAGCGTTCACTTGAGGAAATATGTATATGCTGCCGATTCATTTCCATTTGTCACCGACGGAAGGAAGAAAACAAAAGTTTCTTGTTCCGGTTGCAATTGTGGCGACTGGGTCCCAACCAGAAACGCACTCGCATTTTGTATAATTTTTTTTCAATGTAGCGGTGAGTTCATAAAAAAATTTAATGTTGCTTACTTTTATTTCATATATCACTGAAAAGTTGATGTGTTTGTTACAAGCCTACTCAGGAAGCAGAAATGAAATGTGGACAGCAGACTGCAGATTTGGATGGGCTGAAGGTTTGAAGATTTGACACGTTGAGTGAGTGGGAAAGTATTTCCTTTTTTTTATGTTATACAATAGACGTCGTATGTTCCTGGAGTCATTTCGGAACTCAGCTGCCTGAATTCTGCGATGAAGTTCTCCGCAAATCATAGCGTCGCTCTGCAGTTTATTCTGTATTTCTGTGACCCCGGTATACAATGTGCAGTTCTTCACAGAATGTTTTCTCTTCTGTTAATACAAATTGGCAAGCGTTCACGACTGGCGAAGAATAAGTAACTAGTAACGCTAACAACTGCAGAGCACGCTGTATGGCATTTTCAGTAAGGGGCAGTTTCATAGACCACTAGCAGTATCACATTTGAATAACTGAGCACCATTCAAGAAAAGAGAAACAAGCGACACCTCTGTGAAATTGTATCTAATATCTACTTTTGTGTTGTTCATACGTAATTCAGTACATACACTCTTTGGTAATTACAAAAGCTAAACATACAGTTTTTTCGTGCATTGACAAAGTTATGCCAGAAACATTTCTCATAAGATCTGCGCTGCTGCTTTAAACTGTTTTATGGAATTATTGTGCGGAATAACAACTTCGGTTGTTAGTGTTGTGACTAGGAGAAATTACTTTCGTCTGGTCACAATTGTGGATTCTTGGATTGTTCTAGAAGAAGGCTCATCAAACTAGAAAAGAATAAATGAGTAAAGTATATCCTTAACTTTGCCACACTTCTTTGCCATACGACTACTGGATAATTTACCACTGTCATGGATTGATGTGCTAAGTAACAAACCGCTTTCTTGAGGTCAAATGTTCAGCATTAACACTGAAACCTAAGTCTTTCAGACCAGATTTTTTTCTGGAGGGAGGAAAATTTTTTATGTGGTAATGCTCTT
The DNA here is from genome assembly GCF_023898315.1 of Schistocerca nitens. Classification (NCBI taxonomy): domain Eukaryota; kingdom Metazoa; phylum Arthropoda; class Insecta; order Orthoptera; family Acrididae; genus Schistocerca; species Schistocerca nitens. Next base: position 60,015,360 of record NC_064621.1, on the reverse strand, counting down.
AGGTGATTTTTTCATGTTTTTGGATGTAAGGTTTACACGAAAATATGTAACCATTTTCAAAACATGCTCTGTACGCTCAGCTTCATTTTATGTACTAAAGTAACTAATTATGAGATTTTGTCTGCTGTAGTAAGTAGTAAAAGGATCATTCAATAATTGCCATGTAAAATAACAGTATTCAACTATACAGTGGAATATACCGAACCAACCACATCCGTGTATTCTGGTGGACCCGAGCTGCTGTCCACTGATACACCGACTTTCTCGAGTTTTCATAGTGATGTCCAACAGTTGGCAGCGCTTGCGCATGGTGAAAAGGTTGAACGTTCAAAAATGTTTACCTCAGGTTTCCAGTGGGAAAAAATACTTTTGGTGCAGCTGAGACACAGCTGTAGCCAGAGGGTCTGAAAGGGTTAAACGACTCGTTCGTCCTACACTATGGTACTGACTGCTGTAGTTGAGATCTCGAGCTGCGCTGAGGTGTTGTACGCTCAACACCATATTGACCTCTATGTGAATGCGCTGCTGTTGCAGAGAACGGAGGCGTGGCCTTCAGAGACGCCCGCCATACGTCTTTGCAGATTACGAGCCCTCGCTAATGTCTGTGGTATCGATTCATGTTTCAAACTTAGCTGTAGCACCGCGATCTATGGAGACTACCACAGATGGTGTTTGAAGCAAGAATGAAAATAATTCGTTTAGACATAAGGAATGCCACGTAGGTCTATACAATTAATTTACGCTTAAGTGAGACGCATAGGTGGCTTGCATGAAGTTCGATTTCTACAAAGATGGTTCCGATCGTGTGTGTTGTCCTTCCAGCCGGCCGCGGTGGTCTCGCGGTTCTAGGCGCTCAGTCCGGAACCGTGCGACTGCTACGGTCGCAGGTTCGAATCCTGCCTCGGGCATGGATGTGTGTGATGTCCTTAGGTTAGTTAGGTTTAAGTAGTTCTAAGTTCTAGGGGACTGATGACCACAGATGTTAAGTCCCATAGTGCTCAGAGCCATTTGAACCATTTGTTGTCCTTCCGCATATGCTGTATGTTGGTTCCTGGCTTACGTAGTCCCGCCGGCCGAGGTTTTAAGTTGCCATGCACAGCGCTTTAAAACGACGGGGTGTTGGTCTCTCTAAATTTCGACGCTTGGTGAAGACGTTGCCCTGCTGCGTTTTCGAAAGTTATTTTTTTTTTTTTTTTGCTTTCTTCGGAAGTATAATTATGTTCATTTCAAAACGGCGTGGCTCGTCTTTCATGCAACTGCGAGCAGTACCTGTAAGGCCGGTATTACACTATCAAATTTCTTTGTCAAATATCTTTGTCAAAAATCTTTGTCAAAGATATTTGATGGTGCAATAGGGAACTTTGTCAAATGTCGTCCAATATTTGATCAAATCTAGGGCCTCGCTGTAGATTTGATCAAAGAAGTCGCTTGTCTTCTGTTCACTGCAATGTGACATGTTACCACATGGAGCGCTAGCATCGCTGCAAGGTTCTGTCGTCTGTAGTGTTTTTATAAACATTGCCGGTAAATACAATTGGTGTGTGCCGACAACAACAAAATTAATAGAAATGTATGAAGCTGATGAGGCGCTTTACAGCAAGAGGCACCCTGAATACAAAAATAGATTAAGAAGATTGAAGACCTGACCTGACCTGACCTAACCTAACCTAACCCTCTCCTGTAGCAAGGAATCGGAGTGTTACAGTGAACCTGTCTTCTGCAGATGTAGCAGTTGTTAAGTTAATATTGTGCTTTGTGATATTAGGATACACTTCACTGAGTACTGTAAGGTGTCAGGCAAATCCAACACCTTCCATGAAAACCCTGACATGACAGCAAATCCGGCAGTATGCCAAATAGCTCCGAATAAATCCTGACATTAAAGTAACCAAAGTAATACGATCAACGAGTGAGCAAATGGAATACCACAGACTAACACAAGAACGCCTAAATGCATGTCATACCTTCCCACCGTGAAACAGACGCAATTCCAAGGGAAGAAACGAGAACAGAATGCGAGAGCAGAGTTGTGTAGGCTAGGAGGCCCTACGATAAGGGACAGACACCCACGTTGCTAGCCGACGCCAGGACCACCCCCCAGTCCATGTTAAAAGATAGAGCCCTCCAGAAGAACAGTATAGATGTTACGATAACACTAAAAGGACCACACCAGCTGAAAGTTTTGGCGTGAGACTATACGCGTCTCTGTTACGTAGCAAACGTTAAAAACATTGCCTCACCACGAAAAGTATAACGTTTCTCATTGGATAGACAGAATTTTTGTAGGCGGAACTTAAGGTTAACATTGAGACCCTGATTGGTCAGTTGGAAACACAGCCAGATACCTTTTTCTTAAACCAGCTTCGGTAAATCGTAGTAAGGAGAGGTTACAGAAGAGTTGCTTCCGAGACAGCGAGGTGTGTGGAGCTGCGCCGCCCGCCGCCCCCTGACGCTGAATAACCACCGACAAGGTAATGAACGCACGCGATGCCGCCATAAGGCTTCACTCAGAACTGCAGAAGTCTCATCTGCTGCATCGCCTTTTTACATAATACTAGTGTCGATCGTGGTATTCACATTTGATACTAGAATTAAAAATCTGAAACACGATGATTTTTCTGTTGTATAATTATTGAGAAGCCACATCAGGCACTGTAATTTACGACAAGTTAAATAAGTAATTAAAGATAACTGAAGGTCACTGTAGACCATTTTGATAGTTTTCTCTTTTGTGAAACTTAATTTAAACCTAGATTATAGATGTGATATGGCATAGGTCATCCTTCGATCCATTGTAGAACTTGGAAACCCATTCAGGGAATATTCGTTCACATTTTTGTTAAACGCAGTTGGTTTTATCAATAGTGCAATTTATAAACAATGTTTATTGAGTAGAATAAAATTTCGAATGGTAAACTTAACTGCTTTTTCGACGTTATTTTACCAGCTAACTAAAAATAGGAAAGCCTTGAACCCCTTCCACTAAATTTAGTTAATATTAAGATTCTTTTACAGGGAGAGCAGTGGAGCTGACGTTGAAATCATTATTTGGTTATATCATCGCTAGTCTCACTGAACTCTTCTGAACTCTACATGTCATGTGTGGTCTGGCGTCTCCTTACCAGCAACAGGTCCCAGGTTCAAACTAGTCAATTCCCTAAAAAACACGCTCAGAGCGTCGTTGCGCGAAAGTGGTAGGCAGACACCACGCAGAATGTTTGAGTACATACAGAAATGTATACTCATCCATTCTTAAGTAATTGATGTACGACTTGACGTCCTCCACTATAAGCTCACGTAACAAGTTTTGTTGAATGCTTTTATCGTGTCGTCGTAAAACCCACGGCTTCACCCGAGTATGTTTCCTTTTTTTCCCCCACTTCTCATCCGCATGTGCACACAGTGCAATTGTGGTACATGCAACTGCTGCGGTTAATAACAAGTTGTTGTTGTCAGCCATCTTGAACTTTGACGAACAATATGATGACAGTGTATGTTGTGTCTAGACCATACAGCCCAGACACAATGCTGTAGCCGATAGGGCACGCAAGGCTAACGCAGACGGGCGTGAAGTCTGGAACATGAGACTTAAAAATGCACTAAAGAAAAATACGTAGCTTTTTTAATACTTAACTTTATTCTCTTGTTGGAATACATCTCTCCTGCATACTCGTAAGCTATTGGCACTGATACAAATGCCGCCTTGCTAGGTGGTCGCCATTTAACTTAGCAGAGGGCTATTCTACTGTCTATCTCTCGGCAAATGAGAGCAAGGCTTAGCACGTCCAATCGCTAGCTATGTTGTCCGTACAACTGGGGACGAGGTCTCCTCAGTCTCTCGAGACCTGCCTTGTGGTGGCGCTAGGTTTGCGATCCCACAGTGGCGACACGCGGGTCCGACATGTACTACAGGACCGCGGCCGATTTAAGTTACCACCTAGTAAGTGTGGTGTCTAGCGGTGACACCACAGTGTAATACCCCTTTTTTAGCGCCACGTCAAAGATCTTTGTCAAATATATTTGACGGAATATTTGATCACATCTTTGACCAAATCTTTGACAAAGAAATTTGATAGTGTAATACCGGCCTAAGAAAGGAATTTCCTGTAAAAACAGAGGCGTTCGGTATGGGAGGTGACAGTCCAAGTCGCTTTAAACGTGCAGCGATGCCCGCGGCGTGCTTTGCAGAGGGGCGCACTAACGGGGGACAACGGCCACGGCCCTGGCCGCTCATCCCAGCTCGACGAGTCCCGTTGCGTGGGAGCAGCCGGCCGGTGCGAGATAACAGGCTGCGTTCAGTGGCCACGACTGTTCTCGTTCTGTTCCGCGCTGCACGACGCGATTCCTGGAACCGAAAGTAAAAGTAGCAAACGGCCGCCGATCGGAGGCGGTGGCGTGGCTGGGCCCTGCGCGCGCTGCTGAGCTCTGTTGTACACACGCGAAACGGCCGTCAGCGACAAGCGGATATCCGCGCCGCCGCGATAAGCCAGGCCGTATGCCAGACCAGACGACACCGTCGAAAGCTGCGGCTCGCACTACTCTTTCCATCCGCGTGTGCTGCAGCCAACACGACGCTTAGTCGTTAAAATTTTAATTATCACCTCGACAAATCAAAAGTCATCTTCGACACTGATAGAAGAATGAATTAAATTTGTGCCACGACCGGGACTTGAACACGGGTTTCTTGTTTACTAGACAGATGTGCTAACCATTACACCAGCCCCCCTTTTTTTTTAACTTGGTTCATTCACACCAACGATATCACACAGATATGTGATCTGAAGTTTTCCCAGCGTATTTCCACTTTGAACAGTTCTCGGGTATCCGACGGGGGAGCGTCGTAATTTCTCCACAATATTTCGGTAGACGTACACGCTGCCATCTTCAGGTGGCTCCTGACGAATGCGGTGCGCGCGCGGCCTCATATCTTCTGGAATGCGCGTGGAATAGCCCAGTCTATCTGGAACGTAGGATTTACCCGATGAGCATTTCCTACCACTGCTGTGGGCTGTAGGCTGTGGTGGACATCTCGTTTGATAGTGTTAGTCTTGGAGAGGAGTCGGTGGTGGTGAAGCTTCGATGTTGACCTGTCTATTCAATCAGAGCAACGGCCCGCCTACAGTGGTCGTGATTGTCATTTGGTCGTCCTAGCTGCTGGACGAGCATGGTTTCAGAAAACATCGTTCTTGTGCAACGCAGCTAGCTCTTTATTCGCACGAAGTAATGGCCGCTATCGACAGGGAATCTCAAGCTGATTCCGTATTTCTAGATTTCCGGAAAGCTTTTGACACCGTTCCTCACAAGCTACTTCTAATCAAGCTGCGGGCCTATGGGTTATCGTCTCAGTTGTGCGACTGGATTCGTGATTTCCTGTCAGGAAGGTCGCAGTTTGTAGTAATAGACGGCAAATCATCGAGTAAAACTGAAGTGACATCAGGTGTTCCCCAGGGAAGCGTCCTGGGACCTCTGCTGTTCCTGATCTATATAAATGACCTGGGTGACAATCTGAGCAGTTCTCTTAGGTTGTTCGCAGAAGATGCTGTAATTTACCGTCTAGTAAGGGCATCCGAAGACCAGTATCAGTTGCAAAGCAATTTAGAAAAGATTTCTGTATGGTGTGGCAGGTGGAAGTTGACGCTAAATAACGAAAAGTGTCAGGTGATCCACATGAGTTCCAAAAGAAAGTCGTTGGAATTCGATTACTCGATAAATAGTACAATTCTCACGGCTGTCAATTCAACTAAGTAATTACGAACAACTTCAGCTGGAAAGACCACATAGATAATATTGTGGGGAAGGCGAGCCAAAGGTTGCGTTTCATTGGCAGGACACTTAGAAGGCGCAACAAGTCCACTAAAGAGACAGCTTACACTACACTCGTTCGTCCTCTGTTAGAATATTGCTGCGCGGTGTGGGATCCTTACCAGGTGGGAATGACGGAGGACATCGAAAGGGTGCAAGAAGACGCAGCTCGTTTTGTATTATCACGTAATAGGGGAGAGAGTGTGGCAGATATGATACGCGAGTTGGGATGGAAGTCATTAAAGCAAAGACGTTTTTCGTCGCGGCGAGATCTATTTACGAAATTTCAGTCACCAACTTTCTCTTCCGAATGCGAAAATATTTTCTTGAGCCCAACCTACATAGGTAGGAATGATCATCAAAATAAAAAAAGAGAAATCAGAGCTCGAACAGAAAGGTTTAGGTGTTCGTTTTTCCCGCGCGCTGTTCGGGAGTGGAATGGTAGAGAGATAGTATGATTGTGGTTCGATGAACCCTCTGCCAAGCACTTAAATGTGAATTGCAGAGTAGTCATGTAGATGTAGATGGAGACGAGTGGGTTGTCGGAAGTGCGGGTGGTATTGTAAAACCGGCGCGCCGCTTCTTGAAATCGCTCCCTTACTAGGGGGTTCTTCTCCAGCTTCGTGTAGGAGATGGTGAGGAAAGTCGTTCGGTACATGGTAAATGCGTCGCAAAATCTTGTTTTGAAGTTGTTGGAGCTTCTGTATGTGCGAGGGAGCAGCGTTGCCCCTGACTTCACATGCGTAGTCCATGACTGGACGGATGCAGGTGTGGTATAGGCGCAGACCATTGTCGACTGGGAGCGAGGAGGTTGCGTTGAGCATGGGGTATAATGCTCCGGCCCTCTGAGACGTCTTCTGGCGGACACTGGCGATGTGAGCCTTCCAGGTTAGCTGGCGATCGAGGAGCTCCAAGGTAGGTGGCAGTCGTTGTCCAGGTGATGGGCTGGTTACAAAGAACCAGTGGTTGCGCATCAGGTGGGCGACGGCGGGTAAGGATCATCCCCTGCGTTTTGGTGGCGTTGAAGTCGATCCTCCAGTCGGCAGCCCAACGCTCGAGGTCTTGTAGTGCAGTATGTAAACGTCGGAGGACGGCATCAATGTTCCGATGTCGCGAGAAGAGGGCCGTCTCATCTGCGTAGATGGCGCGACCGACTCTCGGAGAAACTGGCAGGTCAGATGTGTATACGTTGTACAGGATCGGGCCAAGAACGCTCCCTTGTGGTACTCCAGCAAGGACTTGGCGAACAGAAGAAGTCGTAGTGCCAACCCGGACGACAAAAGCACGCCCCTCGAGGTAGCTGGCAAGGAGGCGTACGAAGCATGATGGGATGCCAAGGTGGAACAGCTTGTAGAGAAGGCCTCGGTGCCATACGGTGTCAAAAGCCTTTGACACATCAAGCAGGACAAGGCTGAATGCTGTGCCGTTCCTCTCGGCGCCCTATATATATTAGCCGTTACCTCCTCCACCGTTCCTCTCCTGGTGTCTTTGATGCGGCTGGCGCGGCGGCTGCTGGAAGTGGTGGGGGAAGCGGCGCCTGGGTCTGAACTGGGGTCTGCAGTCTCCCTGCTGCCGCCGTCGGGGGCGGTCCTCTATCACTGGGACCGCATCTTTCTCTCCAGGCAGAGTGCAGGGTACCAAGCCTGACTAAGTTGAAGGCCGCTCTCTTTATTAATTAGATCGTCCTGTAGTCGGATTTCGATGGCCTCTTTAGTAACGCAGTCCCAGAAGTGGGAGGATTGACAGAGTATTTTTGTTTTTTCGTGGTCCATAGTATGGCCAGTCTTTATACAATGGTCAGCCACCGCTGATTTAGTGGCCTGGCTTAATTCAGTATGGCGCTTGTGTTCGCGGCACCTCTCTTCTACAGCGCGGACTGTCTCCCCAATGTATGATTTTCCGCACTGACAGGGAATTTGATAAACGGCCGGTATTCGAAGGCCTAGGTCATCTTTCAAAATTGGTTCAAATGGCTCTGAGCACTATGGGACTTAACTTCTGAGGTCATCAGTCCCCTAGAACTTAGAACTACTTAAACCTATCTAACCTAAGGACATCACACACATCCATGCCCGAGGCAGGATTCGTACCTTCGACCGTAGCGGTCGCGCGGTTCCAGACTCTAGCGCCTAGAACCGCTCGGCCACACCGGCCGGCGGTCATCTTTCACTGAACCCAGTAGGGTCAAGGTTTTTGCTGGGGGCTAGTATATATAGGGCGCTCATCATATCCCTCCAACTTTCTCCTGTATTTTGCGGTAACACAAACCTAGCTACCCTTCTCTGGACTTTTTCGATATCCTTCGTCGATCCTATCTGATGCGGATCCCACACCGCACAGCAGCACTCTAGCACAAGACGAACAAGCATAGTGTACGCAGTCTCTTCAGTAGACCTGTTGTCCTCTATTCTGCCAATAAAACGCAAAGTTTGGTTTGCCATCCCAGCAACGTTATCTACCTGACGGTTCCAACTTAAGTTGGTCGTAATTGTAATTTCTAGGTTTTTAGTTGAACTGACAGCCTTTAAATTTGTGTGATTTATCGTGTAACCGGAAAATAATGGATTTCTTTTCGCACTCATGTGGATGACAATCACACTTTTCCTTATTCAGAGACAACTTACACTTCTCGAACCATACAGACATCGTGTCTAAATCATTCTGCAATTGGTTTCGATCTTCTGATGACTTTACTAGACGGTACAGCATACGTCAGGAACCACCTGAAGATGGCAGCGTGTACGTCTGCCGAAATATTGTAGAGAAATTACGACGCTACCCGGTCGGATACCCGAGAACTGTTCAAATAAGATATTACACAGCTTGACCACATTAAATATGTTAACAAAACATACTATTAAAGTGAAAGTCGTTCGACAGTGGCCAACAGCAGACTGAACTACACTTTTGAAGACTTGCATGACGTTCACTATTTATTCCATTATTTGACTGTAAGATCGTGATCGCTGCACGAGATGTACAGCTTCAGGCTTCTTCTTACAAAGGACAGCCGTCGATCAGGTGGGTATTGTATCCGCGAGAAATGTAGCCGCAGCCGTCTACGCTCGCCTTCGCTGCATGAGAAATACCAGCTCAATGACTGCTTCAAGCTGGTCTTCTCGAAGGGTAGTTTTGTAGTGTCCTGCCCACTCGTCCAATATAGGGTGCCTAGGAAGCTGTTTTCTCGGATCGCTAGACAACAATTCAAGCAAATCATATTAATGAAGTTATTGACAATACTAGGGGAGTTGGAACGCCGTATTCCGACAATGTTAAATTAGCGACTTGGCTTCCCTGTATTTCAGGAACCACTGTAGCCATTCACATGAAACTTTTACAGGACATTATACTATATGTTCTGTGTCTAGTGAACTACAATGATTGCATTTCAGCCACTGCTTTCGGAAATACAATTTTTTAATTACACTGTTAAAATTTTGTGTACTTTTTTGTACGTTATCCTAAATAATTTTAATTATAGAACTACATAACATTATCTTCTTCTTTTAGTTCAGTAGACTCGGGATATGTATGTTACTACTCCTTGAAAATTTAAATACTCTACTCCAAGTGGTTTCTGAGATTTGGGGAAAAATGCAACAGAAAATGTAAATTTTCAGGAACGAGTTTTAAAGTTTCAAATAACTGTAACTCAATATATGCTTAATTTTTTATTTTTAGTCACCCAGAAGCACCCTACACCATACTGTATATCATCCTCTTGATCTTTTCCCAACTTTTTTCTTCTTTTCTTCTTTCTGGACTCCCTAGTGGCCTACTGTGCTGCATACTCTGCTTTATCAATGCAAACCTTGTCCATCCGTTCAAGTTCTCTGATGCAGTTTGCTCCAGGATTAATTCATATATGCTGTAACACTTTCACCCTACCAATGTTGCCATCGTTAAAAGCAATAAGAGCATCACTTTAGTATCTTCATTCCAACAAAAACATTTTTTTGGTAAGCGAGTCCATATAAGATTACTGAACGACTCAATGGGATTTGAGTCTGACCATGCAGACACTTCTTCAGTAATGCAGGATTTGCCAGGTCTCTGTGAATAGGTTTTATGATATCCATGACTGCTGCTGGGATGGAACGTTTATGGCTGTATGAACGGTTTGAGTACTGGACATTGCGGTAATTGCACCATTAATCAGGTCCAGGAAGGCAAAGATGGTGTACTGGTTCCTCATCAGCTGACAGTCTGTGGAATATGATAGCCCATACAGCCTGCTTCATTTTCAACAAATCCTCAGTATTATTTCTAATGACCATCCCGTAATACTGCTGTAGTTCATCAATCATTTTTTCCGTCAGCCTGCCTCTTATGGCAGTTTATATACTATGTTTATACTATGAAACCATGCGATACTGTTTTTGACAGTGCTACCAACACAAACACGTAATTTAACCTTTATAACACAGCAATTCACAGCCTTCTATATAAAAAATTACAGATTTTATTAGTTCTTGAAGTAATGCACCATATATATATATATATATATATATATATATATATATATATATATATATATATATATATATATATATATATATAGTGAAAAGTATTTAAACCGACAAACTCTGGGAGGATGTAGGGAACATGAAAACAAATATTTTTCCCTAATGTCATTTTTTCCTATGAGGATTATTTAAACCGGTGGAGGCCGTATTACGCTCTTCAGTTGTTAAAGGCCGTATTACGATCTTCAGTTGTTAGAGGGCGTATTACGCTCTTAAGCTGTAGGCAACTGCTGTCCACCAGTGTAGTATTGCATTGTCTCTGTTTACTAACATGAGCGATACACCTGGACTGAGTACACTGATATGGTTGGTGCGTACTACGTAGCGCACCACAACGGACAGCTACACAGCGGGTTTATCATCAGCAATATCCTAATCGCCGTATCCCGCATCATACGACCTTTGCTGCTGTGTACCAACGTCTGCGTGAGACCGGGTCATTTAGCAGATTACCTGGACAGGGACGCCGTCGCGCGGTAAGAACTCAGCAATTTGAGGAAGCTGTCTTGCAGCATGTGGAGCGGGATCCTTCAGTCAGCACTCGTGCAATTGCACCTAACATGGGGACGAATCAGACGACTGTGAGAACAATCCTTCTAGAGCAATTGTAACGTCCATTTCACTTACAGCGTGTCCACAACCTGGAACCAGTTGATTATCCGTCCAGAGCACAGTTTTCGCAGTGGTACCTGGAACAGTGTGAAATGCGTCCTACATTTCCATCCTCTGTGTTGTTTACCGACGAAGCAACGTTCGGGGGTGATGGAGTCTTCAACATGCACAATTCGCATGTTTGCCGACCGTGGTGGCCGAGCGGTTCTAGGCGCCCAGTCCGGAACCGCGCGACTGCTATGGTCGCAGGTTCGAATCCTGCCTCGGGCATGGATATATGTGATGTCCTTAGGTTAGTTAGGTTTAAGTAGTTCTAATTTCTAGGGGACCAATGACCACAGATGTTAAGTCCCATAGTGCTCAGAGCCATTTGAACCAATCGCATGTTTGGAGTGAGGATAACCCACATGCCACAGTTACTAGCGCTCATCAAGTACGGTTCTTCGTTAATGTGTGGGTCGGTGTTGTTGGAGACTGTTTAATTGGGCCGTATCTACTACCTAGTTGTTGTCTCCTGCTCATAAAATAATGGAAAAGTGTTCGTTGGTTTAATTAATTTGCCGCCAGAGAAATCATCCTCTACCGGTTTAAATACTCCTCATAGGAAAAAATGACTTTAGGGAAAAATTTTTGTTTTCATGTCCCCTACAACCTCCCAGAATTTGTCGGTTTAAATACTTTTCACGCTGTATATGATATATATATATATCATTTTATTCGGAAAATGGCAGGTTTTATATTGAGATAAAAATCAGAAAATGTGAAGTTTTTTTCCGTTGTAACTCCCCTGAACTTTGCGTATTCACGAAGGTGTGTCGCAAGCAAATGGCGACAGGCAAATAACCAATGTCCTTCAGTATATACTGTGGTGTCATCGCCAGACACCACACTTGCTAGGTGGTAGCCTTTAAATCGGCCGCGGTCCGTTAGTATACGTCGGACCCGCGTGTCGCCACTATCAGTGATTGCAGACCGAGCGCCGCCACACGGTAGGTCTAGAGAGACTAGCACTCGCCCCAGTTGTACAACCGACTTTGTTAGCGATGGTTCACTGACAAAATACGCTCTCATTTGCCGAGACGATAGTTAGCATAGCCTTCAGCTGCGTCATTTGCTACGACCTAGCAAGGCGCCATTACCAGTTACTATTGATACTGTGCATAATGTACCGTCCAGAGCGACGTTCACCATTAACGGATTAAAGTTAAGTATTCCACCAGCTACGTCCGTTTTTTCTAAATTCTAATTTCCTTGTCCTGTTCCAGACCTCACGCCAGCCTGCGTGAGCTAAAACGCGTGCCTTTCGGCTTCCTCTAGTAACACGGTGTTGGCTCTCCTGCCAACCACAACATATACGATTTCAATGGAAGCAAAACAAAACAGTTCATAAGTCACGGCTGTAGCATCGCCCGCGGCTGGACGGCGCGTCGCTTTTATTCTCTTGGTACAGACGCCGCTCCTGCCTTGGTGTCGTCCCAGTCAGCGTGCTATTGGCTGACGTCGTCTCACAGCCCCCTCTGCTCTTCCCTCCTTCGTCGCCGTGCCGGAGCTTGGCGTTACGCCGGAACAAGTTTCTTGGTTTTCCGCTTTGTGTCAGGTTATGTATCCACATTCTGGTTTCCCGAGTTTAGGTTTCTCCGTTTATCTTCTCTGAACTCTCAGCGTCACGCTCCGAAAGATCCTTTCTCCCACCTCGGATGCATCAGAACATGAAGAGGGTATCACGTTCATGTAGTGGCTCTCTTCTCGTAATAGCCAAATGAATGTTGCGCATGAATGCTATTCACAACAAATAAACGTAAAGAAAAGGAAGGAAAGTTGCTTCTTCTGTGGTGATAGCTTCTCACCGTTTGGAAATGAAATTTACTTCGCAGCGATATGTAACCGGCAGTTGCTTTTCCGAACATGGAGAATACAATGTGGAATGACTCTCAGTTTTGAGGTAAGTGGTACTATGGTTAACACGGCTGCGCGGACAACCCAAGTCCAATGCTCTCCCTAACTCACACTTCAGTTCATGCCTTCAGCCTTTTTTCCTCTTTTTGGAATCGTCAGTATTGCCGAGGTTCTTTATTATTGGAACAGCACCCCAGCCGTTTGTATTGTGGGGGAAATCCCTGGCCGGCCGATGTGGCCGAGCGGTTCTAGGCGCTACAGTCTGGAGCCGCGCGACCGCTACGGTCGCAGGTTCGAATCCTGCCTCGGGTATGGATGTGTGTGCTGTCCTTCGGTTAGTTAGGTTTAAGTAGTTCTAAGTTCTAGGGGACTGATGACCACAGCAGTTAAGTCCCATAGTGCTCAGAGCCATTTGAACCATGTTTTTGGGAAATCCCTGTACCTCAGGCGTAGGTGATCTATTACATGCCCGGATCTACGATATTTTCGAACCGGGCAAAAATTTCATAGTGGCACCCCCCCCCCCTCCTCTAGCGTTTGACATACGACGTCAAAAATTAAGAAAAAAAGATTTTTCAATAATATGTTTGTTTTGTAGCGCCCATCCTTCTGAAGTGCTTGATGTATATAAAACATTTATGTTCGAGGAAATGTAAGACATGTTATTTGCTCTAAGTGCGCCAAAGTGCAGTACCACGCCTCTTCACGCAGCATTCTTCTATCGCACGTCACTGTATTTCGCTCTGTGGAACTCAAGCGTGTATCTTTTGTAATGAAAGCAGTCAAATCTATGTTCATGAGAGTGGAAATTAAAGTGTCTTGTAGTGCCTCTCCTAATCCCAGTCGGCCGATTTGACATCCTACCCACCTAAGAAAAACTCGCAATTAATACTGGGTGGGATCATTTGCGACCGGGTGAATAAGAACTCTTCAGAAAATTTGCACTCTTTATTGGTTATTTTCTAATAACTTTCTTTTTTGTGTGACACAAAATTAAATATAAGAAACATGAAACCAATGAAGACAAGAGACAAGCAACACAGTACACATTTCTTGAATCCTTAGGTCTCAGCATTTTTGCTCTCTAATCTTGTTACAGCTTTATAAGGCGTGCTTTCCTTTGTGCGAAAGAATGTATTGCATCATCAATGTCCGTCAAACGTTTTGCTACATGAAAAATCAATATATCATTGTCTCATACTGAAAAAGCTTACCCAAGACTGTTGTGGTTTCTCGATTTGATTACGTCTATTTTGTCACTCTCCGCTAGATAAAACGAAATAGGCCTCTCTAATATTGCAGCAGTTGTAACATCCGCCAAATAAGTGAGAGTGTTTAGGTACAAATGGCCATTTTTATCTACCTCATTTACATAAATAACACGACAGAATATAATTCACTAAGTACCAACATCAAATGACTGTTAGGCCTATTACAAGCAAAAAGTTTTATGTTAGGAAACAGTACCACATTTCATTCATATGCTCCAGTTTTTTAGGCATGAGACCTAAAGGTATTAGTAGTACGAAATTTTCAGAAAAATTTGGAATCGTCATATTCTTCCACATAATTTGTGTGTTGTCCCCGTTTCTTCTCCTGCTTCGTTCTACCGAACGATCTGCTCATTAGCAATTCTGTACCATTCTTGCACTGCCAAACCTAATCTCCGGTTAACTTCATTAACCCTGCCAGAATCACTGGTTTAATTATCGCGCGTTTATTTTCCGGTTAGGCATTAGTACATGTTCATACAATGCGCTTTCCGCACAATTCCGAGAACTGAACTCAAGCGGCTGCTAATCGAGGACTGAACAACTGGCCCTTAGTATTGTAGCGATCTGACAAGAATTTTCTGTCAAGATTTCGTTTTCTTGGATGCACCGAGAAGATACTATGTAGTCTTCTTTGCTTGTTATTCCTGTTAGTCGTTTATTTCCACTCTGGTAGTCTTAATCTATGGATTTCACTAATAATTATGACGTAGTTTATCATTCGCACATTCAATCAACCAAATAAACAAACAGCGGTTGGTATTCACCCGTTCGGGTTTATTCGGCTCGGCTTTTATACCACCGTCCCCTTTCGTATGCGGGAGTTTTTCATATCTTGATGTGACATCGCTTCCACTATGCACGCATTCAAAAAATCAACTTATGATTCATTCAGAATCGCTGGACCAACGTGCGCTGGATGCTAGGCGCTTTGTGAAATAAGGCTTTTCTTCTTCAAGAATATGAATTTGGCGCCCCCTGAAATTGCCACCCGTGGCAGGTACCGAGGTTTGACCCCCCCCCCCCCTTTCCCACCCACCCGGAGACATGTGACCCTCAGCTTCATAGGCTGAAGGCGTGAACTTCGTTTGTGTTCGGGAGGGCATTAGACTTGACCAGTCCATAAAGCCGTGTTAGCCACAATACCACGGTGAGGTAATGGTTAGCACATCTGGCTAGTAAGTAGGATACCTGAGTTCAAGTACGAGCTACGGCTCACATTTCAATTCATTTCTTCAGCTTCTATCATTCTCGAAGATAAAACTGAGACTCATATGTCACCAGGATAATATAATTCTATTAGATAAAACAAAGTGGCGTAATTAATTTTTTGTCTGATTGCGGGCACATACCTGCAGTCCTAGTATACGTGGGAGTCCCCGCGCCACAGTCCAGAGGCGGTCAGCACACACTCCACATCAGGCTCGCTCGTTTACCCGTGACCTTGACCTTGACCGCTGCTCGGGAAGCGAGATACACGTGGCCCACGCATAACAGCTCGGCGACTCGGTCACAACCGTAGCGGAAGGAAAATCGGACAAGTGACATACTAAATGACCTGCAATGTGTGATAAGTACACACTTACAAAATACTTCCGCTTTTTAACCAGAAACACCAACGACGCTTTGTGGATGACCTGACAAAATCTGCGACCTCACAGTGGAATGCTAAGCCAACCGATATTGGATCAGCAAAACAGCATCACCACTTGTGCAAGTATTTTTCAATGTTAAGCGGGTAGCAGAAACTCATTCGAAGAACGCGACTGCTACACTACTACGAGCAAGAGCACGTATATATGAAGCAGGTAATGGACGTACATATTAATATGGACTACTCAGAGAACCCACTAGTTAATAACGATTCAGAAAGCCTCCTAGAACGTGGCCACGTGCTGCGTGCGTGTATACCGACGGGTCTGAGTACGATGACTCTGCAGAAACAGTCAATTTACGCGGTCGAACTCCTAGCCACTGAAAGGGCACTAATACGAGGGTAATCCCAAAAGTAAGGTCTCCTATTTTTTTTATGAGTACATAGACCTGTTTACTACTACAATGGTTTACATCAGTTTACAGCTTGAACATTTAGCTATTTTTCGACATAATCACCATTTCTGTCGATGCATTTTTGTACACGCTGTGGCAGTTTTTGTATGCCCATGTCATACCAGCTCGGCGCCATATTGTTCAGAAAGTAATGAACCCCTTCTTTCACCTCGTCGTCGGACCTGAATCGCTGGGACCACAATTAACGCTGACAGGTACTGTGAGACTCTGAAAAAACTCAAACGGGTAATTCAGAGCCGGAGAAGAGGAATGTTGAGCAAGGGCGTACATATTCTCCATGACAACGCTCGCCCACACATCGCTCGGCAAACCGTTGCTCTCCTGCAACAGTTTCAGTGGAACATAATCACCCAATCCTGCAACAGTTTCAGTGGAACATAATCACCCAACCACCCTATAGTCCTGACTCGGCGCCCCGCCCAGTGACTATCACCTGCTTCCTAGGTTAAAAGAACATTTGACCGGAAAGCGATTCAGCTCCGACGACGAGGTGAAAGAAGAGGTTCATAACTTTCTGAACAGCATGGCGGCGAGCTGGTACGACATGGGCATACATAAACTGCCACAGCGTCTACAAAAATGCATCGACAGAAATGGTGATTATGTCGAAAATAGCTAATGTTCAATCTGTAAATTGATGTAAACCATTCTAGAAATAAACAGGTCTATGTACTTATAAAATAATAACGGACCTTACTTTTGGGATTACCCTCGTATAAGGCCCGACTCGCACAGCTAGTCATACCGTAGTGATGGCGTACTCGCTCTCTGCGGCATAAAAGCGGACATCAGTTGCTAAAGACAAAGGGAGTTACTATTTAGCATACCAAATAGCTGTTCCAGTATCAGATTGTGGAGAATGAGAAAGCTGATCAATTGGCAAAGAACGCAAGAAAGAACGGAATGCCCGCAGCTCGTGGTCGTGCGGTAGCGTTCTCGTTTCCCACGCCCGGGTTCCCGGGTTCGATTCCCGGCGGGGTCAGGGATTTTCTCTGCCTCGTGATGGCTGGGTGTTGTGTGATGTCCTTAGGTTAGTTAGGTTTAAGTAGTTCTAAGTTCTAGGGGACTGATGACCATAGATGTTAAGTCCGATAGTGCTCAGAGCCATTTGAACCATTTTGAAAGAACGGAATACAAGAGCGGTGCAATCCCAGCAAATACTCTAGTTGTTGTAGTCAGTGACGTGGCCGAAAGTGAACAGAATAAGGCATGGGAAACCGATCAGCAGCACAAGGCCACCTGGTGCAAACAAATCCACCCACATATACCAAAGGCCCATTGCTTCATTATACGTAACGCGGGATATGACATGTAAATCAACTGGCATAAGTTCGTAAGGAGGACTGCCAAGCCGGGCGCTGTGGCCGAGCGGTTCTATGCGCTTCAGTCCGGAACCGCGCTGCTGCTACGGTCGCAGGTTCGAACCCTGCGTCGGGCATGGATGTGTTTGGTGTCCTTAGTTAGGTTTAAGTAGTTCTAAGTCTAGGGGACTGATGACCTTAGATGTTAAGTCACATAGTGCTTAGAGCCATTTGAACCATTTTTGAGGACTGCCAGGTTGAAATTCAACACCGGCACCCACAGTCAGCACTTCTATTGAATTCAGATCGCCCTATCACAAACTGCGATTGTGAGGAGATCCACCAAGACGTCAGTGACATCCGCTTAGGCTCCCTAGATACATAAGAGAATCAGACTGGTACACGCGGATCAAAAACTTCCCTCGAACGCGTTAATTTTCTTGACTACAGTGAATGTAGAGATTTATAATTTACTTGTATACATGGTGTTAGAAGTTGGCGTTAAATTGTAACCATTCGATATATAAGGGGCATTCGAAAAGAAACTAGCCGGAGGCATAATTATAGAAGTATAATTATAGAAGTATAATTATGGAAGTATTGACCCTGGCTGTTGAGACGCTTGTCGCACTGTGACACAAGGCGGTGAATGGCTGTCTCATAAAATTGTCGGGGCTTCGATGTTAACCAGTTCCGCACGTACAGCTGGACGTCGCCGTCCGAGGTGAATCGGAAAGGTTATGCTGTCGTTCTTCTTTGACCGAGATGGCCCACTTCTCATTCACTTCCTGCAGCACGGGACAACAGTGAATGCCCAGCGTTACTCGCAAACCTGGACCACCCTTCGTCAAACGATCAAATCGAAACGACCAGACAATCTCAGCCGTGGGATCATTCTGCTCCACGACAATGCAAAGCCTCATACGGCCAACACAGTCGCGGCACTCCTGCAGAAATTCAAATGGCAGGTTCTCGGCCACCCTCCATACAGTCAGGACCTGTCTCCCTGTGATTACGCCATTTTTAGTCCCCTTAAATAGGCTGAGGGGCAAACGATTTACCTCGGACGACGACGTCCAGCTGTACGTGCGGAACTGTTAACATCACCGCCCCGGGAATTTTATGACACAGCCATTCACCACCTTGTGTCACAGTGGGACAGGTGTCTCAACAGCCAGGGTTAATACTTCTAACAACCAGGAATTGGTTTCTGCAATTATGCCTCTGGCTCATTTCTTTTTGAACGCCCTTTATACATTTATACAGGATTAAGAAGAATTCGCGCACTCGGACTTTGCAGCGCGATTCCTTACATTCTAACAATCCAAAAATATTTCTCACAAAATTTCGTCATCCACATTTTTCGAGCAGTAAATTAACATTAAATATTGGCAATCTGGCAACACTGTAATCACGTTTATGGTGACTACCTGTGTCAGGAAAAATCAGTAGTGCTGTGCTGTTGCTGCAGTGGATGGCGTTTTGAGTTAGCATACACGAGGTCGAGAGTTCGATTCTGGAACGAGGCTTATTTTTGTTATTGCTAAATGCAGTCTATGTGGTACGGTATCTGGCCTCTTAATCGTTATACAGCGATTACCGTGGGTCTCCTACAAAACATTTACAATTATGTACTACGAACACAGAAACGCAAATACACTCCTGGAAATTGAAATAAGAACACCGTGAATTCATTGTCCCAGGAAGGGGAAACTTTATTGACACATTCCTGGGGTCAGATACATCACATGATCACACTGACAGAACCACAGGCACATAGACACAGGCAACAGAGCATGCACAATGTCGGCACTAGTACAGTGTATATCCACCTTTCGCAGCAATGCAGGCTGCTATTCTCCCATGGAGACGGTCGTAGAGATGCTGGATGTAGTCCTGTGGAACGGCTTGCCATGCCATTTCCACCTGGCGCCTCAGTTGGACCAGCGTTCGTGCTGGACGTGCAGACCGCGTGAGACGACGCTTCATCCAGTCCCAAACATGCTCAATGGGGGACAGATCCGGAGATCTTGCTGGCCAGGGTAGTTGACTTACACCTTCTAGAGCACGTTGGGTGGCACGGGATACATGCGGACGTGCATTGTCCTGTTGGAACAGCAAGTTCCCTTGCCGGTCTAGGAATGGTAGAACGATGGGTTCGATGACGGTTTGGATGTACCGTGCACTATTCAGTGTCCCCTCGACGATCAACAGTGGTGTACGGCCAGTGTAGGAGATCGCTCCCCACACCATGATGCCAGGTGTTGGCCCTGTGTGCCTCGGTCGTATGCAGTCCTGATTGTGGCGCTCACCTGCACGGCGCCAAACACGCGTACGACCATCATTGGCACCAAGGCAGAAGCGACTCTCATCGCTGAAGACGACACGTCTCCATTCGTCCCTCCATTCACGCCTGTCGCGACACCACTGGAGGCGGGCTGCACGATGTTGGGGCGTGAGCGGAAGACGGCCTAACGGTGTGCGGGACCGTAGCCCAGCTGCATGGAGACGGTTGCGAATGGTCCTCGCCGATACCCCAGGAGCAACAGTGTCCCTAATTTGCTGGGAAGTGGCGGTGCGGTCCCCTACGGCACTGCGTAGGATCCTACGGTCTTGGCGTGCATCCGTGCGTCGCTGCGGTCCGGTCCCAGGTCGACGGGCACGTGCACCTTCCGCCGACCACTGGCGACAACATCGATGTACTGTGGAGACCTCACGCCCCACGTGTTGAGCAATTCGGCGGTACGTCCACCCGGCCTCCCGCATGCCCACTATACGCCCTCGCTCAAAGTCCGTCAACTGCACATACGGTTCACGTCCACGCTGTCGCGGCATGCTACCAGTGTTAAAGACTGCGATGGAGCTCCGTATGCCACGGCAAACTGGCTGACACTGACGGCGGCGGTGCACAAATGCTGCGCAGCTAGCGCCATTCGACGGCCAACACCGCGGTTCCTGGTGTGTCCGCTGTGCCGTGCGTGTGATCATTGCTTGTACAGCCCTCTCGCAGTGTCCGGAGCAAGTATGGTGGGTCTGACACACCGGTGTCAATGTGTTCGTTTTTCCATTTCCAGGAGTGTATAATCGTTTTCGTTGGCCAGCTTTTAAAGAAAGCTTTTGCATGTCGTGGACGCGAATTCTTTCGCCCCACTGCATGTACTAGATTGCAAACCTTTTTCGTGTGTACCCTCCCCCAATAGTCCCACCGATTAATGTCAACTATCATTCTTGCCACGTTCAGGTCCATTACAATTCGTTAGCGCCTTACGTTATCAGTAGGTGACGTGCTTTGCAAAGAATTTCGATGGGACAATTACCTGACATGAAATTACCGTGTTACCAGATTGCCAATCTTTAACGCCCATTTACTGACTGAAATACGCCCAGGACGAAATTTTGAGAGTGATATTTTTGTATTGCCAATAGGTGAGGAATCGTGCTGCGAAGTCCGAGTGCACGAATTTCTCTCTCTCTCTCTCTCTCTCTCTCTCTCTCTCTCTCTCTATATATATATATATATATATATATATATATATATATATATATATATATATATATATATTGTGCGTGTGTGTGTGTCTTTCTTCATGTGCGTTTATCAGAAGGCGACGTTTAACCAAAGAGGCTGCTGCATTTAATTATGATTATTAGGCATGTCAGAGAAATTTATGTTTTAAAAATTCTCAGAAACTGTAGAAATGATAGATTGTTGCCTTCAAAGACTAGGCAGTAAGTGTTAGGTAGTAATGGGTAGTGACAAGTATTAATCGCTGCTGGCTTTTATGCGGTGCCCACTTTCGCTTCGGCGCTTGTAGCGTTCGTCCCTAGCCTCCGCCTCAGATCTGTAATTTTATTTATTTGGTGTAATACAGAACACGTGGTATTATTGTACAGATACAAAACAATGGGCATAATGAAACAGAAATAAAAATACAAATATACTGTACAATAATTTATAATGTTAAATTCAGCTTCTCGATCCAGTCAACAGCTTCCGGGTTCAGTGTCAGTAAATCATTTGCATTGCCTTCGTTATGATCTGGAGTACATTGCTGCACAATGTGTTGGGTGGTCTGGGGAGCCCCCCTGCACCTTCCAATAGAAAAGAAAATCCCTGCATACTCCATGGTGCGTGCGGATTCTTTTGGTGTCTTCCAAGTACGTGGGGACAAATCGTAGCCAGGTGGTTCATTGCGCAGGTATTTACGTCGGTACTTGATGGATCCGTACAAGATGCCGCTTATAGCGTACATAGCGCTTTTTCCCGTTGAATGGATTTCAGCTTGTCGGACGCAGCACTTGAGATATAGCTCCGGGCACTCCAGTATCTTCGTGTAACTGACCTTACTGTCATCGCAGATCAGGTGGAGATATGTGGGTCAGTGCTGGGAGCCTGTATGTTGGTGTAGCTTTTAAACAGCCAGTCATCATCGCTTCGTTGTCGTCAGTTCGGTGTCGAGCTCCCCGGTATTTTGCCGTTTAGCTCCACAGGAGCACAATATATTCATGCTCAGAAAATATGACACAGTTAAAATGTGATAACATGGCGGAAAAAGGTTAAGTTATTGAGGTACGGTTGGCGCACAGGTACGACTTCCCTCCTTTAGTATAACTGACGATTCTGGCTGGCACCTGGGACATCCAACCACAAAGTTAAAATATAGAAATAAGTCTACCAAATCATGGAGGCAGCGGACACAGCGGTGTCACGGCTCACCATTTTTTATTTACCCGCGAGATTATTTCACTTGTTTTCGCCGCAGCGATAGGGGGCGTGGTCGCTGAGCGCTGCTGGCGCTGGTGCGCGAAGCAACAGTTTTGGGAGGACGGCTCGGTCGGTATATGGCGACAGGACGGAAGCGGCGGGGAGTCAACTGGTGCCTGCCGATTAAGGACTGCGATGCGTGTGGCTGTTTGCGAGCATGTGGGGAGGACGGAATGCTCGCTTGCTTAGCGTGGTTCTCCATGACCATCTGCTGTTTGTTGGGACTAGCACTCGAGTGTAACAGGAAACTGCATTGGTGTGGTTCTCGTCACCTGGCTAATGCCGAAATTTTCATACACCTTTATTATATTTAGGAAACAAAAGAAAAGTTCGGAGTAGGTATTAAAATCCGTGGAGAAGAAATAAAAAGTTTGAGGTTCGCCGATGACATTGTAATTCTCTCAGAGACAGCAAAGGACTTGGAAGAGCAGCTGAACGGAATGGGCAGTGTCTTGAAAGGAGGGTATCAGATGAACATCAACAAAAGGCAAACGAGGATAATGGAATGTAGTCGAATTAGGTCGGGTGATGCTGAGGGAATTAGATTAGGAAATGAGACACGTAAAGCAATAGAAAAGTTTTGCTATTTGGGAAGCAAAATAACTGAGATGGTCGATGTATAGAGGATATAAAATGTAGACTGGCAGTGGCAAGGAAAGCGTTTCTGAAGAAGAAAAATTTGTTAACATCGAGTATTGATTTAAATGTCAGGAAGTCGTTTCTGAAAGTATTTGTGTGCAGTGTAGCCATGTATGGAAGTGAAACATGGATGATAAATAGTTTAGACAAGAAGAGAATAGAAGCTTTCGAAATGTGGTGCTACAGAAGAATGCTGAAGATTAGATGGGTAGATCATATAACTAATGAGTAGGTATTGAATAGAATTGGGGAGAAGAGGAGTTTGTGGCACAACTTGACTAGAAGAAGGGACCGGTTGGTAGGACATGTTCTGAGGCATCAAGAGATCACCAATTTAGCATTGGAGGGCGGCGTGGAGGGTAAAAATTGTAGAGGGAGACCAAGAGGTGAATACACTAAGCAGATTCAGAAGGATGTAGGCTGCAGTAGGTACTGGGAGATGAAGAAGCTCGCAGAGGATAGAGTAGCATGGAGAGCTGCATCAAACCAGTCTCAGGACTGAAGACCACAACAACAACAACAACATATTTAATGATCATTACCTTATTATGTGGTTGATACTTGTAGCCAACATTTCGTGATTTGAAATACTTCAGAGAATATCATCATGTGCCAGGTGTCTACTGTGAATAGTTCTTAATTTGTTTCATAGTGTACGCCACGGTATCCACTATCATCGATCATTTTATGAAAGTTCTGTCCAAATTATTATTACATTAGACTTTGTTAAAATTGGTGCGTTTAAATTACAAATTTCCTAATTCTACTAATAGTGCTTGGGATAACCCATCTATTTCTTGATATTGCCATATTTTTGTATTAAGTTGTGTTTCTTCTCGAGACTGACTGGACTGATTTTGGAACACGGCCACTGCCACTTTTTTTTTTCCCTCCTGATTTCACTTAAGCTTACGTAGACCCTACACAAATGTCAATGTCATGTGACAGCAGTTCACCTTTCGTGACAAATACACAAAATTTCTAAATTATTTTATATCAGTTAAGTAAGCTACAAGACAGAAATAACATTAACGACTGGTGACACGAGTGAACACTGTCAAGTTTTCAATTTCAGGCGGTAGGACAGGCCGCGGTGGTCTAGCGGTTCTAGGCGCTCAGTCCGGGACCGCGCGACTGCTACGGTCGCAGGTTCGAATCCTGCCTCGGGCATGGATGTGTGATGTCCTTAGGTTAGTTAGGTTTAAGCAGTTCTAATTTCTAGGGGACTGATGACCACAGATAGTCCCATAGTGCTCAGAGCCATTTGAACCAGGCAGTAGGGAATCTGTTGCACTCTTGCCAAATTGGATTTGTTTAAGGTTTGGTTTACATGTAGTACAATACATGTAGTTCAATATTTTTCTGGTGTAATTGTTAATATTGGTACATGTTGCACTATTATACGATATAATATACCTTTTACTAACAGCACCTTTATGTAATGTTTCAGAGTGGGGCTGCATGTTCTTCTCGAGAATGTTTTTTTAAAAAAAATTATTGCTAAAATTTCCTTTTAAACTGTTAATTGTATTAACTTGGATGTATTACCAATTATTGTTAAATAATAAATTTGTGTCAACAAGGCTTGGACCAAATAAATGTGCCTACACCTTCCCCATCCTGGCTCTGCTGCCGTCTGTACATCACAGACGGTTTAAACGCTAGAAAACGATCGTCAATGTACGTTATGACATCAGATATCTCACCCCGCTCCACGTTCACGCTTCCCTTCACTTTCCGTGAGAGGAAGGTTTGGTGCGCCTCCCGCGTGACACTGCGCCACTTGCACGGACACCGTGGCGATTGCTGATCGTGTCTCCGTCTCTTTCTCGGAGGTAAACGCTCTCGCTCGGCTTTCAATCTACTTTTCCGGCCCGCAACACTTTTTTCTCCCACTTCGGAGTGCTTTACAAACGCGTCTGTTGGAAAACTTCCGTAGTTTGCAGTGCTCTTGACAGAAGAAAGGTTATTAACAAACAACTGCTGCGGAGTTACAGGAAGTTCATCCCTCTGAATCACGTGATCAGTAATCTCCGACCCGTATATACGACTCACGTGGGTGGTGAACTGCAGTGCTAGCGCGGCCGTTACTCACATTATCTTAAGGAAAGCGCAACACACAACACCGCGAAGGAAAAACGTTTACGAAAACTGAAGTCTTAGAGCAAATACTGCTGATGACAACCATCATCTGCGGCTTTCAAAGACCGTCTGATGAACAGAACGAAATTAAAATAACTTTCAAGCTCATTGGCAGTAAACAGATATGTCGCTTTGGCAATAACGACATGTGAGGACAAGACGGATAAACGGATCAGAAAATGCCTAGACTTACTATTACAAAACTGAAATGGAGATACGAGGAGTCATATGCGCCGCCCCCACTGCCCCCGAACTGACTGCAGATAGGATTTGCAAATTGTCTCCTAGATTTCTCGAATTGAAAAAAAATGGGCAAACGACATCAAGAAAAGGTCGCGATTGCAAATAGTATAAAACACCTTGTTGGGGGCTAAAAAATAATTCGAGCCAGAGCAGCAGTATTTTATGCTACACGCAGTGGGTATTAATGAATCAAAACTCAACAATATGTCCCAGCCACGAGAAGAATACTTGCGACTTCCGACAAGTAACTGAACTTATTACGTAGGCTTATTAACGAATACGGTGTTTCGCGAATAGATATGTCATATGTTGAGCTTAAATGTTTGTGCTAAACCCATTAATCACTAAACTGATAACATATTTAAATAATTTTATTGTTGAATGACACTAATAAATCCGCTTAAAACGCTGCTTATGTTTATAGTCGTGAAGAGTTATCACAGATTGTGCGTTGTATGTTGTTTTTTGCTATCAGAGAGCCTTTATAGAAGAAAATAACTTCCAATATTAAAAACTGGTAAAGAAATTGAAATTCATACTCATACATTGGAAAAAATAATTGCTAGCATGCTTGCACTGAAATCTTCCCAGCGTCCTTGAAGCTGTATATCAGCGCCATATTCAAATTTGATGTTGGATCACCTTTCATAGCACTTTCCGATTGCTGCTACACTGTCACGAGATCAATCTGATAAAATGCGGGACGCTGGCGCATGCACGCACACATGTGCAAAGAAAAAGTTCACCGTCATCTCGTATGTTAATATTGCAGTGCTAGAACTTTAGAGAAACTTGACCAGTTTCAGCGCAAATTCGTTACGTGGCTTGATGGGAGTAGTACACACTACAATTTCGGCATACATTTCTGTAATTTTGCTTGCTCATTTCAGTTCTGTTACAATGAATATAATCCTTGTCGACGAAGATATTACATCGCCGGTCCCAATCTGTCTCTCCGTGCTTGATTTATCAGCAGATTTTGCCTGGACGTGCTAGCGAGCAGTGCAGAATTTTGGTTGCTCTCGTAATTCTATATACTTCATATGCTACTAACCACCGGCTTGTTATTTACAATCAATGCACGACGATTAATAATAATTAATAAATAAAGTCAAATAACGAGTCTTCAGTTGTCTATAACTTTTTAGTTCAGAACCTAATAATGCTAATCGATTATCTACTGGACTTTTCATTGTGGTCTCCAATAACGTCGAAGACGCACGCCGCTGCGAGAAAGGAATTGTACAATTATCCTCGCATGTCACCGCTAACTAAGAAAAGATTTGAAGCTTGTTGTCTCGGACAACTACTGGTTGCCCACCTAACAAGATTTTTGAGCAGTCAGTGTGACTGTAATAACTCGATTATTATTAATTAATAAAATAAAAGTACAATTAACAGGACGATCACATGTGCTCAGTGACAGACTACCATTCCACAGATCACGGATTCCGTGACCTGTCGTTCCTAGGATTTTGATATCACTTCTCACTTCTGTCAATTTCTGTTAAGGAAGAAAATACGGCGTTGCACCACGGTTCCCCCATAACTGGCGAGGTAGGTCTGTTCGGAGACTGATGCCCACCCAGTAAAGCAGTGTGATATTCAAACCAACCTTAGAGTTGATGACACGTTTACCGGTTCTTACCTTACGCTAGTCATATATTTAGTTTCTAGTTACAAATTCATTAATCGTGATTTACTGGCAATAAAAGATCTGCAACAAAATTTCGATGATGTTTCTGCATTCTTACAAGTGCACTACAGGCGTCTGAAGATGAGCAGCATCTATTCGAAACGTGTCATGCCATTCAACAATCGCACCGTCACATCAATTCTTCACAGGTGTTCCCAGACAATACACAGCGGTATCATAGTCAGCTGATTTTTCCACAGTAGTGTGGCAAACTGCCAGAGGCTAAAGCGCTACTCTCGTTGCTCCCTTTTCCTGTACCGGCGCAAAAGCCTCGACTTTTCCTGTACCCGCGCTCGTCAGATTGCAGGTTGCGATACGAAGCTGTTGCGGGTGAAGGTGCCAACAAGCGCCCACAGCTGTCACGGGTTGCGCGGGCGGGCCACAACAACAGCACCACGCACCAGGAAGGAAGTGCAGCGCAGCCGCACACCTGCATCAGGTGGCCACGTGCGCGCAGCGCAGCTCGCGGGTCACGTGTCGCGGGAGCTCACCTCTGTTTCGGCAGCTGCCGCGCTCCCGTCGCTGCAGCTGGACGCGTCGGCGAAGGCACAGCGAGGGGGGAAGTGGCGACGCACACGGGCTTCCGGCACCACTCCACACCACACCACGGCACTGCACGACAACACGCCGCGGCACGGCAGAGCACAGCACAGATGACGCAGACGCCGACACACGCAGCCGGACGACCCCACGGCGCATGCTCGACTGGCCGCCCGCGGGCCTTTGTTGTTGTTGTGGCGGGGCGCCCCCTCTACCCCCACCACTGCCGGCCGCGAGGCGGCGCAGGTATGGCGACAGTGCACTGCGCACGCGCGAACCGGCGGTCGCGGCCGGCTTTCCGAAGGCGTGTTACTGAACTGCACAAATTCCGGGCATCCCCCGCTTGTTCACCTTTTATAGAATAACGGACGAGTAGCTCAACTTCTAATCTTTCTAGCCTATACGGGGTGTTACAAAAAGGTACGGCCAAACTTTCAGGAAACATTCCTCACACACAAAGAAAGACAATTTGTTATGTGGACATGCGTCCGGAAACGCTTACTTTCCATGTTAGAGCTCAATTTATTACTTCTCTTCAAATCACATTAATCGTGGAATGGAAACGCACAGCAGCAGAACGTACCAGCGTGACTTCAAACACTTTGTTACAGGAAATGTTCAAAATGTCCTCCGTTAGCGAGGATACATCCATCCACCCTCCGCCGCATGGAATTCCTGATGCGCCGATGCAGCCCTGCAGAATGGCGTATTGTATCACAGCCGTCCACAATACGAGCGCGAAGAGTCTCTGCATTTGGTACCGGGGTTGCGTAGACAAGAGCTTTCAAATGCCCCCATAAATGAAAGTCAAGAGGGTTGTCAGGAGAGCGTGGAGGCCATGGCATTGGTCCGCCTCTACCAATCCATCGGACACCGAATCTGTTCTTGAGAAGCGTACGAACAGTTCGACTGAAATGTGCAGGAGCTCCATCGTGCATGAAGCACATGTCGTGTCGTACTTGTAAAGGCACATGTTCTAGCAGCACAGGTAGAGTATCCCGTATGAAATCATGGCGGTGAATCGAGGAAGTGCAGTACATACTGACGAAACTAAAATGAGCTCTAACAAGGAAAGTAAGCGTTTGCGGGCACATGTCCACATATTTTCTTTCTTTGTGTGTGAGGAATGTTTCCTGAATGTTTGGCCGTACCTTTTTGTAACACCCTGTATGTACCAGGTGTACCGGTATGGAATGAGCGCGTTTTTGTGTCAATGAAACACTAATTTTGAATTGAAAAGTAAAAACATTTTATTCAAAGTACTGACCATTGCTTTCTATACATTTTGACCACCTTTCTGGCAATTTGTGGACACCACGTTAATAGAAATGTTCGTCTTTTGGAGCAGACCAATCAGACAATGAAGGCTTTCAGGACCGGATGGTACTGTTGTTGATAATTCTTCCGGGTTATATGGCCGTGGTCCATGGAATTCTTCAATTCCTAACGTTCCGTCCAATACTACGTTGGACATCCTCAGAGGTATGGCTGGTCCTGCTGAGTCCTGCCGACTGACGAGTCGGGCGTCGGAGAGCGGCCTAAATACCGAGGAAAGTGGGCGTGGTCTAGCTTGCACACAGTAACAGAGAGAAAACTAGTCGAAGATAAAATGTAACTATCGATAACAGTCCGTCATAGATAAAAATCACTTACCTATTCTGTAACGCCACTGTCCAAAATCGCTTAATTTCAAGGCCTCTAATTTATAAACATGAAGATAATTTTAATACAAAAGAAGAGGCCCCGAAATTAAGCGAGATATGGACAGTGGCGTTACAGAATCGATAAGTGTTTTTTATCTATGATGGACTATTATCGATAGTTATATTTTATCTTTGACTAGTTTTCTCTCTTGCTACTATGTGCAAGCTAGACCACGCCCACTTTCCTCGGTATTTAGGCCGCTCTCCGACGTCCGACTCGTCAGTCGGCAGGACTCAGCAGGACCAGCCATATCTATCAAGATGTCCAACGTAGTATTGGACGAAACGTTGGGAATTGAAGAATTCTATGGACCACGGCCATATAACCGGGAAGAATTATCAGCAACAAACCATGAAACTTCCTGGCAGATTAAAACTGCGTGCCGGACCGAGACTCGAACTCGGGACCTTTCTTTCAGGAGTGCTAGTTTCGCAAGTTTCGGAGAAGAGCTTCTGTAAAGTTTGGAAGGTAGGAGACGAGGTACTGGCAGAAGTAAGGCTGTGAGGACGGGGCGTGAGTCGTGCTTGTGTAGCTCAGTTGGTAGAGCACTTGCCCGCGAAAGGCAAAGGTCCCGAGTTCGAGTCTCGATCCGGGACACAGTTTTAATCTGCCAGGAAGTTTCATATCAGCGCACACTCCGCTGCAGAGTGAAAATCTCATTCTGTAACAACAAACCAATCAGACAAACCAATTTTCGACTTCTTCGTAGGAATCGAAGTGTTCGTCAGCCAATGCGTGTCCCATTGATGAAAACAAATGGTAGTCGGAAGGGGCCAAGTCTGGTGAATACGGCGGGTGGGGTAGCAGCTCCCAGCCAAGTGTTTTGATTGTATCCTGAACCAGTTTTGCTTTTTGTGCAGGTGCATTGTCGTATAAAAAAATTACTTTGCCATGTCTTCTGGCCCATTCTGGTCTTTTTTCGATCAATGCATGGTTCAAATTGATCATTTGTTGTCTGTAGCGATTAGCATTCACAGAAGGGATTGGTTGGTAGGACATGTTCTGAGGGATCACCAATTTTGTACTGGAGGGCAGAATGGACGGTAAACATCATAGAGGGAGACCAAGAGATGAATACACTAAGCAGATTCAGAAGGATGTAGGCTGCAGTAGGCACTGGGAGATGAAGAGGTTTGCACAGGATAGAGTAGCATGGAGAGCTGCATCAAACCAGCCTCTGGATGAAGACCACAACAACAACAACAGTATTCACAGTTTCACCGGGTTTTAGAAGCTCATGATACACCACATCTTTCTGATCCCACCAAACATAGAGCATTCTCTTCTTGCCGAATCGATCTGGTCTTGCAGTCGATGTTGATGGTTGTCTTGGATTAACCCACGATTTTTCCCCTTTAGGAGTCTTAAAATAAATCCATTTTTCATCGCCAGTAACAATTCGATGCAAAATTGATTTTCTTTCATGTCTTTGAATCAAAATTTGTCAAATGGTTTTTCGGTTTTCCATCTGTCTTTCATTCAGTTCATGTGGTACCAGTTTTCCACACTTTTGGATCTTTTCCATAGCTTTCAAACCATCAGAAATTGTTTGCTGTGCAACATTTAGCAATTCTGCCATTTGCTTCTGGCTCAAAGTATCATCTTCATCCAATATTGCTTGCAATTCGGCGTCTTCGAACTTGTGATGTAACAAAATAAAAGTGATGTTGTTATTCAATGGAAAAGTTGGAATTTGAGATTTCGCTTACTGTTTTATCAATCACAATTGGCGTAAGAATCATGATTGACCATTGTCATAAAATATTGCATTATGAAATGTGAATAGTTTTTACTTGCAGTTTCGCGTGGCTTGAGGCAGTTGCATTATCGTCTTTCTCATTACTTCATGATCGTAGATACGATCATACCCGGTCGTGAAGTTATTGTTATGAGAAAACAATTTCCTAACGGACCAGAAAGTTCTTAAGGGCGCAAAATCAACTGTAACATCACACAAAAGGGGAATTCAATATTAAAGCTGATGCAAGAAGACGATCAAACAGTTTTCTTTTTGTCAATGTAACACGCACATTGGACTGCTGATCTTGGTGTCTGTAATCTTCGCAGAATGCATAATTAAAATGAAAATAATACTGAGGAGATGACAGGAATGAGCACTGCTAAATGATTCAGTATTTCTAGAAGAAATATTTATTATAACTAAAACATATATCGTACCTGTTGCTTAGTACTACAATGACGGTAGATTTTTATGTCCGTTTCATGTCCATTGAGCGCTCTTCTATACAGCCATTGTCCTCTTGAGTCGCTCATGCGTAGTCACGATAAGTTATAACAGTTCTTCTTTTTACACTTCATTCAAACTTAGACGTAACACGCTTTTATACATTTGGTAAAAATTATATCACACTGCCACAAATCTGCGTCCGTCTTACTTAAGAAAAACAGTACAAGTGTTTTAGCGCTCAGGGCTTCATTTGTTCTCCAGCGAACAAAATAGTGAAGGATCGCATATCTATCCGTATTTTTCTGTTTATGTTGCCGCCCAAAGACGACGAATTACTTTATTTAGGAAATTCCACCGTACGTTAATCATTCTTTATAAACAAGTATTTGCCTTCCGGCTGAAAGTATTAACTATTTGTTGTTTTAATGAAGTCAAAAATAGCGAATATCACAAACTTTTTGGTGGTCTTCCGCGTTCTTCATTTCTTACATCAAAATCATTATTTATGAACCGTTGAAACCATCTTTTGCATGTTAAGATATAAATGTGTCGATAGAGAACATTTCTTGTGAACGAGCCTTAATTTTTTTGGTTTGGTTGGGATGACATCTGTCAAAGATATTTAGTATACATCAAGTCATGGAACAAACAACATCATATGTTTTCATCGTGTTAACAAAGTCGAATTTTGTACCAGAAAGTGATGATTTGCATGATCACCATATGCCTCGACAAGCATTCGATGCGACTCTCCAGCACTTTTTTTCAAATGAAAACAAAAAATTAATGCTTTCCGCAAATCATCACTTTCTGGTACAAAATTCGAATTTGTTAACACGATGAAAACATATGATGTTGTTTGTTCCATGAGTTGATGCATACTAAACATCTTTGACAGATGTAATACCAACGAAACAAAAAAAATTAAGGCTCGTTCACAACAAATGTTCTCTATCGACACATTTGTATCTTAACACTCATTTCATACCGGTACACCTGGTATACGGATGTACAGATGATAGCACTTTTATAACTGGAAAAGACTCAGGAACATTAAAGCAGGAAACTATAAATATATCAGAACAGCCAGTAAGTGGTTATCTGTTTACTTGCAACACGCAGCAGTACAAGATTTCTTTAATACTACAGGTACGTACTGCGTGTGTGTTTGTGTGTGTGTGTGTGTGTGTGTGTGTGTGTGTGTGTGTACTGTAAGACCTTCAGTACACACACCATCAGATTATTTGACTTGTCGCTCTAACGAAGTAGGCGAGGGTCAGCAATATGTCTCGTGGTCTTATCGTGGCGTGTTTATCTTCTGCCGTTAGGTCAGACGATAGAAATGCCACTTGCACGCTTAGAGTAGCAGATTGACGGCGACCAACTTTAAAGAGAACTTGATTGATTTTCGTACACATTTATTAAAATAATAACAAGCATAAAAATTACTTAACTTGGTTCTGAATGTCATTTACAGTTGACAATCGGAAGTTCCTTTGGTATGGGTTCGTTAATCTTATTCTCACATATATCTGTGATACTTGACAAAGTGTCTATACAATTATCTTCATGCCTAGACAAATGCAGACTGGTACAGACTAATGCAGACTGACTAATCGGAGGTCTGTACACTCGCTATAATACCTCGCGCGTTCATGTATCACTGCGCGAGTGTGATCCGCGAGGAGAAAAGGTTCTACGTTAGCAACAATCTAATTGGCTGCGTTACATATTAATACGTGGATCGGCGGAAGCAGAATTTGGTCCGTCTCTCAGGCAGCGCCATCTCGCAGTGCGGAGACGGACGAGCGCTGCGCCTGCACTGTTGTGCTTAGCGAGGCGCGCTCTACTGGGAAAGTTGTGTAAGTGCTGACTACGCGGAACTATGTACACAACATGTAGTGTTAGTGTTCTATGATAATGATGGCAGAAGAGAGAGGGTGAAATCCGGTGGCCCCACAAAGCCTAGCCAGCTCTAATGTCCATCTGAGGGACGGATCTCCACCATCGACAGTGTCACTCACCCTCCCTTCACGAGAGGATTGGCACTCAAACCAGGTGATCAGAAACTTGGACACCATCTGCCCTCCCCTTACCAGGGAAACACTGGCAGCGAAAATCTTTTTCCAACACGGGATTTGAACCGGCTTATCTCTGGTAGAGCGCCGCGGCACAACCGTGCGTTAGCGACCTCAGCCAAGTAGATGATTGCCAGAAAATGTTTGCAAATCGATATATTGCTTATTAATCACGAAAAATAAACTGGAAATATTCTCTTCAGCTTTTGCACTGAAGACAATGGCTGTGCTTCAGCTAAAGTTCTTGGTTTCATCCTGAGTTGAAATGAATGAGACTCGAACCGATTATATCCGTAGTAACTTTGTTAGCAAACTAGGGTATTTTGCTAGTGATACGCTGTTTCCATTGTATAACACCAGCCTATGGACAACTATGGCGATAAGTGTAGTGACTATCATATTCTATGTTTGCTCTATCATCTTCTCCATCGTTGCACTTCCTCTTATTTGTCTTCAACTCTTATTCTACGATCTGAACATCACAGTAGAAATACTCGTTGTTAACAAATCAAAATTCTCTCCATACCATCACACATCACTGACAGGTCTTCTAAACCAATTTCTGTGTCAGGAAACCCACTTTGAAACAATTTTCCTCAAAATGTCACAGAAACAAAATTCCTTACAAAAACCAAAAGACAGCTAATGGCCCACCTTCTGTCAGAATAGTCATCTCTCCTACATTCTATGCAGCTCATTCTTATCAGTCCCCCTCCCTCAGAACTTTTGTATGACTGTACCTCTTATCGGCAGAGTTCAATCCTTATAGTCTGTTATTTCCTAACAGCCACTTTCACTGTCATTTCAGTTTTCTCCTCCTCCTTTATCCACTCCGCTTCTCACAAGACTAAACATGGCTTCAGATATGCTAAGCTAATCTCTATCACTCTAAATGCAGTTTAGTGTTATTAGTACTATTATTATTATTTTATTGGTGTCAGTTTTATTATTGTTGTCGGTGTTATTATTATTTATTTCTTGTCTCAGACGTTATGTCTGGTTAAAAATGGAAGGTGACGCGGACCTTCATCAAGCGTGACTTCCTTTTAACTGTACTGTATATGTTACATTGCATTTAGGAACTTTCGGGTAATTGAACAAGTGTCAATAATTACAGATTTCTGTAGTTGTATATATAAGTTTGGGTGTAGCTGTATTGCATTGATGTACTGGTGGATATTGTGTGGTATGACTCCTGTAGTTGATAGTATAATTGGTATAATGTCAACTTTATCCTGATGCCACATGTCCTTGACTTCCTCAGCCAGTTGGATGTATTTTTCAATTTTTTCTCCTGTTTTCTTTTGTATATTTGTTGTATTGGGTATGGATATTTCGATTAGTTGTGTTAATTTCTTCTTTTTATTGGTGAGTATAATGTCACGTTTGTTATGTGGTTTTGTTTTGTCTGTTATAATGGTTCTGTTCCAGTATAATTTGTATTCATCGTTCTCCAGTACATTTTGTGGTGCATACTTGTATGTGGGAACATGTTGTTTTATAAGTTTATGTTGTAAGGCAAGCTGTTGATGTATCATTTTTGCTACATTGTCATGTCTTCTGGGGTATTCTGTATTTGCTAGTATTGTACATCCACTTGTGATGTGATCTACTCTTTCTATTTGTTGTTTGCAAAGTCTGCATTTATCTGATGTGGTATTGGGATCTTTAATAATATGCTTGCTGTAATATCTGGTGTTTATTGTTTGATCCTGTATTGCAATCATGAATCCTTCTGTCTCACTGTATATATTGCCATTTCTTAGCCATGTGTTGGATGCGTCTTGATCGATGTGTGGCTGTGTTAGATGATACGGGTGCTTGCCATGTAGTGTTTTCTTTTTCCAATTTACTTTCTTCGTATCTGTTGATGTTATGTGATCTAAAGGGTTGTAGAAGTGGTTATGAAATTGCAGTGGTGAAGCCGATGTATTTATATGAGTGATTGCTTTGTGTATTTTGCTAGTTTCTGCTCGTTCTATAAAGAATTTACTTAAATTGTCTACCTGTCCATAATGTAGGTTTTTTATGTCGATAAATCCCCTTCCTCCTTCCTTTCTGCTTAATGTGAATCTTTCTGTTGCTGAATGTATGTGATGTATTCTATATTTGTGGCATTGTGATCGTGTAAGTGTATTGAGTGCTTCTAGGTCTGTGTTACACCATTTCACTACTCCAAATTAGTAGGTCAATATTGGTATAGCATAAGTATTTATAGCTTTTGTCTTGTTTCTTGCTGTCAATTCTGTTTTCAGTATTTTTGTTAGTCTTTGTCTATATTTTTCTTTTAGTTCTTCTTTAATATTTGTATTATCTATTCCTATTTTTTGTCTGTATCCTAGATATTTATAGGCATCTGTTTTTTCCATCGCTTCTATGCAGTCGCTGTGGTTATCCAATATGTAGTCTTCTTGTTTAGTGTGTTTTCCCTTGACTATGCTATTTTTCTTACATTTGTCTGTTCCAAAAGCCATATTTATATCATTGCTCAATACTTCTGTTATCTTTAGTAACTGGTTGAGTTGTTGATTTGTTGCTACCAGTAGTTTTAGATCATCCATGTATAGCAGATGTGTGATTTTGTGTGGGTATGTTCCAGTAATATTGTATCCATAATTTGTATTATTTAGTATGTTGGATAGTGGGTTCAGAGCAAGGCAGAACCAGAAAGGACTTAATGAGTCTCCTTGGTATATTCCACGCTTAATCTGTATTGGCTGTGATGTGATATTATTTGAATTTGTTTGGATATTAAGTGTGGTTTTCCAATTTTTCATTACTATGTTTAGGAACTGTATCAATTTAGGATCTACTTTGTATATTTCCAATATTTGTAGTAACCATGAGTGGGGTACACTATCAAAAGCTTTTTGGTAATCAATGTATGCGTAGTGTAGAGACCTTTGTTTAGTTTTAGCTTGATATGTCACCTCTGCATCTATTATCAGTTGCTCTTTACATCCTCGTGCTCCTTTGCAACAGCCTTTTTGTTCTTCATTTATAATTTTGTTCTTTGTCGTATGTGTCATTAATTTCTGTGTAATGACTGAAGTTATTATTTTGTATATTGTTGGTAGGCATGTTATGGGGCGATATTTAGCTGGGTTTGCTGTGTCTGCTTGATCTTTAGGTTTCAGATAAGTTATTCCTTGTGTAAGTGTATCAGGGAATGTGTATGGATCTGCAATGTAACTGTTAAATAATTTAGTTAGATGTAAATGTGTTGAGGTGAATTTCTTTAGCCAGAAATTTGCTATTTTATCTTTTCCAGGGGCTTTCGAATTGTGAGTAGAATTAATTGCTTGGGTGACTTCATGTTGCAAAATTATCACTTCAGGCATTTGTGGTATCATCTTGTACGTATCTGTTTCTGCTTGTATCCACCGTGCATGCCTGTTATGTTGTACCGGGTTTGACCATATGTTGCTCCAGAAGTGTTCCATGTCTGTTATGTTTGGTGGATTGTCTATTTTAATGTGTGTGTTACCTGTTGTCTGGTAAAATTTCTTTTGGTTTGTGTTGAATGTTTGGTTTTGTTTCCTTCTATTTTCACTTTTTTTGTATCTTCTAAGTCGTTTGGCCAATGCTTGTAATTTCTGCTTCTTTTCATCTAATTGCTCTATCACTTCTTGTTGTGAGATTTTACCTAACCTTTTTCGTTTTTTTTCTGACATTTCATTTCTTATAAATTGTGTTAGCTGTCCGATGTCTTTTCTCAGTTATTCTATTCTGATCTGTAGCCTGTGTTGCCATGCTGGTTTTGTGGGTTTCTTCTGTGTGTTGGTTGCTTCTGATCTCTGCCTAGTGTGTATATTTAGTGTAGTGAGTGCTCCTATATAAACCAGTAGTTGTAACTCTTCCATAGTTGTGTTTTCATTTATTTTGTTGTGTATGATTGTGTTGATAGTTTTTATTGTTGTTTCGACTTGTGGGTTATTTGGCGGTCAATGCAAGAATGGTCTAATGTCTGTATTTGTGTCTTTGTATTCTATATATGTCAGCTGAAATTTTTCTTCTATATCTAACATCTGTGTCACTTCGTGTTCTATTTGTGCTTGTTCTGGTGGCTGTTTTAAGATTTCGTTTTCCTCTGACTGTTTAATTGATGCGTGTTGTTCTTTGTTTGTTTGCTCTGGGATGTTTGAGTCCCTTACTGTGTTTTCTTGTTCTTCTGATCGCACATTATTTTGTTCCAGTATTTGTTGAACTTGTTGTTTGATGTTTTCTAATTCTGACTGGGGTATCCTGTTATTTTTGATTATTACACGGATCTGATCAGCTAGTCGTTGTTCTGTTAAAAATTTTAATTCTGGGTATCTGCTGATAAATGTTGTGTATACTTGTGATCTGTATCCAGTTGTGTTGGTTCCTAGGTTTGTTGCTTGGTAATAACAGACCATGAGGTGTCGATTAACTTCATCTGACCATCTCATCCTCTGTCTTTGTTTTCCTTCTAGGGTGGTTGCAGGAAGCATATCCTGCAAAACACCTCTATTTGGATTTAAATCATTTTCCAGTTGGCTAGCAGTGTCGTTACCATTGTGGGCGGGCATAGGGTTCAAGCGTCGTCCCCGACCATGACGGCGTTTGTCCGAGGCTTCTTTAGTTCTGTCCTGAACCAAGTAATCACACTAAAAGGGGGCTTAGCCCTATTAGTGGTTTGTTCTTTTCGTCGCCTTTTACGAGTGGCAGAACATACTGGAGGCCTATTCTTTTCCCGGGCCTCCACGGGAATTATTATTATCATTATTATTATTATTCTTTACTTTCTCAGACGTTAAGTCTGGTTAAAAATGAAAAGTGACGCGGACCTTGATCAGGCGTCACTTCCTTTTAACTGTATGGTATGTGTTATATTGCATTTAGGAACTTTCGGGTAATTGAACATGTATCAATAATTACTGATTTCTGTAGTTGTATATATACGTTTGGATGTAGCTCTATTGCATTGATGTACTGGTGGATATTGTGTGGTATGACTCCTGTAGTTGATAGTATAATTGGTATGATGTCAACTTTATCCTGATGCCACATGTCTTTGACTTCCTCAGCCAGTTGGATGTATTTTTCAATTTTTTCTCCTGTTTTCTTTTGTATATTTGTTGTATTGGGTATGGATATTTCGATTAGTTGTGTTAATTTCTTCTTTTTATTGGTGAGTATGATGTCAGGTTTGTTATGTGGCGTTGTTTTATCTATTATAATGGTTCTGTTCCAGTATAATTTGTATTCATCATTCTCCAGTACATTTTGTGGTGCATACTTGTATGTAGGAACTTGTTGTTTTAAAAGTTTATGTTGTAAGGCAAGCTGTTGATGTATTATTTTTGCGACATTGTCATGTCTTCTGGGGTATTCTGTATTTGCTAATATTGTACATCCGCTTGTGATGTGATCTACTGTTTCTATTTGTTGTTTACAAAGTCTGCATTTATCTGTTGTGGTATTGGGATCTTTAATAATATGCTTGCTGTAATATCTGGTGTTTATTGTTTGATCCTGTATTGCAATCATGAATCCTTCTGTCTCACTGTATATATTGCCTTTTCTTAGCCATGTGTTGGATGCGTCTTGATCGATGTGTGGCTGTGTTAGATGATACGGGTGCTTGCCATGAAGTGTTTTCTTTTTCCAATTTACTTTCTTCGTATCTGTTGATGTTATGTGGTCTAACGGGTTGTAGAGGTGGTTATGAAATTGTAGTGGTGTAGCCGATGTATTTATATGAGTGATTGCTTTGTGTATTTTGCTAGTTTCTGCTCGTTCTATAAAGAATTTTCTTAAATTGTCTACCTGTCCATAATGTAGGTTTTTTATATCGATAAATCCCCTTCCTCCTTCCTTTCTGCTTAATGTGAATCTTTCTGTTGCTGAATGTATGTGATGTATTCTATATTTATGGCATTGTGATCGTGTAAGTGTATTGAGTGCTTCTAGGTCTGTGTTACTCCATTTCACTACTCCAAATGAGTAGGTCAATATTGGTATGGCATAAGTATTTATAGCTTTTGTCTTGTTTCTTGCTGTCAATTCTGTTTTCAGTATTTTTGTTAGTCTTTGTCTATATTTTTCTTTTAGTTCTTCTTTAATATTTGTATTATCTATTCCTATTTTTTGTCTGTATCCTAGATATTTATAGGCATCCGTTTTTTCCATCCCTTCTATGCAGTCGCTGTGGTTATCCAATATGTAATCTTCTTGTTTAGTGTGTTTTCCCTTGACTATGCTATTTTTCTTACATTTGTCTGTTCCAAACGCCATACTTATATCATTGCTGAATACTTCTGTTATCTTTAGTAATTGGTTGAGTTGTTGATTTGTTGCTGCCAGTAGTTTTAGATCATCCATGTATAGCAAATGTGTGATTTTGTGTGGGTATGTTCCAGTAATATTGTATCCATAATTTGTATTATTTAGCATGTTGGATAGTGGGTTCAGAGCAAGGCAGAACCAGAAAGGACTTAATGAGTCTCCTTGGTATATTCCACGCTTAATCTGTATTGGCTGTGATGTGATATTATCTGAATTTGTTTGGATATTAAGTGTGGTTTTCCAGTTTTTCATTACTATGTTTAGGAACTGTATCAATTTAGGATCTACTTTGTATATTTCCAATATTTGTAGTAACCATGAGTGGGGTACACTATCAAAAGCTTTTTGGTAATCAATGTATGCGTAGTGTAGAGACCTTTGTTTAGTTTTAGCTTGATATGTCACCTCTGCATCTATTATCAGTTGCTCTTTACATCCTCGTGCTCCTTTGCAGCAGCCTTTTTGTTCTTCATTTATAATTTTGTTCTGTGTTGCATGTGTCATTAATTTCTGTGTAATGACTGAAGTTAATATTTTGTAGATTGTTGGTAGGCATGTTATGGGGCGATATTTAGCTGGGTTTGCTGTGTCTGCTTGATCTTTAGATTTCAGATAAGTTATTCCATGTGTAAGTGTATCAGGGAATATGTATGGGTCTGCAATGTAACTGTTAAATAATTTAGTTAGATGTGAATGTGTTGAGGCGAACTTCTTTAGCCAGAAATTTGCTATTTTATCTTTTCCAGGGGCTTTCCAATTGTGCGTAGAATTAATTGCTCGGGTGACTTCATGTTGCAAAATTATCACTTCAGGCATTTGTGGTATCATCTTGTATGTATCTGTTTCTGCTTGTATCCACCGTGCATGCCTGTTATGTTGTACTGGGTTTGACCATATGCTGCTCCAGAAGTGTTCCATGTCTCTTATGTTTGGTGGATTGTCTATTTTTATGTGTGTGTTATCTATTGTTTGGTAAAATTTCTTTTGGTTTGTGTTGAATGTTTGGTTTTGTTTCCTTCTATTTTCACTTTTTTTGTATCTTCTAAGTCGTTTCGCCAAAGCTTGTAA
Source organism: Schistocerca nitens (assembly GCF_023898315.1). Classification (NCBI taxonomy): domain Eukaryota; kingdom Metazoa; phylum Arthropoda; class Insecta; order Orthoptera; family Acrididae; genus Schistocerca; species Schistocerca nitens. The sequence goes on along the minus strand of NC_064621.1, from coordinate 59,974,507 downwards.
TTTTTGCTTCTTTTCATCTAATTGCTCTATTGCTTCTTGTTGTGAGATTTTACCTAACCTTTTTCGTTTTTTGTCTGATATTTCATTTCTTATAAATTGTGTTAACTGTCCGATGTCTTTTCTCAGTTATTCTATTCTGATCTGTAGCCTGTGTTGCCATGCTGGTTTTGTGGGTTTCTTCTGTGTGTTGGTTGGTTCTGATATCTGCCTAGTGTGTATATTTAGTGTAGTGAGTGCTCCTACATAAACCAGTAGTTGTAACTCTTCCATAGTTGTGTATTCATTTATTTTGTTGTGTATGATTGTGTTGATAGTTTTTATTGTTGTTTCGACTTGTGGGCTATTTGGTGGTCTATGCAAGAATGGTCTAATGTCTGTATTTGTGTCTTTGTATTCTATATATGCCAACTGAAATTTTTCTTCTATATCTAACATGTGTGTCACTTCGTGTTCTATTTGTGCTTGTGCTGGTGGCTGTCTTAAAATTTCATTTTCCTCTGATTGTTTAATTGATGCGTGTTGTTCTTTGTTTGTTTGCTCTGGGATGTTTGAGTCCATTACTGTATTTTCTTCTTCTTCTAATTGCACATTATTTTGTTCCAGTATTTGTTGTACTTGTTGTTTGATGTTTTCTAATTCTGACTGGGGTATCCTGTTATTTTTTATTATTACACGAATCTGATCAGCTAGACGTTGTTCTGTTAAAAATTTTAATTCTGGGTATCTGGTAATAAATGTTGTGTATACTTGTGATCTGTATCCAGTTGTGTTGGTTCCTAGGTTTGTTGCTTGGTAATAACAGAACATGAGGTGTCGATTAACTTCATCTGACCATCTCATCCTCTGTCTTTGTTTTCCTTCTAGGGTGGTTGCAGGAAGCATATCCTGCAAAACACCTCTATTTGGATTTAAATCATTTTCCAGTTGGCTAGCAGTGTCATTACCATTGTGGGCGGGCATAGGGTTCAAGCGCCGTCCCCGACCATGGCGACGCTTGTCCGAGGCTTCTTTAGTTCTGTCCTGAACCAAGTAATCACACTAAACGGGGGGTTAGCCCTATTAGTGGTTTGTTCTTTTCGTCGCCTTTTACGACTGGCAGAACATACCGGAGGCCTATTCTTTTCCCGGGCCTCCATTATTATTATTATTATTAATGTTATTAGTGTCAGTATATATCATTATCAGTGTTGTTATTGTTATTATTAGGAAGGTTTCGTAATATGTTTGGTATGTGTTGCCCTGGTCAGATACAAGAGAGGGCCTTAAGACCGTAAACTTGTCAGGCTACAGAAGTAATAAATGAATAAGCTATTACTCAATGCCTTCTACGCCTTTTTCTACACGCCTAGACATATGCCGTTTTCGTACGGGGAAATTACATTGGAGTAAAGAAAGTTCTCATTTAGCAAAGGAAGGAAATCAGATGTGTCTGTGTAGTCGCAAAGAATGAGCGTTGTAGACTATATATCGCAAAACAAAAAATACCAATGGTTACGTCTCTCTTTGAACTAGCATGTCTAATACATATAAAATAAACTCAATACACTCACAAACTACGACAGTCTGTCCATCAGTATAATACACGCCTAAAACAGCAGATCGATATCACAGTCGAACCATGGAAGCAATATTCGGCATGTACAAGAGCAAGAGGGAACAGTAAGAGTGGAAGTCCAAGAACGAAGTGCTCGGATTGAAAAGGGTGTAAGACCAGAATGTCATTTCTTGCCCCCTGTTCAATCTACACATCGAAAAAGCAATGACGGTAATGAAAGAAAGGTTCAAGAGTGGAATTAAAATGCAAGGTGAAAGGATATCATTGATAAGATTCGCTGATGAATTTGCTATTCTCAGTGAAAGTGAAGAAGAACTCCAGCATCTGGTGAATGGAAGAAAAAATTAAATGAGTTCAGAATATCGATTGAGAGTAACTCGAAGAGAGATGAAAGTAATGAGAAGTAGCAGAAATGAGAACAGTGAGAAACTTAATATCAGGATTGGTGATCACGAAGTAGGTGAAGTTATGGAATTCTGCAACCTAGGCAGAAAAATAACCCATGATAGATGCAGCAAGGAGGGCATAAGAAGCAAAATAGCACTGTCAAAAATGGCGTTCGTGGCAAGATAAGTCTACTATTAGCAAACACACGCCTTAATTTGAAAAAGAAATTTCTGTTAATGTACACTCGTGGACAAAACGAGCGAGACCCCTCGCCCTTTCTTTATGCTGATCCGCACAGCTTTAGAGTCTGCTACACAGCATAACAGACAAGGCGACGAAGTGCTACCAACATACTATGCACAAGTGTGAAATTGAAAAACTGTCCGAAATTTGTCAGACTGTTTTCAATCATGTGTAAGACTATATTAATGCTGATTAGTGTGTTAACCACAACACCTAAATATGAGATATACACTCCTGGAAATTGAAATAAGAACACCGTGAATTCATTGTCCCAGGAAGGGGAAACTTTATTGACACATTCCTGGGGTCAGATACATGATCACACTGACAGAACCACAGGCACATAGACACAGGCAACAGAGCATGCACAATGTCGGCACTAGTACAGTGTATATCCACCTTTCGCAGCAATGCAGGTTGCTATTCTCCCATGGAGACGATCGTAGAGATGCTGGATGTAGTCCTGTGGAACGGCTTGCCATGCCATTTCCACCTGGCGCCTCAGTTGGACCAGCGTTCGTGCTGGACGTGCAGACCGCGTGAGACGACGCTTCATCCAGTCCCAAACATGCTCAATGGGGGACAGATCCAGAGATATTGCTGGCCAGGGTAGTTGACTTACACCTTCTAGAGCACGTTGGGTGGCACGGGATACATGCGGACGTGCATTGTCCTGTTGGAACAGCAAGTTCCCTTGCCGGTCTAGGAATGGTAGAACGATGGGTTCGATGACGGTTTGGATGTACCGTGCACTATTCAGTGTCCCCTCGACGATCACCAGTGGTGTACGGCCAGTGTAGGAGATCGCTCCCCACACCATGATGCCGGGTGTTGGCCCTGTGTGCCTCGGTCGTATGCAGTCCTGATTGTGGCGCTCACCTGCACGGCGCCAAACACGCATACGACCATCATTGGCACCAAGGCAGAAGCGACTCTCATCGCTGAAGACGACACGTCTCCATTCGTCCCTCCATTCACGCCTGTCGCGACACCACTGGAGGCGGGCTGCACGATGTTGGGGCGTGAGCGGAAGACGGCCTAACGGTGTGCGGGACCGTAGCCCAGCTTCATGGAGACGGTTGCGAATGGTCCTCGCCGATACCCCAGGAGCAACAGTGTCCCTAATTTGCTGGGAAGTGGCGGTGCGGTCCCCTACGGCACTGCGTAGGATCCTACGGTCTTGGCGTGCATCCGTGCGTCGCTGCGGTCCGGTCCCAGGTCGACGGGCACGTGCACCTTCCGCCGACCACTGGCGACAACATCGATGTACTGTGGAGACCTCACGCCCCACGTGTTGAGCAATTCGGCGGTACGTCCACCCGGCCTCCCGCATGCCCACTATACGCCCTCGCTCAAAGTCCGTCAACTGCACATACGGTTCACGTCCACGCTGTCGCGGCATGCTACCAGTGTTAAAGACTGCGATGGAGCTCCGTATGGCACGGCAAACTGGCTGACACTGACGGCGGCGGTGCACAAATGCTGCGCAGCTAGCGCCATTCGACGGCCAACACCGCGGTTCCTGGTGTGTCCGCTGTGCCGTGCGTGTGATCATTGCTTGTACAGCCCTCTCGCAGTGTCCGGAGCAAGTATGGTGGGTCTGACACACCGGTGTCAATGTGTTCTTTTTTCCATTTCCAGGAGTGTAAATGAAAGAAGAAACGCTAATTAGTATGAACTGTACTAATAAAAATGAATTTCAACTTATCGAGATAACATAACTGTTTTAGTAAGACAAAGTACCCCAAATCGTTACGAATTAGCAAAATATTATGTGCATTCGGCCGCGAAACGGTCTGTGTCAACGTTCAGACCAGTCATACTGGATTACCGTTGCTGACCTAAAATGAAAGTGTGGAAATTTAGCAATGCGTGAAGATTCATAACAAAATTAAGTTAAAAATCATTCAGTGCCACACTTACGTCAATTCAATTATTGACAGAAGCGGAAAAAGTAGGCAGTAACAAGTATGAAATTCTACAAGAGTTTCATATCGACATCCACAGGGTGCCGGTACAGAATAAAGGTAGCAATAAAATGTATTGCGGATGCAAGAATTTCTTAAAATTCCTTTACAGATGGTCTATCTGCTCCATCGAGATTAGAACCGAAAACAAACCAGACCTCCCTTGCAGTAGCAAACGCCTTTCACTACGCTAGCAGACAACCCAGGCAAACAGCCTTCTATTATTACCCCAGACATGAATAAGCCGGCAATTTCGCAATGAAAATGGCAAAATGATCTGCAGTTTCTGTTGCATAGAACTTTCTGGACTAACAAAAAACATGAATTGTCTACCTTTATGTGACCGCTTATGTGACAATCCATCGGGATGTTTATCTAAATAAAAAATGCAGTGCCCGCATCTCGTGGTCGTGCGGTAGCGTTCTCACTTCCCACGCCCGGGTTCCCGGGTTCGATTCCCGGCGGGGTCAGGGATTTTCTCTGCCTCGTGATGGCTGGGTGTTGTGTGCTGTCCTTAGGTTAGTTAGGTTTAAGTAGTTCTAAGTTCTAGGGGACTGATGACCATAGATGTTAAGTCCCATAGTGCTCAGAGCCATTTTTGAAAAAATGTAGTAAATAAATAATAAATAATAATAGTAATAGAAATAAAAACAATAAAAATAATAAATAATAAAATAAAAAATGCAGTAAATGAATAAATAAAAAATGCAGTAAATGAAGCAGGCAAAAAGGAATACAAACGTCTCAAAAATGAGATCGACAGAAAGTGCAAAATGGCTAAGCAGGGATGGCTAGAGGACAAATGTAAGGATGCAGAGGCTTATCTCACTAGGGGTAAGATAGATACTGCCTACAGGAAAATTAAAGAGACCTTTGGAGTGAAGAGAACCACTTGTATGAATATCAAGAGCTCAGATGGAAACCCAGATCTAAGCAAAGAAGGGAAAGCAGAAAGGTGGAAAGTATATAGGGGGTCTATACAAGGGCGAAGTACTAGAGGTCAATATTTTGGAAATGGAAGAGGATGTAGATGAAGATGAAATGGGAGATAAGATACTGCGTGAAGAGTTTGACAGAGCACTGAAGGACCTGAGTCGAAACAAGGCCCCGGGAGTAGACAACATTCCATTGGAACTACTGATGGCCTTGGGAGAGCCAGTCATGACAAAACTCTACCATCTGGTGAGCAAGATGTATGAGACAGGCGAAATACCCTCAGACTTCAAGAAGAATATAATAATTCCAATCCCAAAGAAAGCAGGTGTTGACAGATGTGAAAATTACCGGACTATCAGTTTAATAAGTCACAGCTGCAAAATACTAACGCGAATTCTTTACAGACGAATGGAACAACTGATACAAGCCGACTTCAGAGAAGATCAGTTTGGATTCCGTAGAAGTGTTGGAACACGTGAGGCAATACTAACCTTACGACTTATCTTAGAAGAAAGATTAAGGAAAGGCAAACCTACGTTTCTAGCATTTGTTGACTTAGAGAAAGCTTTTGACAAAGTTGATTGGAATACTCTCTTTCAAATTCTGAAGGTGGCAGGGGTAAAATACAGGGAGCGAAAGGCTATTTACAATTTGTACAGAAAGCAGATGGCATTTATAAGAGTCGAGGGGTATGAAAGGGAAGCAGTGGTTGGGAAGGGAGTGAGACAGGGTTGTAGCTTATCCCCGAAGTTATTCAATCTGTATATTGAGCAAGCAATAAAGGAAACAAAAGAAAAGTATGGAGTAGGAATTAAAATCCATGGAGAAGAAATAAAAACTTTGAGGTTTGCCGATGACATTCTGTCAGAGACAGCAAAGGACTTGGAAGAGCAGTTGAACGGAATGGACAGGAAAGGAGGGTATAAGATGAACATCAACAAAAGCAAAACGAGGATAATGGAATGTAGTCGAATTAAGTCGGGTGATGTTGAGGGTATTAGATTAGGAAATGAGACACTTAAAGTAGTAAAGGAGTTTTGCTATTTGGGGAGCAAAATAACTGATGATGGTCGTAGAGAGGATATAAAATGTAGACTGGCAATGGCAAGGAAAGCCGGCCGAAATGGCCGTGCGGTTAAAGGCGCTGCAGTCTGGAACCGCAAGACCGCTACGGTCGCAGGTTCGAATCCTGTCTCGGGCATGGATGTTTGTGATGTCCTTAGGTTAGTTAGGTTTAACTAGTTCTAAGTTCTAGGGGACTAATGACCTCAGAAGTTGAGTCCCATAGTGCTCAGAGCCATTTGAACCATTTGAACCAATGGCAAGGAAAGCGTTTCTGATGAAGAAAAATTTGTTAACATCGAGTGTAGATTTAAGTGTCAGGCAGTCATTTCTGAAAGTATTTGTATGGAGTGTAGCCATGTATGGAAGTGAGACGTGGACGATAAATAGTTTGGGCAAGAAGAGAATAGAAGCTTTCGAAATGTGGTGCTACAGAAGAATGCTGAAGATTAGATGGGTAGATCACGTAACTAATGAGGAGGTATTGAATAGGATTGGGGAGAAGAGAAATTTGTTGCATAACTTGACTAGAAGAAGGGATCGGTTGGTAGGACATGTTCCGAGACATCGAGGGATCACCAATTTAGTATTGGAGGGCAGCGTGGAGGGAAAAAATCGTAGAGGGAGACCAAGAGATGAATACACTAAGCAGATTCAGAAGGATGTAGGCTGAAGTAGGTACTGGGAGATGAAGAAGCTTGCACAGGAGAGAGTAGCATGGAGAGCTGCATCAAACCAGTCTCAGGACTGAAGACCACAACCACAACAATCGAAATAACAAAAAACTTTTATTAGCACGACATTTAGTAGCATAATTCTGCACCATCCCAGGAAATAAACGGCGACGTAGCCGTCAAGCGTATTATACACTGTTTCGAATTCTCCACTAGTCTCGCCACAGCCAGAAAACGTTCGTTAGCCGAAGTGTTCCTTAAGGTAGCTAGCAATGGGAATGCTCACACATCTAAAACGCGGTGCCATTAATAATGGGATCTGAATTACCACGTGTATAGGCAAATGCATTTTATTTGCATTCCTGTAAACGTGATTTGGATCGAAAGCGTAGCTACGATTAATATGCTGATGTATCGACTGGAACTGGAACATTTCTAATAAAGAGTAGTGTAATGTTGTTGCTCATCTTTGTTCTGAAAGCGGTGCTGATATTCAAGACCATAAAAGTGGGCTAAAAGCTGTGAGCTCTCTGAGGAAGTTAACCTTGCATTACCGCGCAACTGTTTCACCAGGTATCCAGTCTAGCTTACCAAATTCCCAACCAGACTAACATTAATTATAATCTTTTAATAGTCATACGACAACCGGTGATATATATACAGGAAAGAGAATTTAAATAAAAAGAAATAAATCAGTTTATATTTGTAAATTTATTTTAACATTGATCATTGAAATTTCAGCCTATTAAACTTGATTCATAACTAAACTGGTGCCTTATTTAGGATTGTGAAAATGTGAGATTGTAATCTTACGGAACACATCAAATATGGAGCCAAGATTGGGAGACTGCATACAACACTGCATTCATAAAATAACACACGAAGAACCGTTGAAACAAATGCAAGAGGAAATTAACCACAACCAACCGATTCAATTTTCACCCAAAGAAGTTACGTTCGTATCGCAATCCTGTCCGTCATGTAATTACCACACACTGGTATACTAAATTCATACTAACTCTCTGTGAAATCTTCCCGAAAAGAATAGCTGAGGGCTACTTTGATGATTACACCACATGCTTCACGTGGTCAACTTGGTTTACACAAAGAGTGTAAGTCCACAATAATTTTGATAATTAAAATAAATTAGATCGAAAAGAAATTTACAAAAGAAAAACCTCGAACTGGTTACTATCGTTTTACTATTAACCTGATGGGTCAAACAATTGTATTAGCACGTGGTACTGGTCTCACAAAGGAGACCCCACGTGGGTTGAACATAAAGAAATGTTGCTATATTGAAAAATATTGTCAAGACGAAACGTTATAATCTCACGCACATTCGCATTTAAGATTGATGATCGTAGTTAGAGTTACTGATCAACACGTGGTTCCACTTTACTCACAAAGTAGTGACAAAGTAACTACTGGAAGATATTCTGAACTTCACACACGAGATACACTGCGTTGCAATTCAAGATAACATTAGATATTTTAGATCCAAACCTGAAATAAAGGTGATTAAATTTTCAGTTAGGCTGATCTTAAGAAATCCATTGTCCTACGGACTTAGCAGACACGCGCTTAGCCGGAGATCTTACCACGTCAGACGTTCGCCGCGGACAGACTGCCGTGGTCCCTTCCTGAGAGGTGCCTCACAAATACAAACTGAAGTGACCAGAGAGGCAGCTTCCTATACCAACATGACAAGGGACGGACAGGACCATATTAAGAATAGAAACCTCTCTGCTTTTAGAAAGCGTAGCTACCTGTTCCGACGTTGGTCCTACTGTTCTCTAGCAGACAGGCTTGTCTGCTACCATCAAGCATGCACTTAGAAATACATTTGCTCATTCATCCTTTCACACAGAAGGGAAGGGGGATGACAGTATCTTATCATATACAGTATATAAAAGAAAGCGGATGTAGGTTGCGTATGAGACTGTTTGACATGAATTACATATAAACTGTGTTTTAAAGTGTAGTAGTGTGACAGATCGTTCTTGTTTATGTGTAAAAGTAACACGTTTCACTGCTCAGTCTCCTCCCAGATAGTCAGAAACACCACAGTAAAATTAGAAGAGGAATTTATGCCGTAAATGACAACAGATTTAAGAAATTAACATGAAAGGAATCCAACAGAGACCTTTCAGTAGGACAAATTATTATGCGGCCCTCTTCTTCAGTAACTGTGGTTGCTATTTTCGTTGTTAGGATTTCGTCACGTAAATCGGTAAAAATGAAACCCTACTAGTCTCACTTTCTTGACCATCTGTCTGTCTGCCCAACCCTTAAAACCCGTTTACCTCGAGTACGGGAGGACATAATAAGCGGAAATGTATCAGACTTCTTGCGGTATGCGGTCACTTGGTGGTGTAAAAAGTGAGCTATGTCAACGCAATCTAAAGATACGGCCGTTTATGTAAAGAATATTTTCGCGAAAGGTCAAAAATTGGCTCTAAGAACTATGCCACCAAACTGCTTAGGTCATCAGTCCTCTAAATCTAGAACTACTTCAACCTACCGAACCTAACACACATCCATGCCCCGGGGAAGGATTCGAACGGACGGCGCAAGCAGCCGCGCGATCCGCGATATGACGCCGTTGAGCGCACGGCTATTCCGCGCCGGCAAGCTGTTAGTATCAACTGGTGTTGCTAAAAAGTTATTCATTTCTGGTAAATGATTTTCTGCGCAGTTCATTTAAGAAAGAATAACTAAAACATATTTGATGTTACGGAAGAGGAAGGACGCCTAGTTCATTTCCCCTTGTCTTTATTCATGATGATAGATTCGCAATCTGAGCATACGTACTATCCATAACCACACTTTAGATCCAAGTCATAGTCACAGATAATGTGAATACAACACATTGGCTTACACTTGAGGTATTTCGTTTCCCACGAAGTGGTGGCAGACGATGCTGTGGCGTCTTCGAAGCTCGAGTTTCTCCAGTGCTAGCTATCTCAGCACATCAGCTGAGCGAATTTGCATAGTATGTTGGTAGCACTTCGTCGCCTTGCGTGTTATGCTGTGTAGCAGACTTTAAGGCTGTGCGGATGAGCATAACGAAAAGGCGAGGGGTCTCGTTAGTTTTGTCCACGACTGTACATGTGGAGTGTAGCATTGTATGGTATTGAAACATGGACAGTGATAAAACTGGAACACAAGAGAATCGAAGCATTTGAGATGTGGTGCTACAGAGGTACGTTGAAAATCATGTCGACTGATAAGGCAAGGGATGATGAGGTCCTCTACAGAATCGCCGAGGAACGGAATATCTGGAAAACGCTGACAAGGAGAATGGAAAGGACGATAGAACATATTCTCGCGTCCGTCGGCTGTCGTAATTTAATTCATTATTTACTACAGAAATTGATTGACTAATGCCGACTTACGTGGTGGGCCTTAATCCAAATGATATATCATTCAATTTTGATTTACAATTAAATGCTTTTTTAACGATAATCTTCAGGGCAAATATTTTGTTACGTTAATGAACGTTAGACTCGCTGAATCTTAAAACATGAGCAAATAAGTTGAACAATGGAATAAAATTTTCATATTAATTTCCTCGGCTAGTCAGCTCACTTTAAAGCAAAAATCTTTAGTTATTAATTACAATTGCGGCCCACACACGCGCGAGAGTATTTCTTATTACCTCCGTTAACCATTGCACTGTAGTCGGAGTCCTCGCTCTGGCTCTCGGCTATTGTACTGAAAATAAGAATCTTAAAGCTACGTATTTTCTGCAGCGTCGGGCGGCAGTGGAGAAAAATGTACTCGTATATTATGTTAATAGCGGGCGAGTTTTTCGCTTCCGCTAATTTTTATAAGTTAATATCGCCACGAAATGGCGTCGTAGGCTGCATCGGCCGCTGCGATTGTTGCACTGTCAATTACTCGAATGCAGGTTAATTCAAGGAAGGCGGACATGAAATTGGGATCACCTCTTACAAATTAAAAGTGAACAATAATATTAAATCAATATATTATCTGCTTAATTAGTACAAACATGCTTACATTTGCCAGCACTCGCAAGATGTCCGTCTACACGCAACCAAGACAAGAGAAGAAGTGAAGACGACTAAAAAATTAACAAAAGAGCGTATCTTGTCGTCTCTTTAGATCATTTTGTTATATGTCTTTACCCTAGAAACTTACACAGAGAAATTATTATAATACGGATACATGAGAAAAATGTATATTATTCAATTTTTAAGTGTCTCTTCTTTGTAAATACTGTTTTTTAAGTCTTCTTATTATTTAACTGGGGACGCTATAATTTGTTAAGACATGAGGAATAACTACCGTGGTACTAGAGGGAGCTGTAGAGGGTAGAAACTGTAGAGGAAGACAGAGATTGGAATACATTCAGCAAGTGCTACTCTGAGATGAAGAGGTTGCACAGGAGAAGATTTCGCGGCGGGACACATCAAATCAGTCGTCAGAAGACTGATGATTAAAAAAAAAATCAACTGAGACTGGTTGTTGTTTTAGCAGCTTGGTAGTACAGACAATCCAGGAGTTGCTCACATAATTTCACTAGCAGCGTGAGGCGTTAAGAGACGGAGAAAAGCAGCAAATCGGTAGTTGTTAGTCCATCTATTAAAAGCTTTTGAGTCCATTCCAGTACAGTGCTGTTGCACGACATACCAAACATTCTGCTTACGAAGGTGTGATGTCAAATTCTCGTTTTTTCTTGTCGTTGTTTGTGTTGTCACATATTTGTTCACGGGTTGTCCAATCGACGCATTAGAACAGGACCATTGTCATATGATGTACCACCTAAGCAAGAAGATGGGTAACCACAGATAATGTTTGTTGTACTGCAATGCGTTGGTTCGTAGTTGCATCTTCTAATTTCTTTGAATGTTCTTTTAGCTTATTAGCTTAAGCCATGTTTACTTTAGTCGTGACGAGAAATAGTTAGTCTACGTTTTGTTTAGAGGTGATGGTAATAATTTTGTCTAAAATACTTTAGCTGTATATACAGGGTGAGTCGTGTAAGACGTAATACCGCTATTATTCCGGGGGCGATTACACGTATCGACAAGCGGTGTTCGGCGAATCATAGCCGACTATGGGGCACATACTTTGGTACATGCACAACAATCACAACGTTTATATTGGCCGAGATAATGAGGCAAGTACATGTTTCTTAAATGGGACGGTATACTTTTTTTACCATCATTCGAACGCTCTGGAAAAGACGCGTATAGTGATTTAACCTATGTTGCTAATGTGATTCAAAATTCGCTTAAACGACGCTGGGAAATATTGTACGATTGAAGGTCGAGGCGGTCGGAAGCGGCTGCAAACCGTAAACACGCCTCGCGCGACCCGCAGGCCGAGTTGCCGTGCTCAATGCAGCATGCACGGTCTACGCTACGAAGGTAAATCCTCCAATAGCAACATGCGTTACATCACTGTACGCGTCTTTTCCAGAGCGATGGTAAAAAAGTATAGCGTCCCATTTAAAAACATGTACTTGCCTCATTATCTCGGTCAATATAAACTTTGTGATTATTGTTCATGTACCAACGTGTGTGCCCCATAGTCCGCTACGATTCGCCGAAAACCGCATGCCGATACGTGCAATCGCCCCCGGAATAAAGGGGGTGTTACGTCTTACGCGACTCACTCTGTATACTCCGAGCAAGAGAGACAATAGATGGACCCTGTAGGTTCACCTGCATGTGCAAAACCTACAAACTTCAGTCACACATCACACTGTTACCACCATTATTACATTCTGTTTGTACATGTGAACATACATACGTGTCATAATCAACATAAAAGAAAAATATGCATATAACTAGATTTAAGACAGAACTCTGCTATAAAATCACGTGAAATTGAGTATACTGTTAAATAAGGTACTGATTGTATTTCTTCTCTTATACTTAGTGTAATTCATGTTATTTTGTATAAAGTCATCAACTTAGCATGTATAAGGCGTACTCATACCCGGACCAGAAGCGATACAGTACGAGCACACTACACACCCAGTGTCTGGGGAGAGTGTGCAGACGCGCAGGTGTATTTGCAGCGTATACCGTAGAGTTAGCGACGACCCAACTGGTGGAAAGCCTTTGACCCACATTCCGGTTGGCTTCGGCAGCCTTCGGAAGCGTGGGAGTCCCCAGTGGCACGGGCAATCCTCGCCTACCTGGGCGGTTCCACAGAGGGGCGCCCCAAGGACGGGGAACATCCCGGCGCGGCAGCCTGGTGTTGGTAAACATGACAGCCGGCAGACAGCCCAGTATCTGGGAGGGTACTGACCTCAGACGCAGTCCTACACTCCCTGGCCGAATTATTAGGTGCACTGCACATTTTCAATGTTCTTTGTAACAATTACGTGTTGAGTACTATATTTAATGTGATTAGTCCGAAAATTTATGACAGTCATTCAAGGCACTTATTACATTGTTGAGTTTTGTATCTACTGCTGCTACGTGACATTGGATTGTTGACTTACAGTAGATATCAATGTGCAGAGTACAGCGTACAGGAAAGGACCTGTTCAGTGGCATTCTCGCGCGTTGTTGTTGTTGTTGTGGTCTTCAGTCCAGAGACTGGTTTGATGCAGGTCTCCATGCTACTCTATCCTGTGCAAGCTTCTTCATCTCCCAGTACCTACTACAACCTACATCCTTCTGAATCTGTTTAGTGTATTCATCTCTTGGTCTCCCTCCACGATTTTTACCTTCCACGCTGCCCTCCAATACCAAATTGGTGATCCCTTGATGCCTCAGAACGTGTCCTACCAACCGATCCCTTCTTCTAGTTAAGTTGTGCCACAAACTCCTCTCCTCCCCAATCCTATTCTATACCTCTTCATTAGTTATGTGATCTACCCATCTTCAGCATCCTTCTGTAGCACCACGTTTCGTAAGCTTCTATTCTCTTCTTGTCCAAACTATTTATCGTCCATGTTTCACTTCCGTACATGGCTGCACTCCATACAAATACCTTCAGAAAACACTTCCTGACACCTAAATCTATACTCGTTGTTAACAAATTTTTCTTCTTCAGAAACGCCTTCCTTGCCATTGCCAGTCCCGATTTTATATCCTCTCTACTTCGACCATCATCAGTTATTTTGCTCCCCAAATAGCTAAACTCATTTACTATTTTAAGTGTCTCATTTCCTAATCTAATACCCTCAGCATCACCCGATTTAATTCGACTACATTCCATTATACTCGTTTTGCTTTTGTTGATGTTCATCTTATATCCTCCCTTCAAGACACTATCTATTCCGCTCAACTGCTCTTCCAAGTCCTTTGCTGTCTCTGACAGAATTACAATGTCATCGGCAAACCTCAAAGTTTTTATTTCTTCTCCATGGATTTTAATTCCTACTCCAAATGTTTCTTTTGTTTCCTTTACTGCTTGCTCAATATACAGATTGAATAATATCAGGGATAGGCTACAACCCTGTCTCACTCCCTTCCCAACCACTGCTTCCCTTTCATAACCCTCGACTCTGATAACTGCCATCTGGTTTCTGCACAAATTGTAAATAGCCTTTCGCTCCCTGTATTTTACCCCTGCCACCTTTAGAATTTGAAAGAGAGTATTCCAGTCAACATTGTCAAAAGCTTTCTCTAAGTCTACAAATGCTAGAAACGTAGGTTTGCCTTTCCTTAATCTATTTTCTAAGATAAGTCGTAGGGTCAGTATTGCCTCACGTGTTCCAACATTTCTCCGGAATCCAAAGTGATCTTCCCCGTGGTCGGCTTCTACCAGTTTTTCCATTCGTCTGTAAAGAATTCGTGTTACTATTTTGCAGCCGTGGCTTATTAAACTGATAGTTCGGTAATTTTCACATCTGCCAACGCCGCTTTCTTTGGGATTCGTGACTGGTGTAATACTTTGTTCGCTTTGATTATCAATTTCGTAACATCGACATCACAATTGATTGTTTAACAGCCAGATAATACTAATTGTGGCCTTTAAAAATGACTAAAAGAGAGGATATTCCACCACGTAAAACAGCTGAGGTCAAAGCCCTCGTTAATATGAAAATGTATTCCAGTCGGGAAATTTCATGAAGGTTGGAAATGTCAGAAGTTAGCGTGAGGCGCATAAAGAAGAAAATTCATTCAGGTGAAGAACTGAGCCCCAGAAGGAAGAATAAATGTGGAAGAAAACCAACTTTCACCCCAAGATCAGAAAGATTTGTGAAAAGAATTTGCCTAGGAATCAGATTTGCAACAACGAAACAGATAACAACTGGAATGCATCAGAACGCAATGTTCACAGAAGGTTGAAGGATATTGATTGCAAGGCCTGTCGACAAGCTATAAAACCAAAGGTAGCAGCCACAATGAAAGCAAAGCGTCTGAAGTGTGCTAAACAGAGGTGTGATAGGGACGTGGACTTCTGGAGATCGGTAATTCAGCTTTAAAATTGTAATTCACGATATGAAATAACCTATGTACTTTTATTCATAGTATATTAATTATGTTTCTTGATTTTTACAGGTGTGCTTCAGCGATAAAAGCACGTTTGAAATTTTAACTAACAAATCTCAGTGGTGCGCCGTCGAACAGGAAAACAGTTTCATCAGGACTGAATTATTCGGACCGTAAAACACGCAACTAAGGTGGTGATTTGGTCTGTCATCTGTGGCAAGGGTACAGGACATCTTTACGTGGTTAAAGGCATAATGAGGCAAGACCAGTACAAGGAAGTCCTGCAAAAACGTTAAAACCACAGCTCAGAGAATGGTTCCTGAATGGGGAACCATTTATTTTTATGCAGGATGGAGCCCCCTGTCGCACAGCCTGGAGTTAAATCCTTTCGGAAGGAACAAAATATCCCTCTGTTAGACTGGCCAGGTAACAGTCCCGACATTCACCCCACAGAAAATGTATGGGAACTAATGAAGAGGGAGGTGGAAAAAGATTTCGTCAATACAAAAACACAGCTCTTAGAGTAGACAATATCATCCACGTGTGATATCATCATCCACAAATGCAGGACACAGTACAGTCCTGGATCGACAGTATGCCACGTCTTATAAAGCCCTTACAGCTGCAAAAGGTGGCTCATTAAAACTAATGTTTTCACTTTCATAATATTTTAATTTTTGTTGTAATTATTGAAACAAAATATTTTCAACAAATACTACGTTTTATTTGTTTGTTATGAAGCAGACTATACATAATCATTTTATCACAATTTATGTATTAAAAAAACAAATTTTGTTAGACATAAATCAAAATTTGCTTAAAAACTGTAGTGCGTCTAATAAATTGGCCAGAGACTGTGAAACATCCCCTAGAAAAATTTTATAAATGACAGTGCTGGAAAGCCTCCTTTTTTTTTTTTTTTTTTTTCATCGGTCTACATCGGTCTACTGACTGGTTTGATGCGGCCCGCCACAAATTCCTTTCCTGTGCTAACCTCTTCATCTCAGAGTAGCTCTTGCAACCTACGTCCTCAATTATTTGCTTCACGTATTCCAATCTCTGTCTTCCTCTACAGTTTTTGCCCTCTACAGCTCCCTCTAGTACCATGGAAGTCATTCCCTACGTTATTTAATTTTCAAACAGCTGAGCAGAACAGAACGTAGTCAGACATTTCGCTCTTCACCTATTCTGATCAACACTAAAGTGACACACCATATTTTTAGCGCAACGCAATCTGACTTTCAATAATCTCTACAAAAGAATAGCCCTGACTAACAATAACCTATACCTTTCATGAATCACTTACCTCACAAAAATCTTCGTTACTCGAACTACTGCAATACAGCGAGCGCCAATACTGCCAGCTAAATAAAAGATTGTAACTACTGAAGGCACTAACTGCTGATAGGCATACTTAGTAAATGAAAGATTTTGATAGAGAACAAACAATGTATTTACCTTAATAATATAGAAAAGTCATCATATATATCAATTCATGACATACAGTCTTACAAATTTACTCTTTCTGGCAGACACACGTCCAGATCATCCGCTCTCAAAACTCCTCCATCTCTCTCCCCACTTCCACAACTGCTGGCGGCTCACCTTAAACTGCGCAACGCTACGCGCTGTTCACATCCAACTGCCCAACAGTACAATAGCGAATATTGCAACAATGCCAACCAGTCACAGACTGCACAAAGCACAGTCAGTGATTTTCATACAGAGCGCTACGTGGCGTTACCAACATAAAAACCTAAACAGCCTACTTACAACTTTACACATTAACAATGACCAGGGAGTACAAAAGAGGCTTGATTATTTTTTGACACGAGGCAACGTTGTCTGTAATGACTTTCGAGTTTATATTTCTCGACCGTATGGTCAGACTGTAGCCATACATAGTTCTATGCTGTGAAATAGTCAAATTTACCTGTTTTTCTCCTCGTGAGAATATCATTCTGCTATCGCCTGTAAACATGGTACCGATTAGCATTCTCAGTTGTATTCAAAATTTTTAAATCTGGACTCAATAAAGGGGAGAGAATGTTGTTGTACTGGAGGCGTTTCGTTTGGTTTTCGATTGTCTAAATTTGTGTCTGGAATCATTGCAGAGACCAGGAGGCCCTGTATTGACTGATAGCAACGCTCAGCGTTGAAGTGGCTCTGTGGATGACTGTGTTGGTATCCCTGGGGATGTTTAGATGTCGGATGCTGATTTACTATGTGTGTCTCTAGTGTTGAGGTTGGGCCGGCCGAAGTGGCCGTGCGGTTAAAGGCGCTGCAGTCTGGAACCGCAAGACCGCTACGGTCGCAGGTTCGAATCCTGCCTCGGGCATGGATGTTTGTGATGTCCTTAGGTTAGTTAGGTTTAAGTGGTTCTAAGTTCTAGGGGACTAATGACCTCAGCAGTTGAGTCCCATAGTGCTCAGAGCCATTTTTTTGTTGAGGTTGGCGAAGTATGACCTCTAATTTCCACAGCTGTCTCAGATGATTGAGCATAATATTTACATTAATTTCATTTAATTTTAGCGTGTTCGTGCCTCACTACCATAATTTAAGTGCGACATCCCCAACACAGAAATTTGCTGCGAGTGGAGGGTAATGAAAGACGGCACGTAGTGAGGCCTTGCCACCAGGGAGTCACCCAGGCATGTGGAGACGTGGAGTGTTCTGTTGTTAAAGCACTGCAGTGTATTGTTCCAATCCTAGCTGTAGGCTTTTTGCAACTTTAATGACTTATCACATGATGGATCAGCACCTTGGAAATCGTTCCATCTCAGGAGAAAGATTTCGGAATCTGCAGTTATTGGCGGGCTGGCTTTCAGAGGACCTGTTAGCATTGGAAACATTTCTCCTCAGGATCTGAGATACTGCCACACAGTTCGGTGCCTGATACACTACTGGCCGTTAAAATTGCTACACCACGAAGATGACGTGTTTCAGACGTGAAATTTAACCGACAGGAAGAAGATGCTGTTATATGCAAATGATTAGCTTTTCAGAGCATTCACACAAGGTTGGTGACACCTACAACGTGCTGACATGAGGAAAGTTTCCAACCGATTTCTCTTACACAAACAGTAGTTGACCGGCGTTGCCTGGTGAAACGTTGTTGTGATGCCTCGTGTAAGGAGGAGAAATGCGTACCATCACGTTTCCGACTTTGATAAAGGTCGGATTGTAGCCTATCGCGATTGCGGTTTGTCGTATCGCGACATTGCTGCTCGCGTTGGTCGAGATCCAATGACTGTTAGCAGAATATGGAATCGGTGGGTTCAGGAGGGTAATACGGAACGCCGTGCTGGCTCCCAACGGCCTCGTATCACTAGCAGTCGAGATGACAGGCATCTTATCCGCATGGTTGTAACGGATCGTGCAGCCACGTCTCGATCCCTGAGTCAACAGATGGGGACGTTTGAAAGACAACAACAATCTGTACGAACAGTTCGACGACGTTTGCAACAGCATGGACTATCAGCTCGGAGACCATGGCTGCGGTTACCCTTTGACGCTACATCACAGACAGGAGCGCCTGCGAAGGTGTACTCAACGACGAACCTGAGTGCAGGAATGGGAAAACGTCATTTTTTCGGATGAATCCAGGTTCTGTTTACAGCATCATGATGGTCGCATCCGTGTTTGGCGACATCGCGGTGAACGCACATTGGAAGCGTGTATTCGTCATCGCCATACTGGCGTATCAGCCGGCGAGATGTTATGGGGTGCCATTGGTTACACGTCTCGGTCACCTCTTGTTCGCATTGACGGCACTTTGAACAGTGGACGCTACATTTCAGATGTGTTACGACCCGTGGGTCTACCCTTCATTCGATCTCTGCGAAACCCTACGTTTCAGCAGGATAATGCACGACCGCATGTTGCAGGACCTGTACGGGCCTTTCTGGATACAGATAATGTTCGACTGTTGCCCTGGCCAGCACATTCTCCACATCTCTCACCAGTTGAAAACGTCTGGTCAATGGTGGCTGAGCATCTGGCTCTTCACAATACGCCAGTCACTACTCTTGATGAACTGTGGTATCGTGTTGAAGCTGCATGGGTAGCTGTACCTGTACACACCATCGAAGCTCTGTTTGACTCAATGCCCAGGAGCATCAAGCCGTTATTACGGCCAGAAGTGGTTGTTCTGGGTACTGATTTCTCAGGATCAATGAACCCAATTTGCGTGAAAATGTAATCACATGTCAGTTCTAGTATAATATATTTGTCCAATGAATACGCGTTTATCATCTGCATTTCTTCTTGGTGTAGCAATTTTAATGGCCAGTAGTGTAGTTTGCTGCCAGAGCAGTCGATGTATAATTTTGGGTTGCTTGGGTTCCTATGCGAAGCATTTTGCCTTGCATGCTGAAAATAAGCGTCATGACTGCCAATGAGTCAGTGAACCAGAAGGTGCACCAGACGTTTCAGTAATTTCTGGTGCGAAGACACTGTATTGGGGGTGCGAATTTTGCCCGTCTCCTGTAAGAAGACAGTGCGCCGATTGTGATTATGCGATTGGCGCATAGAAATACTGGCACATGCATTGGTAGTTAGAATTTTCAGAAGTGCTCAACATGAGGCGCTTATGGAGCAGGAGGTTTTTGGGTGAATTTTTCTGATAGTTCGTCCTGGGATGGCTTGGTGTGAAGGTAGGAGGGTTCAACCAGGGTCGGAGAGGCGGACTCCGACGCTCTAGTGTGAGGGCTTGCAGATTTGCGGTGCCGAGCGTCGGGTTCGCTCACGAAGCGCGGTTGTCTGTGGTGAGCACCTGCACCTCCGGCACGTAGGAAATTTTCCACGCTGCTTTACAAGCCTACACGGCGTCTTCCTTTGACTTGCAGCGGCAGTTGTTCGATTAATATGTGCAGCAGAGCCTCAAAGTTTAGTAGTTGACAATCTCTGTCACGTAAGACAGAATCAGTTAGATAGCGTTAATGCTAGTACTCAGAGAGGGAGGTGTCGCATAGAGAATTCCAACCCTTCCCAACAACTTTGCCACCGGCCATTACTACTTACGTAATTGTGATTTGTGGGTGTTTTCATTATTATCTTTGAATATCACACTCATGCACATTTGTTTTGCAGTAAACTCATAGTTTCAGTGAGTAACCTTTCTCAGTTTAATAAAGAATATATCTTATTGAGTTGATAATTTTTGTTCTTTTTATGTGGGATGTTTGATGTTTCTTGTTTTATTATGAGGTAGCCAATTTAGGGTTCGCCACTAGGGTCACACATGATTAATACGCGCTAAGACAGTCCCTTGCGCACAGATTTCAGTAGTGTATCCTGCGGGTAATTCTGTCAGCGGTCATTCTAATGCAGAAATTGATTACTTGTAATTCACATGTCACCATACCCCAGTGCAACCTAGTAAAGTTACAGCGCACAGTGTCCTAATTTTTATAACATACACAAGTTTGTAGCTGCAGAATTGAGTGGGTTACAAGTAATTTCATTTGCACTGCTAGAAAGCACTGTCTGCCGTACAAATTCTTGTGTCTTTCTGTATTTATGTTTTTGTCTTTGAATTTATCTATAGACGTAGCATGCATTAACTTAGATTATGTTCTCTCTCTCTCTCACACACACACACCGAGACAAAAAAGAATGATACATCACGAAGGAATTATCCAAATGAGACGGAAATACGTAGATGCGATGTACATGTACAGTAAAAAAAAAATAATCATCACAATTTCAGAAGACCTGAATGATACGTGGGGAGGCTCCGGCGCCAGTTGCTTTCTCCGTTCGATTCACCCGGATCGGTTGTTTCCCTCCGGCGGTGCTTATCTTTGCCTCGTTGGCCGGCGGTGCTGGTGGGGTGGCGGGCAGACTGGGTTTGCGTGGAGTTGGCTGGATTTGACCGGTGTATGTGGCTCGGAGTGCGGAAGCGGGCCTGTTATTGCAAGTTCTTGAGGCGTGACTGGGCCATGGTCTGCTACACAGGACGCTGAGCAATGTGTTATTCATTTTGGCAAGTGGAGTTGGACTATGTACCACGCAGCTGTCTATTGAAGAAGTAGACATTCAAGCTTTCTAGTTTTGCACTCGGGCCTACCCGTGTTATCACTAGTTCCTACCTTTTCCTACTGTATTGGAACTGCGACGTACTGGTGTAATAATATTATGCTTTGTCTGATCGTTGCCTTTTTGTCTGATCGTTGCCTTTTTAAAACTAGTCTGTTTGTGCTGGGGCAATTTTACATATTTTGAAATTTGAGGTCTACAGTTAATTCTTTTAACCATTTTTAATTTGCCTTTGTCTTGATGTGATCTATCTTTGCAAAATTTTATCTGACTATATTCTGGGGCTATTAACATTGTTTCTTTTGCTGTGGCTGTGTGCTTGTGCTTTTCTGTTTCAGCACTGCAGCGGGCACCAAGCCCGTGTCTGAATCGATGTACGGAGTATGACGCCTTGGCCGACCAGTACCAGAGGGAACGGAGGTTCTTTTGGCCGCGGGGAAAATGGCAACCGATACGGCGGCCACTGAGTTCTTCGGTGAGTGGGGATCTTGCAGTAAGTTAAGTTTCCTCTGCATTGGGACGCCAAGGCGTCTGTTCCGTTTGCTATACTGCTTATATATTTACCTTCAAAACCATAAAGGAAGGAGACTAGTGTTCTGAATTATACCTTACGTGCAGCGGGACTTGAAATTTTGTACATGTTAAAGAGAAATACTTGAAGGGTAGCGGAAATTGGAAATTATGTGAATTGTCCTATTGCGCTTGCCCAGGTGACCTATTTAAAAGAAACTCATTTCACCTTTATTATTGAAGTGCCCTTGTTAAATGAAACTGATTTTACCTTTTACTATCGAAGTGCTTACAGTTAGTATAGAAGTTATAAGAAGTTCTTGTTTGCAGCTTATTCAATTACAAATGTATTGTTTAATGTATTTTTCTGACTTGTGAATAAGAGACACTTGTAGAAAATGTTTGGTAAATACTGTGCCCTTTGGGTTAAACTGTTGATTGGTAATAAATTAGTTGTATTTTGCGTCCTCTGTACTTGTTATTATTTCACTTGTCACCGGTTTGCACGTAAACTCCACGTTGCACCTGAACCATTTACGAGTATTCAGAGACCTTCACATACTGAACAAGTCCACCTGTGCCACTTACGCGAGCAGTTATTCGGCATTGTCTGGTAGAGTTGCTGGCTATCCTGCTGAGAGATACCGTGCAAAATTCTGTCCAACTGGCGCTTTAAACAGTCAAAATCGCGAGACTGTTGGACGGCCCTGCCCATAATGCTCCAAACGGTGTCAGTTGGGGGGAGAGCTGAGGGAACTTGCTAGCCGAGGTACGGTTTGGCAAGCACGAAGGCAAGCGGCAGAAACTCTCGCCGCGTACGGTCGGGCTTTATCTTGCTGAAATGTAAGCTCAGGATGTCTTGCAAAAAAGGTAACAAATAGGGCATAGAATACCGTCGACGTACCGCTGTGGTGTGAGGCTGCCCCAGATGACAACCAAGGGGGCCCTGCTACGAGGCTTGTTTTTTAAGTAAGGCCGTTTTTATTTTTAAAAAATGATACAAATACTTTTGTAAAAAAACTTTTATTTTCTGATTCTACACACTTTCACTTATTTTTCTACATAGCTGCCTTGTTTATTTAAGCACTTGTCATACCGTACAACTAAGTTTTTAATTCCCTCTTCAAAGAATTCGGCCGCCTGCTCCGACAGCCAAGAGTTCACAGTCGCTTTCACTTCATCGTTGTCATTCAAGCGCTGCCCGCCAAGATGGTGTTTCAGGTACCGGAAAAGGTGAAAATCGCTACGAGCGAGGTCGGGGCTGTATGGTGCACGGTCCAAAACTTCCCAGCCAAATGAATCAATCAAATCCCGAGTCTTTTGAGAGGTGTGAGGCCTAGGGTTATCGTGCAGGAGCAAAACTCCTTTTGTCAGCATGCCGCGCCTTTTGTTTTGAATTGCTCTGCGGAGCTTCTTTAGAGTTGCACAGTAGGCATCTGAGTTGATTGTCGTTCCTCGTGGCATAAAGTCCACTAGCAAAACACCGCGCTGGTCCCAGAACACAGTTGCCATAATCTTGCGCTTTGACAGCGTCTGTTTGGCTTTGACCTTGACGGGCGAGGTTGTGTGTCGCCATTCCGTCGATTGTCGCTTGCTTTCGGGAGTGATATGGGATACCCATGTTTCATCTCCAGTGACAATTTGACTCAACATGTCATCCCCTTCTTCCTCGTAACGAATCAAAAAGTCCAGTGAAGTGGCAAATCTCTTCCCTTTGTGGTCCTCTGTGAGGAGTCTGGGTACCCACCGAGAACACAGTTTCTTAAAGTTTAGGTTTTCAAACACAATTTTGTACAAAACCGATCTTGAAACTTGTGGAAGTTCCAAAGAAAGAGTGGAAATTGTGAATCTTCTGTCCTCACGAATCTTTGTTTCGACTGCAGCCACCAAATCATCAGTGATCACAGAGGGCCGGCCTGAGCGTTCTTCGTCATGGACCTTTTGACGGCCATTTTTAAACTTTCTAACCCACTGACGCACTTTACCTTCACTCATTGCATTCGAGCCATAAACTTCTGTTAACTGACGATGAATTTCTGCAGCTGATAGGCTTCTCGCGGTCAAAAAACGTATCACTGACCGTATCTCACACGCGGCGGGCGATTCAACTATCGTAAACATTATAAAGTAGCACAGCGATGCGTACACGTCAGCTACAGAGCTGCAACTTACATCAGTGTGAACGGGAAGGATGCCGGCAAGTGGCGCGGTGGCTTGTTGCGGCGTCCGCGCGAACTACGGGACTATACGCGCGAACGGCCCTTACTTAAAAAACAACTCTCGTATGACGAGGAGTGGCACCCCACACCATCACTCCTGTTCGTCGGGCCGTATGGCGGACATCAATGGTATTCCACCGCTTTCTGGGACTTCTCCGGACACATTTTCGGCCTGGAATCTCATTGACTGAAGTGGAACTGTCTTCACTGGTGAGTCGCACTACGAATTGAGCCCTGATGACAAACGAACACGTGTCTGGAGATGCTTTGGAGAACGGTGGGATATCAACCTGACTGTCGCCTGCCTTACGTGCCGACAACCACGAGTGGTGGTTTCGGGTGCCACTTCTTTTCATATAAGGACTCCTTCGGTTGTGATCTGCCGCACCCGTACAGCACAGCGGTATTCTACGCCCCGTTTTACTGCCATTCATCACAAGCCATACTGGGTTTACATTTCAGCAAGATAATGCCCACCCACACATAGCGAGAGTTGCCGCTGCTTGTCTTCGTATTTGTCACACTGTAATTTGGGCAGCAAGGTCGCCACACCTCTCCCCAATTGAGAACGTTTGGAGCATAATGGGCGGGGCCATCCAACCTTATCGAATTTTGACGATCTAACGCAGCAGTTTGACAAAATTTGACGTGATATCCCACGAGAAGACATCCATCACCTTCGTCAGTCAATGTCAAGCCCAAAAACTGCTTGAGTAAGGGCCACACGTGGACCAATTGCTCCATTTGTAAAACTCTTTCTCCCGAATAAATCATACAATTTTTCTGAAATTGAAATTATTTTTTTTTTTTTGCCTGTACATCTACATTACATCAACCGATTTCCGTCCAATTCGGATAATCAGCATATACTCTAAGACGAAAAAAAAAAACGACACACCACGAAAAAATTATCGAAATGGGGCGGAAGTCGGTGGATGCACTGTACTACATGTAAAGACAAATAAACACCGAGTCATCGGACCACACTACACGCCTCCAGTCAGCACCCCCTGTAAAAGAAAGCCTGTCTACGTAGTGCGTGACGTCACAAGATGGCTACACACATAGTCCCTTCTTCAACAGTTTCACGGAACAGTGCTTGTGAATAGTCGTTCGGCGAGTTTCGCGTCAGTTTACTATTATAGTGAATGGTGTTCCTGCGTTAGTGTACGTGATTTGGTTGTTTAGTTTCTGTGCACTAAACTGGTGATCTGTTTTTCTTGCCTGTGAAAATTTCGTTGCCTGCAAAATGCCGTATCGTTGTTGTGTGCCGAATTGTAGAGGAAATTACGACGGTGGACCAAAAGTAACCGTGTTTAAATTTCCGGAGGATGAAGCAACGAGGAAGAGATGGTTGTCAAGTATTCGCAGAGATAACTTCACTCCTTCTTCAAGTTCAAGAGTGAGTATTTGTTTTGTTTATTTCTTAAAAGAGGTTAAGTGTGCTAACAAAGAATAGGCACTTATGCAGTAAGGAAGGTCAGCGACATTTTGACTAATATATCTATAGGGGGTGCTGCTCCAATCCGCTACTCAAAGTTTCTGTGTCGTTTGGCCCACTGAAGACGTACAGCTTTATGTGCCACTGGCGAGGCGTCCCATTTAAAATGCCCAAAGCACCCAGTTCCAGTCGCAATATTCGTTCGGAATCTGATTGGGGCCGACCTGCGTTCGCTGAGACAGGCAGTTCCTGTCAGATATGAAACCGTCACTGACAAGCCGTGATACCCGTGTCTCGACACTGTTGGTTACGATCTTTTCACGACCACTATTCTTAAGCGGTGTTACACGGTTGCTAGTGGAAAGTCGCTCCATGTAGACATGTTGAACAGTCCGCGATGATATACCAACAAATCGGGCATCTCCATTCAGAGTCGCGCGGGGTAGCCGCGTGGTCTAAGGCGTCTTGCCACGATCTGAGGCACCTTGCCACGGTTCGTGCTGCCACCCCCCGCCGGAGGTTCGAGTCCTCCCTCGGGCATGTGTGTGTGTTTTAGATTAAGTAGTGCGTAAACCTAGGGATCGATGACCTCAGCAGTTTGAGCCCATAGGAACTTACACAAATTTCAAAAAATTTCCGTTCAGTGTGTGGTCATTGGCAAGCACACTGTGTCACGTCTCCATGTCGACTCATCTTATTGAGCTGATTCCTTACAACATACTCTCTCTTCTCTCCTCTCTCTCTCTCTCTCTCTCTCTCTCTCTCTCTCTCTCTCTAACACACACACACACACACACACACAGACACACACACACACACACACACACACACACACACACGACATCAATACATTGCCTTCACTCACGTCAGCGGAGGATTATCACGTGAGCGCTTGGTAGCAGCATTACACTGCATACAGCGCTCAGAATCCATTTTTTTAAAAGGGAATTCCAAGATGCTACTTCAGGCGCGTGTAAAATGAATGTGCGCAACGGAGAATAATACACGCTAAAATGAAGATTTGGTCCTGTCTGACTACCCCCTGAAGCAGATCTTAGGATCTCTTAATTCTATGAGTTACAATCTAAACATAAACGAATGATCAAAGCAACTTATCGTACCAAGTGATAAACGTTGTTCCTGCTTATATATTTATTGTAGATTAAAACAAAAACCTTTATATTACAAACTTTACATTTCCTAAGTAAAATTACTAATCAAATGCCCAATTCTGCCTTTTATTATGCCTGCGCGATCTAATATCAATAACGCGAAATGACTGATATCATGAACGTACCAAACACTAGAAGACATTACTTTCAAAGATGATCTACGGTGGTGTGGAACCTCACTGGAAATAAACTAACGCAAACCACAGCTGTTTAGCATTTTAAACCCTAATAAGCCGAAGCAATTTGCGATATCACCGTATGTACTGCGTCCGGTGCGTCGAAGTGATGGTTCTCGTACTCGTCTGCAACGATGGAGGAACTCCAGCCACAAACAAATTCTTTCGAACACTAGGACGGCCGAAGGCGGTCCTCTGACTAATATTCTCTAACACCGTCTTCTCCTCTCTGTGTTCTACAGACGAGAAACGCGAAGTCCCAACCACAAGGACGGAGTTCATATAACGTCTCAACGTAAGTATAGGCAGAAGAAGTGCTCTCAATCACTGAACGCTGCATACTCAACTAAGACTTCCAACCCGTAGGCGAAGTCCAGAATCGTATAAGATCACAACAGTACAGAGCCTAATCGTTATAACTATAAAATCTCGCGAGAGTAAAGACATCAAGTCCGTCCGTACCAACAACAAGCTGATACTGAGCGACCGTCACACAAGGGAGCTCAAAACGGAAGATGGCGTCTCTCCACTGCTGGCTTCCCAGCAAGCCTTGTCTCCCCACCCTCGTAATTCCGCAAACGAATCATATTCCCGAAACCACGGAATATTCTCCCTCTTCACAGATTCTTCCGAACACTGACCAACCATATTTTAGTCTTTTGTCGTCCAGAGCGGAAATTTTGCAAGGAAAAACCTATACTCGTACAATGGTTCGCTTCTGAGTAAAAATCCTAGGAAATAATCCAGCCTGCGTGCTTTCCGAGGTGCCGCTTCTTCGTTCCTGTCACCTGCGTCCAAGATTTTCAGCGTTTCCGAAGTATAATCCTTCCGGTTCGACTACAAAACCGGCCGGTCTCGACTCTATTGTGCTCCAGCGCTTAGGTGCTACGACGTCCGTCTTGCTATTTCCTATGTTTAAGCAGGACCAGCACCTGTGTGGGCCGTCCATCCAGGGCTTTAGTTCCGCCAGCCGTTTCATTTCCACTGGCATTCCAACCTCTGCTAGTATAGGCAATCATTCATTGCGCCGTTTTTATAATAAAGACACTCCCTCACCTTTCATGCAATAAGCGTTAAAAATTACTTACAAGACGTACGTGACAATGTCAGTCTCCTGTATATATTCATGTATACGATGTACAACGTATCACATGATACGTAATTGTGATTGTAGATCACGGCAAAGTATGTGGAGTGCTTGTAAGGTGCGAAATTATAACCACCTTACAGAGTTACCAATATTTTGTCCGGTGAGCTGATTTTGGGTGCCCTGTTCAAATGTTCAATTGTGTGTGATATCTTATGGGACTTAACTGCTAAGGTCATCAGTCCCTAAGCTTACACAGTACTTAACCTAAACTATCCTAAGGAGAAAGACACACACCCATGCCCGAGGGAGGACTCGAAACTCCGCCGGGACCAGCCGGACAGTCCATGACTGCAGCGCCCAGACCGCTCGGCTAATCCCGCGCGGTGGGTGCCGTGTCTTCGCTACCTCCTCCTTTATACTGATCAGACCCTTTATACATCAGACCGTTCTGGAGAAAATGAAATCTACAAATTTCACTGTCGGCACTACAGCTAATAGAAAAGGTCCAAAGAAGAGCAGGTTTATCTTGCAAGCGCAGAAGCCTCGCGGAGATGCCTTTCCAGCTGCGATGCCAGGCGATGTAAGAGAGGCTTTCTGAATTATAGTGCGATATACTGTTAAAATTCCGAGAGGGTACGTTCCTAGCATAGTCAACCAAGATACTGCTTGTTGTGTTGGCAGAAGAGCCAACACCGTGTTACGAGTGGAGGCCGACATGCACGCGTTTTAGCTCACGCAGACTGCCGTGAGGAGGGAAGAACTATACTGACGTGAGGTCTGGAACATGACAAGGAATGACAATTCAGAAAGTGGACATAATTAGTTTGATACTTAACTTTAATCCATTAATGATGAACGTCGCTCTTGACGGTACATGATTCACAATATTATCTGTTCAGAATTCATTCTAATTACTGAATATGGCGCCTTGCTACGTCGTAGCAAATGACGTAGCTGAAGGCTATGCTAAACTATCGTCTCTGCAAATGAGATCGTAAGTAGACAGTGAACCATCGTTAGCAAATTCGGCTGTACAACTGGGGGGAGTGCTAGGGAGTCTCTCTAGACTAGACCTGCCGTGTGGCGGCGCTCGGTCTGCAATCACTGATAGAGGCGACACGCGGGTCCGACGTATACTAACGGACCGCGGCCGATTTAAAGGCTACCACCTAGCAAGTGTGGTGTCTGGCGGGCACACCACACTGCTCTCTCCTCCGTATGTCTCGCGAAAAGACCATGAAGAGAAATCGGAGGCATTCGAGCTCACACGGAGCCTTAACCAAGAATCGTTCTTCCAGCGGACCATGCGCGACTGGAACAAGAAAGGATGTGAGCGAAAGTGATACACAAGGTAACCTCAACTACACACTATAAAGGTGGTTTGTGGAGTAGGTACTGCTGAAAAACAAAATGGCTTGATAAGATCGATCAACATAACTAATGAGGAGGTACTGAATAGGATTGGGGAGAAGAGGAGTTTGTGGCACAACTTGACCAGAAGAAGGGATCGGTTGGTAGGACATGTTCTGAGGCATCAAGGGATCACCAATTTAGTATTGGAGGGCAGCGTGGAGGGTAAAAATCGTAGGGGGAGACCAAGAGATCAATACACTAAGCAGATTCAGAAGGATGTAGGTTGCAGTAGGTACTGGGAGATGAAGAAGCTTGCACAGGATAGAGTAGCATGGAGAGCTGCATCAAACCAGTCTCAGGACTGAAGACCACAACAACAACAACAAGATCGATCAGTAACAACGGTAATCAATGTGCTCTTCAAAGGTTCCACATTTAAAGCGCGTCGCAGGAAGCCGCCTCGGCGCTTCGCCACCGCCACCTGCGGACGCCGCTCGCTGCGGGGGCGTACAGCACGGCACAGCACGGCGCGGCGGCGGAGGCGTGGGCGTGGGAGTCGGAACCACGCGGCCCGGCCGCCACTCAGCGCATTCCATACCTCACCTCACCTCACCACACCAGACACAGCAGAAGAGTACAGTACGGTACACTCACGCCGGCTGGCTGAGTGTGAGTCAGACGCGCCAGCCGCGGCCTGACGTCGCCTTCCTTCCTAGAACTCCTATAACCCGAGCTGAACTGTGCGCCACGTTTCTCTCAAAGTATACGACATTCTTACTTGTTTACATATGAGTCACAATGCAAGTGGAGATTTATAAGCAAATGTATTGAAGAATTCGTCTTAAATATAGGTGGGCCCGCATCTCGTGGTCGTGCGGTAGCGTTCTCGCTTCCCACGCCCGGGTTCCCGGGTTCGATTCCCGGCGGGGTCAGGGATTTTCTCTGCCTCGTGATGGCTGGGTGTTGTGTGCTGTCCTTAGGTTAGTTAGGTTTAAGTAGTTCTAAGTTCTAGGGGACTGATGACCATAGATGTTAAGTCCCATAGTGCTCAGAGCCATTTGAACCATTTTTAAATATAGGTGGCTCTTCAGCTGTGAACTGTACTAAATACTGCAAAAACAATTAGATTTCCAAGTGACCCTGAACAAAGAAAAAGATAGGCCGCAAACTGCCGGAGAAACAACTGGGAGCCACGACCTGCCACTGAATTGCTTATCATACACTACTGGCCATTGAAATTGCTACACCAAGACCAAATGCAGATGATAAACGGGTATTCATTGGACAAAAATATTATACTAGAACGGACATGTGATTGCATTTTCACGCAATTTGGGTGCATAGATCCTGAGAAATCAGTACCCAGAACAACCACCTCCGCCCGTAATAACGGCCTTGATACGCCTGGGCATTGAGTCAAACAGAGCTTGCATGGCGTGTACAGGTACAGCTGCCCATGCAGCTTCAACACGATACCACAGTTCATCAAGAGTAGTGACTGGCGTATTGTGACGAGACAGTTGCTCGGCCACCATTGACCAGACGTTTTCAATTGGTGAGAGATCTGGAGAATGTGCTGGCCAGGGCAGCAGTCGAACATTTTCTGTATCTAGAAAGGCCCCTACAGGACCTGCAACATGCGATCGTGCATTATCCTGCTGAAATGTAGGGTTTCGCAGGGATCGTATGAAGGGTAGAGCCACGGGTCGTAACACATCTGAAATGTAACGTCCACTGTTCAAAGTGCCGTCCATGCGAGCAAGAGGCGACCGACACGTGTAACCAATGGCACCCCATACCATGACGCCGGGTGATACGCCAGTATGGCGATGACGAATACACGCTTGCAATATGCGTTCACCGCGATGTCACCAAACACGGATGCGACCATCATGATGCTGTAAACAGAACCTGGATTCATCCGACAAAATGACGTTTTGCCATTCGTGTACCCAGGTTCGTCATTGAGTATACCATCGCAGGCGCTCCTGTCTGTGATGCGGCGTCAAGGGTAACCGCAGCCATGGTCTCCGAGCTGATAGTCCGTGCTGCTGCAAACTTCGTCGAACTGTTCGTGCTGATGGTTGTTGTCTAGCAAACGTCCCCATCTGTTGACTCAGGGATCCAGACGTGGCTGGCCGGCCGAAGTGGCCGTGCGGTTAAAGGCGCTGCAGTCTGGAACCGCAAGACCGCTACGGTCGCAGGTTCAAATCCTGCCTCGGGCATGGATGTTTGTGATGTCCTTAGGTTAGTTAGGTTTAACTAGTTCTAAGTGCTAGGGGACTAATGACCTCAGCAGTTGAGTCCCATAGTGCTCAGAGCTATTTTTCCAGACGTGGCTGCATGATCCGTTACAGCCATGCGGATAAGTTGCCTGTCATCTCGACTGCTAGTGATACGAGGCCGTTGGGATCCAGCACGGCGTTCCGTATTACCCTCTGAACCCACCGATTCCATATTCTGCGAACAGTCAACGCGAGCAGCAATGTCGCGGTAAGATAAACCGCAATCGCGATAGGCTACAATCCGACCTTTATCAAAGTCGGAAACGTGATGGTACGCATTTCTCCTCTTTACACGAGGCATCACAACAACGTTTCACCAGGCAACGCCGGTCAACTCCTATTTGTGTATGGGAAATCGGTTGCAAACTTTCCTCATGTCAGCACGTTGTAGGTGTCGCCACCGGCGCCAACCTTGTGTGAATGCTCTGAAAAGCTAATCATTTGCATATCACAGCATCTTCTTCCTGTCGGTTAAATTTCGCGTCTCTAGCACGTCATCTTCGTGGTGTAGCAATTTTAATGGCCAGTTGTGTTTGTTAATAAAGGTAGTTATAAAGACGAAATGTGATTCTTCCTCCAATCGAAAACTATACTGAAGCAGTTCGTTTGAAGATTTTTGTATTCCCTGGATATTTTCACAATTGGCAAAGTGAAGAAAAATATTTATTGTGATGTATTTATACGTCACTATCACAAACATACATACACAAACTGAATAATGCTGAACACCGTAGTTACGCTAGGACGAGTGATAATTAACATATTTTTACAGTGAACTGGTCATTGTGAGGGAACCTGCACAATCAACGTAACTTTCAAAGAATAAAGCTTTGACCACAACTCAACAAGCATGAAGTTTTAAATGCCGTGATTTCCAGATGCACAAATTTTACAGTTGGTGCTTGGGGGAGGCGGGGGGGGGGGGGGGGCTGATTACTCAGAACGCCTTCCTGGGCAAGTAATAATTTAATCTAATGAACAAAATATGAAATAAAATTTTAGTTTTGGCTAATAGGCCTACCTGGACATACTTCTTTCTCTGTAACATGAAATTATACTTCTTTCCCCGCTGTATAATCAAAATGCTACTTCTCTTAAAATACCTCACCGTCCGAACAGGCCTTGGAAGGCCCAACGGGACCGACCGGTCGCCGTGTCATCCTCAGCCCACAGGCGTCACTGGATGCGGATATGGAGGGGCATGTGGTCAGCACACCGCTCTCCCGGCCGTATGTCAGTTTACGAGACCGGAGCCGCTACTTCTCAATAAAGTAGTTTGCCACACATGGGCTGAGTACACCCCGCTTGCCAACAGCGCTCGGCAGACTGGATGGTCACCCATCCAAGTGCTAGCCCGGTCCGACAGCGCTTAACTTCGGTGATCTGACGGGAACCGGTTTTACCACTGCGGCAAGGCCGCTGGCTCTTAAAATACCTACTTAAGATTAAAAAATAAACATCTCTCTTGCAAATGCCTATATACCGGAAAAAACTAATAAATAGGCCCTGGTTGTCACTGCATGACCCCCACATAACAAAACATTGGTACTGTATTCTTAGCTGATCACGTTTAGTATTTACAAACTACCACGCAAGTTTCGTACCCGCATTTCTAAGGCCATGTAATTTTGCATTTCAGTTTTTGAGTTAAATTAAAAGGGCACTCTAAATATCACTATACACCGCAGCTACTTTTCAGCATATTTCATGCATGTAACATCAAATATTTTATTTTCACTTACAAGGTAAACACCGCCGAATCCTCGGAACTCGGGAAAATATGGCGGACGATTCTCCCAGGAGAACGCGACCTGTCGAGGGCCACCATCCACCTCTTTACCCACACCTCACTGCCCGACGGGGAAACCTGCAGCACCGTGAGCCAGTTGCGGAGGTAGCAGTTAACCACCCACATGTTTTTTTTTGTTTTTTTCCGAAATGGCAAAAATTGTAATAGGACGTAACCGAACTCCACTGACAAAATTTCAGACAATATTAAGGGATCTATGAATGCATGGATTCACAATGATACTGATTCTCTTAGAAAACAGTGTAAGCAAAGTCAAACCTGCACTTATTACATTTGTAGACTTAGAGAAAGCTCTCGACAGTGTTGACTGGAATACGTTCTTTGAAATTCCTAAGATAGCAGAGGTAAAGTACAGGGAGCGAAGGGCTATATCCAACTTACATAGGTATCAGACGGCAGTTATAAGAATCGAGAGGTATAAAAGCGAAGCAGTCGTTAAGAAAGGACTGAGACAGAGGTGTAGCCTATCCCAGATGTTATTCAATCTGTATACTGAGCAAGAGATAAAGGAAACCAAAAAAAAAATTTGGAGGAGGAATTAAAGTCAGGGAGAAGAACTAAAACCTATGAGATTTGCTGATGACATTGTAGTTTTGACAGAGACAGCAAAGGATATGGAAGAGCAATTGAACGGAATGGATAGTATCTTAAAAAGAGGATACAAAATGAACGTCAACGAAAGCAAAAGAAGGATAATGGAATGAAGTTGAGTTAAAACATTCGATGCTGAGGAAATTACATTAGGAAACGAAGCACTAAAAGTAATAGATGAGTTTTTGCTGTTTGGGCGGCAAAATAACTGCTGTTGACGAAGTACAGAGAATATAAAATTTAACTGACAATGGCAAGAAAAGCGTTCCTTAAAGACATTTGTTAACATCGAATATAGATTTAAGTGTTACGAAGTCTTTTCTGAAGGTATTTGTTTGGAGAATAGCCTTGTGTGCAAGTGAAACGTGGACAATAAAAAGTTCAGATAAGAAGATAATAGCTTTTGAAATATGGTGGTACAGGAGAATGATGAAGGTTACATGGGTAGGTCATGTAACTAATGAGGATGTACCGAACACAACTGGGGAAAAAAGAAATTTGTTGCCCAACATGACTAAAAGAAGGTGTTGCTTGACAGTAGATATTCTGAGACATCATGGGACGACCAATTTAATATTGGAGGCAAGGGAAAGAGAGAAAGAGAGAGAGAGAGAGAGAGAGAGAGAGAGAGTTTGTGTTTGTGTGTGTGTGTGTTCGTGTGTGTGTTTGTGTGTGTGAGGGGCGGAGGGCGGATAGAAGTTGTAGAGAGAGATGGTGAGGTGAGTACAGTAAGCAGCTTCACAACAGTGTAGGTTGCAGTAGTTATTCGGAGATGAAGAGGCTTGCACACGGTTTATGGCTTTGGTAGCTTCAGTATTTGCACTGAAGACAACAACAAATGGCTCTGAGCACTATGGGACTTAACTGCTGAGGTCATCAGTCACCCAGAACTTAGAACTACTTAAACCTAACTAACCTAAGGACATCATTCACATCCATGCCCGAGGCAGGAGTCGAATCTGCGACCGTAGCGGTCGCGCCGTTCCACACTGTAGCACCTAGAACCGCTCGGCCACCTCGGCTGGCCAACAACAACTACAACATTGTGATAAAATTTTCTCGAGCCTCTGGCCGCGCCAAGTGGTTTAATGTCGAGGAGTCTACGGCCGAGTGCTCCTCGGCTCTTGACAAGTGGTGACTGTTTTTTTTTTATAAAAAAATCCTTTAGGGGAATGGTTGGCTGGTTGAGAGCTTACAGACTATTTGCAGTTCATGTTATTACTTTTTTCTTCTTACAATTTTTTACAATATATACCGTTATTTTTGGTACACTAAAACTGCACATGATATATGTTCATGAGTTAAGGTCCCTTCTGACAAAATGTCAGAAGCTAATTTCTAAATCCAAACAAAAAGTTATCTGATGGAATTACATTTTCCTAGAGACATTAGCCTCAACTTTATTTTCAATAAGAATAGAAGCTGAAGCAATAAATTAGAATTTGACGATCTAAAAAGGGAAAATGGGCTGATGGTGCGAACTGAATTTCTTGTGAGGGAGGGCACTGGACTGGGGTAGTCCACGCAGCGACGGTGGCGACAGCACTACGATGTTGTAGTGGACAGCACATCTGCCTAATAAGCAGCAGACCCAGGTTTCAAGTCCCAGCCGAATTTTAATTCATTTCTTCAGCTTCTATCCTTATCGAAGATAATGTTACTTGTTTGCGATGCAGTTTGTACAGCTTATGTAGTTATGACATATATTTTTTAACCTGTGTTTCTTACCATCTATTCCTTTAAATCTAAATCTAATTCTAAGTACATGTTTGAACGTTCTATTACACCTTGCAGTATTTTTCCAATTTTATATAGTGTCTTATTCAGTCCTTTAGGGGAATGGTTGGCTGGTTGAGAGCTTACAGACTATTTGCAGTTCATGTTATTACTTATAGCTTAAACTGTGTCGTAGGCTGTTGTTTCGCAGGTAATGGTGTGTGTTTCAGTCATCTTGGGTGTACTCGTCTACGTTTGCTGGGTCTATGTGTCATAGAGTGGTCGTGTCTCTTATTACCTTTTCAACGTCGCCACTTGTGTCTTCACATTCGTCTTTTGTGCTGTGAGCTGTAACTAAGGGACTCCCTCGGGCATGGGTGTGTATGTTGTTCTTAGCATAAGTTAGTTTAATTAGTGTGTAAGTCAAGGGACCGATGACCTCAGCAGTTTGGTCCCTTAGAAATTCACACACATTTGAACATTTGAACTAAGGGACGGTGAATCTGTTTATGTCGTGTGTTTTCCGCTGCCTCTGCTCTTCTTCCATAGCCAGGCTACTGCTCCCTTTGAATTCACTGGTCCCCCATTCCAGCGCCATGTAAGGTAAAGTTTTGCTTACCCCAGCCATCCGCTTCAACATTCCAGTGGCCAGGTCCCAAACGGTGCATAGCTGCATGCCACCTTCTTTATTGATGACCACATCGACAACATCCATGATCACATCAAATTCACAGTGGAGGTGGAGACGGACGGTGCCTTGCTGTTGCCGTGTCCACCGAAAGGCAAATGAGTGTCTCAGCCACAGAGTTTACCGAAAACCCACCAACATGGACCAGTAACCGCACGCTGCCAGCTACCAACAAACCAGCACTGAAAGATCCCATTCCGAAGGGCTTGGAGCATCGAGTAAAAGCAGGCCTCGAAAATCTGCCGAAAGAATTGTGCAAAGTGTTCAGAGCAGCCGGCTACAATAACCGTCAAATTTCGCAATCCCAAGACATGTAACCAGAAGACCCCTAGGGTGACGCGAAGAAGCTTGCGTTTTTGCAGTTCTGTGGCTGGGTAACAGGGAAGATTACCCGGTTGCTAAAGAGACACAAAATCATCTTAACCTTCAGGTCTCCAACAAAAATTCGACAACTCATGAGACCTGTGAAAGACGACGTAGGCAAGAAAAAGCTAGGAATACGCAAAATACACTTCGAGTGTGGACACTTTCGTAATACGAGATGTTTCTTTCAGTGACATCCTGGATAATTAGCGGTAGCAGAACACACTCAGGAAAATGGACACCAAGTAGCATACATTCTATAAGACTTATTTTTATTAAACGGATAAATCGTTCCTGGGATAGCAAAGCAATCGAGATAAAAATTTCTACATCTACATCTACATCTACATGCATACTCCGCAATCCACCACGCGGTGCGTGGCGGAGGGTACCTCGTACCACAACTAGCATCTTCTCTCCCTGTTCCAGTCCCAAACAGAACGAGGGAATACTGACTGCCTATATGCCTCTGTACGAGCCCTAATCTCTCTTATCTTATCTTTGTGGTCTTTCCGCGAAATGTAAGTTGGCGGCAGTAAAATTGTACTACAGTCAGCCTCAAATGCTGGTTCTCTAAATCTCCTCAATAGCGATTCACGAAAAGAACGCCTCCTTTCCTCTAGAGACCCCCACCCGAGTTCCTGAAGCATTTCCGTAACACTCGCGTGATGATCAAACCTACCAGTAACAAATCTAGCAGCCCGTCTCTGAGTTGCTTCTATGTGCTCCCTCAATCCGACCTGATAGGGATCCGAAACGGTCGAACAGTACTCAAGAATAAGTCGTGTTAGTGTTTTATAAGCGGTCTCCTTTACAGATGAACCACATCTTCCCGAAATTCTACCAATGAACCGAAGACGACTATCGGCCTTCCCCACAACTGCCATTACATGCTTGTCCCACTTCATATCGCTCTGCAATATTACGCCCAAATATTTAATCGACGTGACTGTGTCAAGCGCTACACTACTAATGGAGTATTCAAACATTACAGGATTCTTTTTCCTATTCATCTGCATTAATTTACATTCATCTATATTTAGAGTTAGCTGCCATTCTTTACACCAATCACAAATCCTGTCCAAGTCATCTTGTATCCTCCTACAGTCGCTCAACGACGACACCTTCCCGTACACCACAGCATCATCAGCAAACAGCCGCACATTGCTATCCACCCTATCCAAAATATCATTTATGTAGATAGAAAACACAGTGGACCTACCACACTTCCCTGGGGCACTCCAGATGATACCCTCACCTCCGATGAACACTCACCATCGAGGACAACGTACTGGGTTCTATTACTTAAGAAGTCTTCGATCCACTCACATATTTCGGAACCAATCCCATATGCTCGTACCTTAGTTAGGATTCTGCAGTGGGGCACCGAGTGCAACGCTTTCCGGAAGTCAAGGAATGTGGCATCCGTCTGATACCCATCATCCATGGTTCGCAAGATATCATGTGAAGAAAGGGCGAGTTGCGTTTCGCAGGAGCGATGCTTTCTAAAGCCGTGCTGATGCGTAGACAGCAACTTCTCTGTCTCAAGGAAATTCATTATATTCGAACTGAGAATATGTTCGAGAATTCCGCAACAAATCGATGTTAAGGATATTGGTCTGTAATTTTGAGGATCCGTCCTTCTACGCTTCTTATATACAGGCGTCACCTGCGTTTTTTTCCAGTAGCTCGGGACTTTACGTTGGGCAAGAGATTCGTGATAAATGCAAGCTAAGTAAGGAGCCAATGCAGTAGAGTACTCTCTGTAAAACCGAATTGGAATCCCATCAGGACCTGTCGATTTATTTATTTTCAACCCATTCAGCTGCTTCACAACCCCAGGGATGTCTATCACTATGTCCTCCATACGAGAATCTGTACGAGACTCAAACGGCGGTATGTTTGTACGATCCTCCTGCGTGAAAGATTTCTCAAATGCTAAATTTAAAATTTCAGCTTTCGTTTTGCTGTCTTCCGTTGCCAGGCCAGACTGATCAGTGAGTGACTGGATGGAAGCCTTCGACCCGCTTACCGATTTTACGTAAGACCAGAATTTCCTTGGGTTTTCAGCAAGATCTTTTGCTAAGGTATGACGGTGGTAGTGGTTGAATGCTTCGCGCATCGCTCTTTTTACAGCAGCACGAATCTCTACTACCTTTTGCCTGTCCTCATTCTCCGGATCTTTCTTGTACCGCGAGTGCAACTGCCTTTGCTTCCTGAGCATTCTCCGAATTGCGCTGTTAAACCACGGTGGGTCTTTTCCGTCCGTAACCCAATTTTTCGGCACATACT
The DNA here is from genome assembly GCF_023898315.1 of Schistocerca nitens. NCBI lineage: Eukaryota > Metazoa > Arthropoda > Insecta > Orthoptera > Acrididae > Schistocerca > Schistocerca nitens. The sequence goes on along the minus strand of NC_064621.1, from coordinate 59,935,515 downwards.
TGTCCAATGCGTGATTTACAATGTGTTTAAAATTTGCCCATAATTCTTCCACGTCCATCGTACCGGAAGTAAATGAAGTGGGATACTAACAATCGCTTATCTGCTCTTTCTAGTAAGAATACTCTCCTAGCCTTCTTGACCGACTTTTTAACTTTCGTAACCATAGTCGTAATGACAACATCATGATCACTAATCCCTGTCTCAACACTGACACCGTCGATGAGGTCTGGTCTATTCGTGGCTACCAGATCTAAAATATTTCCATTACGCGTTTGCTGTCGATTTAGCTGCTCAAGACAGTTTTCGGATAATGTGTTCAAAAGTAATTCACACGACGGCTTGTCTGTACCACCTGTAATGAATCGATAGACATCCCAGTCTATACTAGGTAGGTTGAAGTCGCCTCCGACTAATATAGCATGATCCGGGTACTTCTACGAAACAGAGTGTAGACTCCCTTTGAATGATTCTAGAACTGTGACGGTGGAACCTGGTGGCCGGTAACAACACCCCACAATTAACTTTATTTCCCCTAGCCCTGTTAAACGTGTCCAGATAACTTCACAATCACACTCGACTTCGACCTCAGTAGACACAATATTTTTGTCAACTGCAATGAAGACACCACCTCCTACGGTGTCTAATTTGTCTTTCCGATACGCGTTCCAACCCTCACTAAATATTCCAGAACTTCCTATCTCAGGGTTCAGCGAGGTCTCAGTCCCGAGAATAATTTGCGCGCCACACGCTTCCTGGAGGGCAGTAAATTCAGGAACTTTATTCCGAACACTGAAAATTTACTGCTAATATCTTGATAGCTGAAGTGTCTTTACACTGAGCGCGTCCTGATTTCCCTGCCTGCACGTCGACTGGTGAGTGTTCATCAAGACACCTCGCACTACTGCCTAGCCTAAAAAACCCCCACGTGCACGCCACAAGTACTCTGCTACCCGAGTAGCCGCTTCCTTTGTGTAGTGCACCCCTGGCCTATATAGGGGCGTCCTACAATTTCCCACCCAATAGCGCAAGTCTAGAAATCTGCAGCCAAGACCGTCACAGAGTCGACGAAGCCTCTGGTTGAGACCCTCCACTCGGCTCCAAACCAAAGGACCCCGATCCACTCTGGGAACGATGCTGCAAATAGAGAGCTCTGCTTGCACCCCGCGTGCGAGACCAGTGGTCTTCACCAAATCCGCCAGCCGCCTGTACGAACTGAGGATCGCCTCAGAACCCAAGCGACAGGCATCATTGGTGTCGATGTGAGCAACTACTTGCAGGCAATTGGACCCCGTACACTCGATAGCCTCAGTGCACGTTGGATTTCTTTCCAGCCCTGTACGCTATTTCCCTAAGGGGCTCCATCACCCGCCTAACGTTGGAGCTCCCAATAACCAGCAAGCCTTTGCCCCCCTGTGCCTGCTCGGGCCTGCTGAAGGAGCGGCCACCTGCCCACTGACAGGATGAACGGGCGAGGCCAGCCAGCCAGCCTCTTCATTGACCCTCCGCCCCGAGCGACGCGAACGCGTTGCAGTCCGCCACTCACCCTGAGGTGAGGGCGGCCCCAACGCACAGGGTACATTAGAAGGTGCCTCCGCGGCTGAGACAGCGGACGCAGCAAGCGACACCTGGGGTGTCTCAAGCGACGCGCCACACCCTCCGCCGTCGCTGCACCTCGAGGCAGCAGCCTGAAGGCGGCTGACCGTGGCCAACAGCACGCTCAGCTGCTCGCGAACCGCGGCCAGCTCCTCCTGCGCCCGTACACAGCACGCACACGCCCTATCCATCCTACTGCTAATATCGAACGACTCCGCGAATTCGTACTCTACAGCTTGGAATGGGCACTACTGACGTAACAGACGGTACCGTCGCTATATAAGCGCGACAGCAGCAGCCACACAAAAAGTCACCACTTGACAATGGGAGGGGAGTACTCGGCCGAAGGCTCGAGGACTTTAAACCATGTGACGCGGTAGGAGGCTGGAGAAAATTTTATCAGACGTTTTAGGATATTTTTGGTGTATTTTGGTTAAGGGACTCGTTGCAGAGCAATAATATAAATACAATTTATACGGTGTTTTATTCCAAATATCTGTGTTACTGCGAAAATAGCTTAACAAGAGAAAAGGCCTGTAATATTCATTGACCAAAAGAAAACAACCCAAAACACAGAATAATTCAACAACCCTTAGACGAAGCACTTACATTTTTATCAGAGTGCCTGTAATCTACCGCTACGTTTACAGTAAAGTACGTAACAAATGCGGAAGCGTTACAATTAGACTGAAGTTACTGAACGGGGAGTTGACAATGAAAGGCACGTATAGTAGAATTGAAATGAAATTGTTGCCTTTGCTTTGACAAGTCAAGTACAAATTATATGCACTACAACAGAAAATTTAGTCTGTAGTTTATGTCTGAAGTTTTGTGTGCTGTTTATAGCCATGTAATTGTGATTTAACTCATTGTTGCACAATGGATTTTTTTTTACTATCTGACGGCATAATAATAAAAAAAGAATCCGCAACGTACAGTGTCTGTTCTTAAGTACTGACTCGAATGACTCTCATGCTGAAAGTCTGCCTTGATCTGTCCTCTAAGACACAAATGATAGTTTCCTGGTATACTAACAATCTGTTTTGTTTTACCTATATACCTATAACCCTGGCTGAGTTAGTTATCCCAGCGCGGTGACGCTACTGTAAATTTTTGTCGCGGGGTTCGTGGGAAGATGATCCTGTTAAATCAGAAGCTCAAAACTGTACTCACTTTTTAGTTACAAATTACTATCAGTCTCTTAGTTTCTCGACACCATCTATTAATGTACGTAGTTAATACCGATTCCACTATCTTTTTTAAACGATTTTGTGATGCTTTCCGCTGACATTTTCTTTTCAGCTTTAGACCATTTTCAGGTAGCTAAATCGGAAGCATTACACATTAAATACGGTTGTATCCTGTATGAATTACACATGAGAACAGGTCTCATACCATGATTATAACTTGCTTTATAAAGGATTCGTTAATGGTATTTTGTATTTGTTAATCGAGCTCTAAATGAAAATGCGGTCACTGTTTGTGACTAAATAGTAAACTTTATTCTTCTACAGACCGAACATAACTCAATCAGTGACAAATCTGAAATAAGCAAAAGAACATGTACAAAAAGCGTCCGCAGCAACAATACCAACGATGAAGTTGCAGTAGAGGGATTGATTCTAAATGACATCTTCCCAGATCCCCACTAGAAGCGGTGCCTCTCAGTACTTCATCCTCATAGTTCAAATTAAAGGGTTCTTGACAGGGGCTTCATGATCGTGTTTGTGAGCATTCCTTTCGTTCAAATTTGCTGTCTTGTGATTTAAAAAAAAAATGTTCAAATGTCTGTGAAATCTCATGGGACTTAACTGCTAAGGTCATCAGTCCCGAAGCTTACACACTACTTAACCTAAATTATCCTAAGGACAAACACACACCCATGCCCGAGAGAGGACTCGAACCTCCGCTGGGACCAGCCGCACAGTCCATGACTGCAGCGCCTCAGACCGCTAGGCTAATCACGCGCGGCTCTTGTGGTTTCTTCTGAATCAGTTTTTTCCCTGATGAAATGATGCCTGGTGTCAATGTGTTTAGTGCCACACTTGTATCGACTTGTCTTTAACAGATGAATTGCACATTTGTTGTCGCAAAACAATTTAACGTCTCTTTGCAGCCAGAATGCTTCCTCACAGGCAGAAGTTAAAGCCGTGTGCTCTGCTTCTGTCGTCTTGGTTGTTTTCTGCTATTCCACGAAATTAGCGCACCTTGCGACATGAACAGCAAACCGGTGGTCGATTATCTCCAGTGTGCCCAGGCCAGTCAGCATCAGAATGTCCTGTGATGTCGTGGGGCTCACCTGCAGAAAATTGTTTGAAACCTTTGCTTCTCTTTAGACATCGTAGGATTCTTTTTACATGTTCATCTCACATTGCTCCTTTACAAATACAGTTCAAAGTGTGGAGCACCATGATTACGACAGTCTACAGCGACGCACCATATACTGTCTGAGACGCTATGGGATTCCAAGATTTCCACCCACTACGCCCGCGGCAAGCTTGAGGGCGAAGGGTAATTTTGGCATTACTATTGTCAACAGCAAGCACGGGAGGGAACGGAACATGTTTGTTTCCAAACTCTGTAACGAGCCGCTGGAGAAAATGGATCACTTATACTAAAATACTCACAAAGCATCCTAGAATGACCGTCGAAATTTTGTCTGTGGATTTTACATTCACTCCGTACATGTAATATGTATAAAATTTCTCGCCTGAGATTATTCTATTACAAAAGACAATGTTAGTCGTTTTAACTTGCTGATTCGTAACTATAAATGCCGGAATCAGTCACAAAACAATATTCGTACTTCTTAATACGACCTACACCGTTCGTCCAGAACGTTCCGATACATATTATTCCTGCCGTAGCGCAGTAAGCAAAGTGGCAGTCTGTAAACAACAGATGCATTCGACCATTTGTGAGCAGAAAGTGCTGAATATTCGACCTGCGAGCGGAGTGAGTCGCAAAACGGTACGGATTTAGGAACTGTACAGTTCTAAATCAAGTGATCAATACATTCTCCAAAGTGTTTTGAAGAAGCGAGAAGTGTGTGCAAAGTTTGGCCCATACACCTTGGTTCCAGAATAAGAAACAACGGAGTTTGGACGCCTGGCGCGACTTGACTCAAACGAAGGACGTGGACAATTCTTTCCTGTAAAGAATCTTCACGCGTGATGAGAATTGGTTGTTATCAGTACGAATCTATCATAAAACGACAATGTGCAGAATAGGTTTCCGATGTTCCCCGAGACCGAATAGCGTGGGAATGTGACGCGCGAGTTGGATAACATCCCAAAAAAAGACTTATCACACAGTTTCACCTGGTTGTATGAACGCTCTCTGCATTTTACTCAGGCGGGGGAAAAGGTATAGAACAGCTGAAGCATTAAAAGCACATCTTAACTTTACTCTGTTTTTTGATTAAAGGAATCTTGGAAGTTGTTGGAGTGACTTCCTCTTTAGTGACTGTTGTAACACACCGCACCAGTTGCAGGTTGTAACAGTAATAACAGAACGAAGCAATTAGTTTCAGTTATCATAACGGTTTACATTCATAGATACTGAGAAAGGTTGTAACTTTTTTTAAACAAAATCTATGCTAATATCCTTTCCGAAGGAAGACATCGATTCACTTTGTATTAATTTATGTATTGGAAAATACACACATAAATGCATCACCTTGTATTAGACAACAACGAAGATTGTGGCGTATGATAAGACAGTGGGTTCGTATTCGAGAGAATAGCGGTTCAAACCGTCGTTCGGCCGAACATGTTTCTGTTTTCCTTTGTTTCCTGTAATCGCTAAAGGCAAATGGCTGGATGACTCTTTAGAATAGAACGCAGATGATCTCACTTTCGTCCATCCCCCCAGCTCTGTCTCTAATGACCATGTCATCAACGGGACGTTGGGCCCCAATCATCCCTCCTGCCGACAATTTCATCATGAGAATGGAGAAGTCAGAACTGATAGGGGAACCAGCCAAGAAGGTTCCATACCAAAAAAAAATCAGCAGACTTAATAAGGAACCCTTTGAGGTCGCAAATTCGACCTTTAGTACTCGTAATGCTCATTGTGTCATTGTGTCAACAATTATGACAAGAAAAATATTAGCTGGTAATGATTAACAATGTGCATCAAGAGGGTGACATAAAATGAATGTCTGGGAGGTGCAGAGATCAACCTTCTATCGGTTGTATGTACACTCCTGGAAATGGAAAAAAGAACACATTGACACCGGTGTGTCAGACCCACCATACTTGCTCCGGACACTACGAGAGGGCTGTACAAGCAATGATCACACGCACGGCACAGCGGACACACCAGGAACCGCGGTGTTGGCCGTCGAATGGCGCTAGCTGCGCAGCATTTGTGCACCGCCGCCGTCAGTGTCAGCCAGCTTGTCGTGGCATACGGAGCTCCATCGCAGTCTTTAACACTGGTAGCATGCCGCGACAGCGTGGACGTGAACCGTATGTGCAGTTGACGGACTTTGAGCGAGGGCGTATAGTGGGCATGCGGGAGGCCGGGTGGACGTACCGCCGAATTGCTCAACACGTGGGGCGTGAGGTCTCCACAGTACATCGATGTTGTCGCCAGTGGTCGGCGGAAGGTGCACGTGCCCGTCGACCTGGGACCGGACCGCAGCGACGCACGGATGCACGCCAAGACCGTAGGATCCTACGCAGTGCCGTAGGGGACCGCACCGCCACTTCCCAGCAAATTAGGGACACTGTTGCTCCTGGGGTATCGGCGAGGACCATTCGCAACCGTCTCCATGAAGCTGGGCTACGGTCCCGCACACCGTTAGGCCGTCTTCCGCTCACGCCCCAACATCGTGCAGCCCGCCTCCAGTGGTGTCGCGACAGGCGTGAATGGAGGGACGAATGGAGACGTGTCGTCTTCAGCGATGAGAGTCGCTTCTGCCTTGGTGCCAATGATGGTCGTATGCGTGTTTGGCGCCGTGCAGGTGAGCGCCACAATCAGGACTGCATACGACCGAGGCACACAGGGCCGACACCCGGCATCATGGTGTGGGGAGCGATCTCCTACACTGGCCGTACACCACTGGTGATCGTCGAGGGGACACTGAATAGTGCACGGTACATCCAAACCGTCATCGAACCCATCGTTCTACCATTCCTAGACCGGCAAGGGAACTTGCTGTTCCAACAGGACAATGCACGTCCGCATGTATCCCGTGCCACCCAACGTGCTCTAGAAGGTGTAAGTCAACTACCCTGGCCAGCAAGATCTCCGGATCTGTCCCCCATTGAGCATGTTTGGGACTGCATGAAGCGTCGTCTCACGCGGTCTGCACGTCCAGCACGAACGCTGGTCCAACTGAGGCGCCAGGTGGAAATGGCATGGCAAGCCGTTCCACAGGACTACCTCCAGCATCTCTACGATCGTCTCCATGGGAGAATAGCAGCCTGCATTGCTGCGAAAGGTGGATATACACTGTACTAGTGCCGACATTGTGCATGCTCTGTTGCCTGTGTCTATGTGCCTGTGGTTCTGTCAGTGTGATCATGTGACGTATCTGACCCCAGGAATGTGTCAACAAAGTTTCCCTTTCCTGGGACAATGAATTCACGGTGTTCTTATTTCAATTTCCAGGAGTGTATTACACTTCACAACATGCACATCGCCCACATTCAAGAAATGCTCAAAACAAATCGGTAACTTGCACCTTGAACAGTGGATGAAAAATAGCGCGTCACAAAGGTTCGCGTCGTCTAGATCGAAGGCGAACTCCTCGGCAGCTACAAACCGTGCATGACTTTCAGCTAGGTATCCACTCTTAAAGAATATGGAATCACATTGGCGTAACGGAGTGCTGAGAACTGATGGAATGTTATGGCATGCAGCCGAATACCACAGAATCTGTCCTGGAGCTTATCGTGAAACTAGCTGTCCTTTAAGGCGTAGCGCAGATGGTGCGATAACATGTTTTACAGGCATGGAAAAAACAAACATCCAGAGGCTGAATTTGTTCCTTGTTTAAAGGTGGTATGAACTGGAATGTCACACACTCTTAGGAGGAATAGTTTGCTCTCAACGAGTATCATCTTTATACACAGACCAGAAATCAAGCAAAAGCAAGTTATTTTGGTCAAAAGCAGTGCTCATATCAGAGTTGTAGTTCTCTTACGCCCATTTTCGACTCTTGCTTGCTGTGACGTAAATATCCCTACTGCCCTTGCAGGTTCACACACACGAGAAAGAATCGTAGGGGACAGAGCACCTCTACCTTCTCTCAGCACAATAAATAACTTCCCAGCCATTTAACATCCGGCATAATTGTATACGAAGGCCTTAAGACATCTGTGTTAGTTACTGTTGACAGAGCTCTCTTGGTATTCCTTGCGTTCTTTTGACATACATTTCCTCTTTATATCACAATTGGTTCCTTACTGAACAATGGGAAAAGTTTGTTTATCTCATTTACAATTTTCTGGCCGATTCCGCAGTTTGCTATGCATCAACAAGTTGACACTTTGTTTGACATTATGTCAACCGATTCTGTAGCGCTGCTTGAAGTTATACTACCTTCTACTGCTTCCCTTGGAATCACTTTACTGGCCGGACGGAGTGGCCGAGCGGTTCTAGGCGCTACAGTCTGGAACCGCGCGACCGCTGCGGTAGAAGGTTCGAATCCTGCCTCGGGCATGGATGTGTGTGATGTACCTAGGTTAGTTCGGTTAAAGTAGTTCTAAGTTATAGGCGACTGATGACCTCAGACGTTAAGTCCCATAGTGCTCACAGCCAATTGAACCATTTCACTTTACACTATGTCACACGCAGTTTGATGTGCATAACGTATGAGGTCACTATCGTGCGCATCCTGTAAATTCTATCAAGCATTCTTGAAACACACAAACACCATTTTTTGTCACAAGTGCCGCGCGGGGTAGTCATGCGGTCTTAGGTGCCTTGTCACGGTCTGCGCGGCTCCTCCAATGAGGGTCGAGTCCTCCCTCGGGCATGGGTGTGTGTGTCGTCCTTAGCGTAAGTTAGTTGAAAGATTACGTGGTGTGTAAGCTTAGGGACCGATGACTTCAGCAGTTTGGTCCCATAAGAGCTTGCCACAAATTTCCAATTGTCACAAATGTACCTTGTCCTCCCTCGAATAGTCATAGTTTTCTTGACGCACTGTCCGCCTGCTTAGCTGAGTGGACGTCACCGACTGTGCGGCCCCTCCTGCCGGAGGTTCGAGTCCTCCCTCGGGCATGGGTGTGTGCGTTGTCCTCAGCGTAAATTATGTTTAAGTTTAAAAAAGAAAGAAAGAAAAAAAGTGGTAACGTGCTTGCCTTCCATGCAGCGGGCCCGGGTTCGATTTGCGACCGGGTTGGAGATTTTCTCCGCTCGTGGACTGGGTGTTGTGTTGTCCTCATCATCATTTCATCCTCATCACCAGCACGCAAGTTGCCCAGTGTGGCGTCCACTGAAACAAGACTTCCCCGGATGGCGCCTCCCGGCCAACAATGTCACGCGCTCATTTCATTTTTGTTTTTTTCTTACGCACTACACGGTCATTGCTACGGACTTATTCGAAGTCTGTTCATAACTGTTTTTTTTTCACTATGCTACGGACGATCTTGCATGTACGTAGTTATTTTTAGTACCTACTCCTTGGACAATGATTGCCCTTTACTACGTTTTACCGGAGACGGGATTTGTGGCTCCCTGTCCAACAAGGATGACGATGTTCGACACCTGTTTCAATATCACTTTCGCTTGCCAAGCACGTATCATCATCATTGTACTCCTTATGTACATTGTCCGCTCAGTCGAGCTTATACGACACCACACATTCCACTGACTCATCTTGCTGAAACGCTAATATTTCATCTGCCACTTCTTTCCCACTCTATGAAAATCCTTGGATTCCTTTCTGTCGAAATTTCACCTTCTGAAACTGTTATAGATATAATGCAATGTCTGCTTTGTTGATCGTTGCCATTGCTCTGCTTTCTATGAACACCACCAGCATTGTAGCACTGTTGTGAATTACTCGTCGACTAAACAGTTCAAGTACGCTCCGCGGCCTAATGCAGCGCTCACCATCGAATACCTCCAGTGGGGCCCGCTGTAGTCATGAGCAGCCAGTACTGTAGTTGCATAGTTGACAATATGCGACGAACGCCGAAAACATAACTGGCCTTTTACGACTTGGCACTCAAGGGGTTCCTTGTTAGAATAAATTTGCAGAACGAGTTTGGAAAACGTGTTAATTGAACACGTTTGAGTCACCTACGTTTTGCTGGTTTTGCTGATAACATCGTATTATTGTTATTATTATTATTTGCTCAACTGCAGGTAAACTTCAACAAATAATGGAAGACTTTAAAGCAGAAAGTTAAATTTCGATTGGTTTAGATTGGAAATTCAACTATTGTTGTTGTTGCTGTTGTTGTGGTCTTCAGTCCAAAGACTGGTTTGATGCAGCTCTCCTTGCTACTCTGTCCTGTGCAAGCCTCTTCATCTCCGAGTAACTACTACAACCTACATCCTTCTGAATCTGCTTAACGTCTTCATCTCTAGGTCACCCTTTACAATTTTTGCCTTCCACGTCACCCTCCAGTATTAAATTGGTGATCTCTTGATGGTTCAGAACGCGTCCTACCAACCGATCCCTTGAAACATCCTGCCAGATTAAAACTGTGTGCCGGACCGAGACTCGAACTCGAGACCTTTTCCTTTCGCGGGCAAGTGCTCTACCATCTGAGATACCCAAGCACGACTCACGCCCCGTCCTCACAGCTTCATTTCCGCCAGTACCTCGTCTCCTACTTTCCAAATTTCACAGAAGCTCTCCTGCGAACCTTGCAGAACTAGCACTCCCCGGGAGAAAGGATATTGCGAAGACATAGCTTGCGCAAAACTATAGACCTGTATCTCTGACGTCGATCTGTTGTAGAATTTTGCAACATGTTTTTTGCTCGAGTATCATGTCGTTTTTGGAAACCCAGAATCTACTCTGTAGGAATCAACATGGATTCCGGAAACAGCGATCGTGTGAGACCCAACTCGCTTTATTTGTTCATGAGACCCAGAAAATATTAGATGCAGGCTCCTAGGTAAATGCTATTTTCCTTGACTTCCGGAAGGCGTTCGATACAGTTCCGCACTGTCGCCTGATAAACAAAGTAAGAGCCAACGGAATATCAGACCAGCTGTGTGGCTGGATTGAAGAGTTTTTAGCAAACAGAATACAGCATGTTGTTATCAATGGAGAGACGTCTACAGACGTTAAAGTAACCTCTGGCGTGCCACAGGTGAGTGTTATGGGACCATTGCTTTCCACAATATATATAAATGACCTAGTAGATAGTGTCGGAAGTTCCATGCGGCTTTTCGCGGATGATGCTGTAGTATACAGAGAAGTTGTAGCATTAGAAAATTGTAGCGAAATGCAGGAAGATCTACAGCGGATAGGCACTTGGTGCAGGGAGTGGCAACTGACCCTTAACATAGACAAATGTAATGTATTGCGAATACATAGAAAGAAGGATCCTTTATATGATAGCGGAACAAACACTGGTAGCAGTTACTTTTGTAAAATATCTGGGAGTATGCGTGCGGAACGATTTGAAGTGGAATGATCATATAAAATTAATTGTTGGTAAGGCGGGTACCAGGTTGAGATTCATTGGGAGAGTCCTTAGAAAATGTAGTCCATCAACAAAGGAGGTGGCTTACAAAACACTCGTTCGACCTATACTTGAGTATTGCTCATCAGTGTGGGATCCGTACCAGATCGGGTTGACGGAGGAGATAGAGAAGATCCAAAGAAGAGCGGCGCGTTTCGTCACAGGGTTATTTGGTAACCGTGATAGCGTTACGGAGATGTTTAATAAACTCAAGTGGCAGACTCTGCAAGAGAGGCACTCTGCATCGCGGTGTAGCTTGCTCGCCAGGTTTCGAAAGGGTGCGTTTCTGGATGAGGTATCGAATATATTGCTTCCCCCTACTTATACCTCCCGAGGAGATCACGAATGTAAAATTAGAGAGATTCGAGCGCGCACGGAGGCTTTCCGGCAGTCGTTCATCCCACGACCCATACGCAACTGGAACAGAAAAGGGAGGTAATGACAGTGGCACGTAAAGTGCCCTCCACCACACACCGTTGGGTGGCTTGCGGAGTATAAATGTAGATGTAGATGTAGATGTAGCCACAGCCTTCTTCTAGTCAAGATGTGCCACAAATTCCTGTTCTCTCTAGTTCTGTTCAGCACCTCCTCATTAGTTACGTCATCTACTCATCTAATACCGCTACGTGACATTGGATTGTTGACATAGTAGATACCAATGTGCAGAGTACAGCGTACAGGAAAGGACCTGTTCAGTGGCATTCTCGCGCGTTGTTGTTGTTGTTGTTGTGGTCTTCAGTCCTGAGACTGGTTTGATGCAGCTCTCCATGCTACTCTATCCTGCGCAAGCTTCTTCATCTCCCAGTACCTACTGCAGCCTACATCCTTCTGAATCTGCTTGGTGTATTGATCTCCTGGTCTCCCTCTACGATTTTTACCCTCCACGCTGCCCTCCAGTACTAAATTGATGATCCCTTGATGCCTCAGAACATGTCCTACCAACCGATCCCTTCTTCAAGTTGTGCCACAAACTTCTCTTCTCCCCAATCCTCTTCAACACCTCCTCATTAGTTATGTGATCTACCCATCTAATCTCCAGCATTCTTCTGTAGCATCACATTTCAAAAGGTTCTATTCTCTTCTTGTCTAAACTACACTCCTGGAAATTGAAATAAGAACACCGTGAATTCATTGTCCCAGGAAGGGGAAACTTTATTGACACATTCCTGGGGTCAGATACATCACATGATCACACTGACAGAACCACAGGCACATAGACACAGGCAACAGAGCATGCACAATGTCGGCACTAGTACAGTGTATATCCACCTTTCGCAGCAATGCAGGCTGCTATTCTCCCATGGAGACGATCGTAGAGATGCTGGATGTAGTCCTGTGGAACGGCTTGCCATGCCATTTCCACCTGGCGCCTCAGTTGGACCAGCGTTCGTGCTGGACGTGCAGACCGCGTGAGACGACGCTTCATCCAGTCCCAAACATGCTCAATGGGGGACAGATCCGGAGATCTTGCTGGCCAGGGTAGTTGACTTACACCTTCTAGAGCACGTTGGGTGGAACGGGATACATGCGGACGTGCATTGTCCTGTTGGAACAGCAAGTTCCCTTGCCGGTCTAGGAATGGTAGAACGATGGGTTCGATGACGGTTTGGATGTACCGCGCACTATTCAGTGTCCCCTCGACGATCACCAGTGGTGTACGGCCAGTGTAGGAGATCGCTCCCCACACCATGATGCCGGGTGTCGGGCCTGTGTGCCTCGGTCGTATGCAGTCCTGATTGTGGCGCTCACCTGCACGGCGCCAAACACGCATACGACCATCATTGGCACCAAGGCAGAAGCGACTCTCATCGCTGAAGACGACACGTCTCCATTCGTCCCTCCATTCACGCCTGTCGCGACACCACTGGAGGCGGGCTGCACGATGTTGGGGCGTGAGCGGAAGACGGCCTAACGGTGTGCGGGACCGTAGCCCAGCTTCATGGAGACGGTTGCGAATGGTCCTCGCCGATACCCCAGGAGCAACAGTGTCCCTAATTTGCTGGGAAGTGGCGGTGCGGTCCCCTACGGCACTGCGTAGGATCCTACGGTCTTGGCGTGCATCCGTGCGTCGCTGCGGTCCGGTCCCAGGTCGACGGGCACGTGCACCTTCCGCCGACCACTGGCGACAACATCGATGTACTGTGGAGACCTCACGCCCCACGTGTTGAGCAATTCGGCGGTACGTCCACCCGGCCTCCCGCATGCCCACTATACGCCCTCGCTCAAAGTCCGTCAACTGCACATACGGTTCACGTCCACGCTGTCGCGGCATGCTACCAGTGTTGAAGACTGCGATGGAGCTCCGTATGCCACGGCAAACTGGCTGACCCTGAGGGCGGCGGTGCACAAATGCTGCGCAGCTAGCGCCATTCGACGGCCAACACCGCGGTTCCTGGTGTGTCCGCTGTGCCGTGCGTGTGATCATTGCTTGTACAGCCCTCTCGCAGTGTCCGGAGCAAGTATGGTGGGTCTGACACACCGGTGTCAATGTGTTCTTTTTTCCATTTCCAGGAGTGTATTCATCGCCCATGTTTCACTTCCACACATGGCTACGATTCATGCAAATACTTTCAGGAAATCATGAACTTAAATTTATACTTGATGTTAACGAATTTCCCTTCTTCAGAAACGCTTTCCTTTCCATAGCCAGTCTACATTTTACGCGGAAGAGCCCAAGAAACTGGTACACCTGCCTAATATCGTTTAGGGCCCCCTCGAGCACGTAGAAGTGCCGTAACACCACGTGGCATGGACTCGGCCAGTGTCTGAAGTTGTGCTGGAGAGAATTGACAGCGTCAGTCCTGCAGGGCTGTCCGTAAATCCGTATGAGTACGAGAGGGTGGACATCTCTTCTGAACAGCACGTTGCAAGGCATCACAGATATGCCCAATAATGTTCATGTCTGGGGAGTTTGCTGGCCAGTGGAAGTGTTTAAACTCACAAGAGTGTTCCTGTAACAACTCTGTAACAATTCTGGACGTGCGGGGTATCGCATTGTCCTCTGGAATTGTCCAAGTCTGTCGGAATTCACAATGGACGTGTATGGATGCAAGTGATCAGACAGCATGCTTACGTAGGCGTCGCCTGTGAGAGTCGTATCTAGACGTATCGGGGTCCCATATCACTCCAACTGCACACGCCCCACACCATTACAGAGCCTCCACCAGCCTGTAAAGTTCTCTGCTATGCAGGATCCCTGGATTCATGAGGTTGTCTCCATACCCATAAACGTCCATCCTCTCGATACAATTTGAAACGAGCCTCGTCCGACCAGGCAACATGTTGCCAGTCATCAACAGTCCAATGTCTGTGTTGAGGGGGCCCAGGCGAGGCGTAAAGCTTGGTGTTATGCCCTCATCAAGGGTACACGAGTAGGCCTTCGGCTCCGAAAGCCCATATCGATGATGTTTCGTTGAATGGTTCGCACGCTGACGCTGGTTGATGGCCCAGCACTGACATGCGCAGTAACTTGCGGAACGGTTGCACTTCTGTCACGTTGAACGATTCTCGTCAGTCGTCGTTAGTGCAGTTCTAGCAGTATCTTTCTCCAGCCGTAGCGATGTAGGAGATTTTATGTTTTACCGGACTCCTGGTATTCACGGCACACTCGTGAAAAGGTCGTACAGGAAAATCCTCACTTCATCGCAACCTCGGATATGCTGTGTCCCATCGCTCGTGCGCCGACTATAACACCAAGTTCAAACTCATTTAAAACTTGATAACCTGCCATTGTAGCAGCAGTGACCGATCTAACAACTGCTCCAGACACCTCTTGTCTTATATAGGTGTTGCCGACCGCCGCATCGTACTCTCCCTGTTTACATATCTCTGTATTTGAACACACATGTCTATACGAGCTTTGTTTGCGCTTCAGTGTGTATCCTCTCTACTTCGACCATCTCACTTATTTTGCTTCCCAAATAGCAAAACTTATCTATTGCTTTAAGTATCTCATTTCCTAATCTGATTTCCTCAGCATAACCTGGTTTAATTCGAGTACATTCCATTCTCCTCGTTTTGCTTTTGTTGATGGCCATCTTATATCCTCCTTTCAAGACACTGTTCATTCCGTTCCACTGCTGTTTCAAGTCCTTTGCTGTCTCTGACAGAATTACTATGTCGTCGCAAACCTCAAAGTTTTTATTCCTTCTCCTGGATTTTAGTTCCTACTCCAAATTTTTCTTTTGTTTCCTTTACTGCTTGCTCAATATACACATTGAATAACATCGGGAATGTGCTACAACCCTGTCTCACTGCCTTCTCAACCACTGCTTCCCTTTCATGCCCTCGACTCTTATAACTGCCATCTGGTGTCTACATAGATTGTAAATAGCCTTTCGCCCACTCTATTTTACCTCTGTCACCTTGAGAATTTGAAAGAAAGTATCCCAGTCAACATTGTCAACAGCTTTCTCTAAGTCTACAAATGCTATAGAAGTAGGTTTGGCGTTCCTTAACCTATCTTCTAGGGTAAGTCGTAGGGTCAGTATTGCCTCGCGTGTTCCTACATTTCTACGGAATCCAAGTGTTCCCCGTGGTCCGCTTCTACCATCTGTAAAGAATTCGTGTTAGCCTTTTGCAACAGTGGCTCAATTATTATGACATAAAAACTGTCTGCAATCAACACATTGAAAATAAAATAGTCCAAACAAATAATGAAGGCTTACAACCAGTCGGTGAGATTTCTTACGAATATTCAGGGCAGCATGAGACAACAACTGTATCCATAGCGACAAAAATAGGCGGTACACAGGTCCTGGAATGTTTTTGCTGAACTAAATAATCATACTACACAATATATGCCATGACATAAATATGGTTATATGGAAATATTCTATTTTATTGTTTATTAGGAATAAGAGGGATAGGTAATGACCGGTTTCAATCATATCTAGCAGACAGGGTACAAAGTGTAGAGGTAAAGTATACCTCAAAGAAGTTTAAACTTTTAGTGAAACACGTATCAGAACCAAAACACATTTACTAGAAGTAGAATTTTGAAAGCGGAATTTGGTTGCAACAATCACTCGTTTGTTGTTTGAAACTGAAAACTGTATTGTATTCAAAATAATCTACATTGATATTTACACATTTCTCCCACCTCTCTGGCAGGCTATGAAAGCCACACCAAAAAAACAGTTCTCCTTTTGAAGCGAACCAGTTAGCGAGCCATATTCGTACATTTTCATACGAACTGAAGCGTTGTTCAGCCAGAGCAAGTTCCAGTGAAGCAAACAGATGGTAGTCGGACGGAGCAAGTCTGGAGAGTAAGCCGCACGTCCTAGTATTTGCCAACTGAACGCCTCGACCGCTTCCCTGACCCGTTTTGCTTTGTGTGATGGGGCGTTAGCATGAACCTTCTGCTGCATTTTTCGATATTCCGGTGATTTTCATGTAATTCTCAATTTAAATCGATCATTTGCTGTTGGTAGCGATCAGTGTTAACGGTTTCACCAGGTTTTAGCAGCTCATAGCAGATGACACCCTTCTGATCCCACCAAACACAGAGCACTGTCTTCTTTACAAAGCGATTTGGTCTTGCACTGGCTGTCGATGGTTTGCCTGGATTCACACATGATTTACAACGCTTAGGGTTCTCAAAATATATCCTTTTTCATCACCTGTCACCATTCGATGGAGAAACGACTTTCTTTTCTATCCGACGAGCAGTATATCACAAGTGGTCTTTCGATTTGCTTGCTGTCTTTCATTCAGTTCATGCGGAACCCATTTTCCCACTTACTGCACCTTTTCCATAGCTTTCAACCGGAGAAGAACGACTTTCTGCGTCGCAATGAATTGTTCTGCGAGTTCCTGTTGAGTCTGAGTATCATCTTAATCCAATAAGGCCTGCAGTTCGTTGTCTTCGAACTTTTTCGGTGCCCCCGCGCTCGTGGTTTGTCACGTCAAAATCTTCACTTTTGAACCAGTCGAAAAATAGTGTTTTCCCAAGAGCATGTTCGCCGAAAGCTTCGACAAACATTCGATGCGATTCCGCAGCAGTTTTCATCAAATGATAACAGAAAACAAATGCTGTTCGCAAATTGCAGTTCGTAGGCACAAAACTCGTCATGTTTACGGGTTTGAAACAGATACTGATGTATGGAACTTGGATTACTGTGTGCTGACATTCGTCATCAGCCGTTACAGGAAGCAGATGTCTCTGTAGACTCGGCCTCACGGGTCCTACACTGACGGCTAGCACCATCTATAGGTAAATTCCGGTTTCATACTTCTACACCTAGTATAAATAGGAGTACCTCACGGCCAATACTGAGTGTGCTATACATAGCTGGCATTCCTAGTAGACTAGTGTCAGCCATGGGGAAAAATATTCTCTTTGCTGGTGAGAACAGTATTATAGTCACTAAGAAAGCAAGAGAGCTTCTTGCAGAGAAAGCAAATGAATCTCTCAAAGAAATTTACAACTGGTCAATAGGCAGTAAAGTGACACTCAGCGTAAAGAAAACTAATGCCATGAATTTCTTTGAAGAGAGGAAAAATGACGCTGTTAAATTAAATGTAGATGGCATTTCTGCAGACTGTGTAACAACTGCAAAATTTCTAGCAATGAATATTGCTCTCAGTTTAAGTGATGTGAATACACAAAGATACTTGCAAACTGAATGTCAACAGTTTGTTATGCCTGAGAGTCCTGTCATCAGTGTGTAACAGCCAGAGTCTTTTAGTTACGTTCTCTTCATATGTACACTCAGTTCTTAGCTATGACATTCTTTTCCGGGGAGCAAATGCATAAGCACCAAAATAACTGTCGAACTGAGAAAAGGGCCATAAGAATAATAACCAGAAACGGCAATTGACCTCATTGTAAAGATCTGTTCAGAACGCTGGGGATTTTAACTGCACCACGTGAGTATATTTACTAGATGTACATATCAAAAATAATGTTGATAATTTTTGCACAAACAGCTTTGCCCATGCCGTGGTAGAAGATCTAGACTGAACTTACATTTACCACAAAGAATAAAAATTCTCTCAAAACAGCATTTTCTACCAAGGAATAAAACTGTACAATAAACTTTTAAAACAACCTTATTTAAAATGGCTGTTAAAAATTACGTGATAAGTAATATATTCTATAAATTGAAGGATTACTTATATAACACAGTAGATGTTCGGTAAAAAAATGTAATGCAAGTAAATAACCACATCGATAATAAAACATCTATCACTCCGCGTAACACTTTCACACTACAGTTTTTCCTTCTTTTATTCGTTTCTGTAATGTAAAAACTTACGTTTAATGCTATGCCATGTGTAATACTAAAACGTTATCCTCTTTCTGAGCTCAACATCTCATAGAAAGATGCTGAGTCAGTTTTTCAGGCTGGCAAATGGGAAGTTGCGCTACATAAAACGTTCCTGTGTAGCGTTACGAATAGTATAACGAAACCACACGTGTATAGTGTGTGTAGTTTGTAGGATTGAGAAGTGAATGAACTGTGTACCATTAGCCTTTCACGTTATTAAATAACTTATTCGTAAAACAGTATTATATGCGGGGCGATCATAAAGTTTCGTTCGAAGGCCGTACAGCCCAGAATCGGTATGCCAGTCAGGCTAAGTTGTCGATGCTCAAGGTTGGAGACGCCCGTTTCGTAAGACATCGTGTCCTGCTGCGTGAAGAAGACAGCAGCTGCATGCTGCAAATCCTCGTCCAACAGGAACTGTCAATCTTTCAAGACCTTTTTTAAGGAAGCGAAGGATGTCTTCCGGTGTTTGTCCTTCGTCGACCAAGAAAAGAGTAACAGCAAGTTGGTCCTGTTTGAACGCAGTTAATAATGTCTCTATAGCTGACATTTTCCCATTTACCGCACGCACGGCGGAGAGATACGAATGCCGCACCAATCCCTTATTTACTTGTCGGTGTTTATAAACCCTCATCGGAGTCGCGCTACGTTCGATATACGCTGCAGCAAAGCTCTCAAACGGAGACATTTTGATCGCCCCTTATACTCTAGAGATAAACTGCATGAGGCAACACTGTTTTAAACCGAGTGGCTTTGTGTTCAGTTGTGTGGAGACTCCAATCTTCGTCAAGTTAACCTGTATTATGTTTTCCGTGGTTTCCCTAAATTACTGTAGCCAAACGCTATAAGTCGAGGGCCGACTAACTGTCCTATCCTTGTCATACTTGGACTATACGTATGTAAATGTCTGTATATGTGAATAACTTTATTTTTGTTGTTCTTAAACAATAATACCAAGACATGTCCAATATCCTTGTAAAAGAGATCTACATATAACTAAAACTACTATTACCACTACTACCACTTGCACTATATTATCAGCTGAAATAAGTTTTATCTTAGCAGTGAAGAATATTTGAAATATAAACAGTTGAAAGTGTTAAGTGATGATATTATGTTTATTACGGTGCTCTGAGTGCCAGACAAACACATACTGTTCAGCGAAAATGTAAGTAAAGGCATCAGTGAGATTATTTAAACATACAACTTACTCCAGGTACACACTGAAAGAAACTAATCTTACCGCACAGGGAAAAATTTCGGTACATAAGCTGACTAGCACATATCTCATCACACTCCAAAGGAATCACCGAGCGAGGTGGCGCAGTGGTTAGCACACTGGACTCGCATTCGGGAGTACGACGGTTCAATCCCGCCTCCGGCCATCCTGATTTAGGTTTTCCGTGATTTCCCTAAATCGTTTCAGGCAAATGCCGGGATGGTTCCTTTGAAAGGGCACGGCCGATTTCCTTCCCAATCCTTCCCTAACCCGAGCTTGCGCTCCGTCTCTAATGACCTCGTTGTCGACGGGACGTTAAACACTAACCACCACCACCACCTCCAAAGGAATCTATAATTAAAACTGTAAAGCAGTTGGTAACCGCAGTATGCGACCGAAAAGTGCTTACAACAACTATTGCCAAAAGATGACTGAAGCAGAAAGCTGTTTCTCCAAATCAAGCTTCCTATGTGTCTTGAAAGGAGGATACGCAACCAGCACATATCACGAGTTTTATGAACACGAAACTTTGCTGATACACTCACGTTTAATAAAAGTGTTTCGTTTCACACGACGCGTTTCGCCAGCCGAGAGATTACTGTAAGGTACGATCCAGCAGCTTTTGTACTGTTATGTGCCATATATTCAATTAAATAGCCTATGACTTACGTGTGTAGAGATATACATTCCAATTCCTGGTACAGAGAGCACTAAACAGAAACAATAACGTCGCTTCAACTTGCACAGAGACAACTTTCTACTACGGCCTTTGGTAACTTTAATGGTAAGATACAGAATTTGAAGATAGGTATTATATAATATGGATACACTTTACATTATCAGCTTCACTGATGGATATCGTACTTGGGAAACTGTTCAGAAATATAGATGTGTTCGGCGAGCAGTGGAGAAATACATGTTGGGAACTATCGGGAGTGACAAGAAAACAGATAAAATGATAAGGGTGCAAGATGGAGCGGGAAAATAACTTAATTCCGACTTTACTGGAGTTATAAGTTACATGGTATGTGGCCGTACTACATACGCTAAATTGACGCAGGAAGTTGTCTACTGTACTTAAAGAGATACGAAAAGTCCAAGGTGAGGACCAGAAAGAAGGTGAGCAGGTGGTGCACGAAAACATGCAACAGGTACATTAATCGTAGAGGAGTGGAAAAAAGGGCAGGTCATTCCCGTTTCGAAGAAGAGTCGTAGGACAGATGTACATACTTATTGGCATGCATCGCTGACGTCAATATGTTGTAGAATAATGACTGATGCTCACTTAGTCTGACGGTTTTAGAGAAGGAAAATCTCCTCTAGAAACATCAACACGAATTCCGCAGAGAGAGACATTGCGAAACTGAACTCACTCTGGTCGTCAATGAGATCCGCAGCGCTGCAGACATCCGGCCTCAGTTAATGCCGTCTTACTTGACATCGGGAAAGCTCTTTACATAGTCCAGGACTGCCGTTTAGTGCAAAAAATACGAGTTTACCGAGTATCTGACCAGATTTGCAACCGAAGTCAAGACTTTGTTGCAGACTCAACACAGTATGTCCGCCCTAGCCGGCCGCGCTGGTCTAGCGGTTCTAGGCGCTCAGTCCGGAACTGCGCGACTGCTACGGTCGCAGGTTCGAATCTTGCCTCGGGCATGGATGTGTGTGATGTCCTTAGGTTAGTTAGGTTTAAGTAGTTCTACGTTCTAGGGGACTGATGACCACAGATGTTACGTCCCATAGTGCTCAGAGCCATTTGAACCATTTTTTTGTCCACCCTAAACGGAACGTAATCGACAGATATGAAGGTAATTTCAGGAGTAGCGCATGTAAGTGTGACAGGACCGTTACTATTAATAACCTAGTAGACGACATAGGAAGCTCTACAGCGTTGTAGGCAGACTATACAGTTGTCTATAAGAAAGCAGAATTACCTGTGGAGGACTGATGAATGGCGCTGGCTCCGGCAGCGTGTAAATAAATGTACACTACTGGCCATTAAAATTGTTACACCACGAAGATGAGGTGCTACAGACGCGAAATTTAACCGACAGGAAGAAGATGCTATGATATGCAAATGATTAGCTTTTCAGAGCATTCACGCATTCACACAAGGTTGGCGCCGGTGGCGACACCTACAACGTGCTGACATGAGGAAAGTTTCCAACCGATTTCTCATACACAAACAGCAGTTGGCCGGCGTTGCCTGTGAAACGTTGTTGTGGTGCCTCGTGTAAGGTGGAGAAATGCGTACCATCACGTTTCCGACTTTGATAAAGGTCGGATTGTAGCCTATCGCGATTTCGGTTTATCGTATCGCGACATTGTTGCTCTCGTTGGTCGAGATCCAATCACTGTTAGCAGAATATGGAATCGGTGGGTTCAGGAGGGTAATACGGAACGCCGTGCTGGATCCCAACGGCCTCGTATCACTAGCAGTCGAGATGACAGGCATCTTATCCGCATGGCTGTAACGGATCGTGCACCGCCGGCCGAAGTGGCCGAGCGGTTCTAGGCGCTACAGTCTGGAACCGCGAGACCGCTACGGTCGCAGGTTCGAATCCTGCCTCGGGCATGGATGTGTGTGATGTCCTTAGGTTAGTTAGGTTTAAGTAGTTCTAAGTTCTAGGGGACTGATGACCACAGTAGTTAAGTCCCATAGTGCTCAGAGCCATTTGAACCATTTGATCGAGCAGCCACGTCTCGATCCCTGAGTCAACATATGGGGACATTTGCACGAACAATTCGACGACGTTTGCAGCAGCATGGACTATCTGCTCGGAGACGATGGCTGCGGTTACCCTTGACGCTGCATCACAGACAGGAGCGCCTACGATGGTGTACTCGACGACGAACCTAGGTGCACGAATGGCAAAACGTCATTTTTTCGGATGAATCCACGTTTTGTTTACAGCATCATGATGGTCGCATCCGTGTTTGGCGACATTGCGGTGAACGCACATTGGAAGCGTGTAATCGTCATCGCCATACTGGGGTATCACCCGGCGTGATTGTAGACGGTGCCATTGGTTACACGTCTCGGTCACCTCTTGTTCGCATTGACGGCACTTTGAACAGTGGACGTTACATTTCAGATGCGTTACGATCCGCGGCTCTACATTCGATCCCTGCGAAACCCTACATTTCAGCAGGATCATGCACGACCGCATGTTGCAGGTCCTGTACGGGCCTTTCTGGATACAGAAAATGTTCGACTGTTGCCCTGGCCAGCACGTACTCCAGATCTCTCACCAATTGAAAACGTCTGGTCAATGGTGCCGAGCTACTGGCTCGTCACAATACGCCACTCACTACTCTTGATGAACTGTCGTATCGTGTTGAAGCTGCATGTGCAGGTACCTGTACGCGCCATCCAAGCTCTGTTTGACTCAATGCCCAGGCGTATCAAGGCCGTTATTACGGCCAGAGGTGGTTGTTCTGGCTACTGATTTGTCAGGATGTATGCACCCAAATTGCGTGAAAATGTAATCACATGTCAGTTCTAGTATAATATATTTGTCCAATGAACACCCGTTTATCATCTGCATTTCTTCTTGGTGTAGCAATTTTAATGGCCAGCAGTGTAGCATACTGCGTACAAACAGAGAAAAGGAATCCACTACCGTACAACTACACAGTTGATGACAAATTGCTGGAAACAATATCTACCTTAAAATATGTAGCAGTAATCATCACGAGCGACATTAGTCAGATCACCACATAAAATAAATAGTAGGTAAAGGAAATGCCAGACTGAAATTCATAGGAAGAATCTTAGGGAAAGAAGTGGCTACGAAAGAAGTGGCTTACAGAACATGTGTTCGACGTATTCTTGAGTATCGCTGCTCAGTCTGGGCCTTTACGCGGTTTGATTATTAGAAGAGAGAGAGAGAGAAAGAGAGAGAGAAGGTCCTACGAAGAACAGCGCTTCTCGTCACTGGATCGCTTACTGCGGGTGAGAGCGTTACGGAGGCGTTCGACAAAGTCCATTGGCAGACGGTACCGGAGAGGCGTTGTGCATCACAGAGAAGTCTACTATCGAAATTCCGAGAATCTACGTTTCGGAAAGAGTCGGATAACATATTACTTCCTCCCGCGTACGTCTCGTAAGGTGACCACAACGACGAAATTAGAGAAGTGGGGGCTCATACAGAGCTTAACTGAAAATCGCTTTTCCCGGAACAGGGGAAGACGATCGATTTGTGGTAACAGAATTGCTCTCCGTCACACGGCG
The DNA here is from genome assembly GCF_023898315.1 of Schistocerca nitens. Taxonomy (NCBI): domain Eukaryota; kingdom Metazoa; phylum Arthropoda; class Insecta; order Orthoptera; family Acrididae; genus Schistocerca; species Schistocerca nitens. Next base: position 59,911,542 of record NC_064621.1, on the reverse strand, counting down.
TCAGGTGGCTTGCGGAGTATGATGTAGGTGTAGAGTCGATGCCAAATGGTTGATGATGATGATCTACTTCAAGATTCCAAGTAAGAGTGAAAGTTGTAAACTAATAAGAAAAACTGTAGCCTGCACTATGCAACCATTGACAGCTGCGAAATGTTTGAAGAGGAGCAGGGATAAACAGAAACTGGAACCACTGCCAGATGAACCGGAAACTGATGACAGTACTGGTAGACTTCCAGAAATAATTCTCACTCTGCAGAGCATTGCGCAATCACTTGAAACTTCCTGGCAGAATAAAACTGTGCCCCGAACCATGTCGTTTTCCTCCCACGGGCATAGTTCTGTCAGTCTGCCTTTGGTAGTTCCGCAGTAGGCACCGAGCTCAGACGTCCCCGCCGCTGCACACACTATGTGTTTGTTTACTTTTGCGTCACATGGCCAACTCTTACAGGAGGAAGACTTAAGTTCGCCGTTTCGAATGAATACGCAGCACCCAAAGCACTGGCCATCCAGCGCTTCTTACGTGATGATTTCAGGGTCTGCTCTGACGATCTCATCAGCATTCACCTACCAATCGTCTGCATGTTAAGGTGACTTCCGCGCTGCCAGCAACGAGATTATCTAACAGACGCGACAAGGACTCAAATTTCGACACATTGGATGTGGACTACACAGGACTTGGCCTTCGAACGAACCATGTTTACCAACTGCCTTTCGAGGTACACGCCACAAATCACGCACGGAAAAGTCCACACTCATGCAACCGAAACATGGGCACAATTTACGATGCACGCGGTGCTGAATGATGTGATTTATTTATTTCTTTCATGTTCCGTAGATCCAGTTAGTGAGTCAATCACAAGGATATGGAACGTGTCAAACTGCACAGGTTTCAATTTAAACTTGCAATAAATACAAGGGCAATTCAATGCCAAATTGTACATAGTTTAAGGAAGATATACTATAAATACAGTAATAGATACAAAGTCAGCTAGATAACATAACAACCATTTAACAGAAAAAGGAGTTTCAAATAAAGGTTAAAAATAAGAGCACAAAGTTAAATCAGATATTAGGCCTACAAGAGTAAACACAGGTACAGCCAATCTGTTGTTACAAAAAGTGTGCTAATGCTCAAATGCACAATAAAATCAATTGAACTATTTCTAGACACAATAAGTTTCGTTATGGTATACATTTTCTTTCAAATATTCATCCACAGTATAAAAAGATTTCTCTGTCAGGTAATCTTTGAGAACTTGTTTAAATTTTGGCAGTTCTGTATGAACACGTTTGATATGTAGTGGGAGAGTATTGAACAGCTTAATGCTGGAGTAGTAATCTCCTTTTTGTACCAGAGTGAGACGTTTCGGAATGTAGATTGTTTTTGTTTCTGGTGTTATAGCCAAGGAATTTACTGTTGTCTTGGTAGATCGAACAATTTTTGCACACAAAGGTCAGCAAGGAAAAAATATACTGTGAGGCAGTTGTTAGGATACTTGTCTTTCGAAACAAGTGCCTGCAAGAGTGTCTTTGATGGACCCCACACATTATTCTGATTGCTTTTTTTTGGACGGTGAAGACCTTTTTTGCAAGTGGTTGGTTCCCCCAGAATATGATAGCATATGACATCAATGAGTGGAAGTAGCCAATGTAGGCAACCTTAATGGTGCCAACTTCAGCCACTGAAGAAATTTCCCGTAATGCAAATGTTGCTGAGCTAAGTTTTTCACATAGATGGAAAATGTGAACTGACCAATTACATTTGCTGTCTATATAAGCACCCAGGAATTTTGTATCTTCAACTTTCTGTATTGTATGATCTCTACATTTTATGCTAATTTCATCGAGATTAGTTTGTGATGTATAGAACCTCATATAATGAGTTTTATTTGCATTGAGTGAGAGACCATTTGAGGAGAACCAATTTAAGATGTCATTAAAAACAGTATTTGAAGTTTGTTGAAGATTGTAATCTATCAAATCGTCAATTAGAATTGTGGTATCATCAGCGAACAGGGTAAATTTGCTGTTTGTCTCAGAACAACGAGGAAGATCATTAATGAAGATGGGGAAAAGCAGTGGGCCCAAAACGGAGCCTTGAGGCACACCACACGTTATCGTGTCCCATTCAGACGAGGCAGGTTCTCCAGAAGAGCCATTTAGCATTACAGTCTGCTTCCGATCCTTTAGATATGACTGTAGCCACAAGCCAACAGTACCACCTAAACCATAGTATTCTGCCTTTTTCAAAATAATTTGGTGGTTTACACAGTCAAAGACTTTCGTAAGATCACAAAAAAATACACACTGGAGACATTTTTTTTGTTAATGGCTTCCAAAACTTGGTTGCTGCAAGAGAATATTGCCTGTGAGACATATCTGAATAGACCTCAAACGCTGTGTTCCATCAAACAATTTTGTAACGGACTACCAGTTAATGATGATTTACGACAAATAACCACGACAATGTTCCATTTGTGGCAATAAAGGCCATGTCCGTAATGAACGCCTGCACAACTACTGCTCGACGATACCAACACCGACAGAATCACAACCACCTTTCCACTCACCTGTTGTGGCGCTGCACGTCGAGACGCAGTCCATAGCCGTCTCCCAGGATTGCCACAACCAGAAGCGTCACAGCACCTTGCCACGGGCACTGCCGCCCACGGACCTAATTTCCAACCGTGATGTTCACAGGGATACCAGCGAGAGTCTGAAGACTACCTCATACCAGCTGCGGCTTTCGTAGCGGAACAACATGAGCCTCTTCCTTCCTCAGACACCGACACACACTGCCAAGACCAAAAGTCGCCCAAACGCCACAAGATATCACAGCCAGCCTCTGAGTCGCCTTCGCAGGACGAAGAGATGGCACAGAAACCTGATGGCATACATGGTAAAACTTTTTCCGCTGCCTCAGAGACGCGTTCTCCACAAGACTGTGACTCGTCCACCAGACATTCAGAACAAGAACCATGCCCAGAAGCCATGGAAAATAGCACGCCCCTCGTCACCGAAGCAATTGGACTGACTTGGCCAGCGATGTTGAAACTGACGGACCGTGTTGTTTGGCGGGAATTTGCCACCTCCACCCGATGCGAAAATAAGATCTATTCCTCCGTTAGACCAACACCTGCGACCGCTGTGGACTTCCACAATGCTCCCTGACCACCTTCAGCAGCTATAAGCACATCGTCAGCACAGATCCCCCACCAGGCTTACTGAATAGCTGCTATCATCACCAAATAATATTGGCTACCGCGTCAAACTTCAACTACTCTGCAAGATGCTGAAAAAAGAGCAGCCGCCGCCGACATCGCCCTGCTACAAGAATTGAGGACAGCAAATTCGTACACATCTTATGGATACGAAACGTAGACCACCTCTACGGTGCTGCAACCATTCTCCTCCGACAAGGGATTCCAGTTTCCGATGTCGCATGTCTACCAATGGCACGAAGGGAGGCCCTGACAGTTGAGGAAACTACCAGCCAGTGTCCCATGTACTTCACTTAGCAAACAAAGGCCATAAACTCAACCTGCTGGAAGCCCTGGAAATTAACAAACATCTTGCTCACAGTCCAGATCTCATCCTAAATGACCAGACACAACTCAACACTTCCCCTCTCCTAAACTTCATATAATCATCTTTGTTGTTCATTACTTCCCACACTCTCTCTTCCTACATATCTTCATTTTCCTGTAGTCATTAAGTTGTTTTATTTGTTGCAGTTGTCTTTGTATTCCACATATGCTGTAGTTTCAATAGTTAAGGGTTTGCTTTTAACTTGTATTACTGTCCATGTTTAACTCCCCTTGTAGTTGTCTCATCAAATACTGTTCATATTTTACTGTGCTCATTTATTTAATGTAAACTGGTATACAGCCACTGCTTTGATTATAGTGGTTCAAATGGTTCAAATGGCTCTGAGCACTATGGGACTCAACTGCTGTGGTCATAAGTCCCCTAGAACTTAGAACTACTTAAACCTAACTAACCTAAGGACATCACACACATCCATGCCCCAGGCAGGATTCGAACCTGCGACCGTAGTGGTCGTGCGGTTCCAGACTGTAGCGCCTTTAACCGCTCGTCCACTCCGGCCGGCTTGATTATAGTGTTAATGTTACAATGCAGTACCACCACACTCTCAAACTATAGGTTCCCTCAAACACCTCAATTTTCCTGCATTTACTAATTTCTGTTTATCTTATTGATATTGTTTAAGTTCCTCGTGTACTCTGTATTTACATTGACAACTGTCTCTTCTTTTTTAATTGTTTGTGTATCACTCTCCATGTTTCATACCTCTTGATGCAGCCTTGTCTAGTACTAATTTTATCTTATTTCATTAGTTTCGTTTATTAATAGAAACTGTTATGTAGGCATGCTATTCCTATTTTGTGCAAAAGGTTTTCCTGTCAACTCCATTGTTATTTATGTACTGTTCAGTTTTTACTATTTCACTGCAAAGATGTTACTCACTGTATGTTTCTACTTCACTCTAGATGTGTTACTTCTCTTCCAATGTTGTCTGCTAACATTTAACTTCTTTGGTGATAATACTCAGTAAATGTCTGAAGATGGCCTTGTAAGCCGAAAACCGGTTAGCAATAAAAATAATATTGTAGAACAAAAGCAAACTGGTGCTTTTCATTTATTATTATAATGTTGTTCTACCAAGAACCGACGGAAGATTCTGTTAATATGAAAACATATATCTCTACACCCCATCGGGCAAGAATGATTGCTCCATGCAGAATATATCACGCCTTTATTTCTCGGCAGATACGATCACGTCATCGCTGAGCGTACATTTGATCGCATGCCCGGAGCTTCGCTTCCTCGTTCACTGGGTTCGTCTCATCGACACTTGGAAAGCGGTATTTGGTGATCGTCGAGGGGAATTCAGACATCACGAGCCACTCCGCCAGCCGACTCGACAGAATATATATCGCTGACAGTCTATCAGCCAATCTTCTCGACGTGAAACGTTGGCCATTTGCCTTTTCGGATCATGAAATCTACGTCTGTACCAGCAACCTTCATAGACAATCTATGTGGCGCAGTGCAGGACCCTGGAAACTCAACACCGCGCTATTCAGGTACCCCAAATGTCGACAACAGGTCACAGGCGCATGGCATGCTTATGTTAAACACATCATGCGTTACGATACCAGTGGATACTGTGCGCCAAACCGGCCATCCGCTGCACACAATTTGGTAGAGCCAAAGCCAGGTCGATACACAGATTTCTGTTATAGTGCCGTACATGACCCGATGGACCATACCCCATTCCCAGACCGTCAATAAGAAGCTCAACGGATCAAATCAAAAATTTTAAGCTGAACCAGGTGCTGTTTGGAGAGAGGCCATTATGTGATCATGCAGCCAAGCCAGGATTAATGGAAAAGAACCTATGCGTCGTATCGTTCAAACTTTTCAGCGCCGTCGACAGGTCTTAATATCAACTTTATACTTACCTGATGGACGACAGATAACGTCGCAAAGTGCCATTGCCGCTGCCTTTACAATGCACTACTGTCATCTCCATCAAAAAGTATCACCTCGTGCGGAGGCTATTGCCGATGTTCCCTGGGAGATTTATTATACACTAGGTGCTGCAGCAGCAACCATACTGACGAAGTGATCCTGCAGTTGTGGCCAAAGGATCATTGAATCAGTCATACGGCCTCAGTGCCTTACCACTCGAATTTTACAGAATTTTTCAAGATCTGATGTTGCTGTGACGGAGCGACATTTACTAGGAACTTTTGTCCGGCGTGGTACTCCAACCAAGAACGTTCATGGAAGGCTTACTTCTGTTGTTGTTGTGGTCTTCAGTCCTGAGACTGGTTTGATGCAGCTCTCCATGCTACTCTATCCTGTTCAAGCTCCTTCATCTCCCAGTACCTACTGCAACCTACATCATTCTGAATCTGCTTAGTGTATTGATCTCTTGGTCTCCCTCTACGATTTTTACCCTCCACGCTGCCCTCCAATGCTAAATTTGTGATCCCTTGATGCCTCAAAACATGTCCTACCAACCGATCCCTTCTTCTAGTCAAGTTGTGCCACAAACTTCTCTTCTCCCCAATCCTATTCAATACCTGCTCATTAGTTACGTGATCTACCCATCTTATCTTCAGCATTCTTCTGTAGCACCACATTTCGAAAGCTTCTATTCTCTTCTTGTCCAAACTATTTATCGTCCATGTTTCACTTCCATACATGGCTACACTCCATACAAATACTTTCAGAAACGACTTCCTGACACTTAAATCTATACTCGATGTTAACAAATTTCTCTTCTTCAGAAACGATTTCCTTGCCATTGCCAGTCTACATTTTATATCCTCTCTACTTCGACCATCATCAGTTATTTTACTCCCTAAATAGCAAAACTCCTTTACTACTTTAAGTGTCTCATTTCCTAATCTAATCCCCTCAGCATCACCCGATTTAATTTGACTACATTCCATTATCCTCGTTTTGCTTTTGTTGATGTTCATCTTATATCCTCCTTTCAAGACACTGTCCATTCCGTTCAACTGCTCTTCCAAGTCCTTTGCTGTCTCTGACAGAATTACAATGTCATCGGCGACTTCTTCTCCATGAATTTTAATACCTACTCCGAATTTTTCTTTTGTTTCCTTTACTGCTTGCTCAATATACAGATTGAATAACATCGGGGAGAAGCTACAGTACCAAAATCCACAGAACATGGCACGGTATTAAATTCTGATTTGAAGATTTTTATGTGCCTTCTAATTATGTGATTCAAACGTGTCTTATGACAAGCTGTGTCCCGTAAACAAGCCTCTTGAAGAGGGATGATGACGTTCAGATTGCACTCAGTGAATATCGATCTGTGACCGCCATAGCAACACACTCCCGACTGCCAGGTGTTTCAGTCTCCATTGACTTCAACCAAGCATTTGACAATGTCAGTCATGTGTTCCTCAATTCGGTGATGGACCGGATGGCGATGTCCCCAACTTTCACACAGGTGATCATGTACCTCCTTCGATGTCCGACTTCCAGGCTTCTCATCAATGGGAGACATACAGACTCTATACGGATTGAACGCTCACTATGGACGGATAGTGCACTGTCGACCGCGCCTTATGCCATTGGGATGGAACCACTCGTTTGCAGATTATGGCAACACTTGGCTGGTATTCCACTCTGGAAGCACGTGTTCCTCTGTTCCTCTGCTGTAGCTACACAGGTGACTTGGCCCTCATCGTACATACAGCAGCCAGAATACAAGTCATGATGCGGTTGATTACCCACTACAGTGCAGGGGCAGGAAGCACTATGAACGTCGCAAAATCATGCACCATGAGGATTGGCTATGGCCCTCTTTTAACTGGTGGACACCCTCTGCTGTTTCAGAGCGGTGTGCACGCGAGACATCTGCCGAACTCCAGTGACAAGTGCTCGGCCGCTACTGCAATGCATCTGGGCAGCTATACAGAAGGTCACCTTTGTCAACACACACCTGGCAGCCCGATACCCCACATTGCACAGATTCTGCCCAACGCTGCGACATTGGCGACCTGACTGCAGGTCTCCTTTGGGTATTTTAAATGCTGTGGACACACATTCAGAGTTCTGTATGATGTCCTCACCTTAATGTAGCGGGATGGTGGCCTCGCCCTGGTTAACGTGAGAGCTAGGACCACGACACTTTACACAAATACTATGCTCTGGTTTTGGAAATGCCAGGTTATTAGTTTCACTGGAATACTAACCGCCAAGTTCGCACGTATTTTGAGACGCCAGCCAACGTTACTGCCACAGTCCCACCTCCAATGTCGCGCATCGGCCAATTCATTTCGGAAAAGAGTTATATACACACCGAGCTTCCCCGCACCAGGAAGACGACCACCCGTGACATCTGACGTCTTCTCCGACTATCCCCACCCCAAAACTCTATCGAAGCATGTCACCTTCAGATTTAACGGCCTACAGTTTGGAAAACGATCCATCAACCGTATCACACCATTGTGATACCACCGCGACATGGCACATTCTTGTCATCGGCAACTGCACCACACTGTGCTGGTGGACTCACCCCTGCGCCTCAAGTGCAATGTCGAAGATACAGATTTACACCGTTTTGAGTGCGGGGCAGTAGCAGCTGTCTGAGCCCTTGTGCAGAAGGTCGTGGCTTTGAACCTCCGAGTACCACCACATCACGTCTCTCCTGCCATGCTCATACATCCTGACGTGACCTACCCCTCATCATCGAAGTGGCACTCCATCACATAGATCAGTGGCAGTCTGTCACCTACTTGTTCCTAGACGACATCGTCGATCCGACGGACTTCTGGACAGGTCTCCAGGCACAGTACCACGCCTTGCGCTGTCATCGACACTACCGGGCCACTTTACTTAGAGTATTTTCTGCAACCCGCCCAGGAACTGGAACCTCGACGAAAAGCGCCAATCACGTCAGGACGACACCCACCCCATCAAATTATAGAACGGACGTTGTTCTGACAGCGAGACTACGTAGAACCTGTCGTGGAGCGTGCCATACAGCAAGTATTCCTTGCTTCCTTATATTCCTTTTGTCTCTTCATCTTTTAACACTTTTCCTTACACACGTTTATTCATGAATGGCTTTGCATCTACAGACTTATTTGTGTTTCTTATTCATGTGCACTGCTATTGTAGGCATTTGCTAATCATTTAAGATGAAAAAAAACGTATCAGCAAAAAACGGGTTGAAGTATACTTGCCAGGGAAAGGCAAAATCCTAGTTTCGAGTCCCAGTTCAGCACACAGTTTTTATCTGCCAGCGTTTCACTGTTGTTAGATAACCATTGGAAACATCATGTCTGTACCAGATAATGGGTATTTCTCGGAACGCATAAGAATGGTCATTTGCTTGACTGATTTTATAGTATATTTCTACCCCAAGTTACAAGTTTGCTTTCCACACTGAAATGTTCCTTCATACTACACGGGCCGTCCGCTGTGGCCGAGCGGTTCTAGGCCCTTCAGTCCGGAACCGCGCGACTGCTACGGTCGCAGGTTATAATCCTGCATCGGGCATGGATGTGTGTGATGTCCTTATATTAGTTAGGTTTAAGTAGTTCTAAGATCTAGGGGACTGATGACCTCAGATATTAAATCCCATAGTGCTCAGAGCCATTTGAACCATACCACACGGCCAGGGAACAAAAGTTGCCGTCGTCCACGTCGTCAGGACGTAGCGAGATTCTGCTACATGTCACAGTTGACCATGGTCAGCAAGGAATATGTTTTATTGTTGGCTCAGATTAATCTCCTACACTCTTCACCTGTAAATTCCCTTCATGTGGTTGATTGGTCTCACTTTGACCCATACGATAGGCTAAAGGGCTCCCACCCCCTTTAAATTTAATCTGCCTACATAAGTGGTATGTCTTCAGTATTATGCCCTGAAACCTGAAAATATTCGCCTTCACACAAAAAAATTTTGACCCACAAATGAACAAAACTGCGATCTGATTTCTATTTGTGAGATGTTCAGAAGGAGGAAGAACTTTCATTGTGCAATGAGAAATATAAGGGGATCCTGAATGCATGTTTAAGTCAGGGCTGGCTGCAACGTGCCAAACTGCACGTGAGCCCGATGTGCGGGCCACGTGCGGGCGGAGCTTCGATATACCTCGGCCTCGCTCGGTTCTTCTCGGGAGTGCTCAGTACAGCGCTGAATCTCATTTAGTTTCTCAGGAGGAACGGTAAATATTTTGCGAGTTGGTAATAAGCATCACCGTTTTGGGCACTGATGGGTCAATTGGGTCCGACCGTCCGCCGTGTCACCCACGAGCCAATGGCAGCATGTGGACTTGGCGCGGAGGGGTGTGGATCAGCAGACCTCATTCCTGGCCATTAGCAGACCTGGCGCCGCTATTACTCGGTCAAGTAGCTCCTCAAATAGCATCACGAGGCTCACTGCAACCTGTTTCAGTTCTCCCCGCAACGAGAAAGCCACAGCAGCATCTTAAATCGAACCCAGGTCCTCGCTGTATCAGTCTTGCTGACCACTCGCCTAAGGACGCGGACCCAGTAGGTGGTGGTATGGACTAACTCGAATAAAACAGATAAAATGTGTCCAATTTTTATTGCTACCGTGATAGAGCTGTTAGAATGTAAACTAAATAAATACAGCATGTGTAAAGCAAAGACAAATGAATTAAGTTCAAACCTAACTGAACATCTCTCCTGACAACACTTTAGGTCTTCTGAGTTGATCTTGGAGTTTTTTTTATGAGCGCAGCGCTGTTCGTAATCCCAATGAATAGTTTGTTTCAGATTCAGACGACGTGTCCCCAGACGACTTGAATATACGGGGCCTCACTCATGCTGGAAGAACGTAACCATCCTTGCAGCCAAAGGAACCTCTTCCAGTAATGTTGGAAGCTCGATTTCAATAAAGTGTTGATAACGGGCCCCTGTAAGACAAAGCCGTAGCACTATTGCCCCCATCAATACTGTCTATAGTACCACACCACATATTTACAAGAAGCGTTCTTGAAATATCTTTCTGTGAAGGCTTGTGGATTTTCGTCAGACAACGATATAAGTTACGAGGGCTGTTCATAAAGTAAGGTCCGATTGGTCACGAAATGGAAATCACAGTGAAAATCCGACAAAGGTTTCTACAGATGTTTTGGGCAGTGTCTAGTACGCCCACCGACCGCGGCGCATCGCTCTTTTCAGTTCTGAGCGCACAGTGAACACGTAAAGATGCCTAGAACAATAGTGTCTCCCGCCAAGTGAGAGATTTCGTCTGATGTCATGCACCCTACGTAACACAACTGTCCTGAGATTTCTCGGCTGCACTTTGCAGTGGCAATGAAGAAGCCCATGCAGCGTTTTCGCTGGCAAGTTTTCGACCACTCACCATACGACAGATGTCTAAGGCGGAACGGCGACTACGTAGCGAAGTAGCTGGAAGATGTAGCTAACAGTTGCAAATAACACATTTTTGGCTTGACTGTGGTTTCCATTTCACGACCGATCGGACCGTACTTTCCGAACAGCGCTCGTATGTGTAGTGCTAACATCGTCACGAGTAAAAGTGGCTCCATCAGGAAACACTCTCAATCGGATTACTCGGCGTTTCATAATCAGCCAACGACGGGATTCCAACACAACATAAAGAAGTTGAAGCGAAACACTGATTTTTATCTTATTGCTATTTCTGCTCCCTATTCAACCTTCTTAGCAGAATCTTTCCTCCTAACCCGCTGGGAAAACAACGAAACTCCAGTCAAGTACTTAGGTAGTTTATCTTCTGCATTAATTCAGATTCTAATGTAGCCACTGTCAAATGTTTTCACACAACTCGCTAAAGTTTCTCATACAACCAAAAATTCTCTCGGTGGCAGCATTGGAATGATGTAAGGAAAACACGATACAAACAACTTTTTAAACAGGATCTCATTATATTCAGCTTAAAAAACCTTTTCTATTCCTTCCTAAGGAAGATGTTTATTTTTTAATGTCACTTGCGCCTTCGTGAGACACACTAAAATATGAGGGGCACATAGTACATGGAGCACTGTAGTCGTCTTACCAGTGTCAAGCCAAGAGTAAACCTTAAGCCATTCATTGGTTCTCAGTTTCAACTTTTGCATCTTTTTCCGTAATGATACTTCATTAATTTTGCTGTCTGACAAAGAAACCATTTGTAAAAATGCTTCACGAACTGAAAAACGCGCATCGCCAACAGCTAATTGCTTTGAAGGGCTTTTAACTCCTTACTGAATTAGAGTTAGTTAGATGTAACGGCTGTTGGGAGCAGCTTTGCCAGTTAGCTCTTTTCAAACTTAAAGACGAATTTTTAATTTTAGTTACGTTTAAAAGATTTAATTTCAAGATTCTACTGATGGACAGACTATATTGGGTAAAATAACATTTGAAATTATCGGAATTTTTAAGTATCGCGAGAGTGTTTAGTCAGGAATCGGATTTTTAAACAGGATAGGCACGCCTAAATCGTGATATCTGGCAACCATAACGTTAGATGTCACTTGGCAGCTTCACTTAATCACCACAAATGGATGTCTATAAGACAGCAGCTGTAGGACCTAGAGGGTCAGTAGTCCACAAATACAAGGTCTCGAGTTTCTAGAGATATAAAACACAGTAAATCTAGTCAGGCCCATTACACAGAGTGTTGTGTCTAGACAAGACAGCCTAGACACAATGAGAGGAAGCCGAAAGGCACGCGCTTAAACTCACGCAGGCTGGCGTGAGGTCTGAAACTGGATACGTAATGAATGCTATAAAGAAACGTACGTAGCTTCTGGAATACTTAACTTTAATCCACATTTGTAGAACATCGCTCTTGATGATACATTAATAGAATCTCAATATCAATTGAATACGGCGCCTTGCTAGGTCGTAGCAAATGTAGCTGAAGGCTATGCTAACTATCGTCTCGGCAAATGAGAGCGTATTTGTCAGTGAACCCCTTGCAAAGTCGGCTGTACAACTGGGGCGAGTGCTAGGACGTCTCTCTAGACCCGCCGTACGGTGGCGCTCGGTCTGCTATCACTGACAGTGGCGACACGCGGGTCCGGCGTATACTACCGGACCGCGGCCGATTTAAAGGCTACCACCTAGCAAGTGTGGTGTCTGGCGGTGACACCACATTCCTCTCCCGCAAATCGGCGAACGGTTGTGTTATAAGGCTTCCGCCCGCCGTGGGGAGGACCCCATGTTGACGTATGCGACGAGGTGGGGAGCCTAACAACAGGCGAGGCTGTGCCACCCGCACCCTGCCATTCGGTCCGAAGGGAGCTAGGAAACGCCTGCAAACCTAGTCCAGGGTGCACGCCAACATGCGGTGTATGCGCCCGTAGAGAGACAGGAGGGGCCGTAGGGTCGACCTCCATCGCGTCGGGGTACCCGACGGGCGAAGACGACATCTGGTCCGGAGCGGGCAAGAGTTCCATGTCGGAGGACAGCTGGTCACGGGAAGCGATCGGCGGCGCGTGACCCAGGGAGGCACCCGGCGGCTGCAGCGACGCGTCCACTGCGGGCTTCGCCAGCGGGAGAACAGGCGCGTCGCCATGGGGCAAAATGGAAGGCAGCGTCGGTAACACCTGGGGATGAGGCGAGCCAGTAGATGGGTCCCCAGGGCGCTGACCGGACGGCACCGTCGCTGAAAGCAGACGGGGAGCGGCAGAACCCGTGCGACGACAGAGGCGCAGCTGATTGAGATGCCGACGCACCTCACCAGAGGCCCCCAAAACCAGATACATAGCGCGGCCGAGGCAGCGAAGAATGCGCCCTGCGAGCCAACGCCGTGAACCTCAATAGTTGCGATAGTATACAACGTCGCCTGGAGCAAAAGCAGGTGGCTGCCGCTGCACAGGAACCTGATGCGGCGGATGCAGCAAAGACATCAAGGTTCGAAGAGGACGACCGTGGAGCAACTCAGCCGGCGAGCGACCATCTCGGGGCTGAGAGCGATACGAAGACAAGAAGAGCAATAACGCGTCCTCCCGAGAATGCGACTCTTTCAACTTCAACATCTGTGACTTGAAAGTCCGGACCAATCGTTCAGCGGCACCGTTTGACTGAGGCGAAAACGGCGCGGATGGCAGATGATGAATACCATTGGCCTTGCAGAATCACTGAAATTCTGCGGACATGAATTGTGGGCCATTGTCGGAAACAATAGTCTGTGGAAGACCTTCAATGCAAAAGAGAGCAGATAACGCTTGGATGGTGGCAGATGACGTCGTGGCAGACATCCGGACAACAAAAGGAAAATTACTGAAATAATCGACCACAACCAACCATCGAGCATTCCAGAATGGACCAGCAAAATCGATGTGTAAGCGTTGCCAAGGGGAAGTGGCTTTCGGCCATGCAAAGAATTTCCGCGGTGGTGCGGATTGTCGTTCGGCACACGCCATGCAAGAAGAGCACATGTAATCGCAGCATCGATTCCGAACCAAGTACAGTGCTGACGAGCAAGTTGTTTCGTTCGCACTATACCCCAATGTCCTTGGTGGAGAAGCCGTTAGACAGAGGACTGTAACGAACGTGGGACCACGACTCTGGACTGATCATTATCAGAACGCAACAGCAAAACACCACGTCGAACAAAAAGTCTCACCTTGTGAGCAAAAAATCGGCGAACCAACGGATCCTCGATCCGTGATTTCGACAAGGGCCATTGCGTAGCAACAAAACGCAAAACGGTAGCAAGGACAGGGTCAGCAGCTGTGGCTGTAGCTACACGACGAAAATCAATCGGAAACGATTCGACCATGTCATCGGTTTCCGCATCAATGAACATGCAAGCAAGTTCGGAAGAATCGAATGCTCTATCCTCAGCAACAGGCAAACGGGACAACGCATCGGCGTTTCCGTGCTTAGCAGTGGACCGATACAAGATATCGTAGCGGTACTGTGAGAGGAAAATAGACCAGCAAATGAATTTCTGCGCTGTACGTGGAGGGACAGGCTTGTTCGGATGAAATAGCGAAGTCAAAGGTTTGTGGTCTGTGATGATGGTGAAGTGACGACCATACAAGAAATGAAACTTTGTAACACCAAAGACGAGAGCCAAAGCTTCTTTCTCTATCTGTGAATAATTTCTTTGCGCAGACGAAAGCAATTTGGACGCAAAGGCAATAGGGCGATCATGCGAACCATCTTTGTGCGCAAGCACAGCACCGATCCCGAAATCCGATGCATCTACCATCAACAAAAGGGGTTTCCGGGGATCGAATGGCGTAAGGCAAGTATTTGAAAGCAACGCCGATTTCAACTGGCGAAAGGCGCGTTCGCATTCCGTCGTCCAGACGAACGGAACACCTTTACGGCGTAAGCGATGAAGCGGAGCTGAAATGGAAGAGGCATGTGGGATATATTTATGATAATAGTTAATTTTTCCCAGCACACTCTGTAGCTGCTTCAAATTCTACGGCGAAGGCAAGTCTTGTATGGCACGGAGGTGCTCTGGACTCGGATGTATGCCTTGTGCATTGATTACATGTCCCAAATAGGGAAAGTCGTGAGCAAGAAACACACATTTGTCCTTCCGCAAGCGAAGACCATTTTGTCGCAAGACCTGAAATAATGTTCGGAGGTTGGCTAAATGTTCTTCTTCCGTCTTTCCGGAGATCACAATATCGTCCAGATAGTTTGCTGCAGTAGGGACCGACGCGCAAACAGTTTGCAGATATTGCTGAAACAATGCAGGGGCGGATGCACACCCGAATGGCACCCCATACCATCACGCCGGGTGATGCCCCAGTATGGTGATGATGAATACACGCTTCCAATGTGCGTTCACCGCGATGTCACCAAACACGGATGCGACCATCATGATGCCATTCCTGCACCCAGGTCCGTCGTTGAGTACACCATCTCAGGCGCTCCTGTCTGTGATGCAGCGTCAAGGGTAACCACAGCCATGGTCTCCGTGCTGATAGTCCATGCTGCTGCAAACATCGTCGAACTGTTCGTGCAGATGGTTGTCTTGCAAACGTCCCCATCTGTTGACTCAGGGATCGAGGCGTGGCTGCACGATCCGTTACAGCCTTGCGGATAAGATACCTGTCATGTCGACTGCTAGTGATACGAGACCGTTGGGATCCAGCACGGCGTTTCGTATTACCCTTGTGATCCCACCGATTCCATATTCTGCTAACAGTCATTGGATCTCGACCAACGCGAGCAGCAATGTCGCGATACGATAAACCGCAATCGCGATAGGCTACAATCCGACCTTTGTCAAAGTCGGAAACGTGATGGCCCGCATTTCTCCTCCTTACACAAGGCATCACAACAACGTTTCGCCGGCCGTGTTGGCCAAGCGGTTAAAGGCGCTGCAGTCTGGAACCGCGTGGCCGCTACGGTCGCAGGTTCGAATCCTGCCTCGGGCTTGGATGTGTGTGGTGTCCTTAGGTTAGTTAGGTTTAAGTAGTTCTAAGTTCTAGGGGACTGATGACCTTAGAAGTTAAGTCCCATAGTGCTCAGAGCCATTTGAACCATTTTTGAACAACGTTTCACCAGGCAACGCTGGTCAACTGCTGTTTGTGTATGAGAAATCGGTTGGAAACTTTCCTCCTGTCAGCATTTTGTAGATGTCGCCACCGACGGCAACCTTGTGTAAGACTTCCTGACAGATTAAAACTGTGTGCCCGACCGAGACTCGAACTCGGGACCTTTGCCTGTCGCGGGCAAGTGCTCTACCAACTGAGCTACCGAAGCACGACTCACGCCCAGTACTCACAGCTTTACTTCTGCCAGTACCTCGTCTCCTACCTTCCAAACTTTACAGAAGCTCTCCTGCGAACCTTGCAGAACTAGCACTCCTGAAAGAAAGGATATTGCGGAGACATGGCTTAGCCACAGCCTGGGGGATATTTCCAGAATGAGATTTTCACTCTGCAGCGGAGTGTGCGCTGATATGAAACTTCCTGGCAGATTAAAACTGTGCTTCTGTAAAGTTTGGAAGGTAGGAGACGAGGTACTGGCAGAAGTAAAGCTGTGAGTACCGGGCGTGAGTCGTGCTTCGGTAGCTCAGTTGGTAGAGCACTTGCCCGCGAAAGGCTAAGGTCCCGAGTTCGAGTCTCGGTCGGGCACACAGTTTTAATCGGCCAGGAAGTTTCATATCAGTGCACACTCCGCTGCAGAGTGAAAATCTCATTCTGGAAATATCCCCCAGGCTGTGGCTAAGCCATGTCTCCGCAATATCCTTTCTTTCAGGAGTGCTAGTTCTGCAAGGTTCGCAGGAGAGGTTCTGTAAAGTTTGGAAGGTAGGAGACGAGCTACTGGCAGAAGTAAAGCTGTGAGTACCGGGCGTGAGTCGTGCTTCGGTAGCTCAGTTGGTAGAGCACTTGCCCGCGAAAGGCAAAGGTCCCGAGTTCGAGTCTCGGTCGGGCACACAGTTTTAATCTGCCAGGAAGTTTCATATCAGCGCACACTCCGCTGCAGAGTGAAAATCTCATTCTGGAAATATCCCCCAGGCTGTGGCTAAGCCATGTCTCCGCAATATCCTTTCTTTCAGGAGTGCTAGTTCTGCAAGGTTCGCAGGAGAGGTTCTGTAAAGTTTGGAAGGTAGGAGACGAGGTACTGGCAGAAGTAAAGCTGTGAGTACCGGGCGTGAGTCGTGCTTCGGTAGCTCAGTTGGTAGAGCACTTGCCCACGAAAGGCAAAGGTCCCGAGTTCGAGTCTCGGTCGGGCACACAGTTTTAATCTGCCAGGAAGTTTCATATCAGCGCACACTCCGCTGCAGAGTGAAAATCTCATTCTGGAAATATCCCCCAGGCTGTGGCTAAGCCATGTCTCCGCAATATCCTTTCTTTCAGGAGTGCTAGTTCTGCAAGGTTCGCAGGAGAGCTTCTGTAAAGTTTGGAAGGTAGGAGACGAGGTACTGGCAGAAGTAAAGCTGTGAGTACCGGGCGTGAGTCGTGCTTCGGTAGCTCAGTTGGTAGAGCACTTGCCCGCGAAAGGCAAAGGTCCCGAGTTCGAGTCTCGGTCGGGCACACAGTTTTAATCTGCCAGGAAGTTTCATATCAGCGCACACTCCGCTGCAGAGTGAAAATCTCATTCTGAACCTTGTGTGAATTCTCTGAAAAGCTAATCATTTGTATATCACAGCATGTTCTTCCTGTCGGTTAAATTTCGCGTCTGTAGCACATCTTCGTGGTGTTGAAATTTTAATGTCCAGTAGTGTACATCACAGACGGTAACTAATAAGAAAGATTGGATTGTTTCATATGGATTTGCAGCTTACTTTATTCCTCAAAACAAAGTATTTTGTTCCGAATAAATGTTGTCAGCCACTGGGTGATTAAAAAGTTGTTTTCAGGCACTGTCAGTTCCACATCCTCGCACAGCTCGTCGAAGGGCGTCTTTACGGTTTTTAATCGTTAGTTAAGAAATTTACACTCGATGGACCATCTGTCACAGATATTGGATGTCTGTCGTATGATCCTTTCTGACAGCATCGTTTCTAAGAGGTCCTGTGTAGATGTAAGATCCATACTCTCAGATTTCAAGACACTGGATACTATATTGATTTATGACAGTATTTTACAGTGAACAACAAAACCGTAGGATTCATTCATGTTTTAGGACCTATTGCCACATCCTGTTAGTTATATATCTTACTCATAAGAATCTTGTTCGCCAGAGCCATAAAAACGTCAGTGCACAAATGCTGACGTATCAGTCAGCTCTGTGTGTTGAGTTTAGTTTCCGTAACGTTACCGTGAAAGACCTTGCGGAACAAGTTTTTAAATACTATCATTATAGCATTCTGTGGCCGAATGTAGATGTTCTTAACTGACCTTCATTGCTTACATATTCCGCCCTCACAATCATATTCCGCACATCAAGACGCTTCATTCGAACCCAAACTCGATAAGATAAAGCCAATGTTGTATGAATTCATGTAAATGAGATGCAATTAAGAAGTAAGCGCACCGTGGTTGAAATACTCGAGGCTGGCATATACACATATATTCCAGACACGACAGTCACAGAAGCTTTTAGTTTGGGAGAGAAACCGCACAACGGGACGCCGGTCCCTTCAGAGGTCGAGCCAGCCTATGTCGGCCGGTGACCGCCCGTGTAGCGGACAGCGTGGGCCCGAGTGAAAGGGGGGAACAACCCTACGTTCGGCTTAAAACCAAATTCCGCTACATTGTGTGGGAGCGGCCAGCCTACGCATTCTTTACACGTAGCACGCAGTTTCAGAGATTTTCACAGGGATACAGCAAACGCCAAACGCCAATGCTACAGGTTTCCGGATTGGTCGCCTTAAACGAAACGTCATTCTCCCATTTTAGAAGAGCAATGCTGATTGGCAGACGATATTTCTGACGCCTTGAGCTGAAGGAATAATGGAAGAGACCGAAAGATATACCCCTTCACGTCTGGCGTGGAGAGGCGCCGTTCCGTTGTCGCTCTTGTAGCGAGGAACAAGTCTCTGCTCAGTACTTCACCGGGAGAGCACCTCTGTCGAGAGCGAATCGAAGTGCTACTCTATATTGAGTCCTTGCGATTAAGCATTATTCACTGTGTTGGCCGATACACTTATTGTGCAGTGTGAATGGACAGAGTTATAGTTAAACGCCTGTGAGCGAATTTTGAGTGGCATCGCGGTGGACTATTTATCTGACCGGTGTACCACGCCAATAGACTAGGGGCGAATAGGAATCCTTCATCAAGGCAAAGGGAGAGTTTGATTGGCGAAAGTCAATCCAGATAGAACGGGAGTTATCTTATTTGTCAGCAGTGGGCGGCGCAGATAGCAGTCATCACAGCTTACGGTATTGTGCGCTACAGCTATTGCGAGCCCCATATTTGCTCCGCAACAGTACACTTCACTGCATTTCACACACGACAGCCTCGACCGTACCTAACAACATTCTAAAGGATAATTATTCAAGTTGAGTAGGCGCGCCTCTCAGCCATTCTGTCAAGTCAACAACCATCTTAAACTTTCTGTAGAAATTTCATTAGCGAATCCTATCCTTGAGAGGTAACTTCACATTCCGAAAAGGACCAGGATATAACTTGTTCAATTGATAACTAAAAGTCCCATTGTGATTTCTCAGAATTTTGCAAAAATAAATAATAACTTTCGTTGGTTTCATGTTTTTCTTACACTAACTAGCACTACTCCAGTACCCAAGTATCCCACTAGTTACGTAAGAAATTTTGTGAATTTTGTGTCATTTCCTTACAGCGGACGACTCCAGAAGATATTTCTTGCTGAAAGTTTTTCAGGCATTTCTCTTTAGAACGTTAGGAGCGTCTGTCTGACTTCTGTAGTAGTGTGGGAGTGGAAATTGCATCTTGCAGGAGCCACAGGGTAAAGGGTACATCTCAGATTAATCCGTTGCGCAGAATAACAGATCAACCCCACACGCTCAGAAACTAACCAAGAATTGAACGTTTGCTCTCTACTTACAGCGTACAGCAGCGCTCGTGAGGAACTCCCCTCAATCATACAGTCACTGATTCTCAGCGTGAAAGTCACACTGAACCATCGAAATCACCATGTAATTTATGAATACTATTTACAGCTAATATCCCAATAAGGTGCCAGATCACACGACAGCACATTTAGTGAACAGCGATGGCCGATCTGTAATCGTCTACTTAATGGTCTACTTACCTTTCAGCATCTGAAACCTAACCTTGTCCTAAGAGAGAATACGTATCAGTAATGTATTGTAAGAAAGATGCAGTGGGTGGCCTCTGAGGAACACGGATATTCAAGGGCAGTAATTAGAACCAGCAAGTTAAAACAATACGACAGCGCAGCAGCATGGGGCTGTATCACGAACAAATAACAGAGGAATGACTTACTTTAAGAGGAACTAAATCGGAGAGAAGTTTGGTAGTAAACACATTGTTACCGAAATAACATAGAGTGTTTACAATCCCTGATAGGTCCTCAAAATAATACAAATATGCGTGAATTTCATAATAAGCATTCGGAGTACAAAGTTTTCAGTGCACTGCGTTCAATAAGACGGCAGTTATTTTGCAATTCAGGGGAGAGGATGATAAGTGTGAATCTACAACACGACGGATTGAAGAGATAACTATCGTCACCATAATGAGCGCCCACCAGGTCAAACTTGAACAGCCTACTGGTTTCCATTCAGTCATGCAGAAGAAATTTAGCAAGCAGTTACGAATTAACCTAGCCAATGCATTTCAGCTTCGCCACGGGAAGTAACTGAAATAATCTGACCCAACTCTTTCATTCTTGTAGAATCTCCGAACTAGCTCAGATTGAAACCTGAAGCAAGCAACCTTCCTCCGAACCGCAAAACTCTCTTCAGTACGAGAAAAGAACAGTCAAACACAATGAACCAGAATCAGAATGGCTGAAGCACTTTCAAACAAGAAAAAACTTGTGGCTTCTACACTGCCAAAGCTTCTCATTGGCTAACAGATAAACCTACCACCCGAAGTCGCGAAAGCGTCGCAGTGGACAAGCAAAGAGGTTGCTCACGGAGCTTATTTCGATCAATAGAAGCTGAGTTTAGTAGATATACGCAAAGTACTGCAAAGATAACTGTCGCGATCTACTAAAGGCAAAAAAATAGTAGGTGAAAATGAAACTTCCGAGTGGACAAGCAACTTTCAACTCGTTCACGACATTTCTCTACCGGTACGCTCTTTCGTTCTACAGATAGAATTAACTGAATTCCGAGTACTAATGCAGATCTGGGTAAGCGATGTAAATGATTCGCATATGGTTACCGAGGAAGGATCTCCAGAAACAACTTTCATTATTTTAATAAAGCGAAATACCTAGCTGATTTTAATATTTTTTACACTATGCCTTTCCATTTTAAGTTTTCCAGCCTTTCCTTCGCGCCCCTTGAGCCGCTTGCCCTCGGATGTTCCGGAGCATTTTCCCAGACTAGTTACACCCGGCGGTTACCTTTGTATAGTTTCCTTAATTAGGCTCTGATTAGTTTGCGCTTGTCCTCTTAACAGTGAGCAACAAACCTCAACAATGCAGAGGTTCCTGCAGCGACCCACAACGTTGCTGAGCAACAGTTCGAGGCGAGACAACAGGCGAGCAACACGTAGGAGTCCATCCCCAGTCAGCAAAAACTCAAGAAAACAGGAGATGCAGCCAGAGCACAGAACAACAGCAGGAGTCAAAAGGTAAACTATCAAGAAAAATTTGATTTCTGGCAATCCGTGGCACCCAGAATACGGTAATTTCTAAGAATGATTGCCTATCGAAGTCGCTGTGTCCAAACGGTACATACCGAACGTGCGATCGTAAATTGATCATGCTACTCCGGTGGTGGGCGTTGTGATAAATTATTTGTGATCGTCATTTTTATCTGTTTTCCATCGTTCCCTTAGTTGCTCTAAATTTCATACCTCCGCGAATTATTTGAGTTGCTACGGAAACCGAGACGATTTATTTCGTTAGTGAGTAGGATGTCTGGTGTTTCTTGACGTTTCTTTAGCGGATTCTCTCGACATGGAAAAATCTAATTCCACGTTTATCCAGCGTAGAAAATTGTTCGACTTTTTGCCTCAAATATGTAGTACTACCGGATGAGGAAAGAAGGGACTGTGTAGACTGTGGTGTTGCGAAGTGCGTAAAACTTCGTAAGAACAGTTTCGATGCTGAAATACCGTTCCACTTTCATTGCGAACAGTGCGGAAACGAACGAGTATCAGGAAGAATACATGGTTCGACTCTTCCAGATTATCCATCCACACCACCGTAATGGACTTTCACATGACCACAGCACCGATGACGAGGAAGGTAAATCGTCTCCTTTGAAATGACAAGTATTTTTGTAACGCTCTTCTTTTGTCGTTACTGTAGTGACCAGCGTAAACATACTCATAACGGCTGCCACCAGAGTCGCATGATCGATTTACGGTCGCACGTTCGATATGTATCGTTTGGACCCACCGACATCGATAGCAATCATTCTTGGAAATTTCCCAGAATACAGCGTCAAATCGACTGCACCTTCCTCTAGACGCACATCATAAATTGTCACGGGACTGTACTATGAATATGGAGATTTTAGACGTCACAGTTATATCCAGGGTAATTTGATTTTGGAAACCAGGCAGCTACGCTATTTATCACGGCTTGTCTCGAGCAGTTGATTTTAGAGAAGCGTAGATTTTATAAATCTTCTAATTACAGGAAAATCGGACTCCTGGAAATTATGCACCCACCTACGAGGTTTCCGTGCTAGTTGGTTCTAGGCTGGGGTTCTTGTACGTAATGGTCGACCAATCAAGTGTACCAACACGGTATCTGGAACACGACATTTTCCAACACTTGCCATTATAAATAACACATTTTATAAAAATTATAGACATATTTAATGCATTAAGCTGTATTTTTGTCTGGAATTTAATTTTCCGTTTAAGTCAAAGATGTCTTAAAAGGTTTGGCTGTTAATGTAATGAAATACGATTTGAAATAGTTGCTTTTGCTGATAAATGATTGCATGTATTGTCTTTGCTTCAGTCCAACTCCTACCCTCAATCCCAGTACAGTGCACCCACATTTTCTTGATTTTACGGCTTTCTGTTACTGAATCGGTGGAAGTTAAACCACACTGTGCGTAATTAGCGTAGTACTACAAGATTAATTGCTTAATGCTGTGTTTCATTTCGGTGGCATGAATTTATCAAGGAGTGATGGACAGCTCCGTCAGTTTAATGTGACGACCGCCTATATTCGATG
This sequence comes from Schistocerca nitens, assembly GCF_023898315.1. Classification (NCBI taxonomy): domain Eukaryota; kingdom Metazoa; phylum Arthropoda; class Insecta; order Orthoptera; family Acrididae; genus Schistocerca; species Schistocerca nitens. The sequence continues at coordinate 59,888,303 of NC_064621.1, read as the reverse complement.
TCAGATTAGATTAGATTCGATTAGATTAATATTAGCTCCATGGATCGTGAATACGATATTTCGTAATGATGTGGAACGAGTCAAATTTTCCAACACATGACATAATTATGTTCATTTAACAACATAATTAAGTTAATATAACAACTTTTTTATTTTTATTTTTTTTTCTTAATTTATATCTAAAAATTCCTCTATGGAGTAGAAGGAGTTGTCATTCAGAAATTCTTTTAATTTCTTCTTAAATACTTGTTGGTTATCTGTCAGACTTTTGATACTATTTGGTAAGTGACCAAAGACTTTAGTGGCAGTATAATTCACCCCTTTCTGTGCCAAAGTTAGATTTAATCTTGAATAGTGAAGATCATCCTTTCTCCTAGTATTGTAGTTATGCACACTGCTACTACTTTTGAATTGGGTTTGGTTGTTAATAACAAATTTCGTAAGAGAGTATATATACTGAGAAGCTACTGTCAATATCCCTAGATCCTTAAATAAATGTCTGCAGGATGATCTTGAGTGGACTCCAGCTATTATTCTGATTACACGCTTTTGTGCAATAAATACTTTATTCTTCAGTGATGAATTACCCCAAAATATGATGCCATATGCAAGCAATGAGTGAAAATAGGCGTAGTAAGCTAATTTACTAAGATGTTTATCACCAAAATTTGCAATGACCCTTATTGCATAAGTAGCTGAACTCAAACGTTTCAGCAGGTCATCAATGTGTTTCTTCCAATTTAATCTCTCATCAATGGACACACCTAAAATTTTTGAATATTCTACCTTAGCTATATGCTTTTGATTAAGGTCTATGTTTATTAATAGCGTCATACCATTTACTGTACGGAACTGTATGTACTGTGTCTTATCAAAATTCAGTGA